>NC_134097.1:32496096-33969230 GCF_000715075.1 Nicotiana tabacum
CCCCTACAAGCAACACGCGTATCAAGCCCACCTTATCTCACCGCATGCGTTTCAACCCCAAAACCTTATACCACTGCATGCATATCAATATCACAACGTATCACAAATTGTACTGTAACTGTCCAGTATCATAACTTGCCAAATAAATCAACAATAATGGTATTTTCACAATAAATAGCCCATGGCTCAGTCACAATGTACATAAGAGTCTCAACAATAGCAACCGAAAGTGAATAACTCAACAAGAATAGTATTTCACACATTAACACTTTGCTTCAGTGTGAATCATGGCCTTTATAACTCAATACCAATTTTAACAACAAGATATTCCAAGAATAACAACTTCGAGTAGAGAATTCAACGGTTAAATAATGAATATAGAATAAAGGACACAAGAACTTCAGCTAAACATATTGAGCAATTAACAAGTATGAGATAAGACAGGTAGAGCATGTGAAAATAGGCTAATGATGATGAATATAATATGCTAAGATAACTCAATTAAGGCATGAAAGAAATCTACATAGCTAAAACCGGTAAATTTCAATATTTAGCCCGTGTACACACTTGTCAACTTACGTACACGGCTTCCACACATCATAATTATCACAAAACAATACCAATCCTAAGGGGTAATTCTCCCACACAAAGTTAGGCAAGACACTTACCTCAACGCACGCTAACTCAATCCACTAGTAGGAATTTTCCTCGATTATCTAACTCCGAACGGTTCAAATCTAACCAAAACAACTTCATACCATAAATATAAACTATACAAAACTATTTCGAACAATAAAGTTACGATCTTTGCAAAGAAATAAAAAGTCAACTCAAAAGGTCAACCCGGGCCCGCATCTCGGAACCCGACCAAATTTATAAAAATTCGATTACCCATTTGCTAACGAGTCAACCCATACAAGAATTACTCAAATCCGACCCCAAATCGCCTTACAAAACCCCCAAAATTTAGTCTAGGAAGTTTTTACAAATTTTTTCCAAATTTCCAACTCAAATCACTAATTAGATGATGAAACTAATAATAAATTCATGAAATATGGTCCAATCCGGGTTAGAATTACCAATGATTTTCTTGAAAAACTCTCGAAAAATTGCCATAAGCCGAGCTCTCTAGGTCCAAATTATGAATAATGAGATGAAACCCTCGTTTTGATGCTGCCTAGTGATTCCTCTTCGTGATCGCAGAAAGTCCCTCGCGATCACAAAAACAAAAATGATTCCTTCACAAATGAGCTATGCGAATGCACTCTACAGGTCACGAACGCGGTGAGTAAAACTCCAACGCTACGTGATAATGGTCACACTTATGCGATCGCGTAGAGCAACGCGTTAGCCTTCCCATGCCTCCTCTTTCTTCCTCGCGAACGCGGCACTACTCACGCGTTCGCGGAGCTGTAACTTCCCAAACTTCGCGATCGCAATTCCATCCTCATGAACACGTAGAACACATCAAATTGACCAGTCTTAAAGCTTCGCGATCACGGTGCCCTTCATGCGATCACATGAGAAGAAACCAGACTTAGAAAACCAGCCATCCCATAAAACCAACAATGAAGTCGAACTTGATCTGAATCACATCCGAGGCCCCCGGGACCCCGTCCGAACATACCAACAAGTTCTAAAACACGATACGAAACCTCAAATCACATCAAACAATATCAAAACTACGAATCGCAACCCAATTCAAACCTGTTGAAACTATGAACTTCCGAATTCCAAAACTAATGCCGATTCATACCAAAACAACTCCGATTGACTTCAAATGTGGCACACAAGTCATAAATGACATGACAAACCTATTCCAACTTTCGAAATCGGAATCCGACCCTGATATCAATAAAGTCAACTCTCGGTCAAACTTTCCAACCTTCCAAACCTTCAACTTTCTAACTTTCGCTACTTCAAGCCGAAACGACCAACGACCTCCAACTCAACATCTGGATACGTTCATAAATGTAAAATCATCATACTGAGCTATTGGAACCGTCAAAATTCTATTCCGGAATTGTCTATATAAAATTCAAACTACGGTCAACTCTTTCAACTTAAACTTCCAACTTAGGGACTATGTTTCACATTTCACTCCGAAACTCATCCGAAACCAAAACCAAACACCCCGGCAAGTCACATAACCACAATATAATATAGAGGATGCAGTAAAGAGGAAATCAGTGCTAAAATATTCAAAATGACCGGCTGGGTCGTTACATTTATATTTCACTTATCTTTACGTAGCATATAACATGCTAAACCTGCATCCTAAATCAAGTAAAAACTGTAAGTCGGACCATTACAGGTCGTAGTAGAATGGACAAGATCCCTTATTGTTAATTAGAAGCTCCGAATTCGAATTATGGAAATGAAAAATATCATATATATATATATAGAGAGAGAGCTTTTTCCTTTAATGCGCCTTACGCAATGACAAATTCGAATTAATCAGGCTAATATGTTCCGGATACCGAATTATTAGAAAAAAAACAACTAGTTTGGTCAAATTTCGTAAAGAGACCAATTTATAACTCCATTTTTCAAGATAAAAGCACGTCCTAATTTCCTTTCTTTTTCTTTCTCTTTACCCGAAAACCTTTTTGTTTAAAACAAAAGCCAAAAAGCTTCACTTAGTTTAGCTATTACACTACTATGGACGCTGTTGCGTAACGCTTCAAGTTGTTAGGCCATTACAGTGCTTACTGCTTACCCACCAAACTAAAAGGACAATAAAGGACAAGAGAAAATCGTGAAAGAAGAAAGAAGAGTAGTGCATTCCAATATGCAAAAAAGTGGTATTTTCGTTTTGACCATGATTAATGTAAGCAACTTGTTTTATTTTAAAAAATAATAATTTCTTGACGACGATCATTATTTTTGTTAGTTTACTGTTGTGAACAATACAAATTAAACACCCCTACTATTTTATTAAAAAGATTAATACTTTTTTTTCTTCGAAATAGTTTCATATTAGGTAGGAGGATCGAAAAATTGGAAAGTGAATAAGGACAATGAGAATTAAAGACACATCTAGTATAAGAGACTCCAAATAGCATTACTAGACTATAAGTTTTAGTGACTATTTCTTTTTTTGTACTTTCTCTTTAAAATGAATGTTTTATTCCACTTTACAAATGATCAAGAAATCGATTACATCATGAATTAATTTACTATTTCTTTTCAGCACAATCATTTTAATAATAATAAGTTCATTTATTTGTCGAGGGTGAGTTTTAACATAGTCTGCATTCAATTGGTTCGCATACATTTTGCCTTCCTTTTGGACAAAAATTTCTGTTTAAGAATTAATCTTTCACGACCCAAATTAATAGGACCCATGATCAGCATTCAGTTTCAACTTCGCTGAATCAATATAGTCACACTAGGATGGGCTATCATGTATTCAGGCTGGTAATTAAAAATTAGCCGGTGTCTCTAAAATTATTGAAAAATAGTTATTATATAAAATTTGGACAAAAATGTCCTAGTTGAAAGACTAAAAGTTCCAGCATAATATGTTGGATTATGCATGGAACTTCTACCCATAAATTTCCAACATATTATGTTTGAATTCCAATACATTATACTGATTTTTTTTCAAATCTTTAATGATGTTTTTGTTCAGATTTTATTTTTATATGAAAAAGTGACTAAATTTCAATTACTTTTAAAATTATGGCTAATTCTCAATTAACAGTTATAAATCAATCTATTTCTGATCTTTTACAAAATATAACATATCTAAAAGACTAAATCATTCAATCTCCTAAGCATTTAAGCTAACGCAGGAAAATAATATTGTTTTAAAAAAAAAATCTTACGTTGTGTCTGTGCCCTTTTTGGCTTGGCATGCAAGGCCAAAAGGGAAACCATATCTACATATTAGAAAATTATTCTTTCTAGTGTGAACATATGGAAACAAAATCAGATATCCTACATTAATTTTAAAAAAATTTGTTTCTCGGAATCAGACACTAAAATAGTGGCTTTCTCCTGGCTTTTATATGTATTCTTTTCGATTCTAATGAATCTAACTTTAACTTAAGACATTATTTCCAAAACTGACACAAAAGCACAACTTTTTCATAAAGCTACCCACCTATATGATTTTTTCTCGCTGGCCACTCATGCTTCTTCAAGCTTTCTTCTCTTCATTTTTAGTGCTTTAATTTGGTTGTTTTCTTCCCCCATTTTATTCTATCATTTGTACTCCTATTTGTTCTAAAGTTGTCTTGGCCAATTTATTTTACGCAGATAACCGGTTTATTTTTCAGTTGATATATATATATATATATATATATAGAAAACTAGTGCCGGCTATTTTACCATTTTTAGGTTTAAGCGATTGGTTATCGGCTATTTAAGTTAATTTTTCTTATTTGTCTACGATTTTACACATTGTGTAGAATTTTATAGCGACTCGATGATACCTGTTTAGGTACTTATTCTCCACGACACCAATTCCTAGGTCTGTGATATAATACCATTAGTAATTAGACTACGTCTTGTTTCCTTTACTTGATCATCCAATAAACGAAGCACAAATGTCTTATTAGCAATCTATATAACCCTAACTCAATTGTAATCTACAACTCAGAGTCTTTTGACCAAGAGTTTTCTTGAATTATCTATTTTGTAAAGTTGAAGACACGAATACCTTAGGTCTTGTATTTCAATAAATGTGGTGACTTCCTACCCATCAGCCTTACTAGTGATATTGTCCGCGTTTATTTAAGTATTCTCCTTCTACTTCAAAATGTGTTAGTTATATTCTAAGGCTTATTATTTTAATCTCTTTGATATATTGCTAATGTAAAATTTGCTTGGAGGGTATTTAAAATATAGAGTCTTGACCAAGATCCAATACCTTACAAACTATATGCTTCAATTAAAGTTGCAAATTACAATAACAATAATTATTTTTCAATTTCAAATTAGTCAGCATTAATTATATAAATATTTAATTTTTTATAACAACCCGACAACTGTTTTGAGTATTTGCACTTCGCTCGGTAGTTTACGAGCACGAGTAGCTCCGTATAATGTATTATGACATGTGTGAATCGTCAGTTTTGATTTTCAGGTAATTCGGAATTTATTTGGAAGAATGATTCTCAACTAGGAAGCTTTAAATTGGAAGAGTTGATCAATTTTAACTTTTTAGTATTTGACCTCGGATTGGAGTTTTAATGGTTCCGTTAGCTCCGTTGGGTGATTTTGGACTTAGCAACGTGTCCCGAATTGTGATTTGGATGTCCGTAGTTGAATTTGGCTTGAAATGGCGAAAGTTAGATTTTTGGAAAGTTTGACCGGGAGTGAACTTTTTGATATCGGATTTGGATTGTGGTTCCGGGAATTAAAATAGCTTCGTTATGTCATTTGGGACTTCTGTGCAAAAATTTGGGTTCATTCCGGGTTGGTTTACTATGTTTCGGGATGAGTTATGGAAGTTGAAAAGTTCAAAGTTCATTAAGTTTCATTTGGGGTGCGATTTGTCGTTTCGTTGTTGTTATGGGTGATTTGAGACCTCGAGTAGGTTCGTATTGTGTTTCCGGAGCTGGTATATTCCGACGGGGTCCCGAGGGGCTCAGGTGAGGATCAGACGGATTTCAGATCATTTTGGTACTGTTGTGTTCTACTGATTTCTGGTATCGCAGCCCTTCATCACAATCGCGATTAGCTGACCGCGTTCGCGTAGGGTTGGGGCAAGTCTTCTTCGCATTCGCGTATGAGGGATCACAGACGCGTAGGGTTGAGCTGGGAGTTGGATCTGGAGGCCTTCTTCATCGCATTCGCATAGTTGGAGCCGCGTTCGCAAAGTTTAGAGCCCGCTATGAGTCACGTTCGCGTGGAGTTTGCTGCGAACGCGAAATGTATTTTGGTGGAAGATATTTTGGTTCATCGCGAACGCAATGGATTTCCTGTGTTCGCGTGCGTAGGAGGATGCCTGGGCAAAAGTATAAAGTACTCCGGCCATTTTTACATTTTGGGAGCTATGGAGCTTGGATTAAGGCGATTCTTGAATCAATTTTCACCATGTGGACTAGAGTAAGTGTTCTTTACTCATTTTTAATTTTATATCATGAATCTATCTTCGTTTGCGGCATTTGACAGAGGGTTCCAAAAGAGAAAATTGGGGGGTTTCGTTTAAAGTTTCATAAAGAGAATTTTTGAGTTACGAACATCGATTCAGAGTCGGATTTGAGTGAAACTAGTATGGTTGGACTCGTAATTTAATGAGTTATCGGATTTTGTGAGTTTTATTGGGTTCCGAGGTGCAGGCTCGGGTTAGAATTTTTGGATGATTTTGGGCTTTTGATTAAAGATTCAACATTTACGAATGGGTTTGTTTCCTTTGGAATTACTTGATATATTTGAGTTGCTTTTGGCTAGTTTTGCGCCGTTCGAAGGTCGGTACGCGCGAGATGGAATTTTTTGGAGCATCGCTTGGCTTGCTCGGTATTGAAATTAGCTTGTTCGAGGTAAGTAACACTTCTAAACTTGGTGCTGAGGGTATGAAACCTCAAATTACATGCTATGTGATTGGTATTGAGGTGACAGGCGTGTGGGCGTGCACCATGTGAGTTGTGACTCAGTTATTTTTGTGGTACTGTGTAGTTACCTGATCTTACCTGCTGTGAGCACGTGATTTTTGTTTTACGCGACAATCGCTTCAAAAGAATTAAAAATGTATGTGTCATGCGTAATTTAAACCATGACCCGTTTGTTAGATGGAAAATTACAAAAATACGCATTTTTTCTTTTGTCCTGATTTGTTGCCGTGCTTAATTTTCCCTACTTTTAACATTTTATCCGCGTGAAATAAATATGTTAAGTGTTAATTAGTGGTGCTTGGTTTTATTTAATTAGTTTGTGTATTTAGGAAATTAGAAATAAAGAAAAGAAAACAAAATTTGTTGTAAAACGAATTTGGGCCGTGCCCATTTCAAAATCTGGAGCCCAATTGAACAGCCCAAACCCCCAGTCCAAACAGCCCACCCCCAGGACACAAAACGACGTAGTTTAACACCAAAACTACGTCGTTTCAAGGCCGATCCATCTCAACCATTCAAACCAAACTGATCCAACGGCCAAGATCTCACACCCCGTACCCACTAACAAACCCGACCCGTCTCACCCGGACCGAACCCAAACCCTCAAAATGACACCGTTTCCATTTAAGCCTTCAGATCCAGACCGTAGATCTAGATTGATCTAACGGCCGAGGTTCACCCACCCACTAACTATATAAGCCTAGATCCTTACCCTGCCCCCTAGCCAACACCCCCGCCTTCGTCTTCACCAAACCCATCCCCTTCAAACCCTAGCCGCCCATGCACACCTTCACCAGAAACCCGGCGGCCTGAACGCCGGTGACCTCCACCTGAACACCATAGAACCCCCATGCCATCCTGAACCTAAATCTACCAACCACACACTTCGAATCACCCCCAGGTCCTCGAATCTTCATTTGAAGATTCGAGTCAAAACTCGATCTACACCAACCAACCCCAGCTTCATACCAGACACTCCCCGGACCCTCCTCGTGACCAAACCATATTTGGTTTGGTCCGAATCTAACCAGGGAAGCACGAATATTAGATCTGAGTTTTGAAACCACAAGGTCCCTCGTCACTGGTTCAAAACGGTTCAAACCAAAGAGATTAAGGTCTAATGGACCTTAATCGAAGTGTTTCTCATCTGAGAAACACTTCGATTAAAGTCCGTTCAGCCTTAAGAAAGGTCCGTCCAAATCCGGGTTCAAACTTTTAACTTTTCAAGTTTAAGGTGAATCTGCTTTCTTTTCCTTTATTTGTTTTTAGCCCGTGTGATTTGTTTTAAAAGACTGTTCATATTTGTTTTAATTTTATCAACTTTTGTTTGTCCACTTTGTTTGAACCTCTGTGTTTGTCTGAATCCCTCCCCTCCTATTCTGATGAGGCATGTGTATTGGTTGTATTCCAAATTTGTACTGACTAACTAATTCCTCGAAGTACAATTCTGTTTTAATCAGTATGAGTCGAGTCATGTGTCCCACACTTCTGAATGTCTGATTTTTGGCTACGATTGTGTATGTTAATGCTAATATAGTCGAGTCGACATGCGTCGTCAATTAGTTTCAACTGTCTGAGCATAGTAAATCAACTAGCTTCTGTTGAACATTTGTTGAACCAATTAAAAACCAAATTTGTTTACTTATAGCTGTTGATTTGGATCAGTAATGTAAAAGGGATGTTTGGTTTAAATGCTGAATGGGAGGGCATGTGCACTCTTGCACAGCATGTGCATTGGTGCACCTCATGTGCATTGGTGCACAGCCTGTGGCCTGCATAAAGGTTTTTGTTTAATTTTAAAATGGTTTGACAGCATATGCTGTCAACATATCCTACTGCCCATACTTGCTTTTAGTTAAATAAAATGGAAAAGTTAAATCTGCCAGGGAATGATGGGGTTTTTATACCTAATTAACTAAAGTGGAACTGAAAAAGTTTAAAGGCACATGGGAGGGGTATGGTAATAGTCTGAACAGGCTGTTTAAAAGGGATAGTGTTGAGGCCTATAAGAGGGAAGAGAGCTGGAAATACAAAAAAAAAAAGAGATACACATAGACAGAGGGAGTGGAAGGGATAGAAGGGGTACAACCAACAATCAGAAGCTTTTTCCTCCTATCATTACTGGGTTTCAGTTGTTCAACCTGTTTCAAATCAATTCTGATTCTTTGAAATTCCAGTTGTGTCTATTAGTCGAGTGTTTTCATTGGTTTACTACTGGTCTGGTCTGTCTGGATTTCTGATTCTATTCCACTGGGTGTTGCTGCTATTTGGCTATTACTTTCTATTGGCCATATTTGCATCTCTGCACTCGAGCCTGTTTCTTGCTGTATTGTTTTGCCTGCTGCTATTCTGCCCTGTTGCTGTTGGTGCTGTTACTGCTGCTGCATTTGTTCATTGTTACTCTACTGATTGCCCTTTTTTCTTCAATTGCAAATATTCCCAGGTACACAACCTTTGAACCTTGTATTGTTGAAAGTTTGAAGTTGAAGCAGAAATAAAGAAATGAACACCAGTTTATGTTATAGCATTGGTGTAAAAAGATAGTTCGAATGTTGGTTGGGCCTGTATTCTTACTGCGAACTGCAAATATTCTGTATAAACTAGCATACATTCTGTTTAAGATGAACTGTTAGATAGCATGGCTCAATAGTAATGACAGTATGACATAGACAACATGTTTTGATTTAGTATACATTCAGTTCAGTATAACACTTGTTTGATTTAGTATGACTGTATAACATAGAGTCATGGTAAGCATTGTATGTATTTTGCCTAGACCACTGAATTGACAAAACTGTGATACTGGGTCCGGGATAAATGTATCCCCAAACAAACTCCCATACAGTCACACTAAGAGTATGGCTATGAATGCCAGTTCTCTTGTCAGTTTATTCGTTCCAATACAGGTTCGATACTGGGTTTCGGTACAGATTTTTATTTCGAAATGATGTAATGATTGTTGAGAAAAACTAATAATCATTTTTGGGTTCAATCAGTAGTAATTTTTCCTAATAAAACAGCCGATTTCTTTTATCAATTTCAAATAGGTTAGAGTGTTAAGAATAGAACTTGGAGGTCGTTAAACATAACTCAATATATGTTGTTAGTTTGTTTGCAATCTCCCTTAGCGAATTAATAAGCATATTCACTTGTTGAAGACAAAGCATGCCGTAGCTCTCACCTCATGAACAATCAATCAGGTAACCAAACAAGTTTAGGTTCGGCAAACATAATAAGGATTTAGTCAGTATTTGTCTAAACCAGCAAAATTCGGCATCATCCTTCTCTTTAAAGATAAATGTAGTAAAAATGTAGTCATTGTAGGGTACCCTTCTAAAATAATGAGACGAGCCTCGCCGAATCAAAAGGCGAATTGCGGGGCCCTCAATAATTGGTCATAATAAATACTTAGAATTTGGGACGGGCTGTTTAGTGAATTCCACTGCCCTCCCCGAAGACAATAAACACGTTAGATTCTTTAGGCGCGACTTAATCAAATTACATTCTTAAATTCGGGTGCGCATTTATGTGACCCAAATTCAAATCTCAACGGAGTCGAAATGTGTTAACAACTACGAGTGCATTGATTGTGATGTGGTTCGAGATACATTTTCACGACGTTGCAATTCTATAAAAATAAATGATAATAACAAAAGCGGTTAAAACTTAATAAGAGCACATAAGTCACAACATGTATTTAAATCAGATATTTAGCCATTATAACAATTTAAGCGACCGTGCTAGAACCACGGGATTCGAAGGTGCCTAACACCTTCCCTCGGGTCAACAGAATTCCTTACTTAGAATTTCTGGTTCGTAGACTTCATTTGGAAAAGTCGAAAATCTCCTCGATTTGGGATTCAAGATAAACCGGTGACTTGGGACACCAAAAGCCAAACCTTTCCCAAGTGGCGACTCTGAATTAAATAAATAATCCCATTTCGAATATTGTCACTTAAATTGGAAAAACTCCACCCGCGCATTTAACCCTTCGGGGCCGGGCGCGCAAAAAGGAGGTGTGACACCTGTAACCATGAAATTTCTATGTACTTGAGCTATTAAGCTGTGATTCATGTTATAACCCATGTCTAGGCTACATGTGTTATCCTGTTGGGACCATGAGGTCATATCTGTTGTTGAGTTATCTGCTTTCATTGCATTACATACTCAGTCATACGCATTCATATGCATATCATATCTCAGTCTCTGTTACCATTTATTGATATATTATATTATCATTTTGGGCTAGTTTCATGGCATTGTGAGCCCGAGACACTAGGAAGATTGATGATTGAGTGAAGCCGAGGGCCCGAGTGTAAGTGATATTATGAGATCAGGCTGCATGCAGCAGAATGTTATATTGATTACATTTATGGGATAGGGCTACATGTCGTAGCAGTTATACTGATTTATGATAGCGCTTGGACTGAAGGAGTCCCTCTGGAGTCTGCACACACCCTAGTGAGCGCGGTTAATTATATTGAATGATGGATCTTTTCTAAAGAAGTTATATACCTAGGGATGGATCTTTCCAAAGGGATGGATTTTCCCCTACTCAGTACTGAGTGAGTTATGGTCAGTTGATGTATATATATTCCGGGATGGATCTTCCCTAGGCCGGACTGGCCATATACTGCATTGAGTAATTGAGCATGATAAGTGAAAAGTGTGAGACTGAATACTCTGAGAGTATGAGTAAATGAGTTCATCTTTGAGATACATTGCATTGACATGCACATGACATACATGTATAGAGATGCATTTTCCTTATGTTGTACAGTATCACGCCATTCATGACTTCTCCCACATATTGACATATGGGCATAGAGAAGTATTTTACACTTTCTATCTGGAATGAAAATGAAACATCTTATTTATTGTTGAAAGGGTTTTTTGGGAAAAATTACAGTTTTCAAACTTACTCGTATTTTTGACGATTTCAGTAAAAGATTTGGGTTTTCACTGATATACTTGAAAACGGAACCATTTTTTGGGAAACTATGAAAAAACTAAGCATTTTATCTCTGAGTTACTATTTTTATTAATTGCTTTGCATTGTTATGAACTGTTGTTGGCTATTGGTGTTGCACTTGACCTTTGTTCCAGCTCATCACTACTTTTAACCTAAGGTAAGTTTTGTTACTTATTGAGTATATGGGGTCGGTTGTACTCATACTACAATTCTACATCTTGCATGCAGATGTTGGCTGCTGATGTTGTTGTGATCGACAGGAGTTGGAATTGAAGACATACCTGCATTCTGGTTGTAACTGCCTCTTGTTCATAGTAGCCTTATATTCATAAAACTCTGTTTATGTACTTTTCAAATAGATGATGTATTTACTTCATACCGGCTTTGTAAATTCTATTCTTAGAAGCTCATGATTTGTACTACCAGTTCTTGGGGAATGTATAAGATTTACACATTTTTTTAATTAATTGTCTTTTTAAATTTCATTGGAATTGGATAGGTGTTAATTGCCTTACCTAGCCGGTTGGGTTAGGTACTATCATGACTAGTTGGATTTTGAGTCGTGACAAATTGGTATCAGAGCACTAGGTTCATAGGTTCTACAAGTCATGAACAAGTGTCTAGTAGAGTCTTGCGGATCGGTATGATGATGTCCATACCTATCTTCGAGAGGCTACAGGACATTTAGGATATACTCCCATCTTTCTTTCTTTATCGTGCGACATTGATTCAACTTGAAGCATAACTCTTTGAAATCCTTCCACGCATTTGTATGCGCGTGTGAGCGCTCGGTATCAGCTCGGCATCAATGGCTTGTGATTCCATGGATGAGGTGCGAGATGTAATTTCTATATGCTGATGATGGGCCAGTCTGGAGGACTTGATGCCGGGTTCGAGTGTAGCTTGAGCACAGAGATTTTGGTTGTGTGAGCGCGTGCTTTTGGAATTATACATCCGATAGTGTCTCTATGATTGGAATTCGTGGGTCGATGAGTGGCTGGATGGCTACATGATGAGTATGCTGTTACTGCGAGATGTGTTCATATGGTTTGAATGTGACGAGAAGAGTTTGCTTGAGATGTAGAAAGGATTATCGGGTGCTTGATTTTTGTCTTGATACGACGTATGGTCTCGAGTTATGAGTGTATTGGAGGATCTTTCCTGTTGCTTAATGGCGGAACGAATTAGGTTCTCATGTCTTATTTTTGAGTTCGAACTCAGGAAGATTAAGTGATTGCGTAGTAGTTGTGGCTGTGAAAGAGTATAGAGAGATGCCAGTCTGAGGCAAAGTATGTGGGTTATCTCCTGTGGGGTGTCCTGAGGTTGTGTGATCCCTATGTTATTTGGTAGAGAGTTCAGTTTTACCAGTGAATTATATGTGTTGCTATTTGAGTTTGGATTGCTCGTGGAAGTTGGCTTGATTGTTACAAGGTTGAATACGAGAATTTCAGATGAATTGAGGTGTTAGATAGTTTGTGTTACATGAGCTTATGAAGGATTTAGCTGAATCTCACTATGGTATTATGGCATGAATACACTATGGTTATTATGAGTTATCGACTGTTTTGATCCATGGCTTTGAGCCAAGTGGGGGAGTCTGCTATCACCGATTTGATTGTTTGGTTGTTTGTTGTGCTGGATTTAACTTTGAGGCATACTTGTGAATTAGTTATGACTTGCAAAGATTGAGATCGAGGATGACTCGAGTAAGGAAAATTCTGGATACGGGTTGTAATACTCTATGGTTATATGGAAATCAAGGAATGATTGAGTGGTTATTCGTGAAGGAAGTAGTGTGCATGGAGTAGGGATTTATTTGATTGCATTAAGGTGGGGTTACTTCCTTGGGTGTTGGTGTTCTAATGGGGCATAGGTCGTTCGGTCCGTTTGGTCGGTTTAATTGAGATTTGAGTAGAGTGGAAGACTCTCTAGAATAGTTCTAGTGGGTTCATGATTTATATGTAGCAATTGAGAGTTTTTCGGATTTGTATATGGTTAGAACCTGAGATTTGTATTGGATGTTATCGGGACTCGCGATATTTCTATATCACTGTTTATTATACACTTCAGTATCAAGGAGGTGAAGGAAATAATTTTAGGTTCACATAAGGTTTCTTCAGAGTAGGTGTATCAATTGTGGTGCTTTGGGGTGCTTAAGAGGGAATTTAGCGGCTTATGGGCCTTAGGGCAGTGTGGTTTCATGCTAGGATCTCGTGGATTGAGTTTTGGTTTAGGATCGTGGTGTTCTGACAAGGAGAAGTGTCAACTTGAGGGTAATTCAGAAGGAACTCGGAGAAATAGTACAGCTCGGTAGTAGGTTTATCAGCACTGTATAGGTGTGACCGGTTCTTTGGATGCTTATGATATGGTGGGTTTCTACAGGTGCTTTATGGAAACAATCTTGGGTTTGGCGACCTACTTGGCTTGGTTGAGTTAGAGAGAGTTGATTGTGATGGCTTGATTATGTGCAAATGGGTTCCGGAGAGTTCTCGATGGTTTCTACCATGATTTAAAATGGATATTTCCTACTGGCGTGAGGAGTATATTGCGTGTTGTGATTTTCTCCTGGATGAGATCAAATAGAAGTTTCTTGACTGATCAGGTATGTATTCTGTTGGCGACTCAGAGTTGATCATGAGATTCTCGTATTTTTCCATATGATGGCATGATAGATATGGTGTGTTGTGTAGGATTGAGATTTGCATGTGCAAGTCACGGTTTAGTTTTGAAGGGAAGGTCTTGAATTCTTATACATCATGGACAATTTTTGATGTTTAGATGAATGCTATAACTATTTGGTATTGCCTAATGAGAGTGTGTATTTTAGAAGGTGCACTGTGTTTTGACTTCGGATGCTTCATTGGTATTGCGGTACTCGCCTGGTTGATCGACTGCTGATATTTAGATTTTGCTATATAGCACACAAGAAAATTATTGAAGTATTCCTCGTGGGATGGTCCCGTGTGAGAGATGTGTTAAATATTCGGGCGGTAGAATTGGGTTCAGATATGGTGATTCATGTGTTCTATGAATTTGGAGACCGGGAGTTCTCATAAACAAATTGTTTCGTGGTTGTGGATTGTAAAGATGTGGCCAAAGTTAGCTAGATGATAGTATGCTTTATGGTTCAGTCATTGTGGACTTTCGAAGGGTTATGTATCTATTTGTGGATAACCAGAGTTGATTTGGGGCCCATTGGTAGGCCCAATGAGGATGTATATTCTACACCGGATTGGATTAATTGACTCCGAAACTTCTAGTGTTGAGGAATGTGCCATTCGGTTAAAATTGATTTTTATTCTATCTGATATGTTCTATATGTTACTCTTCCACACTGTGAGGAGTTGTGATCTATTGGTTACATGCACACATGGTGTATTTTTATTTGGGCTTTATAGTGGAATTTGAGCAAGATGGGTATTTGGGTGATGCATGATTGATTGCTTATTGATTATGTTCTTTCAGGTTTGTGTGGAATTGTGTCATTTGCTTCTCCGTGGTTATGGTAATGCATCTTGGGTACTTGATGTTGAATTGCACGTGGTTATTGATTTTGAGCAGGATGACTTGAAGTATTTCATATGGACCAATGTTTGTATGGGATCACGCATTGCAGCGAAGTTATATTGAGATGTGATCCTTTATGTTAGATTCGCATGTTATGGTTCTACGGTGTGTGCTGGGTTTTAGCATTTTGTTGTGGCGGTACTTGTTGCGCTCGCAAGGCGGTTCTCTCGTTTGAGTCATTTTCCATGGTTGCATACATTTGAATTGTTGCGTATTGGTGCATGGATTGCACGGTTTGTGGCTCTGGGCAGTATTGATGTGGCATGTCAGTAGAGTAGTTAGTATTTGATAAGATGAGGCCGTTAGATCTAGGATGGGTGCTATCAGATTTGATTACGGTATATTTGAAAGGATAATATCGCTAATCAGTTTATAAATTGGCTATGGTTCTTGTCGAAGGAGAGGGAGCTCCATGACTTGTTGATCTGATGAATGGTTATGAGTTTTTGCGTGTTTCTTTCATCATCTGTAGTACACAAAGGCTTTAGAACGAGGTTTTGTTTGACATGAGGTTTATTACCGGTATTGGATTATTTTGAGCAGCTACTATGATCGGAAATTTTGTTACGAGTATGCGAACTGTGTGGTATGTCGGGTGATTACATCTTGGGTTGTGGTTATGGCTTGATACAACTTGTTCAGACTTATACAGTATGTAGATGCGAAGTTCGGGTCTTGTAGTAAATTTTGAATATTGGGAATTGGATTCTGTGGTTTACGGATTATGGTTGAAGTAATGATCTTCAGTTATATTATGTTGTCGCGCCTATATGGACTAGGGTGACGTGGGATCACCCCCGGGGATGTGCCTGTTAAGATTACACAACGGTTTGGCGGCTTTGGAACAACTCTGGGCACGTTAAAGGACGAACATACGTTTAAGTGGGGGAGTATGCTGACAGTCATTTTAAGAATTTGTACTTCGCTCGGTAGTTTACGAGCATGAGTAGCTCCGTATGATGTATTATGACTTGTGCGAATCGTCTGTTTTTGTTTTCAAGTAATTCGGAATTTATTTAGAAGAATAATTCTCAACTAGAAACTTTAAATTGGAAGAATGGACCAAGTTTGGCTTTTTAGTATTTGACCTCGGATTGGAGTTTTGATGGTTCCGCTAGCTCCGTTGGGTGATTTTGGAGTTCAGAGGGTGTCCGAATCGTGATTTGGAGGTCCGTAGTGGAATTTGACTTGAAATGGCGAAAGTTGGATTTTGGAATGTTTGATCGGGAGTGGACTTTTTGATATCGGATGCAGATTATGGTTCAGGGAATTGGAATAGCTTCTTTATATCATTTGGGACTTGTGTGAAAAATATGGGTTCATTTTAAGTTGGTTTGCTATGTTTCGGCACGAGTTATGGAAATTGAAAAGTTCAAAGTTCATCAAGTTTGATTTGGGGTGAATTTGTCGTTTCATTGTTGGTATGGGTGATTTGAGGCCTCGAGTAGGTCCTTGTTGTATTTCGAGACTTGTTGGTCCATTCGGGCGGGGTCCCAAGGGGTTCGGGTGAGGATCGGGCGAATTTCGGATCATTTTGGCACTGTTGTATTTTGTTGATTTCTGGTGTCACAACCCTTCGTCGCGATCGGATTAGCTGACCGCATTCGCAGGGTTGGGGCAAGTCTTCTTCACGTATGGGGGATCGCGTACGCGTAGGGTTGAGCTGGGAGCCGGAGCTGGAGGACTTCTACATCGCGTTCGCGTAGTTGGAGCCACGTTCGTGAAGTTCAGAGCTTGTTGTGAGTCGCGTTCGTGAGGAGTTTACTGCGAATGCGAAGTGTATTTTGGTGTCAGATATTTTTGTTCATCGCGAACGTGATGGATTTCCCGTGTTCACATAGGAGGATGCCTGGGCAGAAGTATAAAGTACTCTATTTTGAGGGTTTCAACCATTTTTACATTTTGGGAGCTATGGAGCTCGGATTGAGGCGATTCTTGAAGAAATTTTCACCATGTGGACTAGGATATGTGTTCTTTACTCATTTTTGATTTTATTTCATGAATATATCTTGGTTTTCGACTTTTGATTGAGGGTTCCAAAAGAGAAAATTGGGGGTTTTAGCCTAAAGTTCCATAAAATGAATTTTATAGTTTTGAACATCGATTTGGAGTAGGATTTTGAGTGAAACTAGCATGGTTGGACTCGTAATTGAATGAGTTGTCAGATTTTGTGAGTTTTATTGGGTTCCGAGGTGCGGGCTCGAGTTGGAATTTTTGGATGATTTTGGGCTTTTGATTAAAGATTCAACATATATCGATGGGTTTGTTTCCTTTGGTGTTGCTTGATGTATTTGAGTTGCTTTTGGCTAGTTTTGGGCCGTTCAGAGGTCGGTACGCGAGAGATGGAATTTTTTGGAGCATCACTTGGCTTGCTCGGTATTGGAATTAGCTTGTTTGAGGTAAGCAACATTTCTAAACTTGGTGCTGAAGGTATGAAACCCTGAATTACATGTTATGTGATTGGTGTTGAGCTGATGCACATGCTAGGTGACGGGCGTGTGGGCATGCACCATGTGAATTGTGACTCCGTTTATTTCTATGGTACTGTGTGGTTACCTGATCTTACCTGTAACCATGAAATTTCTACGTACTTGAGCTATTGAGTTGAGATCCATGTTAGAAATCATGTCTAGGCTATATGCTTAACCTGTTGGGACCCACTAAGGTCATTACTGTTGTTGAGTTATCTGCTTTCATTACATTACATTCTCAGTCATATGCATTCATATGCCCATCATATCTCAGTCTCTATTACCATTTATTAACACATCATATCATCATTTTGGGCTAGTTTCATGGCATTGCGATTCCGAGAGACTAGAAAGATTAATGACTGAGCGAGGCCGAGGACCTGAGTGTGAGTGATTTTATGGGATCGGGCTGCACGCCGTAGCATGTTATATTGATTACATTAATGGTATCGGGTTGCACGCTCCAACAGTTATACTTATTTGTTATAGCGCTTGGGCTGAAGGAGGCCCTCCGGAGTCTGCACACACCCCTAGTGAGCCCTGTTTATTATATTGAGGGATGGATCTTCCCTAGATATGGATTTTGTCCAAAGTAGTTATATACATGGGGATGGATCTTCCCCACGGGCTGGATTTGACCCTACTTAGTACTGAGTGAGTGATGGTTAGTTGATGTATATATATTCCGAGATGGATCTTCTCTGGGCCGGATTGGCCATATACAGTACTGAGTGATTGAGCATGATGAGTGAAAAGTGTGAGACAGTGAGATTGAGTACTCTAAGAGTGTGAGTACATGAGTTCATCTCTGAGATATATTGCATTGACATGCACATGACATACATGCATAGAGATGCATTTTCCTCATGCTATACGGTATAACTCCATTCATGACTTCTCGCACATATTGACATATGAGCATAGAGAGGTATTTTACACTTGCTATCTGGAATGAAAATGAAACATCTTATTTATTATTGAAAGTATTTTTGGAAAAAATTATAGTTTTCAAACTTTCTCGTATTTACGACGATTTCGGTAAAGGATTTGGGTTTTCACTAATGTACTTGAAAAGCGGAACCGTTTTCCGGGAAACTATGAAAAAGCTGAGCATTTTATCTTTGAGTTACTACTTTTATTACTTGCTTTGCGTTGTTATGAACTGTTGTTGGCTATTGGTGTTGGACCCAACCTTTATTCCAGCTCGTCACTACTTTCAATCTAAGGTTAGTTTTGTTACTTATTGAGTACATGAGTCAGTTGTACTCATACTACACTTCTACACCTTGCGTGCATATGTTGGCTGCTGATGTTATTGTGATCGACGAGAGATGGACCGGTTGTAGCTGCCTCTTGTTCTTGGTAGCCTTATATCCATAAAACTCTGTTTATGTATTTTTCAAACAGATGATGTATCTACTTCATACCAGCTTTGTAAATTCGATTCTTAGAAGCTCATGATTTGTACTACAAATTTTTGGGTAATATATAAGATTCAGACATTTTCTTTTAATTAATTGTCTTATTAAATTTCATTGGAATTGGATAAATGTTAATTGGCTTACCTAGCAGGTTGGGTTAGGTGTCATCACTACTAGTTAAATTTTGGATCGCGACATTTTTATTCATCTACATAAATGATTTCCTTGTAGTATACATACATATATATACACGTACTGCCTGATCATATGTACCTCGGGACCCAAGCCGATTTGGGCCTCGCTCTTCGCATCTCTCACATGCTTGAGAGAGAGAGTATGTGTGTGTTAATGGAGCAATATGTAATTAGATTAACCAGTCGTGCATGCAACCACAATAAGTTAATGATAATCCATTAATTAGACAACTCTTAAAAGTCATTTGGTCGACAAATTCCACAAGAAATATGGGAAGAATAAAAATATGGTGATAAAGCCATGACGCTAACCTTTTTGAAAAGATGACAACGAATAACATTCAAATCAATCTATGATTAACTTGATAGTGAAACTACATTTAAATAATGTTCCCCTGTTATCCCAATAGCAATTCGATTAGTGATATGACTCTGTATTGACTTGTGAAGATCAAAAGATAAGCTTTTAATTTTTAAGTGCTAGATTAAACAAATGTTGAAATTAGTACTAAAGTGTCTATTGAAGTTAGGTTCTTATTTTCATTTTGACACTTTAATTAAGGTTAGTTCCTATTGAATACTTCACAATGAAAATTGATATCAACTTTAAGGGACTATTTATATATTTGGTCAATAAATAAATTAAGAGAGAATATAAGTTACGAGCTAGTTCGATCGAAGTTCAATAATTTTGGTCCAAAAGTTATATTTGTCTTAACAAATATATTGAATTAATTTATTAACTTAGAATCTCATTGCTCAAAAGGACTAGAATCTCAAATTTGTAAAGTTTAAATGCTAACTCATCCTTTGAATTAGTGTTAGGTTCAATAGTTTGGAACTCTTCGGGACAAAAATCGTGACTATAATTGGCATGACTTTTCGACACCTTTTCTTTTTCTTTCTTTTTGATGAATTGACACAAAAAATAAACAATTTTATAATAACTTTGAAAGTGTGGTACAATAAGCACGCAACAAAATGAGCGAGGCATTCCAAAAGTGTTACGAAGAAACCACTAAAAATATATCCACTATATAGTGGTGGAAATGTAAGCCATGTGTCGTTTCATATAACACTATATAAAGCAATATATATAAATGGTATCTAATTGCTGCTAGTGCACACTTGTCACAAATTCACATCAAGAGATCTTTTTGCATTGCAAGTTATTCCAGAAAATGGTATATTTTTTTTTTTTGATAATCAACATGAAGTTATTAAAATAGAAGCAAGATTATGGTGGTGGAGTAATAAATACTCTTTCCTTAATTAAAAGTTTCAGGTTCGAGCCCTAAATATATAAAATATCGGACATTAACTGCGATGGCTAGTTTTTTTACTTATTTAATAAACTTAAATGTTAAAATAAAAATTAGGAAACTAAGTAAAGAATTATAAAATATTAAAATAAAAAACTTGTAATGAAATATTCTAGTAATTATAATAGAGTTATAATTTATTTAATATAATTTCAAACTATTAAGTAACTAAGACAATTCATAAAAAAAAATTCAATGCTTAGAGCCTTTTATTTTTATTAATAGAACTTTCAAATCACACATACAAATATAATTCTTTTGAAGAGCACTTAATCTACACAACCACCTTCTAGGAAGAGTTCTATTTGAATTAGGCCTCTTAGTAGCCAATTACAAATTATCATACTAATATTTGTAATCTCCTATATAGCTTCTTTGTAACTTATCTATAATTTCTCTCGGACATTGTTCTGGAATTGACAATGTTGATTGATGTTCCATAAGCTCCATGCCGTCATCGCTCCTAGTGCTAAGTCTCTCATTGTATTCTTCTTCTTTCCAAGTAGTTAATTGTTCAAAACCAAGATTTCTTCTTTCTGAATTAATTCAATCTCTGAATAATACGGAAATTTCTAGACCGTCCTCCGCTAATGAATGTCTATGATCTCCAATTTGAAATCTTGCCGCGCTAAAAGCACTCTATGATGCTATTGACGACGCTTGAATAACCAGTATATCTCGAGCCATTATTGAAAGTGTTGGAAAAGCCTTGCCACGCTCCCTCCACCATGCCAAAAGTTGTTCGTTGCCTTCTTTGTCTTTAATGCTTTCCAATCCTTGATGAAGATAAGAATCAAGTTCATCATCAACAGAGGAATCAAAACCTGTTATATCATCCATATCTTCCCATAGAACTTCTACTCTAGACTTAGAAGTAGAAGGAGCAGTTTCACCACCTGTTGTTTCCATAGATTTATATTTATCAAACATTGATCTAGCATAAGAATATATGCTAGCTTGGCAGTCTTCGAGAGATGGTTGTTCATTTTTTTGAATTGCTAAATTCTCATAAATTTTATGTATAAGTCCCTTTGCACCTCTTTTTTTTTTGAAAGATGGGTTAAGTAGAGTAGAAATTAAATAAACTTGAAGAATAGGGAAAAAATACTTTTTAAATTTTGAAATTATTTCATTAATGGCCGGTGCATAAGTTGGATTTGTTTTATACTTACCAAATATAACAGAAATTCCACAAATATACCATAATATTTGTGAAATAGTCGGATAATATATACCAGAAAATTATTTTGTAGCATAATAAAAATTTTCTAAAAATTTAGTAAGTTTTTTTTATCTCATCCCAATCAGAATTAACAATTTGATCAGCGGGGATACCATTGTCAGGACCCCAGTTCGCCCTTCGTGAACTGTCGTGACGGCATATATAAACATAAATAGAACCAACTAAAAACTGCAGAATAAACATAAATAGAACGTTTTGAGATGTCGCTCGGCATATACAATAAAAACTCTCAACTGAAATAACTCCCTGTCACGATCCAAATTTCACTAAGGGTCATGATGGCGCCGACACCGCTGTCAGGCAAGCCAACCAAAATACTTAATTAAATTCTTATCTTAATAATTTTGAAAATAAATTTTTCCTTCAATTCAGCTAGTAAAATATAATCTTTGCAAAAGAAAGGTAAATAAAAGAATGTTTAGAAGCAAATATAGAATACCCCAGAGTCATCCCAGAACCCGGTGTCACAAGTGCATGAGCTATTTCTAGGAAGCAATACAATACAACAACCGTCCGGAATACAAATTGGACAGAAGATAAATACAATAATCTGGAAGAGACTCTACTAGCTACAGGTCGTCTCGAGAAGTGCAGCTCACCTAAGTATCGGCATCAACCACGCGGCTAAGCCCACCAGGCCACTAGTGACGCATGTGCCTGTGCAACAAAAATGCACAGCAAGTGTAGTATGAGTACGAAAATAACGTGTACCCAATGAATATCCCGTCTAATCTCGAAGAAGTAGAGACGAGAGGTCGACTTCGACACTTACTAGTGGTCCAATAATGATATGTCCGTAATATAATGAATCGAGGATTTATACAAACAGGATTGTAATTCAATAGAGTGAAACATGTAAACAATTCTTTCTTTTATGTGAAATTCCCAAAATTTCCCTTTTCATCATTTACACATATATTCTCAAGCCGGGAAGAGGAAATAACAACTTTAATAAGTTTCAAGGCAAGCAATACAAGCATGCGCAAATCATGTTGAGGTCATACGACCCGATCCAACATTATTTAAACTGTGCACCTCCAGAGGGTCGAATGGCGCGAACCATAGATGCATCTATTTAATCTACTGAAGCATTTAGCTCGTTCCAGAATTTAAACACACACACAGACAATCAAGAAATCATCAGGGAACAATTATCCAAAGAAAACAAATTGTCTTTTAACAATTTAAGAAAATGGAGTTTAAATCTTTTTAGAAATTCATTTACTAATTCGGTGTGATTTAAGCAATTCAAAATTCAATAAGATTACAAATAATCCAAGTATAGCATGCTTTTGGGTCCTAGACTACCCGGACTTAAACATAATAGTAGCTGCGCACGGACTCTCGTCACCTCGTGCGTATGTAGCCCCCATAATTAGAAGCACATATTTAATTATTATTTCTATGGGGACAATTCCCTCTTACAAAGTTAGGAAGGAGACTCACCTCGCTTCGCAGTCCAATAACCAGCTTCCAAGCCCCTTCCGACGACTCAAACCGATGACCCAACGTTCCAAAACTAGCCAAATAACGGGCAAACCAATGAAAATACACCCTAATACTCATAACAATTCAATTTATAACAATTCCTAACCTCGATCGAAAAGTTGACAAAATTGCCCTCGGGCCCATGTGCCCGGGTTCCGAAATTTTTCGAAGATAAACTTTACCCATGAACTCACGAACTCAAATATATGATTTTCTCCTAATTTCATACCCAAAATCGTGGTCAAAATCCAAGAATATGAATTTTTCTAGGTTTTCCTCAAACCCCCAAATTTCTACCAATTTACATGCAAAAATTCATGCATAATCAATGTATTTAACTCAAGATAAGTGGGGTTAGCTTACCTTGTTGATGATGATGAAAAACCCAACTTGAAGCTCTCCAAATCGCCCACACCAACTGAAAATGGGAGAAAAATGACCATCTCCCAATTTTTAAAAGAACACACTGCCTCCAGCATTTTCGCACCTACGGTGCACCAGCCGCACCTGCGAAAATTTCTACTGCAGGTGCGGTGCCAGCCAACTCGCTCAAGTTCGCTTCTACGGAGCCAGGGCCGCTTCTGCGGTCTCGCTTCTGCGGAAGGTTCATCGCACCTGCCACCCCAGCCAAGCCTAGCAATTTTCCGCTCCTGCAACACAAGGGCCACTTCTTCGGCTCCGCACCTACGGCCCAAGTCTCGTAGGTGCGGTGACACCAGCAACTTCAGCTCTTCCTCCAAGTTCCAATTCGATCCGTTAACTATCCGGAATCCACCCGAGGCCCCCGGGACCCCGAACAATCATACCAACCTGTACCAAAACACATTACGGACTTGCTCGAGGCCTCAAATCATATCAAACAATGCTAAAATCATGAATCGACCTCCAATCCAAGCTTAATGAACTTTAGAAATTCAAACTTTTACATTCGATGACGAAACATATCAAATCACGTCCGATTGACCTCAAATTTTGTACACAAGTCATATTTGACATACGGACCTACTACAACTTCCGGAATTGGATTCCAACCTCGAAATCAAAAAGTCCACTTCCTGTCAAACTTCTCAAAAACCTTCAAATTTCTTTCTTTAGCCAAATGACTCCAAAACGACCCACGGACCTCCGAATTCACTTTCGATCACGCTTCCAATACCAGAATCATCATACGGAGCTACTCCTAGACTCGGAATCCCAAACGGACATTGATAACACTGAAAGGCACTTCAACCCAAACTTATAAAATTCTTCCAAAAATGCTAACTTCTACAATAGGTGCTGAAACGTTCCTGGGCCTTCCAAAACTCGATCCGGACATACGCCCAAGTCCGAAATCATCATACGAACCTGTTGGAAACTTCGAATCCCAATTCCGAGGTCGTTTACTCAAAAATCCAATTTTAGTTAATTCCTTCAACTTAAAGTTTCTGAAATGAGAATTCTCTTTCCAAATCAACTTCGAACTACCCAAAATTCTATTCCGATAATGCGTACAAGTCATAATACCTGAAGTGAAGCTGCTCATGGCCTCAAACTGCTGAACGACACACTAGAGCTCAAAATGACCGGTTGCATCGTTACATTCTCTCACACTTAAACATACGTTCATCCTTGAACGTTCTAAGAACTACGCTGGGGTTGCCTGAAATCACTATTTAACACCTCGAACACCTACTCGTGCTACCACAACTCAGCTGGGCACCCTAGCTTGACTAATCTGAAGATACCCTTTTTCACTTAGGCAAATAAGCCTTAGAGCCCTATTCCAACATCCGGAATTCTCTGCCAGCCCTGTTTCCAACATACGAACATCGTATCAATCACCACACAATGTACCAGAACATGACTGCATACCCTTTCTGAATTCACACCTTGCACCACTTTATTCACAGAACCACAATAACATTCTCTGAGCATAATAGTCAAAATTCCACGAATCTAAAGCTCCCATTGCACCTCATGACATACATAGGTCTTGATCTAACTCTTACAATACCGCCACGATGAAGGAGATGTGCAGAAATTCATAACCAACTGCCGAATCAACAATAATTGGGTCTATACTCCTAACAAGAACCATCACCTCATTCTGAACCAAATAATGGTCTTAGCTCCTTAATATACTTCATATAATCAGATTGCACTGATCCTAAATCCAATGATCTCGTCTCACCTAGTACGAACTGCTAAGGCAGTAAGCCATCCCGGACATGATCAAAAAGTCTCATATGATGCCACAATGTGCCAATAGACTACCAATTCAAACGTGATACAAAGGAGAACGAACTCTGAAAAAGAAATCCAATTGTCCCGCTTGCGAATCATACATGCGACGCGGTCAACATAATTAAACAAACACCCCACTCGCGAATCATACCTGCGAAGAGGGCACACAACTAATATGAGTTTTCCTTAGAAAAATAGGAAACAAAACACATAAAAATAGATATGGGGAACTGTACTCAACATCACACTGTTGCGGCGCGCAACTCGATCCAAACAACATACCCATGGTGGCGTGCCACCCGATCCCCACATAAAATTCACAAAGGAGTTACACACCGAGCTAGATTGCTCATTACAACAAAATACCGAATATCGGTCACAAGCACGCTAAGTGCATAATATCATCCCTGAGAAGACATATAGCGCAACAAGCTACGAACTCAAGCACAACTAAGGTGCGATATACGATCTGAATCTCAAGAGCAATTCCGCTCATATAACATCATCACTATGTGGAACCTCAACACATAAGAAATTCACCAAGCTGTCTCACAACTCACACGACGCAATTTATCATTACATGAAATAGCTTACGATGAAATAACACCCCGACTACTCTTCTATAAGGAGCGCATTGCTAAATTGAACACATCTGGCCTGATATAGAGCCCATATTCACATTTAAATCCATCCACAGACCTCAAGCTTATTCTGATCGCACAACTAAGCTAATAACCTTTCAAAAGTCCACAATAACTTCCCTTTTGTCATAACACACAAGAACAACCATTATAACCAGAGTAATCCTCCACAGTCCACAACCCAATAGACCGAGTGCCCTCCAGCCATCAATTCTCAATTTAACGTCATCACCACAATCTTCATACTTAGTTTAACTCTTCAATCAATCAAGTGATTACATGCCACACTTATACAACCTTCCCGCGGGGCACGCTCCCACAACCTTCCATGACAAATAACAGGTCTGTACATCCAAACCATCGGCCTCACTAATGCTGAAAAGTGATCAAAAACCCTTGACTAGGATGCAAAGCCTTTTTCACAAAACACCGATATCAGGTGACGCTGAGGACAATACCTACTTACTTTAAACATCCAGACTCCTCTTCTTCTCATCCGAGCTCGTGACATCCTTGTCAACACCGAACTGCAACCTTGATCCTCACTTCAAATTCTATACCACTCACTGCACCCAACATGCCAATATACGATAGAACACGATTTTTATCATAACTCTGGAATCACTAATAGATTAACACTTCATCATATAAAAACTTTTCACTTAACTCACTTTAGGAGAACTATAGCAACACACAAGTGAATTCTCATATCCGTAGAATATGCAAATCTCTAACTAGTGGTCTATGCCACCACAGCCCTTCTGGGATCTGCCTATACATAACAGGCCATAACAGTAGAATACTCCTTGAATCACATCAATTACGATGGCCGAGATACCTCGCACATACCGCCACAAATCCCTTGCATAACTTGATCACGCTGAAGGAACTAATCACTACCACAAATATGCCAATTCAACTATGGCTAACCAATCTATCTTCTTCAAATTTATCCTTGATTACCTCAGAAATAATAATAACTCCATTCAACACATAACACACTCCATTCGCACTTATCCAGAGTGACCATGAATCATGAGACCATGCTGTATCAAATCCCATGAACCATTTCATACCTCCCAAATGCTACACTGCAAGTCAAAACACCATAGAACATTCTGTGCCTCTTCTCATAAGCTACTACAAAGCTTGATTCTTAACTGTACCTATAGGCTCGCAATCATTAGGCACCATACTTTGCCCCTCTGAATCCACTAGAACTATTGATTGGAGCCACCCGCTCTGACTTGGCCCCGAATGTATCAACTCCATGATTCTTCTAGCACATGCATACCCCCTCGATGAAGCACCCGACAAAATCACTTCCCTTGAAACCTGTATCTGTACAAGGCATAAATCCTGAATCCTTCTCCAAGTCTAAACATGAGCCAATAAGGCCAACCATAGCACACCTTTAACAATCCCTTTGCTCAAATTACCACCTATGTCCTTTTCCCGTAGTTGAAATAACCCATCAATATGCTAATAACCAAAAACCTCGCAAGTAGTTAACCATGCAACCCAATCATAGGCGTTGGGACTCTCCCACTTAGCTTGAAGCCACTATTACATACCTCTGGAATTCACCAAGATTATTTATCTTTTATTGACATGACCTCGCGTAATTAAACCGCCAGATTCCTTAAAATCCTTCCATTAGCACTTCATGAACACCCTGAATTTCCATTAACATACACATATTCGACCTCTTACCGGAATGGCCAGTAAAATCCTCCGCAGAAGCTTCGCCAACCACGCTACCGCTAACCTGCTCACAGGGAATAACCCACCTGTGGAAATCACTTTCCGACATCTTCCAATGCTGCTGCACGTGGTACAATCACTATGACATCAATAACCCATCCTGAGTCCTAGCTCACTCTCTAGCTGCACAAGTCTATTCACCCCTCGTGGACATCAATTAGATGCGCGACAACATCCTTCCAATTCAAATTTATGTTGTATCCTTCTTCATTTCAAGTAGATCATTTTCATTATATCAAATCTCCTACCGCATAATAGCCCATGCTCCAAATTAAATATGTTTGCCCCAATCACCAATCTCTAAAATTCCCAAATCATTCCAAACTCTCATCAAGGTGCATAGTCATCCTACCACAAAGCCCATATGCAACTCCGCCACTCTCCCACTTTGGCGGAATTCACCCCTTTAATTGACTACTCGATCTTTGCTTCTTATACTTGGCCTCCTAGAAATTTTAACCACCCCTGACACTCCCCACATGTCCTTCCTCATCCTTTGCCGCTCAATTGTTGCCTTAAATAAAAATCTATCTTCTTAACACTTGAATCCACAAATCGCTACTAACTCTAAACCTCTCCAAAGATCATTTTTCTTAAGCTGTCAACATTAGAAACACCGATTCAATCTTGATCCACCGCACCCCGCGATATCTAACAACTGTTTCTCCAATATTATTTCATAATATCTTGCCCCAAAGGTGAATTGCAGAGGACCATAACACCGGCAAACTTAACACATATTATCGACGACGATAACACTATATCGTAGATGAAAATTCCACCATGCTTGAAAATACCAAGTCTCGTTACTTCCCCTACCCAAATCTAGACATTCATAGGCCAATTGCTTTTCCTCCACCAAAAATAAGATACTGAATCTCAGAACCATGTACTGTGCAAACCTCATTTAAAGTCATTCACTGCCCCGACACATGGGCATGTATCCTACCATCACGTCATTACTGTGTGATAATCATTCATGAGCATCAAAACAACCTGTGCACGGATTCAAAGCTCTCAGAGGTACAACCACTAAGCTGAAAGGACAAGATATCCTTCCGCAAGGCGACGACAATAGCCCAATCAACTATACCGGGAGAAACATCCCGCACTACATCCGTAGTACCATTACAATTCTTCAATTCTCGATTTATAACAAGCGCATCGCGTTGCATAAGATTGGATAGGAAGGAAATAAAGGCATAAGTCTCAAAGAATTAAATCGCATGATGAGGAATCAAGAAAGGAAGTGTTCCTAACAACCCTATAGCCTCTCGAAGATAAGTACAGACATCTCTGTACAGATCCGCAAGACTCTACTAGACTCGCTCATGACTCGTGAGACCTACAGGAACCTAGTGCTCTGATACCATGTTGTCACGACCCAAAATCCACTAAGGGTCATGATGGCGCCGGACACCGTTGTCAGGCAAGCCAACCAAAATACTTAATTAAATTCTTATCTTAATAATTTTGAAAACATAAATTTTTCCTTCAATTCAGCTAGTAAAAGATAATCTTTGCAAAAGAAAGGTAAATAAAAGAATGTTCAGAAGCAAACACAGAATACCCCAAAGTCATTCCAGAACCTGGTATCACAAGTGCATGAACTATTTCTAGGAAACAATACAATACAACAACTGTCTGGAATACAAATTGGATAGAAGATAAATATAATAATCTAGAAGAGACTCTACTGGCTGTGGGTCGTCTCGAGAAGTGCAGCTCACCTAAGTCTCCGCATCAACCATGATGCTACACCCACTAGGCCACTAGTGATGCATGTGCCTGTGCAACAAAAATGCACATCAAGTGTAGTATGCGTACGAAAATAACGTGTACCCAATGAGTATCCCGTCTAATCTCGAAGAAGTAGATACGAGATGTTGACCTCGACACATACTAGTGGTCCAATAATGATATGTCCATAATATAATGAATCGAGGATTTATATAAACAGGATTGTAATTCAATAGAGTGAAACATGTAAACAATTCTTTCTTTTATGTGAAATTCCCAAAATTTCCTTTTTCATCATTTACACATATATTCTCAAGCCGGGAAGAGGAAATAACAACTTTAATAAGTTTCAAGGCAAGCAATACAAGCATGCGCAAATCATGCTGAGGTCGTACGACCCGATCCAACATTATTTAAACTGTGCACCACATGAGGGTTTGTGACGACCCGGTCGTCTTAAGAATTAACGCCCCGATCCCCTATTAATTGTTTTTCCCAAGTTTATTTCTGCTATTTTGATTTACCGGGATGTTCGGTTTTGAGTTTCGGAGAGTTTTGGGACACTTAGTCCCTAAATGAGAGCTTAAGTGTTGGAAAGTTGACCGTAGCTAGAACAATGTGAAGATAGCCTTTAAATGGAAATTCGATGGTTCCTTTAGCTCCGTCGGGTGATTTTGGGTCTAGGGGCGTGTTCAGATTGTATTTTGGAGGTCCGCAGCTAATTTAGGTTTGAAATGTCAAAAGTGGAATTTTTTGAAGTTTCCGGTTCTATAGTGAGATTTTGATCCAAGGGTCATAATGAAATTTCGGAAGTTGGAGTAGCTAGTGTTGAATGTGACGTGTGTGCAAAATTTCATGTCATTCGGACGAGGTTTGATAGATTTTTTGATGGAAAGCGTATTTTGAGAATTTTCGAGTTCTTAGGCTCAAATCCATGGTTAATTCGAGGTTTCGATGTTGTTCAAGGTGTTTTAATGATTGGTACAAGTCTGGATAGTGGTTTGTGACTTGTTGGTGCCTTTGGTTGAGGTCCTGGGCCTCGGGATGAATTCAGATGGTTGACGGAAGGATTTTGGAGTTGGAAGTTTGCAGCAACAACTGGTTTTCTATCATAACCGCACCTGCGGTTTGGGTCCCACAGGTGCGGAGCCGCAAAAGCGGCAGAGCAAGTGCAGATGCGGATTTGGGGAGGACCAGCAGGTTCCGCAGATGCGGGTAATTCACTGCAGAAGCGGTACTGCACCTACGGACGGGTAACCGCAGATGCGAAAATTGGCGTTTAAGTGAAAGTCGCAGATGTGAAGTAGTCCTTGCAGAAGCGGGATCGCAGATGCGGTCCCAGGACCACAGATGCGGAAACAGCTAGGCAAAAATATAAAATTTTGAGGGTTTAGTTTCAAAAGTTGAATAATCGATTTGGATCTTGGGAGAGGGTGATTTTGAGAGGAAATTGAAGAGGAGATCATTGGGTAATGATTCTTTAACCCTTTCTAGTCATATTCCATCAATCTATAGTTAGTTTCATCATTTAATTTCGGACTGGAGATGAAAAATTGGGGAAAAGTTGGAAAAAAGTTCTTAGACCTAGAATTCGACTTTTGGTTGGGAATTTGACCTTAGATTTGGATAAATTTGGTATGCATGAACTCGTGAGAGTATAAGAATTTTGAAAATATATATTTTACCCGATTCTGAGATGTGGTCCCGAGGGGTGTTTTGGTCATTTTACCTAATTTCATGCATTAGCTTAGAATTGTTTTGTAGAATCAGTTACTTGAAGTGTTATTTACGTTATGAAATTGAATTGAATAGATGTGAGCCATTTTGAGTCGAATACTCGTGGCAAGAGCGTGGGTTCAGATTGATTATTTAGCCTGTTCGAGGTAAGTGACTTGTCTAACCTTGTGTGGGGGACCTTCCTCTTAGGCTTTGGTATATTTGATATTTGAAATGCGTTGTACGTGAGGCGACGAGTGCATACTTGAGCTAATTGTTGAAAATCCGGTTTTCTTTTAGTAATTTCAATTGTGTTCCTTTTCCTGTTTCATTTTACTTGTAATTTAAACGTGTTGTTAGCTTAGAAAAAGCATGTCTAATTGACTTAACTGTTTAGTTGCTTAAACTGCCTTAATTGAATTATGTGAAGCATGTTAGGTTAGAATTACCTATTTACTTGGTACAAAATTGAGCTTAATTGAGTATTCTTGTGTTGTTGCGGTATGTTTTACTTTGGGACTATGGGACGGCATCCCTGGAGATCCCCCGTACATATTTATGATTTGAACTGAGTTGCGGGATATCGAGAGATCCCTGACACATATATTGAGGATACCTAGAGATCCTCGGAATACCAAGAGATCCCTAGCACATATTGAGGATACCGAGAGATCCTCGGGATACCAAGAGATCCCTAGCATATATTGAGGATACCGAGAGATCTTTGGGATAACAAGAGATCCCTGGAATATTTGAGGGTACTAAGAGATCCTCGTGATACTGAGAGATTCCCGGTTATTTCCTTGTGATTCGTTTTGCCTCTGTTCAGTTATTGAATTCCTTGTTTTCCTGTATTAAATTCTTATCATTACTTTCAACTGTACTGCTTATCTTATATTGTCATGCCTTAATATTCTTTATTTTAATCTCAGTAGGGCCCTGACCTTCCTCATCACTACCCGACCGAGGTTAGGCTTGGCACTTACTGAGTACCATTGTGGTGTACTCATGCCCCTTGTACGCATGTTTTTCATGTCCAGATCCAGGTACTGTGACTTAGTCCTATCATCCTTGAGGCAAGGCGACTGCCCCAGGAACTTCAAGGTATATCTGCCGCGTCCACAGACCGAGGATTCCCTTTCTATTCTAGCGTTTAAACATTTGCCCTTCTGTATTTCTTTCCTTATTAGATATTCTGGAGTTAGAGTACTGTGTAGTGATCCTTAGCTTGTGATTCATGGGTTTTTGGGTCTTGGAAATATGTATTGTTTTGAGAGTTAAATATTGTGTATGCCAAGCGGCATTTTTAAACACTGTTTTATCTTTCTTTATTCTATCTTAATTTGTTTTATTTGCACTTGGTTTATCTTCCGCAATTTAGGCTTACCTAGTTGTAGAGGAGTAGGTGCCGTCACGATGATTCACGAAGGGCGAACCGGGGTCATGACAAGTTGGTATCAGATCTCTAGGTTCATAGGAGTCATGGATCACAAGCCGGTTTATTAGAGTCTCACTGATCGATACAGAGACGTCTGTACTTATCTACGAGAGGCTATGTAACTGTTAGGAAGATTTCACTTTATTTGATTTCCTTGTCGTACGATATTTCACTACCCGAGATGATCTGGAACCCGCACCCCTACTACAACCGTCAGAGGCAGGGGACGGGGTAGAGCCCGATGACGCACATATGGTGCAGCCAGAGCACCTGTGCGAGCTGCCACCGAGGTACCACCAGTAGTTCCAACCGGAGTTCAGGCACCAGACACGCCTACTGCTACTACTATTCCAACTTTTCAGGAGACTCTGGCACAGTTCATGAGCATGTACACCATTCTGACTCAAGCAGGGTTGCTTCCCCTTGCTGCAGCTACATCTCAGGCCGGGGGAGGAGCACAGACTCCCGCCGCCGGCACTCCTAAGTAGCGAGTGCATATTGAGCAGGTACCTGAGATTATTCCTGTACCGCCTACAGTACCAGTTCAGCCCGAGGACAGGACAACGACTTCCGAGGAGGAGCAGCTGAGGCTTGAGAGGTTCAAGAGGTACAAGCCTTCTGTATTTAGCGGTCTAGCGTCGGAGGATGCTCTGGGATTTTTAGATGAGAGTTACCGCATTCTCCATACCATGGGTATATCAGGATCGAGCGGGATTTCCTTCACTACCTTCCAACTTCGAGGAGTCGCCTATGAGTGGTGGTGTACCTATGAGTTAGATAGTCCGGATGAGGCTGCTTCACTGACTTGGACTCAGTTTTTAGATCTATTCCTGAGAGAGTATGTTTCTCAGAGCCTTAGGGATGCATGGCGCACAGAGTTTGAGAATTTGCACCAGGGTGCTATGACTGTCTTAGAGTATGCTGTTTGTTACACCAGTTTGGCTAGGCATGCACCAGCCTTGGTTTCTACTATTCGCGAGAGGGTTCACCGGTGTATTTAGGGCCTTATTCCTGGCATCAGGTATGGCATGGATCGTGAGTTGGAGATGGATATTTCTTATTAGCAGGTGGTGAGCATTGCTAGGAGGATTGAGGGTATGCATGCTAGGGAGAGGGAGGAGAGGGAGGCCAAGAGGTCTTGAGAGTCGAGTCATTTCTCTGGTGCTCGTGCCCTAGCAGCAGGTCATCATGGTAGGGGTTATATGAGTTGCCCTATTCATTCAGCTCTTCTAGCAGCTAGTGGTATTCCAGCTCCTCCCAGATCTCAGGAGCCTTATTATGCACATCCGGTATCTAGCGTGCCTCCTACGCAGGGTACTTTCAGAGGTCAGTCCAGCAGGCCTAGCCTGAGCCAGTCACAACCACCACATCCTCCCAGAGCTTGTTTTGAGTATGGTGACACACGGCATGTGGTGAGGGATTGCCCTAGACTTGGGAGGAGTGCACTTCCACAGACTTCTCAGCCACTACATGCCCTACAGAGTTCTCAGGCTATGATTACAGCTCCAGTTACTACCCCACCTGCTCAGCCAGCCAGAGGTGGAGGTCAGGGAGGTAGAGGTCGCCCTAGAGGGGGAGGCCAGGCCCGATACTATGCTCTTCCTGCCCGTATCGAGGCTATTGCCTCCGATTCTATCATCACATGTATTATACTAGTTTGTCACAGAGATGCATCAGTTCTATTCGATCCAGGCTCCACTTATTCATATGTGTCTTCTTATTTTGCTTCGCATTTGGGTGTATCTCAGGATTCTTTGAGTTCCTCTGTTTATGTTTCTACTCCAGTGGGAGATTCTCTTATTGTGGACCGCATTTATCGGTCGTGTTTGGTTGCTCTTAGTGGTTTTGAGAGTAGAGCCAATTTATTGTTGCTCGGCATGGTAGATTTTGATATTATCTTGGGCATGGACTGGTTGTCACCCCATTTTGCTATTCTTGATTGTCACGCCAAAACCGTGATGCTGGCTATGCTAGGTGTACTGCGTGTTGAGTGGAGGAGTGGAGGGGTACTTTAGATCACACTACCAGTAGAGTTATTTCTTTTCTTAAAGCTCAGTGTATGGTTGAGAAGGGGTGTGATGCGTATTTAGCTTATGTGAGAGATGTCAGTATTGATACCCCTTCAATTGATTCAGTTCTTATAGTACGGGATTTTCCCGATATGTTTCCAGCTGATCTTCTGGGCATGTCACCTGATAGAGATATTGATTTTGGCATTGATCTATTGTCGGGCACTCATCCATTTCTATTCCTCCGTATCGTATGACTCCTCCTGAGTTGAAGGAGTTGAAGGATCAGTTACAGGAATTGCTTGATAAGGGTTTTGTTCGGCGTAGTATATCACCTTGGGGTGCTCCTGTCTTGTTTGTGAAGAAAAAGGATGGTTCTATGCATATGTGTGTTGATTATCGCCAGTTGAACAAGGCAACAATGAAGAACTATTATCCTTTGCCTCGTATTGATGATCTGTTTGACCAGCTTCAGGGCGCACAAGTGTTTTCTCAGATTGACTTGCCCTCAGGTTACCATCAATTGAGGATTCGGGGGCAAGATATCTAGAAGACTGCTTTCAGGACTCGGTATGGTCATTACGAGTTCCTTTTTATGTCATTTGGGCTGACCAATGCCCCAGCAACCTTTATGCATTTGATGCATAGTGTGTTCCGTCCGTATCTTGTCTCGTTTGTCATTATCTTTATTGACGATATTTTGGTGTATTCCTGGAGTCGGGAAGATCATGAGCAACACTTGAGGACTGTGCTTCAGACTCTGAGAAAGAAGAAGTTATATGCTAAGTTCTCGAAATGTGAGTTTTGACTGGATTCAATGGCATTCCTAAGCCACGTGGTATCTAGTGAGGGTATTCAGGTGGATCCGAGGAAGATAGAGGCCGTACAGAGTTGGCCCAGACCATCCTCAGCTACAGAGATCCGCAGTTTCCTTGGTTTGGCGGGTTACTACCATCGTTTTGTGGCGGGGTTTTCATCGATTGCAGCCCCTATGACCAGGTTGACCCCTAGAAGGGTGCTCCATTCTAGTGGACGGAGGAGTGTGTGGCAAGCTTTCAGAAGCTCAAGATAGCTTTGACTACAACCCTAGTTTTGATATTGCCTACAGGCTCGGGGTCTTATACGGTCTATTGTGATGCCTCGTAGTTTGGCCTTAGAGCGGTGTTGATGCAGGACGGTAGGGTAATTGCCTATGCATCCAGACAGTTGAAGATACATGAGAAGAACTACCCTGTTCACGACCTTGAGTTAACTGCTATTGTTCACGCCCTGAAGATTTGGCGCCATTATTTATACGGGGTTTCCTTTGATATTTATACTGACCATCGGAGCTTGCAACACATGTTCAAGCAAAAGGATCTAAATTTGCGCCAGAGGAGGTGGTTAGAGTTGCTGAAGGACTATGATATCACTATTCTGTATCACCTAGGCAAGGCCAATGTGGTGGTCGATGCTTTGAGTCGCTGGACGCAGAGTTTGGAGAGTTTGGCTTATTTACCAGCATCGAAGAGACCTATGGCGATGGATATTTAGGCCTTAGCCAGCCAGTTTGTGAGATTGGATCTTTCGGAGCCCAGTAGGGTTCTAGCTTGCGTGGTTTCTCGGTCTTCCTAATTTGATCATATTAGGGAGCAGCAGTATGATGACTTTCATTTTCTTGTCCTCAAGGACAAGGTTCAGTACAGTGATGCCAGAGATGTGACTATTGGTGATGATGGGGTATTGAGGATGAAGGGTCGGATTTGTGTACCCAATATTGATGGGCTTCAAGAGTTGATTCTAGAGGTGGCCCATAGTTCGCGATATTCCATCCATTCCGGTGCCGCAAAGATGTATCAGGATTTGAGACAACACTACTGGTGGAGGCGGATGAAGAAGGTTATAGTTGGATTTGTAGCTCGGTGCCTCAAATGTCAGCAGGTGAAGTATGAGCACCAAAAACTAGGTGGGTTGCTTCAGCAAATAGAGATTCCGGAGTGTAAGTGGGAGCGGATCACCATGTACTTTGTAGTTGGGCTCCCATGGGCTTTGAGAAAGTTCGATGCTATTTGGGTGATTGTGGATCGGCCGACCAAGTCCGCTCACTTTATTCCTATGTGTACTACTTATTCCTCAGAGCGATTGGCGGAGATTTATATCCGGGAGATTGTTCGACTGCATGGTATTCCGGTTTCCATCATTTCATATAAAGGTACTCAGTTCACATCACGGTTCTGGAGAGTCGTTCAACTTGAGTTGGGTACTCGGGTGGAGTTGAGTACAACATTCAACCCTCAAATAGACGGACAGTCCAAGCGCACTATTCAGATTCTTGAGGATATGCTCCATGCATGTGAGATTGAGTTTGGAGGGTCTTGGGACCAGTTTTTGCCATTGGCAGAATTTGCTTACAACAACAGCTATTAGTCCAGCATTCAGATGGCACCGTATGAGGCTTTATATGGGAGACAATGTAGATCCCCGATGGGTTGGTTTGAGCCGGGTGAGGCTAGATTGTTGGGCACAGACCTGGTTCAAAATGCTTTGGAGAAGGTTAAGGTGATTCAGGATAGATTCCGTACAGCCCAGTCCAGACAGAAGAGTTACGCGGACCAGAAGGCTCGTGATGTTTCCTATATTGTTGGAGAGCAGGTTCTACTTCGGGTTTCGCCTATGAAGGGTGTTATGAGGTTCGAGAAGAAAGGAAAGTTGAGTCCGAGATTTATTGGCCCTTTTGAGGTATTGAGGCATATTGGGGAGGTTGCGTATGAGCTTGCCTTACCTCCCAGCTTGGTTGGAGTTCATTCGGTATTTCATGTTTCGATGCTCCGGAGGTATCATGATAATCCTTCGCACGTGTTGGATTTCAGTTCAGTCCAGTTGGATAAGGATCTATCCTATATTAAGGAGCCAGTGGTAATATTGGACAGGTAGGTTAGAAAGCTGATGTCAAAGAACATTGCATTAGTAAAGGTTCAGTAGTGGGGCCAGTCAGTCGAGGACGCGACCTGGGAGACCGAGCAGGATATGTGCAACCGTTACCCTCATCTTTTCACTACTTCAGGTATGTCTTTATGCTCGTTCGAGGACGAACCAATGTTTAAGTGTAGGACGATGTGACGACCCGGGCGGTCGTCTTAAGAATTAATGCTCTGATCCCCTATTAACTGCTTTTCGAAGTTTATTTCTGCTATTTTGATTTGCTGGGATGTTCGGTTTTGAGTTTCGGAGAGTTTTGGGACACTTAGCCCCTAAATGAGAGCTTAAGTGTTGGAAACTTGATTATAGTCGGAACAGTGTGAAGACGGCCTCAGAATGGAAATCCGATGGTTCCGTTAGCTCTGTTAGGTGATTTTGGGCTTAGGGGCGTGTTCAAATTGTATTTTGGAGGTCTGTAGCTAATTTAGGCTTGAAATGCCGAAAGTGGAATTTTTTGAAAGTTCCGGTTCGATAGTGAGATATTGATCCGAGGGTCAGAATGGAATTCTGGAAGTTGGAGTAGCTCTGTAGTGTTGAATGTGATGTGTGTGCAAAATTTAGGTCATTCGGATGAGGTTTGATTGACTTTTTGATGGAAAGCGTATTTTGAGAATTTGGAGTTCTTAGGCTCAAATCCATGGTTAATTCGATGTTTCGATGTTGTTTTAGGTGTTTTAAGGATTGGTACAAGTTTGGGTAGTGGTTTGTGACCTGTTGGTGCCTTTTGTTGAGGTTTGTGACAAGTTTGGATGGTTGATGGAAGGATTTTGGAGCTGGAAGTTTGCAGCAGCAGCTGGTTTTCTGTCATAACCACACCTGCGTTTTGGGTCTCGCAGGTGCGGAGTCGTAGAAGCAGCGAAGCAAGCGCAGATGCGGATTTGGGGAGGACCGGCAGGTTCCGCAGATGCGGGTAATTCACCATAGAAGCGGTACCGCACCTGCGGACGGGTAACCGCAGATGCAAAAATTGGCCTTTAAATGAAAGTCGCAGATGCGGAAATAGCTGGGCAGAAATATGAAATTTCGAGGATAGGTTTCAAAAGTTGGAAAATTGATTTGAAGCTCGGGAGAGGGCAATTTGAGAGGAAATTGAAGAGGAGATCATTGGGTAACGATTCTTTAACCCTTTCTAGTCATATTCCATCAATCTATAGTTGGTTTCATCATTTAATTTCAGATTGGAGATGAAAAATTGGGGAAAAGTTGGAAGAAAGTTCTTAGACCTAGAATTCGACTTTTGGTTGGGAATTTGACCTTAGATTTGGATAATTTTAGTATGCATGAACTTGTGAGAGTATGATGATTTTGAAAATATAAATTTTACCATATTCCGAGACATGGGCCCGAGGGGTGTTTTGGACATTTTACATAATTTCGCGTATTAGCTTAGAATTTCTTTGTAGATTCAGTTACTTGAAGGTTATTTACGTTATGAAATTGAATTGAATAGATTTGGGCCATTTGGAGTCGAGTACTCGTGGCAAGAGCGTGGTTTCGGATTGATTATTGAGCCAGTTCGAGGTAAATGACTTGTCTAACCTTGTCTCAGGGACCTTCCCCTTAGGCTTTGGTATATTTGATATTTGAAATTCCTTGTATGTGAGGTGACGAGTGCGTACTTGAGCTAATTGTTAAAAATTCGGTTTTATTTAAGTAATTGCGATTGTGTTCCTTTTCCTGTTTCATTTTACTTGTAATTTAAACCTGCTGTTAGCTTAGAAAAAGCATGTCTAATTGACTTAACTGTTTAGTTGCTTAAACTGCCTTAATTAAATTATGTGAAGCATGTTAGGTTAGAATTACCTGTTTACTTGGTACGAAATTGAACTTAATTGAGTATTCTTGTATTGTTGCGGTGTGTTTTACTTTGGGACTACGGGACGACATCCTAGGAGATCCCCCATACGTATTTATGCTTTGAATTGAGGTGCGGGATACCGAGAGATCCCTGGAACGTATATTGAGGATACCAAGAGATTCATAGCACATATTGAGGATACCGAGAGATCCTCAGGATACCAAAAGATCCCTAGTATATATTGAGGATACCGTGAAATCCTCGGGATACCAAGATATCCCTGGCATATATTGAGGGTAATATGATATCCTCAGGATACTGAGAGATCCCCGGTTATTTCCTTGTGATTATTTTTTCCTCTGTTCAGTTATAGAATTCTTTGTTTTCCTGTATTAAATTCTTATCGTTTCTTTCAACTGTACTGCTTATCTTATACTTTCATGTCTTATATTCTTTATTTTGATCTCAGTAGGGCCCTTACCTTCCTCATCACTACCCAACCAAGGTTAGGCTTAACACTTAATGAGTACCGCTGTGGTGTACTCATGCCCCTTCTACGCATCTTTTTCTGTAGACCGAGGAGTCCCTTTCTATTCTAGCTTTTAAACATTTGCCCTTCTGTATTTCTTCCATGTTAGACATTCTGGAGTTAGAGTACTGTGTAGTGATCCTTAGCTTGTGATTCATGGGTTTCCGGGTCTTGGAAGTATGTATTGGTTTGAGAGTTAAATATTGTGTATGCCGAGCGGCACTTTTAAACACTGTTTTATCGTTCTTCATTTTGTTTTAATATGTTTTATTCCGCACTTGGTTTATCTTCTGCAATTTATGCTTACCTAGTTCTAGAGGACTAGTTGGCGTCACGATGGTTCACGGAGGGCGAACCGGGGTCGTGACAGGGTCGAATGGCGCGAACCATAGATGCATCTATTTAATCTACCGAGGCGTTAGGACCATTCTAGAATTTAAACACACACAGACAGTCAATCAAAAAGTCATCACGGAATAATTATCTAATGAAAACCAATTCTCTTTTAACAATTTAAGAAAATGAAGTTTAAATCTTTTTAGAAATTCATTTACTAATTCAATGTGATTTAAGCAATTCAAACTGTCAATAAGATTACAAATAATCCAAGTATAGCATGCTTTTGGGTCCTAGACTACCCGAACTTAAACATAATAGTAGCTACGCACAGACTCTCGTCACCTCGTGCGTACGTAGCCCCCACAATTAGAAGCACATATTTAATTATTTCTCCTATGGGGACAATTCCCTCTTACAAAACCAATGAAAATACACCCTAATACTCATAACAATTCAATTTATAACAATTCCTAACCTCGATCGAAAAGTTGACAAAATTCCCCTCGAGCCCACGTGTCCGGATTCCGAAATTTTTCGAAGATAAAATTTACCCATGAACTCATGAACTCAAATATATGAATATCTCCTAATTTCATACCCAAAATTGTGGTCAAAATCCAAGAATACAAAATTTTCTAGATTTTCCTCAAACCCCCAAATTTCTACCAATTTACATGCAAAAATTCATAAATAATGAATGTATTTAACTCAAGATAGGTGGGGTTAGCTTACCTTGTTGATGATGATGAAAAACCTCAGTTGAAGCTCTCCATATCGCCCACACCAACTGAAAATGGGAGAAAAATGACCATCTCCCGATTTTTAAAAGAACACACTGCCTCCAGCATTTTCGCACCAGCCGCACCTACGGCTCCGCACCTACAGAAATTTCTACCGCTGGTGCGGTCTCAGCCAACTCGCTCAAGTCCGCTTCGGCGGGGACAGGGTCGCTTCTGCGGAAGGTTCGTCGCACCTGCCACCCCAGCCAAGCCCAGCCATTTCCCACTCTTGTGACACAAGGGCCACTTCTGTGGCTCCGCACCTGCGACCCAAGTCTCGCAGGTGCGGTTACACCAACAACCAGCAACTTCAGCTCTTCCTCCAAGTTCCAATTCGATTCGTTAACCACCCGAAATTCACCTGAGGCCCCCGGGACCCCGACCAATCATACCAAACAGTCCCAAAACATATTACGGACTTGCTTGAGACTTCAAATCATATCAAACAACGCTAAAATCATGAATCAACCTCCAATCCAAGCTTAATGAACTTTAGAAATTCAAACTTCTACATTCGATGACGAAACCTATCAAATCATGTCCGATTGACCTCAAATTTTTCATACAAGTCATATTTGACATTACGGACCTACTCCAACTTCCGGAATTGGATTCTGACCCCGAAATCAAAAAGCACTTCCGGTCAAACTTCTCAAAAACCTTCAAATTTCTATCTTTAGCCAAATGACTCCAAAACGACCCACGGACCTCTGAATTCACTTTTGATCGCGCTCCCAACACTAGAATCACCATACAAAGCTACTTCCAGACTTTGAATCCCAAACAGACATTGATAACACTGAAATGCATTTCAACCTAAACTTATGAAATTCTTCCAAAAATGTTAACTTCTACAATAGGTGCTGAAACGTTCTCGGGTCTTCCAAAACCCGATCCGGACATACTCCCAAGTCCGAAATCATCATACAAACCTGTTGGAACCTTCGATTCCCGATTCTGAGGTCGTCTACTCCAAAATCCAATTTTAGTTAATTCTTTCAACTTAAAGCTTCCGAAATGAGAATTCTCTTTCCAAATCAACTCCGAGCTTCCCGAAATTCAATTCCGACCATGCGTACAAGTCATAATACCTAAAGTGAAGCTGCTCATGGCCTCAAACTACTTAACGATGCGCTAGAGCTTAAAATGATTGGTCGGGTCATTACACTCCCAAAATCCGGAATCTCATGAAATCACAAGCTAAGGATATTACATAGTGTTCTAACTCTAGAATATCTAAATAAAAGTGAATACATAAGGGCTATAACTACTAGAGAGAATTGAAAAGTACTCCTCGGTCTGCAGACTCGGCAGATATACCTCAAAGTCTCTAGAGAATCGCCTCGCCTCAATGATGATACGGCTGAGCCGGAGAAACTGGATCTGCACATGAAAAACATGGGCAGAAGGGGCATGAGTACACCACAGTGGTACTCAGTAAGTGCTAAGCCTAACCTCGGTCGGGTAGTGATGAGGAAGGTCAGGGCCCTACTGAGGTTAAATAAAGTATAAAGTAAAATAGTATAGAATATGACAGTATAATTAAGTGCTAACAGTATGAAGTAACACAGGGTAATAAGAATAACAACAACTATGACAGAGACAAAATAATCACAAAAGAAATACAACTCAACACAGAGATAACAACCAGGGATATCCCAAGATACCGTCATGTAGTCCCCAAATTTAAATACTTGGGGATCTCTCAGTATCCCGAGGATCTCTTAGTATCTTTAATATGTGTGCTGGGGATCTCTCGGTATCCCAATGCTCTCTTAGTATCCTCAATATATGTGTTGGGGATCTCTCGGTATCCCTTGGATCTCTTAGTATCCTCAATATACGTGCTGGGGATCTCTCGGTATCCTGCTTTTACAGTCCAAACCAATATATGTGCAGGGGGATATACTAGAATATAAATCCGTAGTCTCAAAGTAAACACACAGCAGCAACACGAAGAATACTCAATTCAATTCAAATTCCATACCAAGGTAAAACAGGTATTTCTAACCTAGCATGCTGCACATAATCCAAGTAAGGCAATTTAAGTAAGTAAAGCAATTAAGTCAATTAGACATGCTTCCCTAAGGTAACAGTAGGCTTAATTGCAAGTAGTATAAACAGGAAAGGAAACACAATTATAGTTACTTAATGAAAACAGGATTTTCAACAATTAGCACAAGTACACACTCGTCACCTCACGTACAAGGCATTTCAAATATCAACAATACCAAATCCTAAGGGGAGTTTCCCCCCACGCAAGGTTAGGCAAGTCACTTACCTCGAACCGACTCAAAATCAACCCAAAACCACGCTCTTGCCATGAGTACTCGACTCCAAATGGCCCAATCTATTCAAATCAATTCCATAATGTAAATATAACTTCAAGTAACTGATTCCACTAATTAATTCTAAGCTAATACGCGAAATTAGGAAAAATGACCAAAACGCTCCCCAGGCCCACATCTCGGAATCGGGTAAAGTTACGGATTATGAGCCCCCATTCACTCACGAGTCTAACCATACCAAAATTATACAAATCTGACGTCAAATCCCCAATCAAATCTCGAAAATTAGGTCTAATAACTTTTCCAAAATTTCCCAATTTCTCACTCCAAATCCGAAATTAAAGAATGAATTTAAGCATAGATTCGTGGAAATTAGTCAAAATCGAGTACGAATTACTTGCCCAAAACACCCAGGTGAAAATCTCTCTCAAAATCGACAATCCCGTGCTCCCAAATCAATTTTTCCAAGTTTTGAGACTAAATCCGTTCTGCCCCTTTTCTGAATAGTGGAACCGCATATGCGGCTCTGGGACCGCACCTGCGGTCCCGATTCTGTGGAACTCAAGTCGCTTCTGTGACATTTCATTAAATAGCAACTTCCGCACCTGCGGTTCCCTTACCGCACATGCGGTCTCGCAGGTGCGTTCGCCTTCTCGCACCTGCGATTTTCTAGAGCCTGGCCAAATTCCCCTTCTGCTGTCCCCTAGCCGCTTCTGTGGAGTTGCACCTGCATTCCCATTCACGCAGGTGCAGTTATGGCAGGTTCAACCAACATCAATTTTTTCCTAAGTTCAATTCAACTTTCGTAAAGCACCCGAAACTCACCCAAGGCCCCCGGGACCTCAACCAAACCTACCAACCAATCCTAAAATATCATACGAACTTATTCCAACCTTCAAATCACATCAAACAATGCTAAAACCACGAATCGCTCTCCAATCCAAGCCTAAGGATTTCCAAAACTTCCAATTTCGGGTTTCGATCAAAAAGTCTATCAACCCTCATCCGAATGACCTGGATTTTTGCACCACGTCACATTCAACACTACAGAGCTACTCTAACTTTCGGAATTCCATTCCAACCCTTAGATCAAAATCTCACTATCGAACTGGAAACTTCAAAAATTTAACTTTCGGCATTTCAAGCCTAAATAAGCTACGGACCTCCAACGGAATTCCATTCCTAGGCCGTCTTCACACTGGTCGGACTACAGTCCAAATTCTAAAGTTTAAACTCTCATTTAGGGACTAAGTGTCCCAAAACACTCTGAAATCCAAAACGAACCTTCCCCACAACTTACAATAGCAGAAACAAACACAGGGAATGCGGTTAATAGGGGATCAGGGCAGTAATTTTTAAAAGGACTGGCCGGGTCGTTATAACCATTATGCATATTAAATACCTTTTGTATAGGTACCCGATAATCATAAGCAAATTTAAGCATTTCATAGGTAGAATTCCACCTAGTACAAACATCTTTTGGAACTTTTCTAAATGGAAGGTTAACACTGGCACATTGTTGAGCAAATTCACGAAGTCTACTCGCTTTATTAGCATGAAAAATATAGTCGCAAGTATGTTGTATTTTACTACAAGCATTAGAAAATAAATTAATACCATCTTTTACAACGAAATTAAAAATATGGCATGCACATCTAACATGAAAAATTGCTGGATTAATTGGACAGAGTCTAGTTTTTAAGCTAGTGTCACGACCCAAAACCTGACCCGTCATGATGGCACCTATCGTGGAACTAGGTCAGCCTCAACTCAACAACCAAAACAATAACAACAAGTTTGAAAACATTAACGGAAGATTTTAACAGTTAAAGAAAATTATTTAAAACATAAAAAATTCCAAGAATAGATACAATCCAGCCCAAAACCGGAGTGTCACTGAGTGCATGAGCGTCTAGGAAAATACATAGAAATTGAAATATAACTAGAGAATAAGAAGGAGATTCAAGGCCTGCGAACGCCATGCAGATACCTCAATGATCTCCTAAGCCTAAAGACTCGATCAACAACCACCACTGGGTCTAAAAGTGCCTGAATATGCACGCAAGGTGCAGGGGGTAATATGAGTACACCAACTCAGTAAGTAACAAGTCCAAACTATGGACTGATAGGTAGTGACGAACTAAACCTCAGCAGTTATAACACATTTAAATGGAATAGTAAAGTAGGCATGCTGGCAGTTAATTATTCAACTCAACAGTAAAACAAGACACCAATCCGAACAATGTGAAGAATAAAGCTCAGTAAATCTCTCTTGAAAATGCCAGAAATGTATGAAAATGCACCATGTGCTCCCACTATCAAGTGCTCAACCACTCGGTACCGCATATGGCCATCCGGCCTAGGGAAATCCATCCCGGAATATATATAACACTTAACACTAACTTCAAGTCAACGGGTACCGAGGAACAAGGGTAATCCAACCCTGAGGAGAAATCCATTTCCAGGTATCAATACTTCAGACAAATCCATGTCTAGAGAAATCCATCCCTCAATAATATCATCTGCGCTCACTGGAGGTGTATAGACTTCGGAGGGGCTCCTTTCATCCCAAGCGCTATAACAAGCCAATGAAGGCATAATCAATAATCTGCTGCGGTGTGCAACCCGATCCCATAACTGTCACTCATAATCAGGCTCTCGACCTCACTCAGTCATCACTCTCCAGTCTCACACATACGGGCTCACAATGTCATAAAACTACCCGAAATAATGATATGATGTGCCAAATAACAACGACTGTGACTGAGACATGATATTATATGCACAAACAAGATTGAGTACAGAATATCAATGAATACTAACGAGATGACATCAAGAAATGACCACTCGGGTCTCAACAATATTGGCATGAAGTCCTAACATGATAATTAGCATGATTTTACAATTCATTTCCTTAATCATATAATCACAACACAATTATCACCAAGAAAGAGTCACTAAGTAGTGCCAGGGAATGAACCAGGCCACGATTGTCAAGGTGCACACCCACACGCCCGTCACTTGGCATTTGTGTCACCTCAATATTAATCACATAATACATCGTTCGGGGTTTCGAACCCTCAAAACCAAGTTTGGAAGCATTACTTGCCTCAATTCAAGCCAAATCCTACTCCGCTATACCCTTACCTCTGGAATTGGCCTCCAAACGTCCCGAATCTAATTAAAAACAATACAATGCAATCAATATAGGCCAAGGAATCAATTCCAAATGAAATACTATCAATTCAAACCAAAATCCCAAATTTTCCCCAAACTCGGCCCCCGAGCCCATGTCTCAGAATTCGACAAAAATTACAAAACTGGAAACTCCTGTCACTCCCGAGTTTAAACATACCCAAATCATCAAAATCTGACCTCAAATGGTCCCTCAAATCCTCAATAAAAACTCTCCAAAAATCAAGCCCTAACCCCTTCAACTTCTTTTCAATTTCCCACAAATTCCATGATCAAACAGTGAAACAATCATCACAAACACAAAATATAAGGTCCAAGTAGCTTACCCAACTGATAACCCTTGATTTCTCCTGAGAATCACTACCCAATGCTCAAAACCCGTCTTCAAAAATAGAGGAATCAGGCAAAATTCACGAAGGAAACCTTTTATACTTTCTGCCCAGCGTTTTTCGCATCTGCGGTCGCCATGTCGCTTCTGCGACGCCGCACCTGCGGAAAGTCCCTCACAGGTGCGGTTTTCACTTAAACTCCAGATCTCGCTTCTGCGGTCAAACACCCACGTATGCGGTATCGCAGGTGCGGTCCCTTATTCGCCCTTGCAGCCTTCATAAGCTTCCCAATTCTCCGCATCTCCGGCCTCCCTCTCGCATCTGCGACATCGCACCTGCGGTCCCCAATCCGCAGGTCCGAAAATGACAGAAGTAGCAGCTTCAGCTGCTCAAACCAAGTTCCAATCTTTCCGTTATCCGTCCGAATTCATCCCGAGGCCCTTGGGACCTCAACCAAAAATACCAATAAGTCATATATCACTATTCAAACTTATTCACACCTTCAGAACACTCCAAACAACATCAAAATACCAAATCACCCTCGGATTCAAGCCTAAGAACTCCTAAACTTTTGAATTCCGCGAACGATGCCGAAACCTATCAAACCTTGTCCGAATGACCTGAAATTTTGCACACATGTTGCAAATGACACTACGGACCTGCTGCAATTTCCAGAATTTTATTTAGACCCCGATATCAAAATTTCCACTGCCGATCGAGAAACGCCAAAATTCCAATTTCACCAATTCAAGCCTAAATCTACTTTGGACCTCCAAATCACATTCCGAAAACGCTCTGGTGTCCTCACCATCTATGAGGGAATAGAATAACAGAAGTTTAGTACAAGAATCAACTGATTCACTCGACAAGAATTCAAGAATGTGGAGTTTTTCCTAAAGGTTCTGCAGCCTCTCGAAGATAAGTACAGACTTCTCTGTACCGATCCGCAAGACTCTACTAAACCCACTCATGACTCGTGAGACCTATGTAACCTAAGATCTGATACAAACTTGTCACGACAAAAAACCCGACCCGTCGTGAAGGCACCTATTGTGGAACTAGGCCAGCCTCAACTCAACAACCAACATAATAACAACAAGTTTGAAAACATTAACGGAAGCTTTTAGCAGTTAAAGAAAACTATTTGAGTCATAAGACATCCCAAGAACAGATCTAATCCAGCCCAAAACCAGGGTGTTACTGAGTGCATGAGCGTCTAGGCAAATACATAGTCTATTAAAATGTCTAAAGGAGCAACTGAAATACAACTGGAGAATAAGAAGGAGAGCCAAGGCCTGCGAACGTCGTGTAGATACCTCAATGATCTCCTAAGCCTGTAGCCTCGATCAACAACCGCCACTGGGTCCAAAAGTGCTTGAATCTACATAAAAGGTGTAGGGGGTAACGTGAGTACACCAACTCAGTAAGTAACAAGTCCAAACTATGTACTGATAGGTACTGATGAACTAAACCTCAGAAGATATAACACATTTAAATGGAACAGTAAAGTAGGCATGCTGGCAGTTAATTATTCAACTCAACAGTAAAGCAAGACACCAATCTGAACAATGTGAAGAATAAAGCTCAGTAAATCTCTACATATAAATACTAGAAATGTATGAAAATGCACCATGTGCTCCCACTCTCAAGTCCTCAACAAATCGGTACTGCATATGGCCATTCGGCTTAGGGAAATCCATCCTGAAATATATGTATAACATAGACTTCAAGTCAACCGGTACCGACGAACAAGGGTAATCCAACCCTGAGGAGAAATCCATCTCCATGTATCAATACTTCGGACAAATTCATATTCAGGGAAATCCATCCCTCAATAATATCATCCGCACTCACTAGAGGTGTATAGACTCCGGAGGGGCTCCTTTCAGCCCAAGCACTATAACAAGCCAATGAAGGCATAATCAATAATCTGCTGTGGCATGCAGCCCAATCCCATAACTGTCGCTCGTAATTAGGCTTTCGACCTCATGAGTCATCACTCTCCAGTATCACACACACAGGCTCACAATGCCATGAAACTAGCCTGAAACAATTATATGATGTGCCAAATAACAACAACCGAGACTAAGACATGATATGATATGTATGAACAAGACTGAGTATAGAATATAATTGATTACTAATGAGATGACAACAAGAAACGAACACTCAGGTCTCAACAGTATTGGCATGAAGCCATAACATGATAATTATCATGATTTTATAGTTCATTTCCTTAATCATATAATCACAACATAGTTATCTACAAGAAAGAGTCACTAAGCGGTTCCATGGAATGAACCAGGCCATGATTTTCATGGTTCACGCCTACACGCCCATCACTTGGCATTTGCGTCACCTCAATAATAATCATAGAACACATAGTTTGGGGTTTCGAACCCTCAAAACCAAGTTTGGAAGTGTTACTTACCTCAAGCCAAGCCAAATCCTACTCCGCTATGCCCTTGCCTCTGGTATCGGCCTCCAAAAGTCCCTAATTTAATTAAAAAACAATGCAATCAATATAGGCCAAGGAATCAATTCCAAACGAAAAACTATCAATTCAAACCAAAATCCCGAATTTCCCCCAAACTCGGCCCCCGAGCCCATGTCTCAGAATCGAACAAAAATTACAAAACTGAAACTCCTTTCACTCCCGAGTCTATACATACCGAAATCGTCAAAATCTGACCTCAAATGGTCCCTCAAATCCTCAATAAAAACTCTTCAAAACTCAAGCCCTAACCCCTTTAACTTCTCTTCAATTTCCCACAAATTCCATGATTAAACAGTGGAAAAATCATCACTAACACAAAATATACGGTCCAAGTAGCTTACCCAACTGATAACCCTTGATTTCTCCTGAGAATCACTACCCAAACCTCAAAACCCATCTTCAAAAATGGAGGAATTAGGCAATATTCGTGAAGGAAACCTTTTATACTTTCTGCCCAGCATTATCCTCATCCCCGGTCACCATGTGCCTTCTGCGACATCGCACCTATGGAAAGTCCCTCGCAGGTGCGGTTTTCACTTAAACTCCAGATCCTTCTTCTGCAGTCAAACACCTACATCTATGGTATCACAGGTGTGGTCCCTTGTGTGCACCTGTAGCCTTACTCAGCTTCCTAATTCTGTGTCTGCGACCTCCCTCTCGCATTTTCGACATCGCACCTGCGGTCCCCAATCCCCAGGTGCGGAAATGACAGAAGCAGTAGTTTCAACTGCTCAAACCAAGTTCCAATCTTTCTGTTATCCGTCCGAATTCATCCCGAGGCCCTCGGGACCTCAACCAAAAATACCAACAAGTCATATACCACTATTCAAACTTATTCAAACCTTTGGAACACTCCAAACAATATCAAAACACCAAATTTCCCTCGGATTCAAGCTTAAAAACTCCTAAACTTCCAAATTCCGCAAACGATGCCGAAACCTATCAAACCTCGTCCTAATAACCTAAAATGTTTGCACACATGTCTCAAATGACTCTGTGGACCTACTCTAATTTCAAGAATTTCATTTCGACCCCGATATCAAAATTTCCACTGCCGGGCGAGAAACGCCAAAATTTCAATTTCGCCAATTCAAGCCTAAATCTACCCCGGACCTCCAAATCACATTCCGAACATGATCTTAAGTCCTAAATCACCTAACGGAGCTAACCAAACCGCCAGAATTCACATCCGAGATCATCTACTCATAAGTCAACATCCAGTTCATTTTTTCAACTTAACCTTCTAAATAAGAGACTAAGTGTCTCATTCCTTTCCAAAACCACTCCGAACCCGAATCGACAAACCTGATACCACACAAAATAGCTGAACAACACATAAATAAATAGAAATAGGGGAAACGGGGCTATAAATCAAGAAACGACCGGCTGGGTCATTACTCTTTCCTCTCTTAAACAAACATTCGTCCTCGAACGAGTCAAGAAACATACCTGAAGCCTCAAACAGGTGTGGATATCTGAACCGTGCTAAAATTCAAAGCATGAGACAGATCGCCAATATACTTCCGGAGCATAGAAACATGAAATACTAGATGCACCCCCTACAAGCTAGGTGGTAAGGCGAGCTCATAAGCCACATCCCCAATCCTCCGAAGCACCTTAAAAGGCCTGGTGAACCGAGGGCTCAATTTTCTCTTCTTCCTAAGCCTCATAACACCTTTCATGGGTGAGACCTTAAGTAGAACCTTCTTTCTGACCATGTAAGACACATCACGAACCTTCCTGTCAGCATAACTCTTTTGTCTTGAATGCGCTATACAAAGCCGCTCTTGAATCACTTTCACCTTGTCCAAGGTATCTTGTACCAAGTCTGTACCCAAAATTCTAGCCACGCCCGGCTCAAGAATGAACTCCCGAAGCCCATCTACATTAGGTACACATATCCGCCCCTGGATCCTCAACACCCCATCATCACCAATAGTCGTATCACTGGCATCCCCGTGCTGAACTCTGTCCTTGAGGACAAGCAATTGAGGATCATCATACTGGCGCTCTCTGATGCGATCAAACAAGGAAGATCGAGAAATAACACAAGCTAAGATCTGACTGGGCTCCGAAATATCCAACCTCACAAACCGATTGGCCAATGCCTGAACATCAACTACAAGAGGTCTCTCCTCAACAGGAATATATGCCAAACTCCCCATACTCACTGCCTTTCGGCTCAAAGCATTGGCCACCACATTGGCCTTTCCCGGATGGTACAATATAGTGATATCATAATCCTTAAGCAACTCCAACCATCTCCGCTGCCTCAAATTGAGATCCTTCTGTTTGAACAAGTGCTGGAGGCTACGACGATCAGTAACACCTCACAAGACACACCATATAAGTAATGCCTCCAAATTTTCGACGTGTGAACTATGGCAGCCAACTACAAATCATGAACGGGGTAGTTCTTCTCATGGGGCTTCAACTGACGAGAAGCATAAGCGATAACTCTACACTCCTGCATCAACACACACCTAATACCACTCTAGAATCATCATAATATATTGTATATGAACCTGAAGTTGATGGCAAAACTAACACTGGAGTTGTGGTTAAGGTAGTCTTGAGCTTCTGAAAGCTCGCCTCACACCCATCCGACCACCTGAAAGGAGCACCCTTTTGGGTCAATTTAGTCAAGGGTGATGCATCATCGGAGCCAACCCTACACCACTATGTGGTGGTTCGAGCGGTCGAAGCAGTGTTTACCCGAGATGGTCGGGATCGAATCCACAGGGAGCCAGAAGTAGGAATTAGATTCCTATCTAAACTAGAGATGCGTATTGCTCTTAATTACTCTTCCAATCATCTTTGGTATTTTGATTACTTCTAATATTATGCTAATAAGATGCTAAATTAAGCTAAGAGTAAGATACTTAAAAGGTTGTCTAAATGGTTAAAGAGGCACTAGGGAAGTGACTTTCTCCTAGGTGAATACTTGACGGGTTCTCGTATCTAAGGCAAAATTGTCATGTTGGGGATTATGATATAACCAATGCACGAAAATTATCACTATATACCTCTCGGTAGTTTGAGTGATTTTGCCCTAATTGACTTTCTCAAGACCAATTGGGTATAATAATTTGTGCAAGCAATTTAGGTTCAAGTCGGGTATTACTATCTCTAGGTTTAACCCTTTAATTGGGGCTATCAATCTCTTGAATACGCCCCAATTCCTTGTTGAACTAATTTTCCTAGACTCAAGCTCTCTTTCTCAAGAAGAGCCTAAGTTAAAAAGGCACAAATTAGTGTTTGAAACCACTAATTCAACATTAAAACCCTAAATTAGTCCAAATATCAAACACCCGTAGACTTTCAAGCCTTAAAATTCAAGACCCATCAAATACCCACACTAGGGTTGAGCCACAACCCTAGCTAATGGGTCTACCTACTCATAATAATGGAAGAAAACAAAGAAATAGATGAAGAAAAAACCATAAGATTTAATTACAAGCTAATAATTGTAGATTCAATGATAAAACCACTATAAAATTACTCAAAATGGTTAAGAACAGTTGTTCACGTGCTTAGCCCAGGGTCAGATTACAAAGATGACCTAAAAATGGGAAAATAAAGTATTTATACAAGGCCAAATTTATTGGACAAAAATACCCCTACGGGGGTAGTGCGGTCCGCACAAAATTGAGTGCGACTGCGGTAAGGATTCTTGGCTTTAGATCTCTACTCTCTGAACTTGACCACCACGGCCGTGGTGGCTTCTTCTGCGTCCGCACAAAAAGGACTGCAGACCGCATTGGCTATGTCCTCAAAACTCTCAACTCTCTGAACCTCATCTTTGCAGACGACACAAACTCGATTGTGGTCGTGATGAGACCATTGAGGTCTGCACAAAATGCTTTGCGGCCGCAATGCTTGAGTTTCCAAAATATGCACCTCTCTGAATCTCCTCACTGCGGACCGCACTAAATGGAATGCGGCCGCAGTGGACCTGTTGCACTAAGCTTGGTACTTGTGTATGTTTCACTCCTTTTTGAGTTGGTTTTGACTAATTTTCACTTTTTTGACAAAACCCTGCAAACAAATACAACATATAAGCCTTTGGGACTATTTTTTATACATTTTTAATCAAAACTCAAGTAAGAAGGAGTGTAAAATGAACCATAATCCCTAGTTATCAACTCCACCAAGCTTAAGCTTTTGCTTGTCTTCAAGCAAACAAAATAAGACTCACCTCCTTGAGAGTAAATCCAAAAAAATTCAGCTAACCTAAATTGACCTCATCTAACATCAATTGGGACTAACAATTGCCCTCAATTCAAATGAATCATTAACAACATTCACTCTTTTAAGCACCATGGTTTTAGTGCGACACAAGAGCATCAAGAATTGACTCAACCCATTAAGGAAAACTCTTTCTACTACTTTGGTCATTGTGGAACCCAAACTCGCACATCCTCAACTCTCCCTAAGCAAACCTCACTTTTAGATTGTAGCACTTAGAATGAGGATAGTGGAAACATACTGATCTCTCTCAAAGAAAGGTCACAAGTCCAGCTCTAAGTACCATAAGATTGCCCCTTATGTGAGTCACCACTAATGAAAGCTTCATTCAACTCAAGATCATATAGGGCTTTTGTGGAGATATAGTGAAGGCTTTTGGTTTAGGGTAGCAAATGTTTTGTCTAAGTAGGTTCCATCTTCCCTTTAGCACTTCATTTGATTCATTTTGGCACATATTCTCTTGACTTTTTAAGTCATTTAACTTCTTTATGAGGGGTTAGAGAGACACACTATCACTCTTTCTTGTTCATTTCAAACCTTTTTATCCTTTCTCAACTTTCCACACCTTTCATCTCTTTACTTTTATTGAATCCCTTCATTTTTTTCTACATTGATCATTCTTTTTGTCTTTTTGATTTTCTTTCTTTTTCATGGACTTTCCTTTTCTTCATTTTTTAGTTTTTACCACTTTGTTGCATTCCTCATCTCTCCCCCCAAACTTATGCTTTTGCCTTGTGCTAAGGAAAGATCGGGTGACAAGAGAGGGTATTTTTAGAACGGAAAAAGGCTTGTATCGTGGTTTTTGAAAGAAAAAGGTCTATGGATCAAAATGGTTGACTAGGGATATTATCATTGGTAGGATATGGAGGTGTTCAAGACATCATTCACATCAAGGAGAGCCTATAATCATATCTCAAGTCAAACTACGATTAGAATTTCGCCTAGACAAACATTCAGGGCAAGTTCTAGACTATTGTCTCGGGTCTTGGACTTGCAATTCAAACTCTCACCACACAGGCTATAGGATTGTTAAAGAGACAGAGTCGGGGGGCCACAACAACCTTAGCTAAGATTTGAGCACACAATAGTCCCCAAAAACTACTTGATAATTATCGGCCAATGCAAGAGTCTCAAGGTCACAACTTTCACCATCCTATACACAACAATTTGTTTTTGACCATAGGATCAAAGGCAAATGTGTTAGGCTCAAGTGAAGCTTTGCTTGAGGCACCATTAGTTATTAGCTACTATTTACACAAAAAGCAAAAATAAAACGAACTCAAACCTTTAAGAAGGTTGTCATGCCATCCATCATCGGGAAGAGCCACCCGGTTCACACAAATTCCACCTTTGGAAAGAACCGTGGCATTAAGAAAACCAAAGGCTTATTGCATGCAAAAATTCAAAACAAGAATTTACGAAAATAAAATAAGAAGCTATGAAAGGAAAAATCCGAAAAGTAAAATGAATATATACAAGAGGGGATTTAGTCGAATATACATAAGGGAGAATGAATATATACATTAGAACGTAACTTTATATACAGACTCAAAGTAAAAAGTACAAAAAGTGCAATAAAATGATAAAATTATGTACATACCAAAAGTAAAAAGAAATCATAAAAAGAAAGTAATGTCATATATACAACCTAAATCATCCCAAGAGGGCTACCCCCTCAAATGAAAGCTAGCATTGTCCTCAATGCTAACTAACCAAAATAAGCACAAGAAAAGATAGAGAGGAAAAACAAACTCCCAATTGACCCTCCGTCTGCATAGGATCATGAGTCTAGGTCCCTGGGTCCTCAGATTGCTCGGGAACCTATGACTGGATCCCTGTCACTAGTATCTGTACTGGGTCCTGGGCCTATACTGGAATCTGGGGCTGGCTAGAGGAACCTCCCTGTGGGTCCTCCAACTCTATAACAGCATCATCAGTATGAGGAATCACCCTTTTCCTCTTGGTTGGACTCTCTGTCTCCTGCTCTGGCTCAGGCTGGGCTGTTAGAGCCGGGTCATGTAATAAAAGATCCAAATGCAAGCGATCAACCTTCAACATATCTACCTCTACCCTTAACTCCTTCACGGACTCCTTCGACGCCCGAGTCTTCTTTAATTTCTTCGTTTCTTTGGTCAACTCCTTCAATGTTTTTCCATGTGAACCCACAACATCCAATATTAATTGTTGGCTTTCCAGGAGCTTCTTCTGGTTCTCCAGAAGCTCCTTGAGAGTATCCTCCACTGATTGTGGGACCTATGGCTGAGGAGGTGCAGACTGGGCTGCCACCAAAGTAGAAAGTATAGACAATTTAGAAGTAGCTATCTGCATCCAGTTGTTGATACTGGCAAGGGTCTGGCTCAAGCGGTGGGCAGTCAAAGGATATGCTGCGGATGAGGGGATATCTGGAACTGTAGAAGTGGAGGGTCCTAGGTCTATGTCTGGTGTGGCTGAAGAAGACTGAGTAGGAGCCACTACTACTACTGGCTCTTCAGACTGGCCAGTTGAAGTAGTGGCTTTGTCTTTAAGGTCCTTAGGGTTGTCAAGACCCTTGGTGCTGTACCAGGAGAAAGGTGCCTTGGCTTTCACTTTCACATCAAATCTTCTTTTCTCCACATCTAGATCCTCAAAATACATGGTCAGGAAATTTGGGAAGGGATAGGATCTATCACCTTCATTCACCACCCGCATAATCACACTGGACATCACATTCCCGATGTTGATCGGGTACCCCGCCATGATCGATGCCACCAATATAACCCGGGAGATAGGAAGAGAGTTGTCGTGAGTGGTGGGGTCTATCCTGCTACAAACAAATGTCTCACACCCTTTTGCTTCAAAGTTCAGGGTTCTCAAAATTTTCACTCCCGCGTTCAACCAATCTGGGGTGGTACCTGGGATTGCCAAGTACTCTACTAACCAAGGACGAGTAGCCTCACCCAATTCCACCTTTTCTAAGTAAAATACCTTATTCTCCTCTTGAAAGCCCAGGTAGCCATTGATCGTTTTTTTATCAAATTTTACTTTCAAATTTCACACATTAGTCACTGTAGTTCCCTTTTTGATGTGGGCAACATTCATGTAAAACTCCTTCACCAAGTGCTCATTTGCATCCTCCACGTGGCTTATGAAATAGTCCCAGCCTGCTCTCTCTTTTAACTAACTCGGCACATTGGGGTTATGAGGCAAAAGGTCCTTTGTGATGAATTTCCGCTCAGGTATTAACTTCCTCCCGGGCCACCATTCTCTGAACTTGTGGTAGGCCACTTCACTCACAAACCTGTCTTTTCATGCTTCCGGGTTCCTGCTTCTCTCTACTCCTCCTACTTGGGGCTCACCCCCTCCTTCTTCTTCTACGCTACCCTCACCGGATAGTGAAGTTGTAGGTGAGGTAGAATAGGCATTGTCACTGCCCGCAGCTGAGCCTCAGACGACTCAGAAGAAATTTGCACTGACGCTTGGACAGTAGGGGTGCCCAGAGGTGTATCTCTAAATCTAGGCCTCTCCGGCTAATCAGGAACATATTCTGGCATGGAGTCAGAGTCGGATGCCTCCTGGGAGGGCATATACTCACTTCCCGACTGGGAAGGAGCTCTATCAGCAGCCCTTATGATTCTTCTGGTGTCCTTGATAGCTTGCCGGGCTTGTAGGGTCAATCTAATCATGCCTCGTCCCATACCCCGGAGGACTATCCTTTCCTTATCTGTTTATCACCTCTGCCTCATGATTTCACCATTATCTGCAAAGAGAATGCATTATATTCTTGTTAGTATCCCAATATCAGATGAAGTAGTGCAAAATAAAATTGCAGACAGTTGAAAATGAAAAGCAGAATTGCAGACCACAAACCACACAAAATGAAGTGCGTCCACAAAGAAGCTACTGCGGACCGCACAAAATGCACCGTGGTCCGCATTGAGGTGGTGGTTAGACTACCCACTCTTTGATAAAATTCACCGTGGACCGCACAAAATCCACCGCGGACCGCGGTAAGCCAAAAATAGTAATACCAGCCTAGGGTTTCAAATTTTGCTGAATTTAAGACTAAAATCATATATTATTAATTCCCTAGGTGTTCAATAATTAGTTGTCACTAATTAACTCTAACCCTGCATGATTAAACAAACCTATTATATAGAATTGAAAGAAAATGGGAAGAAAAAGAAGAAAAACTAGCTAATTAAAAGAAAATAACAAAGTTAAAAACTAAAAAAAATTAAGATTACCAGTTAGTGAGATGCAACACAGATGATTGACAGTGAGTGAATGAAATTGTTCAGTTAGGGCTAGTGTGAACAATATTTTTTTACTATTTTAGAGCAAACGATCGAAAAGTTTGAATTGAGGGCCTCAAGTCCTATTTATAGAAAAAGGACCTGGGGACCGCATCAGCTAGTCACCGCGGACCGCAAAAATCGCACCGCGGTCCGCGATACTCACAAATCAGAAGCCTTGGGGAGATCTTCACTACGGACCACAAGAAATGTAATGCGGTCGTAGTTGTCCACTATGGACCGTACAAAATGCATTGCGGCCGCGGTGGAAAACTTCAGAGAACCCCATTTTTTAACAATCAACCTTGCGGACCGCATTGAAATGTTTCCCCCACACTAAGGCTTTTGCGGCAGCACAAAATGCAATCCGACCGGAGTGCAACTTCAGAGAGTGTGCATTTTTTCCAACTTGGTCCTACACTGCATTAAAACACTCCTACAACATCTCACAACCAGTTAGTCCAAAAGTAAATCCTATACTACAAAGAAAATCAAAGAAAAACAAAAAAGAAAGACACATGAGTTGCCTCTCAAGAAGCGCCTAATTTAACATCGCGGCATGATGCATGTTACCATCAAATCACTTTAGATGGAGCAGTGCCACCACGTGGCTGTCATAAATCTTGCCCAGGTAGTGCTTGACCCTGTGCCTATTAACTCTAAAAATCTCCCCATTTTTGTTCTTTAAGTCAAGTGCACCAAACGGAGTCACAAACACCACTTCAAAACGTCCACTCCATTTCGACTTAAGCTTTTCCAGAAATAGACGTAACCGAGAACTGAACAAGAGAACCAAATCGCCCACTTTGAACTCCTTACCACGAGCATATTTATCATGAAGGTACTTCATATTGTCCTTGTACAAGGACGAACTGGAGTAGACATGGAATCAGAATTCATCAAGTTCATTAAGCTACTCCACACGAAGATTTGCTGCCACATCACATTCAAGATTCAGCTTCCTCAAAGCCCACATGACCTTATGCTCTAACTCAATCGGTAGATGGAAAGCTTTCCCAAATACCAACCGGTACGGGGACATACCAATCGGAGTCTTGTAAGAAGTCCTATAAGCCTATAGAGCATCATCCAACTTCTTTGACTAATCGGTCCTATTTGCATTGACCGTCTTTGACAATATACTCTTGATTTCCCTGTTTGAGACTTCAACTTGGCCAGTCGCCTGAGGATGATAAGGAGTAGAAACTTTGTGATTGACACCATACTTTGCAAGCAAAGTGTCAAAAGCTCTATTACAAAAAGGAGACCCCCCCATCACTTATGATTGCACGAGGAGTGTCAAACCTTGTAAAAATGCTCTTCTTGAGAAACGCAACTACACTCCGATCTTAATTGTTGGGTAAAGCCACGACTTCAACCCACTTTGTAACATAGTCAACCGCCACAAGAATGTATGTATTCCCACACGAGCTAACAAACAGGCCCATAATATCAATGCCCCATACATCAAAAATATCAAATTCAAGAATGGTATTGAGATACATCTCATCTTTCTTCGAAATTCCTCCCGCTCGTTGACATTCGTCACATCTCTTCACAAGTTTGCTTGCATATTTGTACAAGGTTGGACAATAAAACCCGCAACTAAGAACTTTTGAAGTCGTCCTCGCCCTGCCATGATGGCCACCATAGGGAGAGGAATGACAAGCCTCTAAGATACTTACTTGCTCCTCCTCCGGGACACATCTTCGGATCACACCATCCATGCAAATCTTGAACAAGTACGACTCATCCCAATAGAAATCCAAACTATCACATTTGAGCTTCTTCCTTTGGTTAGAAGAGAGATCATACAGGATTATACTAGTCATAAGAAAATTAGAAATGTCTGCAAACCATTCACCGACACACAAAGGAGTTGTTTGTTGGAAAATGAATCACTGATCTCTAAGCCATCACGAGGCCTCCCCTCCTCCTCCAGGCATGACAAGTGGTTCGCCACTTGGTTTTCACTACCCTTCCAGTCCACAATATCCAAATCAAACTCTTGAAGTAACAAGACCCATCACATCAGTCTAGCTTTGTAATCTTTCTTCGTCATCAAGTACCGGAGTGCGACATGATTGGTATGAACTATGACCTTAGCACTAATGAGATACAACCGAAATTTCTCATCGTGAACACAATAGCCAAAAGCTCTTTCTTGGTCACCGTGTAGTTCACTTGAGCATCATTCATCGTCTTGCTCACATAGTAAATCCGATTAAACATTTCGTTCACTCTTTGACCCAAGACTGCCCCAACCACAACATCACTTGCGCCATACATAAGCTCGAAAAGCAAGCTCCAATTGGGTGTGGTAATAATAGGAGTGATGGTCAACTTGTGCTTGAGAAGTTCAAAGGATTGCATACATCTCTCATCGAACACGAACTTGGCATCTTTTTCCAATAACTTGCATAAGAGATTCAATACCTCGAAAAGCCTTTGATAAATCTCCGGTAGAACCCCGCATGCCCAAGAAATCTTCTAATTCCCTTGACAGAAGTAGGGGGAGGGAGCCTTGAAATCACATCAATTTTTGCTTTGTCCACCTCTATACCATGCTTTGAAATTTTATGCCCAAGAACTATGCCCTCCTCAACCATGAAGTGACATTTCTCCCAATTAAGAACAAGATTGGTTTAATTTCTTCACAATGGGCCAACACTCTATCAAGATTTTTCAAACATTCATCAAACGAATCATCCACAACACTAAAGTCGTCCATGAATACCTCCAGAATATCTTCCACCATATCGGTGAAAATGGCCATCATACACCGCTGGAATGTAGCCAGTGCATTACACAACCCAAAAGGCATCCTAAAGAAGGCAAAGGTGTCATATGGACAAGTGAATATGGTCTTCTCCTGATCTTCCGGAGTAATCAAGATTTGATTGTATCTAGAATACCCATCCAAAAAATAGTATAAGGCACGCCCAGCAAGTCGATCTAACATCTGATCAAGAAAAGGCAATGGAAAGTGATCATTTCGGGTCACTTTATTCAACTTGTGGTAATCCATGCACACCCTCCACCCGGTGACGGTCCTGGTAAGAATCAACTAATTTTGCAAATTTGCAAACACGGTCATGTCACCCTTCTTCAGCACACATTGCACCAGCGAAGTCCAAGAGCTACAGAAATGGGGTACACAACCCCGGCATCCAACCACTTGATCACCTCCTTTTTCACAACTTCTTGTATTTCCTCGTTCAACCTCCTTTGATGTTCCAAGGAGGGCTTTGCCTCATCTTCCAGAATAATCTTGTGCATACAAAAGGCGGGGCTTATCCCCCAAATATCAGCTAAGGTCCATCTAATTGCCTTCTTCCACTTTTGAAGCACCACCAATGTGGCATCAACCTGCATGTTAGTAAGACAAGAAGTAAGAATAACTGGCAAAGTTAAACTAGGTCCTAAGAATTCATACCTGAGGTGTGGAGGCAATGGTTTCAACTCTGACACCGGAGGTTCCTCGATTGAAGGTTTTGTTGGTGGAGTCATCATATTCTCAAGATCCAAAGAGAGTTTCCTAAACTCAAAAGAGTAAGAGTCCATTCCATGTAAAGCATTCACGCACTCCACTTGGCCTTCATTCTCATTTACATCAAGATTCAACAAAACTGCCTCTAGAGGGTCCTCTACATTGATCATTGCACTAGTATTATCAACTATCACTTTCGTGACAAGGTCCACAAAGGAGCACACCTCAGAACTGTTGGGCTGCTTCATTAACTTGCACACATGAAAGACAACTTTCTCATCACCCACCCGGGAGGTAAGTTCCCCTGCTTCCACGTCAACTAAGGCCTTCCCAGTAGCAAGGAAAGGTATTACCAATATGATTAGAACCTTATAATCTACCTCATAATCCATGATCACAAAATAAGCTGGCAAGATAAATTTGTCCACCCGGACAAGGACATCATCAATAATACCCAATGGTCTCTTCATGGTTCTATCCGCCATTTGCAATCTCATGGAAGTCGGCCTCGGTTGCCCAATACCCAAAGTCTTGAAAACTGAGTAGGGCATCAAGTTGATACTTGCCCCCAAATCACATAGAGCTTTTGCAAAGTCTGCACTCCCAATGGTGCAAGGAATGGTGAAAGCACCGGGATCTTCTAGCTTCAGAGCCATTGAGTGCACTATTGCACTAACTTGGTGGGTCATATTGATATTTTCACAATCCATGAATCTTTTCTTTGTCACCAAATCCTTCATGAATTTAGCATAACCCCGCATTTTCTCTAGATCCTCCACCAAAGGCACATTAATGGATAAGCTCTTCATCATGTCAATAAACTTCTTAAAATAATTCTCATTTTTCTGCTTCGCGAGCCTTTGAGGATAAGGTGGAGGTGGCCTTGGCAAAGGAGCCTTGGCTTTAGGCACAACCATTTCTGACATGTCTATTACGTGTTCCCTAGACGGGTTCACATCATTCTGAGTCTCCACCATGGCATCTTGAATATCAATACTCACTTCCTCATTCATGTTCTCATCAATCACATTTTTAACCACCAAAGGAAGCACATCTTCTTGCAACTCGGCTTCATCACTCAAAATTTCTTTTTGTTTGGAGGCATTTACTTCACCACCTCATCCACTTCTTGTAGTTACCACCATAATATGACTGTTTCCACCCTTTGGGTTAACTACCATATCACTTGGTAGAGCTCCATTAGGGCGAGTATTCAAGGATTGTGAGATTTGGCCTAATTGAACCTCCAAGTTTCTGATTGAAGTATTGTGGGAAGCCAACTGAGCATCAGAGTCCGCATGCTTTTTCATCATCTGCTCAAACACCATTTCAATTCTCCCCATTTCATTGTTAGAAGAGCTTGGACCTTGGGATGGAAATTGGGGTGGATTGTTCGATTGTTGATACATTGGGGGACTTTGAAAGTCTTACCCCCGATTTCCTTGATTGTCATTGTACCAACCACCCTGATTTTTATTACCACCCCAGTTGTTGTTGTTGACATTCCAATTACCCTGATTGTTCTTATTATTGCTCTGATTGCCCCTATTAGAATTTTTGTTGTTGTTTCCCTAATTACTATTCACTTATTGTTGTTGATTGCCCCAATTGCCTCGGGGTCTCCATTGTTGTTGGTTGGAAAAATTGCCCCTTTGGCCCTGATAATTGTTCACATATTGTACTTCTTCATTCTGCCCATCATAACTATCATCTTGGAATCCACCACAATCATTGTCATATTGATCTGAACTCCCTTGGTTCTGTTTACCTCTTTATCTTCTCTTATTCACTAGCATGTTGACACCTCCATAGCATTTACTTGGCGTGGATTTTGAATCTGTTGTAACTGTGTCTTCGCTAGCTGGTTCATTATTGTTGTCAACTCTGTTATAGCCTGCCTATGGTCATGTAGCTCTTTATGCAAGTGAGTGACCGTGGAGTCACCCTGTAGCACATTGGCTCTACTTTGCCAAGCGGAGGACGTGTCAGCTATCTCGTCAAGAATGTCACAAGCCTCATCATAAGACAGCTTCATGAAATTACCCCCAGCAAGTTGGTTCACTATGCACTGATTTGTTGTGTTAATGCCCCGGTATAAATTCTTGTTGTATCATTGTCTCAGTCATATCATTGTTGGGACATTCCTTTACCATGGTTCTATATCACTCTCATATCTCAAGTAATGGCTCGGTGGGCTCCTGCTTGAAAGCTAAGATCTCATCTCTCAATGCTGCTATGTGCCCCGGTGAGAAAAACATTGCAATGAATTTATCCGCCAACTCATCCCAAGTAGTGATGGAATGGTTGGAAAGTCATTCAATTCAATCCAATGCCTTCCCTCTAAGTGAGAAAGGGAATAGTCTCAACCGAAGTTCATCTTCTGACACACTAGTTTGCTTGCTCCCCTAACAGGTATCCACGAAACCCTTGAGATATTTGTAAGCATTCTAATTGGCAGCACCCCTGAAATACCCTCGCTGCTCCAACAATGTTAGCATCACATTTGTAATTTGAAAATTGCCCGCCCGGATCTGAGGTGGGACAATTGCACTAGCATATAATTGGTTGTGGAGCACTCGAGCACCCACTCTTGGAGGTTGCGAGGGAGGGTCTGGAATATTATCGTTGGCCTGGCGGCCTCTCCTTTGTCCTTGAGGAACAATATGAAACCTCATCATCAATATTGTCATCTAACTCCTCCCCGGGCGGAAGATCTCCAAGAGGTGCGTTGTTTGCTGCCATTTTGTACCTGAAGTTGCGACACACCCAAATTAGTAACGCAAAAGGAAAGAAGAACAATAGACAAAACTACTTAGATAGATAGCCAAAACTGTTAGCTCCCCAGCAACGGAGCCAAAAAGTGATCGGAGCCAACCCTACACCACTACAAAGTGGCGAGAGCAGTCAAAGCAGCTTTTAACAAAGATGGTCTGGATCGAATCCACAGGGAGCCAGAAGTGGGAATTGGATTCCTATATAAACTAGAGATGCGTAATCTCTTAATTACTCTTCCAATCATCTTTGGTCTTTTGATTACTTCTAATATTATGCTAATAAGATGCTAAATTAAGATAAGAGTAAGGTACTTAAAATATTGTCTAAATAGTTAAAGAGGCACTAGGGAAGTGACTTTCTCCTAGGTGAATACTTGACGGGTTCTCGTATCTAAGGCAAAATTGTCATGTTAGGGATTACGATATAACCAATTCACGAAACTTCTCACTCTATACCTCTCGGTAGTTTGAGTGATTTTGCCCTAGTTGACTTTCTCAAGACCAATTGGGTATGATAATTTGTGCAAGCAATTTTGGTTCAAGTCGGGTATTACTATCTCTAGGTTTAACCCTTTAATTGGGGCTATCAATCTCTTGAATACGCCCCAATTCCTTGTTGGACTAATTTTCCTTGACTCAAGATCTCTTTCTCAAGAAGAGCCTAAGTAAAAAAGGCACAAATTAGTGTTTGCAACCACTAATTCAACATGGAAAACACAAATTAGTCCAAATATCAAACACCCATAGACATTCAAGCCTTAAAACTCAAGGACATTCAAATACCCACACTAGGGTTGAGCCACAACTCTAGCTAATAGGTCTAGCTACTCATAATAATGGAAGAAAATAAAGAAATAGATGAAGAAAAATCCATAAGATTTAATTACAAGCTAATAATTGAAGATTCAATGATAAAACCACTATAAAATTACTCAAAATGGTTAAGAACAGTCGTTCACGTGCTCAGCCAAAAGTGAGATTACAAAAGATGACCTAAAAATGGGAAAAAGAAAGTATTTATACTAGGCCAATCTTTCTGGACAAAAATACCCCTGCAGGGATAGCGCGGTCCGCACAAAATTGAGTGCGGACACAGTGAGGCTTCTTGGCTTTAGATCTCTACTCTCTAAACATGACCACAGCCCCACAGTGGCTTCTTCTGCGTCCGCACAAAAAGGACCGCGGACCGCATTGGCTATGTCCTCAAAACTCCCAACTCTCTGAACCTCTTCTTTGCGGACCGCACAAATTCGATTGTGGTCGCGATGAGACCATTGCGGTCCGCACAAAATGCTTTGCGGATGCAATGCTTGAGTTTTCAAAATATGCACCTCTCTAAATCTCCTCACTGCGGACCGCACTAAATGGAATACAGCCGCAGTGGACCTGTTGCACTGTGCTTGGTACTTGTGCATGTTTCACTCCTTTTTGAGCCGGTTTTGACTAATTATCACCTTTTTTACCAAACCCTGCAAACAAGTACAACATGTAAGCCTTTGAGACTATTTTGTTTACATTTTTAGTCAAAACTCAAGTAAGAAGGAGTGTAAAATGAACCATAATCCCTAGTTATCAATGTAATAAATGAAAATCCCTTAACGAATTGACGGTAATAACCCGCCAAACCAAGAAAGCTGCGAATCTCTATGGCTGAGGACTGTCTGGGCCAACTCTGGCCCGCCTCTATCTTCTTCAGATCAACCTGAATACCCTCACTGGACATGACATGCCCCAAGAACACCACTAAACTGAGCCAAAACTCACACTTGGAGAACTTGGCATAAAACTTCTCCTCTCTCAACCGCTGCAACACAACTCTCAAATGCTCAGCATGCTCCTCCTGAGTACGCGAGTACACCAGAATATCATGCTCTTGCTCCATGAAGCTAGTCAAATAAATCTACAATATTTGACTAGTGATACCCTGAAAGTTATCTTAAGAATGTCCGAGTCCCTGATCTTTAACTAGTGATACCCTGACAGGAGATCAATCTTGGAGAACACTCTTGCTCCATGAAGCTAGTCAAATAAATCTACAATATGAGGCAAATGATACTTGTTCTAGATTGTGACTTTGTTCAACTGCCTGTAATCAATGCACATCCTCATCGTGCCATCCTTTTTTCACAAACTGAACAGGAGCACCCCAAGGCGACACACTAGGCCGAATAAACCCCTTATCAAGGAGTTCCTGAAGTTGCTCCTTCAACTCCTTCAACTCCATCAGTGCCATATGATACGGCGGAATAGAAATGGACTGAGTGCCCGACACCAAATCAATACCAATGTCAATATCCCTATCTGATGGCATGCCCGACAGGTCTACAGAAAACACATTCAGGAAGTCCCTCACTACTGGAACTGAATCAATACTAGGAGTCTCTGCATTGACATCCCTCACAAAGGCCAAATGAGAAAGACAACCCTTCCCAACCATCTACTGGGCCTTCAATTATGAAATAACCCTACTAGGAACATAATCCGTCGAACCTCTCCACTCAATTCATGGCACCCTAGGCATGGCCAACATCACTGTCTTAGCATGACAGTCTAAAATAGCACGACACGGAGATAACCAATCCATGCCCAATACCACATCAAAATCAACCATACTAAGTAACAAGAGATCCACTCAGGTATCTAAACCCCCAATAGTTACCACACACGTTCGATATGCGCGGTCCATAATAATAGTGTCGCCCACCAGAGTAGATACACAAACAAATGAAACAAGAGACTCATGGGGCATATCCAAATAATGAGCAAAATATGATGACACATATGAAAACGTGGAACTAGGATCAAATAATACAGAGGCATCTCTGTAACAGACTGAGACAATCTCTGTGGCAAACTGAGACAATACATGTAATCATAGCATCTAAAGCAATAGCATCTGGTCTGGCTGGGAGTGCATAGAAATGGGCCTGACCACCACCTCATCGACCTCCCCCTTTAAAGTGACCCCTAGCTGACCGACCTCCACCCCGATCTGGCTGGGCGGGTGGGCAAGTAAATGGTGCTGAAGCCATAGGCTAACTCCTCTACTGGGATGAACCTCCCATAAGATAGGGACAAAACCTCTTGATATGATCCAAATCTCCAAACTCGAAGCAACCTCTACCGGCTACTGCCAATGGGGACTAAAGGGAGCCCCGAGTACCGGGATACCCACTAGAAGAACCAAGTATAGATGAATCCTGAACCGATGGTGCATGAGTCGAACTCTAAGCTGGAAGAGCACTGAGAGATGAGTGAACCTAATGTGAAATGTGAGTACCATGGCCAGATGATCCACCATGGTGACCCAAACGAGCTAGATGACCATGTCTGAATGGACGGCCTCTACCGTGCTGGAACTAACCTCCAAAAGGAACACCACCAAAACTACCACATCCCCGAGGCCTCTTGGCCTCCCCCCCTAAACTCTCTCCCGGCGGCGAACTGACTCTATCTCTCTGGCAATGTCAATCACCTCCTCAAAGGAAGTGCCAGATACCCTCTCTCTAGTCAGGAAAATCTGCAGCTGATAAGTGAGGCCATTAACGAACCTCCTGATCCTTTCCCTATCTATGGGAATTAGCCAGATAGCAAGACAGGCCAACTCGAATGTGCGCCCCCTTTTTTCCCTTTTGATGGGGAAGTCCAGGTTTCGACATTCATAGGGGGAGATTGTGAGCACGTGATTTTTGCCTCGCATGAATTACTCCTACAGAATCTCCAAAATTAGGATTTTTCTTTTATTATTTGGTTTTTAGGAATTAATTGTTCAATTTTCGAGTTTGTTTACATTTTGTGTGCATAATTAATTTTATTTAAATCATGAAAAATAGCAAAACATATAATGCACTGCATTCAGGATTTAATTTTACATTTTTTAGATTAATTAGTAAATTAGTTTGTTTTATAAAATATGAAAATCACAAAAACAAAAGTTCATTTTGCATTTTAACTCTTTAATTTTGAATTTTATAATTTTTCTTTAAATTTAGGATTTAATTAATTATTGTAAATACTACGATGATTGTTTAATCTAATTGGGTAGGTTAATTTAGTTTTGGAAAATTAATTTAGGTTTAATTTTGAAAAGGAAAGGATTTGAAAATAAAATGAAATTATAAAGAAGAACAAAATCTGATATTTGGTTTGTTTTAATTCAATCTCCCCAGGCCCAAGTGTATTTTTTTCCCAAACTCGCTCAAAACCGGCCCAGATCCGCGTCCCAACTCGGTCCAAACCCCTAGTAACCAAAACGACGTCGTTCTGATAACCTTTTGATCACGACCGTTAGATCTCCTTAATCCAACGGTCCAGAACTGGGTACTTCTTGATATATATATATATCCAAACGCCCGTACCCCAACCCCTCATCTCTCATCTCCCTCAGACCCCTCTCCAACCGGACCTGAACCCTAGTAGCCGCCCTTGAACGCCCACCGCCTGAAGGTGGTGGCACCATCACCAACCACCCTGAGATTAACACCCCACAATCTCCTCCAACTCCAACTCCACATCCCAAATCCCCAAACAACTCCTCTCAAATCCTTCCAGAACTAATCGAATTTCCGATTAAGAATCGAAACCTGCCACCTCTGTTCGACCCCAAATTAATACCCTAGGACCGTCCTCTCTCCCTCATCCCAAATCCTCACTCAGATTTCTTCAAACATCTCTGGAACTCCTCGAATATCAAATCGAAGAGTCGAGCCTTAAGAGTCTAAGGTCGGAATCATGCATGCAAATCTTTCTAGTTTTTCGGGTGTTTCAAGTCGGTTTTGACAAAAAATAGTGACACTCGTTTGTTCTTCACCAAGAACAAACATTTGCCACTGTGTTGGGTCAAATCAGTGCCTCAGTCTTGATTTCAAATCTAGCTGGTAAGTCCCGTTCATCTTTGTTTTCAAAATCGACTATGTGTCACCTCTATTCCTTTCCTCTCTTTTGATTTGTTTTCTGATTTATTAACTGTCCTGTTAGAACCTTTGATTTGGTCACTTAGATTAATTAGTTAGCCTAATCAGTTCCTTGCCTGTTTGTGATTATTAATTAGTCGATTTGTTTGGTTTTTAAGTATTCTGAATTTATTTGGGTTTCGTCTTTGTTATTTGGGCTCGGAGGTCAGTCTAAAACCTCATTTTAAAAGAATTTTATTTGGTTGAGTCCGAGCCCATTGAATCATTGAGCCTGTTTGGGGATTCATAGCCCATGTTCAAGTCTGCCTGGGCTTCAAGGCAAAATACAGGGATAATAGGGGTAAATTGGGTAAGTCACTTAAGGGAATCTTGCTATAACCACCCAAGAAGCTGCCTAGAAGCTGCAAAAACAGACTAACTTGACCAATAAGTCAGTAAATGAGGGACTAAGTAGCAAAAAGGAAAATTTGAAAAGGACTAAATTGAAATAACTGAACCCTTAGGGCTACCCTAGTAACTTGCCTATAAAGACATTGTTACTTGAGGCTCAATTCAGATTTTAGAAAGCTAAGAAACTCAGGAAAAAAAAAAGAACGGCTAAAATTTGAAGAAAAATCACTGTTCCATTGAATTCCATTTCTGATTTTTTGAATTCCAATTTGCTAAAGCAATCTTTGGTTCAGTGGGTGTGTGAAATGGCTTGAACTTGTTCTTCTTTTAAAGTCTGAGGTTGAGTTCTGGATCGAGGTCACCGTTTCATTGGTGTTTGAGTTGATTTCACTGGGTATTTGGTTGAATCTGACCTTTCTTGCTGCTGTTGATTTCTACTGTTTTGGTTTACTGCTACTGCTGTCATCTAAGCTCATAATTTTCTTTGTTTACTGTTGTAATCAGGCACACGCCTCTATTTTCATTCAATGTAAAGCTTTTGACATGGTATCAAAATGGAGTTATGGAGTTTCGAGTAGTGATTGTGGTTATGTGTAGTTTATTGAGTTGTTTCTATTTTCATTAGGGAGTTATGCTTCTTATCCCCCCCACCCCTGAATATGTGACCAAGTGATTAGTATTCTGAACATTGTAAATTACATAATAGCTTAGGAATGGTGTTGCTTCTAGTTTAGGTTATATGTATCCATGTGGTTAGTTGTTTTTACTTTAAGATCTGGGTCCAAACTTTGCTAAACATAGCTGATTCAAGATCTGTTGGTTATCAAGTATGCACTAGCTTAGGTTTTGCTCTAAGTTTGGTGTAATATGGACTTGAGTCTTGCTTCATGTGTCTCAATGCTAATGCATGTTTACCTTCCTATAGTAGGAATCTTAGTTTTGTTTTTCTTCATCTTCCTTTAGATCTAGTAATTTGAAAGATCAGGATTCAAGCAATGAATCATGGTTTGATGAGATGCCAAACTTGTTAAGGTGTTCATGATAGTTGACAAATTGGTTTTGTTGAAATCAGTCGGTGTCCCTAATGCAGATTTTATGTTTAAGTTGGCTGTGAAAAATTATAAGTTGTTAGTTTATTGAAAAAGGTTCTATTCATATGAGGTCTATTTGAGATTTAAATCCTCAAGTCTGTATTTCAAGTTAGTTTTGAGATTTAGAAGGTAAAGCTGGCTTATAGCTAATTGCTAGACTTGGATTTTCAATGGCTTTTTAATCTGCAGTGCTTTCATTTGTTAAAATTCCGTGTAATTGCCTACTGCTAAGTGAAATGAGTCCAGAGGTTGTTTGCACATGTATTGGCCCCATCGACTGGTTTTTGTTGAATTTCGCTGGTTATTGGCCTGCAGGGACTCGATATTGAGCCCCTCACTCAGACGCGTTGAGACTTTGAATTTGGGCTCATTTCTGGGCCCAAGTTTGACAGCTTCCTTCGAATGATTTGGGTCTTTCCTTTTTTCGATTGGATTTCACATTAACGAAATGTTACTTCCTTTTTTTACTAATTCTTAGAGGTTAAGTTATTTGTTTACTTAGATGAAATTTCAATCACTTTAGAACTTTAGTTAATTAACTACACTCCTTTAATAATTTGAGGAGAGCCATATTAGATAAAACAAATAGTTATGGCCCTCCGAATTTAGTTAGAATATCCTTTTAAAATGGAATTGAGGTGCGCCACGCCAAATAAAATCACAAATGCGTGGCCCTCATTTAATTATTTTAAAAATCCTTAGAACTCGAGGCGTGTCATTTAGGAAATCTCCATGGCCCTCACAAAGTTAAAAATGTGTAGTTTCTTTAGGCGCGGTATTTTAATAATATTACCTTCCTAAACTCCGGTGTGCATTTTGTGTGACCCAAATCCAAATCTTAACAGCGTTGAATAAGATGTGTTCATATTGCGGGTGCATTTCATGTGGCGCGATCCAAAGACATGTTTTACACGACGTTAAATCTTCTTTAAAAATAATTAAAAGCGGTTTAAATAAATTTAAATGTACCTAGGCTAAAACATGTATTAAAATCAGATAATAGGCCAATTATGATAGTTTAAGCGACCGTGCTAGAACCACGGAATCCGGGGGTGCCTAACACCTTCCCTCGGGTTAACAGAATTCCTTACTCAGAATTTATGGTTCGCAAACTTCAAAAGGAAAGTCAAAATCTTCCTCGATTTGGGATTTAAAAATGAATCGATGACTTAGGACACCAGAAAACAAACCATCTCAAGTGGCGACTCTGAACAAAAAATGAATAAATAATCTCATTTCGAGTAATGTCACTTAAAGTGGAAAAACTCTCTTGTGCTACCTTCGGGGTGTGTAAAAAAGGAGGTGTGAAAGAGATAACTTGTTTCCTTTTCAGAATTTGGATATTTGGAGAGTCGCCACCGAACGAATTATGGTGCGTTAGGCACCTTAGAGTAATTAACTCATGTAACTAGTTTGCATTACTAGAGATTAGGGTAAGGGCTTGAAATAACATTGAGGGAAAGGTGTTAGGCACCCCACGGTCCACAACGGTGGGTCCTGGCCGAACTTAAACTATGTGAATTAGTCATTTTACCAAATAAACAGTTTTAACACATACTCGCAAATAAAGGCATGTTTTGACATTCTAAGTACATGTATGATTTAAGTAATGAAAACAAGGGAAGAGGTTTGAACAATTCACACATATGTAAAGAAAAGTAAATTCATTTAAACAATGGGAGTTGGAAAAGAGGGGTCCTAGGTTGGTTAGCCTAGAGGATCATACCAACACAATACCCGGTAATCACTCCTCAATGAGGGGCTACCCGTGACATTAGTGCGTAGTCATCATATCCTTACTACCCAATTCCCTGCCCTTGGTCATAGCCTAAAGCGTTCTAGCAACCTTGAAAGATATCCTATGCTTGCACTACTCGTCCCCTCCTTGTGGCCCTGGAGGAATTTAGGAACTCTAATTTGGGTAGTTCTAGACCATCCTAAGGTACTTAAATGAGAAAAATCTAGGTATCAGTAAAAACAGTTAGGATTGCATTAAAGAGAGAACAATTAAAGGCTCACATTTTAACTCCATAAACAGAACAAGTAAGTGCACGTCTCAAACAACAGTTTCAGGTATTTAAGAGAAAATCTTAGAACATGATATCTAGGTGAGTAGAGAGTATGCAATATTAAGTTTGGACCAAAGTGTCAAAGACCTATTCAGCTTGCCTACTGATTTTAGACCTGTTGAATATGAGCAGTCACAGATAACAGAACATAGTTTTACAGCTTGCATAGTATTAGTCGCCCTACAGGTTTGCCTAGGCGTATAATAGTGATATCCTATAAGCATGGTATCTATTATTGATCAGGAATGAAGTAAAACAATAAACAATTTTAAACGGTCAATTTGAATCCTATAGGCATGTTTTCTAGTGATATTGATTAACACGTTATAGTAGGTTATTAAAACAATTAAGAGTCTGCAAACACGAGTTTAAAGTTAAACTGATTTTAGGTCTAACTAAACTGGTTTTAGATCCTATAGGCATGATTTCTAATTGAACATAAGGTGAAGCAAGCAGAATTATTTGACCAAAGCAAAATCCATATAGGCATGGTTTCTATTAAAGGTGATTTAAATTCTATAGGCGTGATTTCTAAGGAGATGAATTTGAATACATGCTGTAATGAAAACTGAACTTGAATTACTTTATACCCTATAGGCACGATATCTAATAAAATAAAATGGACCAGGTAGAATTCATTTCAGCCAAGAAATCATATAGGCAGATTGTCTAACACAGCACATGTAAATTAGAATAAACCCTATAGGCATGTTATCTACCCAACTTTACCCATAATATACAACTACCCTCCCTTTTCACTAGTCACCCCAATATTTGTTTACAATTAATTATTACAGACCAAGAATTGAATGAATTACATAAGTACAAATATATGTTAATCTATAGGGAGCCTTAAGTAGGCCCAAAGTAGTTTCCAAAGCCTTTAGTAGTCTCAAATACCCAAAGTTTCATAGCCACTTTCATGTCTAGGAGTCAGAGTTCCCTAAAGACATCAAGGATCTCGGGCAGTGCTCACACTTAGACATTTCTCAAATAAGAACTGATTTATGTGTAGTGTGGAAGTGCCAGCCTTGATATGCCAGAGTTCAGAGAGATCTCAATTGTCTCTAAGCAGTACACATACCAGAGGGGCAAGACTTAGTATCCTAGGAGTAAGTGAAAGTGCATAGACAGTATAAAGAAAGGTCTTAGGAGTGAAAGAATTTCTGAAAACCAGTACTGATTTAGTGATAAAATAGTTTGAGGAACGTGTAAAAAACAATTTGCAATTACAACACAAGTCATAGAATAAGCAGCTTTAGGAAGTACTTTGGCAAACAACTTTCACACAAGGGAAGAGGGGTTGGTAACACGGAGAATACACCTTAATAGAGTTCTTAAGGGGTTCTACAGAACTTGTAAGTTAGATAGAATGCAGGTCATGCAACAAAGATCACAGCAGAAACATGTTAAGGACATATAAACAACACAACTAGAGTCACTCTAGGGAGATTAGCTAACTTAGCATGAGTGAGGCAGAACATGCAAGGACTTAAATGGACGTGCTAGGAAAATATTAACAAGTGTAGGCATACTAGTTACAAAAAAGCAAAGTTTAGGCATGCTAGATAAACAACAGTCAGTCAAACAGGCTAGCTACATATGTAGACATGTTAATCAATATAGCAGACAAGCAAGTAAAGTGGAAACATGCTAATCACGGATTTGAATAGGCAGTACTTGGCATGCTAGGTAAGCAGTAAACAGAAGCAAGAATAGACTCAAGTCATATGAACTAAGGTAGTAAATAAACACATAGATTTAGATTCTTAAAATTAATTAGAAGCATACCTAGTTAAAGAAAGAAAATACAACATGTGAGACAGGTATTGTGCAATTTCCAGCCTTGGCTTGCAGCCGACTAGAACAACAGAGATCACAAGTAGCAGAGAGAGCAGAAAAAGCCTTTTTAGAGTGTAAAAATGGTAGTTTTTGAACTATTGTTTGTTTTTAGAAGTAGGAATAGCTAAGGGCATATATAGTAATCAAGAGTTAAACAAAATAAGGTAAAGAATAAATTATGTAGCGATTAAGGAAATTCATAGAATCAGTCACACACGTGAAATCAGTAAAGTCTTCCCCTTAATCAAGGGATAATCAATTAACTGTAAAAGCAGGACAGATATTTAAGGAAGAAAGTCAAGTAAGACTTGGGTACAGAGTAGGTAATTAGGGGTGAATGAACAAGAGTTCATTTAAGTAAACAATTAGTAAGAATTAGCATGTAACATCTTTGATTCAAATAAGGCAAGAGAAAACTAATTAAGGTAAGAAGTTCAATCAAACCGAGTAGAAAAGTAAGAATCAAAGGTTTTGTTAAGGAAAAGAGTTCAAATCAAACCAAAAATAAGAACTTCAGAATAGTCAAGGGTTTAATTAAAAGAGAAAATTACATAAAGAGTCAGCAAATATCGCAGACAATTCAAATAGGCAAGGAAGGAATAGTCAGGACTCAACACATAGGTTTTTACGAAGCAAATTGGTAAATCAAAAATTCAAAACAACCCTTATTTAAGGAGAAAAATATAGGTTTACCATGAATAACCAGAATAAACATTGACATATAGAATCAGTAGAAAAGTTGAACCAAGAAACTTAGTAGAGGTATATTAAGATAAAAAATCACAAGACATCTAATTGGCTAAAGAAAAATCACAAGAACCAAAGCAAGGACAAAGTCATTACACAAGAAACTCAGAAACCAAATAAAAATGTCGAAAAATATTAGGGCTTTTAGTATAAACGAGTTAAGGTTAGAGCAAACCTTACGAAATCGGTTAAAACATATAAGAAACAGAAGATTAAATACTCAAAATTATCAAATGTTTTTGGAAAAAGAAATTTTCGGGAAATCCTAGCTTTAAAAATAAAAAACCATTCGAGAACCCGAAGGTTCTTGTAAATATCAGACAAAATAGGTTCAATCCATCTCAGATCTTGCACAGATCTGAGAAGTTCAAAGGACAAAAATTAGGGTTTCGGGAAGAACAACACAGAGGTGAAGAAGCAAGCTTAGAAACCCATAGATCTAAGGCAATATAGGAAGATCTTACTTGGAATCAAATCGGAATAGCCTGAAATAGGCGAGAAAGGGCCATATGCAAGCAGGCTAACCTTGGTCCCTTGAGGACCTTGGAGATGGTGATACCAGTACACGAGAGGCCATTAGAGGCCCGGGGTGGTGAGAAACCACCATGGATGCCATAGATGAGTGACGGCGAGGTCCGATTAGGGTTTAGACTTGATAGCATTTGACAGAAGAGGGGATTAGGTGACGGCGATGAGGGTGTTAGAAAGATTAAAGTTTGAGAGGGTATAGGTTAGTTTATTTTAGGAAGGTGGAATCTGGTCCGTTGATCACAATGATCAACGGCCAGAATTTAACTAGAGTTGGGCCAGGTAGATGTTGGGTTTGGGCTGGGTAGATTTAGGCCAGATTTAATTTGAAATTGGGGTTAGAATTGGGCTGGGCAATTAGGCTAAATTTGAAAGTAGGGGCCATTTGTTAAATACGTAATTAATTGTTAAAACAATTTTAAAAAAGTTAATAAATTAGTAAAAAATGATTTTCATGTATGGAAATATTTTAAAATAATTACTTAATATTTAAAATATAAAAGGCTATTTTTCGGTAAAAATAATCCAATAATGTATGCATAAGCTATAATTGCAAAGTAATTGTAATTGCATCCTAAAAATACACATGTGGCTATTTGTGCAATAATTGAAACTTAATACAACAAACAATAGAATTAAGCCACAAAATTATTATAAAACTATTTATGATGCGATTTAGTGATTGTTTTATAAAATAAATGCCGGGAGAAAAATATTGAAAATGCAAAAATTGTATGAAAAATATTAATTGATGCCCAGGCATAGTTTTGAAATATTATGGGGAAAATTGGGTATCAACAGCTGCCACTCTTTACCCGGGAAGGACAAAAAGAGTTTTCGGGTAAAGAAACGATGGCCAATTTTGACCGAATGGGATGTTTTGAAAGATAGAGGCCGGACTCCGATCTTTGAGCGACCTATATATCCCTGGTTTTACAGGAACCAGACCACGTGTAGTTCTGCATTCATTGGTGAAATATACCGATGAAGTCATTACAAGAATGGACACGAGATTTTGGAGTGGATGCAAGAGTGATTATGGTGAATGGTCAAGTTTGAGATAGTTGAAGGAACTGGAGCGAGGTCGCTCCTACTAGGATAGTGGTTGCTTGCTGGTCTCCTGCAGATAAAGAGATGCTACGAACAAGTGTTTGTGCGAAAATTTAAACATGATGCAGATTCCCTTTGGACCATGAAAAGTGTCTTTGGACGGTTAAGAATGATGTCCTCGGATCATGATGTCCTGGGCCATGAATTGTTTAGTGAGGGATTTGAAGGCCATGAAATGATGTTCTCGGTCCATATGGATGGTTCCTCCGAACCATGACGCCTTTGAATGATGATATGCAAATTTGAGAGATTCTCAGGCCATGGCATGGTGTCTTCCGGCTATAAGGATGATGCCTTTTAGACTATAACGCCTTTGGATAGGTTGGCGATATTTCAGCCCATGATATGCAATAATATGATGCTACTACGACAAGGCTTAGTCTTGTGAAATGAAGGACAGAGCTTAGCCCGATTGAAAAGCAAATAGATAGTACTAGAATAGAGAAATATTTACGCAAGGAGGGACAATGCTTAGTCTCATGCAAATGTGGAGGCAAGGATTAGCCTCACGCAAATGTGGAGGCAGGGATTAGCCTCATGCAAGTATGGAGGCAAGGATTAGCCTTATGCAGATATGGAGGTAGGGATTATCCTCATGCAAATATAGAGGCAGAGATTAGCCTTATACAGGTATGGAGGCAGGGATTAGCCTCATGCAGGTATAGAGGCAAGGATTAGCCTCATGCAGGTATGGAGACAAGTATTAGCCTCATGCAAATATGGAGACAAGGATTAGCCTCATGCAAATATGGAGGCAGGGATTAGCCTTATGCAGGTAGGGAGGTAGAGATTAGCCTCTTGCAGATATGGAGGCAGGGATTAGCCTCATGCAAATATGGAAGAAGGGATTAGCCTCATGCAAATATGGAGGCAGGGATTAGCCTCTTGCAGATATGGAGGCAGGGATTAGCCTCTTGCAGATATGGAGGCAGGGATTAGCCTCATGCAAATATGGAAGAAAGGATTAGCCTCGTGCAAATATGGATGCAAGGATTAGCCTCGTGCAAGTATGGAGGCAAGGATTAGCCTCATGCAGATATGGAGGCAGGGATTAGCCTCATGCAAATATGGAGGCAAGGATTAGCCTCATGCAAATATAGAGGCAATAATTAGCCTCATGCAAGTATGGATGCAAGGATTAGCCTCATGCAAGTATGCGGGACAAGGCTCAGTCCCATACAAAGAGCGAGTAGCAAATAAGAGTAGTATATTTCTTATTTGGAGATATATTCGGTGTCTGATGGCCGGATTGATAGAGAATTTGCTTTGTGTATACATGTTGGCGAATGCTATTGCTATGTCAAATGTGCCTGCGTTCAAAGAAAAATTGTAAGTTTTGTGAGGGGAGGTTGGTTCGTGCCTTTGTTCGCTGGCCTTGCTTTGCTCCATTCTAGAGTCTTCGTTTGAGTTTCCCTGGGTACCACCTTATTGTTATGAAAAGTAGAGTTTTCAAAAATATGCAGTCATTGATAAAAATAGAGTCATTTTAGAAACATATTGAAGTATCAAGTAGTTTTAGATGAACTAGTGACTGTAACACATTTTAGAGACATTGCAGCTTCTCATGTTAAAATTTTGAGGATCCTCCTCAAAATTTTGCCCCAATTTGGTAGATGATCCTTCGGCCGTTTGCGAGTAACGAGACTTGTTGAAACATCTTCGGAATTTTGAGAATCATTCTCAAAATTCTACCCTAGTTTCTTAACCAACTTCTAACTTTCTGGTATGCAATGAAATCGGATGGACTTGCTCTGGAATTTTGAGGGTCCTTTTCAAAATTCTGCCCCAGTTTCCGATCCTGGGATAAATGGAAATATTTTTATGATATGACCAAACCAATAAGGCTGTTTATGTATCCCCTCTTAAACGGGAATCAGGTCAAGCGTAGTTCAATTACATTAGATGAGGAAATGCAAATAATCTAAGCATAATATCTCTTGACTGCGTTTGAATTGATTGGTATTGGCCTGATTTATCCATCCATCTCTGCGAGTATGAGTGCTCCTCTTGTTAACACCCTGTGAACCATATAAGGACCTTTCCAGTTGGGAGAGAATTTCCCTTTGGCTTCATCTTGGTGTGGGAAGATCTTCTTCAACACTAACTATCCTGGTACAAATTGCCTTAGTTTGACCCTTTTGTTGAAAGCTCTAGACATTCTATTCTGGTAAAGCTGACAGTGACATACTGCGTTCAACCTTTTTCCATATATAAGGGCCAATTGTTCATAGCGGCTCCTTACCCATTCTATATCACTGAGCTCAGCTTCCTCTATGATTCTTAAAGAAGGGATCTCTACCTCGGCTGAGATGATAGCTTCGGTACCATAACCAGCATGTAGGGGGTTGCCCTAGTTGATGTGCGAACTGTAGTGCGGTATCCCAACAAAGCGAAAGGTAGCTTCTCGTGCCATTGTTTGTGGTTTTCTACCATCTTCCTTAGTATCTTCTTGATGTTTTTGTTGGCGGCTTCTACGGCTCCATTCATATGAGGTCTATAGGCTGTGGAATTCTTGTGCTTGATTTTGAAAGTCTCACACATGGCTTTCATCAGATCACTGTTAAGATTGGCGGCATTATCGGTAACAATGGACTCGGGTACTCCAAATCGGCAAATAATACGATCTTTGACAAAGTCTGAAATGACTTTCTTGGTTACGGCTTTGTAAGATACAGCCTTTACCCATTTTGTGAAGTAATCAATGGCTACTAGAATAAACTTATGCCCGTTTGAAGCCATGGGCTTGATAGGACCGATGACATTCATTCCCTAGGCGGCGAATGGCCAAGGTGAGCTTGTGGAATTGAGCTCATTTGGCGGCACTTTTATCATATCGATGGGCACTTGGCATTGGTAGCATTTGCGGACATACTGGACGAAATCTGTCTCCATGGTCATCCAAAAGTAACCGGCCCTAAGTATCTTCTTGACCAAGACAAAACCATTTAAGTGCGGGTTGTAGGTCCCAGCATGTATGTCCTCAAGTAGTTTATAAGCTTCTTTTGCGTCGACACATCTTAGAAATCCCAAATCGGGAATTCTCCTGTACAAGTTTCCTCCACTGTGGAAGAAGTGATTGGACAATCTCCAGAGTGTGCATTTTTTAGTGTGGTATGCATACTTCGGATATTCTCCTCTCACTAAATACTCCTTGATGTCATGGAACCAAGGATTTTCATCCGTCTCTTCCTCGACGTGAGTACAGTAAGCCAGTTGCTTATGGATTCTTACTGGGATGGGATCAATGAAATTCTTATCTGGATGTTGTATCATGGATGACAAAATGGCCAATGCATCGGCAAACTCATTATGAATTCTGGTCACATGTCGGAACTCTATCTTCGTGAACCTCTTTCTCAATTCCTACACATGGTGCAGATATGGAAATATTTTGAAATTTTTGGTGGCCTATTCTCCTTGTACCTGGTGCATGAGCAAATCTGAATCACTGATTACCAACAGCTCCTAAATATTCATATTGATTGCCATGTTGAGTCCTAGTATGCAAGCTTCATATTTGCCATGTTGTTGGTGCAGGGAAATCTGAGTTTAGCAGATACTAGATAATGTTGACCTGTTTCTGATACAAAAACTGCTCCAATGCCCACTACTTTGAAATTTGCAGCTCCATCAAAGAACATCTTCCAACCGTCGTATGCTTCGGTAATATCCTCTCCTATGAATGACACCTCCTGATCAGGAAAATACATTTTCAAGGGTTCGTATTCACCTCCCACGGGATTTTCAGCAAGATAATCTGCCAATGCTTGCCCTTTGACCGCCTTTTGAGTTATGCAGACGATATCGAACTCACTCAACAGTATCTGCCACTTGGCTAACTTCCCAGATGGCATGGGTTTCTAAAATATGTACTTCAAAGGGTCTATCCTGGATATGAGGTATATTGTATAGGCACAGAAGTAATGCTTCAACTTCTGGGCCGACCAGGTCAAAGTATAGCAAGTGCGCTCTAGCAGAGAGTACTGTGCTTCATAAGGTATGAACTTCTTACTCAAGTAATATATGGCTTGCTCTTTTCTCCCTGTCTTTTCATGTTGTCCCAAAACATATCCGAAGGCTCCGTCTAATACAGATAGATAGAGTAGCAAAGGCTGTCCCGACTCTGGCGGGACCAAAACTGGTAGTATGGATAGGTACTTCATGATTCTGTCGAAGGCTTTATGATAATCCTCGATCCAGGTTGTCTCGGCATCTTTCCTCATCATCTTGAAGATAGGTTTACATATGACTGTAAACTATGCTATGAAGCGACTGATATAGTTGAGGCGTCCTAGGAAGCTCACCATGTCCTTTTTGCTCCTAGGTGGTGGCAATTCCTGAATAGCTTTGACTTTAGATGGATCCAGTTCGATCCCTCGACGATTGACAATGAATCCTAGTAACTTTCCTGCGGTAACCCCGAATGCACACTTTGCGGGGTTCAATTTCAAGTTATACCTCCTTAGCCTGTTGGAGAACTTTCTCAAGTCTGCTATGTGGTCTGTGTCCCTCTTGGATTTGATAATGACTTCGTTCACATACACCTCTATTTCTTTGTGTATCATATCATGGAAGATGTTTGCCATGGCCTTCATGTAGGTAGACCCAGCATTCTTTAGACCAAATGGAATCATCTTGTAGCAGTATACCCCCATAGTGTAATAAAAGTAGTTTTCTCCGCGTCTTCTTCGTCCATCCAAATCTGGAGATAACCCATGAAGCAATCTAGGAAGGACTGGAGTTCATTCTTGGCGCAATTATCGATCAGGATGTGTATGTTTGGCAGTGGAAAGTCGTCCTTGGGACTTGCTCTGTTTAAATCCCGATAGTCAACATATACTTTGACTTTCCCATCTTTCTTTGGTCTGGCACAATGTTAGCTAACCAGATTAGGTAGTCAACAACCCTGAGAACTTTGGCTTTGATCTGCTTGGTAACTTCCTCCTTGATCTTCAGGCTCACATCTAGTTTAAACTTTCTAAGTTTCTACTTTACTGGCGGACATATGGGATTAGTAGGCAACTTGTGAGCTGCTATGGACGTGCTCAAACCGGTCATGTCATCATATGACCATGCGAAAATGTCTTTATATTCCTCTTTCTATGTTGGCGATAAGTGAATGCTGATGTGAGTCTCCTTGGCAGTCTCGGCATCCCCCAAATTCACTACTTCGATTTCGTCCAAGTTGAACTTTGGCTTATTTTTAAAGTTTTCAACTTCCTTGACAACTTCCTCAGGTATCTCATCTTCTTCATCCAAATTACTATCCTCATATTACGTTGCCTCATTGCATGTCACAGTCACCGATTCATCAGGAAAAGTAGCAATAACGTTATCTAAAGAAAAATATGAAAGATAATAATAAATAATAAAGAGCAATGCATTTGATTAAGACTTAAAACACCCAAACGAGTACGGATTTATTTTGAACAAGTGAATCGTAAAGACAAAATTACTGAAAATCTTAAATGCCTAGAATGGCTATAGGAATAAAAGTGGCCAAGCTACCTAGGGACTTGGCAGGCCCGGGATAGTGTGGGGGTCTAATTTCTAAGCACAACTCCCTTCTCTATTGTCTGAATAGTGAGGCCTTCTTTCTCCACCTCCTCAATTATTGCACAGCAGTCCATGTCTTCATCCTCCATGAACAGATTCCTCAGCCCAGCTAATGCTTCTTCTTTTCCAGTTCCCCATATTGTATTAGTTCGGTGAAAAGTCTGACCCAGATGTGGCACCGGTTGCTCAAGAGGGTAACAAGGTCCACGCCATGGAGGCGACCAATCATTATACTCTTGCCATGTATACCGATATCCGAGCCCAAAGGTAGTACCATGACACTTCAGCTGTATCACTTTAGTAATACCTTTGAGATTCTTCCCAAGCCCTTTATCGGGTTCATACCCAGACCATGCCAGTATGTTTTCTATTTTTCTACTCCACCATTTGTCTTTCTCAACGGCATTGCAGTTCGATATGATGATAGGTTTCCCCTCCTAACCTTCTTCTGTTTCCAATAACCGGGATAGTTTTACTGGTGTAAATAGGGTTACTCCCGTCTCTGTGAATGATCACCTCCTGATGGTTCCATTCGAATTTCACAGCTTGATGTAGTGTGGAAGCCACAGCTCCAGCTGCATGTATTCATGGTCGGCCTAACAGAAGATTGTATGAGGCTGGTATGTCGAGCACTTGAAATTCAACGTCGAACCAAGTTGGTCCAATCTGTAGACAAAGATTAATCTCCCCAATTGTCGCCCTTTAGGACACATCGAAAGTTTTCACATTCATGATCCCTGCCTGTATTTCATGGAAATCTTTGCCCAGTCTTTTCAGAGTATCCAATGGACAAATATTGAGGCTTAAACCTCAATCAATCAAGACACTGGCAATGAACTTGTCTTCAAATTGCACTGTGATATGTAATGCTCTATTGTGATTCAACCCTTCTGGCGGTAGCTCATCCTCGTGGAAGATTATTTTGTGACTTTCCAATACTTGCCCTACCATATTGGCCATCTCTCCGCAGGTGATATTGTTGGGCACATAAGCTTTGGTCAACACTTTCATTAAGGCGTTCTTGTGTGCCTCTGAATTTTGCAATAGTGACAGTATGGATATCTGAGCTCGGGTTTTGTTCAAATGATCAACAACGGAATACTCCATTGCTTGTACTTTCCTCCAAAGGTCATCTGGTCCTATCTCAATGACAGGTTGTTTGGTAGGGGCATCCTTACTTGGTCCTCCCAAGTGTTCTGGTGTATATCCTTCTTGTCCTAGTCATTCCTTGTGCAGCATAGGATTCCTCCATCTTTACCTTTCACTTTAGCCTAACCTCGACAAAGAAATCCCATGGTATTGCTTTTGAATTTAAAGGATGAGGTGTTCTTGATACTTTCATCGTGAAAGGTATGGCCACTTCCACTTCAAATGGAACAGTGGTGGCCGCAGGTGGAGCTACCTCTACCTCAAATGGAACTGATACAGTTATTTCAACTTTGATCGGGAACTAAGTCTATACTACAAGAGGAGTAAGTGTGACTACAAGTTTAAAGTCATCACCTTCTCGAATAAGCCCGATTGACCCCTCAGGATCCATTCTTCATCCATCTCTATCACATGTATCCCGCCATCCCTATGGTCAAGGTGAGGATTGTTGCGGACATTGGGTGCAGCTTCTTTCGCCTGTATAACCTTGATGTCATCTAGTGTTTGGATTTTATCTTTCAATGTTCGACATTCGTCAAAGGTCTACCCTTTCATACCGGAATGGTATGCACAAGTTTTGTTCGGGTTGACCCATCGGGATGGATTCTCCAGTGCTATAACAGGAATAAGGGTGACATAACCAATGGTTTTCAACCTTTCATATAGCTGGTCAATGGGTTCAGCAATAGCGGTGTACTGTCTGGGTGGCTTACAGTCAAAGTTTGGTCATGGTCTTGGAAAATTTTGGCGATTTGGAGGTGGTTGGGAATTATAGGTATGATAGGTAGTTGCTGTTTGGGAATATCTAGGAAATGAAGGTTGATATGTGGGTGGTAGTGTTTTGTATGTGGGTGAAGGTGTTTGATATGTGGGTGGAGGTGTTTTATATGTAAATGGAGATTTCGGGCCTTGAGCTACCATTACTGCCCCAATGTCTCTTTTTTTATATGTCGCATGATTGTAATGCTTTGTTTGTGGCATGTAAGGCCTCAAAGTTTGTCACCATCCTACTCTTGATTCTTTCTCTGATTTTGATGATATCAGAGAATTTATAATTTTCGATAACCATCAACCTTTCATAATATTATGGATCTTGTGCTCAGACGAAGAACTTGATCATCTACTCCTCATCCAAAGATGGCCTCACTTTGGCTGCTTCTGACCTCCAACGAGTAGCATACTCGCAAAAATTCTCGGTGGGCTTCTTTTTAATGTTCTGAATGTTGAAAACATCTGGGGTATTTTATGTGTTTACCTGAATCGGTCCATAAAATCAGACGCCATACTCACCCAGTTGGACCATTTCTTAGGATCCTGGCTGATGTAACAGGACAAAGCATCTCCCGTAAGACTTCTCATAAAGAGCTTCATCCGGATCCTTTTATATTTTCCAACCCCAACAAGCTTGTCACAATAACTCCTTAGATGATCCTTGGGATAACCTGTACCGTCAAACATTTCGAATTTGGGAGGTTTGTAAACCTCTGGAAGTTCTACATCTAGTTGTATGCATAAGTCCTCATAGTTCAAACCTTCTATTCCTTTGTCGCCTTCGACACCCTGAACTCGACTCATCAACTTCTTGAGTTCTTCAGCCATGTTTTTGATAAGCAAGTTCTTCTCAGTGGATTCTGTTGTATAGGAAGTTGGTTGGATAGAGTGAGGTATAGTTTTTACGTATATGGGGTTATTTTGGTGAGTGCTAGGTGCCTGGGTGTAGTGGTCGTCATTGGTTGCGTTTTGAGGATCGGGAATGAGTTACAGTGTGTTCTGGGGAGTATGATAAGTGGCGGTTTGTGGGTACTGAGTTGGTTGATGGTGATGTTGTGGCGGAGTTGGTATTGGTAAGGTATTGAGATTTTGGGGTGGGGTTGCGTATTGATGCGGTGCAGTAGGGTTTTGCGGATGTTGGTTTGGTGAGTTTTGGGGAGGTGCTGGGTTCTTTGTGCTGATGTTGGGGACGTTCAGGGTGAGGGATAGGTTTGCCAAGTTGTGGACCTGCTCAAGTTCTCCCTGTAGTTATAATATCTTTTGTTCCAACCTTAAGACTAGATCATTTGGGGCCGGAGTACTTCGACCGTCTGAAGTTTTTTGCGTTCTCAGCATTCTCCTTTCGAATACCACTCAAATCATCCATTTTGTTTTTCCTTTGCTCTTTCTATTACTTGGAGGAGGAGGAGGTGGAGGGCCTTTTGATCTGGTGTGATATGCTGGCGATGCCAGTATGAGCGAACCAACCTTAGGGGATGGGAATAAATAATAAAGAAAAACAAAAAGGTAGACAAGTCAGTGAGGATTCTGAAATGTTTGCTGTATTTAAACACATATTGCGGGAATTCGAACTCGTGTCCTAATTTGGGAATCTCGTTAAGCCAAAGGTAGGCCTAGTGATAAATAAATTTGGAGAAATTTAGTGCCAATAATTGCCTCATTTCATTAATGTAAAACTAAACAAACCAAAATGAAGCTAAATAAGATAATGTCACTAATGGCACTTGACCTTATTACATTTGAAAGGAAAGCAGGTAAATCTAATCTACTTGGTCCCAGAAGGACCCTCTCCAGACTAGGCGCTCTTGTCGATCAACTCTCCCAGCTCGCGCAGGTTCAGCAACAGAAATGCTCTTGCCAGATGCCCTCCTTCATTTCCTTCAGTGTTCTGGCAGTCAGTGACCCTCTTCCTCATCTTCCTTTCCAACTCCATTAAACTGTACTCCAGATACTCCAGCCTTTCACTGGATTTAGCAACTCTCTCTTTCCACTCGTTAATTTTCTTCGTGTCAGCCTTATGTTGTGCCATATGCTCAGCTTCAGACTCTCAAACTCTTTTACGCAGCTTATTATACTTCACCTCTGCCTCAGCAACCTCATCTATTACCCTATTTCCTGGCCCAGCCCTTGGCTCAAAGACCCCATCTATATTGTCCTCCAACCACGAAGGGTAAAGGTATGAGTGGCCAGCATGGTATCGGTCTAGCTCAATAGTATCCTTCTCCACAATAATCTTCAAGGTCCACATATGTTGTGCTTTATTCTTATACGGGATGGTGTCACCTTATAAATTGGCTCTGAAGTGACACATCTTAGCGACACATGGTATGACTTGTCTCCTACCTTCTTGCCTCATAACCCTGAGAGGAGCGTAAGGGTATATGCCTCTTAACCTAATCAGCACCAAGTGTGGAAAATCTCTGGATCTGAGATGAACTCATTGATAGGGAACCACTCAAACATCCACTAGACCTGCTCCTCGGTCAATTTTTCGAAAAGCTATACCCATCCCACAGCGTCCTCTGACTGAGCAAACATATCTGGAATATAGTTCATTCTTTTGGGACGATGGAAGGTTATGTGATCGTTCCACGTCCTTTGCGGAAATTCTTGACGGTATTGTCCCTTTTGGAGATGTTCCAACATCCAGACCTGTAACAGCAAGTTTTAACCCTCGAAGAACCTGAACCCCTTCTGACACCACTCCAAAGCCCGATACATGTCTGCAACAATCATAAGGACGATAGTGTATGTCTCCCTCTCGATCCTGTCCATCAGAGTTTTGGTTACCATGGCCAACCTAGTGTGGATTCTATCCCCTTGATTGGGAATACCAGCATGCCCAAGAAACACATAATACACACGATGACCCAACGATGAATCCAACCTAGGGAGGTGATTGAGAACTCATCGTCAAAGATACTGTAAGAGCTGTTGTGACCGTATCTTTCATAAAGGAAATCAAAGGGTATGTAGGAGTCCTTCAGGCATTTCAAGTTGTCATTTTTCTTCAGCCTTATCATCTTCAGAAATCCCCTAGCAGTGTGATTTTCAGGTGCTAACAAATTAGGGTTATCACAAGGCAACCTAGCAAATCCTCCTATTTCTTCTAGAAGCGGTGTCATTTCTGTGTTCCCAAAACGGAACACAACCCTTTCCTTGTCCCAAAGTAGCAGCCTCAATTAGCATTTTGTTGGGTTGAAGATCCAATAGAGAAGGCAAGTTCCCTAAGACTCGTTTCACATGGTTTTGGCCACATGAAGGAAGATCCCTCCACCAATCTAGCAAGAGATAGGGTATGCTACCAACAATACTGAATCTAGGGACCTCGTACCTCATTTTCTGCAAAACAAAAGAAAGTTAGGCCCTTTCCCCCTCCAAGTTCATCTATTTATACAGTAATGATTAGTATATTGGGACTTATTTCTCCAAATTAATGCATATAATCATGGTTATGTCCGTTGGGATTATGGAAAACCCGATGGACTTTTGGACAAGGCTTTTTTAAAGGGATATTATGTGGACAACATATTAACCTGGCTAGGTTTGACCATGATGCATGTACAATTAACCAGAGTAAGGCTGCTATAGATGTCTAAACTAGGACCCTCAAGAAAACAACTCGAGAGGGAAAGGCACGGAATCGTCGAACGCACTACTAATCGGCTTGTTTTACCGCAAATATGCCTTTCTGCATTTAAAGGGTGATAATATAGGAAGAGCGCAAACACTCATCAAGCGTTGCTATAGGATTAATTACGCACGAGTGGAGTATGATGTTGAGCATGATTTATGTAATAATAAATAGCATTTTGTCAAGTATTTGCACGTAAGAAATGATAAATGCGGTATTTAAATAATTGAAAGATGGTTACAGAAAGGAAAACAAAGAGACAAGTCAGTTTCAGGGATAAAAGAATCATAAATGCTTGAAAATAGACAGATAAATTCAAATAAGGGGAAAGGGTACGTAGGATAGAGCATGCTTGGACTAATTCACAAAAAATAAGTTCCTTATGGTAAGAGCCTAAAAATATCGCCAGCAGAGTCGTCATGCTGTCGCTCCCCCTTTTTCCCTTTTGACGGGGAAGCCCGGGTTTCGACATTCATGGGGGGAGATAACTCATTTCCTTTTTGGAATTTGGGTGTTTGGAGAGTCTCCACCTAATGGATTATGGTGCGTTAGGGCACCTTAGAGTAATTAACTCATGTAACTAGTTTTCATTACCAGAGATTAGGGTAAGGGGTCAAAATAACCTTGAGGGAAAGGTGTTAGGCACCCCTCGCGGTCCACAAAGATGGGTCCCGGCCGAACTTAAACTATGTGAATTAGTCATTTAAACAAATAAATAGTTTTAACACATACTCACAAATAAAGGCATGTTTTGACATTTTAAGTACATGTATGATTCAAGTAATGAAAACAAGGGAAAAGGTTTGAACAATTCGCACATATGTAAAGAAAAGTAAATTCATTTAAACAACGAGAGTTGGGAAAGAGGGGTCCTAGGTTGGTTAGCCTACAGGATCATACCCACACAATGTCCGGTAATCACTCCTCAATGAGGGGCTACACGTGATATTAGCACGTAGTCATCATATCCTTACTACCCAATTCCCTCCCCTTGGTCATAGCCTAAAGCGTTCTAGCAACCTTGAAAGATATCCTATGCGTGGACTACCCGTCCCCTCCTTATGACCCTGGAGGTATTTAGGACCTCTAATTTGGGTAGTCCTAGACCATCCTAAGGTACTTAAAGGAGAAAAATCTAGGCATCAGTCAAAACAGTTAGGACTGTATCAAAGAAAGAATAATTAAAGGCTCACATTTTACCTCCACAAACAGAACAAATAAGTGCACGTCTCAAACAATAGTTTTAGGTATTTAAGAGAAAACCTTAGAATATGATATCTAGGTGAGTAGAGAGTATGTAACATTAAGTTTGGACCAAAGTGTTAAAGACCTATTCAGCTTGCCTACTGATTTTAGACCTGTTGAATATTCGTAGTCATAGATAACAGAACATAGTTTTACAGCTTGCATAGTTTTAGTCGCCCTACAGGCTTGCCTAGGTGTATAATAGTGATATCCTATGAGCATGGTATCTATTATTGATCAGGAATGCAGTAAAATAGTAAACAATATTAAATGGGTAATTTGAATCCTATAGGCATGCTTTCTAGTGATATCGATTAATACGTTAGAGTAGTTTATTAAACCGATTCAGAGTCTGCAAACACGATTTTAAAGTTAAACTAATTTTAGGTCTAACTAAACTGGTTTTAGATCCTATAGGCATGATTTCTAATTGAACATAAGGTGAAGCAAGAAATATTTATTTGACCAAAGCGAAATCTCTATAGGCATGGTTTCTATTAAAGCTAATTTAAATCCTATAGGCATGATTTCTAAGGAGATGAATTTGAATACATGTTGTAATGGAAATTGAACTTCAATTACTTTACACCCTATAGGCACGATATCTAATTATATAAAATGGAGCAGGTAGAATTCATTTCAACCAAGAAATCCTACAGGCAGATTGTCTAACACAGTACATGTAAATTAGAATAAACCCTATAGGCATGTTATCTACCCAACTTTACCCACAATATACAACTACCCTCCCTTTTCACTAGTCATCCCAATATTTATTTACAATTAATTATTAGAGACAAAGAATTGAATGAATTACATAAGTACAAATATACATTAATCTATAGGGAGCCTCAAGTAGGCCCAAAGTAGTTTCCAAAGCCTTCAGTAGTCTCAAATGCCCAAAGTTTCATAGCCAATTTCATGTCTAGGTATTAGAGTTCCCTAAGGACATCAAGGATCTCGGGCAGTGCTTACACTTAGACTTTTCTCAAATAAGAACTGATTTATGTGCAGTGTGGATGTGACAGCCCTGATATGCTAGAGTTTAGAGAGATCTCAAGGGTCTCTAAGCAGTACACATACCAGAGGGGGCAAGACTTAGTATCCTAGGAGTAAATGAAAGTGCATAGACAGTATAAAGAAAGGTATTAGGAATGAAAAGAATTTTTGAAAACCAGTACTGATTTAGTGACAAAATAGTTTGAGGAAAGTGTAAAAAACAATTTGCAATTAGAACACAAGTCATAGAACAAGCAGCTTTAGGAAGTACTTTGGCATATAGCTTTCACACAAGGGAAGAGGGGTTGGTAACATAGAGAATACACCTTAATAGAGTTCTTAAGGGGTTCTACAGAACTAGTAGGTTAGATAGAATGCAGGTTATGCAGCAAAGATCACAGCAGAAACATGTTGAGGACATATAAACAACACAGCTAGAGTCACTCTAGGAAGATTAGCTAACTTAACAGGAGTGAGGCAGAACAGGGAAGGACTTAAATGGACATGCTAGGCAAATATTAACAAGTGTAGGAGTGCTAGTTACACAAAAGTAGAGTTTAGGCATGCTAAATAAACAATAGTCAGTCAAACATGCTAGCTACATATGTAGACATGTTAATCAAGATAACAGACAAGCAAGTAAAGTGGAAACATGCTAATCACGGATTTGAATAGGTAGTACTTGGCATGCTAGGTAAGCAGTAAACAGAAGCAAGAATGGACTCAGGTCATATGAACTAAGGCAGTAAATAAACACAGGTTTAGATTCTTAAAATTAATCAAAAGCATACCTAGTTAAAGAAAAAAAATACAACATGTGAGACAGGCATTGTGCAATTTCCAGCCTTGGCTTGCAGCCGGCTAGAACAACAGATATCACAAGTAGCAGAGAGAGCAGAAAGAGCCTTTTAAAAGTGTAAAAGTGGTAGTTTTTAAACTATTGTTCATTTTAAGAAGTGAGAATAGGTAAGGACATATATAGTAATCAAGAGTTAAACAAAATAAGGTAAAGAATCAATTATGTAGCAATTAAGGAAATTCACAGAATCAGTCACACACGTGAAATCAGTAAAGTCTTCCCCTTAATCAGGGGATAATCAATCAACGGTAAAAGCAGGACAGATATTTAAGGAAGGAAATCAAGTAAGACTTGGGTACAGAGTAGGTAATTATGGGTGAATGAACAGGAGTTTATTTAAGGAAACAATTAGTAAGAATCAGAAATTAATATCGTTGATTCAAATAAGGCAAGAGAAAACTAATTAAGGAAAGAAGTTCAATCAAACCGAGTAGAAAGTTAAGAATTAAAGGTTTTATTAAGGAAAAAAGTTCAAATAAAACAAAAAATAAGAACTTCAGAATAGTCAAGGGTTTAATTAAAAGAAAAAATCACGTAAAGAGTCAGCAAATATCCCAGACATATCAAATTGGCAAGGAAGGAATAGTCAGGACTCAACGCATAGGTTTTTACGAAGCAAATTGGTAAATCAAAAATTCAAAACAACCCTAATTTAAGGAGAAAAATATAGGTTTACCATGAATAGCCAGAATGAACATAGATATATAGAATCAGTAGAAAAGTTGAACCAGGAAACTTAGTAGAGGTATATTAGGATAAAAAATCACAAGACATCTATTTGGCTAAAGAAAAATCACAAGAACCAAAGCAAGGACAAAGTCAGTACACAAGTAACTAAGAAACCAAACAAAAATGTCGAAAAACAATTCGGGCTTTTAGTATAAACGAGTTTAGGTTAGAGCAAACCTTACGAAATCGGTTAAAACTTATAAGAAACAGAAGATTATACACTCAAAATTATCATATGTTTTTGGAAAAAGAAATTTTCGAGAAACCCTAGCTTTAAAAATGGAAAACCATTTGAGAATCCGAAGGTTCTTGTAAAAATCAGAAGGTTCTTGTAAAACTCATACGAAATAGGTTCGATCCATCTCAGATCTTACACAGATCTGAGAATTTCAAAGGAGAAAACATAGGGTTTCGGGAAAACAACACAGAGGTGAAGAATCAAGCTTAGAAACCCATAGATCTAAGGCGATATAGGAAGATCTTACTCGGAATCAAATCGGAATAGCTTAAAACATGTGAGAAAGGGTCGTAGATGCAAACAGACTAACCCTGGTCCCTTGAGGACCTTAGAGATGGTGAAACCAGTACAGGAGAGGCCATTAGAGGCTCGGGGGTGGTGAGAAACCACCATGAATGGCCATAGATGAGTGACGGTAAGGGCCGATTAGGGTTTAGACTTGAGAGCATTTGAGAGAAGATGGGATTATGTGGCGGCGGGGAGGGTGTTAGAATGATTAGGGTTTGAGGGGCTATAGGTTAGTTTATTTTAGGAAGGTGGAATCTGGTCCGTTGATCAAACTGATCAACGACCACGATTTAACTAGAGCTGGGCCGGGTAGATATTGGGTTTGGGATGGGTAGATTTAGGCCGGATTTAATTTGAAATTGGGATTAGAATTGGGCTGGGCAATTAGGCTAAATTTGAAATTAGGGGGCCATTTGTTAAATACGTAATTATTGCTAAAACAATTTTTAAAAAGGTTAATAAATTATTAAAAAATGATTTTCATGTATGAAAATGGTTTAAAGTAATTACTTAATATTTAAAAATATAAAAAACTATTTTCCGATAAAAAATAATCCAATAATACATGCATAGGCTATAATTGCAAAGTAATTGCAATTGCATCCTAAAAATACACATGTGCCTGTTGGTGCAATAATTGAAACTTAATACAAATGCAAATAATAGAATTAAGCCACAAAAATTATTATAAAACTATTTGTGATGCGATTTAGTGATTGTTTTATAAAATAAATGCTGGGAGAAATTAGTTAAAATATTAAAAAATGCAAAATTTGTATGAAAAATATTAATTGATGCCCAGACATAGTTTTGAAGTATTATGGAAAAAATTGGGTATCAACATCGGAGAATCTTATGTCATATTGCGTCACGGTCATATCCCCCTAACGTAACTGCTCGAACTGCTTGCGCAGCTCCTCTCTGCGGGATTGTGGTACATACTTCTCTAAGAAGAGAATGGAGAAGTGATGCCAGATAAGGGGAGCTATATGGAGAACTAATGCCAGGTAAGGGGCGTTGCACCAACAGGCCTACGCCTTTCATAAGCCTCTCACCAAGTGAAGGCAGCTCCAAAAAACTGAAAAGTAGTAAATGAGACCCCACTGATCTCCAGATTACCTGCTGTATGTAGAATCCTCTAACACTTGCCCAAGAAACCCTGAGCATCCTCGCCCTCTGCACCACGGAAAGTTGGAGGCTGAAGTCTACCAAACCTCTCCAATCGACGATGGTCGTCATCAAGCATGACTGGAACCACATAATCTTAAGTAGGTGCAACCGGCTGGCCCGGTGGTGCCTTCGGTGTCTGAAGTCCCTGAGCAACCTGCTCGGGTGTACGAGCGGCGAGAGTCTGAGTGCCTCCCCCGGCCTGAGAAGTAGCTGCTGCAGTAGAAACTGCGACCGCATGAGCAAGACTGGTGCATATGGTCAAGATTTGAGCTAAGGTCTCCTAAAGACCTAGAATAACAATAGGTGCAGTCGGTGCCTGAGCTGGTCCTGCTGGAGCATCCATAACTGTGACCTGATCATGAACTGGGCGGCTGGTGGATCTGCAGGTGCTGCCCTAGCTATTGTGCAGGATACACCCCTGCCCCTACCACATCCTTGACCGTGACCTCGGTCTCTAGCGGCCCCTACTGGTGGTACTGGTAGCACGTGTCCTCACCATCTATGAGAGAATAGAATAACAGAAGTTTAGTACTAGAATCAGCAGATTCCCATGACAAGAATTCAAGAATGTGAAGTTTTTTCTAAAGGTTCTGCAGCCTCTCAAAGATAAGTACAGACGTCTACGTACCGATCCGCAAGACTCTACTAAACACGCTCATGACTCGTGAGACCTATGTAACCTAGGCTCTGATACCAACTTGTCAAGCCCTAAAATCCGACCTATCGTGATGGCGCCTATCGTGGAACTAGGCCAGCCTCAACTCAACAACCAATATAATAACAACAAGTTTGAAAACTTTAGCGAAAACTTTTAACAGTTAAAGAAAATTATTTGAAACATAAGAAATTCCAAGAACAGATACAATCCAGCCCAAAACTGGGTTGTCACTGAGTGCATGAGCGTCTAGGAAAATACATAGTCTATTAAAATGTCTAAAGGAGCAACTGAAATACAACTGGAGAATAAGAAGGAGATCCAAGGCCTGCGAACGCCGTGTAGATACCTCTATGATCTCCTAAGCCTGAAACCTCGATCAACAACCGCCACTGGGTCCAAAAGTGCCTGAATCTGCCACAAGGTATAGGGGTAACGTGAGTGCACCAACTCAGTAAGCAACAAGTCCAAACTATGTACTGATAAGTAGTGACGAACTAAACCTCAGTAGTTATAACACATTTAAATGGAACAGTAAAATAGGTATGCTGGCAATTAATTATTCAACTCAACAGTGAAATAAATACAGATCTGAACAATGTGAAATATAAAGCTCAGCTAACTCTACATGCCAATGCACAAAATGTATGAAATGCACCATAAGCTCCCACACTCAAGTGCTCAACCACTCGGTATTGCATATGGCCATTCGGCCAAGGGAAATCCATCCTGGAACATATACAATGCTGACTACAAGTCATCCAGTACCGAGGAACAAGGGTAATCCAACCCTGAGGAGAAATCCATCTCCAGGTATCAATACTTCGGACAAATCCATGTCCAGAGAAATCCATCCCTCAATAATATCATCCGCGCTCACTAGGGTGTATAGACTCCAGAGGGACTCCTTTTAGCCCAAGGCTATAACAAGCCAACGAAGGCATAATCAATAATCTACTGCGGCGTGCAGCCCGATCCGATAACTGTCGCTCATAATCAGGCTCTCATCCTCACTCAGTCATCACTCTCCAATCTCACACACACGGGCTCACAATACCATGAAACTAGCTTGAAACAATGATATGATGTGCCAAATAACAACAACCGAGGCTGAGACATGATATGATATACATGAACAAGACTGAGTACAGAATATCAATGAATACTAATGAGATGACAGCAAGAAATGACCACTCAGGTCTCAACAACATTGGCATGAAGCCCTAACATGATAATTAGCATGATTTATAATTCATTGCCTTAATCGTATAATCACAACACAGTTATCAACAAGAAAGAGTCACTACGCGGTGCCATGGAATGAACCAGGCCACAATTTTCACGGTGCACGCCCACACGCCCATCATTTGTCATTTGCGTCACCTCAATATTAATCACATAACACATCGTTCAGGGGTTTCGAACCCTCAGAACCAAGTTTGGAAGTGTTACTTACTTCAAACCATGCCAAATACTACTCCGCTATGCCCTTGCCTCTGGAATCGGCCTCCAAACGTCCTGAATCTAACCAAAAGCAATACAATGCAATCAATATAGGCCAAGGAATCAATTCCAAACGAAAAACTATCAATTCAAACCAAAATCCCGAATTTCCCCCAAACTTGGCCCCCGGGCCCACGTTTCGGAATCCAACAAAAATTACAAAACAGGAAACTCCTTTCACTCCCGAGTCTATACATACCAAACTCATCAAAATCCGACTTCAAATGGTCCCTCAAATCCTCAATCAAAACTCTCCAAAACTCAAGCCCTAACCCCTTCAACTTCTCTCCAATTTCCCACAAATTCCATGATTAAATAGTGGAAAAATCATCACAAACACAAAATATAAGGTCGAAGTAGCTTACCCAACTGATAACCTAGATTTCTCTTGAGAATCACTACCCAAAGCACAAAAACCGTCTTCAAAAATGGAGGAATTAGGCAAAATTCGTGAAGGAAATCTTTTATACTTTCTACCCAGCGTTTTTCGCATTTGCGGTCACCATGTTGCTTCTGCGACGCCGCACCTGCGGAAAGTCCCTCGCAGGTGCGGTTTTCACTTAAACTCCAGATCCCGCTTCTGCAGTCAAACACCCGAATCTGCGGTATCGCAGGTGCGATCCCTTGTGCGCACTTGCGGCCTTCCTCAACTTCCCAATTCTCCGCATATGTGGCCTCCCTCTCGCATGTGTGACATGGCACCTGCGGTCCCTAATCCGCAGGTGCGGAAATGACAGAAGCAATAGCTTCAGCTGCTCAAACCAAGTTCCGATCTTTCTGTTATCCGTCCGAATTCATCCCGAGGCCCTCGGGACCTCAACCAAAAATACCAACAAGTCATATACCACTATTCAAACTTATTCAAACCTTCGGAACACTCCAAACAACATCAAAACACCAAATCAACCTCGGATTCAAGCATAAGAACTCCTAAATTTCTGAATTCCGCAAACGATGCCGAAACCTATCAAACCTCGTCCGAATGACCTGAATTTTTTCACACATGTCTCAAATGATACTTCTGACCTACTCCAATTTCCAGAATTTTATTCCGACTCCGATATCAACATTTCCACTGCCAACCGAGAAACACCAAAATTCTAATTTCGCCAATTCAAGCCTAAATCTACCCCAAACCTCCAAATCACATTCCGAACACGCTCTTAAGTTCAAAATCACCTAACGGAGCTAACCAAATCGTCGAAATACACATCGGAGATCATCTACTCATAAGTCAACATCTAGTTGATTTTTCCAACTTAAACTTCTAAATAAGAGACTAAGTGTCTCAGTCCTCTCCAAACCCACTCCGAACCCGAACCGACCAACCTGATACCACACAACACAGCTAAACAACACATAAAGAAGCAGAAATGGGAGAAACTGTGTTGTAACTCATGAAACGACCGGCCGGGTCATTACATCTAGTTGTTGCGGTTGTGTTAGCAAAAGCATTATCTAAGGTGATAGTTAAAACTTTATCAATGAGTCCATAAAAATCAAGTAATTTGTAGAACAGTAGTTGCAATATATGCTCCAATGAGTTTTGAATCAATAAATTTATAACCAATAATATGTTTTTGCATTTTCCAGTGATGATCAACACATTGACATGTAACAGTTAAATAATCACTACCATTAGGACTACGACCTATATCAGGTACGATAGACACTTTATAATCTAAGTGAAAAAATACACAACGAATATACTAAAGATATTTTGAAATTTAAAAATATCATTTCTAACCATGGTCTTAGGAAAACCTTGAAAAACAGTATTATAAGTTTTTTGTATATAATGCACAAAAGTAGGGTGAGAAGGAAAAGTAAAAGGTAAGCTACAGACAGCCACCATTTTTGCTAAGTTCTCACGATCTCTATCTTTATTATAGAGGCAAAAAATAGTACCAGAAGCAGGGTCAAGTTGTTGTTGTAAAAAATTAGAACCCCCGCCAGATCCACTAGGAGTGCTAGTACCGGTGCTAGGATCCATATTTTTTACGACTTCTATGTTAGCTTGTATCCATAAAGATTTAGGCTCTTTAATTAAGTATCGGGTTAAACCCCCCGTCCCACCACTTTTTGTGTGTGCAAATTATTGCTTACATTTTTCACATATAGCACAATTATTGACTTTATCATGTTTAAAAAATTTTCATACAAGTGATATTTGGGGCGTTTAGCCTTAGGCTTTCCCCTTACAGGAGGTACAGGGAGTAAAGCTCCAAACCGAGATTGACTCTGAGTTGGAGCTTGTGTTGCGGGAGTAGTGGGAGTTTCATTTAATTTTTCTTCCTCATTTTCTTCATCCTCATTTTCTTCGTCTTAAAAAAAATCATTACCAAATTGTCTATCTAAAGTTTCATGATCTAGTTGTTATCCGAAATTAATATTATAACATGCGGGGGTTGAAAAAATGAAGTTTCATCAACATGAGTCATTTCATCTATATGTTTTTTAATTCTATGAGAAGGGTTAGGATTAGGACTAAGAAGGGGTAGGATTAGGACCAGGACTAGGATTACTACTACTTTCACCTTTACTATTTTTTTACTACTTTTTTAAATAAGCCAAATAGATTTTAAATTCCATAATTTAAATACGAAATTAAATTGAAAAAGTTAACACAAAAATTAAACACACAAATGAAATACGAAAATAGAACACGTAAAGTAAACACAAAAATTAAGAACTAAAATGATACGCAAAAATTATATATTAATATTAGGAGATGGAACGAGTGCACCGTGATTAAATATTGAAACTTGAAGAAATTGTCCAAAATATTGCTTCAAATACTTGACGAATTAATTTGAAGCTTGGAAGTTGCTCCAAAAATTTGCCCAAATACTTGAAAGTTATCACTTGATAGATTGAGAGAATAATATAGATAGAATGTAAGAGATTTGAGAGAGAATAATTGATTTTTGTGGGAAAAAATAAAGAAGGATGGGAGTATTTATAGTAAAAAATAGGGCTAAAGTGTAATTTAATAAACTTAGGGGTTGTATTAAAATTTAGGGGGGTAGGGGGTGTTTTGGGAGGGGGTGAAGGCCAATTATAGCCGTTTTTGGCCGTTGGGAACTGCTATTTTTGCAATTGAAGTCGTTGCCCAACGGCTAAAATTCAAAACAAAAGGATGCGGGACAGGCAAGACAGGACAGAACGGGACGAAATGGCCATCTCGTCCCACCCGTGTCTCGTTTAACATGGGTCCATCCCGTTTAGAATGAAGTGGGTCGGGACGGGACGTCCCGGCCCGTTGGATAGCCATAGTCTCACACAAATCATTTTGTCACAGCCCGTTGGATAGCCATAGTCTCACACAAATCATTTTGATTCTCCAACTCGATGCCCCAAAAAAAATCTTGGAAAAAGAAAAGAGAATAAGAAACAAATTTGAGATTGATTCCATGGTTATTGACTTTGAAATTGCTTCTTTAGTATGATAATGATGTGAAAACATGAAGTTGACCACAGAAAATTAAGTTTTTCACAATTAAATTAAGGGAAACTTACACAAATATTACAAATAAATTTCAACTTACCAACAACTAGCCATTAGTCATAAATTTATCAAAACTAGCCAACAAAAATTGAAAAACCAAATAATAGGGCTCTTTCTATCAAAGAATCACATGCAAAAATCACATTCCATATTTTTAAGTGTGATTAACAATATTAGATACAAGACGGAAAGGAAATTTCATGGACGGGGTAGCAAATAAAGTGATGAAATACAAAAATCTATACAATATTCCAAAAATCTAAACAAAAAAGGAACTTTTTCAATTGGTATAGCCGAAATTCATTGAAAATATATAGATAACTCAATATACAAAATTTGAGGAAGATTGGAGGTGATTTGGACTGGTTTTGTATCAAAATTCATAATTAAATTGAGTTCAAAAAAGTCTTCTGCGACACATGTATCAAACATGTATCACACATGTATCTCACACGCAGGTATACATGGATATACATGTGATACACAATTGATACAAATATGATACATATGTGACACACAAATTATACACAGTGTGATACACATATCATTTTATTTCATGTTCAGTTTTTACTTCGAATTTTTCATTCAAATCACCTCAAAACTTTACCAAATCATCCCAAAACTGAGATTCAAGCTCCTTAAGTTGTGTCCAATCTATTCTAATAACACCCACTCAAAACAAAGCAAAAATTTGATATTTTTTTGCTACAATTAACTAATTGGCTAATTCGGCTAATATTAGTAATATTTTATCAATTGGCCAATTTTTATAATAAGCTACTTATAAATGGACATAACTAGTAATTTTCCTTAAATTAATCCAAATTCTCTAGTAGACGTCCTTAGGATCCGACTCGGAGGAAGACAAGGAAGAGTAGAAGAATACGAAATTCTTTTCTTTAAATTATTCATTTTTTTATGTAAAATGATGCTTTGTTTCTTTTCTTTTTTCCTTCTTCTTTTTGCCTAATAAAGACTAGATATTATTGAAAGTAGTTAAGGTGAATCATTACAAACTGGAATAGATCGTGGAGTACCCTTCCAAGAAAGTTTGTGCAAAATTAAAATAAAGCATAATGTGGGAGGGGATTAAATAAACATGATATTGTAATGCTTAGCAAGGTTTTGTTGATTCCTTTCACATAATTTGTTTCTCATAATCTTTATTTTAAAAAAATTAGGATGCAAGAATGATAAAAATTAAAACACTTAACACTTAAAAATGTAACTTAGTCTTATTTTACTCCCTTTGTCCCAAATTAATTGTCATATTTTGCTTCTTGAGAGTTAATTTAACTAATTCTTAAAGCGAAATTAGAATAGATTAATATAAAATTATAAATTATGACTATTAATTTGGACAGAGGGAGAATAAAAGATAACTAATCTTTACCCTCGCTTGTTTCAACGTAAAAATTGGTAATAGAATCTCAATAAATGATGATGGATATATCCGCACGCGCTAAATTTTACTTTCCACCTAGTCCTACATCCCATGTGTTTCCATATTCTTTTGCGTTACTGCTCTTTTCTTTCTTTTACTTTTTGCTTTATTGGGATATTTACATTTTTAATCCCTTAGTTATTAGCAAATCCATTTTCGATCCTAGTAATGGTTCAACTGGACATATTCTACCTAAAATTATTTGAGTTGCACATTTTTGCCCTTGCAAAAACAAATTATCTGTAAATCTAATATATTTTTATATAAAATTTATTCGAGTTTTCATCAAGTGAAGAAACCTGTTAAATTTGTAAAAATGAGTTAGTGGAGGGACTAAAAGCATAAAACTCTGCCTATTGAAGGTTAAATTTTGTTTACTATGATATCACCATATGAAAATTAACCCGAATTCCAATAATTAAGGGACTAAAATTAGAATTTCCTACATTATTTCATCCAAAAAAATATTAGGGGTTATGCCTGGAAACTGCAGCTATTGGAAGATTCCACTCACCTATATAATTTCAGCTATGTACTTTTTATGTATATTGTTCCCAAAATAAAAAGAGCAACACAAAGAAACCAAAAATAGAACCGATTATTTCTTTAGTCACTGTTGACAATATTTGGGTGCCTTCAAATACTGAAACAAATTATATACCATTAAGAAGTAAGAACTCTTCCTATTAATTACTCATGTCGGAAAAAGCTAATAAATTCCCAAATAAATATGCAAACCAAATCAGATTTTCTATTCGAATATATCTTTAAAAGAAAAATTGCTCAAAATCACCACAGTTATAAAAAATTTCCCCATTAATTCTAATTTTTGGATACATAACATATGCATATAGCACCAAGGAAAGAAGAAAGAGTATAAACAGAAAAGGAAAAATTGCGATCAACATTTGAAGATTACAGGTTTTATTCCTTTTAAGTTATAAGGTTCTAAATTAAAAATTTGTACATATTTAATAAATTCTTATGATACGCGTTTTGAACCAAAATTATTGAGTGCAACTAAATCGGTAACCTATACTCTAGCTCTCCCCTGTGGGAAGAATCGGAGAAGGAAGATGATGTTCTTTCATGGAATGTGAAGTTAGTTTTCCAATATCTTCCCATTTGATAGATGTGACATTTGAATTAGGATAAATACATAGACGGACCTTTAATGTTGTTCAATCTTCTCATTTAAACATCGAATTTGAGGGTTGTACCTACTGAACATCTTAACCGAAATTAAAATGTGCCTATTAGACACATTGCTTTCATGGCATGGTGCGTGAATAACATCACTCTTAAGAGCGTGAAAACAATTAGTTTTTCATTTTAAATTTCTTTTTCTCCTTTACTTTGTCTCTACCATAGTCATTCCACCCAACCTTCTCACAATCGGAAAAATAGTTCTGGCGGCTCCATTTTTAGATTTTTACAGACCCATTTACTATTTTCTGCAATATAAGTAGAATTTCATTGAGGCGTGAACAAGAATTGAAGGGATATTGTCCCACATGAAATAAAGAGAAGAAAGTTATTTTCCGAAAAGACATCAGGAAAGGCACATGTTCTTCCCCAATAGTTACTTGCCTTGAATTGCCTTTGCTGGAATTTGAAGTACAAATATTGTTGTAATTTAATTTAAGGAGAAATGTAAACTGCTATAAAAAAGACGAAGTACAGAGACGAAAAGAGAAATTAATTACATAGAATTAGTGTATTGAGTATTCTTTCGTGTATTTACAAATGAGAGTTGTTAAGCTTAAATACTGATGACTAACTAACATTAGGAATCACAACTAACTCACTAATAACGGCTAAGCTAACTTTATTAACAACTAACCACCTAGTGTGAAATGATAAACTACCCTTTATTCTTTAACACTCCCCCTAAATCTAGGTGGTGTGAAAATATTTAGAACACCTAGCTTGGAATTTAGGTATTCATTTTGAATTTCACTAAGTCCTTTTGTCAGAAGATCAGCAAGTTGGTCCTTGGTTGCAATGTACTTTGTAGTCACTAAACCTTGTTGAATTCTTTCTCTTATGAAGTGGCAATCTATTTCGATGTGCTTGGTCCGTTCATGATATACATGATTTGCAGCTAATTGAATGACTGCTTTACTGTCACTGTATATCTCAACTGGTAGTTTAATTTCTGCATCTACTTCTTTCACCAATCCAATAAGCTAAATTAATTCTGCTACAATGGTTGCTAAACTTCTATATTCAGCTTCTGTAGAACTTTTAGATTCTGTGATTTGTTTCTTACTTTTCAAAAAATTAGTGAATCACCTATCTTAATTAGGAATCCTGTTACAGACCTTCTGGTAAGAGGACAAGAAACCCAATCTGCATCACAGTATGTAGTAATTGTGTCGCTGAATTGGCTTGATAGTAATATTCCTTGGCCTGGATGATTCTTTATGTATCTTACAATTCTCAATGTTGCATCTATATGAGATTTTTTAGGTTCTTGAAAAAATTGACTAAGTGTTTCAACACCAAAGGATATGCCACGCCTTATTACAGTTAGATATAAGACTTTCTCAATAAGTCTTTGATAAGCTGTTTGATCAGTGAGAGGATCTTCTTCTGTTTTGACATTATTTCCAAAGTGTTCATCATACAACTTAGACGTGAGCATCATGTTGGTTTCAACAGGTGTTACTGCAGGTTTAGTTGCTGATGTCCAACTTCATAAATGAGCTCTAAGGCATATTTTCTTTGATGCATAATGGTCCCTTGCTTTGACCTTGCAAATTCAACGCCTAAAAAATATTTTAGTTCTCCCAAGTCTTTCATCTTGAAGGCTTTCTGCAATGACTGTTTGGTTTCTTCAATTAGCTTCAGATTATTTCCTGTGATTAACATATCATCAACATAAACTAACACCACTACAATTCCTTCAGTGATTTTTCTGATAAAAAGAGAATAATCAAATTGATTATGTTTGAAAGGAAACCTCGGCAAAGCTTCAGAGAGTTGTGCATTCCATTGTCTTGGTGATTGTTTAAGCCCATACAAGGATTTGATAAGTCTACATACTAAGTTATTCTCCCCTCTGACTTGAGAATCCTTGGGGTAACTCCATGTAAATTTATCATGAATATCTTCTTGAAAGAAGGCATTATATATATCCATTGGTGTATATTCCACTGTTTGCAGCTGCCAAGGCTAAAATAGTTATAATTGCTACCATTTTCACCGCTGATAAAAATGTCTCTTGGTAATCAGTTCCCTCTTTTTGGTTATAACCTTTAGCTATCAATCTAGCTTTAAATCTTTCAATCTTATCTGTGGCCTTATATTTGACATTGTAAATCCATTTGCAGCCTATAAGTCTCTTACCTACAGACAGTGTGACACATCCCGAGTGTGATTGTTTTCTAATGCTTTTATCTCCTCCTTCATTTCCTTCACCCATCTAGGATCTTTTACTACTTCTTAGTAGTTTTTAGGCTCAACAAACAGATGAGAAAGCACTCATGTAGGCTTGATATTTGGGTGACAATTTATCACATCCTAAGTAATTATTTATTGCATAAGGCTCATCTCTATGAATGTTCAGAGATACAAAGTCTCTTATCCATATTGGTGAATTTTTGTCTTTTGTAGATTTTCAGACAACCATATGTTGAGATTGAATTTTCTCTTGTATTTGTTCTTCTGTAGCTACTTGTTCTGATTGTTGATAACTTGATTTAATATCTTTGAATGGTGGAGAGGGTGAACTTGTTGTTGGTGGTTCTTGAGCTGGAGGCATTTCAGATTCTGCATGCACTTCATTTTCTTAGGTGTATTGTCCTGATGTATTATCTGCAAGTATGCTCTCAGGCAGGGCATCAAATGTTATTCATGTATGTAGTATAGGATCTACGAATAGTGGTTTTGCTGCACTTGTGTTTCTTGAACTGAAAGGGAGTATGTCTTCCCTAAAAGTTACATCTTTATTAACAAAGAAAGATTGATTAACAATATCAAATAAAATATACCCCTTTTGTTCTTTTGAATATTCCATATATGTGGCCTTCTTGGCTCTTGGCATGAGCTTATCATGTTCCTGCACAATTCTTGCAAAATATAGACACCCTAATACTCTAAGATGTTCTACTGAAGGTTTTTTCTGATATAATATTTCATCGGGGGTCATGTTTCCTATGACTGAGCTGGGCATTCTATTTATTAAATAAACAGCTACTAGAACATAATGATCCTAATACCTTATAGGGATTTGAACTTCAAATCTGAGAGCTCTAGTGACCTCTACTATGTGCATATGTTTCCTCTCTCAGCTACTCCATTTTGCTGAGGGGTATAGACACAAGTTCTATGATATATGATGCCTAAGTTCTTGAATAAAGTATCACATATTGAGTTTATAAACTTTGTACCATTATTAGTTTTTAAAATCTTCACTGTTCGATCAAATTGATTTCTAACATAGTTGAAGAAATACTGTAAAGAGAGGGCCACATCAGATTTTTGCTTAAGTAAAAATATTCAAGTCATTCGAGAATAATCATGAACCACAGTAAGAAAATATCTATTACCATCAAATGTAGCTATTTTGTAAGGTCCCCACAAATCTACATGAATTATGTGAAACAGTAAATACTTTTGATACTACTAGAATGAAAAGGTAGCCTTGTTTGTTTAGCTCAAGGACACACAGTACACTTGCTGATTCTTTCTATAGTGAATTGTAAACTAAAAGGTAATACTTTCTATAAAACTATAGTAGACATATGGCCAAGTCTCGTATGCCATAGATCCACATGTAGCTGCTTGTCTAAGTTTGATCTAACTTCTGAGGCTACTAAGGCAGTCCTCTTATTCTTCTCCATTATTTGACTTAGTAGAATGTAGAGTCCATCTTCTTCCTTACCAATCTCCCTCATCTTCCCAGTGAAAAGATGCTAGAAGAAGCAAAAATCAGGAAAAAATATCGCTGAGCATTTTAATTCTTTTGTGTCCTTAGATACAGTTAGCAGATTGAATTTAAATTATGGCATATAAAACACATTTGTGATTGTATTCCTATATGATATAGAACTAGCACCTATGTGAGTAACCTGAGTTATATCTCCATTTGGTAGAAACACTTTCTTCATTTTTTTAGTTTCAACTATTGAAGATTTATTTAACATGCTGAGGCTCACTAGAAACCAATAGTACTTTAGGAATACATGTTATGTTTGCTGCACAATTGACTGGTGCATGGATTGAGACTTTGTTCAGCATCTGTACAATTCGATCATATTGATCCTTGGTGAAGGTATAGTTTCCCAGCTGATTTGTAGCACTTTTTTATGATTGACCATTTGAGCCTGAGTTCTGACCATAGTTGTTACTTGCATTTTGTTCTAACACATTTGTGTTCTGCCCATAGTTGAATGCAAGAGGTGTTGCTATATCATTCTGGCAATTCTGAGAGCCAGGAGTTGTTTCTATGAGTATATTGACTGCATTTTCACTGTAATTAGGATGACGTCCTCAAGTTTCTTTCTTCTTGAATTTAAAATATGCAGGATACCCCACTATTTTATAACAATTTTCTTTGTTATGCCCTTTTATTTTACAGAATTCACGTTGAATGTTATAGTTCTTCTTGAATCTTTGATGCTGATTGTTACCATTTCTTGAATACATAGCCAAATCATAATTCCTAGTAACTGCAGTAGGATTGGTCCCTTGCAAACCAGAGGTAGCAGCTGCATATTTTTTGCTTTCATCACTGACTATCATTGCATATGCCTGGTTTATTGTAGGTAAGGGACTTCTTATTAAAATCTAACTTCTAGCTTGTGAATATGAATCATTAAACCCCATTAAGAACTGATACAACTTCAACGGTTGTAAGTATGTTACAAAACCTCTTGATTTTTCACAATCACAACCAGGGGAAGGCACGAGTAACTCAAATTCTTTCCACAAATCTTTGAGTCTTGAATAGTACACAGACACAGAAGCAGTTTCTTGAATTAAAGTCACAATTTTTTTATGCAAATTGAAGGTTCGTGACCCATCGATTTTATTAAATCTTTCTGATAGATCTTCCTAAACAATTTGGGCATTTGAGGCATACATAATTCCTCCTAGTAGGCCCTTAGAAACTGAGTTCATTATCCAAGATAATACTATTGCATTGACTATTTTCCAATGATTTCCCATTGTATCTGGAAAGTTTTTCTTCTTGCATGTATCATCAACCATGCCTAATTTATTTCTTCCTAGTAATGCTATTATGATAGACCTATTCTAGAAGGAATAGTTATCGATACTAGTTAATTGAAAAGAAATGATTTGAATCCCACTTACATCGGCTGGAGACAAGAACAATGGATGATTATAATCAACACCTGCAATTGGATTTTCAGAGTTTTGAGTCACACGCTCCCCTATGCTCAGAGTTGCAGAGTTCAACCCTAATTGTTCTCTAGACGACCCCATTGCTTATTGAATTTCAGGATTCAGATATGACTCTTGTTACTAGTATAAACTCGATCGATTTACAAGCTTAAATTTTTAAGCTTGTGAAGCTCTGATACCATGTGTTGTAATTCAATAAAGAGGAGAAATGTAACCTTGCTATGAAGAAGACGAAGTACAGGCATGAAGAGAGCGTTAGTGTATTGAGTATCTTTCCGTGTATTTACAAATGAGAGCTGTTAAGCTTAAATAGTGATGACTAACTAACATTTGAAATCACAACTAACTCACCAATAACGGCTAAGCTAACTTTATTAACAACTAACCACCTATTGTGAAATGAGTAAACTATCATTTATTCTTTAACAAATATTCCATCAAAAGTATATTATTTTCATCATAAGAGAAAATAATCTAATACCTCGGGTACTATGAGAGTATTAATTCCGTAAAGACACTAAGTGAAGTATGTGGGCTCGAAAAATTTAATTAACATTTCTATTTTTTCGTCTATTTGTTTTCAATTTATTTCGTATATTTGTTTGTTGTTTTGAACACAAGTTAATAACAAGCTTAAGAAATTCAATTTATTTCCTGTGTTCATCTCATTTTTTTTGTTGGACACTAAAATCTTAGTGAGTTTGTACTCCTATTTTGGAGACTAAAATTTTCTTGATTTTTACTCCTAATTCGAGATTGAAGTCTATGTGACTTTTCGAGATTAAAGTCTCTAAGTGACTTTTTACTCTTTTGGAGATTAGAATGTATATGATGTTTTACTTTGAGCTATTACTGGTTTGAAGATTAGAAATTTTACCATTTATTATTTTTTTTTGTGTCAGATATTATTCGTTTTGAAGATTAAAGACTTTACCTTTTATTAATTCTGGTTCTATTGTGCTTAACATATATGATGGAAACAATAATTCTATGACTGCCTCTACAAGCCTGACTGCCTCTACAGGCTAGATTGCATCAACAAGCTATTTTATAAAATTATTGATAATATATCGATCAAAGTCTGGATAGTTCTTCTCGGTAGGCTGTTAGTCAGATTTAAACCTATTAGCAATCTAGGCACTTGATATCAAATTTGGTCGTATTCATTCTTTCTTGATTTCCAACAAATAGTATCCTTTCGGGTCCCGGTACACTTTGTAGATTCTGAACCTACATGGTACTACAAAAAAATTTATTTTCACTTTTTCCACTAGCATGACTCTTTCTTTTCATATATACGCAAAGGAAAATATTAAAGCATTCTTGTCACGATCTAAAATTTCACCAATAATCGTGATGACATCTAACCTCAATTAGCTAGTTAAGCCAACAATGGCAATCAATCTAAATCAAGCATAGCAAATATAATAAGGTATTATAACATAGATTCATAATAAGTTTTATAATAATAGCCGAAGCGGAATTACTATATGTCATGAGCAACTAAATAAGATACAACCGAGACTCGAAATATAACAATATTATCTAAATCAAACCAAAGTATATTAACGAATAAGAAGGGGACTTCATAAGTTGCGAAGATGGAACGACGCTCACCACGAAGTCTCTAAACAATCACTAAGCGTCCTCCTGAATGCCGCTAGGTCCAGTATCAAACTCTATACAAAAATAAGCAGGCGTATCATATGAATACAAAAATAATGCATACTCAGTAAGTATCAAGTACATAATCTCGAAGAAGTAGTAGCGAGATTTTGACAAAAGCATAATACTCACTTTCTCAACTTGAACAATATATAATAACATCAAATCATAGAGAATAATCAAGAATAACAATGAGGTGTAAAATCAGAGATAAGATAAGCATGCTTCGTAAACAAGATGGCCAAAACACCACACAATTTCTAAAACCATATATAAAGATGATATGCACCAAGTAGCATCTATATGAATGCTTCTACATAAGTCTAGGATGATCATGCATGCTCAAGCCTGTTACATCTCACGTTTTTCATACGTTAAAGTTTCGTCTTCAGTAACTTTACATAAACTCGGGGATGAGATTACCTTGATGTTAGCATATTTATTCTATTTATACCAAGCAATAAGTAAGTGCCATGAAGGAAAGGGTACACGAATTAAAGAAAATGAGTTCCGTTGAAAGTTGTCGAATTGGGATAAACTACGGGTCGAGCGATAATACCCGATACTTATGGACTAGTACCATGCAAGGTACCATATGAACACGATAGTAAGATGTATAAAGTAAATTAAAAATAAGTATAATTTTAAGTAATTTGAGATAATTCTTAATTATGCGGGTAATTGATTAACTACCGGGTAGCAGGATATTACATAATTAATAAATAAACTATGAGATGAGACAACCCCAAAACGTGGCAGCTAGCTAAAGAAATGACTAAGAGTCATTCTTGATTAGGTGGCATAATGTTACTAATTCTTACAACAAAACTCATTCTTACAACAAAACTCTTTCAACAAATAAGTCATTTCTTACATTTCCCATACCAAAGACTATGCCATCAGATTTTTAAGCATTTTTACAACAAATACTTCTTTCAACCAAGATCAATGTTAGCCATTCAACCAAAGTTTTTACACCCAGAAAGTTAGCAAGCTATCAACAAAATATCTTTCAACCAAAATCCAACGAGGATTATTGGAATCTTAACAACGTAAAAATAATTTACGGTTCTAAAGGAGTATGGTGTAACTTTTTCTAATAATATCATACAAATTTTTTTCTACTCCAGGTATGTTAAGGTTAAGCTCTTCCTTCATTAATTACACAAATTTGATAACAAGACATAAAAAATAAATTCATATCCCAAAATTTACGTATATTTTCTTAGTCTTGTAAGTCTGTTTCCGATAATAGTGTATGTGTTCCATGGATCTCATATGAGCAGACATTCTCAAAGGCAATATCATAGGATGCAAAGTGTCATTTTTTCTCATACATGATTTTCATAAAACAATTAAAAAGAACCTTTAGAGTTAATTTATTAAAGAGACAGAAAAATTCCAATGTATTCACGTTCCTTTAATTGATTCTCTCTATAATTGTGTCATCATTTACTTTGCACAGACAGACCAAAAGAAAATGAAAAACTACTCAATCAATAGTGATAATATTCACATTATCGGGACTTCATATTCAATTGAGTATTTTCTTCTTCCAGTCAAGAGAGCAGAGGGTTCATATATACAATATTAAATTATTTTTATTACCATCGAGCTATAATCGATGGGCAGGCCCCTATTGGGCAACATCTGATAAGATGGTAAGTTATATACCGAGTCTATTGTGGCTGAGTGCCTATGAGCGAGCCCTGTTGATCGAGATACTACGGCAGAGCAGTTATATATAATTACCGAGCCTTATAAGGCTGGACATCTATTTTACTTATTATATTGAGAGAATAGAGTCAGTATCAGCAGGTGAGCATATCTTCAGATTATCTTTGACCCCCAGTTGCTTTCAGTTATTATATTATCAGTTCAGTTTCAGCTTTCAGTATATTTCCTTAGATACTCGGTACATTGTTTCGTACTGACGTCCCTTTCCAGGGGCACTGCATTTCATGCGTGCAGGTTCAGACATACAGATGGGTAGACCTCTTCAGTAGGTGTTGCCCGAGTTCAGCTTTATCAGTAAACTCCCTGTCCTTCGGAGTTGTCGGGTCTAGAAGTTTTGTGTACATCTTGTGTATATATGCAGATAGGTTATGGGTAGGTCGGGACCCTGTTCCGATCACAGTAAATCTATCAGTAGAGGCATGTAGACATATCCTGTCAGTTAGTGCAATATGTTTGGCTTGTAGGCCCTGTACATATATTTTGTTGGCTTGTCAATTGTAGTCCCATGGAGAGACCCATATCCAGTAATTACCGGTTCCTCCTCCACCTGAGGAGATTCCTATGGAGACCACACATCCAGTTCCCGTTCCGCTTCCATCAGATCAGGACTTGAGAAGTGCGGTGCATTTGTTGGCACAGTTGGTAGCTACCCAATAACAAAATAGGGCATCCTCTAGTGCAGGACCTTCCGAGGGATCTAGGAGTTCAAGAGTCTGAGAGTTTATTGCTTTGAGTCCCCCAGAGTTCACGGGGATAGATCAGAGGGAGGACCCGCAAGATTTCATAGATCAGCTTCACAGGATCTTTCGGGCTATGCATGCCACGGAGAAAGAGGTAGTTGAGCTAGCAGTTTTTCGACTCCGAGATATAGCCATCCTTTGGTACGAGGGACGGGAAAGGTCCAGGGGACGTGATGCACCTCCTGCTATTTGGGAGAATTTTTTAGATGCCTTCCTTGACCAGTACTTACCGCGAGAGATCCGAAGGCGCGAGTCGATCAGTTTTTAGCCCTCAAGCAGGGCAATATGAGTGTTCAAGAGTATAGTCTCTGTTTTGACTCATTGGCCAGATATACACCATCCATAGTTGCTACTATGCAGGACAGGATCCACAGGTTTATAGCAAGCTTGGCTTAGAGTTGATGGAGGTATGTGCCACCGCTGCATTACATGATAGTATGGATATCTTTAGGATTCAGGCATTTGCCCAGAATATAGAAAGGGGTAGGCGTCGGCAGCAGGGTACAGAGAGGACTGAGTCAGGGCAGCAGGAGAGGATGAGATTTGCCAGATCTCAGGAGCAGTCTCAGGGTAGTTATAGGCCTCAGTACTTCAAATGGCCACCTAGATCTCCACCACCTCAGTCACAAGGTTACATGTATGATCGTTATACCCAGTCAGGACCAGGTGAGTGCTCCCAATCATCAAGTTTGCAGCGACAATGAGGTTCAGGGCAGACATGGCCATTCCCGCCATAGTGTGCCATCTACGGTAAAGGACAATTGGGCCAATGCTGAGCCGGTTCCGATGCTAGCTATACATGTGGATGTGTGGAGCATATGAAGCAAGATTTCCCAAATAGAGATTCTGGAGGTATGTCACAACTAGTGATTTTAGCAGTAGGATCATCTATATTCGTACATCCTTCAAGGCGCGAGTCTCAGTTTTCGGCTGGTAGAGGTCGAGGCAGAGGTAGAGGTTCCAGTTCAGGTGATCACCCAAATCGTAGTTATGCGCTAGCGGGTCGACAGGACCAAGAGTCCTCACCAAACATTGTGATAAGTATGTTGACCATTTGTTCTCACGATGTTTATGCATTGATAGACCCAGGATCTACTTTATCATGTATTACCCCATTTGTCAGGGGAAAATTTGGTATAGTGCCTGAAATACTAAGTGATCCTTTTGTTGTACCTACACCGGTCGGAGAATTGATTATCGCTAGACAGGTTTACCGAGGTAGTGCGGTGAGAGTTTGTGGTCGTCAGACCTTAGCCAACCTAGTTAAGCTAGAGATGTTGGATTTTGATGCTATCATGGGCATGGATTGGTTGGCAGCTTATTATGCCATATTTGATTATCGAGCAAAGACATCCAGATTTCATTTTCTAGGTGATCCAGTCCTTAAATGGGTAGGTAATACAGCGACACCTAGAGGTACGTTTATTTCTTATCTGAAGGTGAGGAAAATGATCGCAAAAGGGTGCATTTATAATATTGTGCGAGTTAGAGATGTAGATTTTGAGATACCTACACTTCAGTCTATTCCAGTAGTAAAGGAGTACGCGGATGTATTTCCAGATGAACTTCCAGGTATTCCTCCAGAGCGAGAGATTGATTTTGGCATCGATTTGCTTCCGAGAATGCAACCAATATCCATCCCTCCGTATAGAATGACACCTACAGAATTGAATGAGTTGAAGGAGCAGTTAAAAGATTTGCTGGAGAAATGTTTCATCAGGCCCAGTACTTTACATTGGGGTGCACTGGTACTATTTGTGCGGAAGAAAGACGGCTCGCGGAGGATGTGTATCGATTATAGGCAGCTGAACAAGGTAACTATCAAGAATAAGTATCCACTTCCAAGGATCGATGACCTGTTTGATCAGTTGCAGGGGGCTGGATGCTTTTTAAAGATAGATTTGAAGTCGAGATTCCACCAGATCAGAGTTCGGGAGAAAGATATCCCCAAGACAGCTTTTAGGACCCGATATGGCCATTTCGAGTTTCTTGTCATGTCCTTCGGGTTGACGAATGCACCTGCCATATTTATGGACTTGATAAATAGTCTATTTCGGCCATATTTTGATTTGTTCGTGATAGTCTTTATTGATGATATTCTGGTTTATTCACGTTCACAGGATGAGCATGTGGACCACCTGCGAGCGGTACTCCAAACCCTCTGTGATAATAAATTGTATGCTAAGTTTTCTAAGTGTGAGTTCTGGTTGAAGTCCATAGCATTCTTAGGGCACATTGTATCCGACGGTGGTATAAAGGAAGACACTCAGAAGATTGAGGCTGTGAAGCCCTAGCCTAGACCTACCACTCCGACAGAGATTCGTAGATTTCTAGGCTTAGTAGGATACTATCGGAGGTTCGTAGAGGGGTTTTCTTCACTTTTAGCACCATTAATAAAGCTGACGCATAGAGTGACTAAGTTTCAGTGGACAGAGGCCTGTGAGCAGAGTTTCCAAGAGCTTAAGAACAGGTTGACCTTAGCGCTAGTTCCAGCACTTCCAGATGGTTATGCCACATATTGTGATGCCTTGGGTGTCAGGTTAGGATGTGTCCTGATGTAACATGGGAAAGTAATTCAATATACTTCAAGGCAGTTAAGGAAGCATGAACAGAATTATCCGACCCACGACCTCGAATTAGCTGTGGTTGTCCATACACTTAAGATATGATGGCATTATTTATATGGTGTTCATGTTGATGTGTTCACAGATCATAAAATCCCGCAATATATCTTCAAGCAAAAAGAGTTGAATTTACGATAGAGGCGATGGCTTGAGCTATTAAAAGATTACGATGTTAACATTCTCTACCATCCAGGTAAAGATAATGTTGTAGCAGATGCCTTAAGTCACCGATCTATGGGTAGCTTAGTACATGTAGAGACCTAAAAAGACAATTAACAAGAGAGATTCATCAATTGGCTTGTTTGGGGGTTCGATTAGTAGACTCTGGCAATGGAGGAGTTGTACTCCAAAATACTGCAAAATCATCTCTCATAGCTGAAGTAAAGGAGAGGCAGTACGAGGACCAGAGTTGGTCGATTTGAGAGAGCGAGTTCCGCAGCAGAAGAAGCCATTGTTAGAATTCAAAGGAGATGGGGTTCTCAAATACATGGGTCGTTTGTGTGTTCCAGATGTAGCAAGGCTACGAGACAGGATTATGTCAGAGGCTCATTATTCGTAGTACTCCATTCACCCTAGGTCGACGAAGATGTATCATGACATTAATGAGGTGTATTGGTAGAACGATATGAAGAAGAACATTGTTGAGTATGTCGCTTAGTGTCCTAGTTTCCAGCAGGTGAAGATAGAACACCAGAACCCCGAAGGACTAATGCAGACTATAGAGATCCTAACATGGAAATGGGAGGTGATAAACATTAAATTTATCACGGGTTTACCTCGTTCTCATCGTAAGTTCGATTCCATATGGGTGATAGTCAAGGCTCACAAAATCAGCTCATTTCCTACCGGTCAAATCTACATATACAGTAGAATATTATACAAAGTTATATATTAAAGAGATAGTGCGACTACAAGGAGTGACAATACCTATTATATTTGACCATGGGGCCTAGTTTATAGCACATTTTTGGAGGTTATTTCAGAAAGGTGTAGGGACTCCAGTGAATCTCAGCATAGCTTTTCATCCACAAACTGATAGACAGGCCGAGCACACAATTCAGACGCTCGAGGATATGTTATGAGCATGTGTGCTGGATTTTAAAAGAAGTTGGGATGAACATCTACCTCTTATCGAGTTTGCATATAATAACAGTTACCACTCCAGTATCCAGATGGATCCATACGAGGCTTTGTATGGGCGTAAGTGCAGATCTCCTATAGGGTGGTTTGATGTTGGAGAACTTGGGTTACATGGGCCAGACCTGGTTCAACAGGCCATAGAAAATGTGAAGCTTATCCGGGAGCGACTGTTGATAGCTCAGAGTCATCAGAAGTCATATTCTGACGTGCGGCGATGAGATTTAGAATTTGGGGTTAATGACTGGGTATTCTTAAACGTGTCACCTATGAAGGGTGTGATGAGGTTTGGCAAGAAAGGCTAACTTAGCCCACGATATATTGGGCTTTTAGGATCATTCAGAGAGTGGGACAAGTAGCTTATGAGTTAGAATTGCCCTCAGAATTAGAGTCTGTCCATTTGGTTTTTCATGTATCTATGTTACGGAAGTGCATTGGCGATCCTACCCAAATAGTTCCCACAAATGACGTACATATTACAGAGGACTTATCATACAAGGAAATTTCGGTTGCCATCCTAGACCGACAAATTTGCAAGCTACGGAATAAGGAGGTAGCCTCCTTGAAGGTTTTATGGAGAATGAAGAATGTGGAAGAGATGACGTGGGAAGCGGAGGAAGAAATGAAGTCTAAATACCCCGACCGTCAACTAGAAATATGGCTCGAAATGGGATACCTCAGAACAACCCTATTCGGGCCAGTAGGTTCTCTGATAAACTCTTATTTTTGACTTTTCAAATTTATAATAAACAACTGTGTGAGGCCAAGTGTGGCATATATAGCATGTTTTCTGGCTGCGCGCAGGGGTGGTTTTAGTCTAGTGTATGGAGGAGACTCTGGCAAAATTTTCCCAAAGTATCTAAGAGTAAACATTCGAGGACGAATGTTTCTAAGGGGGGAAGGATGTTACATCTCGCATTTTTCGTACGTTAAAGTTTCGTCTTCAGTAAATTGACATAAACTCGGGGATGAGATTACCCTGATTTTAGCATATTTATGCTATTTATACCAAGCAATAAATAATTGTCGTGTAGGAAAGGGTACATGAATTAAAGAAAACGAGTTTCGTTAAAGGTTGTTGAATTGGGATAAACTACGGGTCGAGCGATAATACCCGATACTCTATGAACTAGTACCATGCAAGGCACCATATGATTATGATAGTATGATGCATAAAGTATATAAAAATAAGTAGAATTTTAAGTAATTTGAGACAATTCTTAATTATGCAGGTAATTGGTTAATTACCGGGTAGCGGAATATTACCTAATTAATAAATAAACTATGAGATGAGACAACCCCAAAACGTGGCAGCTAGCTAAAGAAATGACTAAGAGTCATTCTTGATTAGGTGGCATAATGTTACTAATTCTTACAACAAAACTCTTTCAACAAATAAGTCATTTCTTACATTTCTCATACTAAAGACTATGCCATCAGATTTTTAAGCATATTTACAACAAACACTTCTTTCAACCAACTACCTAGAATTTGGAGTCACAATTTACGAACTTCTAAGATTTAACTACAAATAATTTGTCTGAAGGAAATACAATTGTTTTCGATACAATGAAACAATAAAGAGAATGTATAGAAGGGGATGCCAGGGCCTGCGGACGCCAACAGGACTACCTTGGGTCTCCAATCAGATACAACCAACAGCTAAACTTAGGATCAGCCCGAACCGGTATCAAAGTCTGCACAGGAAGTGCAGTATCAGTACAACCGACCCCATATACTAGTAAGTGTCTAGTCTAACCTTGGCGAAGTAGTGACGAGGATAGGACAGACACCCATAAATAACCTGTGCAGTATAATAATACATATACCAATAATAGTAATAAAAGGAACAAGACAGGTAATATTGGGAGGGGGATATACTGAGGGGATCACAAGATAAGGAATCAAAATAGTGATAAAGACTTGATCAACCAATATGCCTTTAACAGATAGAAACAGGTAAAAGTGGTAAAGGAAACTGCACGGCATCACCCTTCGTGATTTTACTCTCAACATCACCATACGAAACAATTGAAACGGCACGACATCACCCTTCATGCATTAACTCTCTCATAACAAGGCACGACATCACCCTTCGTGCATTAACACTCACAATAGAGAACAACATCACCCTTCGTACATTATCACTCACAAAACATGGCACGGCATCACCCTTCATGCATTAAAACTCTCATTCACCAAAACAACAAACAATAATATCAGGGAGGTAGGAATGACAATAATAAGTCTTACTTCAACATTTGGTGCCACAATACCAACCTTAACTTTGAATCAATACTCAATCAATATAAAGGTCTGTAAACATGATAAGAATGCTCAACATAACGAGTAGTTAGTCTAAGCATAGACAATATGATCAAAGAAAGAAACAATTACAAGAATAAGACCCACTCGCATGTTATAACGTGAAAACAACGCATATGTACTCGTCACCTCACCTATACGTTGTACCTAACATTCAAACAAATTGCAAATAAGCAAATAATAACTAATCCCTCAAGCCAAGGTTAACCACGGCATACATCGCTCCAACGGCCAAACTCAAAACTCAACCATAGCTTTTCCCTTCAAACAAGCCTCCGGACAAATGGAATCTAGCAAATTACCTACCAAACGGTTCAATTTAAGCCTTAGGTACTACCCATGATTGCAAAGAATTCAATTTAGGCCATTTTTGAAAAAGTCAACAAAAGTCAAGCCTGCTTGGTCCAAATCCGAAATACAGACCAAAACTCGATTACCCATTCACCCTCGAGCCCGAATATATAATTGGTTTTGGAATCCAACCTCAATTTGAGGTCTAAATCCCCAAATTTTGAAGCCCTTAGTTTCTGCCCAAAAATCCTCAATTCCACCAAGAAAACCTTAGATTTTAAGTTAAAATCTTGTAAAATAAAGTGAAAGATTGAAAGAAACTAGTTTAGAATCACTTACCAATGGTTTGGGGGAGAAATGGTGCTTGGAAAATCGCTTCTTATGTTTTAGGTTTTGAAAATTTGAAGAATGGGAGAAAAATCCCATCTAAGTTAGGTTTTGTTCAGTTGCAGATGTCGCATTTGCGACCTGTGCTTCGCAAATGCGAATGGATCATCGCAAATGTGAAGTCCTTCACACCTCTACTGCCTTCGCAAATGCAAAGATTTTTTCACAAATGCGAACATCTCACTTCGTAATTGCGACAGAAATGATCGCATTTGCGATCATGCCCTCCCTAGACTCACTTCACAAATGCAAAGCCTTTCTCGCAATTGCGAGGACTGCATGGCCCAGCTACATTTCGCATTTGTGATGAGTATCTCGCAAATGTGAATTTGTCATGCTCGCAAATGTGAACTCTGATATCGCAAATGCGAGATCAGAGGCCAACACTAGAACTGGGACACCAACAACATCTCTAAGTCCAAATTTCACTTCGTAGCCTATCCAAAACTCACCTGAGCCCTCGAGGCTCCAACCCAAACATGCACATGAGTCATAAAATATTATACGAACTTGCTCACACAATCAAATTGCCAAAATAACACCTAGAACTACAAATTTAGCACCAAATCAAATGAGATTCTCAAGAACACTTTAAAATTTCTATTTTCTCAACCGGACATCCGAATCACATCAAACTAACTCCGTTTCTCACCAAATTTCACAGACAAGTCATAAATATGGTATTGGATCTATACCGAGTTTCGAAACAAAATACGGACCCGATATCCAAAAAGTCAAACGCTGGTCAAACACTTCTATTTCATTTAGCCTTAAATTTTCAAATTTCGACAAAGTCCGAAATCTCGGGCTAGGGACTTCCGATTTTGATTCCGGGCATACGCCCAAGTCCCAAATCATGATACGGACCTACTGGGACTGTCAAAATACTAATTCGGGTCCGTTTATCTAAAATATTGACCGAAGTCAACCCAAATGAAGTTTTTAGGAAAAGTTTCTTATTTTTATCAACTTTTAAAATAAAAGCTTTTCAAAAACATGCCCGGACTATGCACGCAAATCAAGGAGGGTAAAAATGAGATTTTTAAGGCTTAAAAATGTAGATTGACTTCTAAAACATAAGATGGCCTTTTGGGTCATCACATTCTCCGCCTCTAAAACAATCGTCTGTCCTCGAACGGACGCAAAAAAGTACCTGAGCTAGTGAAAAGGTGGAGATATCTACTCCGCATGTCCGACTTGGACTCCCAAGTAGATGCCTCAACGGGCTGATCCCTTCACTGCACTCGAATTGAAGGATAACTCTTCGATCTCAACTAACGAACTTGCCAATCTAGAATAGCTTCCGGCTCCTCCTCGTATGCCAAATCCTTGTCCAACTGGATAGATCTGAAATCTAACATGTGGGATGGATCGCTGGGATACTTCCTAAGCATGGACACATTGGAACACTGGATGTACCGCTGATAAACAAGGTGGCAACGCAAGCCTGTAGGCCACCTCCCCCACTCACTCAAGAATCTCAAAAGGCCCGATATACCTACGCCTTAACTTGCCCTTCTTTCCAAACCTTATTACACCCTTCATAGGTGACATACGGAGCAACACTCTCTCTCCGACCATGAATGCAACATCACGGACCTTACGGTCGACATAACTCTTTTGTCTGGACTAAGCTGTGCGAAGTCTATCCTGAATGATCTTAACCTTATCCAAGGCATCCTGTACCAAATCTGTACCCAATAACCGAGCCTCCTGTGGCTCAAACTATCCAACTGGTGATCAACACCGTCTATCATATAATGCCTCATAGAGAGCCATCTAGATGCTCGATTGATAGTTGTTGTTGTAGGGGAACTCTTCAAGTGGTAAGAACTGATCCCGTGAGCCTCCAAAATCAATAACACAAGCGTGGAACATATCCTCCTATATCTAAATAGTGCGCTCGGATTGTCTGTCTGTCTAAGGATGAAATGTTGTGCTCAGCTCAACCTGTGTACCCAACTCACGTTGTACTGCCTCCAAAATTGTGAGGTGAACTGTGTACCTCGATCAGAAATGATAGACACGGGCACATAGTGAAGATGAACGATCTCGTAGATATAAATCTCTGCCAACCGCTCTGAAGAATAGGTAACTGCCACAAAAATGAAATGACCTGACTTGGTAAGTCTATCCACAATAACCCAAACTGCATCGAACTTCCTCTAAGTCTGTGGGAGTCCAACAACGAAATCCATAGTGATACAATCCCACTTCCACTCAGGATCTCTATCTTCTGAAGCAAACCACCAGGTCTCTGATGCTCGTACTTTACTTGCTGACAATTAAGTCACTGAGCCACATACGCCACTATATCCTTCTTCAATCTCCTCCACCATTATTGTTTCCGCAAGTCTTGATACATCTTGGCAACATCCGGATGTATAGAATACTGGGAACTGTGGGTCTTCTCTAGAATCAACTCACAAAGTCCATCCACATTAGGCACACAAACACGACCCTACATCCTCAAAACTCCATCATCTTCAACAGTAACCTGCTTGGCACCACCGTGCTGCAATGTATCCCTAAGGACAAGCAAATAAGGGTCATCATATTGTCGCTCCCTAATGCGCTCAAATAATGAAAACCGAGCGACCGTACAAGCTAGAACATGACTAGGCTTAGAAACATCCAATGTCACGAACTGATTGACAAAGGCCAGAACATCTAATGTAACCGGTCTCTCACCGACTGGAATTTACACAAGGCTGCCCATACTCACTAACTTTCTACTCAAAGCATTGGCCACCATGTTGGCCTTCCCGGGATGATACAAAATGGTTATATCATAGTCTTTCAATAGCTCCAACCACCTCCTCTGCCTCAAATTGAGTTCTTTTTGTTTGAACAAGTACTGCAAACTCCCATGATCCGTGAATACCTCACACGACACGCCATAAAGATAGTTCCTCCAAGTCTTCAATACATGATTAATGGCTGTCAGCTCTATGTCATGAACATAATATTTCTTCTCGTGAACCTTCAACTGCCACAACGCATATGCAATAACCCTGCCATCCTGCATCAATATTGCACCAAGTCTAATACGAGATGCATTATAATATACTGTATAAGGCCCTGAACCAATGGGCAACACCAACATGGTGCCATAGCTAAAGCAGTCTTGAACTTCTGAAAGCTCGCCTCACACTCGTCTGACCAATTGAATGGGGCACCTTTCTGGGTCTAGTCAATGGGGTTGCTATAAATTAAAACCCCTCCACAAACTGACGGTAATAGCTCGCCAATCCCAAGAAACTCCGTATCTCTCTAGCTGATGTGGGTCTAGGCCAGTTCTTGACTGCCTCAATCTTTTTAGGATCCAACTTAATACCCTCTACTGATACAACATTCTCCAAAGAAGCGATTGAGTCTAACCAAAACTCACATTTTGAAAAATTAGCATATAGTTGGCTATCTTTTAGAGTCTGAAGAACGATCCGAAGATTTTGCTCATCCTTCTCTCGATTGTGGGAGTAGATCAAGATATCATCAATAAACACAATCACAAAGGAATCTAAATAGGGCTTAAACACTCGGTTCATCAAATCCATAAATGCTTCTGGGGCATTTGTTAGCGCAAATGACATCACTATAAACTCATAATGTCCATACCGAGTCCGAAATGTTGTCTTAGGGACATCGAATTCCCTAATCCTCAACTGATGGTAGCCAGACTTCAAATCGATCTTTGAAAACACCTTGGCACCCTGGAGTTGATCAAATAAGTCGTTAATCCTTAGTAGCGGATACTTGTTCTTGATGGTGACTTTGTTCCACTACCGATAATCTATGCACATCATCATCGATCCATCCTTCTTATTCACAAACAACACAGGCGCACCTTAGGGCGAGACACTAGGTCTAATAAAGCCCTTATCAAGCGAATTTTGTAACTGCTCCTTCAATTTTTTCAACTCTGGCGGGGCCATACGGTATGGCGGAATGGAGATGAGCTGAGTGCCTGGAGCCAAATCAATGAAGAAATCAATATCCCTGTCGGTTGGCATCCCCGGTAGGTCTGCAGGAAATACCTCTGGAAACTCACGAACAACCGGCACTGAATCCATGGAAGGAACCTCCGCACTAGAATCGCGGACATAAGCCAAATAAGCTAGACACCCCTTCTCGACCATATGCCGAGCTTTCACATAAGAGATAACCATGCTGGTAGAATGGCTTGAAGTTCCTCTCCACTCTAATCGAGGCAACCCCGGCAAGGCTAAGGTCACTATCTTGGCATGACAATCCAATATAGTATGATAAGGTGACAACCATTCCATCCCCAAAATGACATCAAAATCGACCATATCGAAAAGTAGGAGATCTACACGAGTCTCAAGACTTCCAATGATAATCACACATGAATGATAAACGCGATCTAAAATGATAGAATCTCCCATAGGGTTGGACGCATACACAGGGGCACTCAAAGAATTACAAGGCACAACCAAATATGAAACAAAATAGGATGACATGTAGGAATAAGTGGAACCCAGATCAAATAGAACTAAGGCATCTTTACTACAAACTAAAACCGTACATGTGATAACTATGTCAGATGACTTAGCCTCAAGCCTGGCTGGAAAGGCATTGCATCGGGGCTAGGCCCCACCACTCTAAACTCTATCTTGAGGATGGGCCATATCTAGCTGGCCTCCACCTCTAGCAGCCTGACCTCCTCTTCTAATGCCCTGACCTCCACCTCTAGTTGTCTGACCCCTACCTTTAGCTGGCTGAGCGGGCGGTGATACACCTGGTGTTAGAACCGTGGCACGAGAACCCTAATACTGAGAACTGCTCAATGTTCGAGGGCAAAACCTAGCAATGTGCCTTGGATCGCCATAAGTATAATAAGACCTCGGCTGTTGTGACTGTTGACCCTGAAGCTTACCCTGTCGACCTAAGTAACTACCCAGAAAACTCTAGAGAGGAGGTGCATTTACAGGAGCTGGTAGTGCACTATAGGCTAGCTGATCGGAATAATGCATGTGAGGGCCACGGCCACCTGAAGCACCATGAGAAGTTTGGAGTGTTGAATGAAATGGCCTATAAGGATGGCCTCTACCAAAAGTACCCCTGCCTCCAGACGAGGCACCATTGAATCCACCAGAATGATGAGGTCTCTTGTTAGATCCCTAACCACTCCCCTGATCTGGTACCATCTCGACTCGCCTGGTGACATTAGCAGCTGTCTGAAAAGAAATTTCACTCCTAGTATCCTTAGACATCTGCAATCTAATAGGCTGAGCAAGTCCCTCAATAAACCTCTTCACCCCCTATCTCTCTCTTTCTCTCGATAGGAAGCAGAAGAATAGCATGACGGGACAAATCCACAAATTGGGTCTCGTACTAAGTGACAGTCATAGAGCTCTACTGAAGACGCTCGAACTGCCTTTAATAGTCCTCTCTCAACGTGACAGGAAGGAACTTTTCAAGAAATAACTGAGAGAACTGGTCCCAAGTGAGAGCCGGCGACCTAGCTGGTCTGGTCAACATATAATCCCACTACCATTTCTTAGAAGAACCCGACAATTGGAATGCAGCGAAATCAATTCCATGGGTCTCCACTATGCCCATGTTCCGTAATACCTCATGACAACTGTCTAGATAGTCCTGGAGATCCTTTGAAAATGCACCGCTGAAGTGAATTGGGAAAAGCTTGGTAAATATATCCAGTCTCCATAAAGCCTCAAAAGACATAGCTGATCCATAACCGGTATGTGCCGCAACATTAAGCTGAACTACCCTAACGGGCTGATCTGCTGGAGTCTAAAACTGGGGAGCCATCTGCTCCGGGGTGTGAGTAACGGGAGTTTGTGCTCCTCCCCTAGCCTAAGAGACAGTTGGTGCTATAGGAAATGTGTCATCCTGTGCCACACTATCCATGAGGCCTACTAAATGGACCAAAGCATCCTGAAGTACCGGTGTGGTGATGAACCCCTCTAGGACCTGAGCTGGTCCTATTGGAACGATCTAGGCTAGAGCCTCCTCCTCCTCAAACTTTACTTGAGGCTCTGGCGCTGGTGCTGTTGTTCAAGCTCTAGGCTGAGTCCTGCCCCTGTCTCGACCTCTAGCATGACCTCGCTCTCATCTTCTGCCCCTCATAGGAGCTTCCACTGGGGGCTCTGGCTGCTGCTCCACTAAAGATGCAGTACGTGTTCTCGCCATCTGCGAAAGAACAAGAGTAGAAGAGTTTGATTAACATTGAGAGAACAAAATCGCACGACAGAGAAGAATAGAAGTTAACTTGTTCCTAAATTTTGTAGCCTCTGAGAGATAAGTATAAACATCTCCGTACCGATCCTCCAGACTCTACCAAGCCTACTCATGAATTGTGATACCTAGGCAACCTAGTGCTCTGATATCAACTTGTCACGACCCGAAATTCCCACCATCGGAACCGTGATGGTGCATAATGTCCACTTTCTAGGCAAGCCAACATTAGAGGTTATTAAGCCAGATTCTTAACCTTTTGATTAACAATAATTAAGACATAACAAGTTAAAAGAGTGCAGAAATCCATAACAAACTTAATATGTATACACAACTACCTAGAATCTAGAGTCATATTTCACAAACTTCCAAGATTTAACTACAAGTAATTTGTATGAAGGAAATACAACTATTTTGGATACAATTAAACAGTAAAGAGAATGTATATAAGGAGACACCAGGGCCTGCGGATGCCAACAAAACTACCTTGGGTCTCCGATAAGATAAAGCCAATAGCTAAACTAAGGATCAGCCTGAATCGGTATCAAAATCTGCATAGGAAGTGCAGAGTGCAGTATCAGTACAACCGGCCATATGTATTGGTAAGTATCGAGTCTAACCTCGGTGAAGTAGTGATAAGGCTAGGAAAAGACACCTACAAACAATCTATGCAGTATAACAATACATATACCAATAACAGTAATAAAAGGAACAAGACATGTAATATTGGGAGGGGGTATGCTGCGGGGATCACAAGATGAAGAATCAAACAGTGATAAAGACTTGATCAACCGATATGCCTTTAACATATAGAAACAAGTAAAAGTGATAAAGGAAACTGCATGGCATTACCCTTTGTGCTTTTACTCTCAAACTCACCATACGAAACAATTGAAATGGCATAGCATCATCCTTCGTGCATTAACTCTCTCATAACATGGTACGACATCACCTTTCGTGCATTAACACTCACAATATGGCACGACATCAAACTTAGCGCATTATCACTCACAAAACATAGCACGACATCATCCTTTGTGCATTAATACTCTCCCTTACCAAAACAATGAACAATAATAACAGGGAGATAGGAATGACAATAACAAGTCTTACATCAACATTTGGTGCAACAATACAAACCTCAACTTTGAACCAATACTCAATCAATACCAAGTTATGTAAACATGATAAGAATGCTCAACATAATGAGTAGCTAGTCTAAGCATGGACAATATGATTAAAGAAAGCAACTGTTACAAGAATAAGACCCACTCACTTGTTATAACTTGACAACAACGCATAGGTACTCGTCACCTCACCTATACGTTGTACCTTACATTCAAACACATAGCAAAAAAGCAAATAATACCTAATCCCTCAAGCCAAGATTAACCACAACACGTATCTCGCTCCAACGGCCAAACTCAAAGCTCAACCATAGCTTTTCCCTTCAAACAAGCCTCCGAACCAATAGAATCTAGTAAATTACCAACCAAACGATTCAATTTAAGCCTTAGGAACTACCCACGATTGCAAAGAATTCAATTTAGGTCATTTTTTAAAAAGTCAACAAAAGTTAACAAGTGGGCCCGCTTGGTCCAAACCCAAAATTCGGATAAAAACCCGATTATCTATTTACCCTCGAGCCCGGATATATAATTGGTTTTGGAATCTGACCTTAATTGAGGTCTAAATCCCCAAATTTCAAAATCCCTAGTTTCTATCAAAAAATCCCGAATTCCACCATGAAAACCTTAGATTTTAAGATGAAATCTTGTTAAATGAAGTGAAAGATTGAAAGAAACTAGTTTAGAATCATTTACCAATGGTTTGGGGGAGAAATGGTCTTTGGAAAATCGCCTCTTGTGTTTTAGGTTTTGAAAATTTGAAGAACGGGAGAAAAATCCCATCTAAGTTAGTATTGTTCAGCTGCAGAAGATGCATTTGCGACCAGTCTTCGCATTCGCAAATGCGAAGGGACCATCGCAAATGTGAAGTCTTTCACACCTATGCTTCCTTCGCAAATGCAAAGATTTGTTCGCTAATGCGAACATCCTACTTTGTAATTGCGATAGAAATGATCGCATTTGCGATCATGCCCTCCCCAGACTCACTTCGCAAATGTGAAGCCTTTCTCGCAATTACGAAGACTGCCTAGCCCAGCTACTCTTCGTATTTGCAATGATTTGCTCGCAAATATGAAGCTATCATACTCGCAAATGCAAACTCTAATCTTGCAAATGCGAGATCAGAGTCCAACACTAGAACTGGAACACCAAACATCTCTAAGTCCAAATTTCACTCTGTAGCCTATCCAAAACTCACCTAAGCCCTCGGGGCTCCAAACCAAACATGAACACGAGTCTTAAAATATCATAAGAACTTGCTTGCACGATCAAATTGCCAAAATAACACCTACAACTACAAATTTAGAACCAATTCAAATGAAATTCTCAAGAACATTTTAAAATTTCTATTTTCTCAACCGAACGTCCGAATCACATCAAACTAACTCCGTGTCTCACCAAATTTCACAGACAAGTCATAAATATGGTATTGGATCTATACCAGGTTCCTGAACCAAAATACAGACCTGATATCTAAAAAGTCAAACCTTGGTCAAACATTTCCATTTCATTTAGCCTTAAATTTTCAAATTTCGACAAAGTTCGATATCTCGGGCTAGGGACTTCCGATTTTGATTTCGTGCATATGTCCAAGTCCCAAATCATGATACGGACCCACCGGAACCGTCAAAATATGAATTCGGGTCCGTTTACCAAAAATGTTGACTGGCAACAACCCAAATGAAGTTTGTAGGCAAAATTTCTTATTTTTATCAACTTTTAACATTAAAGCTTCCAAAAACGTGCTCGAACTATGCACGCAAATCGAGAAGGGTAAAAATGAGATTTTAAGGCTTAAAAGTGAAAAATTGAGTTCTAAAACATAAGATGACTTTTCGGGTCATCACAATCCTAGATCACTTTTGCATTTGAGAATGCATATATCATGTTGTACTCATCAAGACCAAGTCCACAGATGAGGATCTTCCTGGCCTTTGTATTCTTCTCCATCATCCTGAAATCTACTGCCACAAATTCAGAGGGGTCTTTGGGAACAGTCTCATTTTGCCTATTTTATTTGGTGGAGTCAGTGGTCCTCGATTCACTATTGTCTATAGATCATAGTCCTACTCCTTAGCCATTATGAAATTGACACCCTAAGCTCAAACATGTCATGATGGCGCCTATCCATAGTACTAAACCAGCCGACTTCCACGATATTACCATAATTCATTAAAATCTATGCCAAAAGACATCATGTTTAGCAAAATTTCATAAAAGAAAACAAGAGTTGAACTCAAAAAGAAATAAAAATGTGGAAAGTAAAGCCCCAAACATCGGGGTGTCACTATGTCATGAGCCACTACTACAAATTGTTCTGATAACAACAAGACTAACATAGTCTGGGAAAAATACAAATACAACTACGAGGAAGATAGAGAAGAAGAAAGCAAGACTGCGGTCGCCAGGAAGCTACCTTACTATCTCTAGTGATCAACAACAGAAAATATCAGCATATGCTACCATGGCCAGAGATAACTGGATCTGCACACAAGGTGCAAGGGGTAACGTAAGTACACCAACTCAATAAGTAACAAGTCCATACTATGGACTGATAGGTAGTGACGAACTTAACCTTAATAGGTAAACAGAAGTAAACTCTGAAAAAAGTAGGCATGCTTTCAATTCAAGTATTCAGCTCAAGCAGTAAAGTAAATACTGATATGGACAATGTGGAGTATAAAGTTCAGCTAATCTCTACGTGCCAATGCACAGAATATATGAAAATGCACCATATAGCTCCACTCTCAAGTGCTCAACCACTCGATATTGTATATAGCCACCCGACACGGGGAAGATCCAACCCAGAATACATACACATCACTGTAAGCACGTGATTTTTGACCCTCCCCGAGAATTTTCACATTTTTAGTGTGAATATGTGAAATTGGGTCTAGTATAGCTATTTTAACTATTTTTACTTTATTTCATTGCAAAAAGAAAAATTACAAAAAAAAAGTATATATATAAATTTTAGTTTATGTATCCCTCATAAACTTGAAAAAATCAAAAAATTGCACTTTATTTTAGTACTTTATATAAATTCGGAAATTAACAAAAAATATATATATAATTCTATTAATGTTTTGAAGTCATTTTAATACAAAAAATATTATTTCATATTTTTGTCTTTATTAAAAAAAACGAAAATTACAAAAAATAGTTTTATTAATATGTTATAGTTATTTTAACTTTGAAAAATACAAAAAATATTACTTCATATTTTATCTTAATATTTACGAAAATTACAAAAAATGGTTTTATTAATATTTTATAGTCGTTTTAACTTTGAAAAAATACAAAAATAGTACTTCATATTTTATCTTAATATTTACGAAAATTACAAAAAAATAGTTTTATTAATATTTTTGTAGCTATTTTAAAATCTTGAAAAATATTTAAAAATATATAGTTTCGTTTAAATACTAGTCTTATTTTTGGTAGTTATTTTGCTTACATAGGACTAGTTAAGCAACGTATTCCTATTTCTCGGGTCCGGGCAAAAGAATAATATTCGGGTTCAAACTACCCGGTTTTAGGCCTAATTTTCGGACCTAGCCCATAATAAACCGTGTCCAGGACACGTGGGGAACCCCACCACGCGTGGGGAACATATGCCTTGAACCCCACCACGTGTGGGCTCATTTTTCGGGGCAAACCATGCCAAATACACGGACTACACATTTGACAAAGGGAGGGATTTTGAAAATTTGAAAAAAAAAAAAAAAAAAGAGAAAACATGTACTGTTTATCTTCTTCTTAAGAAGAAGAAGCAGAGAAAACAAAAGGAGAAAGAACGAGAGGAGCCCCCTTCCATCAACGAACAGCCCCCACCCCCCAGCACCGGCAACCTCCTCCTCCTATCCAAACAACCAACCTCCTCCTCCTGTCCAAACAGACCACCGCTCTTCAACCCACGACGACCCTCCTCCTCCTCGCAACGTCCAAACACCTACTGTAAACGACCCTACTGACCGGACTTTCCCCCCGAGCACCGGACCAACATAACCAACGACCAAACACCACCCCATCACCACCGTCCGACACCACCAACGAACACACCCAAACGACACCGACCAAAACCACCATTGACGCCTCAAAACCACTTCCAAAACCTACCCAGCTGACCCCCCCGTCGCAGCCCCAGTCCCTTCGACCACCAAACACCGGCAACCACCCCTCCTCCTCCTAGCTCTAACGAACCAGTCCGCCATTTTCAGTCCGACGAGCAGCTATCGCTGCATGCCAGGCAGTCGTAGCTGCGTTTCCGAGCAGCGGTGGGTTGCTGCGATCTTGCTTGGCCGAGTTTTCTGTTTTTCCGTCGAGGTCGACTTTGGTTCATCGAGGCGCTGTCCGAGGTTCCGTCGTTGTTCTTCATTCAGAGAGGTCCGGCTTGAGTTCCGTCGGAATTGTGTTTGTCGTCCTAAGTTTGCCGAGGTTCAAAGGTTAGTAAACCTCGAGCATTAAATAAGGAAATGTTATGTCAAAAGTTCAAAAAATGCAATATAGAAATTGGTATGATAATTTTCTGCTTATGTTTTCATCGTATGCATTTTTGCTCATTTTGCGTTATGTGATTCTTGTTTATTTGATGTCATTTAATTAAGTTTGACTAGTTGTTCTATGACACAAGTTTGCCGTTAATTTGTTCGTCCTTTCCTTCGCTTAGTTCATTCAAAAAATTATTATTAGTACATGTTATTACTACTCCCGAAATACTCATTCGCTAAAAATCTTTTTATTAAACTTCTAACAAGTTATGAGATTTTAGTTGTAAAGAAGTTGTAAGGTTTAGTATGGTTAAAAGCGTAAAAATGGCATCCCTTTAAAGTATAAAAAAATAATAATAAAATAATAAAAAAAAATAAGAATGAGATGAGCCTCGCCGAATAAAAATACAAATTGCGGGGCCCTCAGTAAATACTTGTTTAAAATTACTTAGAATTCAGGAGGGTTGTTTAGCGAATTTCACGGCCTCCGCAAAATAATAACGCGATAGTCTCTTTAGGCGCACCTTTAATAATTTACTTTCTTAAGCTCGGGTGCGCATTTCATGCGACCCAAATCCAAATCTCAAAACATCAAATAAAATGTGTTCCGGATTGTGGGTGCATTTCATGTGACGCAGTCCAAAGACGTATTTTAAGCGATGTTCACATTCTTGTAAATACAATAATAATAAAGCGGTTAAAAGTTAAAATTGGCACATTGGTTCATAATTGTATTTTAAAATCAGATAAATAAGCCGAATATAACAATTGAGCGACCGTGCTAGAACCACGGAACTCGGGAATGCCTAACACCTTCTCCCGGGTTAACAGAATTCCTTATCTAGATTTCTGGTACGCAGACTGTAATATAGAGTCATTCTTTTCCTCGATTCGGGATTAAAATTGGTGACTTGGGACACCCTAAATCTCCCAAGTGGCGACTCTGAAATAATTAAACCAATCCCGTTTCGATTGTCCTTTAATTGGAAAAAACTCCCCTGCGCCCCTCGGGCGCGTAAAAAGGAGGTGTGACAGCTCTGGCGACTCTGCTGGGGAATAGACCCAGAACCACTGGTTCAGGTTTAAGAATTCGAGCTTGAAATAATTGTTATTATTTGGCTTTATTTATTATCTGGTTTTTTTACGTGTTTGAGCCTAATGTGCTAAATGCTGCTTTTACCGCTTTGATATTATTTGGACTGTATATAAACTGTGCCGAAACCCTTCTCTTCTTACCTTCAGGGAGAAGCTCGCTGGTCGAGACTCCCTATTCTGTTAGTGTCAATACCCGAAATAAGAAAGGGGACGGATAAGTTACGAAGCCGGACGGCCTTTTGGTTCCCGGTAAGTTGCCCCTCCTCGACTCGAGTTGTCCGCTCGGGTATACTGTCTAGAACACTTACCCAGGCTTTTGAACATAGAATAACGTGACTTCATTCCGGATCCCTAGTAGGAACGTTTATTTGCATCATGTGCATTTGACTTAGGGGACTCAACATAGGGGTTGAGTCCGTCTAGGACAAGCAACCTGAAAATAATAGACCATCTTATGGCATCCTATGTGCTACATGTTGTATTCAGTCAAGGGCGAATGAGTCATTTGGTCATTTCCAGCATGATTTTATTTTAATCAAAGCATGGGGAACATTTGTGGAATCCAAGAAGCCTTGGAATTCCCTATGTCCCCCACGCTTGCTTTTTGGGAAAGCACATGGGGAACATTTGTGGAATCCAAGAAGTCTTGGAATTCTCATGTGTCCCCCACGCTTCATATGTTGGGAAAAGCGCATGGGGAGCATTTGCGGAATCCAAGAAGTCTTGAAAATCGTTATGTCTCCCATGCCACATTTTGAAAATATAATAAAAATAAAAAATAAAATATATATGTATATATATAAAATAAAATAAAAACATTGAAAATTCAAAAAAAAAAAGGATTGTGTATGTTTTCATCATCATCCACAAATTAGAAAATTGTGGAAAAGAGGAGAAAATAACAGCGTGGAGAAAAAACCAAGTAGAGTCGAAGCTCTGTCGAAATTTGGAGAAAATAAAAAATGTCTTATTAGTTTGTTTATTAGCAGTCTTGTTTTGAAAAAATGTCAAAAGTCCAAAAGTTTATTTAGGTTATAAAAAAAAAAAAAGTCGGGCGTCGAAAGGGGTTTAATTATTGCAAATATATGTTATATATAACAAATCCAAAAGTTTTCCTTTATTTCCAAAATGTATATATATCTTCATGTGTTGCAAGTGCATTTGTCTTGCCAAAGGTTTAGAGAAGTTGTTAGAACCCCAATCTTCAAAAATAAAAAAAATCCGAATATATTTTCCATTATTGACTTCTTTAGAAAGTCTCGCTAATTGTGTAAATAATAATAATAAATAAAAAAAAACCGAAAATATTTTTGATTCTTCTTTAGAAGATTCAGAAAAAAAAACATGTTAGAAGCATTTCTTTTATTAAAGGTAAAATTCCAAAAAACAATATTTTCTTCTTCTTCTTTAGAATAAAAATAAAAAATAAAAAGCCAATGAAATTCAAAAATATACTTCCTTTCTTCTTTTGAAGTAGTTCTTTCAAATTCAAAAAAGGTTAGTTCATTTACTTATCCTTGATTGACCGAACTACTTATCTTTTTCGTTAATTCGTTTGTTTGTTATAAATGAAAATAATAGAATAATAGTCTATTTGATTGTTGTGAAAATAATAATAAAAAAAATATAGAAAATGGAAAAGGGTCCTCTCAAAAACAGTTTATTTGCCCGAACTACGCGGGTTTGATTCTCACCGGATGTGAGATACGTAGGCAACCCTCATCGGGTCCAACCCCACCCTTTGCTAAAATAACCAAAAACAAATAAATAAAAACATGTCAAAATTTTAATTTTTGTCATAAATAAGTCGGGTGATGCTGTTTTGTCAAAAATAGCCGAATGTTCCCGAAAGGGACGCCGGAAGGCTGACTTTGCACAAACGGCCACTTTTGGGTCATGTTTAAGATTTGGTCCAGTTGACCCACACAGCCTTAAAAATCTTCGTCCCCGAGACGTTGAAAGGCCGTGTTTGCAATATTGAGTTTTCTATTTTTGAAAAATGATAAAAAGAGTCATAAATAAATCAGGTGATGTTGTTTGTCATAAATAGCCGAATGTTCCCGAAAGGGACGCCGGAAGGCTGACTTTGCATAAACAGCCACCTTTTGGGGTCATGTTTAGGAGTTTGGTCCAGTTGACCCGCACAGCCTTAAAAATCTTCGTCCCCGAGGCGCTGAAGGGCCGTGTTTGCAACACCAGGTTTTATTATAATTTGAAAAGAAAAAAAAATACCGTTTGAATTTTGTCATAATAAGCCGAGCCAGCTTCGGCCGCGTCTTAAACCGTTCTTGCCGAAATAGCCTTAGAGTATCTTTCAGTTGTCGAAAGGTTATTTTCGTAAAAGAACGGACAAGTTTGTAAAAGTGTCATAAAATAATCCTCCCCGGCCTCAAAATTCATGTGAAATTTGGAAGGGGCCACATTTGCAAAAAATAACCATTTGGTTGCATTTGTCGAACAGAGAAATGGAGCTGGAATTTTGTTTTTGAGTCTACCAATCTTTTGATTAGAACATGCGGTTTGTTTGATTTTCAAGTTTGCGGGTCATCTTTAAATCCTTGAAACCCAGTTTGTTCTAATATGAAAATTGAAAAATGTTTACTGTTTGTTTATCTTTTATGGGCCGAACTACGCAAGGTCTGATTCATGCGGGGTCATGATACGTAGGCAATCTCCATAAGATTCGACCACTACAAACAAAAAAAAATGAAGAAAGAAATAAAGAAAAAAAAATGATAAAAAAGAGAAAAAAAAGAAAAAGAAAAACAAAGGTAAATAAATAAATAAATAAATAAATATATATATATTGATAATAATAAGGACCGACTGAGTCCATTCTAACATATTTGGTTTTGAATTGTGAAGAAAGTTGAGGTGGTTGGTTTGTGCCTCAAAGAAAATGACAACTAACGTCGAAGCTGTTACAAGTGCTCCAGAGACTCAGAGTGGGAAGGTTCCTCGTCATGAGTCACAATTTGCGACACAACAAGAGCAGTACCACTCTCCTGAGTACCACTCGTACTCGTTTGATCTTGCTGCAAAAACAGAGAAGCCTGCCCGAAAGATGGTACAGGAAGAAATGACCCGAAGAGTGAAAAGCTTAGAACAATGGTTGGAGAACATGCAAGGGTTGGCAGGCCAAAAGAGTGTTGCCTTCAAAGATCTATGTATATTCCCCGATGTCCACTTGCCGCCTGGTTTCAAGACTCCAAAATTTGAAAAGTACGATGGACATGGAGATCCCATAGCCCACCTGAAGAGGTATTGCAATCAACTGAGAGGGGCAGGAAGAAATGAAAAATTGTTGATGGCTTATTTTGTGTAAAGCCTTACGGGAGTAGCCTCCGAATGGTTTATGGATCAGGACACGTCTCGCTGGTATGTCTGGGATGACATGGCACAGGCCTTTGTCAGACAGTTCCAATACAACATCGACATTCCCCCAGACCGCATTTCCCTTTCAAACCTGAAGAAGATACCAAGTGAAAGTTTCAGGGAATATGCCATAAAATGGAGAGAGCAAGCAGCTCGAGTTAAGCCACCCATGGATGACCACGAGCTAATTACTGTCTTCCTTCAAGCGCAAGAGACAGATTACTTTCAAAACATGGTGTCCGCAGTTGGCAAAACCTTCTCGGAAGCAATCAAAATTGGAGAAATGGTAGAGAATGGTCTTAAGACAGGCAAAATTATAAGTCAAGTTGTTCTTAAGGCCGCAACTCAGGTTGTCCGGGTTGAGTCAGATAATCTTAGCGACACAAATGAGGAGATTGAAGGAATCATGATGACATCAGGGTCTAGAAGAGGTCCCAGGAGAACATCTCGAATGTATGAGCAGCCTCCTCAGGTTTTCTATGGCTCCCCTGAGCAGTACTATCCACCTCAGGACGCTCAATACTCTGTCGCTCCACCTCAGTATGTTGTCCAGCCACCAAAACACCCCAGGAGGCGAGCACGAGCATCACAAAATCTCCAGAAGTCTCCACAAAATTTTCAGATGCCCTATAACCCACATCCAAGCCAGTGGTATAATGGGGAGCAAAGGTTGAAGGATAATTTTACACCAATAGGAGAGTCCTATGAAAGCTTATTTGAGAAGTTAAAGAATCATGACATGATTGCACCTATTCCTCCAAATCGTGTGGACCCACGTGCAAGAAGCTTTGACCCTTCTAAAAGGTGTGAATACCATTCCAATGCCCAGGGGCACAATGTTGAAAGTTGTCGGGATTTGAAAAGAGAAATAGAAAGAATGATCCAAGAAGGGCGGATTGTGATCAATAACAGTGACATGGAGCACTCGAACCCTATCGAGAACTTGTTGACAGAGGGTGACGATGTTGAAGCGGGTAATGGTCTTGGCAGTATTGATGCAAAGCTCAGTGGCTAAGATGCCAATTTTTTGGGGAGAACGCTCCGTTCCTTGGTCAGCAAGAGAGAAGCTTGTGGTGGCTTATTTTGTGGTCATTTCTGTTGTTCGGATTATTAAGGTTGTAATTGGGATTTTGTCATGTGTCAAACCTTCTTATCTTTCCATTTTGTCATAGCAGTTTGTTTAAATTTTGTCCAGTTTGTGTTAGGATTTTATTCTGGTTGTTTTGTTTGTTTTATTATTCAAACAAAGTCGGTCTTTTGTTAGTTCCAGTCGTCTTTTGTTTAGTCCTTTTATCATTTCATTCGATGCCGATTCTAGGAACATGACATGCGCACACACTTTGGGCCTAGTCTTTAAAGTTAATCATAAAACCCTGGAAAGGCGATCCGACCATTTAAAGAAAATAAGGACGATTTGAGATTATTCAGAGCCCGAGTCATGTTGAACTGGGGCAAGTTAAACACAAAGAAACCCGCTAAAGAAAGATTCGCCAAAATTGGCATGAGGGTCGTTCATAATAATGAGAATGAGAGTGTCGCCCAACGGTGTTTTAGAAGTGACAAATGAACAAACAGATGTTGAATATAATTGTCAAGTCCGGCACCATCGGAAGAGACTATAAATCTATTGTTTAATTGTGTTGTTTGCACTTGGCATGTCTTGAAGACTGGAATGACGAAGGCATTTTGTTCTGCTACCTAAACACTTTATCCTTCGTTACCCCTTTTGAGCCTTTATTAATTTTTCTTTCATACCCCTCGTTCGGAATCAGTAACAACGAAAAAAGAGAGAAAGAAAGAAAACAACAACGAAAAAAAAGAAAAAAAAAAGAAAAGAAAAGAGAAGAAAAGAAAATTGATAACAGAGAGAAAAAAAAATCAAATGAAAAAGAGGAAGTGGGAACTACGTTTGACCTGATTCCTCAAAGAGGATACGTAGGCGCTTCACGGCTCGGTCATAGTTTTGAAAAATGAAAAAAAAAACAATTAAAATATCCCCAAGCAAGAAACTGGGGCAGATGTTGCGTTTGATGTAAATAAATCTAATTCCGAAGGTTGTAATTAATAACCCAAAATTAATGCATTTTTGAGCCTTTTATACCCTTTCTTTCTAGCCTTATCCAAAACCCACATTACGGTCCAAAGAAAGACCTTCCGATCAGTCTTCAAAAGATGCCAAGTCAGACAAATGAAGAGTCTTACCGGCGAACATAACATTCTGTTCCACAGCAGAAAGGACTCTAATCTCCAACAGAAAGAGTCATACCAGCAACACTTCAAATCCCCAGCTGGAGAGAGATATAAAACGAGAGAGTCTTATCGGTGAAAACCTTCACAGGCACCATAAGGCGATGAAAGCTGAGAGAAGAACCCAAAAATGAGAGAGACTTGATAGTGAAAACCCTTCGGGCACTACAAGTCGAATAAGATTGAGAATCAGAGGGGGAATCGCCAATTGAAGATCTTGAAAGATGATTGACGGTAAAGGATGGGCCTCATATGCGTGTCATGGCTATTAGAGTCGGTATCTGCGTTTGGTAGGTTTTTATTTATAGTTTCTTTTGTAAAAGAGTCATCGTTTCCTTTGTCTTTTGTTTTGTATCTTTTATCTTTCTCCTTTCATAAAAAAAAAAAAAAAATTCCCCAATAGAGTCTGTCCGGTCAGAACAAGTATGAAATGATTTCAGAATATGCCATCAGCTTTCCGATATGAGATCTGACTAGTATATCCAAATGGTATAGTCAGCGAGGAACAAGCGCGAGGCCAGTGTCACAAAGATAACCCCAGCAAAAAGGAATTGACAGAAGGATTGACAAGCATCAAGAGGGATACCATTGCCTTAATCAAGGTTATAAACCTCAAAGACAAAGCCCGTGAACAAATCAAGGAGAGCAGTGAGCATGATTCGGCGAAATCCATACTAGACTAAAAGGTCGGGGAAATGCCAGTTTCCAAGCTATGCCACAAAAGAAGAGGGATATCCCCCAGCAGGAAGGGATTATCCCCAGCACATAATATTATCCCCAACAAGTTGTGCAACGCAAAGCAAGGAAGGAAAAAAGGAAAAGCCATCCCGTTGGGAGTATCACAACCAACCACCATGTTTTAAACTAACAATTTTGTTTGATTTGAAACAGGTAAAGGAAATGGCATTGATGCCAGAACTGCATGCCACAAGGGATATTATCAAACTAGGGCAGAAAATTTTCCTTCCATTTAGAAAATTTTCTGGAAGTCAGGTACCCCCAGCTGATAACATTTTACCCCCCAACAGGTAAGTAAATAATTCCCCAACAGGTAAGTAAATAATTCCCCAACAGTGTTATCCCTAGCAGTTGCGAGGAGTCCAACACAAGGTTGGAAAGACGGTATCCTCAGCGGTTCCTTTCGGGGAAAGGCAAAACGACTCTCAAGGGAGGTAGTCTTCGAAGGAAGAGGCTATGCAAAAACATAAAAAAAAAAGAATAATAAAAAGAAAAAAAAAGAATAATAATAAAAATGGGGAAGGTAGAAAAGGAAAATTCATCCCAACCCCCAGCAAGTATTCGAGGTAAGACATTTTCAAGTCTTAAAGATATTTTGGGTTAATCCGCCCTCAAATAGGATCTGTCGGGTTCATCCGCCCTCAAATAGGATATGTCGGGTTCATCCGCCCTCAAATAGGATCTGTTGGGTCCATCCGCCCTCAAATAGGATCTGTCGGGTTCATCCGCCCTCAAATAGGATATGTCGGGTTCATCCGCCCTCAAATAGGATCTGTTGGGTTCATCCGCCCTCAAATAGGATATGTTGGTTTCAGTCTTTTTATTTCAAGTTTTAAAACCAGGCGCCCACCTGTATAACGAGAGGAATACTTTTATGTCTTAGTTTAAACAGGCGCCCACCTGAATAACGGGAGGAATACTTTTGTCTGTGCATTTCATATTCTAGGCACCCACCTGTATAACAAGGGAATACATTTTGTGTCTTTACCATTAGGCGCCCACCTGTATAATAAGGGAATACATTCCACGTCTTTACCCATAGGAGATGCATTTCCTCCTAGGTTTGTTTAGTTTTACCCATAGGAGATGCATTTCCTCCTAGGTTTGTTTCAGTTTCACCCATAGGAGACGCATTTCCTCCTAGGTTTGTTTCAGTTTCACCCATAGGAGATGCATTTCCTCCTAGGTTTGTTTCAGTTTCACCCATAGGAGACGCATTTCCTCCTAGGTTTGTTTCAGTTTCACCCATAGGAGATGCATTTCCTCCTAAGTTCAGTTCTACCAATAGGAGACGCACTTCCTAAGTTTATTGTACCCACAGGAGACGCACTTCCTCAAAGTTAAGTTTTACCCATAGGAGATGCATTTCCTCCTAAGTTGTTTTAAAAAAACAAAAAAATGACCTAGTCTGATGAACTTTCTCCTAGGATCAAAATATTAGTCTGATGAATCTTTCTCCTAAGATAACCAAAAAACAAAAAATGACCTAGTCTGATGAACTTTCTCCTAGGATCAAAATCTTAGTCTGATGAATCTTTCTCCTAAGATAACCAAAAAACAAAAAATGACCTAGTCTGATGAACTTTCTCCTAGGATCAAAATCTTAGTCTGATGAATCTTTCTCCTAAGATACCAAAAACAAAAAATGACCTAGTCTGATGAACTTTCTCCTAGGATCAAAATCTTAGTCTGACGAATCTTTCTCCTAAGATAGAGACCTAGTCTGACGAACCTTCTCCTAGGATCAAAATCTTAGTCCGATGAATCTTTCTCCTAAGATACCAAAAAGAAAAGACCTAGTCTGATGAACCTTCTCCTAGGGTCAAAATCTTAGTCCGATGAATCTTTCTCCTAAGATACCAAAAAGAAAAGACCTAGTTTGATGAACTTTCTCCTAGGATCAAAATCTTAGTCTGATGAATCTTTCTCCTAAGATAACCAAAAAACAAAAAATGACCTAGTCTGATGAACTTTCTCCTAGGATCAAAATCTTAGTCTGATGAATCTTTCTCCTAAGATACCAAAAACAAAAAATGACCTAGTCTGATGAACTTTCTCCTAGGATCAAAATCTTAGTCTGACGAATCTTTCTCCTAAGATAGAGACCTAGTCTGACGAACCTTCTCCTAGGATCAAAATCTTAGTCCGATGAATCTTTCTCCTGAGATAGAGACCTAGTCTGATGAACCTTCTCCTAGGATCAAAATCTTAGTCTGATGAATCTTTCTCCTAAGATAACCAAAAAACAAAAAATGACCTAGTCTGATGAACTTTCTCCTAGGATCAAAATCTTAGTCTGATGAATCTTTCTCCTAAGATACCAAAAACAAAAAATGACCTAGTCTGATGAACTTTCTCCTAGGATCAAAATCTTAGTCTGACGAATCTTTCTCCTAAGATAGAGACCTAGTCTGACGAACCTTCTCCTAGGATCAAAATCTTAGTCCGATGAATCTTTCTCCTAAGATACCAAAAATAAAAGACCTAGTCTGATGAACCTTCTCCTAGGGTCAAAATCTTAGTCCGATGAATCTTTCTCCTAAGATACCAAAAAGAAAAGACCTAGTCTGATGAACTTTCTCCTAGGATCAAAATCTTAGTCTGATGAATCTTTCTCCTAAGATAACCAAAAAACAAAAAATGACCTAGTCTGATGAACTTTCTCCTAGGATCAAAATCTTAGTCTGATGAATCTTTCTCCTAAGATACCAAAAACAAAAAATGACCTAGTCTGATGAACTTTCTCCTAGGATCAAAATCTTAGTCTGACGAATCTTTCTCCTAAGATAGAGACCTAGTCTGACGAACCTTCTCCTAGGATCAAAATCTTAGTCCGATGAATCTTTCTCCTAAGATACCAAAAAGAAAAGACCTAGTCTGATGAACCTTCTCCTAGGGTCAAAATCTTAGTCCGATGAATCTTTCTCCTAAGATACCAAAAAAAAATGACCTAGTCTGATGAACCTTCTCCTAGGATCAAAATCTTAGTCCGATGAATTTTTCTCCTGAGATAGAGACCTAGTCTGACGAACCTTCTCCTAGGATCAAAATCTTAGTCTGATGAATCTTTCTCCTAAGATAACCAAAAAAAATGACCTAGTCTGATGAACCTTCTCCTAGGATCAAAATCTTAGTCCGATGAATTTTTCTCCTGAGATAGAGACCTAGTCTGACGAACCTTCTCCTAGGATCAAAATCTTAGTCTGATGAATCTTTCTCCTAAGATAACCAAAAAACAAAAATGACCTAGTCTGACGAACCTTCTCCTAGGATCAAAATCTTAGTCCGATGAATCTTTCTCCTAAGATGCTAAAAAAAACATTTTGAAAAAAAAGAAGAGTCATTTTCCTAAAGCCAGGCGCCCGCCCATAGAACGGAGGAATATATTTCAGTCCTTACATTTCAAGCATTGGAGTTAGGCGCCCACCTGCATAACAAGGGAATACATCCTAATCTAGTGTTTATTTCACTCTCAGCACTGCACCAGTAGTATCAGTGGGCTACGATTTTGCTAACGACTCACAAACCTTCCCAGTGCAAACTGGGTTAGGAAATTTTGTTTGTTTTAATTGTCAGGGGCCTGCCTGTAGAGCAGAAGATTGTTATATATCAAAGATTGAAGAAGTTAGGGGTCCACCTGTAGAACAGCGGGATCGTTCAAAGTCAAGCCGTAACCCATTGGAAGGCAGGAAGTCACAACAAAAATCCCAGCACTCAATCCAAGATAGAAGCAACAAGAAGCTCGCCCCAAGAACGCAAGTCAACAGTCTGGGATGGTCAACAAAAGCTAGTCACAAAAAGAAAAAAAAAAGAGAAAAAAAAAAGAAAAAATGAATGAATCTGAAGCACGGAAGTGGAGAACGGATGTGATCTGCTCAAGAACTAGCGCCTACAACTAGCAAGTATCAAGGTTCAAATCCAAAGTCTGTATGAAGCACCATTCAAGACTCAAGACCAAGTTTCAGAAGACTTAAGAGATAGGAATCCTTGTAACTAGTAGCTGATAGGCTTAGTTAGTCTTTTTCAGTTTTCATTTTTGTTGTAACGACAGGACCGCGGACCGGAACCTCAACGGAACGGCACCTCGATCGGCTCTTCACCTCGGTACACTTCACTATCTCTCTCATTTCCGAACTACACGTGGCCTGATTCCTGTATAACCAAGGATATGTAGGCAGCTCGGATACCAGGGCTCGGTCACATTCCCTCCCTTTCCTGAAGTGTAGTCCGTCCAAGTAATGGTCGGGTCAAAAACACGGCTAGTCGTTCTTTGTCGGAAAACTCTTCGTGTTTCCAGTCAAAGAGGGGCAGCTGTAAGCACGTGATTTTTGACCCTCCCCGAGAATTTTCACATTTTTAGTGTGAATATGTGAAATTGGGTCTAGTATAGCTATTTTAACTATTTTTACTTTATTTCATTGCAAAAAGAAAAATTACAAAAAAAAAAGTATATATATAAATTTTAGTTTATGTATCCCTCATAAACTTGAAAAAAATCAAAAAATTGCACTTTATTTTAGTACTTTATATAAATTCGGAAATTAACAAAAAATATATATATAATTCTATTAATGTTTTGAAGTCATTTTAATACAAAAAATATTATTTCATATTTTTGTCTTTATTAAAAAAAACGAAAATTACAAAAAAATAGTTTTATTAATATGTTATAGTTATTTTAACTTTGAAAAATACAAAAAATATTACTTCATATTTTATCTTAATATTTACGAAAATTACAAAAAATGGTTTTATTAATATTTTATAGTCGTTTTAACTTTGAAAAAATACAAAAATAGTACTTCATATTTTATCTTAATATTTACGAAAATTACAAAAAAATAGTTTTATTAATATTTTTGTAGCTATTTTAAAATCTTGAAAAATATTTAAAAATATATAGTTTCGTTTAAATACTAGTCTTATTTTTGGTAGTTATTTTGCTTACATAGGACTAGTTAAGCAACGTATTCCTATTTCTCGGGTCCGGACAAAAGAATAATATTCAGGTTCAAACTACCCGGTTTTAGGCCTAATTTTCGGACCTAGCCTATAATAAACCGTGTCCAGGACACGTGGGGAACCCCACCACGCGTGGGGAACATATGCCTTGAACCCCACCACGCGTGGGCTCATTTTTCGGGGCAAACCATGCCAAATACACGGACTACACATTTGACAAAGGGAGGGATTTTGAAAATTTGAAAAAAAAAAAGAGAAAACATGTACTGTTTATCTTCTTCTTAAGAAGAAGAAGAAGAGGAAACGAAAAAAAGAAAGAACGAGAGGAGCCCCCTTCCATCAACGAACAGCCCCCCCCCCCCAGCACCGGCAACCTCCTCCTCCTGTCCAAACAACCAACCTCCTCCTCCTGTCCAAACAGACCACCGCTCTTCAACCCACGACGACCCTCCTCCTCCTCGCAACGTCCAAACACCTACTGTAAACGACCCTACTGACCGGACTTTCCCCCCGAGCACCGGACCAACATAACCAACGACCAAACACCACCCCATCACCACCGTCCGACACCACCAACGAACACACCCAAACGACACCGACCAAAACCACCATTGACGCCTCAAAACCACTTCCAAAACCTACCCAGCTGACCCCCCCGTCGCAGCCCCAGTCCCTTCGACCACCAAACACCGGCAACCACCCCTCCTCCTCCTAGCTCTAACGAACCAGTCCGCCATTTTCAGTCCGACGAGCAGCTATCGCTGCATGCCAGGCAGTCGTAGCTGCGTTTCCGAGCAGCGGTGGGTTGCTGCGATCTTGCTTGGCCGAGTTTTCTGTTTTTCCGTCGAGGTCGACTTTGGTTCGTCGAGGCGCTGTCCGAGGTTCCATCGTTGTTCTTCATTCAGAGAGGTCCGGCTTGAGTTCCGTCGGAATCGTGTTTGTCGTCCTAAGTTTGCCGAGGTTCAAAGGTTAGTAAACCTCGAGCATTAAATAAGGAAATGTTATGTCAAAAGTTCAAAAAATGCAATATAGAAATTGGTATGATATTTTTCTGCTTATGTTTTCATCGTATGCATTTTTGCTCATTTTGCGTTATGTGATTCTTGTTTATTTGATGTCATTTAATTAAGTTTGACTAGTTGTTCTATGACACAAGTTTGCCGTTAATTTTTTCGTCCTTTCCTTCGCTTAGTTCATTCAAAAAATTATTATTAGTACATGTTATTACTACTCCCGAAATACTCATTCGCTAAAAATCTTTTTATTAAACTTCTAACAAGTTATGAGATTTTAGTTGTAAAGAAGTTGTAAGGTTTAGTATGGTTAAAAGCGTAAAAATGGCATCCCTTTAAAATATAAAAAAAATAATAATAAAATAATAAAAAAAAATAAGAATGAGATGAGCCTCGCCGAATAAAAATACAAATTGCGGGGCCCTCAGTAAATACTTGTTTAAAATTACTTAGAATTCAGGAGGGTCGTTTAGCGAATTTCACGGCCTCCGCAAAATAATAACGCGATAGTCTCTTTAGGCGCACCTTTAATAATTTACTTTCTTAAGCTCGGGTGCGCATTTCATGCGACCCAAATCCAAATCTCAAAACATCAAATAAAATGCGTTCCGGATTATGGGTGCATTTCATGTGACGCAGTCCAAAGACGTATTTTAAGCGATGTTCACATTCTTGTAAATACAATAATAATAAAGCGGTTAAAAGTTAAAATTGGCACATTGGTTCATAATTGTATTTTAAAATCAGATAAATAAGCCGAATATAACAATTGAGCGACCGTGCTAGAACCACGGAACTCGGGAATGCCTAACACCTTCTCCCGGGTTAACAGAATTCCTTATCTAGATTTCTGGTACGCAGACTGTAATATAGAGTCATTCTTTTCCTCGATTCGGGATTAAAATTGGTGACTTGGGACACCCTAAATCTCCGAAGTGGCGACTCTGAAATAATTAAACCAATCCCGTTTTGATTGTCCTTTAATTGGAAAAAACTCCCCTGCGCCCCCTCGGGCGCGTAAAAAGGAGGTGTGACAACAGGCAGCCAGAGTTGATCCCCCAATGAGAGAAGGAGAAATGGTGGATTACTTCTTACAAACTCTCGAGCCAACTTACTTTGGTCACTTGGTGACGTCAGTTGGCAAATCATTTAATGAAGTGGTGAAAAGGGGTGTGTTACAGACTCCGGAAGGGCTCCTACAGCCCAAGCGTTATCATAATCATCAATATAACTACTGCGGCGTGCAACCCGATCCCATAACTGTCACTCATAACCAGGATCTCAACCTCACTCGGTCATTAACCTCTACACTCTCACCACGGGCTCACAATGTCATAAAAATAACCCGGAACAATGATATGATGAATTCATAAATTAACTAAGACTAAGATATGATATAAAAATGCATGATTATGACTAAGTGTGGAATATTAAGCAAAAACGAGTGAGATGACAGAAAGAAACGACCGCTAAGGGTCCAAACAATACCAGCACCAAGCCTAAACATGATATTCAGTATGATTTACAGCTCAACTACATTATCACATGATGAAAACATGGATATCAACATGATAGAGTCACTAAACGGTGCCATGGAATCACCCAGGCCACAATTATCATGGTGCACGCTCGCACGCCCCCTCAATACTAATCACATAACACATAGTTCGAGGTTTCGAACCCTCAGAACCAAGTTTGGAAGTGTTACTTACCTCAAACCAAGCAAACTCCTACTTCACAATGTTCTTGCCTCTAGACTCGGCCTCTGAACGTCCCGAATCTAGCCACAAGCAATACAATACGATCAATATAGGCTAAAGGAACCAATTCCACAAGAAAAATACCAAATTATAGGCCAAATCCCAAATTCACTCAAACCCGTCCCCCGAGCCCATGTCTCAAAATCTGACAAAAGTCACAAAACTAGAAAGACTATTCGCTCACGAGTCGAACCATACCAAATTTACAAAAATCCGATCTCATATGGTCACTCAAATCCTCAAAATCCACTCTCCAATTTCCAAGCCCTAAATTCCCAAATTTCTAGCTCATATTACCAATGAGATGATGAACAACGCCATTGATTCATGAAATTTATACCATTATATGTTAAAATCACTTACCCCAACGTTTCCACTTGAAATCCTTCGAAAAATCGCCTCTCTCCCGAGTTCCTCAAACCCAAATAAAAAATGGAGAACAAAACCTCGAGCTAGGGTTTTCTGCCCAGCACAACCTCACTTGCGGTCCTATTTCCGCTTCTGCGACACCGCACCTGCGGAATTTCCAACGCAAGTTCGGAACTCACTTAATGCACCAGGTTCTACATCTGCGGTCAACTCATCATACCTTCGGTACGCACCTACGACCTCACCCTGTGCTTTTACAGAAAATACCAAACTCCTTTACGTCTGCATCTGCGGCTCCCCAAACGCACGTGCGACCTCGCACCTGTGGTCCCCACTCCGCAAGTGCGGAAACACAACCACCAGCAGCTTCAGCTACAATTTTCAAGTTCCAAACTCCTTGTTAACCATCCAGAATCACCCCAAGCCCCTCTGGACCTCAACCAAATATACCAACAAGTCATATATCAACATACGAACGTAGTCGAACCTTTGAATCACTCAAAAAACATCAAAACACCAAATTACACTTGGATTCAAGCCTAAAATCTTCTAACTTTTGAATTCCACAACTGATGCCGAAACCCGCTAAACCATGTCCGAATGACCTCAAATTTTGCACAAAAATCAAAAATGACACCACGAACCTACTTCAACTTTTGGAAATCTAATCTGACCCCGATATCAAAATTTCCACTGCTGACCAAAATCGCCAAAATTCCAGCTTTCGCCAATTCAAGCCAAATTCTACTACAGGCCTCCAAATCACATCCCAAACTCCTAAGTCCAAAATCACCTAACATAGCTAATGGAACCATCAAAATTCAAATCCGAGGTCGTTCACACATAAGTCAACATCTGGTCAACTCTTCCAACTTAAACCTTCTCATAAGAGACTAAGTGTCTCAATTCACTCCAAAACCTCACCGGGCCCGAACTGACTAACCTAGTAAGTCAAAAATACAGCTGAAGAACACAAAAGGAGCAGGAAATGGGGGAACTAAGCTATAACTCTTGAAACGACTGGCCGGGTCATTACATCCTTCCCCTCTTAAACAAATGTTCATCCTCAAATGGGTCTAGAAACATACCTAAAATATCAAATATGTGTGGATATCTGCTCCGCATCTCCTACTCAGTCTTCCAAGTAGCCTCCTCTACGGGCTGACCTCTCCACTGCACTTTCACCGAAGCTATATCCTTTGATCTTAACTTTCGGACCTGCCACTCCAAAATAGGCACTGGCTCCACATCATAGGTCAAATCACCATCCAACTGAACCTTACTGAAATCAAGAACATGAGATGGATCACCGATATACTTTCGAAGCATAGAAACGTGAAATACTGGATGCACACCCGATAAGCTAGGTGGTAAAGCAAGCTCATAGGCCACCTCCCCAATCCTCCGAAGCACCTCAAACGGTCCAATAAACCGAGGGCTTAACTTGCCCTTCTTCCCAAATCTCATAACACCCTTCATGGATGAAACCTTCAGTAGAACCTTCTTTCTAACCATATAAGACACATCACAGACCTTTCTATCAGCATGACTCTTTTGTCTTGATTGCGCCATGCGAAGCCTCTCCTGAATCAATTTCACCTTATCCAATGCATCCTGAACTAAGCCTGTGCCCAAAAGCCTAGCCTCACCCGGCTCAAGACAACCCACTAGAGATCTACACCGCCTCCCATATAAAGCCTCATACAGAGCCATCAGAATATTCGACTGATAACTGTTGTTATATGCAAACTCCACGAGCGGTAAAAACTAATCCCATGAACCACCAAAATCAATGACACAAGCACGCAACATGTCCTCCAATATCTGAATAGTGTGCTCGGACTGTCCGTATCTGAGGGTGAAATGTTGTGCTCAACTCAACCTAAGTGCCCAACTTTCGTTGCACGACCCTCCAGAGCTGCGATGTAAAATGCGTGCCTCTGTCTGAAATAATAGAAATTGGCACCCCATGAAGGCGAACAATCTCTCTGATATAAATCTTGGCCAATCACTCTGAAGAATAGGTAGTACACACAGGAATGAAGTGCGGGGACTTGATCAACCGATCCACAATCACCCAAATATCATTGAATTTCCTTGAAGTCCGTGGGAGCCCAACTACGAAATCCATGGTGATCCGCTCCCACTTCTACTCTGGAATCTCTATCTGATGAAGCAAGCCACCCGGCATCTGATGCTCATATTTCACCTACTGACAGTTGAGACACCGAGCTACAAACCCAACTAAATCTTTCTTCATACTCCTCCACCAATAGTGTTGTCTCAAATCCTGGTACATCTTCGCAACACCCAGATGGATAGAATACTACGAGCTGTGGGCCTCCTCAAGAATCAACTCCCGAAGCCCATCTACATTGGGCACACATATCCAACCCTGCATCCTTAATACCTCGTCATCACCAACAGTCACATCTCTGGCGTCATCATGACGAACCTTGTCCTTGAGGACAAGAAAATGAGGATCATCATACTAGCTCTCTCTAGTACGATCAAAAAATGAAGACCGGGAAACCACATAAGCTAAGACCCGACTAGGATCCAAAATATCCAATATCACAAAACGATTGGCCAAAGCCTGAACATCAACTGCAAGAGGTCTCTCCACAACAAGAAGGAATGCAAGACTACCCATACTCACTACCTTTCTACTCAAGGCATCAGCCATTGGCTTTTCCCGAATGGTACAAAATGGTAATATTATAGTCCTTTAGCAGCTCCAACAATCTTCGTTGCCTAAAATTGAGATCCTTCTCTTTGAACAAGCGTTGGAGGCTACGATGATTAGTAAACACCTCTCAAAACACACCATAGAGATAGTGCCTCCAAATCTTCAACGAGTGAACAATGGCAGCCAACTCCAAATCATAAACATGGTAGTTCTTCTCATGGGGCTTCAACTGACGTGAAGCATAAGCAATCACTCTACCCTCTTGCATCAAACACACTCGATACCAATCCGAGAAGCATCACAATATACTGAATATGAACCAAAACCTGATGGCAAAACTAACACTAGGGTTGTGGTCAAGGTAGTCTTGAGCTTTTGAAAGCTCGCCTCACACTCATTCGACCACCTGAAAGGAGCACCCTTTTGGGTCAATTTGGTCAAGGACGATGCAATAGAAGAGAATCCCTACATGAACCGACGGTAATAACCCGCCAAACCAAGAAAGCTATAAATCTCTATGGTTGAGGATGGTCTGGGCCAACTCTGGACCGCCTCTATCTTTTTCGAATCAACCAATACCCTCACTGGACACCACGTGCCCCAAGAACGCTACTGAACTGAGCCAAAACGCATACTTGGAGAACTTAGCATAAAGATTGTCCTCCTTCAACTACCGCAATACAACTCTCAAATGCTCAGTGTGCTCCTCCTAGCTATGAAATTACACCAGGATATCATCAATGAATACAATAACAAACGAGTTTAGATATAGCCGAAACATGTTGTTCATCAAATGCATGGACGTTGTTGGGCCATTGGTCAGCCCAACAGACACCACAAGGAACTTATAATGACCACATAGGGTCCTAAAAGCTACCTTAAGAATGTCTGAGTCCCTAATCTTCAACTGGTGATACCCTAACATCAAGTCGATCTTGGAGAACACCCTCACTCCCTGAAGCTGGTCAAATAAATCATCAATATGAGGAAAATGATACTTGTTCTTGATTGTGACTTTGTTCAATTTCCTGTAATCAATACACATTCTCATAGTGCCATCCTTCTTCTTCACAAATAGAACTGGTGCACCCTAAGGTGACACACTAGGCCGAATAAACCCCTCATTAATGAGTTTCTGAAGTTGTTCATTCAATTCCTTTAACTCCGTTGGTGCCATACAATACGGTGGAATAAAAATAGGCTGAGTGTCCAGCACCAAATCAATACCGAAGTCGATATCTCTGTCCGGTGGCATGCACGGTGGGTCTGCAGGAAACACATCCGGAAAATCCCTCGCCACTAGAAATGAATCAATAGTAGGAGTCTCTACACTGACATCTCTCCCAAAAGCCAAATAAGAAAGACAACCCTTCACAACCATGTGTTGGGCCTTCAAGAATGAAATCACTCTATTGGGAACATAATTCGATGAACCTGGCCACTCAATCTGTGGCACTCCCAGTATAGACAACATCACCGTCATAGCATGAAAATCCAAAATAGCATGACAGGGAGATAATCAATTCATGCCCAATATCACATCAAAGTCAACCATACTAAGTAGCAACATATCCACTCTAGTCTCTAGTCCCCCAATAGTCACAACACATGATCGATATACACAGTCCACAACAATAGTATCGCCACTGGTGTAGATACATGAATAAATGAAACAAGAGACTCGCGGGGCGTATCCAAATAATGAGCAAAATACGATAACATAGATGAAAAAGTGGAACCAGGATTAAATAATACAGAGTCAACCCTATGGCAAACTGAGATAATACCTGTGATCACAGCATTTGAAATACTAACATCTGGTCTAGTAGGGAGCGCATAGAAATAGGCCTGACCAGCCTCCCCCTCTAGGGCAACCCCTAGCTAACTGACCTCCACCCTGAGCTATCTAGGCGGGCGGTGAAGTAACTGGTGCTGAAGCCGAAGGCTGACTCCTCTGTTGGGATGAACCTCCCGTAAGGTGGGGACTGAACCTCTTGATATGACCCAAATCCCCACATTCAAAGTAACCTCTCCCTGTAAATGGCGGTGGGGAATGAAGGGAGCCCCGAGCACCGGGATACCTGCTAGAAGGACCAAGCATAGATGAACCTTGAGTTGATGGTGCATGAGTCAAATTCTAAGCTGGAAGGGCACTAAGGGATGAGCGGCCTTGCTGAGAACTGTGAGAACCATGGCCATATGTTGCACCACGGTGAACTGGGCGGGCCGTTTGAGCATGCCTGAAAGGACGACCTTTGCCAGGGCGAAATTGATCTCTAGAAGGAACACCACCAAAACTACCAGATCCTCGAGGCTTCTTGACCTCCCTCTCAACCCGCTCTTGGTGGCGAACAGACTCAATCTCCCGAGCGATGTCAACAACCTCTTTAAAAGAAGCACCAGAAACACTCCCTCTAGTCATAAGAATCCGTAGCTGATGTGCGAGGCCATCAACGAACCTCCTGATCCTCTCTCTATCTGTGGGAACCAACCAAACAGCATGACGGGGTAACTAAGAAAATCTCATCTCATACTGCATCACAGCCATATCATCCTGTTTTAACTGCTCAAACTGCTTGTGCAACTCCTCTCTACGGTACTGTGGCACATACTTCTCTAGGTAGAGAATGGAGAATTGTTGCCATATAAGTGGCGCTGCACCAATCGGCCTACGCCTCTCATAAGCCTCCCACCAAGTGAAAGCTATTCCAGAGAGCTGAAAAGTAATGAACGAGACCCTAGTGGTCTCCAAAATACCTGATGTACGGGGAATCCTCTGACACTTATCCAAGAAATCCTGGGCATACTCGCCCTCTACACCACTGAAAGTCGGAGGATGAAGTCTACCAAACCTCTCCAATCTATGCTGCTCATCATCAAACAGGTAGGAACCACATAGTCCTGAGCAGCTGCAACCGGCTGGGCTGGTGGTGCCCCCAGTGTTTGAACTCCCTAAACAACCTGCTCGGGTGTATGGGCGGCAGGAGTCTGAGTGCCTCCTCCAGCCTAAGAAGTGGCTGATGTAGTATAAATAGAGACCGCCTGATCAAGACTGATGCACACGGTCAGAATCTGAGCTAAGGTCTCTTGAAGACCTGGAATCACAAAGGGCACAGCTTGTGCCTGAGCTGGTCCCGCTGGTGCATCCACAACTGGGACCTGATCCTGTACTGGGCAACTGGTGGATCTGCAAGTGATGCCCTAGCTACTGTGCGGGCTATGCCCTTACCCCTACCACAACCTCTACCGCGACCTCGGCCTCTCTCGGCCCTAACTGGTGGCACTGGTGGTTGTCCATCCTACTCAGTAGCACGTGTCCTCATCATCTGTGAGAGAATAAAATAACAGAAGTTTAGTTACTAGTATCAACAGATTCACACAATAAGATTTCAAGAATGTGGAGTTTCTTAAGGATTCTGCAGTCTCTCGAAGATAAGTACAGACGTTTTCGTACCAATCTGCAAGACTTTACTAAACCCGCTCATGACTTGTGAGACCTATGTTACCTAAGCTCTGATACTAACTTGTCACGACCCTAAACTCAAACTTGTTGTAATGGCGCCTATCCATAGTACTATGCCAGCCAACTTCTACAATACTACCAAAATTCATTAAAAGTTATGCCAAAAGACATATGTTCAACAGAATTTCATAAAATTAAACAAGAGTTGAACTCAAAAAGAAATAGAAATGCAGAAAGTAAAGCCCCAAACATTGGGGTGTCACTGTGTCATAAGCCACTACTACAAACTGTTCTAATAACAACAAGACTAACATAGTCTGGGAAAAATCCAAATACAACTACGGGGAAGATAGAGAAGATGAAAGCATGACTGCAATCGCTAGCCACCTTATATACAGTGATCAGCAACAGAAAATATCAGCAGCCACTACCGAGTCCAGAGATACCTGGAGCTGCACATAAGATGTAGGGGTAACTTGAGTACATCAACTTAGTAAGTAACAAATCCAAATTATGGACTGATAGGTAGTGACGAACATAACCTCAACAGGTAAATAGAAGTAAACTGTATAGAAAAGTATGCATGCTTTCAATTCAAGTATTCAACTCAAGCAGTAAAGTAAATACTGATATGTACAATGTAAGGTATAAAGCTCAGCTAATCTCTACGTGCCAATGCACAGAATGTATGAAAATGCACCATGTAACCTAGGCTCTGATACCAACTTGTCACAACCCTAAACTCAAACATGTCATGATGGCGCCTATCCATAGTACTAGGCCAACCGACTTCCACAATAATACCATAATTCATTAAAAGCTATGCCAAAATACATATGTTTAGTAGAATTTCATAAAAGAAAACAAGAGTTGAACTCAAAAAGAAATAGAAATGCAGAAAGTAAAGCCCCAAACATCGGGGTGTCACTGAGTCATGAGCCACTACTATAAACTGTTCTGATAACAACAAGACTAACATAGTCTGGGAAAATCCAAATACAACTACGGGGAAGATAGAGAAAATGAAAGCATAACTGCGATCGCCAGGCAGCTACCTTACTATCTACATTGATCAGCAACAGAAAATATCAGCAGCCGCTACCGTGGCCAGAGATACCTGGATCTGCACATAAAGTGCAGAGGGGTAACGTGAGTACACCAACTCAGTAAGTAACAAATCCAAACTATGGATTGATCGGTAGTGACGAACTTAACCTCAACAGGTAAACATAAGTAAATTGTGTTGAAAAGTAGGCATACTTTCAATTCAAGTATTCAACTCAAGTAGTAAAGTAAATACTAATATGGACAATATGAGGTATAAAGTTCAGCTAATCTCTACGTGTCAATGCAGAGAATGTATGAAAATGCACCATGTACCTCCACTCTCAAGTGACCAACCACCCGGTACTGTGTATGGCCATCCAGCCTAGGGAAGATCCATCCCGGAATATATACACACCACTGACAACAGTAACTCCGTACTAAGGAAGGCCATTTCAGCCATGTGGAGAAGATCCATATCTAGGTGTCAATGCTTCGGACAAGATCCATGTCCAAGGAAGATCCATCCCTTAATAATATCAACTGCTCTCACTAGGTGTATGTTACAGACTCCGGAGGGTCTCCTATAGTCCAAGCGCTATCATAATCATCAATATAACTGATTCAACGTGCAGAATGATCCCATAACTGTCACTAATAACCAGGATCTTGGCCTCACTCAGTCATTAACCTCTCTAGTCTTACATAAGTTCACAATGTCATGAAAACAACTCGGAACAATGACATGATGAATCAATAATTAACTAAGACTGAGATATGATATAAGAATGCATGATTATGATTGGGTACAGAATATTAAGTGAAAACTAGTGAGATGACAGCAAGAAACAACCGCTAAGGGTCCAAACAATACCGACACAAATCCTACACATGATATTCAACATGATTTACTGCTCAACTACGTTATCACATGATGATAACACGGATATCAACAGGATAGAGTCACTAAACGGTGCCATGGAATCACCCAGGCCACAATTATCACGGTGCACGCCCATCACTTGGCATGAGAGTCACCTCAATACTAATCACATAACACATAGTTCGGGGTTTAGAACTCTTAGAACCAAGTTTGGAAGCGTTACTTACCTCAAACCAAGCAAACTCCTACTCCGCAATGCCCTTGCCTCTCGACTCAGCCTCCGAACGTCCTGAATCTACCCATAAGCAACACAATACGATCAATATAGGCTAAAGGAACCAATTCCACAAGAAAAATACCAAATTATAGGCCAAATCCCGAAATTCACCCAAACCCAACCCCCGGGCCCACGTCACGAAATTCGACAAAAGTAACAAAACTAGAAATCTCATTCGCTCACGAGTCTAACCATACCAAATTTATCAAAATCCGACCTCATTTGGTCACTCAAATCCTCAAAGTCCACTCTCTAATCCATGGATTCATGAAATTTATATCATTATAGGTTAGAATCACTTACCCCAACGTTGCTCCTTGAAATACTTCGAAAATCGCCTCTCTCCCGAGTTCCTCAAACCCAAAATCAAAAATGGAGAACAAAACCTTGAGCTATGGTTTTCTGCCCAGCAAAACCGCACTTGCGGTCCTATTTCCTCTTTTGTGACACCGCACCTGAGGAATTTCAATCGCAAGTGTGGAACTCACTTAATCCACCAGGTTCCATATCTGCGGCAACTCATCGCACCTGCGACCTCACCTTCCGCTTCTGCAAAAAAGACCAAATTCCTCTACGTCTGCATCTGTGCCTCCCCAAACGCACTTATGGCCTCGCACCTACGGTCCCCACTCTGCAGGTGCGGAAACACCAGCAACAACAGCTTCGGCTACAATTTCCAAGTTTCAAACACCCTGTTAACCATTCGGAATTACCCCGAGCCTATCGGGACCTCAACCAAACATACCAACAAGTCATATATCAACATACAAACTTAGTTGAACTTTTGAATCACTCAAAACAATATCAAAACACCAAATTACACTTGGATTCAAGCCTAAAAACTTCTAAACTTCTGAATTCCACAACCGATGCCAAAACCCGCTAAACCACGTCCGAATGAACTCAAATTTTGCATACAAGTCAAAAATGACACCACAAACCTACTCCAACTTCCGGAAATTCAATTTGACCCCGATATCGAATTTTTCCACTGCCGACCAAAATCGCCAAAATCCAGCTTTCGGCAATTCAAGCCGAATTCTACTGCAGGCCTCCAAATCACATTTTGAATGCGCTCCTAAGTCCAAAATCACCTAACGGAGCTAACAGAACCATCAAAATTTAAATTCAAGATTGTTCACACATAAGTCAACATCCGGTCAACTCTTCCAACTTAAACCTTCTCATAAGAGACTAAGTATCTCAATTCACTCCAAAACCTCACCGGACCCAAACCGACTAACTCGGTAAGTCAAAAATATAGCTGAAGAACACAAAAGGAGCAAAAAATGGGGGAACAGGGCTATAACTCTCGAAACGACCGGTCAGGTCGTTACAAAAATCCTCCATTCTTGCCCACTGTAGTATTTTCTACCAACTGTAGTATTTTCTGTTGAACAGAGGTGGTCTAGCAGTTGACTGTCCTTCGTTAATTTTAGGTGGAGTACTCATTTTGCTTCCAATATCTCTCTAGGTGTTAACCACGTTTGAGAGAACCTACTCTGATATCAATTGTTAGATTGAGTGCCTTCCTAAATTACTAAAGAACTTGGTTCTTTCTCTTACTCTTTAAGCGTAAACAAAATAAATAGTAAAAAATAAAGACGACAATTTTTACATGAAAAATCACCCAGATCAAATGTGCAAAAACCACGACCTACCACGTAGGATTTTAGCTTCAACTTCACTAAAACAAATGAGCCAAATATACTGATTACAAGACCTGTAAATTAATATCCACACAGTTCTCCTACTTCAATTATCTAAGTGAATAACAAGTTACTCTAACTTGCACACTCAAACACTTGCTCCAACTAACATATTATGAATGACAACTTGATTATAAATCAATTTCCTAATACACATTAACTAATAGACTCAAGAAGAACACTAAGACTAGTAATTGCTTGAGTATTGAAAATGTAGTTCCATAGTTGACGTGCAAAAGGATAGTGTCCTTAGTCCATCAAGAAAGTATTTAAATTCACTAGACTTTAAGATCTTTTGGGAGTCCTATACATAGTCAACTTTTAATTTGATAGGACTCCTACAGTTTCAAGGACTTCACAAATCTTGTGACTCTTGTCTATCACTTATGTGAGCATATTTTCTTGGACAATGACTCTTATCACACTATCATATTAACAGCCTTTTTCCAGCAATCTAGGATCATAGTAACTTTGTGAAAACTTTATTGCCTTGTAAGAACCTTCACCATCTACCTTGAGAATCTGGTTCTAAGAACACTTTAGCAGCTACCTTGAGGACCTAGTTCTTAGCGACATTCACCTGGACACATTTTGTTAATCATCAAAACCCCAATTCTCAATAGTTTCTTTTGGGAAGAGAACCAGGAACTAGGAAAAATGAAAAAGTAGGAGAGAAAGGAAAAGAAGAAAGAAAAAAATGGGAATGACGTGACGAGAAGCGACGCAAACATGAGAAAGAAGAGACAAGCAAAAGAAGAAGAGGAATAAAGGGAAAAAAGAATAAAAAATGAAAATTAGTTTTTAAAAAGAAATATACACGTCAAATAGATTTGGTTGTGACATTTAAGGTGGTATTTATTCCACTTCAAAAAATTTCAAGGGGTAATCAGACTCCCATAAAGATAAAGTATGCAACAGAAAATTTGAGCTTAGTTTTAGGAGGTACTTATGCCTTTTTCCAAAATAAACACACTTAAAAAGCTATACAAATGTAAGGTAACTTCACATATTGTTTTAAAATGTTAGAGTCTCCTACATTAATTAAGGGAATGCTGTGTTAAGGTGTACGCAAGGCATTTTAGAGTTTCCCACATCGTTGAAAGAATGAGTTGTTGTTTCCTTATATGATTTTTGAAATTCGTTCCTATATAAGCTATTTTTTGGAGTTGGATTTATATTGAAAGTCAAAATCTAGAGGCCTAAAAAATTACATAAAGATTGCAGAGCATGTTCAACTAATGTCCCTGCCGAATAAGTGGAAAATTGTTTGGAATAGAAGGTCGGTGTTATGACCTGATAGGCCATCTTATATTTTAAAATCAAATTCTGTATTTCGAAGCCTTAAAAACCTCGTTTTAGCCGTTTTTTATTTACATGCACGGTCCAGGTATTATTTCCGGAAGGCTTATATGTTAAAAACTGATAAAAATAAGAATTTTGCCTTAAAAATTAATACGAGTTGACTTCGGTCAACATTTGAGTAAACGGACTTGGATCTGTACTTTGACGGTCCCGGTAGATCTGTATCATAATTTGGGACCTAGGCATATGCCCGGAATCAAATTCCGAGGTCCCTACCTCGAGATATGGATTTTTGATACAAAATTGAAAGTTTGAAAGTTTAATGATTTTAAGAATTGACTGATGTTTGGTCTTGTTGATACCGGGTCTGTAACTTGGTTCTGAAGCCTAGTACATGTTCATTATTATATTTATGACTTTGTCTGTGAGATTTGGTGAGAAACGGAGTTGGTTTGACGCGATTCAATCCGGTTGTGAAAATAGAAGTTTCAATTTTTTCTTGAAATTTTCATTTGATTTGGTGCTCAATTCATGGTTCTAGATGTTATTTTGGCTAGTTGATCATGCGAGCAAGTTCGTATGATGTTTTAGGACTTGTGTGCATGTTTAGTTTGGAACCCCGAGGGCTCAAGTGAGTTTCGGATAGGCTACAAGGTTAATTGAACTTAGAAAAATCTGGTTTTCTGCAGTTTCAGGTGCGTTCTGGTTTCCATCTTCGCATTCGCTAAGGTACTCTCGTGAACGCAAAGTGTGAACTGGGCTGGGGTATGGTTTTGTTCTATGTGAACATGAGTCCATGGTCACGAACACGGAGCACTAGGGGGTCTGCTCTCCGCAAACGTGACCGGCAACACGTGTCAGAGTTATTAGAGGTGGGTTGGGGATCAATATGTTATTCTACGCAAACGTGAGCCAAGGCTCGTGAATGCAGCCAGGGGGGACAGACCCTTCGTGAACACGTAGGTCTTCTGGGCCGCTACCCTTCGCGAATGCGGCAAGCCCATCTTGAACGAGAAGAAGGCCTGACGCTAGTGATTAAAACAGACTTGAAAACGGGATTTTTTCCATTCTTTCAAATTTTCAAAAGCTAAAAAGCCTAGAGACGATTTTCCTAAGAGATTTTCTTCCCCAATTTGTTTATAAATGATTCTTACCTAATTTCTTTCAATTACCCATTACATTTTATGAGTTTTCAACTTAAAATCTAGGATTTTCATGGTGGAAATTGGGGGTTTAGGTAGAATTAGGAATTTTTGTAAAATTAGAATTTAGACCTCGAATTAAGGTCGGATTTTGAAACAAATTACATATTCGGGCTTGAGGGCGAATGGGTAAATGGATTTTGGTCCGAACCTCGGGTTTTGACCAGTGAACCCGGGGTCGATTTTTGACTTTTTGGGGAACGTTTGGGAAATCAAAATTTATACATTTTAGTTGATTCTTTTAGCAATATTTGATATTATTGAGTTAATTGTGGCTAGATACGAGTGGTTTGGAGGCGAATTCTAGGGGAAAGGCCCTGGTGGAGCTTTGAATTGATTGTGGAGTGAGGTAAGTATTGTGTCTAACCTTGACTTGATGGTATTAGGAACTCTCGGACTATGTGCTATGTGATTCACATGTGAGCGGCGTATATGCAAGGTGACGAGTGCTTATACGCCGCCGAATTATCGGTTTTCCCTCATTTTCCGCTTTTCCTTGATTATTTCTTTCCCTGCTTTAACTGTTATATGCTCTAAATGTTTTCAATGCTTAACTGCTACATGTTAATCAATATCGTCTCCTGTTAATGGTGTTAGCTTTTTTCATAGTCTCATGATTCCCTACTATTTACTTAAATTGACTTTCTTGCGCCTTCTAATTGTTAATTGCTGGATTGGTCTCGCTGTGTAGTATTACTTTTGTAGATCTTTATATGGTACAAGGTTTCCTTTTTGGTTCAGTTTAGTATTTATTGATCGTAAAGGTTTTGTGTTCCGAACTGTTGATTTGAATGTGTATATTGAGTGTTTGGTACTGATATAGTTGGATCGAGTTGCATGCTGCAGCAGATGTAATAAGGGTGGATTGATATGGTGGAATAAGGGTCAATTCGTACTGTAAGGTGGGATCGGGTTACACACCTCAACAGGTGCAATACGAATAGTTTAATATGGTGAAATAAGGGTGAATTATGATATTGACCTTGATATATGGTAGGATCGGGTTGCGCACCACAATATTTATTATTATTTATTATTGTTGATATTATTACGATGAAATAAGGGAGAATTTTGTGTTGTCTAGTGAGATCGGGTTGTGCGCCGCAACAATCTATATATTTTTATTTCATTAGATGTGTTGGTTACCTGTATTTTTAGTTGAACTATTAAGGATTCGTAATTTTGGATGACACTAGTTATTTCTTGAGGCTGTGGCTGTTATTTTCAGTTGACTATTTTACCATGTCCCGTATTTCTATTTTCTGTCATTATTATATATTGCGTACAGGTTGTAGTGCAAGTCACCCCTTTAGTCTCGTCACTACTTCATCGAGGTTAGGCTCGGTACTTACAAAGTACATGGGGTCAGTTGTACTCATACTACACTCTACACTTCTTGTGTAGGTTTTAGAGTCGGTCCCACCAGCGGTTATTAGCATGCTCGGATCGGACAATTGCGGAGACTTGAGGTATGACTGCTCAGCGCCCGCAGCTACTGGAGTCCCCTTCCCCTTTATATTTAGCTATGTATTTTCATTCAGACACTTGTATTTATTTTAGACCCTTGTATGTATTACTCTAGTAGCTCATGCACTTGTGACACCGGATTCAGGGATTTGTAGCAGATGTTTTACAGTTTTAGCTTCTGTATTTATATTTTGGATTATTGCAGTTGACTCAATTTTTCTTCATTAATTAATTTTAAACTGCTAAAAGGATAAATTGTTTTAACGTTGGTTTGCCTAGCAAGTCATTACGGTCCCGACAGTGGGAATTCCGGGTAGTTACAATCCTCCTGACCTAACTACAAAATTGGACTAGTGTTTGGTCTTGGTTTGAATTGATAAGTATAAGGTATTGAGTTTAAAATTTTAGATTCTTTAATTTCGCAAGTTCCATTTGTCCCACTACTTCGTATTGAAAAAGAATCTTGAAATATCATAAATCTGGTTGACCTAAGGATAAGTTTCCAGCAAATCATGTATTCAAATTTCAATCGACCAACATTGTACTAGTAGGATCAATTGCATGATTGGGCTTTGGCCTCAGTTTTTTAGATTGCGGTAATAATAGGAATCTCTAATAATTGGCTTTTGTCAGTCCGCAAATAGGAGAGAATAGACTACCTTTTTACCATAAATGGAGGTTGGATAACATAATATATGTTACTCTTTTTTTTTGTCTTTTCTCTCTTCTTTTGCCCTAGTTCTTAAGGTCAAACAAGAAATCAAGTAAGAAAATAAATAATGATTATGTTGGCAAAATGCATGATAGGTAGTGGCCTATGATTTTTAGTGGTCTGAGCAATTATAGAGGCGATTATACTTTGAAAGGGGTGAGACATAATGTGCATATATTCAAGCAAAGTGGGGTTGCCAAAAACAAGATGCTGCTGACTTGGGTTCCAATTTCTCAAAGAGTCATTAGACATCATGACTGCAAATATGACTAAGAAAAGACTTAAAATGATGTTTGGGTCAAATGGGATGATAGGGACATGATTTGGTCCCAAATCTAAAGTATAACTAACAACAACTACTATATCTAAGTGGACAATCGAAGAAAGTGATGTCATTTTCTCTTCTCTTTTCTTTTCTTGTTAAAATAAGGTGGGGGATGGTGAAAAAAAGAAGAAGCAAAGATATCTAAATTGAGGGTTCGGCCTGTAGAAGAACGAATTTTGTCTCCCTGGAAGAAGAATAGCTTCGCTCTTTAACCGAGGGCGGACGTAGCTTTGTATCAACAGGTTCAATTGAAACCATAATTTTTGACACGGAGTATAAATTTATATGCAAAAGCTTACTAAAATCGCATCATATTGTAGATATAAACTCATAACTTTAAGAATATAGCGAGTTCAATACTAAAAACAAGGTTGAACCCATTGAGTATAGATCCTGGATCATCCTATGTCTGTAACTAATTACATTTATCATAAGAAAAAGTGTCACGTTATAGACTTTAGACTTTCACTCTCAGTTTCTTAGAATAGAGGATATTTGATAATGATAATGGAATTGTACGTTTAAAATAAAATATAGCAACACAATATTAAATTACAGCTCAATTCAATGTGATGTGCATATACACTACTCGCTATTCTTTGTTAAGTGCTTGTTTTCTTTTCCTTTTGGCTTCTCTTGCAATTTCACTATCATTTAGAAATTTATTAAGTTTGGTAACTCCAGGTGATAGTAATACTAGGAGTTTCCTATTAAGCTGTTCCTAAACAGGTTTTATTTCATTCTTTTTAGGGGTATTATCAATTTTAGCCGGCGCCAGAAACTATTTACATATGATAATCGAAAAAGTATATATAAAATTTGTATAATTTTCGTATATAAGATACAAAAAATATGGGGTCTTTTTTTTTGTCTCTCTTGGTTCCTCTATATTGCACTATTATTTAGCAATTTTAACAAGTCTCGTAACTTCAGATGATAGTAATAGTCGGAATTGCCTGTTCCTAAGTAGGTTTTCATTCATTTTTTTTTCTTTATGTAATCCTGAGAGGGACGCGTGAACTCATTTCCTTAATACAAGTCTTACAATAATATAAAAGGATTTTTACTTTCTTATACACTATGTGAAACCTTAATACCTCACTACTCAAGTTTCAATTTAATTGCATGTGAAACCTTAATACCTCACTACTCAAGTTTCAATTTAATTGCATGACAAATTCCTTATGAGAATGGATAAAGGAGTTATTCCTGGGCCTACAGATCCACAAAGCAAAATAAGTTACATTACTATGGCTAGTAAATTTGTTTTTCCAATATACATTTTGTTATTTAACTGTGAGCATCAATGTACGAGATTTATATTACGAGATTTTTTCTTCCTATATAATATTTAAAACTTATTTATTAAAATTGTCCTAATGTTATATATTACCCGCCCTAAACAAGGATTACTTACAAATTATATACAATCTATTATTAGTGCCTTCAATTAGGAGATTTAGTTATATCATTTTCCTATTTTCTCTCCATTCCTCTTTTAATAAGACTCCTTTCATTTGTGTATTACCTATTTTAAGCCATAATAAACGGAATTGCAGTTACAAAAAGGAAAAAGCATAATTAAGCAGATTCAAAGTTTTAGAAGATTTCAAATTAAATTCAATCTCACCAATTCTGCTCGGACCCTAACGAACCCCTTCTTTTTTCTGGTTCTCCTCGTCTTCTTGTGTGTGTCTCTGTTATCAAATACATAATTTGTAGTTTGTTTTGTGAAAATTGAAATAGCAATGCCTCTTTGAGTAGCCATATGAACAGACGTTTTGTTTCTATTTCATATCTGGTTTAGTTAGGAGGCAGAAATTAAACTATATGAACATAAAAGATTGGATCATTTGGAACTCACTTATACCAAGGCCTTTCGAGTGGGAAAAAATTAAATTTAATCGCCTCCAAACTTCGGATTCAACTTTGTATTAGTATTTTCAATAAGAATCTATGCTACCCAGTTAATTTCTCACACAAAATTCAAATCTCATATAAAACTCAATTTCTCCAAACTGCGATGATGGCTTTTAATATGAAACTTGAAATTTCTCTACCCAAATCATTCAATTCCCATCAATATTCAAGTTTTTCCTTTCAAATAAATATGAATAGGTGGACATGAGTCTATTTGGAATTCATTCTCTACTCTTCTTTCCTTAATAAATCAATTGAGAAAAAGAACAATGTATGGTACATCAGCATACAAATTAAAAATAAACTTCGTTCAAATTTAATGCAAAATTGAATATCTACAGCAATATACATAGTAAAAAAAATGCATACAACCAATTATATATTATACAACTTATTCATAACTTATCTACAACTTTCATACATTATTTTACATAGTTAAATACAACTACAATATCATACAACTTAAATACGAATATATACAATATGTCTTTTGCATAATTTGTATCTGATTTATACATAGTAAAAATAAATTTTATACAACTAATTATATATTATATAATTTATTTGTAACTTATCTACAACTTTTGTCCAACCCAGTTAAATACAACTACAATATCATATAACTTAAATACAATTTTTATACAATATGTCTTTGTATATATTTTGTATCTGATTTGTATATATTTTGTATCTGGTGTGTGCTTCTTCCTCTCTAAAACTCCAATCAAACCTTAATCTCTTAATACAATTTTGATACATATCAATAAATTTATGTAAAAAGATAGTATTGATAACTTGAATACAAATTTTATACAACGATTCATACATTAATTTTGATACATATCAATAAATTTATGTAAAAAGATAGTATTGATAACTTGAATACAAATTTTATACAACGATTCATACATTATTCAACTATTTTTCGATTTTCATACAACATTCAAATAATATATATATATATATATATATATATATATATATATATATATATATATATATATATATATATATATATATATAACTACAATAGAATATAATTTACATACAATTATAATACAACTTTACTACAATTTCGCAAGTATATTGTAGTATAATGTATCTCATGTCTTCTTCTTCTTCTTCTTCTTCTTCTTCTTCTTCTTCTTCTTCTTCTTCTTCTTCTTCTTCCTCTTCTTTCTCTTTCTTCTTCTTCTTCTTCTTCTTCTTCTTCTTCGAGTTTCAATATGAAATTCAGCCAAAATCAAGTCTAATCTTCACCAAAATACACTCAAAATTGAGATATAAACTCCAAATGATATTTCCAATTGTTTGCAACAGCACCCAATCCAAACAAATAATGAATTTTGAAAACCCAAATTCGATTTTAATGCTTCAAAACTTTTTAATGACTGTCAATGGTGGAGAGTCAAACACCTTCAAAATTTATAATTCTACAGAGAATTAGGAGAGATTAAAGTCTCCGCATATGTTATAGCCCAACTAAAGTGAAGTGAATCTTCAGGCTTTGTGATTTTAACTTCATTGAGCATTTGTCTTTTTAAATCATAAACTGGTACTCCTTATGAGTCTCCAGGCTTTGCAAGAGAGAGACATATGACCAACTAAAGCGAAGTGAATCTTGAGGCTATGAGAGAGAGAGAGAGGGGGAGAGAAAGAGTAAAGGGATAAGGAAATAACTGATATTCCTTATTCATTACTCTATAATATAAAGGGATACTCATTTAAAACTTATTTTTATATAATTGGTAAATTGTATATGATCATATAATTAAATTAAAACTCTAGTAGTGAGGGTACTAAGGTTTCACATAGTGTATCGGAAGATAAAAAATCCCTTTTCATAACTCAAACTCGACTGCAGGTCCACTAGGCGCAAAGAAAATGAAATTAACCCGCCAGACTAATATTGAGCATGTTTATATTTTTTTTATAAATTTAATAAAAACAGGCTTTGGCATCAGTAAGAGTTTTAGAAGTCAATTAGCCAATGTAACTCAGCAGTAACCTTTTTTTTTTCTCTTACATGAATTTTCATCTCCATTTTAATTATCTGTGTGTTCATAAAAAAAGAAAATAACTACAAGCAACCTACTGGAATTAATCGAACCTAAACGAGTTGACAGGAAAAACATATTTAAGGAGGAAAAAGAAGATGAGAAGCATAACTACAAGCAATCTACTGGAATTATGAATTCGTTATTTAGCAAAGTACATCTTACTAATACAAAAAGTCGTCTAATGTTTTTGCATTAAAGCTATAACTGGATCGCATGAGAACCACGGATGGTAATGCGTCAGCATCATATATATACTCAAAAATTGCAGTAATATGACACTTTTTCGGATGATATTTAATTTTTAACCAACGCTTGCCTCATAGGGATAACTTTAAAGTCAAAAGTTAAAAGTGTTGACTTGAAGTTATGCCTATAAAGCAAGTGGAGATAAAGATTCAAGATTATTTACTTTGAGGGTTATTTGTGTACTTCACCCTCATATATTATAAGAAGTATATTATTGCGTACGATCACTGTAAAATTTATCACGCTATCTTGATACTTTGTCAGCTAGGTTTCGTACAAACAAGTGCGTTAACCCATACAAAATAGCTGGAGTACTTTTTTTTTCCATCAACGAATATACCACATACAAGGTGCACCAAGTGTAACAAATATTTGTCATTAGCTACAACATATTCGATCACTAAAAATAAATTGCGGAAATGAATTTGATATAGAAAACCTACATGAAGAGAGAAGTATAGAGAGAAGAAGATACTTTTACTTCAGACAAAAAAATGAATCTAACCGCATTTCTGGATCCTTTTGATCCTTATATACAACCAGCTTTACGAATATGGACACAAGACAAGTAAATGTGGCTACAAAAGTAAAGACTTGATAGAAATGTAAAATAGACTACATCAGCAATCAGTTATTTGGGCCTTCTTGTTTGGGCTGCCCACTATGAATTGGGCCACTGTTGGCATGTTGAAATCAAATCCATAATGGTACAAGGATATTACATTTTCAATTGTCCCACTCAAGATTTCTTTGATTAGATTCGTAAAAATTGTACGGGCGCCCTATTTGGTCGTCCTCATTTAATCTATACTTATTTTTTTTTAACTTTTAACTTGTACTCACATTTTAAATAACTTCAACCCCCTTTCTCCTCCTCCTTCTTTCTTCTGTTGCTGTTGGTGCTGCTATGGAACTTCAGTTCATGGGATGATTACCATAAATATGTTTATTAAATTATTTTAAAAAAATTATAAATAATTACAGATGAACTAAATAACTAGCTGTAACTATATTAGATGAGTACCCTTATTACTCTTATCTCTATTTCTTTCATTCACACCTATTCAGTTTCTGTCATGAAGTGGGGAAACAGCAGCAACTGATGAAGAAGAGCCGTGCTCTTTTGCTAAACGTAAAAGGTGGTAGGGGGCCTAATTATTTGACTGAAACACCAAATTCTTATATTGTTTACATAATTACAGATGACCAAGATCCCAAACAAACATAAATAATGCTAAAGTTTTTACAAATGAACTAAATAACTTTAGCTCTAGAGCTTAAGTTCGCCAGTTACAAAACAAAAACTATAGAGCTAAAGTTCGCCAATTACAAAAACAAAAACTTCGCCAGTTACAAAACAAAAACTTCAGCTCTAGAACTGAACTTTAGGTCTGGCTACTAGAATGCTGAAGTTTTGCGTGATTGTCGTTGTTACTTCAGTCCCGTCCCGTATGCTAAAGTTATGCGAAAAAAGCGGGTACGCTTGCAATTTTTTTTGCAAAGCGGACACAAGTTAAAACGTGACACAAAAAGCGGAGATAAATGTCAATGCCCCATTAGATTCCACCACGTTCGACATGTTCAATTCAATCTATGTTAACATCCAACACTATCAAACTAAGTTCACTAAGCAAATATCAATATACAACCTCAATTAGAACATCAAACATCCAATCAATTGTTACTATAACTGAACACACCATTAATTGGATGTTATAGTAATTTTAGAGAGATATAGCATTAAATTAGAACAATCTTCATTAAATTAGAGCTTTCAATAGGGGAAAAAAAAGAGAGAGAGAGAGAGATGAACAATTTGCAACACATCCTGCGTAGAAGTTAGATCAGATTAGTCATAAAGGAATAGGTGATCTATCCTCCTACTCTAATATTGGATGATATTCTTATTGGGATTGAAATAACAAGGCATCATGTGTAAGTTAACAAAATAAACTTTAGCAACGATAAATCAGACGATAAAAATAAAATTATACTAAAAGAAAAGGTTTAATTAATTGACCTACATTCATAAAAGAATTTACTAACATAAAAAAGAATACTAAAATATCGAGAGAAAATTCTCCCCCTAACCAAAATTCTCAAAACTCTAAGGAATATATATTGCGGATGCTATTGTGTTTTTCTATGATAAGGAAGAAGTGCGAAACTTCACAATTAGTCAAATATGGAAGATACCTATTCCACCAAAAATGCTTTTCCACAAAGAATTTTTTTCCCAAAAAAAGGTAATTCTAGTTAAAGTAGAAAATTAACACTAACCCTAACAATTCTATCTTGATCTAGGAGAATTGAGAAAGAGGTTCCCAGACAATTGAAAGTACCTTTTCTAATATTATGATTCACTTACTACTACCAAAGAAGAGATCACATGGAATCAAGGTTATGGATGACTACACTCTTTAGAAACATTGCACGGATGCTTCTGTTAAACATGTTTTGAGTTCGCCGGGCTTCTAAATACGTTCTTTACAGGTTTTTTTTTTTTTTTTTTTTTTTTAAATCAATGCGTTCTTTGTAGAAGTTTCCACTTCAGCTTGAATCCCCTATCTCTTGTCTTTTGTTAATATTTCCCTAGCCAATTTTACTATCTTGGTAAAGTTTAATCTGAGATCTGTAAAACAGGCAGCAAACTTTTGCACATTCATAGAGTTTCTCAAGCAAACATTCTAGTATAACATATATATATATATATATATCAATCATCATATCAACAGAGAAATGCATACTTATAGCATAGAAAATCTTTCATATATATTCATGACACAAGAGAGTACTCCTAATTGATGGTAAAATCCTCTTCAGAATCTGTACGAATATGAACTTCTAATTAAGAGTCACCCTTAGCGGGCATAAATCAACAGTCAGAGGTTCTTTTGGTTAGCAAATTGTTATTCCATCATAAATAAAGGAACAGAAAAGAAATAATTACTAGCTGATGAAGAAGTAACAAGCGATAACACCTTCTAATTAAGTTCTAGCAGAACGTGTCGACTTCACTCCTGATGCTTCTCATTAAATTCTTTGAAGTCTTTGATCAAATCTCACTGTAGCAAGCAGGCTGTGTTTCTACCTCAAAATTCCTATCTCTTGCCTTTTGTTAATTCAGTAGTATTAAAGCATACGGAATAGATATCAGAACATTAAGACATGCAACTCTTCAAGAGTATAGGGCAAATAGAGAAGCTCTAATATGCACTCAAATTGAGGAAGGTAACATTATGAAATACACCATCATAAAAAACCATCTAGTCATTAACTTTTCACTTGCAACAAAACTACAAAAATAAAAGAACAATTAGCAACACGGCCCAGGAAAACTTAGGTTCTTTAGTCATAAGGAACAGAAAAGAGACCTCATTTCGTAAAGAACAATATACAAGTGATCTATCTCCCCTTGCTTTCCACTACTTGAGAGAGTCACTACAAACACACCATTTTCTCTTAACTAGCACGACCAGCTTTGAAAGGGGAGCCTTGGCGTAACTGGTAAAGTTGCTGCCATGTGACCAGAAGGTCACGGGTTCGAGCCGTGGAAATTGCCTCTTGCAAAAATGCAGGGTAAGGCTGCGTACAATAGACTCTTATGGTCCAGCCTTTCCTCGGACCCGCGCATAGCGGGAGCTTAGTACACCGAGCTGTCCTTTTAGCACGACCAACTTTTTTGAACTTAAAATCAAAACCAAGGAGAAGGAATTTATCATGATTCTTGAAGCATATCAATGATGTCCAAGGCAAGGACAATACCATATGTTAAGTGGGATGTGGACTTCTTTGATTAAGTTCTGTAGATTTTTCAACTATCATTGCTTGACTTGTAAAACTATATCATTAGGCAATGTATAAGAAGAAATGGAGCACATAAAATAAAGAGAGATCATTGAACAGATTAGCAAACACTAAATTGAGACAGTGTGAGTCTTACCTACAATCATTAATGAGGACACTAAGACAATCATTCCCCATGCTCTCTTGCTCTTCTTGAATATTTTTAGCGGATGCTGCAGCGGAAGTTTTACATTTATGCAATTCTATTGACTCCAAGGTACAAATTTCCCCAAAATCTTTAGGGATTTCTTCAAGGTCGAAGCATCTTTTCAGAACTAGGCGTTGCAGCTTTGGGAAGTTAACACTTCCAGCATCCCAGTGCTTCAGGTATGTCTCATTAATTAGGAGTAATTTAAGCTGATTAAAAATCTCGTTGTCATTTAATCTCCAGAAAGCACCATAAAATCCATGGTATTTAATTTTAAGCACTTCGAGGTTTGGCAACATTACTATATTTGCTATGTCTTCCCACGGTAAATAAGTATCTGTTAAAGTCAAGCTGTTTAGAGATGTAGGCAAAGAGTACTTACCCGGCATTCGGCGAAAGTATTGTCTGTTGCCCCTGAACTTCAATATTTCAAGTTCTTTTAAACGGGAAAAATTACTTAGGTGCTGGGAAATCTCCACGCGCTCGAATTCTGTCAACTCTTCTTCATGATGAACTGTCAGTCTCTTAAGATTCGGAATAGCAGAAAACAATTCAGAAGTACAGCTGGACAAAGCTAGACAGGAAAGTACCTCCAGATTTTGTAGCTTATTTTGGAGAAAAGAAAAGAACCCAAAACTGTCTATTATACTCTGGGGGAAGGAAAAGAAACCATTCACGTGAAGATGTCTTAAATGTTTCATCTTCCAGATGGACGCAGGTATAGTTGGAGATTTATAACCTCGGTGCCCAAAAATCAAGGTCTGCAGATTATGAAGCTCTGAGACTAACCAGTGAATATCATCTTTACAGTAGAATTCAAGGTATCTGAGATGTACTAATTTTGTTACTTCAAGTGGAAAATCTTGAAATATAAAGCCAAAGATTACCAACACTCTTAGCAGTTTGAAGCGCTCAAAATGAGGAACTTGTTTAGAAGGCGTTTCTAATCCATGGAAAAAGTGCAGAGTTCAGTGCAGGTGGGTACAAGTTGAGCAGGACGAAGACGGAATAGGGTAGGGGTAAGGTCTGCGTACATATTACCCTCTCCAGACCCCACTTATGGGATTATACTGGGTCGTTGTTGTTGTTGTTGGAAAAAGTGCAGAGTTCGGGTGAGATCAATGGATGATGACTCCCAGCAGGTAGCCTGATAAATGCTTGAATGGAAACTGTAGCGACGAACACGAAGCTTCTGTGCAGAAGGATTAGTGGCTTCATGATTTCTAGTAACCTGCAGGAACTTCTCTTTCCCAGCTTCTCTTAAAATTAAGTCGCGAATCAGATCATGGACACCACATGTTCTCACCTCATTATTCCATCTCCTCTTTCTAACCATTAACAGATTCCTGCTAAGAAGATCCTCCAAACACTCTCTTCCCATTTCTTCTATGCTTTTGTGCCTTTCTTCCAATAGAAAACCCTCAGAAACCCATAAGTTTATCATTCTCTCAACCTCAACCTCACTATCTTCTGGAAAGACTCCTATGTAAAGGAAACATGATTTAAGATGATTAGGTAAGTAATTGTAACTCATAGCAAGCACACCTAGACATATATCTGGTTCATCAGCAACAACTATACTTACACTTTTGGCAACATCTCCCCAACTTTCTGGTGTTCTAGCAATTTTATAGAGATGTCCTGCAACCACTAGAAGAGCTAAAGGTAGTCCTTGGCATTTTTGTGCTACTTGCTTCCCAATATCCTCTAATTCAGGAGGACAAACCTGTTTTATTCCAAACACTTTGTCATGAAGTAAATTCCAACTTTCATCTACATTCAATAGGCTTATCTCATGAGGAGGGCTGTCAGGGTCAGCATGCATGGCCACATCATTGAGCCTACTAGTCAAAATAATTCGACTCCCATTATTATCGTCTGGAAAAGTTCTTGTCATAAGATCCCAGACGTCACTACTCCAAAGATCATCCATTACAGCAAGATACCTCCGACCCTTCAACTTTTTGTATATCATATCCATCAATTGATCATCATCAATCTCTTCTTTCACGCCATTTGAAGTACAAGAAAGAACACCTAACAACAAATCCCTAATTCGGTATTCTTGAGGTACTGTCACCCAAACATGGATGTCAAAACGATGCCTGATTTCAGGATCATCATATGCCTTTTTAGCTGGAGTCGTCTTTCCAACCCCCCCCCCCCCATTCCCAAATTTTCTTATGCTATACGATTAGACGAGGTCCCTATTAATCTTCTCTTGATGCTCATGAGGTCATCTTTAAGACCCACGACAATATTTTCTGGATTCAGTTTTGCTACATCTAGATGAATGACTAGGCAAGAAATTACACGTTTGCGGATCCTCATTTGTAGGTTCACCATAGCCTTGAACTTCATTTGTACCAAAACTACTTCCCATCACATTCCTCTTCACAGCATCAATCTTTTCTGCAAGTGGAGAAAATGTTTCGTGTAATGCCTTATTTTCCGTTGTTTCGTTAAGGACTTTATATTTACCAAACCTACAACTCATCACCTCCCTCTTTAGAGCATCAACCTTTTGCACAAGTGTCCTCAAGAAAGTGTTGGATAATGCCTCTCTTTCATTAATTTCATATATCTTTAGTTCTATGACATCTTCTGCTTCATTCACTGCATTTCTGATCTCTCTCTCCAACTCTTCAAACTTTTCACAATGTTGTCTTCTCTTGCTAGTGTCTTCAAGAAAGTTTTGGAAATACTCAAGACTATCAAGGAGAGACTCAACCATTCTTCTTGTTTCAGCACTAATCCAATGTGGCTTTTGCTGCACCAGTTGCTCCAAAGTTCGTTCGAGGGAAATCAGATCAGCATAAGCCATCTCTTTCACCAACTGTAGGATGAAAAAAAAAATTCACTTCTCTCTTTATTTGTTTCCTAGATCAAACAAAACATCAATTGTAAACAAGAAAAGCAACAGTTAATAATGAGTTTTAAGCCTCAAATGCTAACCTAGATCTAGCTGGAAGAAAAAATTGAACGCTTTTGCAGATTGATTCAACCAAAATCTGCAAAAAATCAAAATCAACCATAACTCATAAGAGCAGATCTGCCAAAATAAAGAGGAAATAGAACTGAAAGGTGAACTATGATTCAAGGTAGCTAAACTTGAGTTCTTAAAACCTAAAACAAAACCTGGTCCCTCGGGATTTTTGCTCAAAGATGCAGAACAAATAAATGGAACATACAGTCTTGAAAGCAGCATTGTTTTACATATCTCAGTGGTTTAGTAAGCTTAAGTTTTCTTTCATTTTACTCCTATGTTCATAAATTGGCAAAAGACAGGGAAGCCGAGAAAAAGTAAGCTCAAAAATGAAAGCTCATCTCTCTTTTCACTTTACATAAATAAAAAATGCATTAAAAAAATGGTAATTAATTACAAAACACTGTTTTGCAAACTCATTTGCTCCTCGTTTCATTGGTTTCTCTGATCAAACATATATTGGTAAGAGTCACATGGATTTAGAGTTATAAGGCCTCAAATGCGTACCTGGCTTTAGTTGGGAAAGAAACATTTAAAAGCTACCGCAGATTGGCACGAACAGAGCCTGCAAATTCCGAATTACTAGTGTTTAACTTGAAAATGATAACTACAATTATATTTAATTTTGTGGTTCTAAAAATACGTGATTTATTTTAATACTAATCGTAGCGCAATAGACGCTAACTGTAAGTAAAAAAATTAGAAATACAAAACAATAGGATCACAAGGCTGGGCCTCGAGCTGGCTGGAGCAGGGCCTCGAGGTTTAGGTGGGGCTAATAGCAATGAACAATTGATGAAGAATCAATGATAATGAGGGCCTCAAAGATGGCCTTTTGCGGTTAATAATGAGCAATAAATGAAGAACAATAAATGAACAATGAAAGAATAAGCAATAAATGTGAAGAACAACTGTATTAGCAAAGAGCAAAGAATGTTGTATTGTATTCAATATGTTGTATAATAATCCGGATCCTCTTTTACAAGATGACAAGGGTCTCTTTATATAGGAGGGGTGAATCCCAACACAGTACATGTCTAATAAATGACGAAGAAATGCTACTAGTACAGCTGTATAGCAGCTCAGTACGAATTTGTACTATTCTTACAGACTCTGTCAGTCCCCATCGCGTGCCCTCGGGGTACACCATGATAAGTTTTCGACGTTCCCTGCCGAGGCGAGTGCTTCGGGGATGGACCATGGACTCTGTTATTTGATCCCATCGAGGCCGGGCTTGAATTGCCACTGGAGCCTTAAAACGGTCCTCCCTAATTTTGACTATATATAGATAATCTCCGCGTTTCTTAGAGTGAAACGATAAGAAACGATCTTAACCATGATTTTCTCGAACCTCTCGTGATGACGCCACGTTGGTGACGTAGGTACTCGAAATGATTGAAATGTCCCGTCGGTTCATTCCCTCATAAGCATTGAACGCACTGCCGGTCCGTTTCCCAAAAAATATTGAATGCACTGTTGGTTCACCTTCCAAAAAGCGCTGATTGCGTCGCCGATCTGTTTCCCTAAAAGCATTGATTGCGCTGTCAGTTACGCTATTGTTTCTCTATAAATGGGGGATTGCATGAACCAAGACTTCACTCAGTCTTTCTTCAACAGCCTTTAGCCCTTTCCCTTCTCTATATCCTCCTCCAAACTCCTATTTTTATGGTTCAAACTCGTGACCATAAGGTCATACGGTAACAACTTTGTCAGTTATGCCATGACTCTTTTTCAAAGTTTTTTCCCACTGAGTTGTTGTTGTTGTCGTTGTTGTTAGCTCGAAATAATGAGAGAAGGGTCTCAAATTCTTCCCGTATCAGAAGATATGTGGACCGTAAACCGCTGCTCATCTCTCTTAACTTCAACCTGGTGTGACGCTTCACTCCTTTTGCTTTCCATGGAGTGAGAGCATTATCTACTAACTTTTGCATCCTACACCGGTGCAATATCTCAAGAAGTGGCTTCATAATAGTAGTGCTGACGAGACCCATACTCGCAAAGTTATTCACCAGGCCATAATTTTCCTTGCTTGTTAAAAGTTTTTGCTCTTAGATAGGCTATAGCCTTTTCTTCATCTATTGCTGCTTCGGAGGAGGTTCCCGAAGATGTCACTCCCGAGGATATACCCTCGAAAGTAGATTAGGCATTTTAGCTGTTATTTTTTGCTTCTTTATTTATGTGTAAGGACCCCTCGCGGGCTTTGTAATCATCTTTCATTAATATAAGAGTTTCTTTATTTTGCCTTAATCTTGTGTAAACTCCATTTTGCCTTCGTTTGTGAGAAATCCAAGTGTATGACTTTGTCGATCGGTCTGAATACTAGACCCAGTCATAATAAACCCTCAGATTTTTAATTGGTTAATATGACATTCCTTGGTGCTCTCTGCTATCCCTTAGACTAAGCCTGGATTGATTTGATGCGAACTTAGGTCGTCGGGACTTCTAGGTCCGAATTGAGTGAGAGCAGGGTCTCGATTTTTGAAATAAAGCCTAGCCTTTTAGGCCTCGCTGGTAGACCTCGAGTGGTAAGTTTCTCAAACTGAAGCAACTTTTAGATTTCGCGACCGGGTGGGCGTTTGCTCGATCATCTGAAAATAAAGGTAGCCCTTAGGCTTTTACAAATAATCCCCGAGCGAGAGTTTGCTCGAACTCGGGCAGCCCGTGATTGAGCGAAAACTTGTTCAAACTTAAAATAAAGATAGCCTTGAGGCCTTATAAATATGGATGAATGGGAGGTTAGCCTTCACGTTATTTTTGAAATGTTGCAGGCACAACAGTTAGCGATCGCTCAGCTGCAAAGTCACCAGAAAACTCCCAGCACGGTAGCGTTGGGAATGGTTCCCCCAGCCAAGTAGGTACCGTAGAGATCAAGCAACAACGGGTCGGCAACCGACTCCACCATCGTAAAGATGCTCGAGGACCTCACAAAGAGGACCGAATTGGGCGAGAAGAAGATAGAAGCCAATGACAAAAAGGTCGAGACCTACAACTCCAGGGTTGACCAAATTTCGGGTGCACCCCTAATACTGAAAGGTGTAGATTCAAAGAAGTTCATACAAAGGCCATTCCCAGAAGAAGCGGCTCCAAAACCAATTCCAAAGAAGTTCAGAATGTCGGACCTTCCAAAATACAATGGAACCTCAGACCCCGACGAGCATGTTATTGCTTACACTTGTGCAGTGAAGGGCAACGACCTAAATGACGACGAGATCGAGTCAGTCTTGCTAAAAGAGTTCGAGGAAACACTCTCCAAAGGGGCCATGATGTGGTATCACAACCTAGCTCCTAACTCCATAGATTCATTTTCCATGCTGGCAGATTCTTTCACAAAAGGCACATGTTGGTGCCATCAAAGTAGCAATAAGGAAGTCTGACGTCTTCAAGATCAAGCAGAGGGAGAACGAGATGCTGTGAGAGTTTGTATCTCGCTTTGAAATGGAACGAATGGAACTACCACCAGTCTCCGATGGCTGGGCGGTACAGGCCTTCACTCAAGGTCTAGGTGAATGAATCTCAGTGGCTTCGAAGTAGCTGAAACAGAATCTAGTCAAATATCCTGCCGTGATCTGGTCGGACGTTCACAACCGATATCAATTGAAAATCAGGGTTGAGGACGACCAACTAGAAGACACATCGAGCTCGGTATACCCAATTATGCTTCTGGCGAAGGAGCCAAAGCCAAACAAGGAAATGTACCAGCCATACACCGATGACAGGAGAAATGCCCCGAGGCGTAACATACCCTACAATGACCAAAGGATGGACCGAGGCCAAAATTCTCGGGGACTCGTCAACAGAGCTGGATTCGATAGGGCACATAAGGCCAACGGAGGCACATTGCTTGTCAGAATACAACTTCAATGTCGATGTATCAGACATCGTGTTCGCTATCAGTAAAATCAGAGACACCAGGTGGCTCAGGCCTGTACAATCAGATCCTTCGCAAATAAATCATAACTTAGTGTGTGAATTCCACAACACGCACGTCCATTAGACCGAGGATTGCCACCAACTCCGAGAAGAAGTAGCCAGACTACTCAGTAAAGGTCACCCCCGAGAGTTACTCAGCGACCAGGCCAAAAATTAGTTCCGGGAAAGAGAGGTGGCTAAGAAGAACGAAACGAATGAGCCACAATATGTCATCCATATGATCTTATGAGGCATCGATGCCCCATATGAGCCCATAATGAGAAGAACAAACATATCCATCACCAGAGAAAAGCGAACTCGGGGATACATACCTGAGGATGCTCTCATATTCAGCGACGAAGACATCAAGACCTTTTCTCAGCCTCACAACAACGCACTGGTAATCTCTTTTCTTGTAAATACATTTCGAATTAAACATATACTTGTGGATCCAGGTAGCTCGGCCAACATTATCAGGTCTAGGGTGGTAGAACAGCTCGGACTAGTTGACCAAATCGTACCCGCCTCTCGAGTCCTCAGTGGATTCAACATGGCGAGTGGAACAACGGAAGGGGAAATCACCCTCCCAGTCAACGTGGCTGGCACAACCCAAAATGCCAAATTCCATGTCATCAAGGGAGACATGAGGTACAACGCCTTGCTCGCAAGGCCATGGATACACTGCATGAGAGCAGTACTATCCACCGTCCATCAAATGATGAAATTCCCGACAAAGGATGGGATTAAGACCGTCTATGAGGAACATCATGCGGCGAGAGAAATGTTCGCGGTGCACGATGTGGCCCCGACACAGGTACCTCCACCTTCGAAGGAGCCAAAGGATATGCAAACAGTAAAATAGCGATAACAAGCTACACTTTCGGCTATCCCCGACTAAACAAAGTAGGGGACCGTACTGCGTTCTCATCACAAGCCACTGAAACATATCAGGGCTCGAAACATCACCGACACATTCTACACTAAGGTATGATAGTCTCTTTTCTCTTTCAAATACATTCTACACTGGCCTGAGTGTAGGTATCCGATCAAAACGGCCAAAGCACTCTCCAACTCAAAGGCCTTAGGTTTCAAAAGCATGTGTTGCACTTTTTTCCTTCAACCGGGTTTTTATCCCAAAAAGGGTTTTACCAGCAAGGTTTTTAACGAGGCAACATCCATATGCTACCTAAGGAAGATTCAACAAGTATTCAAGGCTTCTTTTGCTATAAACCTCGAACACTGGGGGGCATCCCCCGGAAGGTCACCTACTCGGAGAAGTCTAGACATGCTAAGTGGGGTCTCGATAGGAAAATAATGTACCGGACCAAACGGTTAAACGAATCATGTCCGTATAGAACAACTGATCCCCTAATAGTAAAGGCATGTATACTTGTACTAAGTTATCAAAGAATACTTCCCGAAAGCATTTTGCGTTTCAAGGAAGCTCGACATTTTTTGCAAAAAATGGCCCCAAGGCCAAAAAACGTCCTGAATACTCAGGGACTGGCGTCAACAACTCGGAACAGTACAACCCCCAGGTCGGAGCTTCAAACTCGTGAGCCCTTAATTAGGCAACAACGAGATCACAAAACAACTCCAGAGCCAAAAACGTCCCGAATACTCGGGGACTGGTGTCGAAAACTCAAGCCACATGACCTCCGGGTTGGAAACTCCAAAATCGTAAGCCCTCGATAAGGCAATGCCAATTTTACAAGTAATGGCTCTCAAGCCAAGAAATCCCCGATGACTCGGGACTGCCGTTAATCACCATCTCCATCAACTTATCAAAGCTCGAGGCCATAAGACCATATGTAGGAAGCCTCGATCTCGTAAGACCTGTATAAGGCAACAATAATATCTGTAAGACCTCAAGCAAGGCATGAACCACACTTGTACCAAGTATCCAAAACTGTAAGACCTCAAAGGCATGTAAAACTTGTAAGACCTTACTAAAGGCATAAACCTGATCTCAAAGTTAAGGCTATATATCGAACTTGTAAGACCTCTAAAAGGCATAATCTCGATATAGATGCCGAAACTACTTCATTCGGGACTGAAAGGCTCCGACCAAACACAAATTACTACGGTCATAAGGCTGTACCATCCAAACTAACGCGACTCGGGGATGCCCGACTGTCGTTATAAAATCACAGGCCTTTAATTACTTCGAATATACTTCGAAAAGAATTGGTTAATTAGGCTACCCTCGACATAGGCAAAAGAGCTTCGACCATGTCAGCTCCCAAACACAAGCTTCGAGATACTCAGCCACCGAGACAAACCTCCCGAGGTGCTCGATCATCGCTATATAATGATTCACAATTGAGGTTTTTATCAAACCGTCAAAGAGTTACGCAAATATTATTTCAAAAAGTCCTTAACGAGGGAAAAATAAAGCTTATATTAGAGGTTGCACGACCCAAGGCGTAAGAGCCACTATCGCCAGCCCACATAAAAGGTCACATCGACCTAAGATGTAAGAGCCATTGTCGCTAGCCCACATAAAAGGTCACATCGACACAATGCGTAAGAGCCTAAGGGCCAACTTGCAATTCAAAAACTTAAGGGTTGAATGAGCTCGAGTCAAAACCCGATAAGGAGAATGAACCCAAAATAGTTAACTAAATATGCCTAAGAGCAAAAGCGTAAGAGCCACAATTGCCAGCGCTAAAATCGAAGGTTGCAACGACCAAACGAATAATAGCCACTGTCGCTAGTGCTAAAACCAAAGGTTGCGCCGACCCAGTACGAAGAGCCTAAGGTCCAGCTTGCAATTCAAAAAACTTGAGGGCTGACTAAGCTCAAGTTGATACCCGACTCAGAGACTGAACCCAAAATAGTTGACTAGACACACCTAAGAACACAAGCATAAGAGCTCGAACCGCGAAGCTTTCCTTTTATACATATATGCAGAAAAATACAAGCTCCATTTACAACATACTTCGAAAGTACTATGTACAGAATCAGAAAAGGAAATCTACTTCCCCCTTGGGGACTATGGCTCATCGTCCTCATCCTCACTATCCTCGGTGTCAGACAGAAGTGACTTAGGGCCACGTTCGTTCGCCCTCGCTCGCTTCACCTCTTCCAAGAGGTCAAAGCCTCTAGCATGGATCTTCTCAAAGGTTTCCCTTCGAGACTTGTGCTGAGCATATTCCTTGCTCCTGCCCTTACGCTCACAAGTCCTTCTTAGCTTAGCTGGAGCATCGGCAACGTCTTTCAAATAGACCGTCACTTTCTGGTCAGCCTTAGTTCGACTCATTACAGCTTTAGCCCGGGACTCCACAACCTCATCCTTTATCTTCAAAAGCTCAGACTCGAGCTTCGTAATCATATCTGTTCGAACCAAGCTATTATCACGAGCTAAGCAAAGTTGAACCTCTAGGGCAGAAGCTTTAGCTAGAGCACCCTTCTCCACCGAAGCCTGAGCGTCCCCCTGAGCCTTTAACTCATCATACTCGTGCTTGGCTCGGCCAACTTCATTCCGAAGGCGCTCCAGGTACTCCATCTTTTTCTACAACTGAAATAAATGAATCATGAGCCTCAGGAGCTAGAAGAAGGAACACACACTCCCTCGGAACAAAAACTACCTGCCCTTTCAGGTAGCTCTCATAATTCAAGCTTCGACTCACCTCATACCGTAAGCGTGCCAACTCGAATTCCCTTTCGTCACAAAGGAGCCTAAGGGATTTCTCCCCATCTAAAGCCTTCTACAGCCTGGCCTTACGGTGAAACAACTCGGACTTAAGCTTGTCAAAGGCCTGCAAAAGAAAACTCAATAGAAAGGGAAGGCGCAAAACTCAAAGGGCCTTTGCCAAAACTCACCACAGAGTGAAGCCGTTGAGCTTCCTCGAAGGTTGAGTACACATCTGCTAGTATGGCTTCCTTAGCCCCAGAAGAGCCGACCCTGGTTGGGATACGGTCTCTCGGTGTATACGATCCCGATTTTTTAGTATCCCTTGAAGTACCTTCGACGGATAAAGTAGACAGCAGCAGAGGAGAAACTGCCTTTCCAAAACCAGAAATTGGGGGTGAAGCAACTCAGTCAATACATCTTCTCTGAGCCCCCGGTCTTGTTTAGGCTTTCTTTGAGCACCATCGCCCTACAAAGGCATTTCTTGCTTGTTGTTATCATTCTTTAGCCCGGAAGTTGGCAATCTTCTCCCTCTCCTAAAGGGAATGACCACGTTTTGAGGGACTCTCCAATGCCTACGATGATAGAGTTAGTATGCAGAAAGAAAAAACACCCGTCTGAGAGAAAAAGGGGAGAGCAAATCACATAGCACGTATCGGGACGAATCAGCTCATCCATCCCCAATCTCCATCTTCTTCATCGTCAACAATGAAAGGTGTGGTGGATCGGCATCGCAGGGTCAGTAGGCCTCAATGATGAAAGGGTTGATACAGCCTGATAAGGTGATTGAGAGTGAATTCAAGGCCCACGTCTTCTGCAAAGAACCTCATCATCAATACTATCCAAAATGATGAGTGAATCTACGCCAAGGTAACCTGGTACTTTCGACGGAAGTTGAGCACAACTCCATCAATGCGGCCCAGTGTAAAGTGGTACGTGTACACATTCAAAAATCCCTCGGCATGGTCCATGATGCTCTCCTCCAGGCAAGGTACCACAATGCTACCTTTTATCCCTATCCACAATTCTTCCTCACCAACTCAAGGTGCTTTTCTCCTATTAAAGAAATAAACTTCGAGGCATACTCCCAACAACCTCGAGCATTGGGAGTCTTTTCTGACGGGAGTTTCCCTCCCAAAACAAAGTGCCTAGAGGCGGAGCTCCCTTCTCCTTGCCGAGCGGACCCTAATGAAGTAGCCATGGCTATGATAAAAAAGGAGAAATAAGGACTTGGGCGAAAAATTTGAGTTATAAGAAAATTGGCACAAGAAAGGAGAACTCTATGAAAGAGGATAACTACTCAAAATAACGGAATCTCCAAAAGGGCGAAGACAACGCCATATATGGGAAAAGAGGTGACCACCTATCTGCCTCAAAGGCCGATTAAAATATTGGCTAAAGCTTTTAACGCTTTGGAAAGATATGCCGACAGAATTGCCTCGGTCATTTTATAACCATATCATACACTCACCGTCGCCATACGATGTTTCGGGGTCGAAGACCCCCGCATCAACCAAGTCCCGAGATAGTACCCGATCTTGAGGACCTCCATCAAAAAAACGTTATGCTCCAGGAAGCCATTGACATCATTGCAAGTCCCGAGATAGTACCCGATCTCGAGGACCTCCATCAAAAAAACGTTATGCTCCAGGAAGCCATTGACATCATTGCAAGTCCTGAGATAATACCCGATCTTGAGGACCTCCATAAAAATGAAGTTAGACTCTAGGAAGCCATTGGCATCATTGCAAGTTCCAAGATAGTACCCGATCTCGAGGACCTCCATCGAAAAGAAAATAGGCTCCAGGATACCAATGCCCTCACTATATGTCCTGAGATGGTACCCAATCTCGATGACCCCCACTGAGAAGAAAACATGCTCCAAGGGGCCATTGATATCATTAAGAGACTCGACATGGTACCCGATCTCGAGGGCTTCTCTCACGAAGAAAATAAACGCTTAAACTTTACTCATATGGGCTTGGCCTTGGGGTACCATCTAAACCCGGGTAAACCCTCATCTGGGATCTATCTACAACACCTTAAGGCTATCTACACTAACTTCAAAACAAGTTTCCAGGTGGCTCGAGTTTGAGAAAACCCCCACTCGGGGACTATTCTCGAAAGCCTAAAGGCAGTCTCTATTCTCGGGCTTCTGAGCAAATTCCCCTTCAAAGATTATCACAAGGTCTAAAGGCTAAGTCTTGGTCGGAAGGTTCAAAGCCCTACTCTTATTCAACTTGAAGTCAGGGTCCCGATGACCCGAGTTTATCAGTCCAATCTGGGCTCGGTCCAAGGAACAGAAAAAGGTTCTGTGGGGAGCCGTGTTAATTAATCAAAAGTCAGAAGAAATACTCACACCCGGGCTCGATATTTGTGCCAATCGGTGGAGTCATGAACTCATATTCTTCACAAGCGTAGATAAAGGGAAATATAGCATACATCAGAGACAAATTGAAGAAACATCTTTATATTCATAAACACTTGATTACAAAAGCCCACGAGGGGTCCTTACATAAAAACAAAGAAGCAAAAGTATACATATAGTAAAAGCAAAGAGCCTAATTTATTCTCGGGGTTACATCCTCGGTGGCAGCATCTTCGAGCACCATCTCCTCGGGGATGCATTCTCGGTGGCAGTATCTTCAATCACTACCTCCTCGGGGGTCTCATCTTGGTCCTCTAGAATGACATCTCCAACGGCGAAGATGAAGAAGTGGAAAGTGATAGAGAAGAGAAAAGTTACGCGAGAGAAGCAGAAAGGGATGAAGAAGTGGCTGGGTGAAAAATCTGGCTAGTATGGATTTCGCCAGCACTACTATTGTGAAGCAAGTTATTGAAACGTTACACCGGTGCGGGGATGCACCAGTTAGTAGATATACCACCTTACTCCACGAAAAGCAGAAGGAGTGAGGCACCGCACTAGGTAGTCGGAGGAGGTGAGCAGTAGTGTAAAGTCCGAACACCCTCCTGAGCAGCGGTGTAAAGTCCAAACATTTTCTTGAGTGGGAAGAAATCAACCCCCTATCTCCTCGTTTCGAGCCAATGATGATAGCAGTAAGAACAACAACAACAACAACAATAATGGGTTGGTGTAATCTCGCTCAGTAAGGAAGAGCCCTAGAAAAAAGCCATGGTATAACTGATGAGAATGCCACCATGAAGCTTTAAGGCCACGGGCCTCAGACATGGGAAATGACAATGGATGAGGATGGAGAGAAGAAATGAGTGAAAGGCTGATTGAAGAACATTGTAATGAAGAATTGATTCGAGGAAGCTCCCATTTATGGAAAGGGTGGCAGCGTAACTGACGGTGCCATCAATGTATTTGAAAAACGTACCGGCATAAGCAATCAATGCATTTTTGGGAGCTAAACCGGTGGCGACATTATCACTTTGAAGAATAAGAATCGACAGTGCATTGAATGATTCTGGAAAGATGAAATGACGGGACGTCTCGGTTATCATGGAAGCTTGCATCATCAGTATGACATCATCATGGAAATTCAAAGAGATGGATATCAAAATAGTTTCTTATCGTTCTACTCTAAGAAATGTGGGGACTATCTGTATACGGTAAAATCGGAGGGTCCACTTTTCCATCGCTATGACATCTCGAAGGCTCGAAACCACGGTCGAGTTTCATCCCTCGAGGGCCATCGACACTCGACCTTGGAGCAGTACGAACTGACGGTTATGTAGAGAAAGTGGGGAGTTCCCAAAGTGTGCAGCTAGAGCCGACAAAGTCTGTTAGGCTAGTCTAAGCTCGCATCATGGCATTAACTAGTTGTCCCATCTCCATATCTTTGTAATAAATGTATTTGTACTATGTTGGGATTTCCTCTCATATATAAAGAGGATCCTTGTCATTTTGTAAACATCTATTGCTCCATACTAAATATATAAAAACATTCTTTCTGCTCTCTAACATATTCCCTTGATATTATTACTTCCATTTATTGCCCATATTTATTGTGTTTTATCTATTGTTCTTCATTTATTGCTTATTATTGGCCATAAAGAGCCATCATTGATTTTATTATACCTGTTAGTCACCCATTGATTACCCTCGATAGCTCTCAGCTGAGCTTCAGACTTGACCCCGAGGCCCTTGAATAGGCAAGCTCGAGTCCCCGATCGTTAATCATTCGGTTTAGTTATCACCTTGCTCTCAAGCTCTTATCTCGTTTCTAAGTCTTTCACATAGCATCAACTGCCTAACAGCTAGCCTAAAAATAGATCACGTATTTTTAGAACCACTAAATTAAATTTAATTGTTATTACTATTTTCACGGTAAACACATTGCCTTCTCCTTGCATGAGACTAAGCCCTGTCTCAAGTTTTGCATGAGGCTAAGCCCTGCCTCCATATCTGCACAAGGCTAAGCACTGCCTTCTCTTTGGATAAGATTAAGCCCTGTCTCAAATTTTGCATGAGGCTAAGCCCTACCTCCACATTTGCATAAGGCTAAGCACTGTCTTCTCTTTGCATAAGACTAAGCCCTGTTTCAAATCTGCATGAGGCTAAGATCTGCCTCTATATATGCATAAGGCTAAGCACTGCCTTCCATTTGCATGGGACTAAGCCCTGTCCCAAATCTTGCATGAGACTCAGCTCTGTCTCTACCTGCATGAGGCTAAGGCCTGTCTCAAAATCTTGAATGAGACTAAGCTCTGTCTCCACCTGCATGAGGCTAAGCCCTGCCTCCATATCTGCATAAGGCTAAGCTCTGCCTTCCATCTGCATGAGACCAAGCCCTGTCCCGAATATTGCATGAGGCTAAGCTCTGCCTCATATTTGCATAAGGTCAATCATCGCCTTTATTTGCCGAGACTAAGTGATGTCTCTCCGTCTCTATCTATTTGCTTCTCTTTCGATCTAAGCTCTGCCCTCCACCTCACAAGACTAAGCCTTGTCCTGTTGATTTTAGAATCATATTATTGCATCTCATGGGCTGAAACATCGCCAACTTGTCCAAAGGTGTCATTGCCTAAAGGCATCATTCTCATAGCTGGAAGACACCATGCCATGGACTGAGGATCTCTCCAATTTGCATATCATTATTTAAAGGTGTCATGGTTCAAAGGCACCATCCTCATGGCCCGAGAACATCATTTCATGGCATGCGAATCCCCTATCTCACAATTCAAAGCCTAGGACATCATAGTCTAAGGACGTCATCCGCACCGTCCAAAGACAATCTTTCATGGTCCAAAGGAAATTTTCCTCACGTTTAAATTCTCCCAGTAATTTTTACTCGCATGCATTGCGTTTTAAGTTTTGCAGGAAATCCAGGAAATAACTGTTCTTCAAACAGGAGCAGCCTTCACTCCAGTTTCCGCTCATACCATTTTCACTTTGCCATTATAACCAAATCCCATCAATCACCCACCTTACTCTGTAACCATTCAAATATTTTCCCTATAATGCATCCGTCGCATTCCAGATTCAAATCATAACTCCATCAAACATTACCCTTCACAAAAGATTCTTTGTGGGAACTGGTCACCATTCTTATAACAACTCCATCGTCTTCATTCACCGGTGGGTCCAAAACTACACATGGCCTGAATCCTGTAAAGCCAGGGATATGTAGGCAGCTCAGAGACCAGGGTTTGGCCTCTATTTTTCAAAACATCCCAATTGGTCAAAATTGGCCATTATTTCTTTACCGAAAACTCTTTCATCCTTCCCAGGTAAAGAGGGACAGCTGTTGATACCCAATTATTTCACTATGATATTTTTTTAATGCATGTATGTCTTCAAAACTATGCATTGGCATCAATTGGTATTTTTCCATAATTTCTACATTTTTAGGGATTTTTAATCAATTTATCCTAGTATTGTTTTTATATAAATAAGTGCAAATTGAATCACAAAGGACTTTATAACAATTTCACAGCTTAATATTGCTATTTATATTTTTATATTAGGCTCAAATATTGCAAAATAGCCACATTTTACATTTTTGGGTTACAATTGCAATAACTTTGCAATTATAGCCCATGCATGCATTATTAATTATTTTACCAGAAAATAGCTCATTGTATTTTTAAAATATTGAGTAATAATTTTAAAGCATTTCTATGCATGGAAATTATTTTTTAAATAATTTTTTAATTATTTTATAAAATATTTTTATCAATTGTTTGGGTATTTAATAAATAGTCTTTTATTTTCAGACATGGCCTCTTTTAAAACCAGCCCAAACCCCTTAATATTAACCCAAAACTAGCCCAAAACTCCCTTAGACCCAATCTACATGCCTCGACCCAATAGCCCTATTTAATCGTGGTCGTTAATCATTTTGATCAACGGTCCACAATTAAACCTACCATAATTAATCCCAAACAATCCCCCTAAACCCCTTCATTCTTTTCATTTCTGCTGCCCTAAAACTCTCTCTCTCCTCTGATTCTCTCTAAGACCAAACTCTAACTCTAATCGCCGCCACCCAAAACTAGCTCTAATGTCTTCGATTCCTTCCCATTCCACGGATTTCCATGGCCGTTTGAGGCTCTTACTGGTCTCCTACTTCTCCTGGTTGCCCAATTTTATTATTTCATGGAAGGATCTTGAAGAAATCTAGCCAGATCTTGTTCGAAACTCTTCAAGGATCTCTCTATGGTCTGTGAGTGCTTTCTATCGATGTTTTACGGCCCAAATCTTTGATTCAAGACCATATTCTCTTTACCCTTTCTTTTTCTTCAAAAACCCTAATGTTTGGACTTGAATCTGTCCTGATCCTTGTAGATCTAGAGCGATATTGAGTTCGTCACTGATTTTTCCATAATGTTCCCTTATTTCTTTACTGATTAACTGATTTTTAAGCACTTTATTATATTAGGGTTGGTTTTCTCATTATATGTTGGTCGAACCTCTGTGTTTGAAGTAGTTTCGAGCTTCCTTGATTGTTTCCATGACTGTTTCTTTAAGAATCTCCTAATCTTCCAACTATTAATCAACCATAAATATTTCTAAAATTTTAGGGTTTCCACTTCTGTTTTTGCAAAAATGTTTTTTGAGATCCTTATGTTTGTTTAATCTTTCTCACATGGTTATGTCTCTAGTTCGATTGCTTGGCTGTTCATTGTGTAACTTCAACATTTTCGTCCGTTATTATTTGAATAATTGACTGATTAACCAAATTATCTAGGGTTTCATTACTGATTTCTACTCACTTACTTTAATCCAGGGATCCCTAATTAGCATCTCTTGCCTATTATGGGAGACGTACCCTTGATTTGTCTCTAATTACCTATGATTGCCTTATTTCTGTGATTGATTGCTTGATTTATGGGCTCTAACCCTAACTGGCTATTAAACCAACTTCTTGCCTTATTTGAAACTCAATCCGAGTCGTTTATGGGAATAATTCCCTGATTTTATGTCCCTTGTAAAGATTGATTGATTACTTGATTATTTCATTTACCTTATTTTACTTTCCTTACCTTAATAAGTTATCTATATGGATTTGAGGATTCTTACTGATTCCCTATTTGGTATGATTTGGATTCCTTACCCTAATTGCCCCGTTCTTTTGTTGTTAAGTGATTACCCCTAATTAATGGGTCTATTCTGGACTCCCTTACATGAATTTATTCTATAACTATTTGATTACCCTTATTTTATGAGCTGTGCTTCACTATTTACCTTATTTGTTTTTACCTCACTAAGTGATATATATACTCTCAATATGATTCTTCTAAGGACACGAACACAATTCATAAAGAAATTCTCACTCACACACAAACTTTGCTCTCATCTTGCTGCTACTTGTATTTACTATATTGTCTAGGCGACTGAAAGCTAAGGCTAGACCATTGAGTTCTACATATTCTCATCTTCTGTTTGCTGTATTTAATTGGCATGTCTCCCCTCTTAATACCCTTTCACACGCATTGAAGCTATACCTATGTCTTTTCCTGTTCAATTCCCTGACTATTTCTGTGTAGCCAAATCCATGCCTTCTCCTGTTTGTTGATCTCAATTAACATGTTTACTTCTATATTTAAACTTCTGCTTTCATGTTTATTGTTGCAATTAGCATGATTACTTCTGTATTTAGGGCTTACTGCTTTTAATCAGCCTGACTACTCCTGCAATTAGTTCTATGTCTTTCATGTCTGCTTCTTTAAGTCAGCATGATTACTCCTGTTACTATGCCCTACCTAGTGCTATGTAATCTGGCCTTTTAAACTTATGTGTTTGCTGTTTATCACTTCTAATCAGCACCATTAGGTCCTATTGGGTGCCATGAAATGAGGTTGTTATTTGGTGTTAATCAGCATGCTTCTCACCCTTTTTATGTTTTCCCGATTCAGGATTCCTATGTTCCCAACTCCTGCTCCCTTCTCTATGTAGTTGTTTGTTCTCAACATGTTATATGTCACCTAATGTTAATTAATGAACTAAGCTAAATCTGGGCAATGGGAATCTTTGCTTTGAACCTTTGTGACCATGTTTCTGTTTATTGTTTGGTTGTTGAAACCTTTGCTTCAGAGAACACCTAGGGTCTTGACCCTCTAGTGTAAGCATTGCTTAGGAATACCTGAGGCTCCTCTGAACTTTGACACACTGGAGTTGGCTTTCCAAAACTTGCTCACAAAGGATTACTTTGAGGGTTTCATGGTGTGAGCATTGCCCGGGGTCTGAGGCCCTTGGGAACTTTGACACACCAGGGTACTATTGGATGCACTATGAGATTATGGCACTTTTGGACTGGTTGAAGGCCTAGTCTACCGGGTTTATCTGTTGGGCCTATATTCAGGCTCCCTATAGTTGTAGCAATTTCTCTTCTGTAATTCATTATTAATATTGATCTGTAATAATAATTTCTTGTAAACATATATTGGGGAAATAGTAAAAGGGAGGGTTGCTTATACATATCCTATTGGGAAAGGGTAGATACGATGCCTATAGGTTGTTGCAATATTTTGTTTATTTCGATACAATGCCTATTGGTTGTTGTCGCGCCCCTTTTTTCCTTTTTGATGGGGAAGTCTGGGTTTCGACATTCATGAGGGAAACTATCACACCTCCTTTTTACACCCCGAGGGTATATAAAGGAGTTTTCCAATTAAAGTGACATTATTCGAAATGATATTATTTTATTAATCAGAGTCGTCACTTGGAATAGTTTATTTGGTGTCCCAAGTCACCAGTTTATTTTAAATCCTAAATCGAGGAAGTTTTTATTTTTAAAGTCTGCGAATTAGATATTCTAGATAAAGAATTCTGTTAACCCGGGAGAAGGTGTTAGGCATTCCCGAGTTCCGTGGTTCTAGCACGGTCGCTTAGTGATTATTACTTGGCTTAAATTGTCTAATTACTTATTTTAGAACATATGTTAATTTACCTTTTTAACGCTTTTAATCAGTTGATTATTCGTATTTTAAAGAATTGAGTTACACGTACGTATACTCTTTTCCTTTGGCGCGTCAAAATCATGTCACGCGAACGTGTCCACAATTGATAACACTTTGATGATTTTATTAAGAGATGTTTGGTTGAAGTTGCGCGAACACATCCCTCGGGTTAGTTTTAGAATTAAATTTGCAATTATGTTACGCGAACGTACACATAATCACAATACTAGTCTAAATCGAGCTTAAAGCAAACTACGATTATTCAATTTTTAAAAGAAACATTTGTGAGGGCCATGGATGATTTAATTTATTTATGGAACACCTCAAACCTTTTCTATAAGTGTTAGTTCTTAATCTATTATTACGAGGGCCATGAATTATAAATTTTGTTTGGCATGACACACCTCACTTATTTTAAAAGATTTTACTCAACTAAAGCAAACTACGGTGTTTATAAATTAATATTTTCTAAGTGTTTGAGATTACGTCCAAGAGTTTATGAGATTTATTTGTGGAAATGGAGCAGATTCTGGCCATTCATAAAGGGGAAGCTGCTAATCATTAAACACATCCAAATGAAAATCACATATAATTATGACAGTTCCCATTTCCAAAAAAAAAAACAATTCATACTTGAAGTTAGTTGGGCCATAGTCTTTATTTTGTTAAAAATATATAGAAAAATCTTGTTATAGATAACAACTTATTTAGCATAACGTACCCCTTAAATTATACAATGTCATCTAAAGATGCTTTAAACAGCAAGCGATTCATTCAGATTTTTGTTTATGCAATGATTGCTTTTCAAAGTTCCAAATACCAATTCAATTATTTTTGACCAACCATATGGGTGAAGAAGCTGAATTCATTGTAATCTTTCGTCACTACGGCCATTTCTCATCAATCCTTTTCCTTTATTTATATGTATTTATGTATCCTCTATATTCCATACTGCATCTCTAATAAAGCTATGACCAGAAAATTCAGCCCTTTTCTTATATTGATAAATCAAGTAAATTCTTGATCACTCTCATAAACAAGCACCATATTCATCATTTACTCACAACAACTGAAAGTTTTCAAGAAACTTGGCACAATTAGCTAAAACAGAAAATATAATTAACAAACTTCATACAACAACTTAAACTTGGGAGATGGGATTTGAAAACGAGGATGTTACTTACATAAAGACTGCCACCAAATGTATTTTGCAACATACCTTGTAGCTTTGACAACAATTGTGAAATCTCAAAACTATATCACTTGCACAACTTTCAAGATGAAACCCAGCAGAGCAGTTTCGGCAGAAGCAACAACAAAATCGAATAACGGAGCCAGAAATCGAACGAGACAACTCCAACCTCAAGCAAACACCATGATTTTGATACCCAAAAATAGAAATAAAAATTAAAAAAAAAACATGAAGAAACAGAATTTTCTCCTTTTTCAGAGCTCTTTTTTTGGTTTTCTCAGATCTGACTTTGAAGCTTTCTCTTGTTTTTTTCGATTTTTCAAGAAAATTAAAGATTCCTTCTCAGCTTTCATGTGCGTGTGTCAATGAATGAGAGAGTGAGGTTCCGTTGTTTTTGGTTTGGAGAAGAGAGGTCTGTTTGGTGATGATGAAGAATGACGCTTGAGGTTTTTTGGTCTAAAGGTCTCTGGTTTGGAGAAAACAAATGAAGACGAAGAGGAAGTCTCGAGTGTATTGCGCCATTTGGTGAAGGGAATTAGGAATCTGATCTCAAATGTAGACTAAAATCTTATCTCTATATAGGTATAAGTCTAGGTTTTAATTGAAAGGGGATGGGTTTTGGGCTGATGGGTTCAAGTGTATTTGGGTTGGGGTTGGTTCGAATTTAGGCTTGGATTTGGGTTAGCTTTGGGGAAGAATTGGGCCAATTTGGTACAAAGAATTAACCCAAATTCATATTAAAATCCCTTTTTCAATTACCTTTTTTATTCCCTTTTCCTTTGTTTTTCTTTTTCTTATTCTTTAATTAAAAATCCTAAATTAATCTAAATTGTAAAACTAACTAATTATCTAATTATAATAATTATAAAAATTACTTGATCCTAAATCGAAAGAGAAAAATCAATAATCTAAAAATTAAAAGTAAAAATGTAAAATGAGCAATTTATGTGATTTTCATTTTTAGTAAAGCAAATAATTAATTAATTAATCCTAAAAATGTAAAAATAAAGCCTAAATGCAATGCATGGTATTTTTGGTACTTTTCATGATTTAATAAAATTAAAACATGCACAAAAATGCTAACAATTAAACAAAAATTCTACAAAATTCCTAAAATGGCAAAAAATTAACAAAAAATCTATTTTCTTGGGATTTTATAGGAGTATTTAGTATATGACAAACACCACATGCTTACAGCTGCCCCTCTATGCTCGTAAACACGAAGGGTTTTCAGGCAAAGATAAAATGAGCAATCACGAGGGGTTTTTGCCCGATTGAAACTCCATGAGAAGCATTGTTTGAAAGTGTTTGATCAAACCTTGCTTCAGAGGTTGCCTACCTATCCTTGGTTATAAAGGAATCAAATCAGTGTAGTTCTGAAAGTTTTGGTAGCTGGGACTACCGAGAAACTGTGATTTCACTGTTGTTGCTGCTGTTTCTGCTTGCTGAGCTCCTTATTACACCAAAATAAAAAATAAAAAGCTAAACTAGATAAGCCTATCAACTACGAGTTACAAGATTCCTATCTATAAATCTTCTGAAGCTTGATCTTGAGTCTTTGCTAGTTCTTCCTGCAGACTCTGATCTGAATCTTGATACTCGTTAGCTGCAACCGCTGGTTCATTCTTCTTCAGCTTTTTGGATCAAGGCGCGACATGCAAAACTTGTGACTTCAATCATATCTTGAGCAGTCCGCATCTTTTCTCCGCTTCAATACTTAGAGTTCAACTTCTTTTCTTGTTCTTCTTTTCTTTTATTTGGGTTGAGACTTCTTCTTTTGGTCATCTCAAACCTTATGCCTCACGGTGAAAACTTGTTCAAGCACCAAAGCGAACAAACGAACGAAATTTTCTGTCCCAGTTTTCACTAGGAAAATTTTGTGAGTTATTGTAACAAAAATCTAAACTATTTCTTTATTGAAAGCAATTAAAATTGGTATTGTGTATCCCTGCGAAAAAGAGATTAGGGATTGGAGACCCTATATTTAAAATGCAATCAAATGAGGATCGAAGGCCCCAAGTTGAGAAGATTACCAGGTTATACTGGAAAAATGACCGGGTTATGCCGGAAAGGTCCTTGGGTTATGCCGGGAAAGTCATTGGGTTATGCCGGTAAAGAAAAAAAAAGGTCCTCGGGTTATGCCGGGGAAGATCATCGGGTTATACTAGAAAAGAAAAATGTCCTCGGATTATGCTGGGAGGTCCACGGGTTATGCCGGGAAAGCCATCAGGTTATGCCAGAAAAGAAAAGAGTCCTCGGGTTATACCGGGTAGGTCCATAGGTTATGCCGGAAAAGAAAAAGGTCCTTGGGTTATGCGGGGGAGGTCCACGGGTTATGCTGAGAAAGTCATCGGGTTATGCCGGAAAAGAAAAAAGTCCTCGGGTTATGCTGGGGAAGTCTACGGGTTATGCTAGGAAAGTCATCGGGTTATGCCAGAAAAGAGAAAGGTCCTCGGGTTATGCCGGGGAAGTCCACGGGTTATGCCGGGAAAGGTCATCGGGTTATGTCGGAAAAGAAAAAGGTCCTTGGGTTATGCCAGGGAGGTCCACGGGTTATGCCGGAAAAGAAAAAGGTCCTTAGGTTATGCCGGGGACCTCTCCGAGTTATGACGGGAAAGTTATCGGGTTATGCCAGACAAGAAAAAGGTCCTTGGGTTATGCTGGGGAGGTCCACGAGTTATGCCAAGAAAGATCATCGGGTTATGCCGGAAAAGAAAAAGGTCCTCGGGTTATGCCGGGGAGGTCCACGGGTTATGCCGGGGAGGTCCACGGGTTATGCCGGGGAGGTCCACGGGTTATGCCGGGAAAGTCATCAGGTTATGTCAGAAAAGAAAAAGGTCTTCAGGTTATGCCGGGGATCAACTATGCAGTTGAACCCTATACTGAAGAAAACTACTAGGTTATGCTGGCAGTGACTAGGGAATGGGACCCTATGTAGGAAACGATTACCAAGTTATGGTGGCATTGACTAGGGAATGAGACCCTATGTTGGAAAGGACGTAGCTAGAGATTGGAGACCCTATGCTACCATGATTTTGAATTTTTCTTCTCCTTCGTTTCATTTCATTTTTTTGTTTTATTTAAGAAGATAAGTAAAAATCGGGAAAGAATTTAGAGGAGGCTTCCCTTTTGGATTGATTTTTGTTGCAAAGCTGTTTCTATCCCTTGCGCAGTTTCTGTTTGGTTGCACCTGCTTCTTGCAACGTTGCTTTGGATTGCACCTATTTCCTATTTTCAAACAAAGAATAATTGTTAGTTTGAAATAGTGGTTGGTTTTGTAGCCTTGATTGTTTCAATCACTCGATCTTGGCTTGGCTTCTTCGATGAAGATCTCAACTACAACTGCTTATTCCCTGAGGACCGATTTCATTTCAGGCCCTGGAGAACTTTTGTTTTTTTCAGACTTTGCCATGATGGTTGGTTGGTGGAACCAAACCTTTTCGACTTTATTTTGCCTTCGTATGCCTTTCCTTTCTGACTTCCTTTTTTTCTCTCTTTTCTTTTTTTTAACTTCGGAGCATTAGGGAAGTTTTGGCTCCTCAAACATTGGCGCAACGACTAGTCGCGTGGGACTTAACCTTTTCCAACCTTGTTTCACCTTTATAGGCCTTTTATTTCTGGCTTCTTTCTTCCAACTTCAATTTCAGAGCATTTGGGGTACCTTGGCTTTTCAAACTTTTGCCGAGACAATTAGCCATGCGGGACTTAATCTTTTCCAACTTCATTTTGCCTTTTTGGGCATTTGACTTTGATTTCCTTTCTTTTCAGGAGTTTTCAATTTCAAAACGTCAGCCGCCATGGCCAGTCGAGGTTGACTTGATTCCCCGACGAGGCTGGGTGCCTTTTTGCATATTCGCTTGTATCAAATGAGAACCCTATAAATCAGTCTTACCATCCTTTCTTTGTCTTAGTTTCGGAACAGAGTTAGACCAAAAGGGATTCAAAGAAAACAAATAAGGGAATGAAGAATGAGTTTAAAACAAGAAGTGTCCCTTTCGGGGAAAGGAAAGAAGGACTTATCTGGAGTACATGCGGACTTCAATGAACATGACATGCCCTTTGGACTGGATACCTGATTCGTGCAAACCGTCTGACTCTCAGAAAATCATCACAGCTTTTGCCTCGAAACCGAGAAACCTTGCCCAGGACTGCGTCAATGTCAGTGACTGAAGATCCTCTTTTTCGATCAGTGGTGCCCTTTGCGGATTTTCACGAGCCGACCTCTCTCATTTCTCTTCTCACCATCACCTTGTAGTGCTCTTGCGAGTTTTCACTAATAAGACTCTCTCGTTTTCAATTCTCTGCTTACCATCGCCTTACAGTGCCCGTGTGGGTTTTCACAAATAAGACTCTTTTATTTTATTTCTCTCATTTTGATGTATCAGATCCAAATAACTGTATCCTCGCATTTTGAACCTCTTTGCCGATTGATCAGAAGGACTTGAATAGGGTTTGGGTAAAAAGGATTTGGATTGAGTTACAACTTTGGAACCTTTCGGACGAAACCATCGCCGGACCATTATAACGTATGCCCTAGTTTCACTTTTGGGGGAATTTGAATTTTTATTTTGGTATGACTGAACCCCAGAGAGAGAGAGAGGTTGCCTACGTATCCTTTCGGAATCAAGTCAAACGTAGTTCATGGAACTTTGTTTTTGATTTTTTTTTCTGTTTTGTTTTCCTTATTTTTCCTTTCCTTTTTCATCTCTCTTTTTTTCATTTCATTTTCTTTGTCTTTTCTTCCTCTTTTTTTATATATTTTTTTTCTTCTTTTTTTTTTCTTTTTTTTTCATTTCATTTTTCAATAACACTTTCAGGTCCCGAAGAGGGTAATCAAAGAATGGGAGCTGGCTCAAAGGGTTTGCAAAGGGTTGATAGTGTTTGAGTAGCGAGAATGAAAGCCTTCGTCATCCCAACCGGAGCATATTAGAACTATATGGAGGATCCAACATAGTACCTTTTGACTGCATTTGCATTGACAGTTATTTCAGGGACATTTCCTTCGATGTGTCCCAAGTACAACACACTCTTTTGGCAGTACTCTTGTTGCTATGTATGGATCTTTCCAATCCGGGAACCAATTTTCCTTTAGTTGTTCCAACTCTTTGTTTTATTTCCTTAAACTTTGTCTTCATTACGATCTAATCCTTGATTCATTATTTCTAGGTCTGACAGCTTTTAGGATCTGGACATGAAGTCCGCAAGCATGTCATGTTATTGAAATCTGCATTTAACAGAACTAGAAAGAGAATAAGAAAGAAAAATGACAAGATTAAGAAAAGATACATTCCTGGACAATGAAATATTAATTTCATTTGATTTTTGATTTTTTGATATTTTTTTCAATTTTTTTGAAGATAGAAGGGTTTACATCGGAAAGTAAGACAATAAAGTAAAACATCCGAACCACACCCTGAGATAATCCGGACGCAGAAAGGATAGCAAGACTGGCTACCGAGACTCCCATCTGATGGGAAAATTTCATGCTTGGCGACCATTTTTTAGCTTTTCTTCTGTCTCGGCTATGGTTGCAATGCCGGATCAAATTCCTCATCTTCACAAATCATTCCGACTATTAGCCCGCTGTTGTGTGCAGGCAAGAGATTGTTCATCACATCAAGGGCTTCTTCATCGTGAAAAACAATTCTTTCAACTTCAATCAAATCTTCAACTGCCCTTTTGAGGGTCCAACAGTTCTCTGTGCTGTGTCCCACTGCTCCAGAGTGGTATTCACATCTAGCATCAGCTCGGTGCGCTGGGGACTCGGGGTTCGGCCGGTTCGGGGCCACTGGCTGCAATAGATCTAGCCTGATTATCTTTTGGAACGAGCTTGAATACGATTCACCAATAGGGGTGAACTGATTCTTTCTACAAGACTCTCTTGGACGAGGACTGTATAGGGGATCATTTGGTTGAGGATTATATGGAGCATGACAAGGATGTGCATTTCTGGGGGTGGAGATTGGTTTTGTGCAAAATGTTGTGGCATGCGCGTTCATCACCGCATAGGGAGGCGGTGCCATAGCATAAACAACATCTTGAAAGGGATAATAGTGTGGTGGGACCATACGAGGCACATATGATTGGCAGAATGACAGTCAGGTCCCTTCGAGCTGGAAGACATCACGGCTCATTCTTCTCTCCCGTTTCCATTTATCAAACCCTCTAAACCATTTTGAACATCTGGTGATTTGGCTTTAAAAGCAGCATGATTCAAGATTCGACCCGTTTTTAAATTTTTTTCAACAATTTCCCCAATTTTGATAGCCTCAGCGAACAACTTTCCCACAGCAGGCATCATGTTCTGGAAGTAGTCAGCCTCTTGGGCCTGCAGAAAGACCGGGACTATTTCAATTTCGTCCGTTGGAGGCTTTACCCTGGCAGCTTGTTCACGCCATTTGACAGCATATTCGCAGAAGCTTTTCGCGATTTCTTTTTCAAATTGGACAACGAGTTTCTGTCAGGAGCGATGTCCACATTATATTGGAACAGGCGGACAAAATCTCGAGCCAAATCGTCCCACGCATGCCAATGAGTAATTTCTTGATCCGTATACCACTCAAAAGCAATTCTGAAGAGGCTTTCCCCAAAATAGGCCATTAGCATCTCCTCTTTTCCACCAGCACCCCTCAACTGGTTACAATATCATTTTAGATGCGCGACCAGGTCTCCGTGCCCATCATACTTTTCAAATTTTGGTATCTTAAACCAGCTGGCAAGTGGACATGTGGAAACATACAAAGGTCAGAGTATGAGACACTCTTTTGGCCACTCAGACCTTGCATGTTTTTCAAGATTTGTTCCAGGCTCTTCATCTTCTTAGCCATTTCCTCTTTCTCGGGATTTTTAACAACCTTTTCTTGCTCCACCGAGAGATCATATTGCGGAGGTTGAGTGAAAGAGTACGGGGTTACATATGTTATTTTTGGTTGAAGCTGTAGACCCTGAAAGATGAACATTGGAGGCGGTGCCCTTGAAGCCGGTGCCTGGGGGAGAACCACAGAAGGCATGTCAGGATCATTGGAGGGCAATGGAGGGTTCCCGCTTGGGATGAGTGAGTTGGGCACAGGGGCGTTGGTAACCTCACCTGACCTGGGGATCAATTCAGGGAACCCAGGGATTGCACTTGGCGGTTCCCTACCATTAGACCAGGCGTCCTACATTTCCAATATGCGGGATGCAACATCTTATTCTCTTTAGAAGCTGGTAATTCTAGAGGCAGAATAGCCGATGCCGAGCTATCCTTAGTACCGATGATTGGTAGATTGCTTGCGGAGGCCATCTGTGCCTTTGGATCTCGTGAAGGAGGGGAGACTAGACTACCAACAAAACTAACCACCAAAACCAAGCTAGTTTGCACACCCAACAACCTTGTTAGTATTGAGACGCTTAACAGATAGGAAATCACACGTTTGGATCCAATGCACCTAAACAGTTAAACGTTTCTACCATGTGTCTGAACGGTCGCATGTTTCATCCCGACTTTAGTTAACCCTTTCAGTATATACCCCTTTTCTTTTATTTCTGTCTCTCTTAATCACTCTTGATTTTTTTCCATTTCATTTTTGTTGCTCTTTTTTTTGGCACTCTCTTTTCTTTTTTTTTCTTTTTGTCACTCTTTTATTTTTGTCACTCTTTTTTTTACTCTTTCTTTCACTCAATTTTTCTTTCTTTTTTTCAGTTTATTTTTCACTCAATTAATTTTATGGCTATGATCGAATCCGATGAGGATTGCCTACGTATCATGACACCGCATGAATCAGATCTTGCGTAGTTCGGAAAGATAAAAAATGGAGTAGATAAACTAACTATTTTTTTGTTGGAATTTTTGGAAGAAATGCTTTAAAAGAAGAAAGGAAATATTTTTTTTTTGATTCTTTGGTTTTGATTTTTATTTTGTTTTTGAAAGAAAGGCTTCTAAAAATTTATTTTCTTTTGATTTGAACTTTAGGAATTTTAAAAGTAAAAAGAAAATATTTTTATTTGAGTTTTTATTTGTTTTCTCTTTTTCTAAAGAAGAAAGAAAATATTTTTGAATTTTGGATGTTGCCTCTTAATTTTTGAAAGTGGGACTTTTTAAGAAAAATAATTTGTATTTCCGAGAGTTTTTTTTTTAATTTACGAAAGTACTTTCAAAGAAAAGCAAAAATATTTTCGAACTTTTATTTCTCAATTTTTATGGACATTTACAAAAGTAAAACTTCTAAAGAAGAAAAGAATATTTTTTGGATTTTTGTTTCTGATTTTTGGGAAAAATACGTCAAAATGAAGGAAACCCGTATTTTGGATTTTGATTTTTTTTTATTTTTATTTTGTCCATATGAAAGACTTCAGAAAGAATGAATTTTTTTTTGAGCTTAAAATATTTCTTTTTTGAATTTTCTGAGGAAACGTTTCTAAAGACGAAATTAAAGGAAATTTTTTGTTGGATTTTTTTAAAAAAAATTGGGGCCGAAACTGATGAGGTTGGCCTACGTATATCACATCTGATGAGAATCAGACCCGCGTAGTTCTGTAAGTTTTGGCGGAACAAGGGAAACATGACCTTGAAAATTTTGGCTCAATTTGAAATGACTTTTCTTTTCCTTTTCTTTTTCTTCAGAATTTCGGCAGAGTTTCAGAATTTTCTAAATATCTACCTCACTTTTTTTTGATTTTCTTTCGCTATTCTAGAAGCCGGTCAAAATGCAAGTCGAACCAAACAGATGCGCATGTAGCACGTAGGATGCATCAGGATGGTCTTTTTATTTCGGGTGCACCTGTCCTAGACTGACCCAACCCCTGTGTAGAGTCCCCAAAGTCAAATGCACATGATGCAAACAAGCGTTCCTACTAGGGATCTGGCATGAGCTGAGTTATTCTAGGTTTAAAACCTGGGTGTATTGTTCTAGACTTGGTTTACCCGAGCGGACAACTCGAGCCGGCGGGGGCTACGTACCGGGAACCAAAAGGCCATCCGGCTTTATAACTTGTCCGAGCCTCTTTCTACTTTAAGGTATGACACTAACAGAAGCGGAGTCACGCCAGCGTGCACATCCCCGAAGATGAGAAAAGAAGGGTTTCGTAACAGTTTATGCACAATTCAAATAATATCAAAGCAGTAAAAAGCGATATTTAGCACATTAGGCCCAAATATGTAAAAATCAGATAATAAATAAATTCAACTATAACAGTTATTCTAAGCTTGAATTCTTGAACCCTGAACCAAAGTTCTGGGTTCTTATCCCCAGCAGAGTCGCCAGAGCTGTCACACCTCCTTTTTTTAGACCCCGAGGATATATAAGAGAGTTTTTCCAATTAAAGTTACATTATTCGAAATGAGATTATTTTATTAATCAGAATTGCCACTTGAAATAGTTTATTTGGTGTCCCAAGTCATCGATTTATTTTAAATCCCAAATTGAGGAAGTTTTTATTTTTAAAGTCTCCGAACCAGAAATTCTAGATAAGGAATTCTCTTAACCTGGGAGAAGGTGTTAGACATTCACGGGTTCCGTGGTTCTAGCACGGTCTCTTAGTGATTATTACTTGGCTTAAATAGTCTAATTACTTATTTTAGAACATATGTGCATTTACCTTTTTAACGTTTTTAATCACTTGATTATTCGTATTTTAAAAAATTGAGTTACGCGTACGTATACTTTTTTCCTTTGGCGCGTCAAAATCATGTCACACGAGCGTGTCCACAATTAATAGCGCTTTGTTGATTTTATTAAGAAATGTTTGGTTGAAGTTGCACGAACGCATTCCTCGGGTTACTTTTAGAATTAAATTTCCAATTATGTTACGCGAACGTATACATAATCACAACACTAGTCTAAATCGAGCCTAAAGCAAACTACGATTATTCAATTTTTAAAATCAACATTTGTGAGGGTCATGGATGATTTAATTTATTTATGGAACACCTCAAACCTTTTCTATAAGTGTTAGTTCTTAATCTAATCTTACACGGGCCATGAATTATAAATTTTATTTGGCATGGTACACCTCACTTATTTCAAAAGATTTTACTCAACTAAAGCAAACTACGATGTTTATAAGTTAATATTTTCTAAGTGTTTGAGATCACGTCCGAGAGTTTATGAGATTTATTTGTGGAATGAAGCAGATTCTGGTCATTCATAAAGAGAAGCTACTAATCATTAAACACATCCAAATGAAAATCAAATATAATTATGGCAGTTCCCGTTTCCAAATAAATAAATAATTCATACCTTAAGTTAGTTGGGCCATAGTCTTTATTTTGTTAAAAAAACATAGAAAAACCTTGTTATAGATAACAACTTATTTAGCATAACGTACCCCTTAAATTATCCAATGTCATCTAAAGATGCTTTAAACAACAAGCGATTTATTTAGATTTTCGTTTATACAATGATTGCTTTTCAAAGTTCCAAATACCAATTCAATTATTTTTGACCAACTATATGGGTGAAGAAGCTAAATTCCTTGTAATCTGTCCTCACTACGGCCATTTCTCATCAACCATTTTCCTTTCTTTATATGTATCTATGTATCCTCTATATTCTATACTGCATCTCTAACAAAGCTATGAACAGAAAATTCAGCCTTTTTCTTATATTAATGATAAATCAAGTAAATTCTTGATCACTCTCATAAACAAGATCCATATTTATCAGTTTACTCACAACAACTTAAAGTTTTCAAGAAACTTAGCACAATCAGCTAAAACAACAAACATAATTAACAAACTTCATACAACAAATTAAAACTGGGTGATGGGATTTGAAAACGAGGATGTTACTTACATAAAGACTGCCACCAAATATATTTTGTAACATACCTTGTAGCTTTGACAACAATCATGAAATCTCAAAACTATATCACTTGCACAGCTTTCAAGATGAAACCCTGTATAGCAGTTTCGACAGAAGCAACAACAAAATCGAATAGCGGAGCCGGAAATCGAATGAGGACAACTCCAACCTCAAGCAAATACCATGATTTTGATACCCAAAATTCGAAATAAAAATAATAAAAACATGAAGAAACAGAAGTTTTCTCTTTTTTCACAGCTCTTTTTTTTGGTTTTCTCAGATCTGACTTGAAGCTTTCTCTTATTTTTTTCGATTTTAAAGAAAATTTAAGATTCCTTCTCAGCTTTCCTGTGCGTGCGTCAATGAATGAGAGAGTGAGGTTCTGTTGTTTATGATTTGGAGAAGAGAGGTCTGTTTTGTGATGATGAATAACAACGTTTGAGGTTTTTTTGTCTAAGGGTCTCTGGTTTGGAGAAAACAAATGAAGAAGAGGAAGTCTCGAGTGTATTGCGCCGTTTGGTGAAGGGAATTAGGAATCTGATCTCAAATGTAGACTAAAATCTTATCTCTATACAGTTCTGAGTCTAGGTTTTAATTGAAAGGGGATGGGTTTTGGGCCGATTGGTTCAAGTGTATTTGGGTTGGGGTTGGTTCGAATTTGGGCTTGGATCTGGGTTAGCTTTGGGGAAGAATTGGGCCAATTTGGTACAAAGAATTAACCCAAATTCATATTAAATCCCCTTTTTTCAATTACCTCTTTTTTCCCTTTTTCCTTTGTTTTTCTTTTTCTTCTTCTTTAATTAAAAATTCTAAATTAATCTAAATTGTAAAACTAACTAATTATCTAATTATAATAATTATAAAAATTACTTGATCCTAAATCGAAAGAGAAAAATTAATAATCTAAAAATTAAAAGGTAAAAATATAAAATGAGCTATTTTTGTGATTTTCATTTTTAGTAAAGCAAATAATTAACTAATTAATCCTAAAAATATAAAAATAAAGCCTAAATTCAATGCATGGTATTTTTCATGATTTAATAAAATTAAAACATGCACGAAAATGCAAACAATTAAACAAAAATTCCAAAAATGGCAAATAATTAACAAAAATCTATTTTCTTGAGATTTTATTGGAGTATTTCGTATAGGGCAAAAATCACATGCTCACAGAAATAACTCGTTTCCTTTTGGGAATTGGGTATTTGAAGAGTTTCCACCTAACAGATTATGGTGCGTTAGGGCACCTTGAACAATTAACTCATGGACTAGTTTGCATTACCAGAGATTTAGGGTAAGGGATCGAAATAACCTTGAGGGGAAGGTGTTAGGCACCTCTCACGGTCCACAATGGTAGGTCCTAGGCGAACTTAAACTATGTGAATTAGTCCTTTTACAAATAAACAAGTTTTTCACGTACTCACAAATAAAGACATGTCTTGACATTCCAAGTGCATATATGATTCAAGCAATGAAAACAAAGGAAAAGGTTTGGATAATTTGCACATATGTAAAGAAAAGTAAATTCATTTAAACAACGGGAGTTGGGAAAGAGGGGTTCTAGGTTGGTTAGCCTACAGGATCATACCCACACAATGCCCGGTAATCACTCCTTAATGAGGGGCTACACGTGACATTAGCGCGTAGTCATCATATCCTTACTACCCAATTCCCTCCCCTTGGTCATAACCTAAAAAGTTCTAGCAACCTTGAGAGATATCCTATGCGTGCACCACCCGTCCCTTTCTTGTTGCCCTGGAGGTATTTAGGACCTCTAATTTAGGTGGTTCTAGACCATCCTAAGGTACTAAAGGAGAAAAGTCTAGGCGTCAATCAAAAAAGTTATGGCTACATTAAAGAGAACAATTAAAGGCTCGCATTTACCTCCACAAGCATAACAAGTAAGTGCACGTCTCAAACAACAGTTTCAAGTATTTAAGAGAAAACCTTAGAACATGATATCTAGGTGAGCAGAGAGTATACAATATTGAGTTAGGAACAAAGTATCAAAGAACTGAATCCTACTTGCCTACTGATTCTTTTAAACCTGTTGCATGTGAGCAGTCTCAAATAACAAGGCACAATTTTGCAAAATTTTAATCGCCCTACAGGCTTGCCTAGGCTTATAACAGTGATGTCCTAGGAGCATGATATCTATTACTGATTAGGAATGCAACGAAATAGCAAACAGCTTTAAGCGGACAACTTGAGATCCTATAGGCATGCTTTCTAGCAATATTATTTAAGACAACGTTGAAAACTTATTAAAGAAGCTGACAGATTAGTTAATTAAACTGATTTAGAATAAACATGAATCAAACTGATTTTCTAACTAAACTGGTTTTAAGTCCTATAGGCATGATTTCTAATTAAAGATAATGTGAAGCAAGTAGAATTCATTTGACCAAAGTGAAACCCATATAGGCATGATTTCTATTAGAACTGATTTTAACTCCTATAAGCATGGTATCTAATTATTAAAAGCTGATTTAGATCCTATAAGCATGAGTTCTAATTGTGTGGAAGTAAAACAAACAAAACTTATTTAGACCAAAGCAGATCCTATAGGCATGTTATCTAACAAACACATTTGAATCAACACGGACCCTATAAGTATGGTATCTACCCAATTTTACCCACAATATATAACTACTCTCCCTTTTTACTGGTCACCCCACTGTTTGTTTACAATAATTATTACAAACCAATGAATTGAATAAATATACATAAATAGAATAGAAATTAATCTATAGGGAGCCTGAGGTAGGACCAAATGATTTCAAGACTCAAGTAGTCTCAAATGGCAAGGTTCCATAGCCAATTTCATGTCTAGGTGTGTCAGAGTTCCCTAAGGACCTCAAGGATCCCAGACAATGCTCACGCCTAGACCTTTCTCAAATAACAATTAATTATTGTGTAGTGTGGATGTACCAGCCCTAATATGCCAGAGTTCAAAGAGATCTCAAGGGTCTCTAAGCAATACACATACCAGAGGGGCAGGACCTAATATTCTAGGAATAAGTGAAAGTGCATAATGGTTTGAAAGAGTTTAAAAGAAAGGTCTTAGGACTGAAAAGAACTTCTGAAAACCATTAGTGATATAACTGTTTGAGGAAAGTGTAAAGAAACAATTTGCAATCAGAACACAAGTCATAGAATAAACAGTTTTAGGGAGTACTTTGCCAAGCAGATTTTACACATGGTAAAAGGGTTTAGGAACATAGAGAATACACTTAATTGAGCACACAAACAACATGATACATAGAGTTTTTCTACAGAGCTAGTAGGCAGAATGTAGGTCATGCAGCAAAGATCACAACAGAACATATTGAAGCCATTCTCGGGAGAGTAATTAACTTAGCAGGAGTGAGGCAGAACAGGCAAAGACCTAGATGGGCATGCTAGGCAAGTATTAATAGCCTAAGGCATGCTAATTACACAAAGGCAGAGTCTAGGCATGCTAGATAAACAGTGGTCAGTCAAACAGGCTTAGTTTCATATGTAGACATGTTAAAAAAGATAGCAAACAAGAAAATAAAGTGGAAACATGCTAATTACAAATTTGAATAGGCAATATTAGGCATGTTGGGTAAGCAGTAAACAGAAGCAAGAATGGACTCAGGCCATATGAACTAACACAGTAAGTAAACACATAGGTTTTGACTCTTAAAAATTAATTAGAAGTATACCTAGTTAAAGAATGAAAAAACTCAAGATGTGAGAAAGGTATTGTACAATTTCCAGCCTTGGCTTGCAGCCGGCTAAAACAGCAGCGATCACCAGTAGCGAGAAGAGTAGAGAGAGCCTTTTTAGAGTGTAAAAAGTGGTAGTTTTCTGAACTATTGTTCGTGTCAGAAGTTAAAATAAGAGGGATTTTATATAGTAATCAAGAGTAGAGCAAATAAGGTAAAGCGATCAACAATCAGTAATCAAGGAATTTTAAAATCAATTACACGAAGATTCAGCATAATTTTCTCCCTTAATTAAGGAAAAATCAACCAACAGTAACGACATGGCTAAATAAAGCAACAAGTTCAATCAGACCAAGTAAAGAAGTAAGAATCAGAGATCTTATTAAGGAAAGGAGTTCCAATTAAAACAAAGACCTTCAGAATAGAGAGTCTAGGTTTTAATTAAGGAAAGGAATCTTGCAAAGAGTCAGCAAGTATCGCAGACAATTTCAAATAAGGCAAGAAAGGATTAGTCAGGAAACAAATTGATAAATCAAGAATTCAAATTAACGCTGATTTAAGGGTGAAAATATAGGTTTACTATGAACAACCAAAATGAATACAAACATATAGAATCAGTAGAAAAATCGAACCAAGGACCTTAGTATAGGAATATCAAGATAAAAATCGCAAGACATACAATTAGCTAAAGAAAAATCACAAGAACTAAAGCAAGGACAAAGTCAGCATACAAGTAACTCAGAAACCAAATAAAAATATCGAAAAATTAGGGCTTTTAGACACCTAAGAAGCAGAAGATCAACCACTCAAAACTATCAAACATTTTGGAAAAGAAAATTTTCGGGAAACCCTAATTTAGGAAAATGGAAAACCATTCGAAAATCAGAAGATCCTTGTAAAAATCAGAAGGTTTTTTTTTTTGTAAAAAATCATATGAAATAGGTCCAAACATCTCAGATCTAAGAAGGAAAAATTTAGGGTTTCGAGAAGAACAACATAGAGGTGAAGAAGCAAGCTTAGAAACCCGTAGATCTAAAGCGATATAAGAAGATCTTACTCGGAATTAAACCTGATCAACCTGAAATAGGCGAGAAAGGGTCATATATGCAGCCAGACTAACCTTGGTCCCTTGAGGACCCTGGAGATGGTGAAACCAGTACAAGGGAGGCCATTAGAGGCCTGGGGGTGGTGAGAAACCACCATGAATAGCCATAGATAAGTGACGGCGAGGTCCGATTAGGGTTAGGTTTTGAGAGCATTGGATAGGAAAGGGATTTCAGGGCGGCTGTGTGGGTGAGAATGACCGGGTTTAGGGGGTCGTTTAGTTTAATTTAGGAAAGGGTTTAATTGTGGTTGTTCTCTATGATCAACGACAGAGATTGAATACGATTGGGGTTGGGTCGGGCATTAAGGTTTAGGCTGGGTAGGTTTAGGTTAAAATTGGGCTGGGTATTGGGTCAAATTTGAATAAAAATAGGGTCAGATTTTAAATAGCTAATTTTAATAACTAAATAATTTATACAAATAATAAATGAATACAAAAAATATCTTTGTGTACTAAAATAATTTAAAATAGCTATTTAATATTTTAAAAATATAAAAGACCATTTTATGCATAAATAATATAATTATGCATTAGTATGAGCTATTATTGCAAAGATGTGCAATTTAACCTAAAAATATAAATTTAATTACAAAAAGCACTAAAATTATTTAAATACTATATTGGCATAAATGATGAATTTAGATGGCTAAATTATCACAAAACTAATTTGAAGGATAATTATTGGATATTGATATAATAAAAGAGAAGAAATAAATTGATTTGGAGCTTTTAAAACTATGGAAAAATTATAAAAAACTTATGCATGCTTATAACTACATATGTACTATTTTAAAAGTATATATACGTGTTTAAAATATGTGAGGAAAAATTGGGTATCAACAACTGCCCCTCTTTATCCTCGAAGGATGAAAGAGTTTTCGGGTAAAGAAATGATGACCAATTTTGACCAAATGGGGGTATTTTTGAAAGATAGAGGCCGGTCTCCGGTCTTGAGTTGCCTACATATCCTTGGGTTTACAAGAATTAGGCCATGTATAGTTATGGATTCATTGGTAGAATATACCGATGAAGTCATTACAAGAACATACGTGAGATTTGGAGTGGATGCAAGAGTGGTGAACGATTAAGTTTGAAATAGTCTGAAGGAACTGGAGCAAGGTTGCTCCTGCTAGAATAGCGGTTGCTTGCTGGTCACCTGCAGATAGAGAGATGATACGAACAGGTATTTTTGTGAAAATTTAAACATGATGCAGGTTCCCTTTTGGACTATGAAAATTGTCTCCGGATGGTTAAGGATGACGTCCTCGGACCATGATGTCCTGGGCCGTGAATTATTTAGTAAGGGATTTGCAGGCCATGAAATGGTGTTCTCAGGCCATGCAGATGGGACCTCCGAACCATGACACCTTTGAATAATTATATGCAAATTTGAGAGGTCCTCAGGCCGTGGCATGGTGTCCTCCGGCTATGAGGATTATGCATTTTAGACTATGACGCCTTCAGATAAGTTGGAGATATTTCAGCCCATGAGATGCAATAATATGATGCTACCAAGACAAGGCTTAGTCTTGTGAAATGAACAACGGAGCTTAGCCTGATTGAAAAACAAGTAGATAGTACTAGAATAGAGCAATATTTATGTGGGGGAGGGGGGGGCAGTGCTTAGTCCCATGAAAACGTAGAGGTAAGGATTAGCCTCATGCATACATGGAGGCAGGGATTAGCCTCATGCAAATATGGAAGCAAGGATTAGCCTCATGCAGATATGGAGGAAGGGATTAGACTCATGAAGATATGGAGGTAGGGATTAGCCTCATACAGGCAGGGAGGCAGGGATTAGCCTCATGCAGATATGGAGGCAAGTATTAACCTCATGCGAATATGGATGAAAATATTAGCCTCATGGAAATATGGAGGCAATGATTAGCCTCATGCAAATATGGAGGTAATGATTAGCCTCATGCAAGTAGGGAGGCAGGGATTAGCCTCATGCAAGTATGGAGGCAGGTATTAGTCTTATACAGATATGGAGACAAGGATTAACCTCATGCAAATATGAAGGCGAGGATTAGCCTCATGCAAATATGGAGGCGAGGATTAGCCTCATGCAAATATGGAGGCAAGGATTAGCCTCATGCAGGTAGGGAGGCAGGGATTAGTCTCATGCAAGTATAGAGGCAAGGATTAGCCTCATGGAAATACGGAGGCAAGGATTAGCCTCATACAAATATGCGGGACAAGGCTTAGTCTAATGCAAAGAGCGAGTAGCAAAAAGAGTAGTATATTTCTTAGCTAGAGATATATTTGGTGTCTGACAGTCGGATTGATAGTGAATTTTCTTTGTGTATACATGTTTGCGAATGCTATCGCTACGTCAAATGTGCCTGCGTTCAAAGAAAAATTGTATGATTTGTGAGGGGAGGTTGGTTCGTGCTTCTATCTGCTGGCCTTGCTTTGTTCCGTTCTGAAGGCCTCATTTAAGTTTCCCTAGGTAATGCCTGACTGTTATGAAAAATAGCGCTTTTGAAAAAGTGCAATTATTGATAAAATCGAGTGATTTTAGAAGCATATTGAGATATCAAGTGAGTTTTAGATGAACTAGTAACTGCAACACATTTTAGAGACATTGCAGTTTTCTCATGTTAGAATTTTGAGGGTCCTCCTCAAAATTCTGCCCTAGTTTGGTGGATGATCCTTCGGCTGTTTGCGAACTTTGTTGAACCTTCTTCAGAATTTTGAGAATTTCTCAAAATTCTGCCCCAGTTTCTGATTTTGCAGGGAAATGAAAATTTTATTATGATATGACCGAACCCTAAGGCTACCTACGTATCCCCTCTTAAACGAGAATCAGGTCAAGCATAGTTCAATTACATCAGATGAGGAAAAGTAAATAATCTAAGCATAATATCTCTTGATTGCGTTTGAATTGATTGGTTTTGGCCAAACCTCTCCATCCATTTCTGCAAGTATGAGTGCTCCTCTTGTTAACACCCTGTGAAGCATGTAAGGACCTTGCCAGTTGGGAGAGAATTTCCCTTTGGCTTCATCTTGGTGTGGGAAGATCTTCTTCAACACTAACTGTCCTGGTGCAAATTGAGCTTGTTGAGCCAAGGTGAGCTTTAGACATTCTATTTTGGTAAAGCTAACCGTGACATACTGCGTTCATCCTTTTTCTATCTATGAGGGCCAATTGTTCATAGCAACTCCTTATCTATTCTACATCACTGAGTTCAGCTTCCTATATGATTCTTAAAGAAGGAATTTCTACCTCAGCTGGGATGTAGCTTCGGTACCATAAACCAGCATGTAGGGAGTTACCCCAGTTGATGTGTGAATTGTAGTGCGGTATCCCAACAGAGCAAAAGGAAGATTCTCACGCCATTGTTTATGGTTTTCTACCATCTTTCTTAGTATCTTCTTAATGTTTTTGTTGGCGACTTTTACGACTCCTATACATTTGAGGTCTGTATTCTTTGGAGTTCTTATGCTTGATTTTGAAAGTTTCACACATGGCTTTCATCAGATCGCTATTGAGGTTAGCGGTGTTATCAGTAACAATGGACTCGGGAACTCCGAACCGGCAAACGATACAATCTTCGACAAAGTCTGCGACGACCTTCTTGGTTACAACTTTGTAAGATGCAGGCTCTACCAATTTTGTGAAGTAATCAATGGCTACCAGAATAAACCTCCCGATTTGAAGCAGTGGGCTCGATCGGACCGATGACATCCATTCTCCAGGCCGCAAATGGCCAAGGTGAGCTTGTTGCATTGAGCTCATTTGGCGGCACTTTTATCATATTGGCATACACTTGGCATTGGTAGCTTTTGCGGACATACTGGACATAATCTATCTCCATGGTCATCCAAAAGTAACCGACCCTAAGTATCTTCTTAGCTAGCATAAAACCATTCATATGTGGGCTGCAGGTCCCGGCATATATCTCCTCAAGTAGCTTGGAAGTCTCTTTTGCAATGACACATCTTAGCAGTCCCAAATTAGAGTTCTCCTATACAAATTTCCTCCGCTATGGAAGAAGTGATTGGACAATCTCCAGAGTGTGCGTTTCTGAGTGTGGTTTGTATGCTCCGGATATTCTCCTTTCATCAAATATTCCTTGATGTCATGGAACCAAGGTTTTCCATCTATTTCTTCTTCAACATGGGCACAATATGCCGACTGATTATGAATCCTCACCAGGATAGGATCAATATAATTCTTATCTAGATGCTGTATCATGGACGATAAAGTGTCCAATGCATCGTCAAACTCATTCTAAATTCTGGGCACATGTCGGAACTCTATCATCGTGAACCTCTTTCTCAATTCCTGCACACGGTGCAGATATGGCAATATCTTGGAATTTTTGGTGGCCCATTCTCCTTATACCTGGTGCATGAGCAAATCTGAATCACCGATTACTAGCAGCTCTTAAATATTCATGTCGATTGGTATGTTGAGTCCTAGTATGTAGGCTTCATATTCGACCATGTTGTTGGTGCAGGAAAATATGAGTTTAGCAGATACCGGATAATGTTGACCTGTTTCTGATACCAAAATTATTGCAATACCTACTCCTTTAAATTTTGCAGCTCCGTCGAAGAACATTCTCTAACCGTCGTAGGCTTCGGTAATATCTTCTCCTACAAACGACACTTCTTCATTAGGAAAATACGTTTCAAACAGTTTGTTTTCCCCTCCCACAAGATATTTTGCAAGATGATCTGCTAGTGCCTGTTCATTGACCGCCTTCTGAGTCACATAGACGATATCAAACTCACTCAACAATATGTGCCATTTGGCGATCTTCCCAGTTGGCATGGTTTTCTGAAATATATACTTCAAAAGGTCCATCCTGGATATGAGGTACATAGTATAGACACAGAAGTAATGCCTCAACTTCTGGGTCATCCAAGTCAAAGCACAACAAGTATGCTCTAGTAGAGAGTATGGTGCCTCGTAAGGTGTGAAATTCTTACTCAGGTAGTATATGGCTTGCTCCTTTCTTCCTGTCTCGTCATGTTGTCCCAGAATGCATTCGAAGGCTCCATCCAACACAGATAGATAGAGTAACAAAGGCCGCCCCAGCTCTGGCCAGACCAAAACTGGTGGTATGGATATGTACTCCGTGATTTTGTCGAAGACTTTCTGACAATCCTCGGTCCAGCTTGTCTCAGCATCTTTCCTTAGCATTTTAAAAATGGGCTCACATATGACTGTGGACTATGCTATGAAGCGATTGATATAGTTGAGATGTCCCAGGAATTTCATCACGTCCTTTTTGCTCCTAGGTGGCGGTAACTCCTAAATGCCTTGAATTTAGATGGATCTAGATTTATCCCTCGACGTCTGACAATGAATCCCAATAACTTCCTTGCTGAAACCCCGAATGCACACTTTGCGGGGTTTAGTTTCAAGTTGTACCTTCTTAACATGTCAAAGAACTTTCTCAAGTTTGCTATATGATTTTCCGCCCTCTTGGATTTGATAATGACCTCGTCCACATACACCTCTATTTCTTTGTGTATTATATCATGGAAGAGAGTTGTCATGGCTCTCATGTAAGTATCCCCAGTGTTCTTTAGAACAAATGGCATCATCTTATAACAATGTACCTCCCATGGTGTAATAAATGATGTTTTCTCTACATCTTCTTCATCCATCCAGATCTGGTGATAACCCGCAAAGTAATCTACAAAAGATTGGAATTCATGCTGGGCACAATTATCGATTAGGATGTGTATATTTGGCAGTGGGAAGTCATCTTTGGGACTTGCTCTTTTTAAATCCCGATAGTCAACACATACACTGACTTTCACATCTTTCTTCGGTACTGGCAAAATGTTAGCTAACCAGGTTGGGTATTCAACCACTTTGAGAAATTTGGCTTTGATCTGCTTAGTAACTTCCTCCTTGATTTTCAGGCTCATATCTGGTTTAAACTTTCTGAGTTTTTGCTTCACCGGCAGACAAATGTGATTAGTAGGCAACTTATGAGCCACTATGGACGTGCTTAAATCGGTCATGTCATCGTATGACCATGCAAAAATGTCCTCATATTCCTTTAGAAAACGGATGTACTCTTCCTTCTCTATTGGCAATAAGTGAATGCTGATACGAGTCTTCTTGACGGTCTCGGCGTCCCCCAAATTTACTGCTTCGGTTTCGTCCAGGTTGGACTTAGGCTTATTCTCAAAGTTTTCAGCTTCCATGACAACTTCCTCAGGTAACTCATCTTCTTTATCCGAATCACTATTCTCATGTTGTGTTGCCTCATTACATGTCACAGTCACTGATTCATCAGGAAAATTAACAATAACGCCGTAGAAAGAAAAATATGAAGATGATAATAAATAATAAGAGCAATGCATTTGATTGATACTTAAAACATCCAAACGAGTACGGCTCGATGAATCGAATATTTATTTTGAAACAAGTGAATCTTAAAAACAAATTACTGAAAATTTTAAATTCCTAGAATGGCTATAGGAATAAAATTTGCCAGGCTACCTAGGGACTCGATGGGCCCGGGATAGTATGGTGGTCTAGTTCTTGATAGCAGCTCCCTTCTCCACGGTCTGAATGGTGAGGCCTTTTTCCTCCTCCTCCTCAATTATTGCACTGCAGTCCATGTATTCATCCTCCAAGAACAGATTCCTCAGCCCTTCTAACGCTTCTTCTTCTGCAGTTCCCCATATTGTGTCAGCTTGGTGAAAAGTCTGGTCCAGATGCAACACTGGTTGCTCGAAAGGATAATAAGGCCTGCACCATAGAGGCGACCAATCATCATACTCCTTCCATGTATACTGATATCGGAGCCCGAAGGTAGTACCGTGATGCTTCAGTTGTATCGGCTTAGTAGTAACCTGGATATTCTTCCCAAGCCCTTTGCTAGGTTCATACCCGAACCATTCCAATATGCTTTCTATTTTGCTACTCCATCATTTATCTTTTTCAATGGGATTGACACGTTCGACGTGATGATAGGTTTCCCCTCCTAACCTTCTTTTGTTTCCAATAATCAGGATGGTTTGACTGGTGTAAATGGGGTTACTCCTATCTCCGCGAATGACTACCTCCTGATGGTTCCATTCAAATTTCATAGCTTGATGTAGTGTAGAGCCATAGCGCCAGCGGCATGTATCCATGGTCGACCCAACAGAAGATTGTATAAGGCCTATATTTCAAGCACTTGAAACTCAAGGTCGAACCAAGTTGACCCCATCTGTAGATAAAGGTTAATTTCCCCAATCATGTCCCTTTGGGATCCATCAAAAACTTTCACATTCATGCTTCCTGCCCGTATTTCATGGAAACCTTTGCCTAGTCTTTTTAGAGTATCCAACGGACAAATATTGAGGCCTGAACCTCCATCAACCAAGACCCTGATAATGAACTTGTCTTCAAATTGCACTGTGATATGCAATGCTCTATTGTGATTCAACCCTTCAGGTGGCAACTCATCTTCGTAGAAGATTATCTTATGACTTTCCAGCACATGCCCTACCATATTGGCCATCTCCCCACAGGTGATATTGTTAGGCACGTAGGCTTTACTTAACACCTTCATCAAAGCATTCGTATATGCCTCTAAATTTTGCAATAGTGACAGTATGGATATCTGAGCTGGAGTTTTGTTCAAATGGTCAATGATATAATATTCCCTTGCTTGATCTTCCCTCCAAAGGTCATTTGGTCCTATTTCAATGACATGTTGTTTGGTAGCAGCATCCTTACTTGGTCCTCCCAATTGTTCGGGTATATAGATTCTCCCGGTCTTGGTCATTCGTTGCGCAACATTGGATTCCTTATTTTTTCCTTCCTTTTTTGCCTAGCCTCGACAACATAATCCCAGAGTATTGGTCTTGAGTCGAAAGGAGGTGTGGTTGATACTATTACCATGAAAGGTGTGTCCACTTTCACTTCAAATGGAACAGGGGTGGCCACATGCAGAGCTACCTCTACCTCAAATGGAACTGATGCAGTTATCTCAACTTCGATCGGTAATTGAGTCTGTACTATAATGGGAGTGAGTGTGAATGGAAGTTTAAAGTCATCGCCTTCTCGAATAAGACTGACTGACCCCTCAGGATCCCACTCTTCATTCGTCTCTATCACATGTACCCCGCCACCTCTATGATCAGGGAGAGAGTTGTTGCGGACATTGGGCGTGGCTTCCTTTGCCTGTATGATCTTGTTGTCAATCAGCGTCTAGATCTTGTTGCGGACATTGGGCATGGCTTCCTTTTCCTGTATGACCTTGTTGTCAATCATCATCTAGATCTTGCCTTTCAATGTTCGACACTCGTCAATAGTGCGCCCTTTCATACCAGAATGGTATGCACTGTTTTTTTTGGGTTGACCCATTGGGATGGATTCTCTAATGCCACAACAGGAATAGGGGTGACATAACCAGTGGCTTGCAATCTTTCATACAGTTGGTCGATGGGTTCAACAATAGCAGTGTACTGTCTAGGTGGCTTACGATCAAAGTTTGGTCGTGGTCTTGGAAAATTTTGGCGAGTTGGAGGTGATTGGAAATGGGATGGTTGGAAATTATAAGTATGATAAGTAGTGGTTGGTTGGGAATATCTCGGAGATGAGGATTGATATATGGGTAGTGGTGCTTGGTATGTGGGTGGAAGTGTCTGATATGTGGGTGGAGGTGTTTGGTATGTAAGTGGAGATTTCGGGCCTTGAGCTACCATTACTGCCCCAATGTCTCTTTTCTTTGATATGCCGCCTGATTGAAATGCTTTATTTATGGCCTGTAATGCCTCAAAATTCGTTACCATCCCGCTTTTGATGACATCTTCAATTCTTTCCTAACCTTGATAATATCATAGAATTTATGGTTTTCAATAACCATCAATCTTTCATAATACTGCGGATCGTATGTTCTGACGAAAAACTTGTTCATCTATTCCTCGTCCAAAGATGGCCTGGCCTTGGCTTCTTCCGACCTCCAACGAGTAGCATACTCGCGAAAGGTTTTGGTTGGTTTCTTCTTAAGATTCTGGATGTAGTAAACATCTAGTGCATTCTCTATATTGAACCTAAACCGGTCCATGAAATCCGATGACATACTCACCCACTTGGACCATTTCTTGGGATTCTGGCTTATGTACCAAGACAAAGTATCTCCAATAAGACTCCTCATAAAGAGTTTCATCTAGATCTTTTTGTCTTTCCTGACCTCGACAAGCTTGTCACAATAGGTCCTTAGAGGAACCCTAGGATCACCTGTACCATCAAACATCTCGAACTTGGGAGGTTTGTATCCCTCTGGAAGTTCTACATCTGGCTGTATGCATAGGTCTTCATAGTTCAATTCTTCTATTCCCTTGCCGCCTTTGACACCCTGAACTTGACTTGTCACTTTCTTGAGTTCTTCAGCCAGGTTTTTAATGAACAGGTCCTTCTCAGATGATTTTGGTGTATAGGAGATTGGTTGGATAGAGTGAGGTACAGTTTCCATGTATGTGGGGTTGTTTTGGTGAGTGTCAGGTGCTTGGGTGTAATGGTGGTCATTAGTAGACTTTTGAGGGTCAGGAATGGGTTGTGGTATATTCTGAGGAGTATGTTAAGTGGTGGTTGGTGGGTACTGAATTGGTTGATGGTGATATAGTGGTGGAATTGGTATTGGTAGGGGATTGAGATTTTGGGGTGGGGTTGCATATTGATGTGGTGCATAAGGGTTTCGCAGATGTTAGTTTGGTGTGTTTTGGGGAGGTGCTGAGTTCTTTGTGTTTTGTTGGTTGATGTCGGGGACATTCAGGGTGAGTGATAAGTTTGCCAAGTTGCGGACCTGCTCAAGCTCTCTCTGGAGCTCCAATATCTTTTGTTCCAACCTCAAGACTAGATCATTTAGTGTAGAGTACTCCGACCATCTGAAGCTTCCACGTTATCAGCATTATCCTTTCGAATACCACTTAAGTCGTCCATTTTTGCTTTTCCTTTGCCTTTTGTATTGCTTGGAGGAGGAGGAGGTGGAAGGACTCTAGATCTAGTGTGATATGCTGGTGATGCCATTGTGAGCCAACCAACCTTAGGGGATGGGAATAAGAAATAAAGAACAATAAAAGGTAGACAAGTCAGTAAGGATTCTGAAATATTTGCAGTATTTAAACACATATTGCAGGAATGTAAATTTGTATCCTAAATTGGGAGCCTCGTTGTACCCAAGGTAGGCCTAGCAACAAATAAATTTGGAGAAACTTAGTGCCAATAATTGCCTCATTTCATTAAAGTAAAGTAAATGAACCAAAACGAAATTAAATAAGATAATGTCACTAATGGCTTTTGGCCTTATTACATTTGAAACGAAAGCAAATAAATCTAATATACTTGGTCTCAGAAGGACCCTCTCCAGACTGGATGCTATTGTCGATCAACTCTCCCAACTTGCGCAGGTTCAGCAGCAGGAATGCCCTTGCAAGATGCCCTCCTTCGTTTCCTTCAATGTTCTAGTAGTCAATGACCCTTTTCCTCATCTTCCCTTCCAACTCCATTAAACTGTACTCCAGGTATTCCAACCTCTCACTGGATTTAACGGCTCTTTCTTTCCATTCGTTAATCATCTCCATGTTAGCTTTGTGCAGTGCCATATTCTCTGTTTCAGACTCTCAAATTCTTTTCCGCAGCTTGTTGTACTTCACCTATGTTGAGGCAACCTCATCAATAACCCTGTTTCCTGGACCCTTGGCTCAACGACCCCAGTTATGTTGTTATCCAACCAAGAAGGGTAAAGGTATGAGTGGCCCGCATGATATCGGTCTTGATCAATAGTATACTTCTCCATAATAATCTTTAAGTTCCACATATGTTACATTTCATTCTTATACGGTATGGCATCACCTTGGAAATTGGCTCTGAAGTGACACATTTTGGCGATCCATAGTATGATTTGCCTCCTGCCTGCTTGTCTCATAACCTTGAGAGGAGCGTAAGGGTATATGCCCTCAACCCGATCAACACCAAGTGCAAAAAATCCCTGGGTCTGATAATGAATTCATCAGTAGGGAACCACTCGAACATCCACTGGACTTACTCCTCGGTCAAAATTTTGAAAAGTTGTACCCATCCTACAACGTCCTCCGATTGAGCAAACATATCTAGAATGTAGTTCATTCTTTTGGGATGATGGAAGGCTATGTGATCATTCCACGGCCTTCGTGGAAATTCTTGACCAGATTGTCCCTTTTGAAGATATTCCAAGGGGGAGGAGTATGATGCCAAGTTCCTTCTTGTCCGATGCTGAAGACGATGAAGAGGGAGCCGCCGGGCCATAGTTGCCGAAGGGGGGAACGTTTATTCCCTGCCTCCTTCTTGTGTACATAACTTCCATAATATGTTGTAGACTGATCTTGAATTTCACCGCCTATATGTAAAAAAGGAAACCCGCAATTTGTATCTTTTGTATTTCTGTTCGCCAAGATCTCAATCGGGTCTATTCGAACATTGGATTGGTAGGAATCTCGAACATATAATATGGCCCTGATGTTCGTTAGGCCGGTGAAAACAGTAACAGTTTTAGGTTCAATCTCCGAGTCGGGCTCCGAGTCGGGCTCAATCGACCCTAAAGTTTTACGCCTGCATGGATTGGAGACAATGGCTCTTACGCCTTGGGTCGACGTGACCTTATGTGTATGTGGCCCTGAGGCTTGTAAAGCTGGTGACGATGGCTCTTACGTTATGCCCGTAGGCATTTATAGTTAATTGTTTTGGATCCGGTCTCCAAATCGGGTTACGACTCGAGCTCACTTTGACCCTCAAGTGTTAAAATTTTTAGCTGGCGATAGTGGCTCTTACGCTTTTGGCCATTGCAAACTTTTATTGTGTGGCCTTGAGGCTCGTTTGACTGGCGACAATGGTTCTTACGCTTTTGCCCTTAGGCATGTGTAGGCTTTGTTTTCATCTCATTAAGGACTTTGAAATAATTTTGCCTAACCCGTCGTCGGTTCGAAAAGAACCTCGATTTTAAGTCATTAGCGGCGATGTTTGAGAACCTCGGAAGGTTTAGCTCATAGGCTGAGTAGCTCGAAGCCTTCGTGATTTGGAGCTAACATGGTTGAAACTTGTTTTCCTATCGAGGGTAGCCTGTTTTAACCGGGTCTTTTCAATGTAGATTCGAACTAATGTCCTGTGATTTTGTTAGCGACGGTCGGGCGTCCCCGAGTCGTGTTAATTTGGCTAGTGCAACCATTTTTACTGTAGTCATATATGTTCGGCCGAAGCCATTTTTGATCCCCAATGCGGTAGTTTAGGCGTCTGCATCGATGGTATGCCCTTTTAGGAGTCTTACAAATGTGACATATAGCCTAAACTTCAGGATTGAGTTTTATGCCTGTAGTAAGGTCTTATGAAATTTTCATGCCTATTGAGGTCTTACAGTTTCTTCATGCCTGTTGAGGTCTTACAATTTCTTTTTGCCTGTTGAGGTCTTACAATTTTTTCATTGTTATGTAAAATAGATCTGGCTAGACCGAGTCTGCCTGCTTGGGGTCTTACGACCTCGGGTTTTTTAGTGAATGTCAATTGATGACAGTCTCCGAGTCATCGAGTTTGCTTAGGATCGAAGGCCGTTACTCGTGAGCTCAGAATTGCCTCATTGGGGCCTTATAAGCATGAAGTTCCGACGCTGAGGTCGTGTGGGTGCCAAATTGTTGACACTAAGTCTCCGAGTATTTCGGGACGTACTCGATGGAGGGATCCTTGCCGTGAGCATGCTAAATTTTCTTTTGGAGTACGAGATGCTTTTGGCGAAAGATATTCTTTGATTTCTTGGCGTAAATGCACATCATTGTGTTGCCGTAAGCCCGGCTTATGCGGACACGGTTCGTTCGATCGTTTGGCCCGGTACATCATTTCCTATTGGAACCTCATTTGTCATTTACCGGTACAGGGTTGATTGCGAAGAAAATCTGGTAGGCTTGTTGAGTCCTTCTTAGGTATCACGTGGACGTTGCCTCGTTAAAAACCTTGACGGAAAAAAGCCATTTCGGGATAAAAAACTGGACAAAGGAAATGAGTGCAACGGACGCTTTGAAACCTCATGGCCCCTTCGAGCCGAAGCGGCATTCTGACTGCCTTGGTCACTGGCTTGCACAAGCGTTACCGTGAAGTAAAATATAGAAAAAGTGAGAGATGGTTATACCTTGGTGGCGATGGTGCTTTCGGGTTCCGACGTTCGTTTGGTGGATGCTATGTGGTCCTTTATTTGAATACGTCCAGGGGCGAGCATCAAAATATTGTGTGGATGACATGTTGGGGCTCGTCTACTTTGTTCTTTTTGGTTGTTTCTCTTTCTCGGGACTAGATTTTAGCCTGGTTGCTGAGAAATTCCCGGATGTGCCTGTTATCGAGTAGTCGGGCCACTTCCTCTTGAAGTTTCCTGCAATCCTCGGTTCTGTGCCTGTGCGAGTTGTGAAACTCGCAAATCAAGTTGTAGTTCCTTTGGGAAGGATCCGAGTGTATAGGCCTGGGCCATCTGGCGTCCTTGATTTTGCTGATGGCGAACACGATGTCCGATACATCAATGTTGAAGTTGTATTCTGACAGGCGAGGTGACCCTGCTGGCCTTGTGTCCCCGTCGAAGCCACCTCTATTGACGGGTCCCCGAGGGTTCTGTCCTCTATTTACCAATCGATTGTTGCGAGGCGGGTTGCGTCTCGGAGCATTCCTCCTATCATCGGGGTACGGCTGGTATCTCTCTTTATTAGATTTTGACTCCTTTGCTAGGAGTCTTCTCAGATATACTGAGCCCGTGGGGGCTCCCAGCTGGTCATTCTTGACCCTGATCTTTGACTGGTACCGATTGTGGACGTCCGACTAGGTTACAGTGGGATACTTGATCAGATTCTCTTTCTGCTACCTTCAGGCCACCGAGCTTCGTTCATTCAGGCCTTGAGTGAAGGCATGCACTACCCAGTTGTTAAAGACCGGGGGTAGTTCCATTCGTTTTGTCTCAAAATGAGACATAAATTCTCGCAGCATTTTGTTCTTCCTTTGCTTAATCTTGAATACGTCGGACTTCCTTGTCGCTACCTTGATGGCACCGGTGTGCACCCTTACGAAGGAATCTGCTACCATGGCAAATGAATCTATGGAGCTGGGAGCTAGGTTGTGGTACCACATCATGGCCCCCGTTGAGAGCGTTTCTCCAAACTTCTTCAGTAAGATGGACTCGATCTCATCGTCTTTTATGTCATTGCCTTTCACCGCGCACGTATAAGCAGTGAGATGTTTGTTGGGATCTGAGTTCCCGTTGTATTTTGAGAGTTCTAGCATTCTAAACATCTTTGGAATGGGTTTCAGAGCAGCTTCCTTTGGGAACGGCCATTGAGCGAACTTCCTCGAATCTACACCCTTCAGGACCGGGGTCGCGCCCAGGATTTGGTCGACTCTGAAGTTATAAGTTTTGACCTTCTTATCATTGGTTGCTACCATTTTCTCGCCTAATTGATCCTTTTGGTGAGGTCCTCTAGTATTTTCACGATGGCAGGATCAACTATTGATCCGTTGTTGCTTGACCTCTCCGGTACCTATTCAGCCGGGGAAGTAGTTTCCGGCGCTACTGTGCTGGGAGTCTTCGGGTGGCTTTGCAACTGAGCGATGGCCAACTATTGTGCCTACAACATTTCAAAAATAACATGAAGACTCGCTTCTTGTTCTTCCCGGGCTGGGAGTTTTTGGGATTCCTGTTAGTCGTCATGTCATATGCTCCTGTCGGTGTGTGAGGTTTTATCAAACTACTGTGCGTCCTACGAATTCGCATATGCTGAAATCGGTCCGGGCGCGTTATCGGGATTCTGGGGTGGCATGCCAACTACTAGAACAACCATACCATTTTCCCCGTGGTATTCGAGGTTGCCGTTCTCGACTATGTTTACCGAACCCGATATTTTGTCTTAAAATCAAAATATCTTGGACAAGAAAAAGTGTGAAAGATAACTTGCATTTGTGTAATGAAACCAACAAGAAAACAATCACTATTATTTTTAGCCCCACGGTGGGCGCCAAAATGTTCACCATGAAAATGGTAATAACAATTAAATTTATAAATAGGACTCTAAAAATATGTGATCTATTTTTATGCTAGTTGTTAGAGCAGTGGATGCTAGATGTTGTCACACCTCCTTTTTCACCTGCGCCAGCAGGGGCGTAGGGGGAATTTTTCCAATTAATGGACAATCTAAACGGGATTTATTTTTTAATTCAGAGTCGCCACTTGGGAGATTTATGGTGTCCCAAGTCACCGGTTGAATCCCGAATCGAGGAAATGATTGACTCTGTATTACAGTCCGCGAACCAGAAATCCGAGTAAGGAATTCTGTTAACCCAGAAGAAGGTGTTAGGCATTCCTGAGTTTCGTAGTTCTAGTACGGTCTCTCAACTGTCATATTCGGCTTATTTATCTGATTTTAATACATGTTGAACATATGTGAAAATTTTAACTTTTTACCGCTTTTATTATTTTTTAGTGAGAATTGCAACGTCGTGAAAACACATCTCGAACCACGTCACATCAATGCACCCGTGGTTATTGACATGTTCCAACTCCGTTGAGATTTGGATTTAGGTCACATAAATGTGCACCCGAGTTTAAGAAAGTACTTTATTTAAAGCGCGTCGGAAGTGACTTGCATGTTATTATCTTTTGGGGAAGGCCGTGAAATTCGCTAGACGGCCCGTCCCTAAATCTAAGTATTTTAAAAAAAATATTTATTGAGGGCCCCGCAATTTTGTATTTTTTTTATTCGGCGAGGCTCATCTCATTTTTTATTCAAGGATATCATAAAACGACTATGATTTTCTATTTATTTGTATCTAAGAATAAAGAAAATCCTAATCAATTAGCATTAAAAGTTCGGACTTCAAGTTCAAGTCCGGGTCCAAACAAAAGGAAACACCTTCTAGTTTGAACCCGTTACCTAACTTAAGATCCGCCGCCTGCCGTTGTAAATATTGACAAACCAGCTACCATTTCGATTCAGTTCAACTTTAGCTTTATTATATGAATTGGACTATTGGAATTAACTATGTGGAATACAAAGCCATTTTTTGAGCTCTTTTTACGATTTGCTGAAAAATGCATCAATGCTTAAAAACTGTCATCAAGCTAACATTAATCACTAACATTTGAGAACTAACATTAGTTACTAACATTATTTACGTTGCTATTTAAAATGATGTTATTTACTCAAGTGAACTCGCAATTTCAGAATTAGACCTATTAAACCAACACGCTGATTTCCATAAACTATTTGAAACTATTTCATGACTACTGAAAAAAAAGAATTAACTACAATATATTTCATAACTAGTAATCACCAACTAAGATTAATTACAATTGATATTCCATGTTTGTAGAAATAGATTCAATCAGTCCATTTTATGCATTCCAAAGTCATTCCAATACATACTATGAAATATCAAGTAAACTACTGCTTATACATCAAATTAAACACAAAGAAACAGAGGAAATTCAAAAATCCATTCCAACAACTCTTTACTTCCTTTCCCTTAAATTTGAGAGCTTTAGAACGTGTACCTAGATAACGAAAATACAAGAAGATGAAGGAGCAGTCAACAACAATAATAACACAACAGCGCAGTGACAGAACAACCCCAGTGACAGACTAAAAAGGAAGGAACCAGCAGAGTTCCAGCAACACCCAATGAAAACAGTAGCCAATAACCAATAGCAGACTCAGGAAGAACCAATTGAAACCCCAGAAATACCAACCAGCAACACCAATGAAACAACAACAGTACTAGTTCTGATATTCAGCAGTAAAAGAAAAGACTCACTTTTCAGTTTCTTAGCTCTTAAACACTGAACCTTTTAGGATTAAAAACCAGACTGTTTTTTACTCTCAAATTACTGAACTTTTAAATGTTAAAAATCCAACCTAGACTCTCTGAAAAAAAGACTGAAAGAGAACTGATTTTTTCTCCTCCAAAAAACCAGCCCCCTTTCTGTCTTGAAATGACCCTATTTATAACCCAAAAACAGGTATGGGCAACATATTTTAATCAATCCTTTTTAAACTTTTCATACCATTATGTTTTGTTCCCTACACTTGCATGCCTTGTTCCCCACACTTGCATGCCTTGTTCCCCACACTTGCATGCCTTGTTCCCCACTAGCAAATGTCTTGTTCCCCACTATGTATTAAACACTGCCTTATTTTAATATTATTAGTGCTTAGTGGACAGAGCACTCAAATTAATCATTTTTAAAACTTTAAATCCCGAAATACCCCTGAAACTATTAAAATTACCATTCTACCCCATTCGCTATATCCAATCTTCCTAATCAATTAACCAAACTATAGTAGTTATAACCAATCGTAATTGAGAAATCCTAACAATTGACTAATGAAACTAACTCCCAATCAACAACATTAGGACAATTCAACAAGGCCAGATTCATATCAGAACAAACTTAACAGAACAAACAATATATCTAAGTCACTAAACACAATCATCAATTGAACTCAAAACAGTAGGAAAGTCTTCAAAACGCATACACATATAATTTCAACGAATATGCAGTAGGATACTTCATGCGAAAACTTTATCAAAATGAACCCACATTAAAACGAAACCACAAATAGATGCATGAATAGCATAGATTCGAGGTAAGAGATATGACCTTTACTACTGCACTTTCTTGCTTCGTTACGCACAGTGAAAATGAAACTCCAAAGAAAAAACAAAAATTCGTGAACGAGCTATGGCTGACCTTTATGCTAACGATCTGACGTCGAATAATGGTGAACTTTCGATGAAATATAGCTTCGTTCACAACACTGTTTCGATGCTTGACTAACAAACATGGACTCGGACGGAACCTCGACGCACTGCCTCGACGTACGACTGAGCACGACCTCGGATGGCTGGTCTCGTTTTGGACTGGAGGGTGGTTATGGAGAAGGTGAGTCGATAGGTTGGGGGTCGTTTGGACGAAGCTAGTCGTTCGTCTGCTGGACGTGGTTGTGGTGGACGTGAGGCAGGCTGTTTTAGGTGGTCAATGAGTGACAACGTTGGGTCTGATGGCATTGGACGTCGATGGAAAAGGCTGGAGCTCGCGACTGGAAGCTGAAGCTTGCGACTGGAGGGTCGCAGTGGACGTGAGGCGAGCTGTCGACGAGTTGATGGAGTCGCTGGTGGTCGTTGGTTCGAAGAAGTAGAAGGGCATCCATGGATGTCGAGGGAGAAGGAGGGGTCGTTGGTTCGAAGAAAAAGAAGGAGGGCAGCCATAGAGGTCGTTTGGAGCTGGAGGGGTCGTTTGGAGCTGATGAAGAGAAGAGAGTAGCCATGGGGGTCTAGGGAGAAGGAGGGGTCGTTGGTTCGAAGAAGAAGAAGGAGGGCAGCCATGAAGGTCGTTTGGAGCTGGAGGGGTCGTTTGGAGAAGATGAAGAAGGAGAAGGGGCGGGTGTTTTAGGGTTTTTTTGTTAGGGGTTTGGAAATGAAAAATAAAGTGAAGAAAGGGGGTGGTTGTTTGGGCTATGGGGCAGACCGGGTCGGGGATGGGGTATGGGCTGGGTATCCGAGTTTCAATTTCAAAGGGAAGAAAAATTGTTTGGGATGATGGACTATAAATTGATTTGGCCCAAATATGACTTAACACTATTTTATTTTGCCTTTCTTTTCTTAAACTAATAAAACAAAAAATTCCAAAAATCCTAAATTAACTTATAGGACTAGATTAATTTATAAAAGTACTAACTAACTTTTAATAACAATTAACACACACAATCAAATAAAATCACATAACTTGGACATGAAATGCTAAAAATATAAAAAATACATTATTTTGTGATTTTCTTTCTCTTAAAAACAAAACATGGTTCAACTAATTCCTAAGTGCACAATTAAATCTTAAATGTGCATGCAACATATATTTTTGTATTTCAATTAATTAAAACAAACTAAACATTCACAGACAAAAATAATTATTCAAAATGTCACGCAAAGTTCTCAAAATTGTACCCAAAGGCAATTTTTTTTATTTTTTGATTTCTTTGGGAGTAGTTTTCGTGAAGCAAAAATCACATGCTCACAGCTTCCCCTCTTTGTCCGAAAACACAAAGAGTTTTCGTGCAAAGATAAAGTGAGTGGATACGAGCGATTTTTGCCTGTTGGAATACTCCGTGTGAAGCATTTTTGAAAAGATTTAACCGAACCTTTGCTTCACAGGTTTCCTACATATCCATGGCTAAAAGGGAATCAGGTTAAGGTAGTTCGGGAAGTTTTGTAGCTGGGACTATAATGAGATTGCAATGTTACTGCTGTTGCATGTTGTTATTACTGCTTTCCGACCTCCTTATTACACCATTGCTAGAAAGAAAACAAAAAGCTAGACTAGACTAATGATTATAGAATATTATCTATCTTCGACTTGCTCTTGTAGTCTTCTTTTAGATTTCTGAAATGGGATTCAAGCTGGGGGTATTTTTGTTGTAACCCTCCGCATTACTGACTTCTGGCTTGATCTTGAAATGTATTCCTCTGTTCTGCAAGCGGGCTCCTGACTTCAACTTGAATGTGTACTCCTTTGTTCTACAGGCGAGCTCCTGACTCCAACTTCACTTTAAAAGATAATACGGCCTCCATTCTCCAGGCGAGCTCCTGACTCCAACTTGACTTTAAAAGATAATACGGCCTCCATTCTCCAGGCGGGCTCCTGACTTCAACGATTTCTTAAAAATATAACACCTCTATTCTCCAGGCGGGCTCCTGACTTCATCAACTTAAATTTTAACAACCTCCATTCTACAGGCGGGCTCCTGACTTCTTTGACTTAAAATTATAACAACCTCCGTTTTACAGGCGGGCTCCTGACTTCAACTACGACTCAGAATGTAATACCTCCATTCTCCAGGCGGGCTCCTAACTTCAACTACAACTCAAAAACATAGCACCTTCATTCTCCAGGCGGGTTCCTGACTTCAACTTCAACTTGAAATGACAACAACCTCCATTCTCCAAGCGGGCTCCTGACTTCAACTACAACTCAAAATGTAATACCTCCATTCTCCAGGCGGGGCTCCTGACTTCAACTTCAACGTGAAATGACAACAACCTCCATTCTCCAGGCCGGCTCCTGACTTCAACTATTTCGTAAAATATAATACCTCCATTCTCCAAGCGGGCTCTTGATTTCAATAAACCTTAGAATATAACACCTCCATTCTCCAGGCGGGCTCCTGACTTCATCAACTTCAAATATAACGACCTCCGTTCTAACAGGCGGGCTCCTGACTCCTTTAACTTAAAATTAACAACATCCGTTCTACAGGCGGGCTCCTGACTTTAACTATAATTTGAGATATAACACCTCCATTCTTCAGGCGGGATCCTGACTTTGACTGCAATTTAAAGATATAACACCTCTATTCTCCAGGCGGGCTACTGACTGCAATAACTTCTTAAAATATAACACCTCCATTCTCCAGGAGGGCTCCTAACTTCAACAGCTTCTTAAAAATATAACACCTCTATTTTTCAGGTGGGCTTCTGACTTCGACTACAACTCAAAAAATATAACACCTCCATTTTTCAGGCGGGCTCCTGACTTCGACTACAACTCAAAAATATAACACCTCCATTCTCCAGGTGGGTTCCTGGCCTCAAAAATTTCTTAAAGACATAACACCTCCATTTTCCAGGCGGGCTCCTGACTTCAACAACTTCTTAAAAATATAATACCTCCATTCTCTAGGCGGGATCCTGACTTCAATTATGACTTAAAAAAATATAACACCTCCATTCTCCAGGCGGGTTCCTGACTTCAACTTCTTCTTAAACAATGCATTTTATTGCTTTTGTTCCTTATTGCCTCCCGAACCATTTTCCTTTTAACTTGAATCATCTTCTTTCAGAACTGCTTCCCTCAAAACTGGTGTTTTATTCCTTTTAAAACTGCTGGGGATAACACCGGTATTTTATTCACAAATATGTTATTTTCCTTCTTCAAAGACTACTTCCTTTAAAGCTGGTGCTTTCCTTCCACTGGAACTACTTCCCTTAAGACTTGTTTGGCCTTCTTCCGAAGACTACATATGGATACCATTTTTCCCAAAACTTGTATTATCTTTCTTCTTCCCCAAGTGGGTACCGGACTTCCAGAAAACTTTCAAGATGAAAGAAAATTTTCTGCCCCATTTTGACAATCTTTCTTATATCATGATGTCTTTTCATCATCTATAACATTTCCTGTCCCTGCTTCAAATCAAAGACAAAAATTTTGTTAGTTTAAAACATGGTGAATGGTCGTGCCACTCCTACTGGGGATGGTTTTCCCCTTTTCCCTTTCCTTGCTTTGCGTTTTATTACAAAATTTGCTGGGGATGGTATTATTTGCCGGGGATGATATTCCTGCTGGGGATTGTTTTTCTTTTCTCTTCCTTCCTTGCTCTGTGTTGTCCAACCATCGCGGAATTTGGTCGATAATCTGTCGGAGTTGTTCCTGCATCTCACAAATCTGCTGGGGATCCTCTTGGAATTTGATCCATAATTTTTCAGCTGTTGTTTTTCTGCTTTTCTCCAACTTTCCCTGGAAATTTGGTCCTCTTGGAATCTAGACCCATTCATCATTTGGTCTTGAGACAAACTTCTTTTCGCTTTGTCGCCTTATCTTTGGCCCGTCCTATCCACATTGTGTTTTTGCACCATCTTGGCAACTGGTAATAAGCTCTGAAAAATCCTTTTCAAAAACAAACTTCTAGGGAGATAAAGTCTTTAGACCAAGAAATGAAAAAGTGATGATTTCAAAAGATAGAAAAAAAGAAATTTTTCTGAACAAATGCTGGGAAAAAGGAAAGAAAAAAACTTATCTGAATGATATAACAGATCCCAACAATCATGTCATGCATTCCAGATTAATCCACCCCGTCTACTTGTATCAATCAATCTTTCGTACGGCCTCAACTTGCTGGGGATAAACAGGCACTCAACTCTTTGCCAAATGTGGATCCTTTCCGCCAATCTTGTCTTGTCGCCTCATAGTGCCCTTGGAGGGGTTTTCACTAATAAGACTCTCTCGTTTCTTTCAACTCCCGTTGCCTTATGGTGCCTGTGAAGGTTTTCACTGATAAGACTCTGTCGCTTTATTTCTCTCAACTTACGTCGCCTTATGGTGCCTGTGGAGGTTTTCACCGATAAGACTCTCTCATTTTATTTTATTTTTTCCAGCTGGGGATCAGAGTGTTACAGATATGACTCTCTCTGCTGGGGATTCTTTCGGCTACCAATTCATTTCCAGCTTATGGTCCTCTTCTCTGCTGGGGATCAGAGTGTTATTCCCGACTTCCGTTTGCATGACTTGGCACTTCTCAGATACTGATCGGGAGGTCTTTTTTGGACATCAATATGGGTTTTTGTGTATGGCTAAAAGAAAAAGGATAAAAGGTTCAAAATAATTTTGATGGGTAAAACATTACAACTCTTGGAATCAAATTTCTTTCCCAAAATTATAAACACAACTTCTGCCCCAGTTTTTCTTGCTTGGGGATTTTTTTTGTTACACTATGACCGAGCCGTGAGGTGCCTATGTATCCTCTTTGAGGAATCAAGTCAAACGTAGTTCCCAATTCCTTTATTTTTCTTGTGACTTTTCTTTTGTTTTTATTATTGTTCTCTTCTCCTTTTCTTTTATTTTCATTACTGATTCCAAAAGAGGGGTATGAAAGAATAACTAAGGCTCAAAAGGGGAAGCAAAGGTTGAAGTGTTTGGATGGAAGAACAAATTGTCTCCGTTATTTCATTCTCCGAAACCATGCCAAGTGCAAACAAACAACAATTACAATTAAAAGATCATACATAATATCTCTTAACTGCATCAGAATTGATAGCCATGTCGACGCATTTCCCTTCGATATCTGTTAAACATAAAGCGCCATTGGACAACACTCTGGTTACAATGAATGGCCCTTGCCAATTCGGGGCGAACTTGCCGTTCGCCTCAACCTGATGTGGGAGGATGCGTTTCAGCACTTGCTGGCCCACTTCAAACTTCTGGGGACGCACCTTTTTGTTGTATGCTCTTGACATTCTCCTTTGATATAATTGGCCATGACACACCATTGCCAATCGTTTTTCATCAATAAAGTTCAACTGCTCCAGATGAGTTTTGACCCACTCATCATCATCAATCTCAGCTTCAGCGACAATCCGAAGGGACGAGATTTCAACTTCTGCCAGTATTACTGCTTCAAATCCATATACCAACAAATAAGGAGTTGCCCCTACTGAAGTACGGACAGTGGTGCGATAACCCAACAATGCAAATGGTAATTTTTCATGACATTGCCTCGAACCTTCTACCATCTTCTGAAGTATCTTCTTTATGTTTTTGTTGGCTGCCTCAACCGCTCCATTCGCCTTGGGACGATATGGGGTGGAATTGCGGTGTGTAATCTTAAACTGTTGACATACCTCTTTCATCAAATTGTTGTTAAGATTAGCACCATTATCCGTGATGATCACTTTTGGGATCCCAAATCTACAGATGATATGGGAATGAACAAAATATACCACTGCCTTCTTAGTTACCGACTTGAAGGTTTTAGCTTCAACCCACTTAGTGAAATAATCGATGGTCACCAAAATGAACCTATGGCTGTTGGTAGCTACCGACTCAATAGGTCCAATGATGTTCATGCCCCAGGCAACAAATGGCCATGGTGCTGACATTGTATGCAATTCTGTTGGTGTAGAATGAATCAGATCTCCGTGTATCTGACACTGATGGCATTTCCGCACGAAACTGATACAATCGCTCTCCATTGTGAGCCAATAGTACCCTGCTCGAAGAATCTTCTTCGCCAATACATATCCGCCCATATGTGGACCACAAACTCCAGCATGTACCTCTGCCATAACTGTCGTGGCTTGACTAGCATCTATGCATCTCAGCAATCCCAAATTTGGTATTCTTTTGTACAACATTCCTCCACTGAGGAAAAATCCATTTGCCAGTCGCCGAATGGATTTCTTTTGATCTCCGGTGGCCTACTCTGGGTATATACCCATCCTAAGGTATTCCTTGACATCATAGAACCATGGTTCGCCATCCAGTTCATCCTCTAACATGTTGCAATAAGCATGTTGATCATGAACCTGAATATGCAGCGGGTCAATATGAATTTTGTCTGGGTGGTGCAACATCGATGCTAAGGTGGCCAAAGAATCGGCAACCTCATTATGAACTCTTGGGATGTGTCTGAACTCCACTGATCGAAATCGCTTTCTCAGGTCGTGCAAACATTGTCGATATGGTATGAGCTTCAAATCCCTTGTTTCCCATTCACCCTGAATCTGATGCACCAGGAGGTCCGAGTCTCCCAAGACCAAGACGTCCTGGACATCCATGTCTGCAGCTAGCCGTAGACCCAAAATGCATGCCTCATACTCAGCCATGTTGTTGGTACAATAGAAACGCAGCTGGGCCATAACAGGATAATGATGTCCTGTTTCAGAAATAAGTACCGCTCCTATTCTAACTCCCTTCGCATTTGCGGCTCCATAAAAAAAAGCTTCCATCATGGTTCCTTGGTTATTTCCAACTCATCTATATGCATCACTTCTTCATCAGGAAAATACGTTCTCAAGGGCTCGTATTCTTCATCAACAGGATTCTCAGCCAAGTGATCAGCCAATGCTTGGGCCTTCATGGCCGTCCTCGTCACATAGGCAATGTTGAATTCTGTGAGTAATATCTGCCATTTCTCCAATCTCCCGTTGGGCATAGGCTTCTGGAAAATATACTTCAGTGGATCCAAGCGTGAAATGAGATAAGTAGTATACGATGACAGATAATGCTTCAATTTCTGGGCCACCCAAGTTAGGGTGCAACATGTCTTCTCGAGTTGAGTGTACTTAACCTCATAGCCTGTAAACTTCTTGCTGAGATAATAGATGGCTTGTTCCTTCCTTCCTGTAATGTCATGTTGCCCAAGTACGCATCCAAACGAATTCTCCAGGACCGTTAGATAAAGAATTAACGGTCTTCCCAGCTTAAGTGGAACCAACACAGGTGGATTTGATAAATATCCTTTGATTTGGTCAAATGCTTCCTGACATTCTGCCGTCCATTCTACCGCATCATCTTTCTTCAGTAGCTGAAAAATAGGTTCACAAGTTGCTGTGAGTTGAGCAATAAACCTGCTTATATAATTCAACCTTCCCAACAGACTCATTAATTCTGTCTTGTTCTTCGGCGGTGGAAAATCTTGGATGGATTTGATCTTTGACGGGTCCAACTCAATGCCTCGCCAACTGATGATGAATCCCAACAGCTTTCCAGATGGAACACCAAATGCACATTTGGTCGGGTTGAGCTTAATATCGTACCTTCGAAGTCTTTGGAAAAACTTCCTTAGGTCTGCTACGTGGTCTTCCTGATGCTTGGATTTTATATCACATCGTCCACGTATACCTCAATCTCTTTATGTATCATGTCATGAAACACAGTAGTCATTGCTCTCATGTACGTTACCCCAGCATTCTTCAAACCAAATGTCATTACCCAGTAGCAATAGGTTCCCCACGGTGTAATGAAAGCCGTCTTTTCCGCATCTACTTCATCCATCAAAATCTGATGATACCCAGCATAGCAATCCACAAAAGACCCGATCTCACATCCGGCGCAATTATCGATCAAGATATGGATGTTGGGTAATGGAAAGTTATCCTTTGGGCTTGCCCTGTTCAAATTGCGGTAATCGACACATACCCTGATCTTCCCATCTTTCTTCGGCACAGGCACCACATTAGCCAACCAATCAGGATATCGAGTGACCCGAATAACCTTTGCTTGCAGCTGCTTGGTTACTTCCTCTTTAATCTTCACACTCATGTCTGTTTTGAACTTCCTCAATTTCTACTTGACGGGAGGGCATGCCGGGTTAATGGGCAATTTGTGAACCACTAAATCCGTGCTTAACCCCGACATGTCATCATACGACCATGTAAAAATGTCTTTGAACTCAATAAGTGCTTTGATTAGTTCTTCTATGATATTTGGTGCAATGTGGATTCTTATTTTAGTTTCTCTGATATCATCTGCATCCCCTAAATTGATGGCTTCTGTGTCATTTAAGTTGGGTTTGGATTTCTCCTCAAATTGGCTTAACTCTCTGTTTATCTCTTCGAAGGCTTCATCCTCATCGTATTCCAATTCATCATCATAATCGACCTCTTGTACAATTAGTCCGGAATCAGATTGATTTCTTAGACTGGGTTGAAGATCCGTTGTGCATGCCATGTCATTAGAACCAATATAAAGAGAACTGTTCAGAAAGAGAAAAGAAGAAAACAAAGTTAAAACAAAATAAGAAGAACAAAAACTTTCACTTTATTAAAATACGGGATAACAGACTTTCACACTTTGCCGAATACAAAACGAAACTGGATTACAACCCTGGAATAATCCAAAAAGACAAGAAAGAAAAATTAAAGCCCACCACCAAGACTCCCTTCGGGTAGGAATGAGAGTAGCCATCCAATTGTTGATATTTGCCCTAGGCCCCACAAACTAAACCTCTAACCTACTGGACCCTTATCCAGCTTCTATCATGTTGACATCGGCGAACAGCCTTTCAAAGCCCTCATTCAAATCTCCATCTGGCCCGATCAGTGGTCCGAGAAATTTCGGGACTGACAACTTTCTGATACCTGCTCTGACAAATATCTGGACAGGCGCGGGATTGGCTTGGGAAGGACCCACACTCTTTTCTTCAACTTGTGGGCCCGTCTCACATCCGCCGCTGTAGGCTTGAACCCCAACCCAAGGGTATCCAGATTTTTGGGCAACAAAACCGGCTGAACAATACCCTGAAGATCAGCCCCTAAACCTTTGCCTGACACAAACCCGTTCTCCAACATCTCCGAGGCTACCATGAAAGTTGCAGCTGTTATTTTGGGAAGTGGGATGCTTTCACCTTCGGGAACTTTGTCCACTGAAACCGTATCAAAAACCTGGTAAACCCACGACCCTTGTCATCGTCAGTCTCTATGAAGGGCACGATGGCATCACTTACGGTGCTTGCATTGTCTTCCCCATGTACTACGATCTCTTGCCTATCCCACTCGAATTTGACTATCTGATGTAATGTAGAAGCCACTGCTTTGGCGGCATAGATCCAGGGTCTCCCCAACAGAAGATTATATGACGCTGCCACGTCTAACACTTGAAACTCCATGGTGAACTCAACTGGACCAATTGTTAATTCAAGTATGATGTCACCCACTATGTCTGTACCACCACCATCAAACCCTCGAACATAGATGCTGTTCTTGTGAATCCTGTCAACATTGACCTTCAGTTTGTTCAATGTGGCCAAAGTACAGATATTGGCACTGGACCAATTATCAATCAGTACTCGAGTGACTACCGAGTCTTCGTACTTCACGATCAAATAAAAGGCTCTATTATGTTCTATACCTTCCACGGGCAACTCATCGTCTGAAAAAGTGACCCTATTGACCTCGAAAATCTTGTTTGCTATTTTCTCCAGATGGTGCACAAAGATCTTATCCGGAACATGGGCTTCATTCAGAATTTTCATCAATACCCGACGGTGCTCGTCTTAATGGATCAACAATGATAACAATGAGATCTGTGCCGGGGACTTCCTCAACTGCTCCACAATGGAGTAATCTTGTGACTTCATTTTCTTTAAAAATTCTTCCGCTTCTCCTCAATAACTGGATTCTTTGTTGCTACTGGATTGGCCCTTCTTAACTCTGTGGGAGCGAAACACCTTCCGGAATGAGTTAACCCCTGTGTCTCACATATTTCTTCCACAACCTCCTTCCCCTTATGCATTACCATTACTTGATTGTAACTCCATGGCATAGCTTTCTCGCTAATTATCGGCAACTGCACTACTGGCCTGATAACAACTGGTCATGTGCATGCCCCTTTCACGGCTACTGGCTTGCTTGATATCCCTTGCATCGTTACTTTGACCGGCTCTGGATTCTTGGCAACATCAGACGAACTCTTCCCCATCACCACCACTGGCTTGCCTTCTTCCCTTTCTAACTGTACTACCGCCTCTCCACTGATCTACTTTTCTTTCGGACTGGCACGGATCATCATTACCGTTTGCGAGGGCTTCTTGATCTTCCCTCCTTCGTGCACTAGTTCGATCATGTGGGCTTTATGGTGTGTCGACAACGGGTTCTGATTGATGTTAGGTGCCTCTGGCTCCTGGACCTCAATCCTATTTGTGTCAATAAGATCTTGTACGACAGTCTTCAACTTCCAACACTTCTCAGTATCATACCCGGGAGCCCCCGAACAATATTCACAACTTACCGAGTGGTCCAGATTTTTGGGAAGGGGATTTGGCAATTTAGGCTCCACAGGACTCAATAGGCCTAACTGCCTCAATTTGTGGAATAGAGTAGTATAGGTCTCTCCCAGCGGAGTGAATGTTCTCTGCCTCTACACCCTTTCATTCTTGAAAGTTTGATTCCCACAGAAACCTGGTCCCGAAAGATTCCTGTAGGCCCTTGGTGGTGGATATGTGTTTTGTAGAGGTGGATATGTATTTTGTGGAGGTGGATATGTATTTTGGGGAGCCAGCGCATGCCATTGCGGGCAAACCGGAGGCTGGGTGTAAGTTTGGGTGTGATGGACAGAGAAATATGGCTCTTGTGGTGGGTAGTAGGGTTGTGGAGGGTCTTATAGAATGTGTGGGTAATTTGAGTGATGGGGTCTAGGTTGATAATGAAGGGGGGGGGGGCTCTGGATCTGGACCAAGTACTTGCCCCGACTATTGCAACATCTTCCCTTTTCTTCTTTTGCGAGCGCACCTCCCGTGCTGCTCTGGATGGCCTGAGTGGTTGTTTTAGTCGCCGAATAGCTCAGGATTTTGTTGGACTTAAGTCCCTCTTCGATCATACTGCCCATTTTACTACTTCGTTGAAAGATTTGCCAACTGACGTCACTAGGTGACCGAAGTAAGTTGGCTCCAGAGTCTGTAGAAAGTAGTCCACCATCTCCCCCTCTCTCATCGGAGGATCAACTCTTGCCGCCTGCTCTCTCCAGCGGAGCCCAAATTCTCGAAAGCTTTCCCCGGGCTTCTTTTCATGTTTCAGAAATGTGAGACGGTCAGGGACGATCACAAGGTTGTACTGGAAGTGGCCTACAAAGGCTTGTGCCAGATCATCCCAGGTGTACCACCTACTAGGATCTTGTCTTGTGTACCATTCCAGTGCAGACCCGCTTAGACTTTAACCAAAATGAGCTATCAACAACTCATCTTTTCCCCCGGCCCCTCTCATCTTACTACAAAAACCTCGCAGATGTGCCATTAGATCACCGTGCCACTCGTATATATCAAACTTTGGCATCTTGAACCCTACCGGCAATTGAATGTCGGGGAATGGGCACAGATCTTTGTAGGCCACACGGACTTGGTTGCCTAACCCATGGATATTCCTAAAGGACTGCTCCAGGCTTTTAAACTTTCAAAGCACTTCGTCTTGCTTTGGGCTCTTAGCCGGCTTTTCAGTCTCTACCGAGATCTCGTGAGTATTATAAGTATGAGGCTCGGTGCTTTGAAGGTTGGTTCAGGGGGTAATATTGGTTATCTGAGCCTGAAACAACGGCTCACTGAATGATCTTGGCAGCGTGGCTGGTGGGGGTGCCACGAAAACAGGAATATTTGGTGGAGAAGGGTTCTGATTGGGTCGTGAAGCTTGGGGATCATAAACATTTCTTCCCTGATAGTATTGGTGACTGGGGAAGCTTGTCGAAAGGCCGGGGGGAGGGTATTCCGGCGGGTGTCCTAGTGGGAGAGTGGGAGTAACGGGAGGGCCAGGCACTTTTTGTACCCTAGCTAAGGCCAACTATATTTATTTCATCTCATGTCTCATCTTATCCATTTCCTCCTTCAGCATTTGAGTCTCCGTCCTTTCATCCTCGACACTTTGGTCTAAACTAGTCATGCTTTTTAGTACGGGCCCTTTGGATCTTATTTGGTAATGGTAATCTGCCAGACCGTTCTAACAAACTAACTGGTTCGAAATCTCTGAATAAACAACAAACTTGTTAGCATTAGAATTTAACACATATTGCAATTTCACGTTGGGGGATGCAATGTTCCTAGGCAGTTTAACCATTTCTAACATGTCTTTGCTTCGACCGCATGCGTCATTCCGACTTACATTGTTTGTGCCTTGTTTAAGTGTTTCCGAAACTTTCTTTATCTCTCTTTTTATTTCTTTCTTTTCCTTTCTTTTGTTCACTTTGCTTTTTCTCTTTTCCTTTTTAGTGGTAGTCGAATCTTATGTGGATTGCCTACGTATCATGTCCCCACATGAATCAGACTGGGCGTAATTCTGCCACAAGTGCGAAGAATAAAGACACCATTTTTTTGGATTTTCCAACTTTTACTAGCAAAATGTTTTATTACAAGGCAAAACATTTTGAAAGGAAATTGATAGACTTGATACAGACTACAGACTTTATGCCAAAAAGGGAAATACAAACTCCGACGGACAACAGAATCTGAAGACCAGGAAAATACAGACTCAAACTATGAATGTTTCAAAGTTTTGAATTTTGGCGCCCGTGGGACGTCGTTCGGCCTCGCCACGGGCTTTGGTGCAAGGCCCCTTTGCAGATCTTTCAGATCTTCCATGATCTAGTAGACATAAATCATTATTGAAGTAAACAAGGTGGTACGGGACATATCCTCACAAGCTAGGCACTTTATGGTGATGTAGTGCCCGATATCGTCGATTCTTCCCTTTCCATAAGCAATCGCTCTATTTGTTGATTCCGTTTCCCCTGCATTTGCGCGTTGTAAAGGAGTTGATCCTGAAACTCATTTATCTGTTTCTCCATTCGGGCCATTAGATCATAGTAGCGCTTCCTATCTGCTCTGGCATCTCGGGCTTGTCTGAAGATTTGCCTTTTGAGAGTGGATATTGTTTCTCTCAATGTAGCGATGTTCCTTTCGTAGTCCCCCTTCATTTGTTGTATAGACCGTGCTCGCTCTTTTTCCTTCTTTGTCCATTTCACCTGGATTCTCGCTAGACCAACTTTAGATTTTTCCAGGTCTTCTTGATACTCGAGGACTTTCTTCTTTAGACCGTTTATGAGCCTTTCATCAACCCGGCTTCTCTTTGGGTTTCTGGTAGCTATTTTCATTTCCTGGATTTGAGCTTTGAGGACCTCGTTTTCCTGAGCTAGTTTTCTCTTTTCTCCCTCATCTACAACGATATGCAAATCTTTCTCAAATTTTAAATCTATAACTTGCTTCTCCAACTTGCCTATTGTAACCCTGTACCCGAGCTCTTTAGCCAACCAATCCCACTGTTCTTGCGACGCCTTAACAAATTCCTGGAGATGGGGTCTTTTAGCCGGCCTTTCATGCTCAAGTTCTCTCATGTACCAAGCAAGGTATCCTGGCACCACTTCGCCTTTGGCCCGATCCTGCACGCATGTATCTGCTTTTAAATATTGGCATTCACTCCAGATCTGACGGACACTTGCTTCAGGGAACTGTCCGTCAGGGCTAATCTCAATTACTTGAGCACTAAGATCTTCCTCCTGTGGCACTGTTCGGCAGCTCCCGAGTTGTCTCAAAACTTGATATGGCGCATAAGGGTGAATGCTCTTGAGCCCCATCACTAGGAAGTGGGTCCTAGCCACCGGCGTATGGATGACCTCATCAATGGGCAACCATCCTAGTGTTCACTGTATTTGACTAGCGGTGAGGGTCCGAAAGAATGAGTCCATGCCGTAACTCCCTCGGGTAGACTGACCCCATTGTTTCTTGTGTAGAACTCTTCTATGCAAGTTTTCTTCGAGGAGCCATAACTCAAGAGCTGGGAACGGTAGCAGAGATGCTCAGTCATCCATATTTGTAGCAACAAGATACACCCCTCGAAAAAGTTCCCTCTGGCTTTGCAGGCTGTGAGAGCTTGGAAGATATCAGATACTATCATAGGCGCAAGAGTGCTTTTATCTTGAGTGAGCAAGGTACTGACGACCCCGGCTATTTTCAGATCAATGTTTTCGTCTTTCCTTGGAAATACCAAAAGGCCCAAAAAGGTTATCATAAAAGCCACTCGTCTATGCTCGTCCCATTTCTGACAGTTACTTTTGCTGCATAACTTGTTACCCGGGTTGTTGAATCCTCCGACATAACCGTATATGTCGTATATGAAACGTGGATTACAAAAACCTGTGGCCAAATCTGGGTTATGGACCATCCTGGGTATCTTTAACGAATCTAAAAACCGATGCACAGTGACAGCTCTTGGAGTAACCAGGTATTTTTGCCTTAACGGAACTTCAGTATTTTCGATGTATCCGGCTATTTCCTCCAAAGTCGGGGTGAGTTCGAAATCGGAGAAGTGGAAGACATTGTGTGCTGGGTCCCAGCAGGTGACCAAAGCTCTTATGATATCCCCCCGAGGCTGGATTTCCAATAAACCCGTAAGACCTTTTAGATATTTCTTGACCTCTTCTTGCCCTTCACCACCTAAATCATCCCACCATAGCTGCAACTTGAAATGGATTTTAGTCATTATTGAAAAAGGTGCATTTTGCATCGTGCTCATCCTGCACATTTATTAAGGTGATTAAGAAATAAAATTTTTTTGACTCAAAAAATTGACTATTTTTTAATTTTCCACAAATTAAAAGGAAGATCTGGTTCCGCACACGACTTTTTAGCACTTCGGGAACGAAGATTTTAAATCTGGGTGAGTCAACCGGTCAAAAATCCAAAAATGACTAAAAGTGGCCATTTATGCAAAGTCAGCCTTCCGGCGTCCCTTTCGGGAACATTCGGCTATTCTTGCCAAAAACGGCATCACCCGACTTATTTATGTTGGCAATTAAAATTTGACATTTTCGACTATTTTTGTAAAAGGGGAGGTTGGACCCGATGAGGGTTGCCTACATATCTCGCACCCTGTGAGAATCAAACTGGCGTAGTTCGGGTAGATAAAACAAACTTCTTTGAAAATAAGACTCTTTTCAATGGCAAATAAAACCATTTTTCATAAACAAAACCCCTTTCTTTTTTTATTTTATAAAAAATTCGACAGAGTTTCGACACTATTTAGACATTGATTTTTTTTCAAAATAGGCGATTAACTACCTCTATCTCTCTTTCCTCAAAGTATTCAAAAGCCGGTCAGCATGCAAGTCCGAAACAAACAAATTCACAGGTAGAAAGTTGGATGCATCAGGGTGGTCTTTTGTCGCTTTGGTACACCTGTCCTAGACAAACCCAACCCCTGTGTTGAGCCTCCAAAGTTAAATGCACATGATGCAAACAAACGTTCCTACTAGGGATCCGAAATGAAGCTGAGTTATTCTATGTATGTAACCTGGGTATTTGTTCTAGACTGTGTACCCGAGCGGACAACTTGAGTCGAGGAGGGGGCTACGTACCGGGGACCCGCGAGATCGTCCGGCTTTGTAACTTGTCCGACCTCTTTCTTATTTCAGGGTATGACACTAACAGAATAAGGAGTCTCAACCAGCAAGAACATCCCCGAAGGTAAGAAGAGAAGGGTTTCAGCACAGTTTATATACAGTCCAGACAAGATTAAAGCGATAAAAGCAGCATTTAGCACATTAGGCCCAAACATGTAAAAATCAGATAATAAACAAAGCCAATTATAACAATTATTCCAAGCTCAAATTCTCGAACCCTGAACCAGAGATTTTGGGTTACGTCCCCAGCAGAGTCGCCAGAGTTGTCACACCTCCTTTTTCACCTGCGCCAGCAGGGGCGTAGGGGGAGTTTTTCCAATTAAAGGACAATCAAAACGAGATTTATTTTTTAATTCAATGTCGCCACTTGGGAGATTTATGGTGTCCCAAGTCACCGGTTGAATCCCGAATCGAGGAAAAGATTGACTCTGTATTACATTCCGCGAACCAGAAATCCGAGTAAGGAATTCTGTTAACCCGGGAGAAGGTTTTAGGCATTCCCGAATTCCGTGGTTCTAGCACGGTCGCTCAACTGCCATATTCGGCTTATCTATCTGATTTTAATACATGTTGAACATATGTGCAAATTTTAACTTTTTGCCGCTTTTATTATTTTTTTTAATGAGAATTGCAACGTCGTGAAAATACATATCGAACCACGTCACATCAATGCACCCGTGGTTATTGACATGTTCCGACTCTGTTAAGATTTGGATTTGGGTCACATAAATGTGCACCCGAGTTTAAGAAAGTACTTTATTTAAAGCGCGCCGGAAGTGACTTGCGTGTTATTATCTTTTGGGAAAGGCCGTGAAATTCGCTAGACGGCCCGTCCCTAAATCTATGTACTTTAAAACAAATATTTATTGAGGGCCCCATAATTTTGTATTTTTTTATTCGGCGAGGCTCATCTCATTTTTTATTCAAGGATATCCTAAAGCGACTATGATTTTCTATTTATTTGTCTCTAAGAATAAAGAAAATCCTAATCAATTAGCATTAAAAGTTCGGGCTTCAAGTTCAAGTCCGGGTCCAAACAAAAGGAAACACCTTCTAGTTTGAACCCGCTACCTAACTTAAGATCCGCCGCCTGCCGTTGTAAATATTGACAAACCAACTACCATTTCGATTCAGTTCAACTTTAGCTTTATTATATGAATTGGACTATTGGAATTAACTATGTGGAATACAAAGCCATTTTTTTGAGCTCTTTGTACGATTTGCTGAAAAATGCATCAATGCTTAAAAACTGTCATCAAGCTAACATTAATTACTAACATTTGAGAACTAACATTAGTTACTAACATTATTTACGTTGCTATTTAAAATGATGTTATTTACTCAAGCGAACTCGCAATTTCAGAATTAGACCTATTAAACCAACATGCTGATTTCCATAAATTATTTGAACCTGTTTTGTGACATAAACTATTTGAAACTATTTCAAGACTACTGGAAAAAAAAGGAATTAAATACAGTATATTTCATAACTAGTAATCACCAACTAAGATTAATTACAATTGATATTCCATGTTTGTAGAAATAGATTCAATCAGTCCATTTTATGCATTCCAAAGTTATTCCAATACATACTATGAAATATCAAGTGAACTACTGCTTATACATCAAATTAAACACAAAGAAACAGGGGAAATTCAGAAATCCATTCCAGCAACTCTTTACTTTATTTCCCTTAAATTTGAGAGCTTTAGAATGTGTACCTGGATAACGGAAATAAAAGAAGATGAAGGAGCAGTCAGCAACAGTAATAACACAATAACGCAGTGACAGAACAACCCAGTGACAGATTAAAAAGGAAGGAACCAGCAGAGTTCCAGCAACACCCAATGAAAACAGTAGCCAATAACCAATAACAAACTCAGGAAGAACCAATTGAAACCCCAGAAATACCAACCAACAACACCAATGAAACAACAACAGTAGTAGTTCTGATATTCAACAGTAAAAGAAAAGACTCACTTTTTAGTTTCTTAGCTCTCAAACACTGAACCTTTTAGGAAAAACCAGCATGTTTTTTACTCTCAAATTACTGAACTTTTAAATGTTAAAAATCCAGCCTAGACTCTTTGAAAAAAGACTGAAAGAGAACTGATTTTTTCTCCTCCAAAAAACCAGCCCCCTTTCTGTCTTGAAATGTCCCTATTTATAACCCAAAAATAGGTATGGGCAACATTTTTTAATCAATCCTTTTTAAACTTTTCATACCATTATGTTTTGTTCCCCACACTTGAATGCCTTGTTACCCACACTTGCATGCCTTGTTCCCCACTAGCAAATATCTTATTCCCCACTATATATTAAACAATGCCTTATTTTAATATTATTAGTGCTTAGTGGACAGAGCACTCAAATTAATCATTTTTAAAACTTTAAATTCCAAAATACCCCTGAAACTATTGAAATTACCATTCTACCCCATCTGCTATATCCAATCCTCCTAATCAATTAACCAAACTATAGCAGTTATAACCAATCGTAATGGAGAAATCCTAACAATTGACTAATGAAACTAACTCCCAATCAACAACATTAGGACAATTCAACAAGGCTAGATTCATATCAGAACAAACTTAACAGAACAAACAAATATATCTAAATCACTAAACACAATTATCAATTGAACTCAAAATAGTAGGAAAGTCATCAAAACGCATACACATATAATTTCAACGAATATGCAGTAGGATACTTAATGCGAAAACTTTATCAAAATGAACCCACATTAAAACGAAACCACAAATAGATGCATGAATAGCATAGATTCGAGGTAAGAGATATGACCTTTACTACTGCACTTTCTTGCTTCGTTACGCACAGTGAAAATGAAACTCCAAAGAAAAAACAAAAATTCGTGAACGAGCTATGGCTGACCTTTATGCTAACGATCCGACGTCGAACAATGCTGAACTTCCGATGAAACACAGCTTCGTTCACAACACTGTTTTGACGCTTGACTAACAAACACGGACTCGGACGGAACCTCGACGCACTGCCTCAACGTACGACTGAGCACGACCTCAGATGGCTGGTCTCATTTTGGACTGGAGGGTGGTTATGGAGAAGGTGAGTCGATGGGTTGGGGGTCGTTTGGACGAAGCTGGTCGTTCGTCTACTGGGCGTGGTTATGGTGGACGTGAGGCGGGCTGTTTCAGGTGGTCGACGAGTGTCGACGTTGAGTCTGACGGCATTGGACGTCGATGGAGAAGGCTGGAGCTCGCGACTGGCGGACTAGCTGGAGCTCGCGACTAGAGGGTCGCGGTGGACATGAGGCGGGCTGTCGACGAGTTGATGGAGTCGCCGGTGGTCGTTGGTTCGAAGAAGAAGAAGACGGGAAGCCATGGATGTCGAGGGAGAAGGAGGGGTCGTTGGTTCAAAGAAAAAGAAAGAGGGCAGCCATGGAGGTCATTTGGAGCTGGAGGGGTCGTTTGGAGCTGATGAAGAGAAGAGGGCAGCCATGGGGGTCTAGGGAGAAGGAGGGGTCGTTGGTTCGAAGAAGAAGAAGAAGGAGGGAAACCATGGAGGTCGTTTGGAGCTGGAGGGGTCGTTTGGAGAAGATGAAGAAGGAGAGGGGGCGGGTGGTTTAGGGTTTTTTTGTTAGGGGTTTGGAAATGAAAAATGAAGTGAAGAAAGAGGGGTGGTTGTTTGGGCTATGGGGCAGACCGGGTCGGGGATGGGGTATGGGCTGGGTATCCGGGTTTCAATTTCAAAGGGGAAGAAAAATTGTTTGGGATGATGGACTCTAAATTGATTTGGCCCAAATATGACTTAACACTCTTTTATTTTGCCTTTCTTTTCTTAAACTAATAAAACTAAAAATTCCAAAAATCCTAAATTAACTTATAGGACTAGATTAATTTATAAAAGTACTAACTAACTTTTAATAACAATTAACACATACAATCAAATAAAATCACATAACTTGGACATGAAATGCTAAAAATGCAAAAAATACATTATTTTGTGATTTTCTTTCTCATAAAAACAAAACATGGTTCAATTAATTCCTAAGTGCACAATTAAATCTTAAATGTGCATGCAACATATATTTTTGTATTTTTAATTAATTAAAACAAACTACACATTCACAGACAAAAATACTTATCCAAAATGTCACGCAAAGTTCTCAAAATTGTAGCCAAAGGCAATTTGTTTTATTTTTCGATTTCTTTGGGAGTAGTTTTCGTGAAGCAAAAATCACGTGCTCACAGATGTCACACCTCTATTTTACCACCCCGAAAGATGATATAAGGGATTTTTTTTCCAATTAAAGTGACATTATTCAAAATTGGATTATTTATTTATTTTTATCAGAGTCGCCACTTGGAATAAATTATGGTATCCCAAGTCACCGGTTTATTTTAAACCCCGAATCGAGGAAATTTTGACTTTCTTGTTGAAGTTTGCGAACCAGAAATTCTAAGTGAGGAATTCTCTTATCCCGGGAGAAGGTGTTAAGCATTCCCGGGTTCCGTGGTTCTAGCACGGTCGCTTAGCAATTTATACTTGGCTTTATTGTTTAATTACTCATTTTTAAAACCTATGTGCAATTATTTTTTTATCACTTTGAATTATGCGTAATTAAAGAATTGAGTTACGCGTACGTATACACTTTTCTTTTGGCGCGTTAAAATCATGTCACGCGTACATGTCCACAATCAATAACACTTTGTTTATTTTATTAAGACAAGTTTGGTTGAGGTTGCGCGAACGCATACCTTGATTTTAACTTGGAAAATCATAACTATGTCACGCGGACGTGTACATAATCAAAAAAGAAATTGACTAGTTAACACCAACCTAAAGCATACTAGTGTATTTAGGATATTCCATTTATTTTTCCTTTTAGATTCGAGACATTTAGTTGTGTATTATTATATTTTGTTTCTATTACAAAGTGTCTTAAATTAGTTCCTGATTCATCCTTTCATAATTTTTTAGCACTCTTTTTATTTCTTGCAATGTTCTTGAATTAATTTGCAACCCGCATGACTTCCTCTCTTATGATTATTTTTCACTATTAGGCATAAAATATTCTATGCCTATTTAGTATACTCTTCGTGAAACCTTTTTGTTAAAATTGACATATAAACGCGAGCAACAACTCGGCCAAAATTCAGCCATGACCTTTTGAAACTAATTAACGTAATAACAAGACACTAAATTGAAAATACATTCACATAACTGTCACAATCAAGAGTACCGATTCTTGACTCTAAAAAAATGGGAATCAGTAAATTAATCCAATTCTTGAAACTATTTCAAACAAAATTATCCTAGTATTTTCTCCTTTATATATATATATATATATATACTATTTTTATACTTTCCCTTTAAGACTAAATGCATGATCAAATTAATAATTTACAGAAGTGATTTAAGCTTACAAGAATAGCTCGGTCATTTACACTCTGTCGACTATATTTATTAGAATACTCGTTTTCTTGGAATGATTCTTCTTTCAAACCTTTAATTACAAAGAACGATATTAAGAGTATTAACACTAAATGTTAACACGGCTAGAACTTCTCAAGTTCTTATACCATAAAATGTTTAAAATATAGCGTTAACATATTTAGCAATATATATGAACCAAATATTAAAGAAATGAAGAGGAACCTTTTATGAAGATCAACATGGTAAAGTTCTTCCAAGCAATCCATACCCCAAATTAAATATGCATAATTTAAACCACAGAGTTCAAGCAAACAATTCTCAATCTACCACAATTCTAAGTTAAACGCATTAATGGAAAACTTATACATTTCGAGCTAAACTTGACTGACTAATACAGTACATCACAAGCAGAATCGAAAAGAAAATTTTACACAGATCAACCTAATACTGAATTTATGCTTTAAGACAGCTTCTCATTTATTCTGCAAATCTATTACATAAACCACTGAGGTTCAAACTGTGTACCTGATGACAACAAAGGAAACACCAAAGAAATGAAAGCTCAGCAGTCAGCAGAGATAGGAAGGAACAACCCAGTATTAACCCAAGAAAACAGCTATTAACCCCAGATAATTCAATGAAACAGTATATGGAAGATGGTTTCAGCCAATTCGAGATTGAAAACCAGAAAATAGAAAACAATGAAACAGTAATTTCCAGTATTTTCAGAGTTATTTTTCTTTGTATTTTTAAGTACCGGCCTTTCTCTTCTGTATCTATCTCCGTGTTCTTCTTCTGATTTTCATCTCCCTTAAATGGGTATTTAATTAGTGTATTTTCCACTACAACTTATCTTATCCATTTTAAATTATCCACTCAAATGAGTACTTTTAGTTAATTCAATAATGTAATTACTACCCTACCACTAATAGAAGCTTCTCAATTAGTGACCACTTGCATGAAACTTATAATAGTCAATTCTTATTAATACAGTGTTAAACAAGAAGTTATACCAAACTACTGAACTAACCCTAATTATTCTGACTAAGTGATTGAACGAGATACGATTTCAAAGTCTTAAAACAAGCTGATATCCCAATTATAAGAAACAAATCCACAAGACCAGTCTTAAAGAAATAACAGTGAACAGAAATAATTTATACAAAGAACTGATCGAATTTCAAATGAAATTGACAAAAAAAAGAAAGAAAAAGAAACTAGGAAGACGAATATCAGAATAAAAATTAATAGAATATAAACATAGAATCAGGACAGAGACTCACCGGTCATTAGTAAATGAAGAAAACCTTCGAATCTTAAATTTTTAAACTAGATTTTGACTTTAACTGTGTGTTCTTATCAAGAACACATAAATAAAGTCAAAATTAGCTTAAAGTATCAGCGAATCTTAACTCTGCAGTTTTAGTTTTAAAACTTAGATTTATTATTAAACAAGTTCTGGTTTAATTCGAGGGTAACAAATCGTGGATTAAGGATAAGGAGAGGGAGGTGGCTTCAGGGTGTTAATTTGGGAGGGATTGGAGCCGGCGCCGCCACCGGAAGGCTGTGGTGAATGGTGGCGGCTGCTAGGGTTCATCCCTTTAAATCGAGATTCAAACAGTTCTAAGGATGTTCGAGGGAACTGGAGCAGGATTTGGTATGAGGGGCTTGTGATGTTCATGGGGTGTGGTTTTTAGGCGGATTGGAGCCGGCGCCGCCGGATTTAGGGCGGTGGAAAAGGGTGGAGGCTACTAGGGTTACTCATCTCTAAAGAGACGATGTGAGACGAGTGAGGGGAGGGGGTGTTCTGAGGGGGTGGGGGTCTGTTTGGATAAATATATACTTGGGGTGATATTGGATCCAGGCCGTTCGATCAAATGAGACCAACGACTTGGATCATCTGATTAAATGGAACGACAACATTTTAAACACCTTTGAGACCGGATCGGTCCCTGAAAAATGGGTCTGGGTTGGATACGGGTGATGGGGTGCGTTCTAGACCGTTGGATGAACGATTTTTAACGGCTCAGATTGAAGCATGTCCAAACGACGTCGTTTGGTTTAGTATGGTGATGGGCTGGGTATTGGTGCAGGTTTGGACCGGTTTTAGTTGGGTTTTGAAGAATATTTTGGGCCTGTAGATTTGGGTTTGAAGAATAACCCAAACTTCCTCTTTCTTTTCAAATTAGTTCCCTCCTTTTCTTGTTTTATTTATTATTTTTTTCAAAAATTAAAATCCTAAATTATGTTATAAAACCAAAATTAATCTACAAATACTAATTAACTCCAAATGATAATTATCACGAATATTTAAAATACTAAATTAAAATAAAATCACACAATTTGACAAAAAAATATGTTATTATTTTTTGATTTTTCATTTTTGTAAAACACCTAATTATTAATTCGAAAAAATGTAAAATCAAATCCTAAATATAGATACTATATTTTTGTATTTTTTAATGCGTTAATAAAATTAAACATATACACAAACATATGCAAACAATCAGGAAAATAACATAATAATTCCTAAAAATAACACATAATTAAATAAAAGACCTAATTTTGAGAATTCTTTTGGAGTAATTCGTGTGAGGCAAAAAATTACGTGCTCACAGTTGCCCCTCTTTGCCCGAAAACACGAAGAGTTTTCTTGCAAAGATAAAGTTTGCGGATACGAGCGATTTTTGCCCGTTTGAATACTCTGTGGGAAGCATCTTTTGAAAGATTTGACCAGACCTCTGCTTCAAAGGTTTCCTACATATCCTTGGCTATAAAGGAATCAAGTCAATGTAGTTCGGAAAGTTCCGGTAGCTGGGACTACCATGAAGCTGTGGTTTCACTGTTATTGCTGCTGCTGCTGCTGATACTGCTTACTGACCTCCTTATTACACCATGATAAAATGAAGAAGCTAGACTAAGCCATTATCTATGCTTTACAAAGATTTATTTTCAAACTTGATCGTGTGACTGCTGTTACCTCGTTGATTTGTATTTCCATCAGAAGTTCCTTTGCAGCTAACTTGAATGGTATATTTTGAAATGCTTTCCCTTTCTTCCAAGTAGATGCCTGACCGCTGAACTTGAATTATACTCCCTTGTTCTCCAGGTGGGTGCCTGATTGCTGAAACTTGAATTGTATTCCCTTGCTATCCAGGTGAGCGCCTGACTACTGAAACTTGATTTGTATTCCCTTGCTCTCTAGGTGGGGGCCTGATTGCTGAAACTTGAATTCCCTTGCTCTCCAGGTAGGCGCCTGATTTCAACAAAATAGACAAAAACAAAGAAATATTTCTGCCCCAGTTTGGTAGCTGGGCATATATATGAGTGTAAACTAAATCATGTTACCAAATATCAATAAGAACTTGAAAGCTGAAACTTGAATTGTACTCTCTTGCTCTCCAGGTGGGTGCCTGATTTCTGAAACATGAATTGTTGTTCCTTGTTCTCCAGGTGGACGCCTGATTACTGAATCTTCAACTGCTTTTCCTTGTTCTCCAGGTGGACGCCTGATTGCTGATACTTCAACTGTTGTTCCTTGTTCTCCAGGTGGACGCCTGATTGCTGATATTTCAACTGTTTTTCCTTGTTCTCCAGGTGGACGCCTGATTGCTAGTATTTGGTTATGCTCTTATCTTTAACATCCGTGTTGTTCTCCTTGTTCTTCAGATGGGCACCTGACTTCAACAAAAATAGACAAAACAAAACAAATATTTTTGCCCCAGTTTGGTAGCTGGGCACATCTATGAGTGTTAAGCTGAATCATATTACCAAATATTACTAAGAATTTGAAAGCTAGGTCCCATTATCCAGGGGGTCCTGACAACTCTTAACTAAACAACAATTTTAAATCTAAGCTATATCTTTTAAAGGTATGACTTCTGCTAAATCTTGTTATCTAAGAAGGTCTTAAACTACTCCCCATTATCCGGGAAGGTCCTGACAACTCTTAATTAACGACAATTTTAAAGCTAAATTATATCTACTGAAGGTATGTCTTATGCTAAATCTTGTTATCCAAGCCAGTTTTAAACTACGTCCCATTATCTAGGAGGGTCCTGACAATCAAAAATAAAGTCTTATCTTAAGAGTGACAATTTTACAACTAAATTGTACTCTCTTATAACAACACTTACTTATCTAATGGAATGCTTAAAGTTACGTCCCATTATTTAGGTGGGTCCTAAAAACGCTTATGCGAACTTTGAAACCAACTTATATCCCTTTTGGTGCACATTTGTCCTATATTCACTACTTATGTTTTTTTTTGGATTTTAACCTAGGTCGCATTTTCCAGGAGGGTCCTGAAGTTTCGAATTGAGTCTTGTCTTAAAAAAATGAAAAATTCAAACCAACTTATATTTTCACGAAGTAGAGCTTATGCTAGATCTTGTACTCATGAATGTTTTGAATTAAAGCTAAGTCCCATTTTCCAGGAGGGTCCTGAGAATTTATACGATCAAACCTATATGGTACTTGCTTTCCTTACAGGGTGCTTCCTGAAATAAATGTCATTTGTGCCCCTGTTTCAAATCAAAGAAAATCTTGTCAGTTTAAAATGTGGTGGTTAGTTGTGGCATTCTTGTTGGGGATGGTTTTCTCTTTTCCATGCTTTGCTTCAACAGACTGCCTTGAACTGGTCGAAAGGAATGTTTTGACCTCATGACTGATCCTTAACTGCAGGATCCCCAACTGTTATTTTTCACTTCTGACCCTTTTATTCGTAACCATACATCTCTCATGACATTACTGAACCATTCCACCAATTTAACCTTTGCTTACACCCTAGGTCCCACTTTTTATCATACTATCTCCAGCATGTCCTAGCCGTATTTTGCTTTGTGCAATTTTGAATCTGGTAGTACACTTTGACATTCCTTCTTATTTGTTGGAACAAGGCTAACCTTGGAAGAGCTTTAGAGGAGTAAAAATTAATAGCAATGAATGATTTTGAGAATTAAGAATAAAGAAGAAAATTCAAATTTGGATGACTGTTGGAGATAGGAAAAAGGAACTTATCTTAGTGGAGACACTGGCACAAATGATCATGGTATGCATTTTGGATTAATCAGGCCAGTCTATTTAACCAATCTCCTTTCCAATTGTTTTACTTCGTTATCCAAAATTTCCACAACCCAATTTTACTTTCCGCCAACTTACGGACCTTGATCGACTTGCAGTGCCTTGAAGGGTTTTCACCGACAAACCTCTCTCATTCGTTTGTTCCTCAATTCCTTGTCGCCTTATGGTGCCCGCGAAGGTTTTCACCGATAAGACTCTATTATTTTTACTTTCTCTCAGCTTTCGTCGCCTCATGGTGCCCGTGAAGGTTTTCACCAATAAGACTCTCATTTTTACTTTCTCTCAGCTTTCGTCGCCTCATGGTGCCCATGAGAGTTTTCACCAATAACACTCTCTCATTTTTACTTTCTCTCAGCTTTCGTCGCCTCATGGTGCCCATGAGGGTTTTCACCAATAAGATTTTCTCATTTTCATTACTTTTCCTGCTTGGACTAGAGTATTATCCTGATATGAATCACCTCTATTTGCTCAACTTGACATCTCTCGAAGACTGATCAGAAGGTTTTTCTTTGGACCGTAATGTGGGCTTTTGGATGGGGTTAGAAAGAAAGGGTATTAAAGGCTCAAAACAATTTGACATGGATTTAAAATTACAACTCTTTTTAGTCACATTTCTTATTACAAGTACAACTTCTGCCCCAGTTTCTTTCTTGGGGATCTTTTGATATTTTATTTTACTATGGCCGAGCCGTGAGGCTACCTACGTGTCCTTAACAGGAATCAGGTCAAACGTAGTTCACACTTGAATTTCCTTGTTGTTATACTTTCTCTTCACTTCTTTTGTTTTCTCTTTTCTCTTTTTCTTTCTTCTCTCTCTTTTTCGTTATTGTGAGCACGTGATTTTTGTTTCGCACGACAATCGCTCCAAAAGGAAATAAAAAATAATAATTGGCCCTGCTGTACAAATTTTGGATTCTGTGCGGCACCTTGTTGATTTATTTGTGACTTCGGCCCATTTTTATTTATTTACTTTATTAAAACAAAATTCAAAAATATATGTGTCCTGCATAATTCGAACCGTAATCCGGTCGTTGAATAGAAAATCACGAATAGGCATCTTCGTCCGTGATTTTATTTTGTTTAACTTTACCTGTTTTGAAATATTTTAGTATGTGTGCAAATAATTGTATTGAGTGTGTGTTTAATTTTAATTTGATTTTTTGGCTTAGTTTTGTTTTAAAATAAATAAGAAAAAAAAAAGAAAAAAATATATTGAAAGGACCCCTTCCCTCCCGGACTTGGGCCAATTTTAACAAAATTGGCCCAAACAAACAGCCCAAAACCCGGGCCTGCCCGGTCCAACACCACCTGATGCCCAGAGAATCCAAACGACGTCGTTTTGGTACAGGTTGATCTGGGCCGTTGATCTCAAATTGATCAACGGCCAAGATCAATTCCCCATAACCCACCAATAAACCCGACCCGTCTCACCCGGATCGACCCCAACCCTTTACCCTTGAAACGACACCGTTCCACTTAAGCTATCAGATCCAGACCGTAGATCTAGATTGATCTAACGGTCAAGATCAATCCACCCATTAACTATATAAGGCCATAATCCTACCCTGCCCCCTATCTGAACCCCAACCTTCGTCCCCAAACAAACAGCCCTAAAACCCTAGCCGCCCCTGCTTACTTTCACCATGAAAGCCGGCGGCATGGATGCCGGTGACCTTCCCCTTAACACCCTAGAATCCCCTTGCCTTCCTGAACATGAATCCATTAACCCTGTAGTTCGAATCCCTCCCCACCTTCTCGAATCTTCATTTGAAGATTCGAGTCGAAACTCGATCTACACAGTTTAACCCCAGCTTCACACCAGATACTCCCCAGACCCCCCTCATGACCAAACCATACTTGGTTTGGTCCGAATCTGACCAGGGAAGCCTGAATCCCAGATCTAAGTTTGAAAATTTTGTGTTCCTCCGTCATTTGGTTCAACCAAAGAGATTAAGGTCTAATGGACTTTAATCAAAGTGTTTCTCATATGAGAAACACTTCGTTTAAAGTCCGTTCAGCCTTAAGAAAGGCCTGGCCAAGTCCGAGTCGAGGTCTTAATTTTCAAGGTTTAAGGTGAGTTCTTTCTTTTCTTTATTTGCTTTGGTTCGTTTGATTGTTGTAAGGGTCTGTTCGTTTTCTGTCCTTGACTTCTATCAACTGTTCTTCAACCGTTTTGCCTGAACTTCTGTTTGCTTGTCTAAAATCCCCCCTCCTGTTCTGATGAAACATATGTATTTGTTGTACAATAATTGAGCTTCAAATGTTGACTGAGCAATTGGTTCCTCAAGTACCACTTTGCTCAGTCAGTATAATTCGAATTATGGGTCGATACTGTTAAATGTCGGATTTTTGGTTACGATTGTGTATGTTAATGCTAATATAGTCGAGTCGACATGTGTCGTCAATTAATCTCAACTGTCCGAACAATAACAAATCGATTTACTTCTGCTAAGCATTTGTTGAGTCAATTAAGAACCAGTTTTTGTTTACTTATAGTTGTTTGGATTAAACAGTAATGTAAAAAGATTTGTTTGGTTTAAATTCTGAATTGGAAGGCATGTGCACTCGTGCACAGCAGGTGCATTAGTGCACCTCATGTGCTTTGTGCACAGCCTGTGGCCTGCATAAAGGCCTTTGTTAAGTTTTAAACAATTTGACAGCATATGCTATCAGATACATTCCACTGCCCATACTTGGCTTTAGTTTAAAGAAGTATTTAAACCTTTTAAAAGTGAAGTCTGCCAGAGAAGGTTGATGGGGTTTAATACTTAATTAGCTAAAGTTTGGAATTAAAAATGGAAGGCACATGGGAGGGGTACTGGGATATTCTGAAAACAGGCTGTTGAAAGAGATAGTTTCTGAGGTTTATAAAGGCATGGACATACAGAATTAGAGGACAGACATTGAACCTTAGGAGTTGAAAAGGAAAAAACACAAACACAGATAGAGAGAGGTGAAGGGATAGAAACTATACAACCAACAATCAGAAACTTTTTCCTCCTATTATTATTAGTTTTCAGTTGCTCAACTTGTTGAAACCCATTCTGATTCTTTGAAATTCCAGTTGTGTCTATTAGTCGAGTGTTTTTCATTGGTTTACTACTAGTTTGGTTTGTCTGGAGTTCTGATTCTACTCCACTGGGTGTTGCTGTTATTTGGCTCTTGCTTTCTATTGGCCATAGTTGCATCTCTGCACTCGAGCCTGTTTCTTGCTGTATTGTTTTGCCTGCTGCTATTCTGCCCTGTTGCTGTTGGTGCTGTTACTGCTGCTGCATTTGTTCATTGTTACTCTACTGATTGCCCTTTTTCTTCAATTGCAAATATTCCCAGGTACACAACCTTTGAACCTTGTATTGTTGAAAGTTTGAAGTTGAAGCAGAAATAAAGAAATGAACGCCAGTTTATGTTATAGCATTGGTGTAAAAAGATAGTTCGAATGTTGGTTGGGCCTGTATTCTTACTGTGAACTGCAAATATTCTGTATGAACTAGCATACATTCTGTTTAAGATGAACTGTTAGATAGCATGGCTCAATAGTAATGACAGTATGACATAGACAGCATGTTTAGATTTAGTATACATTCAGTTCAGTATAACACTTGTTTGATTTAGTATGACTCTATAACATAGAGTCATGGTAAGCATTGTATGTATTTTGCCTAGACCACTGAATTGACAAAACTGTGATACTGGGTCCGGGATAAATGTATCCCCAAACAAACTCCCATACAGTCACACTAAGAGTATGGCTATGAATGCCAGTTCTCTTGTCAGTTTATTCGTTCCAATACAGGTTCGATACTGGGTTTCGGTACAGATTTTTATTTCGAAATGATGTAATGATTGTTGAGAAAAACTAATAATCATTTTTGAGTTCAATTAGTAGTAATTTTTCCTAATAAAACAGCCGATTTCTTTTATCAATTTCAAATAGGTTAGAGTGTTAAGAATAGAACTTGGAGGTCGTTAAAACATAACTCAATATATGTTGTTAGTTTGTTTGCAATCTCACTTAGCGAATTAATAAGCATATTCACTTGTTGAAGACAAAGCATGTCGTAGCTCTCACCTCATGAACAATCAATCAGGTAATCAAACAAGTTTAGGTTCGGCAAACATAATAAGGATTCAGTCCGTATTTGTCTAAACCAGCAAAATTCGGCATCATCCTTCCCTTTAAAGATAAATGTAGTAAAAATGTAGTCCTTGTAGGGTACCCTTCTAAAATAATGAGACGAGCCTCGCCGAATCAAAAGGCAAATTGCGGGGCCCTCAATAATTGGTCATAATAAATACTTAGAATTTGGGACGGGTTGTTTAGTGAATTCCACTTCCCTCCCCAAAGACAATAACGCGTTAGATTCTTTAGGCGCGACTTAATCAAATTACATTCTTAAATTCGGGTGCGCATTTATGTGACCCAATTTCAAATCTCAACGGAGTCGAAATGTGTTAACAACAACGGGTGCATTGATTGTGACGTGGTTCGAGATACATTTTCACGACGTTGCAATTCTATAAAAATAAATGATAATAATAAAAGAGGTTAAAACTTAATAAAAGCACATAAGTCACAACATGTATTTAAATCAGATATTTAGCCATTATAACAATTTAAGCGACCGTGCTAGAACCACGGGATTCGAGGGTGCCTAACACCTTCCCTCGGGTCAACAGAATTCCTTACTTAGAATTTCTGGTTCGCAGACTTCATTTGGAAAAGTCGAAAATCTCCTTGATTCGGGATTCAAGATAAACTGGTGACTTGGGACACCAAAAGCCAAACCTTTCCCAAGTGGCGACTCTGAATTAAATAAATAATCCCATTTCGAATATTGTCACTTAAATTGGAAAAACTCCACCCGCGCATTTTAACCCTTCGGGGCCGGGCGCGCAAAAAGGAGGTGTGACAGCTCTGGCGACTCCGCTGGGGAATAATTTACCCAGAACCTCCGGTTCAGGGTTCAAGAATTCGAGCTCTTTTTACACGTGCTCTTTTTACATTACTGTTTAATCCAAACAACTATAAGTAAACAAAAACTGGTTCTTAATTGACTCAACAAATGCTTAGCAGAAGTAAATCGATTTGTTATTGTTCGGACAGTTGAGATTAATTGACGACACATGTCGACTCGACTATATTAGCATTAACATACACAATCGTAACCAAAAATCCGACATTTAACAGTATCGACCCATAATTCGAATTATACTGACTGAGCAAAGTGGTACTTGAGGAACCAATTGCTCAGTCAACATTTGAAGCTCAATTATTGTACAACAAATACATATGTTTCATCAGAACAGGAGGGGGGATTTTAGACAAACAAACAGAAGTTCAGGCAAAACGGTTGAAGAACAGTTGATAGAAGTCAAGGACAGAAAACGAACAGACCCTTACAACAATCAAACGAACCAAAGCAAATAAAGAAAAGAAAGAACTCACCTTAAACCTTGAAAATTGAGACCTCGACTCGGACTTGGCCAGGCCTTTCTTAAGGCTGAACGGACTTTAAACGAAGTGTTTCTCATATGAGAAACACTTTGATTAAAGTCCATTAGACCTTAATCTCTTTGGTTGAACCAAATGACGGAGGAACACAAAATTTTCAAACTTAGATCTGGGATTCAGGCTTCCCTGGTCAGATTCGGACCAAACCAAGTATGGTTTGGTCACGAGGGGGGTCTGGGGAGTATCTGGTGTGAAGCTGGGGTTAAACTGTGTAGATCGAGTTTCGACTCGAATCTTCAAATGAAGATTCGAGAAGGTGGGGAGGGATTCGAACTACAGGGTTAATGGATTCATGTTCAGGAAGGCAAGGGAATTCTAGGGTGTTAAGGGGAAGGTCACCGGCATCCATGCCGCCGGCTTTCATGGCGAAAGTACGCAGGGGCGGCTAGGGTTTTAGGGCTGTTTGTTTGGGGACGAAGGTTGGGGTTCAGATAGGGGGGGGCAGGGTAGGATTATGGCCTTATATAGTTAGTGAGTGGATTGATCTCGACCGTTAGATCAATCTAGATCTACGGTCTGGATCTGACAGCTTAAGTGGAACGGTGTCGTTTCAAGGGTAAAGGGTTGGGGTCGGTCCGGGTGAGACGGGTCGGGTTTATTGGTGGGTTATGGGGAATTGATCTTGGCCGTTGATCAATTTGAGATCAACAGCCCAGATCAACCTGTACCAAAACGACGTCGTTTGGATTCTCTGGGCATCAGGTGGTGTTGGACCGGGCAGGCCCGGGTTTTGGGCTGTTTGTTTGGGCCAATTTTGTTAAAATTGGCCCAAGTCCGGGAGGGAAGGGGTCCTTTCAATATATTTTTTTCTTTTTTTTTCTTATTTATTTTAAAACAAAACTAAGCCAAAAAATCAAATTAAAATTAAACACAAACTCAATACAATTATTTGCACACATACTAAAATATTTCAAAACAGGTTAAGTTAAACAAAATAAAATCACGGACGAAGATGCCTATTCGTGATTTTCTATTCAACGACCGGATTACGGTTCGAATTATGCAGGACACATATATTTTTGAATTTTGTTTTAATAAAGTAAATAAATAAAAATGGGCCGAAGTCACAAATAAATCAACAAGGTGCCGCACAGAAATCCAAAATTTGTACAGCAGGGCCAATTATTATTTTTTATTTCCTTTTGGAGCGATTGTCGTGCGAAACAAAAATCACGTGCTCACAGCTGCCCCTCTTTGTTCGGAAACACGAAGAGTTTTCGTGCAAAGATAAAGTGAGCGCGTATGAGCGATTTTTGCCTATGGACCACTCCGTACGAAGCATTTTTGAAAGATCTGACCGAATCTTGCTTCAAAGATTTCCTACATATCCTGGGCTAAACAGGAATCAGGTCAATGTAGTTCGTGAAGTTTTGGTAGCTGGGACTACCATGGGATGGCAATGCTTGCTGCTACTGCTGTTGCTGTTGTCACTGCTACGTCACTGACCGCCTTATTACACCCAAACGAAAATTGGAAACTGAACTAACTACTTATATGCATGTCAACTGCTAGTTACAAGATTCCTATCTATGATTCTTTTACGACTTGATCTTGGGTCTTAGCTGCTCCTGCTTGTAGACTCCGATCTGAATCTTGATGCTTGCGAGTTGCGGCGACTCGTTCAACCTCTGGGATACTGAGTGAGACACGATTGGCAGGGTTTAGGACCTTAGTCAAACGTTGGAGTCGATCTGCTCCCCATTCACTCTGATATCTCTGGATGTCTTCTTTTTTTTTTTTTTTTTTTGATTTTGAGTTGAGACTCATCTCGTGGGTCATTTCGATCCGTGTAGCTCGAGGTTAGACCTGCGGGAAAAAACAAACAAACGAACGAAATTTTCTGCACCAGTTTCACTAGGAAAATTTCGTTAATTATTCACCAGGAATTTCATAAAATTGATGAAAGAGGATATGCATGCTCAGTTTAGGGCTGGAGTCCTAACACCGGCTAGTTGGGGAGAGGTTCGGTTTGGGGTTTAAAACCCTAACGCCGATCAAAGGAAGAACTCAGTTTAGGGTTTAAAACCCTAATGCTGACTGCATGGAAAAGCTCAGTTTCGAGTTTAAAACTCTAACGCTGGCTGAAAGGAAAATTCAGTTTAGGGTTTAAAACCCTAATGCTGATTGCATGAAAAAGCTCAGTTTAGAGTTTAAAAACTCTAATGCTGGCTGAAAGGAAAATTCAGTTTAGGGTTTAAAACCCTAATGCTGATTGCATGAAAAAGCTCAGTTTAGAGTTTAAAACTTTAATGCTGGCTGAAAGGAAAATTCAGTTTAGGGTTTAAAACCCTAATGCTGATTGCATGAAAAAGCTCAGTTTAGAGTTTAAAACTCTAATGCTGGCTGAAAGGAAAAAGTTCAGTTTAGGGTTTAAAACCCTAATGCTGACTGCATGGGAAAACTCAGTTTAGAGTTTAAAACTCTAATGCTGGCTGAAAGGAAAAAGTTCAGTTTAGGGTTTAAAACCCTAATGCTGATTGCATGAAAAAGCTCAGTTTAGAGTTTAAAACTCTAATGCTGGCTGAAAGGAAAAAGTTCAGTTTAGGGTTTAAAACCCTAATGCTGATTGCATGAAAAAGCTCAGTTTAGAGTTTAAAACTCTAATGCTGGCTGAAAGGAAAATTCAGTTTAGGGTTTAAAACCCTAATGCTGATTGCATGGGAAAGCTCAGTTTAGAGTTTAAAACTCTAATGCTGGCTGAAAGGAAAATTCAGTTTAGGGTTTAAAACCCTAATGCTGATTGCATGGGAAAGCTCAGTTTAGAGTTTAAAACTCTAATGGTGGCTGAAAGGAAAAAGTTCAGTTTAGGGTTTAAAACCCTAATGCTGATTGCATGAAAAAGCTCAGTTTAGAGTTTAAAACTCTAATGCTGGCTGAAAGGAAAATTCAGTTTAGGGTTTAAAACCCTAATGCTGATTGCATGGGAAAGCTCAGTTTAGAGTTTAAAACTCTAATGCTGGCTGAAAGGAAAATTCAGTTTAGGGTTTAAAACCCTAATGCTGATTGCATGGGAAAGCTCAGTTTAGAGTTTAAAACTCTAATGCTGGCTGAAAGGAAAATTCAGTTTAGGGTTTAAAACCCTAATGCTGATTGCATGGGAAAGCTCAGTTTAGAGTTTAAAACTCTAATGCTGGCTGAAAGGAAAATTCAGTTTAGGGTTTAAAACCCTAATGCTGATTGCATGGGAAAGCTTAGTTTAGAGTTTAAAACTCTAATGCTGGCTGAAAGGAAAAAGTTCAGTTTAGGGTTTAAAACCCTAATGCTGACTAAAAAAGGGAAATTCAGTTTAGGGTTTAAAACCCTAATGCTGATTGGCTGGGGATAAAGCTCGAGAATACTACACGATCTATTTTTTGAGTTTTCTTGTTTTACTAGAAGATATAAGGGAGTTTTGCGGGAACTTACCTTTGAGTGAATTCCTTATTGCCAAAATGTTTCTTGTACCCGTGTACCTTCTTCTTTGGGCGACACCTGCTTCTTGCACGGTTGTCTTGGATTAACACCTGTTTCAATTTCTCAGACAAAGAACAATTGTTAGTTTGAAAATGACGGTCGGTTTGGTGACCTTGATCGTTCCCAATTGCTTCGTTGCGTTTTTTCTTCTGTTGCGAAGTCCCGCCATTGATTCGAATTGAATGGCGAAACCTTTAGACTGCTCAGGCTTGTATTTCCGGATTCTGTGATGATTTGCCTCGTAAGGCCCTTTTTTTCTTTTTGTCCCGTTTTGATTGAAGGTTCTCAATGGGGATTTTATCGGAGGTATTCTGTGGGAACTTGTACAAGAGGAAGCTATGTGGGGGAAATATTTACAAAGTGGATTCTTTGTGCGGATTCTGTACAATGGGGTATGCTGGGTTTTGGTTTCAAAACGGGTTTCCCAGGGTTTGTTGGGGTAAGCTTGTTGGGGAATATTTACAAAAGAACTCGCTGGGGATGTGCTGATGAAATTCCAATAGGGATTTTTTTTTTTTTACTGGGGATACTTTGTGGGAGATTGTACAAAAAGAGAGACTCTGTGGGGTTTTGTACAGGGGGAGACTCTGTGGGGACTTGTCCGAAGGTGGACTTGCTGGGGAAGATTTCAAGATTTCTCTCTTTCTTCTTTACTCCGGAACACCATCAAACGTCATGATTCATCATGCTTGGGTAATCATATCAACGAGATGAGGTGTTTTCCTTCATGAGACGGGATTCCGTGCAAACAAACCATGCCACCTACTCTTTCCGGTGTGTCCTGAACTCGGGGTTAAAATGCAAAAGGGATTCGAAAAGAAACAAAGCAGGGGAAAACAAATCAGAAAAGGAATACCCTTTTCGGGACGAGAAAGACTTATCTGAGGAAGATAACGCTGGCTTTAAATGACATGACATGCTCTTTGGACTGGACGTCCGACCTTCCATGAACTTGCGTTTTCCTGAACCAGAACAGATCTGTGATTCCAAAACCGGTGGAACTTTTCCGAGACCTTCTTGGGGTGGCGTCATTCCTTTTCGGCCAACAGCGCCCTTTGCGGGTTTTCGCTGGCTGATCTCTCTCATTTCTCTTCATGTCATCGCTTGATAGCACTCTTTGCGAGTTTTTACTAAACAAGCTCTCTCATTTTGGTTTCTCTACTCCCGTCGCCTCGTGGTGCCCGAAGGTTTTCACCGCCGAGACTCTCTCATTTTATCTCTCTCAATTCAGAGTGTGCTGGTCTCCATTTGTGACGCTTATTGGTTCCCCACCATATTCGGTAATTGATTTGAAGGCTTGTGCTTGGTAAAGAGATGGTAGTGGATATTAAACTTCTCAAGTGTCCGACGTGCCCCGGTTTTCAATTTCAGGGTGGATGGGATTTTGTTGTTGGTGTGACTGAACCTCAAGGAGAGGCTGCCTACGTATCCTTTCGGAATCAAGTCGAACGTAGTTCAGGCCTCAATCAAATTTTGTTTTTCTTTTTTTTCGTTTCCTTTTTTCTTTTTGTAGAGAGGATTGGGTAGTGTTTGGGAGTAGTGGGGGATAAAAACTTCGCCATTCTCAAACGTGTCAGGACCACTGGAGTATGATTTAGACGTAGTACCTCTTGACTGCATCTGCATTTACTGCTGTGTCGGGGTCATTTCCTTCGATATCCCCTAAATACAATGCTCCTTTTGGCAATATTTTCCTTACGATGTATGGGCCTTTCCAATTTGGGGCAAACTTTCCTTTTGCTTCTTCATGATGCGACAGAATACGCCTCAGTACCAATTGTCCTACTTCGAAATTCCGGGGTCGGACTTTCTTGTTGTAAGCACGGGCCATCCTTCGTTGGTATAACTGTCCGTGACAAACTGCAGCCATCCGCTTTTCATCAATCAACGTCAATTGCTCTAACCGAGTCTTAACCCACTCGCTGTCCTCAATTTCTGCTTCGACAATGATTCGAAGCGAAGGGATTTCTATCTCTGCCGGTATTACAGCCTCGGTCCCATAAACCAAAAGATAAGGAGTCGCTCCCACCGATGTGCGTACCGTAGTGAGGTACCCCAATAATGCAAAAGGTAACTGTTCATGCCACTGTCGGGAACTTTGTATTGTTTTCCTCAAAATCTTCTTGATGTTTTTATTTGCAGCTTCCACAGCACCATTGGCTTTTGGCCGATAAGGAGTGGAATTCCTGTGTGTTATCTTGAATTGCTCACACACATCTCCCATCAAGTGACTGTTCAAGTTTGCTGCGTTATCCGTAATGATAGTCGCAGGAATACTGAAGCGACATATAAGATTTGAGTGTACAAAATCCGCCACAGCTTTCTTGGTGACCGACTTGAGAGTGACAGCTTCTACCCATTTTGTGAAGTAATCGATGGCAACCAGTATAAACCTGTGTCCGTTCGAAGCCTTTGGTTCAATTGGTCCAATGACGTCCATGCCCCAAGCGACAAATGGCCAAGGTGCGGACATGGGATGCAGTTCCGTGGGAGGTGCATGAATCAAATTACCGTGCACCTGACACTGATGACACTTCCGGACAAAGCTAAAGCAATCCTTTTCCATGGTCATCCAGTAATAACCTGCTCTAAGGATCTTCTTCGCTAAGACATACCCGTTCATGTGAGGTCCGCACACACCTGCGTGTATTTCGTGCATGATCTTTCTTGCTTCCTCGATATCGACACATCTTAAGAGATTGAGGTCCGGAGTCCTCTTATATAACAATTCACCGCTCAAAAAGAAACCACTTGCATGTCGCCTAATGGTCCTCTTTTGATCTCCAGTAGCGTGCTCGGGGTATTCTTGCGTCTTCAGGAACCTCTTGATGTCATGGTACCAAGGCTGCGTATTTGATCCCGCCTCGATTACACTGCAGTAACCGTGTCTTTCCTTGATTTGGATTTCCAAAGGATCGACGTGGGCGTTGCCCGGGTAGGGTAGCATAGAGGCCAGAGTAGCAAGTGCATCTGCCAGTTCATTGTGACACCTCGGAATATACCTGAACTCTATTGAGGTAAAGCGCTTGCTGAGGTCCTCTACATGTTGTCGGTATGGGATAAGCTTGACATCCCGAGTTTCCCACTCGCCTTGAACTTGCCGGATGATCAGGTCAGAATCTCCCATAATCAGTAAGTCTTTGACATCCTGATCGATTGCCATATGTATGCCCATAATGCAGGCTTCATATTCAGCTGTATTATTTGTGCAGAAGAAACGAAGTCTAGCTGTGGCGGGATAATGCTGACCGGCAGGTGAGATCAAAATTGCCCCAATACCTATACCCTTGGCGTTCACGGCTCCGTCAAAGAACATCTTCCAAACATGAGCTTCCTCCGAGATCACTTCTACAGTGTTTACCTCTTCATCTGGAAAGTAGGTATCTAATGGCTGGTATTCCTCATCGACCGGGTTTTCGGCCAAATGATCTGCTAACGCCTGGGCTTTCATTGCCGTGCGAGTGACTTAAACTATGTCGAATTCCGTAAGCAAGATTTGCCATTTAGCCAGTCTCCCAGTAGGCATTGGTTTCTGAAATATATATTTCAAGGGATCCAACCTGCTTATGAGGAATGTAGTGTGGGCTTGGAGATAATGCCTCAGCTTTTGAGCAACCCATGTGAGAGCGCAGCATGTCTTTTCCAACAGAGTGTATTTGGCCTCGTAGCTGGTGAATTTCTTGCTCAGGTAGTAGATCGCCTGCTCCCTTTTCCTGGTTACGTCGTGTTGCCCGAGGACGCAGCCAAAAGAGTTCTCCAAGACTGTCAGATACAAGAAAAGTGGCCTCCCTGGTTCTGGAGGGACCAAGACTGGGGGATTCGAAAGGTACTCTTTGACTTTATCAAAGGCTTCTTGACACTCCGTTGTCCACTTAATCGCCGCATCTTTTCTTAACAACTTGAATATGGGCTCACACATGCTTGTCAGCTGGGCAATAAATCGACTGATGTAGTTCAGCCTGCCCAAAAGACTCATCACGTCTTTCTTCGTTCTCGGGGGAGGTAGGTCTTTGATAGATTTTATCTTAGTCGGATCTAGCTTGATACCTCTCCTGCTTACGATGAAACCCAAAAGTTTACCCGACGGAACTCCGAAAGCGCATTTGGCTGGATTTAGCTTCAAGTCATACTTCCTTAGCCTCTCGAAGAATTTCCTCAAGTCTTGGATGTGATTATCCTGCGTCCTGGACTTGACTATTACATCGTCCACGTACACCTCTATTTCCTGATGCATCATGTCATGGAAAATGGCGGTCATGGCCCTCATGTAGGTAGCCCCAGCATTCTTTAGACCAAATGGCATGACCCGATAACAGTAGGTGCCCCAAGGCATGGTGAAAGCGGTTTTCTCGGCGTCCTCTTCATCCATCAGTACCTGATGATACCCAGCATAACAATCTACAAAAGACTGTATCTCGTGTTTGGAACAATTATCAACGAGGATGTGGATGTTGGGCAGCGGGAAATTATCTTTGGGACTTGCTCTGTTCAGATCTCGGTAATCTACACATACCCGAGTTTTCCCGTCCTTTTTCGGTACTGGAACCACATTCGCCAACCATGTTGTATATTGGACTACCCGGATCACTCCTGTTTTCAGTTGCTTGGTGATCTCCTCTTTAATTTTGTCACTGACCTCGGTTTTGAACTTTCGTTGCTTTTGTTGAACCGGAGGACAATCAGGATGAATCGGCAATTTGTGAACCACTAGATCGACACCTAGTCCCGGCATGTCATCATATGACCAAGCAAACACGTCTTTGAATTCGAAAAGAAGTTGAATTATCGCCTCTCTCATTTTCTTGTCCGTGTGAATGCTTATCTTGGTCTCCCGGATTTCTTCCGGGGTTCCTAAATTTACCGGTTCAGTGTCATTTAGATTCGGCTTAGGTTTATTCTCAAAATATTCCAACTCTCGGTTTATCTCCCTAAAAGCCTCTTCCGCATCATATTCTGGTTCTGGGTTCATTAATTCACAGTTAAATAGCTCATTGTGATCTGGGCGTGAAATCCGCGAGCATGTCATATTTAAAGCCGCATTATTAAGACTGAAAAAGAAGATGAAAGGAAAACTAATAAAAATCAGAACAAAGAAATAATAGGAAAGCAATGATGATTTTTTTTTTGTATATTTTCTTTGGAAAATTGGAAGACAACAACGTTTACAACTAGGAACAACAATTGAAAAGAAGAAAACGTTCAAGTCATGTCCCGGAGATAACTTGTGATACAGGAAAGGTGGCAGGACAGGTCTACCCGGACTTCCGTCTAGTTGGGAATGGTGTGATCTCCCAGTTTTGGAGTTTGGTGTTTGGCCCCATGTACATTATCTCAGCAGTGCTCGTGCCTTCGCCTGGTTGAACCATGTGGACCTCGTAGAGCATTTCCCTCATTGCCCCACATATTTCCTCGATTTCCTCAGCTGTGAAGACCTCATCATCTTCTTCTTCAGCGTACCTTCGCCTGACGAAAGTTGCATGTAAATCCGGCAGTGGTTGAGGCAACTTCCAGCCCTCATTTCTCCTTTTCTTTGCCCATTTTTCGTCTGCTGGAGTAGGTTTGAAACCTAGTCCAAAAGGTTTCTTGATGACTGGTAAAGTAATGGGTTCCGTCATTCCCTGAAGGGTTCGTCCAAGCCCCTTCCCCGGCCTAAATCCGTGTCGGATCATCTCTTTGGCCACCATAACCGAAGCGTTAGACAAGAAAGGCTGGGGGCAAGGTACTCCCTCTTCGTGCTGCTCTGCCAGTACCACTTCGAAAGCTTGATAGACCGTATGTTCGCTCCCTTCTCTCGGTTCAAGATACGGGATGGATGGGTCCCGATAAATGGCATGTTCATCTTCCCCATGGACCACGATCTCCTGGTCTTCGTACTCGAACTTCACCATCTGGTGGAGAGTGGAAGGCACGGCTCCTGCCGCATGGATCCAAGGCCTGCCAAGGAGGAAATTGTAGGATGTGTCCATGTCGATCACTTGGAAAGTGACTCGAAATTCGACTGGTCCTATGACCAGCAGCAGGTCTATTTCTCCCATGGTGTCTCTCTTGATGCCGTCGAAAGCTCTTACGCAGACGTTGTTGGGTCGGATTCTTCCGGTCTCAATTTCCATTCTTTGCAGCGTGGAGAGCGGGCAAATGTCAACACCTAATCCCCCATCCAGCATTACCCGCTTGACATAGTAGTCCTCATATTTGACTGTTAAATGCAATGCCTTGTTGTGTGCTGCTCCTTCCGGGGGTAGATCGTTCTTGCTGAAGGAGATTTGGTTGACGGCGAAGAATCTTTCTGTCATCCGCTCTAATTGCTCCACCGAGGTTTCAACCGGCACATATGCCTCATTCAGGGTCTTCAGTAAGATCTTTTGATGCTCGGCCGACCTTGTCAATAATGATAGCATGGACACCTGCTCAGGGTGCTTGCGCAGTTGATCTATCACTTCGTAATCCGGCATCTTCATTTGTTGGAAGAACACTTCCGCCTCTTCAACACTCACAGGCTTCTTCGGAGGAAAGCGCCTTTGTGTGGCGTTGTTCAGTTCTTGGGTATTTGAGTACCCTCTAATGAAAGTATTTTCCGGAAGTTTTCCCACGACTTCTTTTCCTTTGTACATCACCAAGGTCTTTTGATAATTCCACTGCACTGTGGTCGGGTTGGTCATTGGCTTTTGTGGCACGCGTCCGATAACCACTGGCTCATTCAGCCGAGGTGGTTGAATCGTCCCCCGGACCACATAGGCCCCTTTTGGCACATACATAGGTTTTGTCTTTTTGATCCCGGATCTCTGCGTCTTCTCAGCTTGACCTCGCGGTACGTAAAGAACTCCGCCCTTTGCTGGTACCACTTTTTTTTCCACCTTCTTTTCAGACTTGCTCTCTGCGACCTTGGCCTCCTCCCCTTTTTCTGATTTTTGGTCTATTTCAGGCCTCTTCCCCGTGTCGACAATGGCAATTATGGCTTTCAAAGCAGGGTCGAACTCTTTGTCTTCACAAATCATGCCGATCAACGGCCCATTATTGTGAGCGGGCAATGGATTGTTTGTTACATTCGGGATCTCCTCGTCCCTTAGCACTATTTTCCCCTGCTCTATCAAATTTTCGACCACTCTTTTCAATGACCAGCAGTCGTTTGTATCATGTCCCTCGGCCCTTGAATGATAGGCGCATCTGACTCCGGCTTTGTAAGAAGGAGATGTCGGGTTTTGCCTTGTTTGAGGGATGGGTTGCAAGAAACCCAACTGGACCAACTTTGGGAACAAAGTTGAGTATGGCTCACCGATGGGCGTGAAAGTCCGCCATCGAGGTGGCTCTTGGGGGCGGTAGTTATTCTGCGGGGGTTGTGGGTTATAGTGGTTGCGGTAGTGCGGCTGATTTCTGGGAGGTGGAGCTGGGCCTCGGTTGGCTTGTTGTGGTGGATGGTTATAAGGTTGGGCATTCATGACCATATAAGGTTGATGAGCATATGCCGAATTTGAATGGGGGTAATAGTGTTGTGGGGCTCTTCCCGGAAAATGGGGCCTGGGATGACGATACTCCCTTGCTTCAGAGGCTGCCATAGTCGTTTCTTCTTTCTTCTTCCCCCTTGTTGTTCCTCCAGACCCACTTTGGACGGCCTGGGAGGTTGCCCTTATGGCTGCTTGACTCAAAATCCTTCCCGTTTTCAAACCGTTCTCCACCATCTCTCCAATCTTGATCGCTTCCGCGAATGGCTTACCCATGGCCGACATCATGTTCTGGAAATAGTCAGACTCTTGAGCCTGGAGAAAGGTAGTGACCATTTCCACTTCATCCATGGGAGGCTTCACTCTCGATGCCTGTTCACGCCACTTAATAGCATACTCTCTAAAGCTCTCTAATGAGAGAGGTCAGCCAGCGAAAACCCGCAAAGGGCGCTGTTGGCCGAAAAGGAATGACGCCACCCCAAGAAGGTCTCGGCAAAGTTCCACCGGTTTTGGAATCACAGATCTGTTCTGGTTCAGGAAAACGCAAGTTCATGGAAGGTCGGACGTCCAGTCCAAAGAGCATGTCATGTCATTTAAAGCCAGCGTTATCTTCCTCAGATAAGTCTTTCTCGTCCCGAAAAGGGTATTCCTTTTCTGATTTGTTTTCCCCTGCTTTGTTTCTTTTCGAATCCCTTTTGCATTTTAACCCCGAGTTCAGGACACACCGGAAAGAGTAGGTGGCATGGTTTGTTTGCACGGAATCCCGTCTCATGAAGGAAAACACCTCATCTCGTTGATATGATTACCCAAGCATGATGAATCATGACGTTTGATGGTGTTCCGGAGTAAAGAAGAAAGAGAGAAATCTTGAAATCTTCCCCAGCAAGTCCACCTTCGGACAAGTCCCCACAGAGTCTCCCCCTGTACAAAACCCCACAGAGTCTCTCTTTTTGTACAATCTCCCACAAAGTATCCCCAGTAAAAAAAAAAAAATCCCTATTGGAATTTCATCAGCACATCCCCAGCGAGTTCTTTTGTAAATATTCCCCAACAAGCTTACCCCAACAAACCCTGGGAAACCCGTTTTGAAACCAAAACCCAGCATACCCCATTGTACAGAATCCGCACAAAGAATCCACTTTGTAAATATTTCCCCCACATAGCTTCCTCTTGTACAAGTTCCCACAGAATACCTCCGATAAAATCCCCGTTGAGAACCTTCAATCAAAACGGGACAAAAAGAAAAAAGGGCCTTACGAGGCAAATCATCACAGAATCCGGAAATACAAGCCTGAGCAGTCTAAAGGTTTCGCCATTCAATTCGAATCAATGGCGAGACTTCGCAACAGAAGTAAAAACGCAACGAAGCAATTGGGAATGATCAAGGTCACCAAACCGACCGTCATTTTCAAACTAACAATTGTTCTTTGTTTGAGAAATTGAAACAGGTGTTAATCCAAGACAACCGTGCAAGAAGCAGGTGTCGCCCAAAGAAGAAGGTACACGGGTACAAGAAACATTTTGGCAATAAGGAATTCACTCAAAGGTAAGTTCCCGCAAAACTCCCTTATATCTTCTATTAAAACAAGAAAACTCAAAAAATAGATCGTGTAGTATTCTCGAGCTTTATCCCCAGCCAATCAGCATTAGGGTTTTAAACCCTAAACTGAATTTCCCTTTTTAGTCAGCATTAGGGTTTTAAACCCTAAACTGAACTTTTTCCTTTCAGCCAGCATTAGAGTTTTAAACTCTAAACTGAGCTTTTTCATGCAATCAGCATTAGGGTTTTAAACCCTAAACTAAATTTTCCTTTCAGCCATCATTAGAGTTTTAAACTCTAAACTGAGCTTTCCCATGCAATCAGCATTAGGGTTTTAAACCCTAAACTGAATTTTCCTTTCAGCCAGCATTAGAGTTTTAAACTCTAAACTGAGCTTTCCCATGCAATCACCATTAGGGTTTTAAACCCTAAACTGAATTTTCCTTTCAGCCAGCATTAGAGTTTTAAACTCTAAACTGAGCTTTCCCATGCAATCAGCATTAGGGTTTTAAACCCTAAACTGAATTTTCCTTTCAGCCAGCATTAGAGTTTTAAACTCTAAACTGAGCTTTTTCATGCAATCAGCATTAGGGTTTTAAACCCTAAACTGAACTTTTTCCTTTCAGCCAGCATTAGAGTTTTAAACTCTAAACTGAGCTTTCCCATGCAATCAGCATTAGGGTTTTAAACCCTAAACTGAATTTTCCTTTCAGCCAGCATTAGAGTTTTAAACTCTAAACTGAGCTTTCCCATGCAATCAGCATTAGGGTTTTAAACCCTAAACTGAATTTTCCTTTCAGCCAGCATTAGAGTTTTAAACTCTAAACTGAGCTTTTTCATGCAATCAGCATTAGGGTTTTAAACCCTAAACTGAACTTTTTCCTTTCAGCCAGCATTAGAGTTTTAAACTCTAAACTGAGCTTTTTCATGCAATCAGCATTAGGGTTTTAAACCCTAAACTGAACTTTTTCCTTTCAGCCAACATTAGAGTTTTAAACTCTAAACTGAGTTTTCCCATGCAGTCAGCATTAGGGTTTTAAACCCTAAACTGAACTTTTTCCTTTCAGCCAGCATTAGAGTTTTAAACTCTAAACTGAGCTTTTTCATGCAATCAGCATTAGGGTTTTAAACCCTAAACTGAATTTTCCTTTCAGCCATCATTAGAGTTTTAAACTCTAAACTGAGCTTTCCCATGCAATCAGCATTAGGGTTTTAAACCCTAAACTGAATTTTCCTTTCAGCCAGCATTAGAGTTTTAAACTCTAAACTGAGCTTTCCCATGCAATCACCATTAGGGTTTTAAACCCTAAACTGAATTTTCCTTTCAGCCAGCATTAGAGTTTTAAACTCTAAACTGAGCTTTCCCATGCAATCAGCATTAGGGTTTTAAACCCTAAACTGAATTTTCCTTTCAGCCAGCATTAGAGTTTTAAACTCTAAACTGAGCTTTTTCATGCAATCAGCATTAGGGTTTTAAACCCTAAACTGAACTTTTTCCTTTCAGCCAGCATTAGAGTTTTAAACTCTAAACTGAGCTTTCCCATGCAATCAGCATTAGGGTTTTAAACCCTAAACTGAATTTTCCTTTCAGCCAGCATTAGAGTTTTAAACTCTAAACTGAGCTTTCCCATGCAATCAGCATTAGGGTTTTAAACCCTAAACTGAATTTTCCTTTCAGCCAGCATTAGAGTTTTAAACTCTAAACTGAGCTTTTTCATGCAATCAGCATTAGGGTTTTAAACCCTAAACTGAATTTTCCTTTCATCCAGCATTAGAGTTTTTAAACTCTAAACTGAGCTTTTTCATGCAATCAGCATTAGGGTTTTAAACCCTAAACTGAACTTTTTCCTTTCAGCCAACATTAGAGTTTTAAACTCTAAACTGAGTTTTCCCATGCAGTCAGCATTAGGGTTTTAAACCCTAAACTGAACTTTTTCCTTTCAGCCAGCATTAGAGTTTTAAACTCTAAACTGAGCTTTTTCATGCAATCAGCATTAGGGTTTTAAACCCTAAACTGAATTTTCCTTTCAGCCAGCATTAGAGTTTTAAACTCTAAACTGAGCTTTTTCATGCAATCAGCATTAGGGTTTTAAACCCTAAACTGAATTTTCCTTTCATCCAGCATTAGAGTTTTTAAACTCTAAACTGAGCTTTTTCATGCAATCAACATTAGGGTTTTAAACCCTAAACTGAATTTTCCTTTCAGCCAGCGTTAGAGTTTTAAACTCTAAACTGAGCTTTTCCATGCAGTCAGCATTAGGGTTTTAAACCCTAAACTGAGTTCTTCCTTTGATCGGCGTTAGGGTTTTAAACCCCAAACCGAACCTCTCCCCAACTAGCCGGTGTTAGGACTCCAGCCCTAAACTGAGCATGCATATCCTCTTTCATCAATTTTATGAACTTCCTGGTGAATAATTAACGAAATTTTCCTAGTGAAACTGGGGCAGAAAATTTCGTTCGTTTGTTTGTTTTTTCCCGCAGGTCTAACCTCGAGCTACACGGATCGAAATGACCCACGAGATGAGTCTCAACTCAAAATCAAAAAAAAAAAAAAGAGAAGACATCCAGAGATATCAGAGTGAATGGGGAGCAGATCGACTCCAACGTTTGACTAAGGTCCTAAACCCTGCCAATCGTGTCTCACTCAGTATCCCAGAGGTTGAACGAGTCGCCGCAACTCGCAAGCATCAAGATTCAGATCGGAGTCTACAAGCAGGAGCAGCTAAGACCCAAGATCAAGTCGTAAAAGAATCATAGATAGGAATCTTGTAACTAGCAGTTGACATGCATATAAGTAGTTAGTTCAGTTTCCAATTTTCGTTTGGGTGTAATAAGGCGGTCAGTGACGTAGCAGTGACAACAGCAACAGCAGTAGCAGCAAGCATTGCCATCCCATGGTAGTCCCAGCTACCAAAACTTCCCGAACTACATTGACCTGATTCCTGTTTAGCCCAGGATATGTAGGAAATCTTTGAAGCAAGATTCGGTCAGACCTTTCAAAAATGCTTCGTACGGAGTGGTCCATAGGCAAAAATCGTTCATACGCGCTCACTTTATCTTTGCACGAAAACTCTTCGTGTTTCCGAACAAAGAAGGGCAGCTGTGAGCACGTGATTTTTGTTTCGCACGACAATCGCTCCAAAAGGAAATAAAAAATAATAATTGGCCCTGCTGTACAAATTTTGGATTTCTGTGCGACACCTTATTGATTTATTTGTGACTTCGGCCCATTTTTATTTATTTACTTTATTAAAACAAAATTCAAAAATATATGTGTCCTGCATAATTCGAACCGTAATCCGGTCGTTGAATAGAAAATCACGAATAGGCATCTTCGTCCGTGATTTTATTTTGTTTAACTTTACCTTGTTTTGAAATATTTTAGTATGTGTGCAAATAATTGTATTGAGTGTGTGTTTAATTTTAATTTGATTTTTTGGCTTAGTTTTGTTTTAAAATAAATAAGAAAAAAAAAGAAAAAAATATATTGAAAGGACCCCTTCCCTCCCGGACTTGGGCCAATTTTAACAAAATTGGCCCAAACAAACAGCCCAAAACCCGGGCCTGCCCGGTCCAACACCACCTGATGCCCAGAGAATCCAAACGACGTCGTTTTGGTACAGGTTGATCTGGGCCGTTGATCTCAAATTGATCAACGGCCAAGATCAATTCCCCATAACCCACCAATAAACCCGACCCGTCTCACCCGGACCGACCCCAACCCTTTACCCTTGAAACGACACCGTTCCACTTAAGCTATCAGATCCAGACCGTAGATCTAGATTGATCTAACGGTCGAGATCAATCCACCCATTAACTATATAAGGCCATAATCCTACCCTGCCCCCCCTATCTGAACCCCAACCTTCGTCCCCAAACAAACAGCCCTAAAACCCTAGCCGCCCCTGCGTACTTTCGCCATGAAAGCCGGCGGCATGGATGCCGGTGACCTTCCCCTTAACACCCTAGAATCCCCTTGCCTTCCTGAACATGAATCCATTAACCCTGTAGTTCGAATCCCTCCCCACCTTCTCGAATCTTCATTTGAAGATTCGAGTCGAAACTCGATCTACACAGTTTAACCCCAGCTTCACACCAGATACTCCCCAGACCCCCCTCGTGACCAAACCATACTTGGTTTGGTCCGAATCTGACCAGGGAAGCCTGAATCCCAGATCTAAGTTTGAAAATTTTGTGTTCCTCCGTCATTTGGTTCAACCAAAGAGATTAAGGTCTAATGGACTTTAATCAAAGTGTTTCTCATATGAGAAACACTTCGTTTAAAGTCCGTTCAGCCTTAAGAAAGGCCTGGCCAAGTCCGAGTCGAGGTCTTAATTTTCAAGGTTTAAGGTGAGTTCTTTCTTTTCTTTATTTGCTTTGGTTCGTTTGATTGTTGTAAGGGTCTGTTCGTTTTCTGTCCTTGACTTCTGTCAACTGTTCTTCAACCGTTTTGCCTGAACTTCTGTTTGTTTGTCTAAAATCCCCCCCTCCTGTTCTAATGAAACATATGTATTTGTTGTACAATAATTGAGCTTCAAATGTTGACTGAGCAATTGGTTCCTCAAGTACCACTTTGCTCAGTCAGTATAATTCGAATTATGGGTCGATACTGTTAAATGTCGGATTTTTGGTTACGATTCTGTATGTTAATGCTAATATAGTCGAGTCGACATGTGTCGTCAATTAATCTCAACTGTCCGAACAATAACAAATCGATTTACTTCTGCTAAGCATTTGTTGAGTCAATTAAGAACCAGTTTTTGTTTACTTATAGTTGTTTGGATTAAACAGTAATGTAAAAAGATTTGTTTGGTTTAAATTCTGAATTGGAAGGCATGTGCACTCGTGCACAGCAGGTGCATTAGTGCACCTCATGTGCTTTGTGCACAGCCTGTGGCCTGCATAAAGGCCTTTGTTAAGTTTTAAACAATTTGACAGCATATGCTGTCAGATACATTCCACTGCCCATACTTGGCTTTAGTTTAAAGAAGTATTTAAACCTTTTAAAAGTGAAGTCTGCCAGAGAAGGTTGATGGGGTTTAATACTTAATTAGCTAAAGTTTGGAATTAAAAATGGAAGGCACATGGGAGGGGTACTGGGATATTCTGAAAACAGGCTGTTGAAAGAGATAGTTTTTGAGGTTTATAAAGGCATGGACATACAGAATTAGAGGACAGACATTGAACCTTAGGAGTTGAAAAGGAAAAAACACAAACACAGATAGAGAGAGGTGAAGGGATAGAAACTATACAACCAACAATCAGAAACTTTTTCCTCCTATTATTATTAGTTTTCAGTTGCTCAACTTGTTGAAACCCATTCTGATTCTTTGAAATTCCAGTTGTGTCTATTAGTCGAGTGTTTTTCATTGGTTTACTACTAGTTTGGTCTGTCTGGAGTTCTAATTCTACTCCACTGGGTGTTGCTGTTATTTGGCTCTTGCTTTCTATTGGCCATAGTTGCATCTCTGCACTCGAGCCTGTTTCTTGCTGTATTGTTTTGCCTGCTGCTATTCTGCCCTGTTGCTGTTCGTGCTGTTACTGCTGCTGCATTTGTTCATTGTTACTCTACTGATTGCCCTTTTTCTTCAATTGCAAATATTCCCAGGTACACAACCTTTGAACCTTGTATTGTTGAAAGTTTGAAGTTGAAGCAGAAATAAAGAAATGAACGCCAGTTTATGTTATAGCATTGGTGTAAAAAGATAGTTCGAATGTTGGTTGGGCCTGTATTCTTACTGTGAACTGCAAATATTCTGTATGAACTAGCATACATTCTGTTTAAGATGAACTGTTAGATAGCATGGCTCAATAGTAATGACAGTATGACATAGACAGCATGTTTAGATTTAGTATACATTCAGTTCAGTATAACACTTGTTTGATTTAGTATGACTCTATAACATAGAGTCATGGTAAGCATTGTATGTATTTTGCCTAGACCACTGAATTGACAAAACTGTGATACTGGGTCCGGGATAAATGTATCCCCAAACAAACTCCCATACAGTCACACTAAGAGTATGGCTATGAATGCCAGTTCTCTTGTCAGTTTATTCGTTCAAATACAGGTTCGATACTGGGTTTCGGTACAGATTTTTATTTCGAAATGATGTAATGATTGTTGAGAAAAACTAATAATCATTTTTGAGTTCAATTAGTAGTAATTTTTCCTAATAAAACAGCCGATTTCTTTTATCAATTTCAAATAGGTTAGAGTGTTAAGAATATAACTTGGAGGTCGTTAAAACATAACTCAATATATGTTGTTAGTTTGTTTGCAATCTCACTTAGCGAATTAATAAGCATATTCACTTGTTGAAGACAAATCATGCCGTAGCTCTCACCTCATGAACAATCAATCAGGTAATCAAACAAGTTTAGGTTCGGCAAACATAATAAGGATTCAGTCCGTATTTGTCTAAACTAGCAAAATTCGGCATCATCCTTCCCTCTAAAGATAAATGTAGTAAAAATGTAGTCCTTGTAGGGTACCCTTCTAAAATAATGAGACGAGCCTCGCCGAATCAAAAGGCAAATTGCGGGGCCCTCAATAATTGGTCATAATAAATACTTAGAATTTGGGACGGGCTGTTTAGTGAATTCCACTTCCCTCCCCGAAGACAATAATGCGTTAGATTCTTTAGGCGCGACTTAATCAAATTACATTCTTAAATTCGGGTGCGCATTTATGTGACCCAATTTCAAATCTCAACGGAGTCGAAATGTGTTAACAACTACGGGTGCATTGATTGTGACGTGGTTCGAGATACATTTTCATGACGTTGCAATTCTATAAAAATAAATGATAATAATAAAAGCGGTTAAAACTTAATAAAAGCACATAAGTCACAACATGTATTTAAATCAGATATTTAGCCATTATAACAATTTAAGCGACCGTGCTAGAACCACGGGATTCGAGGGTGCCTAACACCTTCCCTCGGGTCAACAGAATTCCTTACTTAGAATTTCTGGTTCGCAGACTTCATTTGGAAAAGTCGAAAATCTCCTCGATTCGGGATTCAAGATAAACCGGTGACTTGGGACACCAAAAGCCAAACCTTTCCCAAGTGGCGACTCTGAATTAAATAAATAATCCCATTTCGAATATTGTCACTTAAATTGGAAAAACTCCACCCGCGCATTTTAACCCTTCGGGGCCGGGCGCGCAAAAAGGAGGTGTGACAGTTATTGATTCCAAAAGAGGGGTATGAAAGAAATAAATAAAAATCAAAAGGGGGAACAAAGGGTAAAGTGTTTAGATAGCAGAACGAATTGCCTTCGTCATTTCAATCTTCGAAACAATGCCCGGTACAAACAATCAACAATTATAACAAAGAAATCATACATAATATCTCTTGACTGTATTAGAATTGATGGCCATGTCTATGCATTTTCCTTCGATATCTGTTAAACATAGAGCACCATTGGATAATACTCTGGTTACAATAAATTTCCCTTGCCAATTCGTGGTGAACATGCCTTTTGCTTCAACCTGTGTGGAAGGATACGTTTCAACACTTGTTGACCCATTTCAAACTTTCGAGGAAACACCCTTTTGTTGTATGCTCTTGCCATTCTCTTTTGAGATAACTGGCCATGACATACTGCTGCCAATCTTTTTTCATCATTCAAGTTCAACTGCTCCAAATGGGTTTTGACCCACTCAACATCATCAATCTTAGCCTCAATGACAATCCGAAGGGAAGGGATTTCAACTTCTGCAGGTATTACTGCTTTAGTGCCATATACTAACAAATAAGGAGTTTCACCTACCGAAGTACAAACAATAGTGCGATATCCCAACAAAGCAAATGGTAATTTTTCGTGCCATTGCCTCGAACCTTCTACCATTTTCCGAAGTATCTTCTTTATGTTTTTGTTGGCTGCCTCGACTGCTCCATTTTTCTTGGGACGATATGGGGAAGAATTGTGATGTGTAATCTTAAACTATTGACATACCTCTTCCATCAAGTTACTGTTAAGATTAGCACCATTATCTATGATGATAAACTTTGGGATTCCGAATCGATAGATGATATTTGAGTGAACAAAATCGACCACTGCTTTCTTGGTCACCGATTTGAATGTTTTGGCCTCAACCCACTTGGTGAAATAATCAATGGCTACCAGAATGAACCTATGCCCGTTGGATGCTACTGGATCAATTGGTCCAATGACATCCATTCCCCAAGCAACGAAGGGCCATGGTGCCGACATTGTGTGCAATTCTGATGGTGGAGAATGAATCAAATATCCGTGTATCTGGCATTGATGATATTTGCGCACAAAATTGATACAATCTCGTTCCATGGTAAGCAATAATAGCCTGCTTGGATAATTTTCTTTGCCAACACATATCCGCTCATATGTGGTATGCAGACTCCCGAATGTACTTCGGACATGATAGCCGTAGCTTGTCTAGAATCTATGCATCTTAATAATCCAAGGTCTGGTGTTCTCTTATACAAAACTCCTCCACTTAAGAAGAATCCATTTGCTAACCGTCGAATTGTTCTCTTTTGATCCCCCGTGGCTTGCACTGGATATATCCCCATTCTGATGTACTCCTTGATATCATGGAACCATGGTTCGCCATCAAGTTCTTCTTCAATCATGTTACAGTAAGTATGCCGATCTCGGACTTGAATATGCAGAGGATCGACATAAGCTTTGTCCAGATGGTGCAACATTGATGCTAGGGTAGCCAAAGCATCAGCGACCTCATTAGGGACCCTTGGAATATTCCTGAACTCCACTGATCGAAACCGTTGACAAAGATCATGCAAACATTGTCGGTACGGTATGAGCTTCAAATCTCGCATTTCTCATTCTCCTTGAATTTGATGTACTAGAAGATACGAGTCTCCCAAGACCAATACTTCCTGGATATCCATGTCTACAGCTAGCCTTAGACCCAGAAATACAGGCTTCATACTCAGCCATATTGTTGGTGCAATAAAACCGAAGCTGAGCCGTAACAAGATAGTGATGCCCTGTTTCAGAAATAAGCACAACTCCTATTCCGACTCTTTTCATGATGGCAGCCCCATCAAAGAAAAGTTTCCAGCCTGGTTTTTCAATTTGCTCTAATTCATCAATATGCATCACTTCTCCATCAGGAAAATAAGTTCTCAATGGCTCGTAATCTTCATCGACCGGGTTTTTGGTTAAATGATCGGCCAAAGCTTGGGCTTTCATCGCAGTCCGAGTCACATAGATGATGTCAAACTCTGTGAGCAATATCTGCCACTTCGCAAGTCTCCTTGTCGGCATAGGATTTTGAAAGATATACTTCAACGGATCCAAGCGCGAAATGAGGTAAGTAGTGTAGGATGACAAATAATGTTTCAATTTCTGAGCCACCCAAGTTAGGGCGCAACATGTCCTTTCCAAATGGGTGTACTTAACCTCATAAGCCGTGAACTTCTTGCTAAGATAGTAGATAGCCTGTTCTTTTCTGCCGGTAATGTCATGCTGCCCCAGTACACAGTCAAATGAATTTTTCAAGACTGTCAAGTAAAGAATTAAAGGTCTTCCTGGTTCTGGCGAAACTAGCACGGGTGGGTTTGACAAGTATCCTTTTATCTTATCAAATGCTTCTTGACACTCATCAGTCCACTTGACCGCAACATCCTTCTTCAGCTCTTTGAAAATAGGCTCACAAGTTGTCGTGAGCTGAGCAATAAACCTGCTGATGTAGTTCAACCTCCCTAACAGACTCATCACTTCAGTCTTGTTCCTCAGTGGTGGCAATTCTTGGATGGCTTTGATATTTGATGGGTCCAACTCGATGCCTCGCCGGCTGACTATGAATCCCAACAGCTTTCCGGATGGAACACCAAATGCTCACTTGGCAGGGTTAAGCTTGATGTTGTACCTGCGAAGTCTCAGGAAGAATTTCCTCAAATCCCCAACGTGGTCGGCTTGACGCTTTGACTTTATGATCACATTATCCATGTATACCTCAATCTCCTTATCTATCATATCATGAAACAACATAGTCATTGCTCTCATGTAAGTTGCCCCAACATTCTTCAAACCAAATGGCATTACCCGGTAGCAATCAATTCCCCATGGCGTGATGAATGCCGTCTTATCTGCATCTTCTTCATCCATTAGAATCTGATGATACCCAGCATAACAATCCACAAAAGATCCTATCTCATGCTTGGCACAATTATCGATCAAAATGTGGATATTGGGTAGTGGGAATTGTCCTTCAGACTTGCTTTGTTGAGATTGCGGTAATCGACGCATACTCTGATCTTGCAGTCTTTCTTTGGCACAAGCACGACATTAGCCAACCAAACAGGATATCGAGTGACCCGAATGACCTTTGCATCCAACTGTTTGGTGATTTCTTCTTTAATTTTCACACTCAGATCAGTTTTGAATTTCCTCAACTTTTGCTTGATGGGAGGAAACACTGGATCAATGGGCAATTTGTGGACCACTAAATCAGTGCTTAAAACCCGGCATGTCGTCATATGACCATGCAAAAACATCTTTGAATTCGATGAGTGCTTTGATTAACTCTTCCCGGATCTTTGGCTCAAGGTGGACACTTATTTTAGTCTCTCGGATATTATCTATGTCTCCTAAATTGACGGCTTCTGTATCATTCAGGTTGGGTTTGGCTTTTTCTTCGAAGTGAATTAACTCCTTACTAATCTCTTCGAAGGCCTCATCCTCATCGTATTCTGATTTGTAATCACAATCTACTTCTTCAACTATTATTTTGGAATCAGATTGATTTTTAAGACTGGGCTGATGATTCATTATGCATGCCATATCATTAGAGCCAGCATAAAAAGAACTGTACAGAAAAGAAAAACAAAAGAAAAACTATCAGGAATGATAAAGAAATGGAAACTGCATTTCACTAAATGATGAAAGATAACAAGGTTTGCACATTTCAAACAGACTTAAAGATAAAAATCTGGATTACAACCCTGGAATAATCCAGACAAACTAAAGGAAAATCAAAATAAACTACCAAGACTCTTTTTGAATGGGGAGAGGAGTGGCTTTCCAATTATTAAGCTTTGTTTCTGGCCCAATGAATTGAATTTCTGCGTTGCTAGGACCTTCATCAATTTCCACCATGTTCACACCATCAAACAACTTTTCAAATCTTTCAATTATTTCCTCGTCAAGATTAATCATAGAACTAGGAATTGTTGTTACTGGGCGACTTCTGGTACCGGACTTGACAAATGATTTGGAAAGACGTGGGACTGGCTTTAGAAGGACCCATGTCTTCTGTTTTAGCTTTTTGGCCTTTCTTATGTCTGCGATAATGGGCTTGAATCCCAGACCAAACGTTCCCAAGTTTTCAGGAAGGGACACCGGCTGTATGATGCCTTGCAAAGATGAGCCCAAACCTTTACCGAGTACAAAACCATTCTTCAACATCTCATAGGCTACCATGACTGATGCGGCAGTTATCTTTGGATTTGGAATGTATTTCCCCTCCAGAACTTTCTCTACTAATATCATGTTAGAAACCTGGTAGACCCATGGTCCCTGGTCATCTTCCACATCAATGACCGATACAATGGCATTGCTATGAGCACATAAACTGTCTTCCCCATGCACCACTATTTCTTGTCTATCCCATTCAAATTTGAGTGCCTAGTGTAGTGTTGATGGGACTACTTTAGCGGCATGGATCCATGGTAGACCCAACAACAAATTATAGGAAATAGCTATATCCAGCACCTGAAACTCCATTGTGAACTCAACTGGCCCTATCATCAGCTCTAGCACTATGTCCCCAACTGAATCTTTACCTCCGCCGTCAAATCTCTGCACGCAAATACTGTTCTTATGGATCCTCTCATCTTCTATTTTCATTTTTCTTAGAGTGGAGATATGATAGATGTTTGCGCTTGACCCGTTGTCAACCAATACCCAGGTCACCACAGAGTTCTCACATTTTAATGTGAGGTAAAGAGCTCTGTTGTGCTCAATACCTTCTACAAGCAATTCATCATCGGAAAATGTGACTCTGTTTACTTCGAAGATTTTGTTGGCTATTTTTTCTAAGTGATTCACGGAGATCTTATCGGGAATGTGTGCCTCATTCAAGATCTTCATTAAAGCTTGACGGTGCTCATCCAAATGGATCAATAATGACAATAGGGAAATTTGAGTAGGCATCTTTCTTAATTGTTCCACTATAGAGTAGTCCTGTAGCTTCATCTTCCTCAAGAATTCTTCTGTTTCTTTTTTAGTTACGACTTTCTTTACTAGTGCTGGATTATTTTTAGCTCTTCTTAACTCCTCGGGAGTAAAACACCTTCCCGAGCGAGTCAAACCCTATACTTCACAGATTTTTTCTTTGACTTCCTTCCCTTTGTACATCACTGTTACCCATTCGTAATTCCATGGAATAGCCTTGCTGTTGATTATTGGTAACTGGGTTACCGGCTTGATGATAACATGGTCTGCATGAGCACCTTCCACGATTATGACGGGTTTGCTGGCCGCTCCTTGTACAATCACCTTCGCCCCTTCCTGTTTTGTCGCAACTTTGCTTAAAAACCCCTTTTCAACTGCCAGAGATGGCTAAACACTCATTTTGCTTGGCTTGATCACCAACTTTTCACTTGCTGATTTTTCATCTATCTTGACTCCACTAGACCGAATCATCATAACGATCTGTGATGGCTTCTTGAGCTCTCCCTCCGCATGCACTATTTCGATCATAGTTGCCTCCTGGTGTGCTGGCAGTGGATTCTTGTTAATATTGGGCGCCTCGGGAGCTTGAACTTCAATTCTATTGGTATCAATAAGCTCCTGTATCGCACTTTCCAAGTGCCAACATTTTTCTGTATCATGACCCGGAGTACCAGAACAATACTCACAGCTGACAGTATAGTCAAGATTCTTTGGAGGAGGATTTGGCAGTTTGGACTGTATCGGCCTTAGCATATCTAGCTGTTTTAGCCTGTGGAACAGACTAGTGTATGATTCTCCCAACGGAGTAAAGGTTTTCTTTTTCTGCAACCTTTCACCCTTGAATGCTTGACTAGGCCTGAAACTTGGTCCGGGAGTATTTTGGTAGGCTCGTGGATGTGGATAAGTATTTGGTAGGACAGGAGCACACCATTGAGTGTGGGCAGGAGGTTGGTTGTATGCTTGTGCATGGTGGACGGAAAAATGAGGTTCTGGTGGGGAATAGTAGTGTTGGGGTGGATTGTGGTGATAAGTTTGTTGGTGGGGTCGAGGTTGATTGTAGTGGTAAGGTGAACCTCTGGATCTGGACCAAGTTCCTGAATCAACCATTGCTGCTTCCTCTCTTTTCTTCTTCCCAATCTCTCCTATGCCGCCCTAAATAGCCCGAGTAGTCACTTTGATAGACGAATAGCTCATGATTTTATTCAACTCGAAGCCTTCTTCTACCTTTCCCCCCATATTTACTACTTCGTTGAATGACTTTCCCACAGCTGAGACCAAATGGCCATAGTAAGTAGGTTCCAAAGCCTGTAAGAAGTAATCTACCATCTCACTTTCCTTCATTGGGGGATCTACTCTTGCTGCTTGCTCCCTCCATCTGAAACCATATCCTCAGAAGCTTTCATTGTGCTTCTTCTCAAGTTTAGTCAAGGACAGTCGATCTGGAATGATCTCAAGATTGTATTGGAAGTGACAAGAAAATGCTTGCGCCAGATCATCCCATGTGTACCATCTCCTATGGTCTTGGTGGGTATACCATTCCAATGCTGATCCACTCAAACTCTGACTGAAGTAAACCTTTAACAATTCATCTTTTCCTCCAGCTCCGCTCATCTTGCTACAAAAACCCCTCAAGTGGGCTACTGGATCGCCGTGCCCGTTGTATAGATCAAACTTGGGCATCTTGAAACCTGCCGGTAATTGCACATTCGGGAACAGACATAGGTCCTTGTAGGCCACACTAACTTGCCCTCCCAACCCCAGCATGTCTCTGAATGATTGTTCTAAACTTTTAACTTTCCTGAACATCTCCTCCTATTCAGTATTTTGACTGGTTTATCAGCTTCTATCGAGAGGTCAAAGTGAGGAGTATAGAAAAGGGTTTCTGGAGCTTTGAAAGTGGGCTCCGAGTGGTAGTATTGGTTGTCCTGGGCATGGAACATAGGCTCGCTAGGAGATTTGTGGAGTGTAGCTGGTGGAGATGCTACAAAGACAAGAGTTACTGGTAGAGGGGGGGTATGGAATCAGTTTAGGGGGTGGAGATTGTGATGTATGAGAAGTGGTACCCCGATAGTGTTAGTAAATGGGAAAGCTCGTGGATAGATTGTTGGCATGATGATCCTGAGTTTGAGCCGGTGGTGGAGTGAAGGTAGGGTTAGCCGGGTAGGCGGATGTCGGTTGTACTTTAGCCCAGGCCTGATATGTTTCGGCCGTTTGTTGTTTTAATTTGTACATCTCTTCTTTTATGGCGTTAACGTCCAACTCTTCTCCTTCAATGACATTGGTGTCTACATCTAGCATAGACATGATTATTTCTCCTTTGGATCTGGTTTGGTAGGGGTGGGTTGCCAGTATGCTTAAGTGTACTAACTTCTTGAATTCTGATAACAACAACCAAACTTGTTAGTGATTAGAGTTTTAACAAATAAACAACCATACATAGGGATGCAATGCACCTAGGCAATTAGTCATTTCTACCATGTATTTGCTTGGTTGCTTGTGTCATCTCAGCTTTTCCTGCCCTTTCCCTTTTATTGTCACTCACGCCTATCTTTTATTCCTCTCCCCCTTTATTCATTTTATTCTTTTCTTTTGGTTGTGGTTGAATCCTATGGAGATTGTCTATGTATCATGACCCCACATAAATCAGACCGAGAGTAGTTCTGGCGGAAACAATTATTATTACTTTTATTGATTTTAACAAACAAAACAGTACAAAGACAGAAATGACATTACATTTGGACAATACTTTAAAAAAATGGTTTAAAAGACTCAACATGGACTTAAACTAAAACATGACTATTATATGAAAAGTTCCAACAACTTTGACCACGCTTCACTCCACAATCTTTTACTTTTAATCACTGGAACATCTGCTCACGGTGGGGCTTGACCCAGCTGACCTCCTAGTGTACGGTACATCCTCTCTAACTCCATTGCAAGATGACGGGCAAAAGTAGGTACATGCTCTAGAAACCTCTCATAATCCATCCCTTGGCAGTTCACATAACTTTGAGAGGTGTAAACAGCCAAATCATGGATTTGTGCTCTGAAGTCCTGGAGATTCTGGTCTTGGTTTTGTAACTGTTGTTGGGGAGTGGTGGCTATATCTCTTATGTGGCCTTCGCGATCTAAAGCTGACTCCAATTGAGCCCGAAGTCTGGCCTGATCGAGTCTTGCCTGTGCTCTCTCCCTATCAATATCTATGTGCTGATGTTCTCTATTGTACCTTCTCATTTTCTCCAACTGTGCATGGAGTTGAGATTCTGAATGTATCCAATGGTCCTTCTCTCTCTTGAATTGAGCCATTTCTTCTTCACATCTCATTACTTGGCGTTACTTACTAGATTTTGCCTCCTCATTTAACTGTATGATTTTTTCCTTAGCTTTGTCTAACGCCTTTTCAGTCTTTGTCAAGATGGAGTCACAATCTTGCATTTTTTCCATCAGATTGGCAATGATTTCTGATCTTTCCAACTTCTCACTGGCGCTTCAGAGACTTTCTTCATCTATTGAAACTGAGCGCGGAGAGTTTTATTCTAGCTAATCAGACTTTTCTTTTCACCTTCTGCTTCTTGTGCTTGTAAGTCTTTCTCCAAATTGAGGTTCCTCAGGCTTTCTTCTAAGGCATGAATAGTTGCTTTGTACCCCTTTTCCTTTTCACCCCAAGCCAACTGTTCTTGGATTTTGTCATCAAAGGCTTGAACATGCGGTCTTTTTATGGGCCTTCTAGGATCGGGTTCTGGTGCATCATCCACATGGGATCTTTTCTCAAACCACCTAGCATAACCCGGATTTATCTCACCTTTCGCAGGATCTGGAACTTGGGTATCATCTTTCAAGTATAGACAACCATTTCAAATCCGCTGGATTAAAGCCTCAGGGAGAGTGGCTTCGGGGTGTAGCTCAATCACTTGCACACTCAAATCTTCGTCATCAAGCACCACTTGGTATCTCCCTAGCTGTCTTAGAACTCTCTATGGCACATACAGCTGGACACTTGTTAAACCCAACAACAACAAATAACTCTTTAAGGTTGACATGTGTATCACCTCTCTTACCGGGAGCCATACCAAAGTCCACTCAATTTGACTTGCCATTAAAGATCGTAAATGGGATATCCAGGCTTCCACCCCTTCTGGAGATTTATAATCTTTTATTCTTTCTTCATAACTCTTAATAAAATTGTCCTTGCTTGGACCATACTACATGAACTTGGAGTGATGTCGGCGATGTTCAGTCAACCACATTTGCAACAAAATATTGCACCCTTCGAAGAATTTTGCGCCGGATTTACACAAAGTCAACGCCCGATAAATGTCTGAGAGAATGATCGGGGCAAGAGTGTGATGTTCTTTGGTAGTAAGGACTTGTACGACTTTGGATATGCGAATATCAATCGTCCGCTCTTTGTTTGGGAAGACCATGATTCCCAGAAAAGCCACCATGAAAGCGAAACGACGGTGAATCTGCCAGGTGTCCTTGTTTTGTTTGTTAGTAAGGCCCTTTTCATGAATTTCAAATCCATCCGACTTTTCGAACCTTGAATATAGGAAGTTGAAAGAACAATACCCTTTGTTTTCTGATTTGATTACTGATATTCAGAAGACTAAAGAATCGGTGTACTGAGGGAGCCTTTGGGAATATAAGATTCTGGTTTCTCAAATCTTCATCAAAACCGGAATATCCAGCTATTTCTTCTAATGTGGGAGTAAGATCAAAATCAGAGAAGCGAAAGACATTGTGAACAGGGTCCCAAAAAGTCACTAGTGCCGTAATCAAATCATCGCGTGGTTTAACTTTCATAATATCTGTAAGAGCTCCCAAATACTTAATGACCCATTTCTGACCATCTCCTCCTAATTCATACCACCACATCTGAAGCTGAAATAGAAACTCATCTACATCTGTGAACGGTGGGTTTTGGATGGTGCTCATTTTGTACCTACGAGTGATTTTAATTTTAAAAACAAAAATCAAGACTCATTTGGAAAAAAAAATATTCATAAAAAAAACACTTCGATGAAGAAGATTTAAAGGCTGTGTTTGCTAACCGGTAATTTTTTTATTTTTTTATTATTTTTTAAAAAAACGACCAAAGGCGGTTGTTCTTGCAAAAACAGCCTTCCGGTGCCCTTTTGGGGACATTCGACATATTTTGGACAAGAATGACATCGCCTTACTTATGACAACACAACGACATTTATGTACCCACATTTTTATTTATTTATTATCTATTTCTCTTTCTGTTTTATAAAGTAGCTGGGCCCGATGTGGATTGCCTACGTATCTTACATCCGGCGAGAATCACACTTTCGTAGTTCGTAATAATAAAACGATTTTTAAAAGAAACACAAAATTTCCTTCTTTTATTTTTTCAAAATTTCGAAAGAATTTCAAAATATTTTGGAAATTGTTTTTTTTTTTCGAAAAATAGCCAATTTTCTTTCCCGGTCCTCACCTTGATTTTACTTTTCTATCTTTTCCTATAAGCTGGTCAACATGCAAATCCGAAACAAATGAATGCACAAGTAAGATGCATCAGGATGGTCTTTTCATTTCAGGGTACACCTGCCCTAGACAGACCCAACCCCTGTGTTTAGTCTTCGAAGTCAAATGCACATGATGCAAACAAACGTTCCTACTAGGGATCCGGCATGAAGCTGAGTTATTCTAAGTGTAAAACCTGGGGTATACTGTTCTAGACTTGGCTTTCCCAAGCGGACAGCTCGAGCCGAAGTGGGGGTAACGTACCGGGAGCACGAAAGTCTACCCGGCCTCGTTACTTGGACTAACTTCATTCTATTTGGTATGACCTCTAACAGAAAGGTGGGCCACGCGCACATGTGCACCATAAATTCAGAAGACTCAGAAAGAAGAAGGGTTTCGTAACAATTTATATATACAGTTCAGATAATATCAAAGCGGTAAAAAGTAATATTTTGCACATTAAGCACAAACATGCAAAAAAAAATAAAGCCAAATATAATAGTTAGTGTAAGCTCGAATTGTTGAACCTTGAACCAGAAATTATGGGCTCTTGTTCCTAGCAGAGTCGCCAGAGCTGTCACATCTCTATTTTGCCACCCCGAAATATGATATAAGGGAGTTTTTTTCCAATTAAAGTGACATTATTCGAAATGAGATTGTTTATTTATTTTTATCAGAGTCTCCACTTGGAATAAATTATGGTGTCCCAATTCACCAGTTTATTTTAAATCCCGAATCGAGGAAATTTCGACTTTCTTTTTGAAGTCTGCCAACCAGAAATTCTAAGTAAGGAATTCTGTTAACCCGGGAGAATGTGTTAGGCATTCCCGGGTTCCGTGGTTCTAGCACGGTCGCTTAGCAATTTATACTTGGCTTTATTGTTTAATTACTCATTTTTAAAACCTATGTGCAATTATCTTTTTATCACTTTTAAATCACTTGAATTATGCGTAATTAAAGAATTGAGTTACGCGTACGTATACTCTTTTCTTTTGGCGCGTCAAAATCATGTCACGCGTACGTGTCCACAATCAATAACGCTTTGTTTATTTTATTAAGACAAGTTTGGTTGAGGTTGCGCGAACGCATACCTTGATTTTAACTTGGAAAATCATAACTATGTCACGCGGACATGTACATAATCAAAAAAGAAATTGACTGGTTAACACCAACCTAAAACATACTAGTATATTCAGGATATTCCATTTATTTTTCCTTTTAGATTCGAGACATTTAGTTGTGTATTATTATATTTTGTTTCTATTACAAAGTGTCTTAAATTAGTTCCTGATTCATCCTCATTTTTTAGCACTCTTTTTATTTCTTGCAATGTTCTTGAATTAATTCACAACCCGCATCACTTTCTCTCTTATGATTATTTTCACTAATAGGCATAAAATATTCTATGCCTATTTAGTATACTCTTCGTAAAACCTTTTTGTTAAAATTGACATATAAACGCGAGCAACAACTTTGCCAAAATTCAGCCATGACCTTTTGAAACTAATTAACATAATAACAAGGCATTAATTTGAAAATATAGTCACATAACTGTCACAATCAAGAGAACCGATTCTTGACTCTAAAAAAATGGGAATCAACAAACTAATCCAATTCTTGAAACTATTTCCAACAAAATTATCCTAGTATCATCTTCTTTATATATATATATATATATATATATATATATATATACTATTTTTATACTTTCCCTTTAAGACTAAATGCATGATCAAATTAATAATTTACGGAAGTGATTTAAGCTTACAAGAATAGCTCGGTCATTTACACTCTGTCGACTATATTTATTAGAATACTCGTTTTCTTGGAATGATTCTTCTTTCAAACCTTTAATTACAAAGAACGATATTAAGAGTGTTAACACTAAATGTTAACACGGCTAGAACTTCTCAAATTCTTATACCATAAAATGTTTAAAATATAGCGTTAACATATTTAGCAATATATATGAACCAAATATTAAAGAAATGAAGAGGAACATTTTATGAAGATCAACATGGTAAAGTTCTTCCAAACAATCCATACCCCAAATTCAATATGCATAATTTAAACCACAGAGTTCAAGCAAACAATTACCAATCTACCATAATTCTAAATTAAACGCATTAATGGAAAACTTATACATTTCGAGCTAAACTTGACTGACTAATACAGTACATCACAAGTAGAATTGAAAAGAAAATTTTACACGGATCAACCTAATACTGAATTTATGCTTTAAGACAGCTTCTCATTTATTCTGCAAATCCATTACATAAACCACTGAGGTTCAAAATGTGTACCTGATGATAGCAAAGGAAACACCAAAGAAATGAAAACCCAGCAGTCAGCAGAGATAGGAAGGAACAACCCAGTTTTAACCCAAGAAAAAGTTATTAACCCCAGATAATTCAATGAAACAGTTTATGGAAGATGGTTTCAGCCAATTCGAGATTGAAAACCAGAAAATAGAAATCAATGAAACAATAATTTCCAGTTTTTTTCCAGTATTTTCAGAGTTATTTTTCTTTGTATTTTTAAGTACTGGCCTCTCTCTTCTGTATCTATCTCCGTGTTCTTTTTCTGATTTTCAGCTCCCTTAAATGGGCATTTAATTAGTGCATTTTCCACTACAACTTATCTTATCCATTTTAAATTATCCACTCAAATGAGTACTTTTAGTTAATTCAATAATGTAATTACTACCCTACCACTAATATAAGCTTCTCAATTAGTGACCACTTGCATGAAACTTATAATAGTCAATTCTTATTAATACAGTGTTAAACAAGAAGTTATACCAAACTACTGAACTAACCCTAATTATTCTGACTAAGTGATTGAACGAGATACAATTTCAAAGTCTTAAAACAAGCTGATATCCCAATTATATGAAACAAATCCACAAGACCAGTCTTAAAGAAACAACAGTGAACAGAAATAATTTATACAAAGAACTGATCGAATTTCAAATGAAATTGACCAAAAAAAAGAAAAAGAGACGAGGAAGACGAATATCAGAATAAAAATTAATAGAATACAAACATAGAATCAGGACAGAGACTCACCGGTCATTAGTAATTGAAAAAAACCTTCGAATCTTCAATTTTTAAACCAGATTTTGACTTTAACTGTGTTTTCTTATCAAGAACACACAGATAAAGTCAAAATTAGCTTAAAGTATCAGCGAATCTTGACTCTGCAGTTTTAGTTTTAAAACTTAGATTCATTATTCAACAAGTTCTGGTTTAATTCGAGGGTAACGAATCGTGGATTAAGAAAGAGGAGAGGGAGGTGGCTTCAGGGTGTTAATTTGGGAGGGATTGGAGCCGGCGCCGCCACCGGAAGGCTGTGGTGAATGGTGGCTGCTGCTAGGGTTCATCCCTTTAAATCAAGATTCGAACAGTTCTAGGGATGTTCGAGGGAACTAGAGCAGTGATTTGGTATGATAGGCTTTTGATGTTCATTGGGTATGGTTTTCAGGAGGATTGGAGCCGGCGCCACCGGTTTTAGGGCGGTGGAAAAGGGTGGAGGCTACTAGGGTTACTCGTCTCTGAAGAGACGATGTGAGACGAGTGAGAGGAGGGGGGCGTTCTGAGGGGGTGGGGTCTGTTTGGACAAATATATACTGGGGGTGAAATTGGATTTAGGTCGTTCGATCAAACGAGATCAACGCCTTGGATCATCTGACTAAATGGAACGACAATGTTTTAAACACCTTTGAGACCGGATCGGTCCATGAAAAATGGGTCTGGGTTGGATACGGGTGATGGGGTGCATTCTAGACCATTGGATGAACGATTTTTAACGGCTCAGATTGAAGCATGTCCAAATGATATCGTTTGGTTTAGTATGGTGATGGGCTTGGTATTGGGGCGGCTTTGGACCGGTTTTAGTTGGGTTTTGAAGAATATTTTGGGCCTGTAAATTTGGGTTTGAAGAATAACCCAAACTTTTGATTTCTCATTTCTTTCCTCTTTCTTTTCAAATTAGTTCCCTCCTTTTCTTGTTTTATTTATTAATTTTTTCAAAACAAGGTGAAGGTGATTCAGGAGAGGCTTCATACAACATAGTCGAGACAGAAGAGTTATGCTGACAAGAAGGTTCGGGATGTGTCCTACATGGTTGGTGAGAAGGTTCTGTTGAAGGTTTCACCCATGAAGGGTGTTATGAGATTTGAGAAGAAAGGAAAATTGAGTCCTCAGTTCATTGGGCCTTTTGAGGTGCTTCGGAGGATTGGAGAGGTGGCTTATGAGCTTGCTTTGCCACCCAGCTTGTCGAGTGTGCATCCGGTATTTCATATTTCTATACTCTAGAAGTATATTGGGGATGCGTCCCATGTTTTTGGTTTCAACACGGTTCAGTTAGATGGTGACTTAACTTATGATATGGAGCCAACAACTATTTTGGAGCGTCAGGTTTGAAAGTTGAGATCAAAGGACATAGCTTCAATGAAAGTGCAGTGGAGAGGTCGGCCCGTGTAGGAGGCTACCTGGGAGATCGAGCGGGAGATGCGGAGCAGATATCCTGACCTGTTTGAGGCTTCAGGTATGTTTCTTGACTCGTTCAAGGACGAACGTTTGTTTAAGAGGGGAAGGATGTGACGACCCGGCCAGTCGTCTCATGAGTTACAACTCCGTTTCTCCCCTTTTTACTTCCTATTGCTTTGATTAGTTGTATTTTATGTCATCAGGTTGATCGGTTCGGGTTCGGAGAGGTCTTGGAAATGTTTGAGATACTTAGTCTCTTTTGAGGAAGCTTAAATTGGAAAAGTCAACCGGATGTTGACTTATGAGTTAGAGGGCTCAAATGTGAGTTCCGATGATTCAAATAGCTTTGGGAGGTGATTTGGGACTTAGGAGCATGATCAAAATGTGTTTTGGAGGTCCGGAGTAGATTTAGGCTTGAATTGGCGAAATTGGATTTTTGGTGTTTTCCGGTTGCTTGGTGAGATTTTGATATAGGGGTCGGAATGGAATTCCGAGAGTTGCAGTAGTTCCGTTGGGTCATTTGGGATGTGTGTGCAAAATTTCAGGTCATTCGAACGTGGTTTGGTTGGGTATTTGATCAAAACCATAATTTAGAAGATTTTGGAAACTTAGGCTTGAATCCGATGTGTTTTGGTTGATTCAACATTGTTTGAGGTGTTTTGAAGATTTATAAGCTTGAATAAGGTTAGGGGATATGTTTGTTCTTTTGGTTGAGGTCCCGGGGGGCCTCGAGGCGATTTCAGAGGGTTGACAGAGAGTTTAGGAGTTTGGAAGAGCAACAGATTTTTGCTGTTTCTGTTGTTTCCACACTTGCAGATTTTGGACCGCAGGTGCAACGCCGCAAATGCAGAAGAGTGGTTGCAGAAGTGGAAGAGCATAGGAAAGGCAAGAACCGCAGAAGCGGTTGTACGACCGCACCTGCGATAGCGCAGGTGCGGGATGTTCATCGCAGATGTGGAAGCTGGGGATTTAAGTGAAAATCTGCAGAAGCAGCTCATTGACCGCAAATGCGGTACCGTAGAAGTGGTATCTAGGCCGAAGGTGCGGAATCCCTGGGCCAGAAGGTATATATTGTTTCCTTCGCAAAATTTTGCTAAAGTTCTCCATTTTTAAAGATGGGAAGCGAGCTAGGGCAGTGATTTCAAGGGAAAAAATCGAAGGGAATCAGTTGGTTAAGTTCCCTAAGCTTCATTATTTGGGGTTATGATCATTTTTCCATTGGTTAATCATGGTATTAGTGGAAATTAAGGAAGAAAATTGGGGATTAGGCCTTAAGATTAAGAGACCTTAAAATGGGAATTTGAGGGGACATTTGGACTCCGATTTCAGTGTTCTTGGTATGTATAAACTTGTGGGAGGATAAGGATTGCGTTGTTGTGACTTTTGTCAAGTTTCGAGATGTGGGCCCGGGGGTCGGGTTTGGCCAATTTCGGGATTGTTTTGGTATAATTTGATTTATTTCGCATAGGCTTCGTCCCTTTAGCCTATTCTAATGTTATGATTCTAATTTTGGGTAGATTTGGTGCAAGTTGAGGCTGAGGCGAGAGGCAAAGGCATCGCGGAGTAGTATTTTCATCCGGTTTGAGGTAAGTAATCATTGTAATGCGGTGACGCTCATGCTAGGTGACGAGCGTGTGGGCGTGCACCGGTAGGGATTGTGACTTGGTCCATCCCGTAGCGACTATTAAGTCGCGTATTTGAATTGAAATCTTATAATATTCTGTACTTTAGACATTTACACTGTATTATGGGTTGTATGCCATGATTAGGGCCTTGTACCGACCTGTTGAGACCCTTAGGGGCATTTTTACAGTTTTTCCTCACTCTATTTGCTTGAAAGCATATCCTCAGTAATGTTTTTACCGGTTTATTGTTTAAAACTGATTTTATCACGGTACTTCTTAAAATGTGAAAATTGTTCGGACTGAGTTCCCTTATTTTCACTGTTATGCCCGAGTGACTGTGAAGTTAATGGCTGTGAGGTTAATGACTGAGAGAGGTTGAGAACCTAATAGTGAGGATATTATATGTGTATATACTATGGATCGGGCTGCACGCCGCAGTGATACTTATATGGATCGGGCTGCATGCCACAGCGATATATATATTGGATCGGGCTGTGCGCCACATCAATATGACGCTTGGGCTGTAGGAGCCCCTCCGGAGTCTGTACACCCCCAGTGAGCGTAATCGACTATAATCTATGTATGGGGCTACACACCGCAGCGGTTACTATGATTATTACTATTTTGAGATATTAATTAGCCTGAGTGCTGGGAGTGAGTAATGAGCGACGAGAGCTGAGTCACGAGTGACTAAGAGGATGCCCGAGAGGCCATATTCTGACTGATACCTTGCCCTAAGGGTCCATTTATGATATTTTTACTGATTTCACTCTTCTTTTAAAATAAGCCTCTATTGAAAATTGTTAAGTAGATGATTTCAAGTAATTCCAATTGAAACTGAAGATTTTATGACGAAACTAGTTTTAAACTGTGTAGTTTGATCTGTTATTCTGTTGTTTACTCCTTTATATGGTTTTAACTGCTCGTCAATGCTTTCAGACCTTATTTACTTTGGTTGCTTACTAAGTTGGCATACTCACATTACTCCCTGCATCGTGTGTGCAGATCCAGGTGCCCGAGCGACCGAGTGAGGGTCCTCAGCATTGTCAGAGTTTGTCAGAGATTGCAAGGTAGTTGCATGGTGTCCGCAGCCCCGCTTTCTTCCTTTATCCTTGTTTTCCGCATTTTAGACTTGTTTTGCATCAGATTGTTAGATTTGTATATTTAGAGGCTCTAAACTCGTGACACCGAATGTTTGGGCTGTGTTGGTTTAAGCTTTTATTGATTTCCGCACATTTTAGCTATTTTATACATTTCTTATGAAAGATTGAGATTTAAACGTGTGTTAGAAAATGGTTTTATAAAATAAATTCGATGTGATTAATGGTTTGGGTTGGCTTGCCTAATAATGAGATAGGTGCCATCACGACTGGGTATTTGGGGTCGTGACATACACAATTAAAAAAGTTTATCCGGAATGAATATTGAGATTATAACGTATTTTTCATTCATTTCACTCATTTATACATGTGCATTGACCCATAACTAGATGGTGTTATATACGTGTATATATGTAAATATATGTATATGGGATATGGAAAAAGGTTATGACGTTATATACGCACCACCACCTGATTAGCTGGTATATGTTGATGATGTTGCCCACAATAGCCGAGATTATATGATGGGATTCCCTCAGTGTCTTGATGATATTATGTACACTCATACCTATGCATGACACGACATTTATACGCACGATCATGACATTATAAACGTTACAAAATTTACAAAGTTATTCAGATTTAAAGATGTGTTTTCTTATTTTATGTTTCATCTATGTCTTTTACGTACTAATTTTCATGCCTTACATACTCAGTACATTTTTCATACTGACGCCTTATTTCACGGGGCCTGCGTTTCATGCCCGCAGGTACAGGTAGGCAAGTTGACGGTCCCCTTTCTTAGGATCCCTAATCAGCGAGAGTTGGCGTGTGTGTGTGTGTGTGTGTGTGTGTGTGTGTGTGTGTGTGTGTGTATATATATATATATATATATATATATATATATATATATATATATATATATATATATATATATATATATATATATATATATATATGGGTATGATGTGGCTCAGTCCCATCTTTGTACAGTTATTTTTCTATTAAAGATCTGTAGATAGTATGTCTAGTTAGGTTGTATGTGGCCTTGTCGGCTTTCAGTTTTGGATGTATAGTTATCTGTAGCAGCCTTGCCGGCTTGCCCACTGTATTCTGCCTGTATACGTACATGTTCCTTGAAGGCAGGTTTCCTTCTTGTATGTTATTTTCGTAATTCAGTAGATGTTATTCAGGTTCATATCTTAGAGACATGCTTAGGGGTGTTAGACTATTAGGACTCAGGCACTGATCGCGGCCCATCGGTTTGGGTCGTGACAAAAGTGGTATTAGAGCAGTTTTGTACTAGGGTTGTCTACAGACAATGTCTAGGAGAGTCTTGTTTATGGGTGTGTCATGCACCATACTTATAGACAGGAAGCTACAAGACATATAGGATGTTATCCTCTCTTTTTATCTCAGATCATGAGATACAAGAATTCATGTTCCTAACGATATATTATATTTTCAGCGATGCCTCCAAAGAGTATGGCCACCCAAAAGGGAATGTCCATGGCCGGTGAGACTAATGGTCGAGCGCCACGAGTTACCAGGGCTCGGGGAAAGTCTCATGGTGAGGTTCCATCTCAGACTTCACATACCCTGCCCTTTCCACAAGAGCTCCGAGGGGCTCCATCTCCAGAGCCCGCCCCTGTACATTCAACACCTCAGCCGGATGCACCGGGTTAAGAGATGAGAGATGCTAATTAGTTATTGATCCGATTAGTAGCCGCACAGGCTCAACGTCTGTCACACCTCCTTTTTACCATCCGAGGGTAATATAAGAGAGTTTTTCCAATTAAAGTGACATTACTCGAAATGGGATTACTTATTTAATTTTCAGAGTCGCCACTTGGAATAGTTTATTTGGTGTCCCAAGTCACCGGTTTATTTTAAATCCCAAGTCGAGGAGAATTTCGACTTTATTTAGAAGTCTGCGAACCAGAAATTCTAGATAAGAAATTCTGTTAACTCGGGAGAAGGTGTTAGGCATTTCCGAATTCCGTGGTTCTAACACGGTCGCTTTAACTATTAATATTGGCCTATTATCTGAATTACTACATGTTTTAAACCTATTGTGCATTTTTAGCTTTTATAACCGCTTTTACCTTTTAGGAAAATTCAATGCTTTTTAAAACACGTCTTAAACCATGCTACATGAAATGCACCCATGGTTCGCGACACATTTTATTTAACATTGTTGAGAATTAAAGTCGGGTCACATGATATGTACACCTAGATTTTAGTAATTATAAATCACAACTATGTTACGGGAATCGTACCGATAGCTATGATGAATTAAAGTAATGCGCCTTAAGCAACTATGAAGATTTATTTTTTAATAGCAACATTTGCGAGGGCCATGGTTGATTTAATTTATAGATGGCCCACCTCAAAACCTTTTTACAAGTGTTAGCTCTTGATCTAATTTTATGAGGGCCATAAATTATAGGTTTTGCTTGATATGGCATACCTCAACTTATTATCCTTTTTAGAGGAAAATTACACTTAATTAGAAGAGCTAAATTTAAATTAATTCTATAGGAAAGGAATATGGGCCTAATCCTTCATTATTGGGTTTAATGGGAAGGTTAAGCTTCGCAGGAAGCTGTATCTGGGCTAAGACTTTGGCCCAAGTGAAACGGAAGAGCCCCAACAGGCTCTTGTTGTTCCGAAATTTGGTTTGAACAAAAGCTGGCCCATATTGGACCTGAAATAGGCGGGCCCAGTCGCTTCATTTCCTAGTTGGGCCTTCCTCTTCTATCTTTAGCCATTACTCACATATTTATAGTAATAAAAAACTATTAACTTGCCTTTAAAAAAAATTAATATATACAATATAACTCTAATTCAACAGGTGATCACACGTTCAAATAAGGATGGAATTTAAAGACTAAACATGATTCTATTACTGAAGATTAATCAATTTAAACATAAAATGATTCATGACAAAAGGGCTTCTGGACTGACTTAAAGTCTAGACCTATAGACCAGACCCAAACCATCTTAGGACAGTCTCTTACTTTGGGCTATAAATCCATCCCTTTTTCTATCTACTAAATAACTCTTGATTCTGCTGAGTAGTCTCAGAGCCCAGCATTATTACTACTTTGTAAAGGCATGACAAAACACATAATTAACCCCATAATGCATCAATACTAATGTTTGATTTATTACAATTTTTCAGAATGGAACCAGTAACCTTCAAAAATCAATACATTACATTGAGACTTAACTTACATTTAAGAGCAAAACTATTACAAATTACTATAGCTAACATCATGCGAATACCCAGCTTCTTTTGGACATGACTTGTCCATTCGAGCTTGGTCTTGTTAAGTCAACTTGATTCCCTCTTTCTAGCTTTGAACCTGCTGATTTGGCCAACCAGTGACCAAATCTGCAGGCAACAACTTAATCCAAACAAATAAAGAAAGAAAAATAATGGTTTTGAGTAAAGAGGAAGTTGTCAAATGAAAGAAGAAGGAAAGAAAGAAAGCATAACCAACACACTTTATTAATTACCAAATTTCAAATATGGGGATCTAACATGCTATATGACCAATGCAACAAAAGATAAGTATATATATCAACTGAAGTAAACAAACAACCAATGCTAAACCCATAAAAGGAAACAAATACTCATGATATAAAAACAAAGAGACAAAAGATCACTCATTTAAGAAAGAAGATTGTTCAACATGGTTGCAACTTCAGGGATAAATCCAGCAAGAAACATACAGATATATAACATTGGCAAGCAAAGAACAACTTGTATTCATCTTAAATTCCTTTTACAAACACTTAAACATGGAAGAATATGTGTACCTTGAACAACAATAGAAAACAACGAGTAAGATGAAAGAAAACTGCTGGAAAACTTCAGAAGCAAGGAAACAACAACAGTAAACCAACACAACTACAATAAATCAAAGGTCCCAGAACTTGAACCAAACCCAATAAGCTTTTCAAACCAGAATCCCAGCTAAAAACCAAGAAAATCCTCTATTTCAAACCATGTTTTCAACTTGTAAAGAATCAGAAACGAGAAGTTATTGAAGTTTTTCTAAGATTTCTGAAATCTGAACTTTTTAGAGAAAAGGGAACTTTTATGCAGTGAAATGATGATAAATATATGTTTTCAGAACTTTTTAGGCAGAGAATAATGCTTAATTTGTGTGAATGAATGAGGGAATATTTATTTTTATAGAATGCACAAAAAAGGCATCAAAAGAGCATATTCTAACCTAAAATTCTGAATTTTTCAAGATAGTACAACAACTTTTTACAGCTGTATGTCCTTTCCCTTATCCAATACCAGCATTTTTGCTAAGGATAGGGATAGTTGTCCTAGATACTAGAAACTTCTGATTTTAGCCTATGTGAAAGTCTATATTTACCCTTCTAATTATTATCTATTTTAGCTTTGTCCTAAATTCATTTAGTTCAATTAGGTCCCTGAGGTTTCTATTGATAGACAAATCGTGTCAAACACAATCGAGACAAATTGAAAGATGCAAAAGATGTTAACAGAAATGAAAGTAAGAGTGCTGATGCAATTAAAAAAATATTTATCTAAATTAAAACCTAGACAAAACCTAAAGTTCAATGATTAATGTAGCTAGGCAGTGATCATAATAAGATGAAAAATGCAAAATGCCAAGAAAACCTAGGATTTAATTCACTAAATAATTAAAACAATCAATTCTTATCAGCTTAACAAACAGACTAGACAAACTGTTAATTTACCTAAAACAAAACTGAATATCAAAATGAGATGAAATCATGGAAAAAGAATAGAGTAATCATTTGATGTACTAAATTAAAAAATGAATCCCATTCAAACTAAATTCATGCAATTGGAACATGAAAAGAAGATAGAACAAACACAAAAGGAAAGAAAATTTACCTAAACTTAATCTTCCAATAAACTGGACTGACTTTCAGATTAAGACCCAAATTCTCGGGGTACGAATGAACTTTAGACAAACATGAATCAATTGCTCTTATCAAGGTCAATGAATTCATGGGAGTCTTGGGTTCAAAAGCCCCAAAAATTGCTTGAAAATTGGAGGTGAAAGATAGGGTTTCGAAATCTTGGATTCAAAATTCGATGTGGTTGGGGCTGATTTGAGGAGGACTAATGGTGGTTTAGGGTTCAGAGGGGTACAAGGATTATAGGGTGTTAATTTGGGGCGATTTGGAACACTTAGGGTTTTTGGGCATGAATCTCGAATTTGAAATTCGAGATTTTTGGTGGTGACTTGAAAGAAACGAAATGGAGATTTGGAATGAGGAGGTGATGGGGGTTTTGTGGTGTTAAATTGGTAGTGTTTGAGACATCAGAACCGCCGTGAGGAAATTTCCGGCGGGTGTTTGATGGCGGAGGCGGTGGATAATATGAAGGTGGCTAGGGTTTCTGGAGTTAAGGGTGTTAGAGATGAACTGATGGGTTTGGATTGGGGGGGGGGGGGTAGGAGTTTCGTACAACTAAATATTAAATAAGTGACCAGCTCCGGGCCGTTGGATCACAATGATCCAATGGCCGTGATGAGATCAGGGCAAAACGGTTTCGTTTGGGGATAAAGCAAGCCTGGACCGGGTAGGCAAAATTGGGCTTGGGTTTGGGTGACTTCTTGGACGGATTTGGGTAGTTGTGGGCTAGGTTTGGCTTCAAATAGCCAAAATTAGAAATTAAAACCCCTTTTCAATTTACCTCCTTATTTTCCTTTTCCTTTTTTTTTATTAAAAATCCTAAATTTAAAACCTAAATTAATCTGAATTGTGAAATTAAACTTATTACCTAATTACAAAAATGATAAAATCACTAAATCCTAAATTAAAAGTGAAAAATAAATAATCTAAAAATAAAAAGGAAAAAATGTAAAAATGGGCCATTTTGTGATTTTTATTTTTAATAAAACAAATAATTAACTAATTAATCATAAAAATGTAAAGACAAACCCAAATGCAATGCATGGTATTTTTGGCATGTTTCATGATTTTAATAAAAATTAAACGTGCACAAAAAATTCATATAAAATGGAAAATAATTGCAAAAAATCTATTTTCTTGGATTTTATAGGAGTAATTTGTGTAGGGCAAAAATCACATGCTTACAGTGTCAAGAAATAGGTATTGGTCACGCAGATAGGTCCGTGAGTGCGAGGGTTCGTGACTTCATTAATTTAGACCCTCCAGTATTCACTGGGGCAGACCCGAATAAGGACCCTCAGGTATTTATTGATAGAGTGCAAAGGACGTTACAGGTAATGAAGGCTACTGCGACTGAGTCAGTTGAGCTAGCTTTCTATAGACTACGAGATGTTGCAGTTAATTGGTACGAGTCTTGGGAATAGTCCAGAGGTGAGAATGCTCCTCCAACAGTATGGCATGAGTTTACAAAAGCTTTTCTTCATCATTATCTGCCACCAGACCTTAGACGAGCAAGAGTTGATTGGTTCTTGACCCTTCGATAGGGTAACATGAGTGTTCGGGAGTACAATCTTCAGTTTGATTCGTTGGCTAGGTATGCTCCCACTATTGTATCTAAGATAGAGGATCGAGTTCACTAGTTCGTGATGGGATCAAAGCCTTACTTGCTTAACGATTGTATGTCGGTCTCACTTCAGCCAGATATGGATATTTCTCATATTCAGGTATACGTTCAGGATGTAAAAGAGCATAAATAGAAACAGAGGGCCAATCGTGAGCATGATAGGGCTCAGAATAAGAGAGCGAGATCTTCGGGTCCTTCTGGTGAGTTTCGAGGTGGTCAAAGGCAGCAGTACTTGAGGTATCCATCCCAGCCCTTGGCTAGCGCACCCCCTCAGTTTGGCGGTAAGAGATTTGATCGTTTTACATATTCAGGGTCTGGTCAGAATTTCAGGGCCTCATGTTCTCAGTATAGGGGTGAGTCAAATTAGATGATCCCACCCTTGCCACGATGTACTCAATGTGATAAGCAGCATACCCGGAAGTGTCGTATGGGGCTAGGTGTTTGTTATATTTGTGGTTATCTAGGCCACGTTATGAGGGATTGTCCGATGAGAGATAATGTAAGCATAACTCAGCCAGCGGTATCTATAGCTAGTTTGTCATTATCAGTACGCCCCCTATGCAAGGTCCCCAAGCACCAATGAGTCGTGGTAGAGGAAGAGGCGGAGCATCCAGCTCGAGCAACCCTCAGAACCGTATTTATGCATTGGCAGGATGACAGGACTAGGAGTCATCACCTGATGTTGTTACAGGTATATTATCAATCTTCTTATATGATGTATATGCACTGATTAACCCAAGTTCCACCTTATCATACATTACTCCGCTAATTGCTAGTAAGTTTGGAATAAAACTTGAATTGGTTAAACCTTTTGAGGTATCTACACCTGTTAGGGACTAGGCGATAGCTAAGCAAGTATATAGGGGTTGTATCTACACCTGTTGGGGACTCGATGATAGCTAAGCAAGTATATAGGGGTTGTGTAATAGTAGTTCATGGTCGACCTACCATAGCAGACTTAATCAAGTTAGATATGGTAGAATTTGATGTTATAATGGGTATGGATTGGTTGGCTTCTTGTCATGCCAATGTTGATTCTAGATCAAAGATAGTCCGATTTCAATTTCCAGGGGAGCCTGTGTTGGAGTTGAAAGGTAACACGGCATCACCGAGAGGTAGATTTATTTCCTATCTCAAGGCAAGGAAGATGATCAGAAAGGGCTGTATTTGTCACTTAGTTCAGGTTCAGGATGTGGAAGTAGAGTCACCAACCATTCAGTCCATCCTTGTGGTGAATGCGTTTCTCGATGTTTTTCCCGATGAGCTTCTGGGTCTCCTACCGAGCGAGAAATTGAGTTTTCTATTGACCTACTACCAGATACTCACCTAATATCTATTCCTCCCTATAGAATGGCCCCTGCAGAGTTGAAAGAGTTAAAGGAACAATTAAAGGACTTACTTGAAAAAGGTTTTATCAGACCTAGTACATCACCGTAGGGACCACCTGTTTTGTTTGTGAGAAATAAAGATGGCTCCTTACGAATGTGTATTGATTATAGGCAGTTTAATAAGATGACGATCAAGAATAAGTACCCTCTCCTAAGAATTGATGATTTATTTGATCAATTGCAAGGTGCCAAGTTTGTTTCAAAGATAGACTTGAGGTCTGGGTACCATTAGGTAAAGGTTAAGAATGAAGATATTCCGAAGACCGCATTCATTACTAGGTATGGGCACTTTGAGTTACGGCTTTCGGTATGACCAATGCCCAGTGATATTCATGGATTTGATGAACCCTGTGTTCAGGCCTTTCTTAGATCTGTTCATAATTGTATTTATTGAAGATATATTGGTGTATTCTCGTTTAAAGGATGAGCATGCGGGTCATCTACGTACTGTGCTCAGAGTTCTATAAGAAGGGAAGTTGTATGCAAAATTTTATAAATGTGAATTCTGGTTGAACTCTATAGCTTTCCTTGGGCATGTTATTTCGGGTGAAGGTATCCTGGTGGATACACAAAAGATTGAGCCAGTAAAGACTTGGCCTAGACCCACAACACCGACGGAGGTTCGTAGCTTTCTCGGTTTGGTAGGTTATTACAGGAGATTTCTTGAAGGATTTTCTTCCCTTTCAGCACCTTTAACAATGTTGACTCAAAAGGGAGCAAAGTTTCAATGGACAGACGCTTGTGAACGGAGTTTCCAAGCCTTAAAGTACAAATTAACATTAGCACTGGTTCTAACGCTTCCAGAAGGGACCGATGGTTATGTTATCTATTGCGACACTTAAGGCATTGGATTGTGTATGCTGATGCAGCATGGTAAGGTTGTGGCTTATGCTTCTATACAACTAAGAAAGAATGTGCAGAACTACCCAACCCACGATTTAGAGTTAGCCACGGTGATTCATGCACTAAAGATGTGGATGCACTACTTTTATGGCATTCATGTTGATATCTATACGGACCATAGGAGCCTCCAGTATATCTTCAAGCAAAAGGAATTGAATCTTCGTCAAAGGAGATGGTTGGAGATACTTAAAGATTATGACATTGCTATTTTATACTATTCGGGGAAGGCGAAAGTAGTAGACAATGCCCTTAGCCATAGATCTATGGGTAGCCTGTCGTATTTATGGCCAGAAAAGAGGGGTATAGCCCATGAGGTTCATCATCTAGCTAATCTTGGAGTTCGGTTACTGGACTAAGGTGACATTGGAATTACTTTAGGATACGCCAACATCCTTTTTAGTAACTGAAGTAAAGGAACGCTAGTATGAGGAACCTATGTTAGTTCATTATAGGGATAACAACCTTCAGAAGGAGAAGACGCTGTTTGAAATTACAGAAGATAGGGTCCTTAGATATCGAGGACGATTATGTGTACCTAATGTTGCAGGGCTGTGTCGACAGGTTATGGGAGAAACTCATTATTCTCGTTATTCTATCCATTCAGGTGCAACAAAGATGTATCATAATATCAGGGAAGTATATTGGTGGGATAGAATGAAGAAGGATATAGCAAAATTTGTTGCTCAGCGTCCTAACTGTCAGCAAGATAAAATTGAGCATCAGAAACCCGATGAATTATTGCAGGCTATGGAGATTCCGACTTGGAAATGGGAAGTAATCAATATGGACTTCATCCTAGGCTTACCTCGTACCCAGCGTAAGTTTGATTCGATATGGGTAATTGTTGATAGGCTTACAAAGTCAACCCATTTTCTGCCTGTAAGGACTACATATTCCTTAGAGGATTATGCGAGACTTTATATTAAGGGGATAATACGACTGCATGGTGTCCCTGTATCTATTATCTCGGATAGAGAAGGTCAATTGACAACTAACTTCTGGAGGTCCTTCCACAAAAGATTAGGGACTTAAGTAAGTCTTAGTACAACATTTCATCCCCAGACAGACGGACAGACTGGGCGTACTATTCAAACACTGGAGGATATGTTATGAGCTTATGTAATAGACTTCAAAGGTAGTTGGGATGATCATCTACCCCTTATTGAGTTCACATATAATAACAGTTACCATTCCAGTATTCAGATGGCTCCATACGAAGCTCTTTATGGATAAAAGTGCAAGTCTCCTATAGGGTGGTTCAATGTTGGAGAATCGTAATTACATGGGCCAAACTTGGTTCAATAGTCCATAGAATAAGTAAAATTGATCTGGGATCGACTGTTGACAGCTTAGAGTCGTCAAAAGTCATATTCTGACGTGCGGTGACGAGATTTAGAGTTCGGGGTTGATGACTTGTTATTCTTAAAGGTGTCACCTATGAAGGGTGTGATGAGGTTTGGCAAGAAAGGAAAACTTAGACCACAGTATATTTGGCCTTATAGGATCATTCGAAGAGTGGGCCAAGTAGCTTATGAGTTAGAATTGCCCTCGAAATTAGAGTCTGTCCATTTGATTTTTCACGTATCTGTATTACGAAAGTTCATTGGCGATCCTACCCGAGTGGTGCCCACGAATGATGTACAGATTACAGAGGATTTGTCATAAAAGAAAATTCTGGTTGCCATCTTAGACCGACAAATTCGCAAGCTGCAGAATAAGGAGGTAGCCTCCATGAAAGTACTTTGGAGAAATAACAATGTGGAAGAAATGGCTTGGGAAGCCGAGGAAAAGTTGAAGTCTAGATATCCCTACCTATTTTCTCCTCCAGCGAAGGGTCTTGTGTGGTGTTGGGTTATTAAGCTTCTATGAGGAGAATTGGTGGTGGTGTTGTTACAAAGTCAACCCTGCCAAAGTTATACAGAACATGGGGAGTTGAATATTCGAGGACGAATGTTTCTAAGGGGGGAAGAATGTTACATCTCGTGATTTTCATACGTTAAATTTTTGTTTTCAGTTAACTGACATAGACTCAGGGATGAGACCATCTTGATGTTAACGTACTTACGTTACTTATAACAATCTAAAAATAAGTGTTATGGAGGATAAAGGGATACACAGATTAAAGAAAACGAGTTTCGTTGAAAATGACCAATTTAGAATAAAAAACGGGTCGAGCGATAATACCCAGTATTTATGAACTAGTAACATGAAAGGTACCATATAACCACGGTAGTATAATGTATAAAGTATATATAAAGTATATTAAAAATAAGTTGAATTTAAGTAATTTGGGGCAATTTTTTAAATTATGTAATTGGTTAATTACCGAGTAACGGGACACTACCCGATTAACTAATAAGCGGATAAAAAACTTAATAATTATCCCCAAACACATGTGTCAAGGAGCCACACACTTAGAAAAATGACTAAGTAGTCATAATTCTAGGTGGCTATATAGAATCAAGACTTAAAGTTAAGTCTTAGAAAGACTTAGTAAAGTCTTATCCAATTAAACCATCTACCCTTAAGCTTTAATTCAACTCTTGGCTTGAGATCAAAATCTTGGAAACAAAGGAAATTTTCATCCAAAATTCTTGTCAAGATTTCAAGTGAGATTTTAAATTTCAACCAAGAACATATAAGTTCTAAAGCAAGAACAGAAGCAGTTCGTCTAAAATTTTAACAAAAATCCAAAGTCAAATTTCGTGTGTAAATTTCGCAGAAGCATATTCGTTCAAATAATTTAAGGGACAGGTATGTTAAGGCCCTCCCGTCATTCTTTTGGCATGGTCCAATTATACTGAAAAAACAAGCAAACACATAGTTTCCATAAATTACTCTATTCATAGAAATAGTAGGTGTCTATATTTTTGATTCCCCATGAAAAATATTATTATCTTCTGTTCATGGGTCTTAGAATAATACACAGTTGAAAAAGTTTACCTGGAAGGAATATTGAGATTATTATGTATTTTTCATCCATTTCACTCATTTATACATTTGCATTGACCTATGACCAGATGGCATTATATACGCGTATATATGTAAATATATGTATATGAGATATGAGAAAAGGTTACATCATTATATATGCACCACCATCTGATCAACTGGTATATGTTAATGATGTTGCCCACAGTAGCCGAGACGATATGATGGGATGTCCTTAGTGGCTTGATGATATTATGTACACTCATACCTATGCATGACATGACATTTATATGCACGTGCATGACATTATAAACATTACATAACTTACAAAAGTTAAAGATGTGTTTCCTTATTCCATGTTTCGTATATGTCTTTTACGTACTAATTTTCATGCCTTAGATACTCAGTACATTTTTTGTATTGATGCCCTATTTAACGGGGCCTGCGTTTCATGCTCGCATGTACAGGTGGGCAAGCTGATGGCCCCCTTTCTTAGGATCCCTGATCAGCGAGAGTTGGCGTGCTCCACTTGATCCAGAGCTACTTTTGAGTTTGGTACGATACGTTTGTATATACATATGATTTTGGTACGATACGTTTGTGTATATATATATATATGGGTATGATGTGGATCAGTCCCGTCTTTGTACAGTTATGTTTCTGTTAGAGGTCTGTGGACAATATGTCTAGTTGGGTTGTATATGGCCTTGTCGGCTTTCAGTTTTGGATGTATAGTTGTCTATAACAGCCTTGCCAGCTCGCCCATTATATTTTGCATGTATAAGTACATATGCCTTGACGGCAGGTTTCCTTCTTGTATGTTATTTTCGTAATTCAACAGATGTTATTCAGATTCATATCTTAGACACATGCTTAAGGGTGTTTGACAGTTAGGACTCAGGCACCCGTCGCGGCCCATCGGTTTGGGTTGTGACATCCACGCATGCATATTAGTCATACATGCATGATCAACAATTTTTTACACTTAGATCATCAATTATAAACAACTCTCACCATATTCATAGTGCATGGCACAGTGCCCCTAAAACATACTCTAAGCATACACACGGTGCCTTGCTTAAAGCCAATGGACTCTCACATACACACACACATGCACACGCTCAGCATTGTACGGGTGCCTCATATAACTCCCTTACTCAAGTGCATATATAATTTTGTGCCTGTGCTCACAGTTAATACCTGACTCTGGAGGGGTGTTTCCTTGACCAACCGCTAATCACATCAGATATAAGTCAATGATCAAAATCATATAGCCCAATATATAGCCTGGTGCACGCGTCCCCTAATCAGTACCACTTAGCCTGGGGTATGTGTCACTGTAATATCAATACCAACACGGCTCTATGGCCCAAGATTAGTCATCAATCCACTCAAATCTCCATATGCCAACATCTCACATAAACATAATCCATTATACTACACGAAATATAACAATGTACCACAGATTCAACTGAAACTCATATTATGTACAAGGACACTAATAACATGTGAGATAACATATCAAAAGTGCACGAAGAAATAGATATAAAACACAAATATAATTATCATGATTGTACAATATGACTACTGTTGCGCCCTTTTTTTCCTTCAAAATCGAGTTTATGACATTTTTGTTAGGACTACTTTTTCCTTTTGGAAAAGGGGATTGCATTTTTGAAGAGTCGCTACCTAACGATTTAAGGTGCATTAGGACACCTATGGAGTTCATTTATAACTATATTTGGTAACCGAAGACAAGGTAAGGACTTGAAATTATCCTAGGGGGAAGGTGTTAGGCACCCCTCAGGATCCACTAGTGTGGTTCCTGGTCAAATAGTTTTTTTGTGAATTTGTACAACTAGAAAATAAACAAGTATGGCTCAAATGGTAGGGGATTCGAGTTTCAATACACAGGTGTTTGGAAAGCAATTAATGAAAATCAAGATTTAAAAAGAGAACTGCAATCTAAACATGTTTGTGAATGTAAAGGGGGTGTCCTAGGTTTGTTAATAATATGGATCACATCAATGCAATGCCCGCTATGACACTCCTCAAAGAGGGGCTACACTTAGTATTAATGCACGGATCATCATATCCATATCTACCATTTTCTGCCCCGTGAAGGTAATTAAAGCGAGGGTTGGTCTCGACCCCAACTACATGCTGTTACCCGTCCTTTCCTATAATCCTGGAGGAGTTAAGGATTTTTATCCCATGAGGGAGGTTCTAGGCAGACCCTCAAGTCTAAAGGCAAAATACTAGGCAAAAAATAAGAACACATAGGACTGCATTTAGTGGGAAAACACAGAAAACAGATAGAAGGCTCAGATATACCTCCACAAGTAATGCACATAGACAGGACGACTCATACACATGTAAGGTCCACATTTGAACTCAGAATCCTAAAGCTTGGTATCTATGTGATTTTAAAACATAACAACGATAGATTTGATCTGTAATTCAGAAAATGGGTCCTAATAAGTTTTGCCTACTAATTTTAAACCAGTTGATAATTAAGCAGCATACATAAAGAAACATGTTTCCAGTTTTGACAAATTTAGCATCTAAGGCTTGCCTAGGTGGAAAACAGTGTTCCAATTATCAGGGTTACTTAGAGAAGACTGCTTGATTTGTATTACTAAACATGTTGTTCTAAATGTTAAGAATTCCGAAATTATTACCAGCTGGGTTAATCTATTTTCTATCAATAATTAAACTAGAGATGCCTAAGCGGATGTGAATGCAATTCTAAAGGCATGATATCTAATGCACAAAAATGTAGAGTGATGTATATGCAGGACCTGAGCAGGATTTTTTTTTCTAAATGCATAAGTGTTACATACTTTCAGAATATGCAGAAGATATGGAAAGGACCTGTTTATTAGCATTGTTTCTATCTTAAGGCAGGATATTTAAGTGTACATGGTAGCGCATAACATAATGGTAAAGTGCTAGTTATTAGCAGATTTTAACACATGATTTTATAAATATGCACATGCTGAAACAATAAACATGGGACCTAAGAGCATGGTTTCTAATGCATGTATGAATCATAAGCATGGCTTCTATTGTGCAATTAGGAATATAAACCTAATAACATGTTTTCTATCCTTAACAACTATAGCATGAATATTTACCCCATCCATTTTCACTATCCATCCCCAGAGAGTTTTTATAATAATTATTACAAACCGTTTGCACAAATTACATAATTGAAATAATAAAAGAAGAAGTTTTACTATAGGGAACCTACTGATAGACCCATAATCTCCAGAATGCCTCAAATGCCATTGGTTCACAGCCTTTCACATGATCTAGGTGTGTCAGAGTTCCCTAAGGATCTCAAGGGATCCCGGGCAGTGCTCACACCCATATTCATAACCAAATTTACTAAGTGCAGTGTAGAAGAGTCAGCCTTAATGTGTCAGAGTTCAAAAGGAGCTCATAAGGGTCCCTAAGTGTCACACTCCTTTTTTACCTCACTTCTAAGAGTATATGTGAGAGTGCTTGACATAGGTTTAAAAGAGTTGAGTTGGAAATAGTTTTGACAATGATTAGTTTGAAATAAGTTTTGGAAAGCAATAGAAGAGTTTGCCTTAGTGAAAACCAGTTTGAAGAAGAAAAGAAACAGGACAATCAGCAACTCAAGTCCGAATCAACATACATAGTTCAAACACAAATAGGGAAAGGAGGAATTGGCGACAAGCAGTTCATATGTGAAAGCTTATTTGCACTCAAGTTAACACCAGAGAAGTACTACAGAACTTAAATAGTCACAACAATAGTCTATCACAAAGTATTCATGCCAGGAGCTTAACAACATTACATTAAGGGGGCTAAACAGAGTTACTCATTAGGTTTAGGGGGAAGGGTTCAGGATCACATAGTAACTAGGAGTCACGAACACAGGATTATAATGTATTGGGGTTAGGGGTAGGGCAGAATAGTAGTAGAAAATGTAAGAAAGCAGTAGACATGCTGAATTACAGGGAATGGGTAATCACATGGCAAAATATGCATGCTAATTGCAAGAGAGACAGCAGAACCACAAGTAGAAGCATAAGAGAAACAAAAGGAAGTGCAATACTAGTAAGTTAAACTGAAAACATACTAGTAAAAATGAGAGAATAAGTGTAGAGTGAGCAATGAAGAGTAGTACGATGAAAGTAAGTAGAGCAGTATCGTGTAGAGCAGTAGAGAAATATAATCACTCAGTTTGGGCTTGCAACCGACTGAGTAACAAGTAAACAGCAAGAGAAGCAAGAGAGTATGTATGTGTGTAAGAGAGAGTTTAGAATAGTGTAATTGTTCATCTGTTATGCTAAAGAAAGGTTAGAGTATTTATAGTTTGAGAACAGGCAGGAAAATAAGGTAATAAGAACTGACTTAGCACAATTATAGAAATAATACAAATCAGAATCAATTAAAGACCCGAACTTCCTTCAATTAGGGAGTCATAGTTCAAACGGGTACAAGTTGTATCAAATATTGAAAAGAATTACTTATAAGACTGATTTAACCATAATAGGAGTAGTAAAAGCATGTAGCATGTAATAAGGACTAAGTACAGAATATTTCCATGTAAGGAAAGTACACGTGAAATAAATATCAGCATATTTGTGCACATAAATAAGGTAGAGTACAATTTTAATTCTGAAAGTTAGTTCCAAGAATCATGAATGAGATTGAATATCACAGGAAATCAGCACTAACTAAGGAAAGTCACAAAAATAAGGAAGCAATTCGAAAAATCAGTACAGAATTACAAGGAAAATACACAAAATCACAGATTCATGGAAGATATCACAAGTCACAAAAATCAATATAAATTATTATGTGACTAATCAATAAAACAAATAGACAGAACTATTAAACGATAAATAACATGTGTTGAACAAAATCAGAAAAACCCTAAGAAAAAATTAGAGCAGGAAGCACAAGAGCATATAAAACACACATGAAACCTAGAATGTTCTTGAGAGACATGCAAACACATCGTAAACACACCCAAACTTAAAATCAAACCAAGAAGTATTAGGGTTTCTTAACAAAAATGAATCGAGCAAAAGTAAAGTCTCAGGTGATATTTAAACATGCTAAAAATCACAAAGTAATTGCTAAAAATTAGAAAGAAATCATTTTTTCAAAAGGGTTTTGAAACCCTAGTCTGGAAAATGAGGAAATCGTTTGAAATCAGAGAAATCTTTTGGGAAAAACAGGTGAGAACCTTAAAAGACACATAGATCCATCACAGATCTAAAAAGATCGGAGGATTTAAAGCTAGGGTTTCCTAAGAAAACCCAAAGGAGGAGAAGAGAGCTTAAAATATCACAGGCCTTTGGCCAGAAAATATAGAGATCTTACTCTAACAGCCATAGGTGGCCGGAAAACATGGTATGAGATCGGAGATGGGAGTGGACCACCTCACGGTCACTTGAGAGCCTCCACCGGTGGCACATGTGCGAAAGCCGGATCCATAAGTTCTATAAGAGGTGGAAACTTCATGGTTTCCGGTGAAGAAATGGCGGGAGATGGGAGAGACAGAGCTCAGGTGACGAAGGTTCTAGAGAGAGTTGAGAGGATTCAAAGAGACGGGTGAGAAGTGTGAAAATGAGAAAGGGGGTAGTCGTTTAGGAGTTAATATGGTAAGTATTAATTTGAGCTGTTGATTTGAATTAATCAACGGCTCAGATCGAACGAGGGTTGGGTCGGGTAAGATTCTAAGTTTGGGTTGGGTAACTGGGCTAGTTTATTGGGTTAGGGGTCTGGGTTAATTAAGCTAGAATTGGAATTTAAAAATAGCTAGTTGTTAAATACCCCATAAAAATAGATAAAGTAATTTATAAAAATGGCTAATAATTATAAAAAATGAAATTGATGCTTAATAAACTAAATTAAAATTATTAATTAGTATTAAAAATATAAATGACTAATTATTGAGTAAAAACATAGCATAAAATATATAATTAGGCCATAATTGCAAAATTATTGCAATTATAACCAGATAGTGCCAATTTAGCTAATTTGTAAAATACATTTGGTCTTAATAGGACCAAAATGATATATTAAATCAAGGAATGCTTTTGAAATCATTTGTTATGCAATTTATAATTAATTATTAGAGATAAAAATACTAGATAAATTAAAATGAATTAGTAAAAATATGAGAAATTATAGAAAAATACCAAATTGTTATGAAAACCTAATTTTATAGGTATATATGCAAATTAAAGATAATTTGAGAAAAAATTGGGTATCAACAGCTGTCCCTCTTTACCCGGGAAAGATGACAGAGTTCTCGAGTAAAGAAATGATGGCCATTTTTTACCGAGCGAAATAGTTCGAGAGATTAGGCCGCACCCTGGCTTCTGAGCTGCCTACACATCCCTGGTTTTACAGGAATCAGGCTGTATATAGTTCCGGATCCATCGGCAGAGTATACCTATGAAGCCATTTCAAGAACAGATGCAACATCTAGGGCTGGATGAATGAATTATTTACGAGAATGGTTAGGTTTGATATGGTTTGAGGCAGCGAGATTGTTCCTGCCGGGATAGATGTTGCTCGCCGTCTTACCTACAAATAGAAGCAACACAAGCGTATACTGTGCACAAATTTAAACATGATGCAAATTCCTGTCGGACCATGAATGTTGTCTTTGGACGGTTAGGAATGGCGTCCTCAGACCATGATGTCCTTGGCCATGGGTTGTTTGATGCAGGATTCACAGGCCATGAAATGATGTTATCAGGATCTGAAGATGGTGCCTCTGAACCATGACGCCTTTGAATAATGATATGCAAAAAAATAAAAGAGATCCTCACGCCATGACATGGTGTTCTCGGGCTATAAAGATGGTGCCTCCGAACGATGGCACTTTTGGATGAGCTGGCGATATTTCAGCCCATGAAGGATGCAGTAGTATGATGCGGACAAGACAGAGCTTAGTCTTGCGAATTGAAGGGTAGAGCTTAGCCCATAAGAAAAGCGAAATAAATAATGCTTGAGTAACGCTTAGTTTTGAAGGAAATTGGAGGCAGAGCTTAGCCTCGAAAGGCAGAATGGTAGCCTTATGCAGATTGGAAGGCAGAATAGTAGCCTAATGTAATGAAGATGCATATGGAGGTAGAGCTTAACCTCAGAAAGGCAAAATGGTAGCATTATGTAGATTGGAGGCAAAATAGTAGCCTTATGCAATGCAGATGCATATGGAGGTAGAGCTTAACCTCAAAAGGTAGAACGGTAGCCTTATGCAGATTGGAAGGCAGAATGGTAGCCATATGCAGATTGGAAGGTAGAATAGTAGCCTTATGCAATGAAAATACAGATGGAGACAACGTTTAGTCTTAGAAGGCAGAATTGTAGCCTTATACAGATTGAAAGGCAGAATAGTAGCCTTATGCAATGTAGATGCAGATGGAGACAACGTTTTGTCTCAGAAGGTAGAACGGTAGCCTTGCAGATTGGAAGGCAGAATAGTAGACTTATGCAATGCAGATGCAGATGGAGATAGAGTTTAGTCTCGGAAGGCAGAATGGTAGCCTTATGTAGATTGGAAGGCAGAATAGTAGCCTTATGTGATGCAGATGCAGATGGAGACAGTATTTAGTCTCGGAAGGCAGAATGGTAGCCTTATTCAAAAAATAAGATAACAACTGACAGTAGAATTTTCTTAACCGATAGCAGATTATGGCGTTGTGATTAATGGGAGCATTGTGACATACAGAACATCATTGGTGTGTGCTTATAGCAAATGTTGGCAAGTGCAATGGTTCTGAGAATCATATTTTGAACAATGTTTGTCCTATGGGCGTACAGTATGTCTAATGATTTCACAATCCTAGTGCCTGCATCCAAAAGGTATCGTGAGTTTTGTAAGGGGAGAGGTTAGTTCGTATCCTTGCTGGGTTGCTTGACTTGTTCGGCTTTGATCTATTGATACCGTATGTATCGTTGGGTAGCGTTTCTAAACAAAGCGGTTTCGATAATAACATGCATGATTTTGTAAAAGTATGACATAAATTAAAAATAGCTTTTAGATGAACCGACGACTGTGACGTAGTTCAGGATATTGCAACCTCTCCTGCTACGAAATATTTAGGGTCCTCCTCAAAATTCTGCCCCAGTTTGATGGGTTGACATTTTTGACTGCTGGTCGTACGACGATTGGCTGAAATTACTTCGGAATTTTGAGGGTCCTCCTTAAAATTTTGCCCCAGTTTTCAATTGCGGGGGAAATGAAATTTTATTGTATTATGACCGAACCCATAGGGCTGCCTATGTATCCCCTCTTAAACGGGAATCAAGTCAGGCGTAATTCAATTTACATCATATAAGAAAAGCATAAAAATTACACATAGTAACGCTTGACTGTATCTGAATTGATCGGCTTTGGCCAGACTTCTCTGTCCATTTCTGAAAGTATGAGGGCTCCTCCTGTCACAACCTGGTGAACCATGTATGGATCCTGCCAGTTGGGAGAGAACTTCCCTTTGGCTTCATTTTGATGCGGAAAAATTTTCTTTAACACCAGCTTCCCCGGTGTGAACTGTCTTGGCTTGACGTTTTTGTTGAAGGCTCTGGATATTTTGTTCTGGTAGAGTTGACCGTGGAAAACTGCATTCATTCTCTTTCCATCTATAAGGGCTAGTTGCTCATAACGACTTTTTACCCACTTTGCGTCGTCGAGCTCAGCTTCTTGTATGATCCTTAAGGAAGGGATTTCTACCTTAGCGGGAATGACATCATTTGTACCGTAAACCAGCATATAGGGGGTTTCCCCGGTTGATGTGCGGACTATGGTACGATGCCCCAGAAAAGCAAATGATAACTTCTCATGCCATTGTCTATGATTCTTTATCATTTTCCTCAATATATTCTTGATATTCTTGTTGGCGGCTTCTACAGCTCCATTTATCTGAGGCATGTAGGCTGTGGAATTCTTGTGTCTGATCTTGAAAGTTTCACACATAGCTTTCATCAAGTTGCAATTGAGGTTGGATCCATTATCTGTAATAGTTGACTCTGGAATCTCAAATCGACAAACAATGCGGTCGCGGACGAAGTCTGCCACGACTTTCTTAGTCAATGCCTTGTAAGATGATGCTTTGACCCATTTGGTGAAATAGTCGATAGCTACCAGGATAAACCTATGTCTGTTGGAAGTAGTAGGCTATATTGGTCCAATGACGTCCATTACCCAGGTGACGAACGGCCACGGTGAGCTCGTTATATTAAGCTCGCTTGGAGGTACTTTTGTCATATCTGCATGTATCTGACAGCGGTGGCATTTTCAGATGTACTGGATGCAGTCCGTTTCCATAGTCATCCAAAAGTAGCCAGCCCAGAGTATCTTCTTTGCTAAGACAAAACTGTTCATATGTGGACCGTAGGTCCAAGCATAAATTTCCTCTAGTAGCCTGGATACTTCCTTTGTGTCGACACATCTTAATAATCCTAAATCGGGAGTCCTCCTATACAGGATTCCTCCGCTGTGAAAGAAGTTGTTGGACAATCTCCGAAGTGTGTGTTTTTGAGTAGGATTTGCAAGCTCTGGGTACTCCTCCTTTGCCAAATATTCCTTGATATCATGAAACCAAGGCTTTCCGTTTGCTTCTTCTTCAACATGCGTACAGTAAGCTGGCTGATTATGGATTTTCACTAGAATGGGATCAATGAAATTCTTGTCGGGATGCTATATCATAGATGATAGGGTAGCCAATGCATCAACGAACTCATTCTGGTACCTGATGTATAAGTAAGTCTGAATCTCCAATTACTAGCAGTTCTTGAACGTTCATGTCAATAGCCATTTTGAGTCCTAAGATGTATGCTTCATACTTGGCCATATTGTTGGTGCAGGGGAACCTGAGTTTGGCAGACACTGAATAATGCCTGCCGGTTTCTGATATTAGGACTGATTCGATGCCAACTCCTTTGAAGTTTTCTACTCCATCGAAGAACATTCTTCAACCGTCATAGGATTCTGCAATGTCTTCTCCTATGAATGATACATCTTCATCAGGAAAATACATTTTTAGGGGTTCCTATCCTCCATCCATGGGATTTTTAGCAGGGTGAACTGCCAGTGCCTATCCTTGACTGCTTTCCGAGTTTCATAAACAATATCGAACTCACTCAACAGGATTTGTCACTTGGCTAGCTTGATGGTGGGCATGGGCTTCTGAAAGATGCACTTCAAGGGATCCATTCTCGATATGAGATATGTAATATAGGCGCAGAAGTAATGTCTCAGCTTCTGAGCTACTCAAGTCAAAGCACAATAGGTGCATTCCAATAGAGAATATCGGGCCTCGTACAGGGTGAACTTCTTATTGGGATAATAAATGGCTTGCTCCTTCCTCTCTGTTTCATTGTGCTTCCCCAGAACGCAGCCGAAAGCTCCATCTAACACTACAAGGTAGAGTAATGAGGGTCTACCTTGCTCGGGCAGGACTAAGACTGCTGGTGTTGATAGGTACTCCTTGATTTTGTCGAAGGACTTTTCGCAGTCATTGGTCAATTTTGTGGCGGCGTCCTTCTTTAACATCCTAAAGATTGGCTCATAGATAACTATAAACTGTGCTATGAATCGGCTGATGTAGTTAAGCCTTCCCAAGAAACTTATCACATCCTTCTTATTCCTTGGAGGTGGTAGTTATTGAATGGTTTTGACTTTCGATGGGTCCAGTTCTATTCCTCGGCGGCTCACAATAAACCCATGCAATTTCCCAGTAAGAACCTCAAATGCGCACTTTGCGGGGTTTAGTTTCAGGTTGTATCTCTGTAGTCTATTGAAGAACTTTCTCAAATATTCTATGTGGTTAGTGGCCTTCTTGGATTTGATAATAATATCATCCACATATACCTCTATATCCTTGTGTATCGTATCATGGAAAATGGTAGTCATGTCCCTCATGTAGGTGGCCCCTACATTCTTCAGGCCGAATGGCATCATCTTGTAATAGTACACTCCCCACGACGTATTGAAAGTTGTTTTGTCAACATATTCCTTATCCATTCAGATCTGATGGTAACTAGCGAAGCAGTCTACGAAAGACTATAGCTCATGCTTGGCGCAATTGTCAATCAGGATATGTATATTTGTCAAAGGGAAGTCTTCTTTCGGACTGGCCCGGTTAAGATCATGGTAGTCGACACAGACTCAGACCTTCCCATCCTTTCTTGGCACTGGCACAATGTTGGCTAACCTTGTCGGGTATTCTACTACCCTGAGAACCTTAGTGTTGATTTTCTTGGTGACTTCTTCCTTGATTTTCAAGCTCATATCATGCTTGAACTTCCTGAGCTTTTGCTTTACCGCTGGACACATTGGATCGGTTGGCAGTGAGCCACAATAGACGTACTTAGACCAGTCATGTGATTATGCGACCATGCGAATATGTCCTCATACTCCTTTAGTAATTTTTTATATTCTTTCTTTTCCAATGGTGATAGGTAAATGCTGATTCACATTTTCTTGATGTTTTGTACCAATCTCATCCAGGTTAGACTTAGCTCTGTTCTCAAAGTTCTCAACTTTTTTGACAATCTCGTCAGGTATGTCATCTTCTTCTGAATCCATATCCGTTTGTTGCGTTGTCTCATTACATGTCACATCATTGGTTTATCAAGACAAGTAATAGTAATATTGTATTGGTAAAGTAAGGAGAGAAAACGATTGCAATAAATATTAATTCATAAGAAAAATCAAAAATGCTTTTGAATAACTGTTTTGATCATCAAAGATCTTATCGCGGGAATTGAAAAAATGCAAAAAGAAAATTATTTGGTAAATAAAATAGTGAATAATGCTTTTTTAGCATTGCAACTCTGAGGTTCGTCGGGCTTTGGTTATCCTGATGGTCCAATTCTTGAGATTTGCTCCTCTACTCACAGCCTGTATGGAAGGGCCTTCTTCCCCCTCCTCCTTGAGAATAATGCAACAATCCATATCACTGGTCTCTAAAAACAAGTTCTTTATTGCTGCAAGTGCTTCTTCTTTATCTGACCCATAAATAATGTCGGCCTGCTGGAAGGTTTGCTCGTGGTATTAGCTGCTCTAGTGGGTAGTAAGGACCGCGCCATGGTGGCGACCAGCTATTGAATTCTTCCCAGGTGTATTCATATCCCAAACCAAAGGTAGTTCCATGTTTCTTGGGTTTTGTGGATTTACAGATTCCTTGGAGATTCTTGTCGAGTCCTTTGCCAGGTTTGCACCCACTCCAACTTAGTATACTCTTGATTTTCCTATCCCAACATCTGTCTTTGTCGATAGCATTGACCCGCTCAATATGGTGGTAAGTTTTTCATCCCAGCTTCCTTCTTCCCTCGATCACCGGAATGGTCTGACAACTGTATATAGGGTTGCTACTGTCACCGTGAATGATCACTTCCTTGTGATTCCATTCGCAATTTACTGCCTGATGCAGCGTTGATGATATGGCCCCAGTAGCATGAATCCATGGTCATCCCAACAGCAAGTTGTAAGACATTGGTACATCTATTACCTGCAAATCAACCACGAACCAGGTTGGTCCCATCTGCGGGCATAGACTAATCTCACCAATGGTGGACCTCTGAGAACCATCGAAGGCTTTCACATTGATTGCTCCACCTTTATCTCATGCATCCCTTTACCTAACTTCTTAAGTGTTACTAGCGGACAAATATTAAGACTAGAACCTCAATCGATCAGGATTCTGGTGATGAAATACTCTTTGCATTGCACAGTGATGTGCAGTGCTTTGTTGTGTCCCAGCCCTTCAGGTGGCAGCTCGTCCTCATAAAAGGTGTTCTTATGGCTTTCCAGCACTTGTCCTGCCATATTATCCACTTACCACTAGTGTTGTTACTTGGTACGTATGCTTCATTTAGCACCTTTAATAGAGCATTCTTGTGCGTCTCAGAATTTCGCAGCAAAGAGAGAATGGATATTTGTGCTGGCATCTTGTTTAACTGGTCGATGCCCGAATACTCCTTGGCTTGTATTTTTCTCTAAAGGTCGTCTGGACCTATCTCAATGAGGGGCGACCGATTGGAGACTTGCTTGTTTGATTCAGCTAGTTGTTCAGGGGTATAGACTCTGCTAGTTCTTGTCATACCCTGCGCTGCGGCAGTTTCTTCAATCCTGACCTTGACTTTCCTTCTCGCCTCAGCTGTGTAGTCCCAGGATACAAAATTTGTAAAGAATGGTGGAATGGTAGACATCTCCACTAGGACCGGCGCGACTATCCTTACTTTGAATGGAACATGTGCCTTGGGTGGCAAGACTGTAACCTCTAATGGTACGGGTGCATTTGTCGGAAACACGAATTCAACCTCAATTGGTACCAGTGTCTTTGTGGGTGCCATTGCTTCAAACTCAAGAGGTATAGACATATCCACCTCAGCGTTCTCAAACGGTTAGATCTGGACTATGATTGGATTGAGAGTAATTGTTGGTTTCTGCGGGTCATCACCTTCTGCGATCAACCCGATTGATCCCTCGGGATCCCAGTCGTCTTCTACTTCAATCATGTGGATACCACCACCCTTATGGTCTGGAAGAGGGTTGTTGCAGACGTTTGGAGCGGGTTCCTTTGCCACAATTATCTTGTTATCAATCAAGGATTGTATCTTGTCTTTCAAGGAGCGACACTCATCGATGGTGTGCCCTTTCATGCCGGAGTGGTATGCACAAGACTTGTTTGGGTTAACCCACTGAGAAGGATTCTCAAGGGTTGCAGCAGGGATGGGGGTGACATAACCAGCAGCTTTGAGCCTCTTATATAGCTGGTCGATGGGTTTGGCGATGGCTGTATATGGGTTTGGAGGTCTACGACTAAAATTAGGTCGAGGTCTAGGGAAATGTTGGCGTGCAGGGGGTGATTGATAGTGGGACGGTTGAGCATTATAAGTTTGGTAGACATGAGCAGGTTGGGAGTATCTGGGTAAATTAGGTTGATATGTAGGAAGTGGAGATGACTGATAAGTTGGTAGCGGAGCTTGGTATGAGGGTTCTTGGTAATTTGTGGTTTGCTAGTATATAAGTAGAGGCGTTGGGTAAACTTGGTATTTAAGGGGAGACTTGGTCCTTTGTGCAACCATCATGACCCCTACGTCCCTTTTCATGGACACACCACCGGACTGTAAAGCCTTATTTAAAGCTTGCAAGGCTTCGAAATTTGTAACCATACCACTTTTAATACCTTCTTCAATTCTTTCACCTAATTTGATAATGTTGGAGAACTTGTGGTTGTCAATCATCATCAGCCATTCATTGTACTGCGGGTCCTAAGCCCAAAAAAAGAACTTGTTCATTTGCTCCTCTTCTAAGGCGGGTCTGACCTTAGTAGCTTCGAACCTCCAGCGAGTAGTATACTCGCAAAACATCTCCGTGGGTTTCTTCTTCAAATTCTGGATATTGAACACGTCTGGCGTAGTTCTCTGTATTAAACCTAAATCTATTCATAAAGTCAGATACCATGCCTACCCAGATTGACCACTTCTTGGGATCTTGGCTGATGTGGCATGATAATGTATCTCCTTTCAAACTCCTCATGATCCATTTCATGCGAATCCTTTCATCCTTCCCTACTCCAACCAGCTTGTCATAATATATCCTCAGATGAACCCTTGGATCATTCGTACCATCACACATTTCGAACTTAGGAGGTTTATACCCCTCAGGCAGTTCGACATCAGGCTGTATGCAAAGGTCCTCATAGTTTAGCCCCTCGATTCCTTTGCTTCCCTCAACACCCTAAATCCGGCTGGTCAGTTTCTTTAAGTTCCTCGGCCAAGTTCCTAATAAGCAAATCCTTTTCATCAGACTTAGGTGTTCATGAGATAGGTTGGGTGGAGAGTGGCATGGTGTATGGGTGTGGAAATGGTCGTTTATGGTGTTCTGTGGTTCTGGGATAAGTAATGGAGTGTTGTTTGGGGTATGGCGGTTGTAACATTGGTTCTTTGGTGGAGCAGCGTGGTTCTTTGGTGGAGATGATTCTACTGTTTTGGGACATTTTGAGGAGGTGTAGGGTTTTGAGCGTTGGGGAAGTTGATATCTGGGGTGTTGAGGGAAAATGGCAGGCTTGCCAGATTCTGAACCTGATCGAGCTCTTCTTGGAATTTCAACAATTTCTGTTCAAGTTGTGACACATTCTCGTTAGGAACCCGAATACCCTGGCCATCAGTGGCCTCTACCCATTCAGTTGTGTTCTCCTTCCTGATGTTGTTTAAATCTTCCATTTTATTCTTGCCTTTGTCCTTGCCTTTAATGGGACTAAGAGGAGGAGTGGGTGGAGGGCCTCTAAATCTTGTGAAATAAGATGATGATGCCAGAGTGCACGAACTAACCTTTGGAGAGGGGAATAATAAGCAAAAAATAAAATAAAAGGTACTCAAGTCAGTGAGGATTATAAGAAGTATTGCAATATTTAAATACATAGTGCGGGAATGTAAAACATATCCTAATTTGGGAACCTCTTTGTGCCCGAGGTAGGTCTAGTGACAAATAGATTTGGAGAACTTCAAATGCCAATAAATGTTTCATTTCATAATATAAAAATAGACGAATTTCAAAACGATACTAAGATAATAATAAGTCACTACTGGCACTTGGCCTTATTACATTTGGAAAGCGAGTAAACCTAATCTATTTGGCCTTAGAAGGACCTTCCTCAGGTTGAATGCTCTCGTCAATCAAATCCTCCAGTTCGTGCAGGTTCACCAGTAAAAATGCATTTGCCAGATGTTCTCCTTTATTTCCCTTACTGTTCTAGCAGTCAGCGACTCTCTTCCTCACTTTTCCTTCCAATTCCAACAGACTGTATTCCAGATATTCCAATTTTTCGCTAGTTTTGGCGGCCCTCTCTTTCCTCTCATTGATTTGGTAATTTAATGGAAGACTCCTCCACCAGTCTAGCAAGAGTGGGGGCGTGCTAACTATACCGAAACTGGGGACCTCGAGCCTCTTTTTCTGCAAAAAAAGGGTTAGACCCTACCCCCATCGGACTCAACTATTTATACATTTATGATCAGCACATCGACATTTAGTTCTCCCAATTAATGCACAAAACGTGGTTGCATCCGTTGGGATTATGGAAAACCCGATGGACTTTGAGTAAGTCTTATATTAAAGGATCATTATATGGACAACATAACTGATCCAACAAGGTTTGACCATGATGCATGCATACTTTAAACAGAGTAAGGTTTCTATGGGGTTTTAGACTAGTACCTTTGAGCGGACAACTCAAGGGGGAAGGTACGGAACTGTCGACTGCACCGCTGATCGACTAGTTTTACCACAAATAAGCCTTTTCGAATTTAGGGAGTAATGATATAGGAAGGGCGTAACCACTAATCAAGCGTTGCTATAGTATTTGTTTGGTACGAGTGGAGTATGATGTTGAGCATGATTATGCAATAATTAAAAACATGTTGACATGTATTTGCACGTTAAGAAAGCGATAAATATAGCATTTTTATAATTTAAAGCAGTTATAAAGGAAGGAAACAAAGAAGATATGTCAGTTTTGCTTTTTAAGAAGAAATTAAATGCTTAAAGAAATTAAAAAAATAATTGCACATAGGGAGGGGTACAAATTCACAAAAACAGTATGAAATGGTAAAAGCCTAAATATCCCTAGCGGAGTCGCCATGTTGTCACGCCCCCTTTTTCCTTCGAAATCGGGTTTATGACATTTTGGTTGGGACAACTCTATCCTTTTGAAAAGGGGGTTTGCATTTTTGAAGAGTCGACACCTAACGATTTAAGGTGTGTTAGGACACCTATGGGTTCATTTATCACTACGTTTGGTAACCTGAGACAGGGTAAGAGCTTGAAATTATCCTAAGGGGAAGGTGTTAGGAACCCCTCAGGATCCATTAGTGTGGTTCCCGGCCAAACAATTTTTTTTTAATTTGTACAACTAGCAAATAAACAAGTATGACTTAAATAGTACGGGATTTGAGTTTCAATACATTGGTGTTTGGAAAGCAATTAATAAAAAGCAAGATTTTAAAAAAGAATTGCAATCTAAGCATGTTTGTAAATGTAAAAAGGGGTTTCCTAGGTTTGTTTATAATATGGATCACATCAATGCAATACCCGGTTTGACACTCCTCAAATAGGGGCTACACATGGTATTAACGCACTAGTAATCATATCTGTATCTACCCTTTTCTGCCCTGTGAAGGTAATTAAAGAAAGGGTTGGTCTCGACCCCTATTGCATGCTGTTACACGTCCTTTCCTATAATACTTTAAGAGTTTAGGATTTCTATCCTATGAGGGATGTTCTAGGTAGACCCTCAGGTTTAAAGACAAAATATGAGGTGACAAATAAGAACGCATAGGACTGCATTGAGGAGAAAACACAGAAAACAAATAGAAGGCTCAGATCTACCTCCACAAGTAATGCACATAGATAGCACGACTCATACACAGATAATGTCCACATTTGAACTAAGAATCCTAAAGCATGGTATCTAAGTGATTTTAAAACATAACAGAGGCAGATTTGATTTGTAATTCAGAAAAGTGGTCCTAATAAGTTTTGCCAACTGATTTTAAACTAGTTGATAATTAAGCAACATAGATAAAGAAACATGTTTCTAGTTTTGACAAATTTAGCACCTAAGGCTTGCCTAGGTGTAAAATAGTGTTCCAGTTATCAGTGTTACATAGAGAAGACTGTTTGAATTGTATTACTAAACATGTTCTAAATGTTCAGAATTCCGGAATTATTACCAGCTGGGTTAATCTATTTTTTATCAATAATTAAACTAGATATGCCTAAGCGTATGTGAATGCAATTATAAAGGCATGATATGTAATGCACAAAAATGCAGAGTGATGTATATGCAGGACCTGAGCAGGATTTTTTTCTAAATGCATAAGTGTTACATACTTTCCGAATATGCAGAAGATATGGAAAAGACCTGTTTATTAGCGTTGTTTTTATCCTAAGGCATGATCTCTAAGTGTACATGGCAGCGCATAGCATAATGGTAAGGTGCTAGTTATTAGAAAATTTTAACACATGATTTTATAAGGATGCACATGCTGAAACAATAAACATAGGACCTAAGAGCATGATTTCTAATGTATGTCTGAATCCTAGGCATGGCTTCAATTGCACAATTTGGAATATAAACCTAATAACATGTTTTCTACCCTTAACAACTATAGTATAAATATTTCACCATCATTTTCACTATTCATCCCTAGAGAGTTTTTACAATAATTATTACAAACTGTTTGCACAAATTACATAATTGGAATAATAAAAGAAGAAGTTATACTCTAAGGAGCCTACTGATAGGCCCAGAATCTCCCGAGTGCCTCAAATGCCATTGGTTCACAACCTTTCACATGATACAGGTGTGTTAGAGTTACCTAAGGATATCAAGGGATCCCGGGCAGTGATCACACCCAGATTCTTAACCAAATTGAGTAAGTGTAGTGCGGAAGAGCCAGACTTAATGTGTTAGAGTTCAGAGGGAGCTCATAAGGGTCCCTAAGCAGTCACACATTAAGGGGGTAGAACCTAGAATTCTAAGAGTATATGTGAGAATGCTTGACATAGGTTTAAAAGAGTTGAGTTGGAAACAGTTTTGACAATGATTAGTTTGAAATAAGTTTTGGAAAGCAATAGAAGAGTTTGCCTTAGTCAAAAATAGTTTGAATAAGAAAAGAAACATGACAATCAGCCACTCAAGACCGAATCAACATACATAGTTCAAACACAAACATGGAAAGGAGGAATTGGGGACAAGTAGTTCATATGTGAAAGCATATTTGCATACATGTTAATACCATAGAAGTACTACAGAACTTAAATAGTCACAACAATAGTCTATCACAAAGTGTTCATGCCAGGATCTTAACAACATTAGATTTTGGGGTGCTAAACAGAGTTACTCATTAGGTTTAGGGGGTAAGGGTTCAGGATCACATAGTAACTAGGTGTCAAGACACATGCTTATAATGTATTGGGATTAGGGAGTAGGGCAGAATAGTAGTAGAAAATGTAAGAAAGTTGTAGATATGTTGAATTATAGGGAAGGGGTAATCACATGGCAAAATAGGCATGCTAATTGCATGGGAGACATCAGAAGCACAAGTAGAAGCATAAGAGAAACAAAAGGAAGTGCAGTACAAATAGAGACATATTGGTTTGGATGCTGTAAGTTAAACCGAAAACATACCAGTAAAAATGAGAGAATAGGTGCAGAGTGAGGAATGAAGAGCAGTACAATGAAGGTAAGTAGAGCAGTCATGTGTAGAGTAGTAGAGAAACATAATCACTCAATTTAAGGCTTACAACTGACTGAGTATCAAGTAAACAGCAAGAGAAGAAAGAGAGTATGTATATGTGTAACAGAGAGTTTAGAATAGTGTAATTGTTCATCTGTTATGCTAAAGAGAGGGTAGAGTATTTATAGTTTGAGAACATGAAGGAAAATAAGGTAATAAGTATTGACTTAGCACAATTATAGAAATAATACAAATTAGAATCAATTAAAGACCCGGACTCCCTTCAATTAGGGAGTCATAGTTCAAACTGGTACAAGTTGTATCAAATAAGGAAAAGAATTACTTATAAGACTGATTTTACCATAATAGGAGTAGTAAAAGCATGTAGCACGTAATAAGGGCTAAGTACAAAATATTTTCAAGTAAGGAAAGTACACGTTAAATAACTAACAACATATTTGCGCACATAAATAAGGTATAGTACAATTTTAGTTCTGAAAGTTAGTTCCAAGAATCACGAATGAGATTGAAAATCACAGGGAATTAACACTAACTAAGGAAAGTATCACAAAAATAAGGAAGAAATTCGAAAAATCAGTACATAATTACAAGGAAAATACAAAAAATACAGATTCAGGGAAGATATCGTAGGTTACAAAAATCAAAATAAATTATTATGTAAACAATCAATAAAACAAATAGTCGGACCTATTGAATGATAAATAACATGTGTTGAACAAAATCAGAGAAACCCTAATAACAAACTAGAGCAGGAAGCACAAGAGCATATAGAACATACATAAAACCTAGAATGTTCATGAGAGATATGCAAACACATCACAAACAGACTCAAACTTCAAATCGAACCCAAATGTATTCGGGTTTCTTAACAAAAATGAATCAAGAAAAAGGAAAGACTCAGTTGATGTTTAAACATGCTAAAAATCACAAAGTAATTGCTAAAATTAGAAAAAAATCATTTTTGCAAAAGCGTTTTGAAACCCTAGTCTGGAAAATGAGGAAATCAAAGAAATATTTTGAGGAAAACAGGTGAGAACCTTAAGAGACACATAGATCCATCACAAGTCTAAAAGGATCAGAGGATTTAAAGTTCAGGTTTCTAGAGAAAACCCAAAGGAGGAGAATATAGCTTAAAATATCACCGGCCTTTGGCCAGAAAATATAGAGATCTTACTCGAACGGCCATAGGTGGCCGGAAAACATGGCATGAGATCGGAGATGGGAGTGGACCGCCTCAAGGTCACTTGAGAGCCTCCACCGGTGACACATGTGTGAAAGACGGATCCATAAGGTCGACGAGAGGTGGAAACTTCATGGTTTCCAATGAGGAGATGGTCGAAGAGGGGGGAGACAGAGCTCAGGAAACGAAGGTTCTAGAGAGAGTTGAGAGGATTCAGAGAGACGGGTGAGAAGTAAGATAGCGGAAAATGAGAAATGGGGTAAGACGTTTAAGGGTTAATATGGTAAATATTAATCTTGGCCATTGATTTGAGTCAATCAACAACTCAGATCGAACGAGAGTTGGACAGAGTAAGATTTTAAGTTTGGGTTGGGTAACTAGGCTAGTTTATTGGGTTAGGGATCTGGGTTAATTAGGCTAGAATTGGAATTTAAAAATGGCTTGTTGATAAATACCCCATAAAAATAGATAAATAATTTATAAAAATGGCTAATAAATATAAAAAATGAAATTGATGCTTAATAAACTAAATTAAAATGATTAATTAGTATTAAAAATGTAAATGTCAAATTATTGAGTAAAAACATAGCACAAAATATACAATTAGGCCATAATTGCAAAGTCATTGCAATTATAACCAGATAGTTCCAATTTGGCTAATTTGCGAAATATATTTGGTCTTAATAGGACCAAAAATGATATATTAAATCTAGGAATGCTTTTGAAATCATTTGTAATTATGACGACCCGGCCGGTCGTCTTAAGAATTAATGCCCTGATCCCCTATTAACTGCTTTCCCCGAGTTTATTTATGCTATTTTGATTTGCTGGGATGTTCGGTTTTGAAGACACTTAGTCCCTAAATGAGAGCTTAAGTGTTGGAAAGTTGACTGTAGTCAGAACAGTGTGAAGATGGCCTCAGAATGGAAATCTGATGGTTCTGTTAGCTCCGTTGGGTGATTTGGGCATAGGGGCATGTTCGGATTGTGTGTTTGGAGGTCCATAGCTAATTTAGGTTTGAAATGCCGAAAGTTGAATTTTTGAAGTTTCCGGTTCGTTAGTGAGATTTTGATCCGAGGGTCGGAATGGAATTCCGCAAGTTGGAGTAGCTCTGTAGTGTTGAATGTGTCGTGTGTGCAAAATTTCAGGTCATTCAGACGAGGTTTGATAGACTTTTTGATCAAAAGCATAATTTTGAAGAATTTGGAATCTTTAGGCTTGAATCCGATGCGAAATAGGTGTTTTGATGTTGTTTTGTGCATTCCGAAGGTTGGAGAAAGTTTGAATGAGGTTATAGGATATGTTGGTATGTTTGGTTGAGGTCTCGGAGGCCTCGGGTGTGTTTCGGATGCTCAATGGGTCATTTTGGAACTTAGAGAAATTGTAGAAAATTGCAGCAGCCCAGTTCTGGTTTCCTTCTTTGCGTTCGTGAAGATTCTCCCGTGTTCGAGAAGCTGAGAGGTCTTATACCTATGCATTCGCAAGTGGGGTCTCGCATTCACGAATACGAGCTGGGGCTGGGGGAGGTTTAATGCTTCACGTTTGCGAAGCTGAGAGGTCTTATACCTATGCGTTCGCGATGGTGTTCCCGCGTTCGCATAGGAAGAGGAATTTGTGCACTGCGTTTGCGACTAGGGCATCGCATTCGCGATGAAGGAACGCTGGACCAAGAAAAATTGAGCTTCGGGAATGCGAGGGTCCTTCCATGTTGGCGAAGAAGCAAATACCTGGACAGAATATAAAATTTCAAAATCAAGGATTTATCCATTTTTATAAAAACTTAAGCTTGGGAGCTCGAATTTGAGTGAGATTGAGGTATTTTCAGATATATCAATTGGATAACGATTCTAGACTCTTTGTTGCTTATAACCCATTAATCTAAACATGAATTCATCATTTAATTTCGGGATTTGTATGAAAATTGGGGAAAAGTTCTAAGACCAAGAAATTGAGTTTTGATTGGGGATTTGACATTCGATTGGGATAATTTTTATATGGTTAGACTTGTGAGAGTGTGAGGATTCTGAAAATGTAAATTTTACCCGATTCCGAGATATGGGCCCGAGGGGCATTTTGGTCATTTTACCTAATTTCGCGTATTAGCTTAGAATTTAATTGTAGAATTAGTTACTTGAAGTGTTATTTACATTATTCAATTGAATTGAATATATTTGGGACATTTGGAGTCGAATACTCGTGGCAAGAGCGTGGTTTTGGGTTGATTTGAGCTGGTTCGAGGTAAGTGACTTACCTAACCTTGTGTGGGGGACCTTCCCCATATGATTTGGTATATTTGATAATTGAAGTGCCTTGTATGTGAGGTGACGAGTGCGTACTTGAGCTAATTATTAAAAATCTAATTTTCTTTAAGTTATTTCAATTGAGTTCCTTTTTCCTATTTATTTCTACTTGCAAATTTAATCTATTGTAAGTTAGAAAAGCATGTTTAGTTGACCTAATTGCCTATTTGCTTAAACTGCCATAATTGCATTACGTGAAGCATGTTAGGCTAGAATTACCTATTTACTTTGTACAAAATTTAGTTTAATTGAGTATTCTTGTGTTGCTACTATGTGTTTTACTTTGGGACTACAGGACGGTATCCCGGTAGATCCCATGTATGTATTTATGATTTGAACTGATGTGAGGGATACCAAGAGATCCCTGTCACGTATATTGAGGATACTGATAGATCCTCGGGATACTAGGAGATCGTTAGAATATATTGAGGATACTGAGAGATCCTCGGGATACCGAGAGATCCTCGGGATACCAAGATATCCTTTGTATACATCGAGGATACCAAGAGATCCCCGGCTATCATCCTTGTTATGAGTGGTACTTCCCGGTATTTTGTCTTTATCTCTGTTTCAGTTATTGTACTCCTTATTATCTTGTATCCATTCTTACTGTAGATTCTCAATTGTTCGGCTAATTTTATCCTATCATCTTTATATTTATTTAATCTCAGTAGGGCCCTGACCTTCCTCGTCACTACCCGACCGAGGTTAGGCTTGACACTTACTGAGTAACGCTGTGGTGTACTCATGCCCTTTCTGTGCATGTTTTTCATGTGCAGGTCCAGGTACCACTACTCAGGCCTACCATCCTTGAGGCGAGGCGATTCCATGAGACTTCGAGGTATATCTACCGCATCCACATACCACATAGCCTCTCTCTCTATTATTTCTTGTAGTGATAGCCCTTCTATCTTTGCTGCTGATGTAGACATTTCGGAGTTAGAGCATTTTACTATGTTTCATAGTTTGTGATTCATGGGTTTCCGAGTTTTGGGAGTATGTAGTGGTTTTGAGAAGTTAAATATTGTGTATGCCGAGCGGCACCTTTAAAACATTGTTTCCTTTCTCTATTTTTGTTTTAAATTGTTTTTCCTTTTATTCCGCAAGTTTAGGTTATTTTTCCGCATTTTAAGCTTAGCTAGTCGTAGAGACTAGGTGCCGTCATGATGGTTCACGGAGGGCGAATCGGGTCGTGACAAGTTGGTATCAGAGCTCTAGGTTCATAGGAGTCATGGATCACAAGCCAGTTTATTAGAGTCTCGCTGATTGGTACAGAGACATCTGTACTTATCTACGAGAGGCTATGTAACTGTTAGGAAAATTTCCACTTCATTTGATTTCCTTATCGTGCGATATTTTGACATCACAGTTCTAAACTTCTGTCTTCTATTCTCTCACAAATGGTGAGGACACGTGTTACCCGAGCTGATCAGGCACCCGTGCCCCTACTACAGCCATCATAGGTCGGGGCCGGGGTAGAGGCCAAGGACGCACACGTGGTGCAGCAAGAGCACCTGCGCGAGCTACCACCGAGGTACCACCAGCAGTTCCAGCCGGAGTCCATGCCCCTGATACGTCTACTTCTACTATTACTCCAACTATTTAGGAGACTCTGACACAGTTCATGAGCATGTACACCACTTTGGCTCAGGCAAGGTTGCTTCCCTTGGCTACAGCCACATCCTAGGCCGGGGGAGGAGCATAGACTCCCGCCGCCCGCACTCTCGAGCAGCGAGTGCATGTGGATCAGGTCCTAGAGATTATTCCTATATCGCTTGTAGTGCCAGTTCTGTCCGAGGACAGGGCAGCAACTTCAGAAGATGAGCAGCAGAGACTTGAGAGGTTTAAGAAATATGATCCTCCGGTATTCAGTAGATTAGCATCAGATGATGCCTTGGGATTTCTGGAGGAGTGCCACGTATTCTCCGTACCATGTGTATATCAGGATCGAGCGGGGTTTCCTTCACTACTTTCCAGCTTCGAGGAATCGCCTATGAGTGATGGCGTAGCTATGAGTTAGACAGTCCGGATGAGGCTGCTTTGCTAACTTGGACCCAGTATTCAGATCTATTCCTGAGAGAGTTTGTTCCTCAGAGCCTCAAAGATGCACGACGCACTGAGATTGAGCATTTGTACCAGGGTGCTATGACTATCTCAGAGTATGATGTCCGTTACACTAGCTTGGCAAGACATGCACCAGCCTTGGTTTCTACTATTTGCGAGAGGGTTCGCCAGTTTATTGAGGGGCTTATTCCCAGCATCAGGTCTAGCGTGGCTTGTGAGTTGGAGATAGATAATCCTTATTAGCAGGTGGTGAGCATTGCTATGAGGATTTAGGGTATGCATGTTAGGGAGAGAGAGGAGAGGGAGGACAAGAGGTCTCAAGAGTCGGGCCATTATTTTGGTCCCCGTGCCCTAGTTGCAGGTCGTCATGGTAGGGGTTATATGAGTCACCCTATTCATTTAGCTCTTCCAGCAGCCAGTGGTATTCTAGCTCATCCTAGACCTCAGGAGCCTTATTATGCACCATCGGTATCTAGCGCGCCTCTTGTGCGGGGTGCTTTCAGAGGTTAATCTAGCAGACCTGGACTGAGCCAGTCATAGCCACCACATCCTCCTAGAGCTTGTTTTGAGTGTGGTGACACACGCCATGTGGTTAGGGATGCCCTAGACTAGTGAGGAGTGCACCTCCATAGATTTCTCAACCACAACGTGCCCCACAGAGTTCTCAGGCTATGGTTACAGCTCCAGTTGCTACCCCACCTGCTCAGCCAGGTAGAGGTGGAGGTTGGGGAGGTAGAGGTCGCCCTAGAGGGGGAGGCCAGGCCAGATACCTCCGACTTTGTCATCACAGGTATTATACTGGTTTGTCACAGAGATGCATCGGTTCTATTCGATCCATGCTCCACTTACTCTTATGTGTCTTCTTATTTTGCTCCGCATTTGGGTGTACCTCAGGATTCTTTGAATTCCCCTGTTTATGTTTCTATTTATGTGGGAGTTTTCTTGTTGTGGACCGTGTTTATCGGTCATGTTTGGTTGCTCTTAGTGGTTTTGAGACCAGAGCTAATTTATTGCCGCTTAGCATGGTAAATTTTGATATTATCTTGGGCATGGACTGATTATCACCCCATTATGCTATTCTTGATTGTCCCACCAAAATCGTGACGCTGGCTATGCCAGGTGTACCGCATGTTGAGTGGAGGGATACTTTAGATCACACTCCCAGTAGAGTTATTTCTTTTCTTAAAGCTCAGCGTATGGTTGAGAAGGGGTGTGACGCGTATTTAGCTTATGTGAGAGATGTCAGTATTGATACCCCTTCAGTTGATTCAGTCCTAGTAGTGCGGGATTTTCCCGATGTGTTTCTAACTGACCTTCCGGGCATGCCGCTTGATAGAGATATTGATTTTGGCATTGATCTGTTGTTGGGCACTTTTCCAATTTCTATTCCCTCGTATCATATGGCTTCTCCTGAGTTGAAGGAGTTGAAGGATCAGTTACAGGAATTGCTTGATAAAGGTTTTATTTGGCCCAGTGTATCACCTTGGGGTGCTCCTCTCTTGTTTGTGAAGAAAAATGATGGTTCCATACGTATGTCTATTGATTATCACTAGTTGAACAAGGTTACAGTGAAGAAACGTTATCCTCTACCTCGTATTGATGATCTGTTTTACCAGCTTTAGGGAGCACGAGTGTTTTCTAATATTGATTTGTGCTCAGGTTACCATCATTTGATGATTCGGGAGCCAGATATCCCTTAAACTTCTTTCAGGATACAGTATGGTCACTACGAGTTCCTTATTATGTCATTTGGGTTGACCAATGACCCAGTAGCCTTTATGCATTTGATGCATAGTATGTTCCAGCTGTATCTTGACTCGTTCGTCATTGTCTTTATTGATGATATTCTGGTGTATTCTTTGAGTCGTGAAGATTATGAGCAGCACCTGAGGACTGTGCTTCAGACTCTAAGAGAGAAGAAGTTATATGCTAAGTTCTTGAAATGTGAGTTTTGGTTGGATTCAGTGGCATTCTTAGGCCACATGGTATCGAGTGAGTGTATTCAGGTGGATCCGAAGAAGATAGAGGTTGTCTAAAGGTGGACCATACCATCCTCAACTACGGAGATCCACAGTTTCCTTGGCTTTGCGGGATACTACCATCATTTGTGGAGGGGTTTTCATCGATTGCATCCCCTATGACCAGGTTGACCTAGAAGGGTGCTCCGTTCCAGTGGACGGAGGAGTGTAAGGCAAGCTTTCAGAAGCTTAAGACAGCTTTGACTACAGCCCCAATTTTGGTATTGCCTTTAGGTTCGGGGTCTTATATGGTCTATTGTGATGCCTCGATGATTAGACTCAAAGCGGTGTTGATGCAGGACGATAAGTTGATTGCCTATGCATCCCGACAATTAAAGGTACATGATAAGAATTACCCTGTTCATGACCTTGAGTTAGCTGTCATTGTTCACGCTCTTAAGATCTGACGCCATTACTTATACGGGGTTCCCTTTGAGATTTATACTGACCATCAAAGCTTGCAGCACTTGTTCAAGCAAAAGAATTTAAATTTGCACCAGAAGAGGTGGTTAGAGTTGCTGAAGGATTATGACATCACTATTTTGTATCGCCCGGGCAAGGCCAATGTGGTGGCCGATGCTTTGAGTTGCCGGGCAGAGAGTTTGGGGATTTTGGCTTAATTACCAGCATCGGAGAGGCCTATGGCAATGGATGTTCAGGCTTTAGCTAGCCAGTTTGTAAGATTGGATCTTTTGGAGCCTAGTCGGGTTCTAGCTTGCGTGGTTTCTCGGTATTCCTTATTTGATCGTATCAGGGAGCGTCAGTATGATGACCCTTATTTGCTTGTCCTTAAGGACAATGTTTAGCACGGTGATGCCAGAGATGTGACCATTGGTGATGATGGGGTATTGAGGATGCAGGGTCGGATTTGCGTACCCTATGATGATGGGCTTCGAGAATTGATTCTAGAAGAGGCTCATAGTTTGTGGTATTCCATCCATCCGGGTGCTGCGAAGATGTATCAGGATATGAGGCAGCACTACTGGTGGAGGCAGATGAAGAAAGATATAATTGGATTTGTAGCTCGGTGCCTCAACTGTTAGCAGGTGAAGTATGAGCACCAGAGACCGAGTGGGTTGCTTCAGTAGATAGAGATTTCGGAATGGAAGTGGGAGCGGATCACCATGGACTTTGTAGTTGGCGTCCCACGGACTTTGAAGAAGTTCGATGCTATTTGGGTGATTGTGGATCGGCTGACCAAGTCTACTCATTTCATTCCCGTGTGTACTACTTATTCTTCGAAGCGGTTAGTGGAGATTTATATCCGGGAGATTGTTCGTCTGCATGGTATTCCAGTGTCCATCATTTCAGATAGAGGTACTTAGTTAACATCACGATTCTGGAGGGCCGTTCAACATGAGTTGTGTACTTGGGTGGAGTTGAGTACAACATTTCACCCTCAGACGGACGGATAGTCTGAGTGCACTATTCAGATTCTTAAGGATATGCTCTATGCGTATGTGATCAAGTTTGGAGGGTTTTAGGATCAGTTCTTTCCATTGGCGGAGTTTGCCTACAATAACAATCATCAGTCCAGCATTCAGATGGCGTCGTATGAGGCTTTATATGGTAGGTAGTGTAGATCTCTATTGGGTTGGTTTGAGCCGGGTAAGGCTAGACTATTAGGCACAGACTTGGTTCAAGATTCTTTGGAGAAGGTTAAGGTGATTCAGGATAGACTCCGTACAGCCCAGTCTAGACAGAAGTGTTACGTGGACAAAAGGTTCGTGATGTTTCCTATATGGTTGGAGAGGGGGTTCTGCTTCGGGTTTCGCCTATGAAGGGTGTTATGAGATTTGGGAAGAAAGGTAAGTTGAGTCCGAGGTTTATTAGCCCTTTTGAGATATTGAGGCATGTTGGGGAGGTTGCTTATGAGCTTGCCTTACCTCCCAGCTTGGCAGGAGTTCATCTGGTATTTCATGTTTCGATGCTTCAGAGGTATCACGGTGATCTATCACACGTGTTGGATTTAAGTTCAGTCCAGTTGGATAAGGACCTATCCTATGTTGAGAAGCTAGTGGCAATATTGGAAAGGTAGGTTAGGAAGCAATGGTCAAAGAACATTACGTCAGTGAAGGTTCAGTGGCGGGGTTAGCCGGTTGTTACCGAACAGGATATGCGCAGTTGTTACCCTCATCTTTTCACTACTTCAGGTATGTCTCTATGCTCGTTCGAGGACGAACGAATGTTTAAGTGTAGGACGATGTCACAAACCGGCCGGTTGTCTTAAGAATTAACTCCCCGATCCCCTATTAACTACTTTCCTCGAGTTTATTTCTCCTATTTTGATTTGCTGGGATGTTCGGTTTTGAAATTCGGAGAGTTTTGGGACACTTAGTCTCTAAATGAGAGTTTAAGTGTTGGAAAATTGACCGTAGTCAGAACAATGTGAAGATAGCCTCGGAATGGAAATATGATGGTTCCGTTAGCTCTGTTGGGTAATTTCGGGGTTAGGGGTGTGTTCGGATTGTGTTTTGGAGGTCCGTAGCTAATTTAGGCTTAAAATGCCAAAAGTTGAATTTTTAAAGTTTCTAGTTCGATAGTGAGATTTTGATCCGAGGGTCGGAATGGAATTTCGGAAGTTGGAGTAGCTCCGTAGTGTTGAATATGACGTGTGTGCAAAATTTCAGGTCATTCGAACGAGGTTTGATAGAGTTTTTGATCAAAAGCGTAATTTAGAAGATTTTGGAATCTTTAAGCTTGAATCCGATGCGAAATCGGTGTTTCGATGGTGTTTTGTGCATTCAGAAGGTTGGAGCAAGTTTGAATGAGGTTATAGGATATGTTGGTATGTTTGGTTGAGGTCCTGGGGGGCCTCGAGTGTTTTTCGGATGCTCAACGGGTCATTTTGGAACTTAGAGAAATTGCAAAAAATTGCAGCAGCCTAGTTCTGGTTTCCTTCTTCGCGTTCGTGAAGAGGAGCTGGGGCTGGGGGAGGTTTAATTCTTCGCGTTAGCGAAGATTCTCCCGCGTTCGCGAAGATGAGAGGTCTTATACCTACGCGTTCGCGATGGTATTCCCGCGTTCGCGTAGAAGGAGGAAATTGTGCACCGCGTTCGCAACTAAGGGATCGCGTTCGCGATGAAGCAATGCTGGACCAAGTGAAGTTGTGCTTCGCGAACGCGAGGGTCCTTCTGCATTGGCGAAGAAGGAAATACCTAGGCAGAATATAAAATTTCAAAATCGAGGGTTTAGTCATTTTTATCAAAACATAAACTTGGGAGCTCGAATTTGAGCGAGATTTTGAGGGATTTTTAGAGATATCGATAGGGTAATAATTCTAAACTCCTTTTTTCTTATAACCCATTAATCTAAACATGAATTCATCATTTAATTTTTGGGATTTGTATGAAAATTGAGGAAAAAGTTCTTAGATCAAGAAATTGAGTTTTGATAGGGGATTTGACATTCGATTGAGATAATTTTTATATGGCTAGACTCGTGAGAGTGTGAAAATTCTGGAAATGTAAATTTTACCCGATTCTGAGATGTGGGCTCGAGGGGCGTTTTGGTCACTTTACCTAATTTCTCTTATTAGCTTAGAATTTAATTGTAGAATCAATTACTTGAAGTGTTATTTACATTATGCAATTGAATTGATAGATTTGGGACATTTGGGGTCGAGTACTCGTGGCAAGAGCGTGGTTTCAGGTTGATTTGAGCTAGTTCGAGGTAAGTGGCTTGCCTAACTTTGTGTGGGGGGCCTTCCCCTTAGAATTTGGTATATTTCCTATTTGAAATGTCATGTACGTGAGTTGACGAGTGCGTACTTGAGCTAATTGTTGAAAATCATGTTTTCTTTAAGTTATTTCAATTGAGTTCATATTTCCTGTTTATTTTTACTTGAAAATTTAACTTGTTGTTAGTTAGAAAAACATCTTTAATTGACCTAATTGCCTATTTGCTTAAACTGCCTTAATTGAATTACGTGAAGCATGTTAGGCTAGAATTACCTATTTACTTAGTACGAAATTTAGTTTAATTGAGTATTCTTGAGTTGCTGCCATGTGTTTTACTTTGAGACTACGAGACGGCATCCCGGGAGATCCCCTGTATGTATTTATGATTTGAACTGAGGTGTGGGATACCAAGAGATCTCTGGCATATATATTGAGTATACCGAGTGATCATCGGGATACAAAGAGATCCCTTGTATACATAGAGTATACCAAGAGATCATCGAGATACCAAGAGATCCCCGACTATCATCCTTGTTTTAAGTGGTACTTTCTGGTGTTTTGTCTTTTTCTCTATTTCAATTATTGTATTCCTTATTATCCTGTATAGATTCTTACTATAGATTCTCAATTGTTCTGCTAATCTTATTCGGTCATCTTTATATTTATTTAATCTTAGTAGGGCCCTGACCTTCCTCGTCACTACCCTACCGAGGTTAGGCTTGGCACTTAGTGAGTACCGATGTGGTGTACTCATGCCCTTTATGCGCATGTTTTTCATGTGCAGATCCAGGTACCACTACTCAAGCCTACCATCTTTGAGGCGAGGTGATTCCACGGGACTTCGAGGTATATCCATTGCGTTCGCAGACCGAGGAGTCTCTCTCTCTATTCTATCTTACAGGGATAGCCCTTCTATCTTTACTGTTGATGTAGTCATTCCGGAGTTAGAGCATTTTACTATGTTTAATAGCTTGTGATTCATGGGTTTCCGGGTTTTGGGGGTATGTAGTGGTTTTGAGAAGTTAAATATTGTTTATGCCGAGCGGCACCTTTAAAATGATGTTTCCTTTCTCTGTTTCTATTTTAAATTATTTTCCCTTTTATTTCGCAAGTTTGGATTATTTTTCCACATTTTAGGCTTACCTAGTCGTAGAGACTAGGTGCCGTTACAATGGCTCATGGAGGGCGAACCGGGTCGTGACAAGTTGGAATTAGAGCTCTAGGTTGATAGGAGTCATGGATCACAAGCCAGTTTATTAGAGTCTCGCTGATCGGTACGGAGACATCTATACTTATCTACGAGAGGCTATGTAACTGTTAGGAAAATTTCCACTTCATTTGATTTCCTTATCGTGCGATATTTTGACATCACAGTTCTAAACTTCTGTCTTCTATTCTCTCACAAATGGTGAGGACACGTGTTACCCGAGCTGATCAGGCACTCGCGCCCCCTACTGCAACCGTCAGAGGCCGAGGCCAGAGTAGAGGGCGAGGGCGCGCACGTGGTGCAGTCGGAGCACCTGTGCGAGCTGCCCCCGAGGTATCACCAACAGTTCCAGCCAGAGTCCATGCCCCTGATACACCTACTGCTACTACTACTTCAGCTTTTCAAGAGACTCTAGAACAGTTCATGAGCATGTACACCACTTTGGCTCGGGTAGGGTTTGTAAGCACGTGATTTTTGCCCTATATGAGAATTACTCCCAAAAAATTCAAAAATAAAGTAATTTTTCTTGGTGTGCAATTTTGTGATATTTTGAATAATTATTTGTATTTGTCTGTGCATGTTTATTTGTTAAATTAATAAAAATACAAAAATATGTCGCATTTTGCATGTAGGATTTAATTCTACAATTGTTAGTAATTAAATTAGTTTTACAGAAATTAAAAATTACAAAAATAGGCATCTTTTGCATTTTAGCATTTAATGTCCAAATGAACAATTTTATGCTTAATTATTACTTAATTGTGCGTTAATTATTATTGAGAGTTAATTTGTGCTTTTATAACTTAATTTAGTTCTTAATAATAATTTAAGTACTTTTATAATTTAGTTTTAGAAAATAAAAGAAGAAAAGAGAACAAAAATACAAAAGAAAATCGGATTGGGCCACTTCTTCAATTGTAAGCCAAAGGCCCAAAAAATTGCCCAATCTTCTCCATGACCCAGTCCACTTCAGACCGGGTCGACCCGGTCCGCCCCATTGACCCATTAACCCAATACCCTTTCTTCATTTTGTCAAAACACAAAACAAAAGACAAAGGAAAAACCCTAAAAATGGTCCGCCCCCTTCCCTTTGCTTCTTCTTCCCCAAGCTCAAAAAACACACAACCATGGCAGCCTTTACCCCCAACACACACACACACACAGACCACCTAAGCCCCCCCCCCCCCCCCCGCTGTTGCGTCTTCAGTCGATGGACATAACCAGGCGACCAAACGACCACAGTCTGTTGACTCCCTTTCACCATCGTCGCGTTCCAAACGTGCTGCTGCTACCCGTTCCACCTTCTTCTTCAGTTAGTGCTGATGCTCCTTCTTCTTCCTCGACCTCACCTTCGTCTTCTTCTCCGCCATTGTTGCATCGACCGTTGTTGCTGCCTCGACGAACAGTTGCTTCTCTCTCCGAGCTACTGCTGTCCGCCATAGCCTTCCTCCTCGACGAGCAGCTGCTCGACGTCCTTAAGCCAAACGGACCCATCGAGCTGCTTCACCATGAACGACGACAAGCAGTCCGACGTGGCTGTTGTCACTGCTCCGTCATCACTGTAGCAGCTGCTACGTCCAACGCCTTCTTCATCTTCTTTTGGTCGAGTCCAGCCTTCAGTCCCAAGTTTTAGTCAAGGCCGCCTTCAGTCCCAAAACATGATTCGACCATCTCGTTTGGTTGAGTTTTAGTCGAGGTCGTTGAGCGTAGTTTTGAGTTCGCCAAGTTTAAAAGGAAGTCGAGTTCGTCGTTGAGTCCGGACAGGTTTATTCCCATCCGAGGTTCGTCGAAACAGTCCATGAAATCGAATTCATCGTTGTTCGATCTGGTTAGTAGTTTTTGAGTTTTATTTTGTCCGTATTTTTCTTTGATATTTTCGAATCTAAAATCGGCAAATGTTTGTTTTGTTTATCGTTTGAATTAATTTTTAGTACATGTTCATGTGTTGTTTGTTAAATTAATTTTTCAGATTTCAAATGAAAGATTAATTAGTTATTTTTCATGTTTATTTCATGTTTGTATTGTTGTTTAAGTGAATATTTGTTAGTTTAATGTTTGTTAGATTCAAATTGAAATTTAATTGGTTATTTCTTCAATTTGTTTCATGTTGTTCTGTATTTTCCAGAAATCATTAATGTTGTTTGAGTCATGTGAATCCGTCATGTTTTGTTGCTTAAAGATAGATTTAATTCATGTTCGTCTTGGTTTGAAGTTCATGTGTAAATTCAGTGATTTAAAGTGAGTTTATGTTTGTTTGTGATTTGCTTGATTAAATTTGAATCATGCATATTGTTGTTTGTATTATTGTCTCTTTGTTCATCCATTAATTGTCTAAATTAACCAGGATTGGTTCCCGATATGGTTGATTTATTTCCATTAATTTGGAGTTTGTGTTGTTCGTCATGTTCATGTAAGTTGTTGTTGAAGATTGTTGAGAAATTGGTCATCTTGACTATATTTTGGTTAAGTTATGATTAATTGATTGTTTAGAGCTGAGGGGGTAGTTTGGTAAATTGCAATCCATTCAGGGGTAGATTTGTAATTGCAATAAGGTCGGAGGGGTAGTTTGGTAATTGTACATTTTGTAATTTTTTATGTAAAGCATGAAGGACAAAATGAAATGGGGTGGGTTGTGATATAATTGTTTAATATAAAGGGGGGACAAGACAAATTATAATGGGAATGAATCTTGTATTTATTTATGTTAGGCATGGGGGACAAAATATAATGGGGTGGTGTGATATATTTATTTAATGTAATGGGGATGAGTGGGAAGATAATGGGTTTGGTAGAGAAAATGGGTTGATTTTAATTGATTAAAAGATTTATGGGATGGGATATAAGTAGAAGTCTTGAAATCAGATATGGGGGATATACACAGACAGAGAGAGAAGAACAGAAAGAAAATAAGAGAGAGAAAAAAGGGCTGAACATTTAGGAGAGAGAAAATTCCGAAAAATATTTAAACTTAAAAAATAAAAATAAAAACTAAAAAAAAATCTTCTGCTTCCTTTCATTGTTTGAAATCAGAATTAATTGTTGTTTCATCAAAGCTTGAAGCTTTTGTTTTTTTGGGATTACTGCTCCACTGGTTTGCAAACTCTGTTCCTGGGTTGTTACTGCTGTTGGACTATTGTTGATGTGATGTATTGTTATTACTGATGCTGATTCTCATCTTCATCTTCTTTTGTTTCCAATATTAGGTACACAACTGTAATTTTGGCATTTTGTAAGCCGAAATGAAGAATGGAGTGTTAAATTTTTAATTTAGTTTAAATTTTTTTTGTATTGTATTTAGATTATTCATGTATTATTATTCTGTAAATCACTGTCATTTGGCATAATTAGGCATGTTATAGCGATATATTAAATAACGCATTAACCTGATTATTAGGAAATATATTTAAGCCTGATTACTAATTAAAACTGTTTAATAATCAAAATAGAAGAAATAACGTAAAAAATGGCGTTATTGAATCAGTTTGGCAAAAATTGACTGAGTTCCTTATTCATAAGGTTTTTTGTCAACGTAAGGTTTTTTGTCAACGTTAAGTTAATCGGAATCATGTAGTTAATTTCAGTTAAAACATGAATTAGTTTGCCAATCAAGTATTAGGACATGATGTGAATTAAAACAAGGTTAGTTAAGGTTAAATTGTTTAATTTTTAGAAATATGGTTTAGTAACCAAGTTTATTTTCCAATTTTCAGTATTTGTAAATAATTAATTTCAATAAGCTTAAGTCATACTAACAATATGAATTTTAATCCAACTATGGGATAATTAGTTTTTTTTTTGGACAATTCCATGTTGTTTGTAATTATAATTTTAGTAATATTACTTTCCATTAATATTCGTTTTAAATTAGTTATTTTTAAGTATGTAGAGATTGACTTCATAATTATATACAAACTTAGTAATAATAAAGATGTAGTCATAAAAGGGTATTCATAAAAATAAGGGAGGATCTCGTTAAAAAATAAATAAATATAAATAATACAAAAAATTGCAGTCCTCCAATCTTTTTTTTTAATATAAGAAAATACCTAGATTCCGAGATGGGCGATTTAGTAAAATTCACAGTCCTACATAATAGTATCATAACGCGTAGTATTTTGGCGCATATTTAATAAGGTTATTTTCTTAAATACGGGTGTACATTTATGTAACCCAAATCACGATCTTGACGAAGTCAAAATGCGTCAAAAAATCACGTGTGCACTGGTTGTTGCGTGGTTCGAGATGCGTTTTCACGACGTTGCAATTTTGTATAAAATAAATAATGATAAAAGCGGTTTTAAAAGTTAAATTTGCATATAAGTTCTTAATTGTTTAAAAATCAGATAAATGAGCCAAATATGACAATTGAGCGACCGTGCTAAAACCACGGAATTCGGGAATGCCTAATACCTTCTCCCGGGTTAACAGAATTCCTTATCCGGATTTCTGGTTCGCGGACTGTAATACAGAGTCATTCTTTTCCTCGATTCGGGATTAAAATTGGTGACTTGGGACACCCTAAATCTCCCAAGTGGCGACTCTGAAATAAATAAATAAATCCCGTTTCGATTGTCCTTTAATTGGAAAAACTCCTTGCACCCTCTCGGGGGCGGAAAAAGGAGGTGTGACAGCTCTGGCGACTCTGCTGGGGATATCCTTCTATGGTAACCCAGAACCACTGGTTCGGGGTTAGAGATTCGAGCTTAGATAAATTGTTATATTTGATTTTATCTGATTTTTATATATTTGAGCCTAATGTGCTAAATGCTGCTTTTACCGCTTTGATATTATTTGAACTGTACATATAAACTGTGCCGAAACCTTTCTCTTCTTACCTCCGGGGAGAAGCTCGCTGGACGAGACTCCCTATTCTGTTAGTGTCAATACCTGAAATAAGAAAGAGGACGGATAAGTTACGAAGCCGGATGGCCTTTTGGTTCCCGGTAAGTTGCCCCCTCCTCGACTCGAGTTGTCCGCTCGGGTACACAGTCTAGAACATATACCCAGGTTATAAACCTAGTATAATGAAACTTCATGCGGGATCCCTAGTAGGAACGCTTATTTGCATCACGTTGCATTTGACTTAGGGGACTCAACACAGGGGTTGGGTCCGTCTAGGACTAGCAACCTGAAATGAAAAGACCATTCTGATGCATCCTACTTGCTCTGTACATATATTTGTTTCGAACTTGCATGTTGACCGGTTTCTGAATCTCGGGAATGTTGGAAAATTGAAGGAAAAAAAAGAGAAAAAAAAAGGAAAAAGAATATATCAGTTAGGGAGTTAATTAATTATTTTAGAAAAAATCAATGACCAATTACTGGCGAAATTCTGCCGAAATTTTGGAAAAAAAAAGAGGAAAATATTTTATTTTGTTTTACTAAAAAATATAGAAAAAAAAGTCTTTTATTTTTGGAAAAATAGATTGTTTTATTGTTTGTTGAAAATAAAAAAAAATCGTTATTTTGTCTTTTTCAAAAATAGAAAAGGAAAATAGATTGTCTTGCCAGAAAAAAATAAAAATGGAAAAGAGTCATGTTTTAAAATAGTTCGGTTAATTTGCCCGAACTACGCGGGTTTGATTCTCACCGGATGTGAGATACGTAGGCAACCCTCATCGGGTCCAACCCCACCTTTTGCTAAAATAGCCAAAAACAAATAAATAAATAAAAAAAACATGTCAAATTTTAATTGTGTCATAAAGAAGTCGGGTGACGCTGTTTTGTCAAAACATAGCCGAATGTTCCCGAAAGGGACGCCGGAAGGCTGACTTTGCATAAACAGCCACCTTTGGGTCATTTTTTAAGATTTGGTCCAGTTGACCCACACAGCCTTAAAAATCTTCGTCCCCGAGGTGTTGAAAGGCCTTGTTTGCAACATTGAGTTTTCCATTTTTGAAAAATGATATAAAAGAGTCATAAATAAGTCAGGTGACGCTGTTTTGTCATAAATAGCCGAATGTTCCCGAAAGGGGCGCCGGAAGGCTGACTTTGCATAAACAGCCACCCTTTTGGGTCATGTTTAGGATTTTTAGTCTAGTTGACCCACACAGCCCTATAAATCTTCGTCCCCGAGACGCTGAAAGGCCGTGTTTGCAACACCAGGTTTTTATTGTAATTTGAAAAGAAAAAAGAGTCAACGGTTAGGTGAATACCGTTGGGATTTTTGGTCAAAAATAAGCCGAGCCAGCTTCGGCCGCGTCTTAAACCGTTCTTGCCGAAATAGCCTTAGAGTGTCTTTCAGTTGTCGAAAGGCTATTTTCGTAAAAGAACGGACAAATTTGTAAAGTGTCATAAAATAATCCTCCCCGGCCTCAAAATTCATGTGAAATTTGGAAATGGCCACATTTGCAAAAATAGCCATTTGGATGCATTTGTCAAACGGAGAAAGGGAGCTGGCATTTTGTTTTGAGTTTGTAAATATTTTGATTAGAATATGTGGGTTATTTGATTTTCGAGTTTGTAGGTCATCTTCAAACCTTTGAAACCCAGTTTATTTTAATATGAAAATTGAAAAAAAAATGTTTAGTATTGTTTATCTTTTATTGGTTCAAACTACGCAAGGTCTGATTCATGCGGGGTCATGATACGTAGGCAATCTCCATAAGATTCGACCACAACAAAAAAAAATGAAAAAAAGAAAAATGAAAAAAAAGAGAAAAATGAAAAAAAGAAAAAAGAAAAAAATCAAAAAAAAAGAAAGAAAAAAAGAAAGAAAAAAGAAAGAAAAAAAAAATTAAAAAAAATTAAAGATCGAAAAAAAAAAGAAAAAAAACGAAAAAAAGATGTTGTTAATGAGGACCGATGAAGTCCATTCTAACCTGTTTGTTTCCCAAATAAAGTTAAGGTGGTTGGTTTGTGGTAAGCCAGACAATGACACCCAGAATCCTTTACTTGCACCTCATGATACACACTCTGCTGGGATTAGGCCTGATAACAGAAGCACTTGAATCCTATTGGGGACTTGTTGACTAAGGTTGATGATATTGAAGTTGGTAATGGTCTAGGCAATACTGATGCGAAGCTTAGTGGCTACGATGCCAAGTTTGATAAAATGGGAAGATGCTCTGTTCCTTGGTTAGCAAAAGAGAAGCTGGTGGTGGCTTATTTTGTTGTCGTTTCTGTTGTCCGGATTATTCTTAGGGTTGTAATCCGAATATTTTCTTGTGTCAAACCTTCCTATCTTTCCAATTTTGTCATATCAGTTTGTTTAAGTTTTGTCGAGGCTGTGTTAGGATTTTATTCTGGTTGTTTTGTTTGTTTTATTGTTCAAACCATCTCGCCGGTATTCTAATACAAAGTCGGTCTTTTGTTATTTCCAGTCATCTTTTTGTTTAGTCCTTTTATCATTTTTGTTCAATGCCGATTCTAGGGACATGACATGCGCACCTAGTTTGGGCCTAATCTTAAAAGTTAATCATAAAACCCTGGGAAGGTGATCAAAGCATTTAAAGGAAATAAGAACGGTTTGAGATTATTTGAAGCCCGAGTCATGTGGAACTGGAGTAAGTAAAACATAAAGAAAATCGTTAAATGCAAGATTCGCCAAATTGGCATGAGGGTCGTTCATGAGAGTGAGAGTGTCGCCCAACGGTGCTTTAGAAATGACAAATGAAAAAGCAAGTGTTTAACATATTTGTCAAGTCCAGCACCATCGGAAGAGACTATAAATCTATGATCAATTGTGTTGTTTGCACTTGGCATGATTTGAAGACTGGAATGACGAAGACATTTTGTTCTGCTATCTAAACACTTTATCCTTCGTTACCCCCCTTTGAGCCTTATTTATTTTCTTTCATACCCCTCGTTCGGAATCAATAGCAACGACTAGGAAATACGAGCCTGGAAGGTAAAGAAAAAAAAAACAAAATAAGAAGAAGAGAAAAATGATAACAAAAAAAACAAAAGAAAGTCAAATGAAAACAGAGGAATTGGGAACTACATTTGACCTGATTCCTCAAAGAGGATACGTAGGCGCCTCACGGCTCGGTCACAGTGTACATGGTGTAATAAAAAAAATTAAAAAAATATATAATAATAAATAATCCCCAACCAAGAAACTGGGGCAAGGGTTGCGCTTGTTGTAAATAAATATGATTTCGAAGGTTGTAATTTTTAACCCCAAATTTATTTTGTTTTTTGAGCCTTTAATACCCTTTATTTCTAAGCCTATCCAAAAAACCCACATTACGGTCCAAAGAAAGACCTTCTGACCAGTCTGCAAAAGATGCCAAGTCAGACAAATGAGAGTCTTACCGGCGAACATAACATTCTGTTCCACAGCAGAAAGGACTCTATTCTCCAGTAGAGAGAGTCCTACCGACAACACTCCAAATCCCCAGCTGGAAAGTGATATAAATAAGAGAGTCTTATCGGTGAAAATCTTCACGGACACCATAAGGCGATGAAAGCTGAGAGAAAACCCAAAATGAGAGAGGCTTGATAGTGAAAACCCTTCGGGCACTACAAGTCGAATAAGATTGGGAATCAGATGGGGGATAGGCCACATATACATGTCATGACCATTAGAGTCGGTGTCTGCGTTTGATAGGTTTTTTTATTTATATTTTCCTTTGTTAAAGAGTCATCATTTTCCTTTGTCTTTTATTCTGTTCCTTTTTATCTTTCTCCTTTCATAGAAAAATACCCCAGTAGAGTCTGTTTGGTCAGAACCAGTGGGAAATGACTTCAAAATAGGCCATCAGCTTTCCAAATATGCAAGATGAGATCTGACTAGTACATCCAAGTGGTATAGTCAGCAAGGAACAAGCGCGAGGCCAGTGTCAAAAAAGATATCCCCAGCAAAAAGGAATTGACAAAAGGATTGACGAGTGTCAAGAGGGATATCCTTGCCAAAACCAAGGTTATAAACCTCAAGGCCAAGGCCCATGAACAAAGCAAGGAAAGCAGTGAGCATGATTTGGAGAAATTCATGCGAGACTAAAAGGTCGGAAAAATGCAAGTTTCCGAGCTATGCCACAAAAGAAGAGGGATATCCCCAGCAAATAATATCATCCCCAACAAGTTGTGGAGCGCAGAGCAAGGAAGGAGAAAAGGAAAAGCCATCCCAGTAGGAGTATCACAACCAACCACCATGTTTTAAACTAACAAATTTTGTTTGATTTGAAACAGGTAAAGGAAATGGCATTGATGACAGAAATGCATGCCATAAGGGAGACTGTCAAACTGGGGCAGAAAACTTTCCTTTCATTTGGAAAATTTTCTGGAAGTCAGGTACCCATTCGAGGAAGAATAAAGATAGCACCAGTCTCATGGGAAGTGGTGTTTGAACCAGTGTTGCCCCAGCATAATAAGTTTCAATGGAGGAAGTATTCCCCAGCAGACAGAATAAAAGGATGACACTTGTGCTCAGAAAAGCAAAAAGTCATTATCATCCCCAGCAGCTTCCAGAAGAATGAAGCATCGATTTGAAGGGATAAAATTCCCCAGCAACGTTATCCTCAACAACGTTATCCCGAGAAGATAACACTTTTATCCCCAGCAGTGTTGAAAAAAAAAAAAGCAAAAAGAAAAAAAAATTGAATTTGAAGGAGGGGAAGAAAGGAGACTTCCCCAGTAGTATTATCCCCAGCAATCAGGAGCCCACCTGGAGAATAAGGGAATACAATGGAAGTATCAGCAATCAGGAGCCCACCTGGAGAATAAGGGAATACAATTCAAATTTTAAGTAATCAGGAGCCCCCTCTGAAAAATAGAATGGTGATTTGTTGGTTGAAGTTGGGAGGAAGTCAGGAGCCCCCTGAAGAACAGAATGGTGATTTGTTGGTTGAAGTTGGGAGCCCGCCCATATAACAGAGGAATACATTCAGTCTTTTCATTTCAAAAAAAAAAAAAAACAACCGAAAAAAAGAAAAAGGGGGAAGTAGTTTGCAGAGGAATGAAACATCTTACTCAAAAGGAAGTAATTTAAGGAGTAAGATAACACATTTACTCAGCAGAGTTATCCACAGCAGTGTTATCCCCAGTGGATCATCGAGATGTAGAAGCATCCTCGACAGAGTTTCGGGCAACCCAGAGTGGGTAAGGAAGAAAAGGAAAGTCATCCCCAGCAAAATAATCCCCAGCAGTTTCGAGGGAAGACAACACAGGTAAGTAAATAATTCAGGAAGAAGGAAATGGTTCACGCATAGGAGACACACTTCCTAAGTGAAGATTTCATTAATAGGAGACGCACTTCCTAGTTTGAAATCATTAAATTTTCACCCATAAGAGATGCATTTCCTTCTAAGTTTACTTTGACTCATAGGAGATGCATTTCCTCATAAGTTTAGTTTCACCCATATGAGAGGCATTTCCTCCTAAGTTTAGTTTCACCCATAGGAGAGGCATTTCCTCCTAAGTTTGTTTTTACCCATAGGAGACGCATTTCCTCCTACGTTTAGTTTTACCCATAGGAGATGCATTCCCTCCTAAGTTTGTTTTAGTTTCACCCATAGGAGATGCATTTCCTCCTAAGTTTGTTTTAGTTTCACCCCATAGCAGAGGCATTTCCTCCTAAGTTTATTTTACCCATAGGAGAGGCATTTCCTCCTAAGTTGTTGTTGAAATCAGGAGTCCGCCTGAAGAACGGAGACATACAGCTTAAATTTGAAAAGTTAAGAGTCCGCTTGGAGAATAGAGGCATTCAATTTCAAATTTAGCAATCAGGAGTCCGCCTGGAGAACAGAGACGTACTTTTCAAGTTTGATGTCAGGAGTCCGCCTGTAGAACAGAGACGTACTTTTCAAGTTTGATGTCAGGAGTCCGCCTGAAGAACGGAGATATACAGCTTAAATTTTAAAAGTCAGGAGTCCTCCTGGAGAATAGAGACATTCAATTTCAAATTTAGCAATCAGGAGTCCGCCTGGAGAACAGAGACATACTTTTCAAGTCTGATGTCAGGAGTCCGCCTGAAGAACGGAGACACACAGTTCAAGTATTGGTTGAAGTCAGGAGCCCCCCTGAATAACAGAATGGCGATTTATTGGTTGAAGTCAGGAGCCCCCCTGAATAACAGAATGGCGATTTATTGGTTAAAGTCAGGAGCCTGCCTGAAGAGAGGAATGACGTTTATTTTTAAAGTTGTTGTTGAAGTTGGGAGCCCGCCCATAGAACAGAGGCATACATTTTAGTGTTTTTATTCCAAATGTTGAAGTTGGGAGCCCGCCCAGATAACAGAGGCATACATTTCAGTCTTTACATTTCAAGAGTTGAAGTTGGGAGCCCGCCCAGATAACAGAGGAATACATTTCAGTCTTTATATTTCAAGCGTTGAAGTTGGGAGCCCGCCCAGACAACAGAGGCATACATTTCAGTCTTTAATTTTCAAGTGTTGAAGTTGGGAGCCCGCCCATATAACAGAGGAATACATTCAGTCTTTAATTTCAAGTATTGAAGTTGGGAGACCGCCCATAGAACAGAGGCATACATTTCAAGATCAAGTCAGAGGACAATAAAACAGAGGGTTACAATAGGAATCCCAAGCAGGAAACAACAAAATTCCCCGGCACCGGGAAACAGAAGGTTGCAACAAGAGGTCACAGTACAAACTCAAGTACATGTGTCAAAAGAAGAAAAACACCGGAAGAAATGCAAGCAGACAAGGAATCAAGGCAACAAAAACAAATTGTACTCTAGCCTAGCTTCTTGTTTTCTTTTAAGCAAGGTGTAACAAGGAGATCGGTAAGCAGTAGTAAGATCATGCAACAACAATAACAATGCAGTCCCACGGTAGTCCCAACTACCAAAAAACTTCCCGAACGACATTGACCTGATTCCTGTTTAGCCCAGGATATGTAGGAAACCTTTGAAGCAAAGGTTCGGTCAAATCTTTTTCAAAAAATGCTTCACACGGATTACCCGGATGGGCAAAAATCGCTCGCTTTATCTTTGCACGAAAACCCTTCGTGTCTTCGGGCAAAGAGGGGCAGCTGTAAGCACGTGATTTTTGCCCTATATGAGAATTACTCCCAAAAAATTCAAAAATAAAGTAAATTTTCTTGGTGTGCAATTTTGTGATATTTTGAATAATTATTTGTATTTGTCTGTGCATGTTTATTTGTTAAATTAATAAAAATACAAAAATATGTCGCATTTTGCATGTAGGATTTAATTCTACAATTGTTAGTAATTAAATTAGTTTTACAGAAATTAAAAATTACAAAAATAGGCATCTTTTGCATTTTAGCATTTAATGTCCAAATGAACAATTTTATGCTTAATTATTACTTAATTGTGCGTTAATTGTTATTGAGAGTTAATTTGCGCTTTTATAACTTAATTTAGTTCTTAATAATAATTTAAGTACTTTTATAATTTAGTTTTAGAAAATAAAAGAAGAAAAGAGAACAAAAATACAAAAGAAAATCGGATTGGGCCACTTCTTCAATTGTAAGCCAAAGGCCCAAAATATTGCCCAATCTTCTCCATGACTCAGTCCACTTTAGACCGGGTCGACCCGGTCCGCCCCATTGACCCATTAACCCAATACCCTTTCTTCATTTTGTCAAAACACAAAACAAAAGACAAAGGAAAAACCCTAAAAATGGTCCGCCCCCTTCCCTTTGCTTCTTCTTCCCCAAGCTCAAAAAACACACAACCATGGCAGCCTTTATCCCCAACACACACACACACACACACGTCGTCGGACCATCTAAGTACCCCCCCCCCCCCCCCCCCCGCTGTTGCGTCTTCAGTCGATGGACAGAACCAGGCGACCAAACGTCCATAGTCCGTTGACTCCCTTTCACCATCGTCGCGTTCCAAACGTGCTGCTGCTACCCGTTCCACCTTCTTCTTCAGTTGGTGCTGATGCTCCTTCTTCTTCCTCGACCTCACCTTCATCTTCTTCTCCGCCATTGTTGCATCGACCGTTGTTGCTGCCTCGACGAACAGTTGCTTCTCTCTCCGAGCTACTGCTGTCCGCCATAGCCTTCCTCCTCGACGAGCAGCTGCTCGACGTCCTTAAGCCAAACGGACCCATCGAGCTGCTTCACCATGAACGACGACAAGCAGTCCGACGTGGCTACTGTCACTGCTCCGTCATCACTGTAGCAGCTGCTACGTCCAACGCCTTCTTCATCGTTTTTTGGTCGAGTCCAGTCTTCAGTCCCAAGTTTTAGTCAAGGCCGCCTTCAGTCCCAAAACATGATTCGACCATCTCGTTTGGTTGAGTTTTAGTCGAGGTCGTTGAGCGTAGTTTTGAGTTCGCCAAGTTTAAAAGGAAGTCGAGTTCGTTGTTGAGTCCGGACAGATTTATTCCCATCTGAGGTTCGTCGAAACAGTCCATGAAATCGAATTCATCGTTGTTCGATCCGGTTAGTAGTTTTTGAGTTTTATTTTGTCCGTATTTTGCTTTGATATTTTCGAATCTAAAATAGGCAAATGTTTGTTTTGTTTATCGTTTGAATTAATTTTTAGTTCATGTTCATGTGTTGTTTTTTAAATTAATTTTTCAGATTTCAAATGAAAGATTAATTAGTTATTTTTCATGTTTATTTCATGTTTGTATTGTTGTTTAAGTGAATATTTGTTAGTTTAATGTTTGTTAGATTCAAATTGAAATTTAATTGGTTATTTCTTCAATTTGTTTCATGTTGTTATGTATTTTCCAGAAATCATTAATGTTGTTTGAGTCATGTGAATCCGTCATGTTTTGTTGCTTAAAGATAGATTTAATTCATGTTCGTCTTGGTTTGAAGTTCATGTGTAAATTCAGTGATTTAATGTGAGTTTATGTTTGTTTGTGATTTGCTTGATTTAATTTGAATCATGCATATTGTTGTTTGTATTATTGTCTCTTTGTTCATCCATTAATGGTCTAAATTAACCAGGATTGGTTCCCGATATGGTTGATTTATTTCCATTAATTTGGAGTTTGTGTTGTTCATCATGTTCATGTAAATTGTTGTTGAAGATTGTTGAGAAATTGGTCATCTTGACTATATTTTGGTTGAGTTATGATTAATTGATTGTTTAGAGCAGAGGGGTAATTTGGTAAATTGCATTGCATTCGGGGGTAGATTTGTAATTGCAATAAGGTCGGAGGGGTAGTTTGGTAATTGTACATTTTGTAATTTTTTATGTAAAGCATGGAGGACAAAATGAAATGGGGTGGGTTGTGATATAATTGTTTAATATAAAGGGGGACAAGACAAATTATAATGGGAATGAATCTTGTATTTATTTATGTTAGGCATGGGGGACAAAAAATAATGGGGTGGTGTGATATATTTATTTGTTGTAATGGGGATGAGTGAGAAGATAATGGGTTTGGTAGAGAAAATAGGTTGATTTTAATTGATTAAAAGATTTATGGGATGGGATATAAGTAGAAGTCTTGAATCAAAAAGGAGGAACGAATCTGAATATAGAGAAGAACAGAAAGAAAATAAGAGAGAGAAAAAAGGGCTGAACATTTAGGAGAGAGAAAATTCCGAAAAATATTTAAACTTAAAAAATAAAAATAAAAATAAAAACTAAAAAAAAATCTTCTGCTTCCTTTCATTGTTTGAAATCAGAATTAATTGTTATTTCATCAAAGCTTGAAGCTTTTGTTTTTTTAGGATTACTACTCCACTGGTTTGCAAACTCTGTTCCTGGGTTGTTACTGCTGCTGGACTGTTGTTGATGTGCTGTATTGTTATTACTGCTACTGATTCTCATCTTCATCTTCTTTTGTTTCCAATATCAGGTACACAACTGTAATTTTGGCATTTTGTAAGCCGAAATGAAGAATGGAGTGTTAAATTTTTAATTTAGTTTTAATTTTTTTTGTATTGTATTTAGATTATTCATGTATTATTATTCTGTAAATCACTGTCATTTGGCATAATTAGGCATGTTATAGCGATATATTAAATAACGCCTTAACCGGATTATTAGGAAATATATTTAAGCCTGATTACTAATTAAAACTGTTTAATAATCAAAATAGAAGAAATAACGTAAAAATGGCGTTAATGAATCAGTTTGGCAAAAATTGACTGAGTTCCTTATTCATAATGTTTTTTGTCAACGTAAGGTTTTTTGTCAACGTTAAGTTAATCGGAATCATGTAGTTAATTTCAGTTAAAACATGAATTAGTTTGCCAATCAAGTATTAGGACATGATGTGAATTAAAACAAGGTTAGTTAAGGTTAAATTGTTTAATTTTTAGAAATATGGTTTAGTAACCAAGTTTTTTTTTCCAATTTTCAGTATTTGTAAATAATTAATTTCAATAAGCTTAAGTCATACTAACAATATGAATTTTAATCCAACTATGGGATAATTAGTTTTTTTTTGGACAATTCCATGTTGTTTGTAATTATACTTTTAGTAATATTACTTTCCATTAATATTCGTTTTAAATTAGTAATTAATATGTTATTTTTAAGTATGTAGAGATTGACTTCATAATTATATACAAACTTAGTAATAATAAAGATGTAGTCATTAAAGGGTATTCATAAAAATAAGGGAGGATCTCGCTAAAAAATAAATAAATATAAATAATACAAAAAATTGCAGTCCTCCAATCTTATTTTTTTTAATATAAGAAAATACCTAGATTCCGAGATGGGCGATTTAGTAAAATTCACAGTCCTACATAATAGTATCATAACGCGTAGTATTTTGGCGCATATTTAATAAGGTTATTTTCTTAAATACGGGTGTACATTTATGTAACCCAAATCACGATCTTGACGAAGTCAAAATGCGTCAAAAAATCACGTGTGCACTGGTTGTGGCGTGGTTCGAGATGCGTTTTCACGACGTTGCAATTTTGTATAAAATAAATAATGATAAAAGCGGTTTTAAAAGTTAAATTTGCATATAAGTTCTTAATTGTTTAAAAATCAGATAAATGAGCCAAATATGACAATTGAGCGACCGTGCTAAAACCACAGAATTCGGGAATGCCTAATACCTTCTCCCAGGTTAACAGAATTCCTTATCCGGATTTCTGGTTCGCGGACTGTAATACAGAGTCATTCTTTTCCTCGATTCGGGATTAAAATTGGTGACTTGGGACACCCTAAATCTCCCAAGTGGAGACTCTGAAATAAATAAATAAATCCCGTTTCGATTGTCCTTTAATTGGAAAAAACTCCCTTGTACCCCCTCGGGTATGTAAAAAGGAGGTGTGACAGGGTTGCTTCCCCTTGCTGCAACCATATCTCAGGCCGGGGGAGGAGCAAAGACTCCCGCTGCCCGCACTTCTGAGCAGTGAGTGCATGTTGATCATGTCCCAGATATTATTCTTGTACCGCCTATGGTGCCAGTTCAGCCCGAGGACAGGGGAGCTGCTTCGGAGGATGAGCAATAGAAACTTGAGAGATTCAAGAAATATGATCTTCCGGTGTTCAGTAGATTAGCATCAGATGATGCCTTGGGATTTCTGGAGGAGTGCTACCGTATTCTCCATACCATGGGTATATCAGGATCGAGCGGGGTTTCCTTCATTAATTTCCAGCTTCGAGGAGCCGTCTATGAGTGGTGGAGCACCTATGAGTTAGAAAGTCCGGATGGTGTTGCTTTGCTGACTTGGACCCAGTTTTCAGATCTATTCATGAGAGAGTCTGTTTCTCAGAGACTCAGAGATGCATGGCGTGCCGAATTTGAGCATTTGTGCCAGAGTGGTATGACTGTCTCAGAGTATGTTGTCTGTTACACTAGCTTGGCTAGACATGCACCAGCCTTGGTTTCTACTGTTCGCGAGATGGTTTGCTAGTTTATTGAGGGGCTTATTCACAACATCAGGTCCAGTATGGCTCGTGAGTTGGAGATGGATATTCCTTATCAGCAGGTGGTGAGCATTGCTAGGAGGATTGAGGGTATGAATGTTAGGGATAGAGAGGAGAGGGAGGCCAAGAGGTCTCAAGAGTCGGACCATTATTCTGGTGCTCGTGCCCCAGCTGCAGGTTGTCATGGTAAGGGTTATATGAGTCTCCCTGTTCATTTAGCTCTTCCAGCAGCCAGTGGTATTCTAGCTCCTTTTAGATATCAGGAGCCTTATTATGCACCACAGGTATCTAGCGCGCCTCTTGCTCAGGGTGCTTTCAGAGGTCAATCCAGTAGACCTGGCCCGAGCCAGTCATAGCCACCACGTCCTCCTAGAGCTTGTTTTAAGTGTGGTGACACATGCCATATGGTGAGGGATTGACCTAGACTTCTGAGGAGTGAACCTCTATAGACTTCTCAGCCACAGTGTGCCCCACAAAGTTCTTAGGATATGGTTACAGCTCCAGTTGCTACCCAAACTGCTCAGCCAGCTAGAGGTGGAGGTCGGGGAGGTAGAGGTCGCCCTAGAGGGGGAGGCTAGATACAATGTCATTCCTTCCCGTACCAAGGTTGTTGCCTCCGATTCTGTCATCACAGGTATTATACTGGTTTGTCACAGAGATGCATCAGTTCTATTCGATCCAGGCTCCACTTACTCTTATGTGTCTTCTTATTTTGCTTTGCATTTGGGTGTACCTCAAGATTCTTTGAGTTCCCCGGTTTATGTTTCTACTCTTGTGCGAGATTCTCTTGTTGTGGATCAAGTTTATCGGTCGTGTTTGGTTGCTCTTAGTGGTTTTGAGATCAGAGCCGATTTATTGTTACTCAGCATGGTAGATTTTGACATTATCTTGGGCATGGACTGGTTGTCACCCCATTATGCTATTCTTGATTGTCATGCCAAAACCGTAATGCTGGCTATGCCAGGTGTACCACGTGTTGAGTGGAGGGATACTTTAGATCACACTCTCAGTAGAGTTATTTTTTTTCTTAAAGCTCAGTGTATGGTTGAGAAGGAGTGTGACTCATATTTAGCTTATGTGAGAGATGTTAGTATTGATACCCCTTCAGTTGATTCAGTACCAGTAGTGCGGGATTTTCCCGATGTGTTTCCAGCTGACCTTCCCGGCATGTCGCCTGATAGATATATTGATTTTGTCATTAATCTGTTGCCGGGCACTCAACCCATTTCTATTCCCTTATATCGTATGGCTTCTCCTGAGTTGAAGGAGTTGAAGGATCAGTTACAGGAATTGCTTGATAAGGGTTTTATTTTGCCTAGTGTATCACCATAAGGTGCTCCTGTCTTGTTTATGAAGAAAAAAGATGGTTCCATGCGTATGTGTATTGATTATTGCCAGTTGAACAAGGTTACAGTGAAGAACTGTTATCCTCTACCTCGTACTGATGATCTGTTTGACAAGTTTCAGTGCACACAAGTGTTTTCTAAGATTGATTTGCGCTCAGGTTACCATCAGTTGAAGATTCGAGAGCCAGATATCCCGAAAATTGCTTTCAGGACTCGGTATGGTCACTACGAGTTCCTTGTTATGTCATTTGGGCTGACCAATGCCCAGTAGCCTTTATGCATTTGATGCACAGTATGTTCCGGCTGTATCTTGACTAGTTCATCATTGTCTTTACTGATGATATTCTGGTGTATACCCGGAGTCGGGAAGATCATGAGCAGCACCTGAGGACTGTGCTTCAGACTCTGAGAGAGAAGAAGTTATATGCTAAGTTCTCAAAATGTAAGTTTTGGTTGGATTCAGTGGCATTCTTAGGCCACGTGGTATCGAGTGAGAGTGTTTCGGTGGATCTGAAGAAGATAGAGGTCATTCAGAGTTGGCCAGACCATTCTCAGCTACCGAGATCCACAGTTTCCTTGGCTTGGCGGGCTACTACCATCATTTTGTGGACGGGTTTTCATCGATTACAGCCCCTAAAACCAGGTTGACCCAGAAGGGTGCTCCATTCTAGTGGATGAAGAAGTGTGAGGAGAGATTTCAGAAGCTCAAGATAGCTTTGACTACAACCCTAGTTTTGATATTTCCATCAGGTTTGGGATCTTATACGGTCTATTGTGATGCTTTGAGGATTGGCCTCGGAGCGGTGTTGATGCAGGACGGTAGGGTGATTGCCTACGTGTCCCGATTGTTGAAAATACATGAGAAGAATTACCCTGTTCACTACCTTGAGTTAGCTGCCATTGTTCACGCCCTGAAGTTCTTGCGCCAGTACTTATACAAGGTTCCCTGTGAGATTTATACTGACCATCGGAGCTTGCAGCACTTGTTCAAGCAAAAGGATCTAAATTTGCGCCAGAAGAGGTGGTTAGAGTTGGTGAAGGATTATGACATCACTATCTTGTATCACCCGGGCAAGGCCAATGTGGTGGCCGATGCTTTGAGTTGTCGGGCAGAGAGTTTGGGGAATTTGGCTTATTTACCAGCATCGGAGAGGCCTGTGGCGATGGATGTTCAAGCCTTAGCTAGCCAGTTTGTGGGATTGGATCTTTCAAAGTCCAGTCGGGTTCTAGCTTGTGTGGTTTCTCAGTCTTCCTTATTTGATCGTATCAGGGAGCGTCAGTATGTTGACCCTCATTTGCTTTTCCTCAAGGACAAGGTTCAGCATGGTGATGCCAGAGATGTGACTATTGGTGATGATGGGGTATTGAGGATGCAGGGTCGGATTTGTGTGTCCAATGTTTATGGGCTTCGAGAGTGTGAGGATTTTGGAAATGTAAATTTTACCTGATTTCGAGACGTAGGCCTGAGGGAATTTTGGTTATTTTACCTAATTTTGCATAGTAGCTTAGAATTTAATTGTAGAATCAGTTACTTGAAGTGTTATTTACATTATGAAATTGAATTGAATAGATTTTGGCCATTTAGAGTCGAGTACTCGTGGCAAGAGCGTGGTTTCAGGTTGATTTGAGCTGGTTCGAGGTAAGTGGCTTGCCTAACCTTGTGTGGGGGACTTTCCCCTTAGGATTTGGTATATTTGATAATTGAAATGCCTTGTACATGAAGTGATAAGTGCATACTTGAGCTAATTGTTGAAATCCGATTTTATTTAAGTTATTTCAATTGAGTTCCTTTTTTCTGTTTATTTCTACTTGCAAATTTCACCTGTTGTTAGTTAGAAAAACTTGTTTAGTTGACCTAATTGCCTATTTGCTTAAGCTGCCCTAATTGCATTACGTGAAGCATGTTAGGCTAGAATTACCTATTTATTTAGTACGCAATTTAGTTTAATTGAGTATTCTTGTGTTGTTGCTGTGTGTTTTACTTTAGAACTACGGGACGACATCCCGAGAGATCCCATGTACACTTATATTGAGGATAGCAAGAGATCCTCGTGATACCAAGATATTGATAGCATATATTGAGGATACCAAGAGATCCCTTGTATACATAGAGGATACCAAGAGATCCTCGAGATACCAAGAGATCCCCAGCTATCATCCTTGTTATGTGTGGTACTTCCTGGAGTTTTGTCTTTATCTCTGTTTCAGTTATTGTACTCCTTATTATCCTGTATAGATTCTTACTATAGATTCTTAATTGTTCTGATAATCTTATCCGATCATCTTTATATTTATTTAGTCTCAGTAGGGCCCTGACCTTCATCATAACTACCCTATCGAGGTTAGACTTGGCACTTACTAAGTACCGATGTGGTGTACTCATGCCCTTTCTGCGGATGTTTTTCATGTGCAGATCTAGGTACCACTACTCAGGCCTACCATCTTTAAGGCGAGACGATTTCACGGGACTTCGAGGTATATCTGCCGCATCCGCAGACCGAGGAGCCTCTCTCTCTATTCTATCTTGTAGTGATAGCCCTTCTATCTTTACTGTTGATGTAGACATTCTGGAGTTAGAGAATTTTACTATGTTTCATAGCTTGTGATTCATGGGTTTTCAGGTTTTGGAAGTATGCAATGGTTTTGAGAAGCTAAATATTGTGTATGCCGAGCGACACCTTTAAAACGATATTTCCTTACTCTATTTCTATTTTAAATTGTTTTCCCTTTTATTCTGCAAGTTTGGGTTACTTAGTCGTAGAGACTAGGTGCTGTCACGATCATTCACGGAGGGCGAACCGGGTCGTGATAGTAATTCAATTTATATCTAATTATTAGAGATAAAAATATTGGATAAATTAGTAAAAATATGAGAAAAATTATAGAAAAATACTAATTGTTATGAAAACCTAATTTTGAAGGTATATATGCAAATTAAAGATAATTTCAGGAAAAATTGGGTATCAACAACTTCGATTAAGGCAAATAGTTCAACATAGGAAAATAGCCCAATCATGTCTCAAAAAATTAAGCAGATAGCCTAGACAATATTTATAGAATGAATAATAATTCATGTAGTCATACAAATGGAAAAGCATGGTATCAAAGGAGCATGATAACAAAACATGGCATATAATATCCTAAGAACTACCCAGATGATGAGTAATTACGGTGCACGCAAAAACATTCATCATCTCGCATATGTCACCTCCATCACAAAATAAATACCATAGCCAACGATAAATTACTCTCATATTTAGACAAGTCACTTACTGTCGCGCCCCCTTTTTTCTCGCAAAATCGGGTTTATGACATTTGGGAGAACAACTCGTTCCCTTTTAGGAATTGGGTTTTCGAATTGAAGAGTCGCCACCTAATGATTAAGTGCATTAGGACACTAAGAGGGTTTTGATTTAGAAAACCAGAGTTTGGGTAAGGGCTAGAAATTATCTCGAGGGGAAGGTGTTAGGCATCCCTCAAGATCCACTGTTGTGGTTTCTGGCCATGCTACAATTGTGACTTTAAGCACAAAATTACAAGTAAGCAAATAAAGGTTTCAAATATGAGGGGTTGTCACATTGTGATTGCAAATATGTTAAAGTTTTGAAAAAAAAAACAAGAAAGCTGAAATTTGAGAAAAGAGTTTGAAAGTAATAAAGTAAACAAGTAAAGGGAAGAGGGTCCTAGGTTTATAAATAATATGGATCACATCAATGCAATACCCGGTTATCACTCCTCAAAAGAGGGGTTACACGTGGTATTAGCGCATCGGTCATCATATCCATATCTACCCTTTCCCACCCCTGAATTGTTACTATTGATTTTAGACTTGTCAACGATTCAGATTCAGTTGGTTACTCCTATAAACATGCTTTCTAAGTGTTATTGAGTTTAAAACGTTTATGGGAATGCAGGAGTCCTATAGACATGATATCTAGAATGCAATTTAATGTTTTAAGCCTAAAGATCGTTTGCCTAATGATAGATGTAAATGCAGAATCCAAGAAATCCTATAAATATGTTATCTATATAATATAGAGTGCAGAAACTATGGACATGATTTCTACATGATACAGAAATGCAAAGCTATAGGCATGATATCTATGTATGAAATTCAGAGGCTATGGACATGATTTCTAAAATGCAGAAGTACAAAAACCTATGGACAGGATTTCTATCACATGAAATATAGAAGTATAGAAGCCTATAGACAGGATTTCTATCACATGAAATGCAGAAGTGTAGAAGCCTATAGACATGGTTTCTACACATGAAATGCAGAAGTGAAAAGCAGGATATGATTATAGAAATAAACACCTAAGAACATGATTTTTACCCGTATGCATACATGAGTGAACCTCCCCTTTTCACTAATGCCCTAGAAGTTATTACAAATTATTATTACAACCCAGAATGAATAAAGAAAAATAAAATACGTCAGAAATCTAAAAGTCTCAACCAAGGAGAGCCTGATTCAGACTTTTGTCTGAAGCATGAAGTAAACCAACTCCAAAAATCAAATTCCAAAGCCCTTCTCTTATTTGGGATGTGACATAGTTCCCTAAGAGTCTCAAGAGGACTCTGGGTTGTGCTTGTACCCAAATATATTGCAGAATTGAATTATAGTGTAGTGTGGAAGGGCCAGCCCTCAAATGTCCAAGTTCAGAGGGATCTCAAGGTCCCAAAGCAAGGCTCATAGGAGGGGGGAAGAGGTTACATCTAAGAGAGAGTGCAATTACATAGAGGGGATTTTGGGGAAGGGCATGACATATTGATGGTCATACCCAGCAATTAGGAGTGCTAGCACACCCCTAACCAGCATGTTAGCCACATTGTTTGGGAGTTAGGATCCATTAAGGATCAGGTCCAGACATAAGCAGCAATTTGGATACTGCCATGCCTGAACCTTAACTCAAACACACAGAAGGGGCTAAGGGTATGGGGAATTCACAGCAACAGATGCAAAGAGAACAACATATTCAATATTGGACATAAGCAGCAAAGTAGACAGGATTGTAAAAAAGATGTAATGTAAACACATAGGGATGAGGCTGAAAGCTAAATTTGAATATACCAGTTTCAGGGAAACAAAGCAATACTAAAGCCAAATTGCAATCACACTGCCAGAATATTTCAGAAGAGAGTGGAGCAAGAGTATTTAAATTGAGAGTGTCCAATAATTGTTGTGTGTAAGTGTTGAACTCAAGGTTTAAAAGAGTATTAAATTGGAAGTCTGTAAAAGTGCAGAAGGGTCATACCCTTTATAGTGCAGAAAGCAAGTAAGAAAAGGTAAGAAAATAGTTTCGAAATCAATCACATAAGGTTTCCCTTCAATTAAGGGATTCTGATTTCAAACCGGCAAGATAATTAAGGAAAGAGTTTGATCAAAATATTTTCCAAAGTAGTACAAGAAGGGCAGATTCACAGAAACTATTTAAGGAAAGAGTTTTGGTATGAATGAATCCAACCAGAAAAGGTGAAGAAAGGTTTAATTAAAGAAAATCAGTAACAATCAATCGATCCTCATTAAAATGGATTCTGAATTAATCACAAATTGGCAAAACCCTTTTTTGAAGGAAGAATTCATCATATATATAAAGTGTACAGACATATGAATCAAGAAAGAGTTGTCATGCTAATTAGGAAAGAGTCTATCATAGAAAAGCTCAGTGCCATAACAAAAGACCTCAAATTCAATACATAGACTCAGGATTAGTTTGAGAGAGTCGAGGGTTCCATAATAGAACCCCAGTCCACACAGAAGATCAAACTCGCTGAAAACCCCCCAAAACCTAGGGTTTCAAACTTGAATAAGATGCAAAGACAAGAAGACAAATGATTGAAACAGGCTCAGAGGTCTCGTACAGAGACTCATGAGAAAACAAACAGATAGAATAGTAGGTTTGAGGAAAATAGAATGCAAAACTAAGTTGAAGCATAAAGAACATGTTTTAAGAAAAGCTCGGAACTTAAGCATGTTCAAAAGAGAAAAGAGGTAATATAAATTTAAGAAACAGTAGATGAAACATCTTTAGAACTCAAACAAAGGTCTAGTAAGGCAAACAAAGGACTAAAAGCTTAGTAGAAAAATATAGTAAAGGAACATATAAGATAGACATGTGAGAGCATGATATAGGAACCAGTAGAAGGAAGAACGAAGCACAATAGAAGAACATGCATAATAAGGCAAACATAAGAACAAGAGAAAAACATGCTATGTAGAAAAAGAGAGTATACAAACATAGCATAGACAGAATCACACAAAGAAAAGAAGAAGAAGAGTCAGAAAGCATTTTAAGATTTTTTTTCGAAAACTCTAAATCGAAGAGAAACAAATTTTGAGAGAAAAGATTGGGGAAAACGTTTCAAAACTCCAGTAGGACACAGATGTAGCATAGATATAAGATAACAACCAGAGAAAAACCTCGAATAGCTTAGGGTTTCAGAAAAACCCTAGAAATGAGAAAGGCTTGGAAGAAGGTCCGATCTTGAGTGGGAGAGGTCAAAAATAGGCTTCTGATGCTTGAATACGCCGGAGCCAGGCCGGAGAGGCCATAGAACCTTGGATCTGTAGAGATATGAAAGGACACCATCGCGGTTGGACCTCGAAACTTCGAACACCTAGGGTTTAATGGTAGAGGAGGGTGAGTACATGTCATCCACGGCCTGAGAAGCCATGGATTCCGGTGAAAGTGTGGTTGAAAATGGTAGAAGATGACTAGGGTTCCGAGGAACCTTCGAGAGAGTTTTGGGAGAGGAGAGTATCCAAAGGCGGCTATCTGAATGAAATAGGGGTTTAGGGTAGGGTTAGGTGAATTAAAATGGTAAGGGACAATTGTGGCTGTTGATCAAAACGATCAACGACCTGGATTAAAAGAAAGACCGGGCAAGTTAGTGAATAGGTTAAGGGGGTCGGGTTAAAATGAAATTGGTCCGGTTCAATTTGGTGTTAAGATTGGGTTAGTTTGAGGCTTAAATTGAAATGAAATGAGGCTAGATTAAATAGCTAGTATTTCCTTTTTATTTTATAAAAATAGTAAAAAATGATTTAAAAATTAAATTAAAAGTACTAAATATGTAAATAATATATAGATATTAATTTAAAAATACTACAACCAATAGTATAATTATAAAATGCTATTAATCTTAAAATAGGCTAAAATTGCAATTATATGCAATTTAACTTTTAAAATACCAAATAAATTTGTAAAAATATACAAAAATTACTTTAACTATATTTTGGTATAAATATGGGAAATAAGATAAATTATCCACAAAATGATAATTTTGGGAATAATTATTGGTTTTTATACTGCTAAAATGAGAAATAACTTGAATTTAAAAATTGGGAAAATATTAAAACACTTGGGCATGCTTATATATGCGTACATATGTTATTTTGAAAGTATTTTGTATATGAAAAATACATAGGAAAAAATTGGGTATCAACAGCTGCCCCTCTTTACCCAGGAAGGATGAAAGAGTTGTCGGGTAAAGATATAATGGCCAATTTTGACCGAACGAAATGGTTTGAAGAATTTGACCGTGCTATGGTTCTTGAGCTACCTACATATCCTTGGTCTTACAAGAATCAGGTCATATGTAGTTCAGGATCTATCGATGGAATATGCTGACGGAGGTTTTATAAGAATAGACGCGGTATTCGGGTCAGGAAGATAGTTAAGGTCTAATCCGGGCTGCTGGAACTAGAGCGAGATCGCTCCTGCTGAGACGACCGTTGATAAACAGTTTACCTGCAAATGAACAATGCAAATGTATATGGTGCAAAATTTAAACGTGATGCAAGTTCCCGTTAGACCATGAATGTTCTCTTTGGACGGTTAGGATGACGTCCTCAGACCATGACGTCCTGGGCCATGAAGCGTATAATAAAGGATTTGCAGGCTATGAAATGGTGTTCTTGGGCTGCAAGAATGATGCCTCTGAACCATGATGCCTTTGAATAATGATATGCAAGAGATAAAAGTAGGGTCCTTAGGCCATGGCATGGCATTCTCAGGCTATGAAAATGGTGCCTCCGAACAATGACGCCTTCAGAAAAGGTGGCGAGCTTTCAGCCCATGAGATGCAAAGGTGGCGATATTTCAGCCAATGCAAGATGCAAAATAAAAGGGGCGATCTTTCAGCCATGCAGGAGTGTAAATAAAAGGCGGCGATCAACAGGAGTGTAAATAAAGGCGGCGATATTTCAGCCAATGCAAGATGGAAGTAGAGCTTAACCTCGGAAGGCAGAATAGTAGCCTTATGCAATGCAAGAAATGTAGATGGAAGTAGAGCATAACCTCGGAAGGCAGAATAGTAGCCTTATGCAATGCAGGAAATGCAGATGGAGATAGAGCTTAGTCTCGGAAGGCAGAATGGTAGCCTTATGCAATACATGAAATGCAGATGGAGACAAAGCTTAGTCTTAGAAGGAATAATGGTAGCCTTATGCAATGCAAGAAATGCAGATGGATACAGAGCTTAACCTCGGAAGGCAGAATGGTAGCCTAATGCAATGCAAGAAATGCAGATGGAGACAGAGCTTAGTCTCGGAAGGCAGAATGGTAGCCTTATGTAATGCAAGAAATGCAGATGGAGACAGAGCTTAACATCGAAAGGCAGAATAGTAGCCTTATGCAATGCAGGAAATGCAGATGGAGACAGAGCTTAGTCTCAGAAGGCAGAATGGTAGCCTTATGTAATGCGAGAAATGTAGATAGAGACAGAGCTTAGTCTCGGAAGGCAAAATGGTAGCCTTAAATGCAAGAAATGAAAGGTAAGTAATAATAAAATTTCTTAGCTGATAGCTGATTGCGATATTGCGGTAGCTGGGGATATTGTGCCTGGATTATAATTGTAGATAGGTGACGGCTTTGAGAGCCGTACTCTTGAAAAGTGTGGGTGTATAAATGTATTTGATAATTTTGCAACTTGGGTGCCTGCATCCAAAGAAAAATCGTGAGTTTTGTAAAGGGGGAATGTTAGTTCGTATCCCCGCTGACTTTGCTTGGGCCACTTGGTTCTGCTTCGGTGATGCTGTATGTTTTCCTGTGGTAGCATTGATAAACAAAGCAATTTCGATAATAGACATGCATGATTTAGTAAAAATACGACATAAACATATAACCGAGAATAGTTTTCTTCAGATGAACCAATGACCGTGACGTGGCCCAAAACATTGCAACCTCTCTCGCTACGGAATTTTGAGGGTCCTCCTCAAAATTCTGCCCCTAGTTTACTGGACTTCTACTTCTGACGGCTGCTAATAATAAATTGTTGAAATCAACTTCGGAATTTTGAGGGTCCTCCTCAAAATTCTGCCCCAGTTTCCAATAGCGGGGGAAATGAAAATTTTATTGAATTGTGACCGAACCCATAGGGCTGCCTACGTATCCCCTCTTAAATGGGAATCAGGTCAGGCATAGTTCAAATTACATCATATAGGAAAGCATAAAGGTTACACATAGTATCGCTTCACTTCATCTGAATTGATCGGCTTCGGCCAAACTTCTCCGTCCATTTCTGCAAGTATGAGGGCTCCTCCAGTTAGAACTTGGTGAACCATGTACGGACCCTACCAGTTGGGAGAGAACTTTCCTTTGGATTCATCTTGATATGGAAAAATCTTTTTTAACACCAGCTACCCCGGTGTGAATTGTCTTGGCTTGACTCTTTTATTGAAGGCTCTGGACATTCTGTTCTGATAAAGTTGACCATGGCAAACTGTGTTCATTATTTTTCCGTCTATAGGAGATAGCTTCTCGCAGCGAATCCTCACCCATTCTGCGTTGTCAAGCTCAGCTTCTTGTATGATCCTCAAGGAAGGGATTTCTACTTCAGTGGGAATGACCGCTTTTGTACCATATACCAACATGTAGGAGGTTGCCCCAGTCGATGTACGAACTGTTGTACGGTACCCCAATAAAGCAAATGATAACTTCTCATGCCACTGCTTATGCTTCTCTATCATTTTCCTTAGTATCTTCTTGATATTCTTATTGGCGGTTTCTACGGTTCCGTTCATCTGAGGTCTGTAAGATGTAGAATTGTTGTGTTTGATTTTGAAGGTTTAAAACATGGCCTTCATCAAGTCACTGTTAAGATTGGAACCACTATCAGTGATGATTGACTCTGGAATCCCGAATCAACAAATGATGCGGTCACAGACAAAGTCTGCCACAACTTTCTTAGTCACTGCTTTGTATGATGCTACTTCAATCCATTTGGTGAAATAATCAATTGCAACTAGAATGAACCTATTCTCGTTTGATCCAGTGGGCTTGATAGGTTCGATGACATCCATTCCCCAAGCGGCGAACGGCCACGGAGAGCTTGTTGCATTAATCTCATTTGGAGGCACCTTTATCATGTTCGCATGTATCTGGCAGTGGTGGCACTTTCGGACATACTGGATGTAGTCTGTTTCCATATTCATCCTAAAGTAACCAACTTGGAGTATTTTCTTTGCTAAATCAAAACCATTCATATGTGGATCGCAGGTCGCTGCATGAATTTCCTGTAATAGCCTGGGTGCTTCCTTTGCGTCGACACACCTTAGTAATCCCAAATATGGAGTCTTCCTGTATAAGATTCCACCACTGTGAAAGAAATTGTTGGATAACCTCCGAAGCGTGCGCTTCTGAGTAGCGTTTGTGAGTTCTGGGTATTCTCCTTTTGCCAAGTATTCCTTAATATCATTAAACCAAGGTTTCCCATCTGTTTCTTCTTCGACATGAGTATAGTAAGCTAGCTGATCATGGATCTTTATCAGAATGGGATCAATGAAATTCTTGTCTAGATATTGTATCATGGATGATAGGGTAGCCAGTGCATCGGCAAATTCATTCTGGGCCCTGGGAACATGCTGGAATTCTGTCTTTGTGAATATCTTTCTCAACTTTTGTCCATGATACAGATAAAGGAGTATCTTGGAGTTCTTAGTTTCCCATTCTTCTCGGACCTGATGTATAAGCAAGTCTAAATCCCCGATTACTAGCAACTCTTGGATGTTCATGTCAATGGCCATCTTGAGTCCCAAGATGCAGGCTTCGTACTCGACCATGTTGTTGGTGCATGGGAACCTGAGTTTGGCAGACACCGGATAATGCTAACCGGTTTCTGATACTAGAACTGCTCATATGCCAACTCCTTTGAAATTTGTTGCTTCGTTGAAAAAAATTCTCCAACCATCATAGGATTCTGCAATGTCTTCTCCTATGAAGGATACCTCCTCGTTAGGAAAATACCTTTTCATGGGTTCGTATTCTCCGTCCACGGGATTGTCAGCAAGATGATACGCCAATGCCTGTCCCTTGATTGCTTTCTGAGTCACATAGACAATGTCAAATTCACTTAACAGAATCTGCGACTTGGCCAGCTTGCCAGTGGGCATGGGCTTTTGAAAGATGTACTTCAATAGATCCATCTAGATATGAGGTATGTAGTGTAGGCACAGAAATAGTGCCTCAGCTTCTAGGCTACCCAAGTCAGAGCATAATAGGTGCGTTCCAACAGAGAATACGGGGCCTCGTATGGGTGAACTTCCTGCTGAGATAATAGATGGCCTGCTCCTTCCTTCCCGTTTCATCATGTTGCGCTAAAACACAACTGAATGCTCCATCCAATACTGCAAGGTATAGCAATAAAGGTCTTCCTGGCTCGGGCCAGACCAAGACTGGCGATGTGGACATGTACTCCTTGATTCTGTCGAAGGCTATTTGAGAATCATCATTCCATTTGGTAGCGGCATCCTTCTTCAACATCTTAAAGATTGGCTCACAGATGACAGTAGATTGTGCTATGAACCGGCTGATGTAGTTAAGTCTTCCCAAGATACTCATTACATTCTTCTTGTTCCTTGGCGGTGACAACTCTTGAATGGCTTTGACCTTTCACGGATCTAGTTCTATTCCTTGGCGACTCACAATGAACCCAAGTAGTTTTTTGGCAGGAAATCCGAATGCACATTTTGCAGGATTCAGCTTCAAGTTGTACCTTCTTAGTCTATTGAAGAACTTACTCAAATCTTCCATGTGATCAGTGGCTTTCTTGGACTTGATGATGACTTCATGTAGGTGGCCCTAACATTCTTTAACCCAAACGACATCATCTTGTAATAATACATTCCCCATGACGTAATGAAGACCATTTTCTCAGCATTTTCTTCATCTATCCAAATCTCATGATACCCAACAAAACAATCGACAAACTATTGTAGCTCGTGCTTGGTGCAGTTGTCAATTAGAATGTGTACGTTTGGCAAGGAGAAGTCATCTTTGGGACTGGCCCGGTTGAGGTCCCGGTAGTCGACACAGACTCTGACCTTCCCGTCCTTCTTTGGTACTGGCACGATGTTGGCTAACCATGTTGGATACTCTACTACTCTGAAAACCTTAGCTTTGACTTGCTTGGTGACTTCTTACTTGATTTTCAAACTCATGCCAGGCTTGAACTTCTTGAGCTTCTGCTATACCGGTGGGCATGTCGGATCAATTGGCAGCTTATGTGCCACAATAGATGTACTCAAACCAGTCATGTCGTCATACGACCAGACGAATATGTCCTCATATTCCCTTAGAAATTCCGTGTACTCTTCCTTTTCAGTTGGTGACAAAGGAACACTGATGCACATTTCTTTGACATTTTATGCATCTCCTAGGTTAACAACCTCAGTCTCGTCCTGGTTGGACTTAGGTCTATTCTCAAAATCCTCAACCTCTTTAACAACCTCTTCTGGTATATCATCTTCCTCTGAGTCCGTTTGTTGTGTTGTCTCGTTGCATGTCACAGTCGTTGGTTCATCAAGATAAGTAATAGTAATACTGTAAATAAAGTAAATGAGAGAAAGTAATAAGAGTAAGATTCATAAGAACCAGAGTGCTTTGATAAATGTTTTGAACATTGGAAGATCTTATTACAAAAATTCAAAAATGCGAAAGGAAAATCAACTAATAAAAATAAAATATAGTGCATGATGCTTTGTTTAGCCTTGCTACCCCAAAGCTTTTCGAGCTCTGGTGGTTCTAATGGACCAATTGTTGAGGCGTGCTCCTTGGCTCACGGCTTGTATGGAAGGGCCTTCCTCCCCCTCCTCCTCGAAAATGACACAACAGTCCATGTCATCCTCTTCCAAAAACAAACTCCTCATCGATGTCAGTGCTTCCTCTTCTTCTGAACCGTATATAACATCGGCTGGCTGAAAATTCTGCTCCAACCGAGGTATTGGCTGCTCCAGTAGATAATAAGGTCCGTGCCACGGTGGCGACCATTCATTAAACTCTTTCCAGGAGTACTCGTATCCCAGACCAAAAGTGGTACCATGTTTCTTCATCTTGATTGGCTTAGCGATCCCTTGGAGATTCTTGCCGGGCCCTTTGCTTGGTTCATACCGCAGCAGTTCAATATGCTTTTGATTTTATTATTCCACCATTTGTCCTTATCAACGGCATTGACTCTATCAATGTGGTGATATGTCTCCCCACCTATCTTCCTTCTTCCTCCGATTGTTGGGATGGTCTGGCGACTGTATATGGGATTGCTACTATCGCCGTGAATGATCACCTCTTGGTGATTCCACTCAAACTTTACTGCCTGGTGTAGTGTTGACGCTACAGCTCCAGCGGCATGAATCCACGGTCGTTCCAACAGCAAGTTGTAAGATGTCGGCACGTTTATAACTTGAAAATCAATGTCAAACCAAGTAGGACCCATTTTCAAGCACAAACTAATTTCCCCAATAGTGGACCTTTGGGAACCGTCGAAAGCTTTGACGTTGATGGCCCCATCTTTGATCTCATGCAGACCCTTCCCCAATGTTTTGAGTGTTACCAACGAACAAATATTGAGGCTAGACCCTCCATCAATTAGGACCCTAGTGATAAATAATCTTTGCATTGCACGATGATGTGCAACGCTTTCTTGTGACTCAACCCTTCTGGTGGCAGCTCATCTTCATGAAAAGTGATCTTGTGACTTTCCAATACCTACCCTACCATGTTTGACATTTCTCCTCTGGTGATGTTGCTTGGTACATATGCCTCACTCAGCACCTTTAACAAGGCATTCTTATGTGCCTCAGAACTTTGCAGCAAAGCTAGGATAGAAATCTGTGCCGGTGTTTTGTTCAGCTGATCAATGACTGAGTATTCCTTGGCTTGTATCTTTCTCAAGAGATTATCGGGCCCGGTTTTAGTGATGGTTAGCCGCCCAAAGTCCTGCTTACTCGATCATCTAAATGCTCCGGAGTAAAAACCCTATCGATTCTTGTCATACCTTGTGCCGCAACTGTTTCCCTTAATTTAGCTTTTCCTTTCCTTCTCGCCTCGTCTGTGTAATCCCAAGGTATTACATTTGTATGGAATGGTGTTATAGATGTCATTGCTACCGGAATAGGCACCCTTGCTTTGGAAGGTAATACAACAACCTTAAATGGTACAGGTGCCTTTGGGGACCCAAACTCGACCTCAATTGGTGCTGGCGTATTTGCAGGGGGTGGTGCTTCAAAATCAAGTGGTACCAACATATTCACCTCGGCGTCCCCAGAAGGCTGAATCTGGACCACAATCGGGTTAAGGGTGACTATTGGTTTTATTGGCTCGTCACCTTCTGCGATTAATCCAATCGATCCTTTGGGGTCTCAATCATCCTCTATCTTAATCATGTGAATGCCTACACCCTTGTGGTCTGGTAGAGGGTTGTTGCAGACATTCAGAGCAGACTCCTTTGCCACGATGATCTTGTTGTCAATCAAATCTCGGATCTTATCCTTCAGAGAGCGGCACTCATCAATGGTATGCCCTTTCATGCCGGAATAGTATGCACAAGTTTTGTTTAGGTTGACCCATTGGGAGGGGTTTTAGAGGGTTATGGCAGGGATAGGGGTGACATAACCAGCAGCTTTGAACCTTTAATACAGTTGGTCAATTGGTTCGGCAATGGCGGTATACTATTTGGGAGGTCTGTGGTCAAAATTTGGTCGGGGTCTAGGAAAGTTTTGTCGAGGGGGAGGTGATTGATAGTGGTCTTGTTGGGTGTTGTAGGCTTGGCAAACGTGTGTGGGTTAGGAGTATCTGGGTGAAGTAGGTTGATGTGTGGGTGGTGGAGGTGATTGATAAGTAGGTGGTGGAGCTTGGTAAGAGGGCGAGGGCGCTTGGTAATTTGGGGTAGGTTGATATGTGAGTGGAGGTATTGAGTAGGTTCGGTATTTGATTGGGAATTTTGTTCTCTGTGCAACCATCATGGCGCTCACGTCCCTTTTCTTGGACGTGCCACCAGACTGTAGAGCCTTGTTGGTAGCCTGCGAAGCTTCAAGGTTTGTGACCATACCACTTTTGATACCTTCCTCGATCCTCTCTCCTAGTTTGATGATGTCGGAAAATTTTTGGCTTTCAATCAGCATCAACCTTTCGTAGTACTGTGGGTCTTGAGATCAGACGAAAAACCTATTCATTTGTTCTTCTTCTAAAGCCGGTCTGACCTTAGCAGCTTCTGATCTCCAATGAATGGCATACTCGCGGAAAGTCTCTGTAGGTTTTTTCTTTCGGTTCTGGATGTAGAACACATCTAGTGCATTCTCTATGTTGAACCTGAACCTGTCCATGAAATCGGACGCCATACTTACCCAATTCAACCACTTCTTCGGGTCTTGGCTAATGTACCAAGACATAGCATCTCCTTTCAGACTTCTCATAAAAAGCTTCATGCGAATCTTTTCATCCTTCCCTACTCCGACCAGCTTGACGCAGTATGTCATCAAATGGACTCTGGGATCCCCTGTACCATCAAACATCTCTAACTTGGGAGGTTTTTACCCCTCGGGCAGTTCGACATCTGGTTGTATGCAAAGGTCTTCGTAGTTCAATCCCTCGATCCCCTTGCTTCCTTCAACAACCTGAACTCGGCTAGTCAGCTTCTTGAGTTCTGCAGCTAGGTTCCTAATAAGGGATTCTTTGTCATCAGACTCAGGTGTGCTTGAGATGGGTTGAATGGAGTGTGGTATGGTTTCCACATAGATGGGGGAGTTTTAGCGAGTGTGGAGATGATCATTTGTGGAGTTCAGTGGTTCAGGGATGAGTAGTGGGGTGTTGTTGGAAGTGTGGCAAGTGTTGCAGTGGTGATGGGGAGCGGGATGATTTTGTGGTTTCGGGATGTTTTGTGGAGGTGTGGGGTTTTGAGTGTTAGGAAAGTTGACATCTAGGTGGTGAGGGAAAACGACAAGCTTGCCAAATTCCGGACCTGATCAAGTTCCTCCTGAAATTTCAGCAGTTTCTGCTCGAGCTGGGATGCACTTTCTTTGGAGACATGAGTACCCTGAGTGATTTCTACTCGTTCGACCGAGTTTTCCTTTTTGATGTTGCTCAAATCTTCCATTTTTTCCTTGTTCCTGTTTCTGACGGGACTAGGAGGAGGAGTGGGTGGAGGACCCTTGGATCTTGTGGAGTATGATGACGATGCCAGAGTGCACGAACTAACCTTTGAGGAGGGGAATAAATAAAACAGAAGTAAAAACAAAAAAAGGTAACAAGTCAGTGCGAATTATAAGAAGAAAATGTTACGATATCCAAACACATAGTGCAAGAATGTATATTGTTTCGTAATTTGGGAGCCTCGTTGTGACCGAGGTAGGCCTAGCGACAAGTTGATTTGGAGATCTTATAGTGCTAAATGCCTCATTTTATTGATAAAGATAAGACGAATCCCAAAACTACACTAAAATAGCAGAAGATAACGTTACACCCCAGGTTTTCATGCATGCAAGTACGCCATAAGTAAAGTAATGAAAGTACGAAAATGGGATATTATATATTGCATTTTTGTATGTTAAATCATCGACGTACGTTAAAGCTTCGTCGTAAGATTAATCGACGTAATTTCGAGAATGAGATTTATTTTAGGACTATAAGTATTATGCTATTTATAACAAGCAATAAATAAGTACTATGAAGGATAAAGGGGTACACAAATTAAAGAAAGGGAGTTTCGTTGAAAGTGGACAATTTGGGATAAAATATGGGTCGAGCAATAATACCCGATAATTATGGACTAGTACCATGCAAGGTACCACATGACCACAGTAATGCGATATATAAAGTATATTAAAAATAAATAGACTTTTAAGTAATTTGAGAAAAATCTTAATTATGTAGACATTTGGTTAATTATGGATTTTTGGTGGAAAAATTAACCATGTAATTAAAGAAATTGGTGAATAAAGTTTGGATAAGTTTAAGAGAAACGTGGCAGGGACCGGAGGAATTAATAGTGACTCATAACTCCTTTTTTGATTAGGTGGAAACTTGGTATTGGAACTCTTGATTTGTATACAAGCTATGCATTCCTTTTTTTGCTCATTGATTATGCATCTTCAGAGGCTTTAAGTAAGTTCTTCAAAAAAAAATTGTTACTTCTCAAAGTTGTCCTAGAACATTGCTAGCTAATTAGGCCAACCGTATCTCCATTGCCACAATAACATATTTTCTTGACTACCATTTTAGATGTTCATGGAATTGTCCCATGGTCATTTCCCTTGATAGATGATGTTGTTGGAATTGTTTCCATGGTTATGAAAGCAAATAAATTCATGCAGAGACCACTACTATCTATATTAAATAAATGACCTTCAAAAATGAGAAATCATACATTCCTATTCTACCTTGTGTGAAATCTTGGAGACGAGTTGGAAGGATGGAATTTGTTAGCTGGTCTCTTACTTCTACTATCTTAGCAAGCAGTTGGTACTATGAGTGCAAGTTGAGCTCTTCTATTTTAGCTACATGCCCTTGGATGTGTTAGGTTATAATTCCTCCAGGTATGTTAAGGTTATCCCTTCTTTCTTTTGGCATGATCCATATGATATGAATGAAACGTGCAAATGCACAAATTCCATAAATGACTCTATTCATAAAAGTATTAGAAATATCTATGTTCTTTAATTCTCATCTATCATAATATTTTTTCATCTGTTCATGGGTCTCAAAAAAATACGAAAGTTGAAAAGATGTTACTTTATGATATTGCTCAAGAGGCAAAGTGGTCTTATGACCTTCCGAATGATTTTATTGACGTACTTTTCATGCATTGCATTCATGTGCATTGACCCCTGACCAGATGGCATTATATACGCGTATATATATAAATATATGTATATGGAATGGGAAAAGGTTATGGCATTATATATGCACCACCACCTGATCTGCTGGTATATGATGATGATGTTGCCCACAGTGGCCGAAATATGATTCAAACGGCATTATATACGCATATATATATGTAAGTATGATTAAATGGCATTATATACGCGTATATATGTATGTATATCTGTATATGGGATATGGGAAAGGTTATGGCGTTATATACGCAGCACCACCTAATCAGCTGGTATACGATGATGATTTTGCCCACAGTGGCTGATATAATATGATGGGATGCCCTCAGAGGCTAATGATATTAGGAAATTTGTACCTATGCACGACATGACATTCATATGCATATGCATGACGTTAAAAGTAATTTATGATTTACAAAGTTATTCAAACTTACACGTTGAGTCATGTACTTTATATGTCTTCCATATCTCTCATATATTTATTTATGTGCCTTACATACTCGGTACATTATTCGTATTGACATCCCTTTTGACTGGGGACACTGCGTTTCATGCCCATATGTCCCGATAGACAGGTCGAGATCCCTCCAAGTAGGCTATCAGCTCAGCAAAAGATGTTGGTGCGCTCCATTTGCTTCGGAGTTGCTCGTTTGGTCAGTATGATTTAGACGTGTATTGTTTGGTATGGCGGGACTTTGTCCCGACCCTTATGACATTTATGTATTCGTAGAAGCTTGTAGACATATGTCGTGTACATAAAAGATTATACGGCCTTTCCGGCCTATGTTTTGATTTTATAAAGGATCATGTTGGCCTGTTAGGCCCGTATGCATGTGTATATGATGATGTATTAAGAAAGATACGTTACGTTGGTACTCAGTTGAGTAAGGTACCGGGTACCCATTCCGGCCCATCAGTTTGGGTCGTGACAAAAGTGGTATCAGAGCAGTTCTGTCCAAGGGAGTCTACAAGCCGTGTCTAGTAGAGTCTTGTTTATGGGTGTGCCGTGCACCACACTTATAAGCAGGAGGCTACAAGACATTTAGGATTGTCACTCTTTCTTCTTACACTAGATCATGTGGTAGAGCTCACTTATAAGAATTCAAGTCCCGAGCTTCTATTTTTATTCGTAATAAGACAAAGCCTACGTTTAGAAAGATTATCGATAAGAGATATAGTTGTGGAAGTGTTGAATTAGAGGAACTCGACTTTGTATCATGCTTATAATAAGTAAATATGAGGTCTTCAGCAGATCATGTGCATACTAAAAGGTGTAAGCCTCATGATAAGGAGACTTAATGTAAGAATGCCTATCAACATTTATGGTGAAAGACAGTGAGAGATTAAGAAGATAAATACAGATTTCAACAAGCAAAAGAAGCAAGATGAAAAAGGGTACGAGGCACCCAATTAATGAAGGCTAACAACATTTCTAATTGAAGCACAGGAACATAAACTTTTTGAGTTATATTCAATAGTAACAGAGGTATATACAATTGGTCGCACCCATTCCAGAGATGCCCTATAGGGACTAACAAAAGTAGTATAAGAAGATATAATGGATAGATTGATTGCGTCAGTTGACATTTTTGAAGGATATTGCTAATGTGCTAATAAATTTCTTTATGAGACACCTTGATGGTGCACTCTAAAATAGTGCAGCCAGATATGAGTACTACAAAGACATGCACTATATGTCTTGAAGGGGAGAGTTAATCCCTAGAATAATAGAAATCAGTATGAACTGGTAAACTAGTTAAACTAAATATGAATTAGGGACTGAATGATTGGAAAGTACTTGGCATCATGGGAATTTCAGATTTTGTTCCACCAATAATAGAATGGAATACAAAAGAAGATTCATAAGAAATTCAGAGAATGGTCATTCAAAAAGATGCTTCCCTACAGCAAGCAATGTGAGCAAATTTCAGCTTAAGGGACTATATGTGCTAGTTATATTAAGTTTCACCCTCGTGAGTAAGTAATTTTGCTATCCTTGGTACGGAAGGATTACCGCAAGGCGAGTAAGGGTCATCGATGATGTGGAAGGATGCCAAAGATGAAGAGGTGGAACATCTATAGGCAGGTCGTCATAGCTCCAACTCTTAGTAATCCCCTAAAGGGGGGAATATGGAATGATAAAAGGAGGAATGCGATAAAAATGAGAAAGTGATGAGATTCCACTTATCCGAATACTACAGATATGCTACGACTCCAGAACGTTGTGCAAACGCAATGTCAAAGAGAAGAACTAAGGGTTCCTTCCCAAGATGTTATTGATAATTAAAGATCCAGTGCGAGACGTAAGTTAAGACCAAGTAAATAGCCCAAGAAAGATTACAATGAATATTGATATGAGAATGGGCCAACGAGTAGTTAGTGGTCAGGAAGATCCCAGTTATGTCTAAATAGGATGTTACAGATGAGTCATCAGATCATGTAAGATAAACATAGTAGAACCCAACGTGAAGAATTTAGCCTCAAACAATATCATTATAATACTTAAGATATATTCAAATAAGAGTCGGGGTAGTTAAAGGTACTATATGAGTGTTACGAGGATAAAAGAGAGTGCCACTAGGAAGACGATCAAAATATCAGTCTAGAAGCAACCCCAAGCATAGAGGCATGGAGATAAGTAACTACGGTTAATTATAGGCAAGGAAGGACAGCAGAAGGTCCGTCAAGTATACGCACATCTTCATAAGAGTCAGAGGATCCTCCCTAAGTACTACAGTGAAGGACTAGCAGAGGAAATGAAGAAGAAGGATTCAACTTAAGCACAGTGACCTAATGAAGAAATGGTTATGTAAAAGCAGTCTCACAACAAAAATTGTATGCCCTCCAAAAGAAAGTGGCACCTACCGTGGCTAATGAACGGGGAAAAAGATAGAAGGTAATATTTGAGACTATATGAGTTGCACAAATATTTTGCCATGTGTGGGAACTAGGATAAGTTAGGTATGCACGCAACAAGGGGCAAAAAGACAAGGATAAGTAGTTGCATACGCTTAAAGAAAGCTGAGATGGAATGAAAAGAATTATTTGATTAATGATCCATGGTTAGTACGTTATGGATACACGCAAGATTTTGGAGCATTATATTTGTTGACAATCATACAGCCATAGAAGACTCCGGTATAAATTAAAAATAAGAATTTAGCCAAGGGCATAGACAAAGGATTGAATTGTTAGAAGATTGAATCATGGATATTCCATAACACCCATAAAAGGATACGGTAATAACTAATACCATAAGCCACAGATCGGAAGATAGCTTAAGCCTACATAAAGGTCGATCGGAAGGAAGAGGAAGCTAAAGAATTACATCACCCAAGTAAATCAAGAGTCTGATTATTCGACCTAGAAAAATTATAGAAGTTGTGCTTGAGAACATGACAGAATCACTCTTAATATCAAATGTTCAAACATAACAACCATAATATATAATGGCTCTACAAGAAAGCCAGTTAGAAGAAGTACCAGCCTCATAAGAAGTCAGTACGAAGCTCTCATCGGATTGTGTATGTAGCAGAGGTGCGAGTATTATAATAGAGCTTCAAGTTATGGAAGTGAATTACACCTAGGTGGAAGGGAAGTCAGGAAAGAGATAGAAGATACGATGCGAAATTTTAAAGTAAGTAAGGTAAAGGTGAACAACGCATGAGAAACTCAAAGGCAGAAGATCGTGAATAATCCATACTTCAGATAGAAGCTATAAGAACGGGGATCCAATAACCATGAGTGATAAAGACATCATAGGCAACATGTCTTCCAACCTATGGTTTCTAAATACTGAGATATCTAGTTAAGAGAATAGAGAAAAGTTGGAGATGATGTGATGTCTCGCTTGACGTTCCAGAATAACATAAGGAAATCTATGGTGCAAACAAGCTGAAGGAAAGTTGCAAGTAGTATAAATGGAGATGTATAAGTCACAAGCTAAAGTATTGTAGAGTGACAAAGTTTTAAGGAAACATGAGGGAGGATGAAGAAAGGCAAGTAAAAAGGTGACGAGCAGGGATAAGTCCTCGGGATTTAGTCCATAGAAACAAGGGAGGTAATGGTTTCTCTAACTTATTGAAAGTTCGGTATTGCATATGAAGTTTCAAATTATTAGTGGTATATTGTAGATCAATATTGAAGTGAATAAACAATGGATGAACAAAAGTCACAAAGTATGAGATGCCATTATGTTGTCATTCTAAAGATGAGCAGTAATAAGGAAGCATTAAAGGACTTAAATTTATACATATGGAATAAGAAATGAGAGTAAGCTAGGATTTAGTAGCAGACCTCAGCAACAATAAATTAAAGTAAGAGTTATGGCAGTAATTTCATACGGATGGATGAATAGATCTATGCGATAAGATATAACAATATTCGTAAATTCAACAAAGTACCGAGCAAAGAACTTCAGTATACTTATAGATACCCAAAGAGACATCTTGTCAAGTTCTGCATATGTTCCCAAAGTAAAGAAAGGCGATTGGCTAAAAGCTAAAGGAAAGAGTCCCAAAGTCGCGCATAGTAGGAAGAAGTCGTACAGACTGCATGACAAAAGGTAGCAACAGTTACAAGATTGGACAAATTCTGACCACAAGTCGTGGTGTATGAAAGAGGTCTAAAAGAGGGAATGCCCTAGCATTTGGACTTACTCGCAGAACAGTTGCGATGATGAAAAGAAGACTACAAAGTAACAGAAGATATAAGTTACGAAAACAATAAGTGCATTAGTCAACATTCGAGGACGAATGTTCCAAATGGGGAAATGATGTTGCACCCCAGGTTTTCATGCATGAAAGTACGCCATAAGTAAAGTAATGAAAGTACGAAAATGGGATATTATATTTCACATTTTCGTACGTTAAAGCATCGACGTACGTTAAAGCTTTGTCGTAAGATTAATCGACGCAATTTTGGGAATGAGATTTATTTTGGGACTATAAGTATTATGGTATTTATAACAAGCAATAAATAAGTACTATGAAGGATAAAAAGGTACACAAATTAAAGAAAAGGAGTTTCGTTGAAAGTGGACAATTTGGGATAAAATATGGGTCGAGCGATAATACCCGATAATTATGGACTTGTACCATGTAAGGTACCACATGACCATAGTTGCGATATATAAAGTATATTAAAAATAAATAGACTATTGAGTAATTTGAGAAAATTCTTAATTATGTAGACATTTGGTTAATTATGGATTTTGGGTGGAAAAATTAACCATGTAATTAAAGAAATTGGTGAATAAAGTTTGGATAAGTTTAAGAAAAATGTGGCAGGGACCGGAGGAATTAATAGTGACTCATAACTCCTTTTTTGATTAGGTGGAAACTTGGTATTAGAACTCTTGATTTGTATACAAGCTATACATTCCTTTTTTTTGCTCATTGATTATGCCTCTTCAGAGGCTTTAAGTAAGTTCTTCAAAAAAAATTCGTTACTTCTCCAAGTTGTTCTAGAACATTGCTAGCTAATTAGGCCAACCATATCTCCATTGCCACAATAGCATCTTTTCTTGACTGCCATTTTAGATATTCATGGAATTGTCCCATGGTCATTTCCCTTGATAGATGATGTTGTTGGAATTGTTTTCATGGTTATGAAAGCAAATAAATTCATGCAGAGACCAATACTATCTATATTAAAGAAATGACCTTCAGAAACAGAAGAAAAAATTCAATCCAATTTTTGGGGTTCTAAATTCAATCCACGAAGGTTTCCAACAAAAATTGTTAAAATCGTAGCAACACAAAATTTTGCGGCTCCAAAAGTGTAAGGTGAAATCTTCAAGAATATTATACGGAGTTTTCCTTACTCCAGGTATGTTAAGGCTATCCCTTCTTTCTTTTGGCATGATCCATACGATATGAACGAAACGTGCAAATGCACAAATTCCATAAATGACTCTATTCATAAAAGTATTAGAAATATCTATGTTCTTTAATTCTCATCTATCATAATATTTTATCATCTGTTCATGGGTCTCAGAAAAATACGAAAGTTGAAAAGATGTTACTTTATGATATTGCTCAAGAGGCAAAGTGGTCTTATGACCTTCCGAATGATTTTATTGACGTAGTTTTCATGCATTGCATTCATGTGCATTGACCCATGACTAGATGGCGTTATATACGCGTATATATATAAATATATGTATATGGAATGAGAAAAGGTTACGGCGTTATATACGCACCACCACCTGATCAGCTGGTATATGATGATGATGTTGCCCACAGTGGCCGAAATATGATTCAAACGACGTTATATACACATATATATGTAAGTATGATTCAAACGGCATTATATACGCGTATATATGTATGTATATCTCTATATGGGATATGGGAAAGGTTATGGCGTGATATACGCACCACCACCTGATTAGCTGGTATACGATGATGATTTTGCCCACAGTGGCCAATATAATATGATGGGATGCCCTCAGAGGCTGATGATATTAGGAAATATGTACCTATGCACGACATGACATTGATACGCATATGCATGACGTTATAAGTAATTTATGATTTACAAAGTTATTCAGACTTACACGTTGAGTCATGTACTCTATATGTCTTCCATATCTCTCATGTATTTATTTATGTGCCTTACATACTCGGTACATTATTCGTACTGACGTCCCTTTTGCCTGGGAACGCTGCGTTTCATGCCTGCAAGTCAAGATAGACAGGTCGAGAGCCCTCCAAGTAGGCTATCAGCTCAGTGAAAGATGTTGGTGCGCTCCATTTGCTTCGGAGTTGCTCGTTTGGTTAGTATGATTTAGACGTGTATTGTTTGGTATGGCGGGACTCTGTCCTGACCCTTATAACATTTATGTATTCTTAGAGGCTTGTAGACATATGTCGTGTACATAAAAGATTGTACGGCCTTTCCGGCCTATGTTTTGAGTTTATAAAGGATCATGTTGGCCTATTAGGCCCGTATGCATGTGTATATGATGATGTATTAAGAAAGATATGTTACGTTGGTACTCAGTTGAGTAAGGTACCGGGTACCCATTCCGGCCCATCAGTTTGGGTCGTGACAAAAGTGGTATCAGAGCAGTTCTATCTAAGGGAGTCTACAAGCCGTGTCTAGTAGAGTCTTGTTTATGGGTGTGTCGTGCACCACACTTATAAGCAGGAGGCTATAAGATATTTAGGATTGTCACTCTTTCTTCTTACTCTAGATCATGTGGTAGAGCTCACTTATAAGAATTCAAGTCCCGAGCTTCTATTTTTATTCATAATAAGACAAATCCTACGTTCAGATAGATGATCGATAAGAGATATAGTTGTGGAAGTGTTGAATTAGAAGATCTCGACTTTGTATCATGCTTATAATAAGTAAATATGAGGTCTTCAGTAGATCATGTGCGTACTAAAAGGTGTAAGCCTCATGATAAGGAGACTTAAAGTAAGAATGCCTATCCACCTATATGGTGAAAGACAATGAGATATTAAGAAGATAAATACAGGTTTCAACAAGCAAAAGAAGCAAGATGAATAAGGGTACGAGGCTCCCAATTAATGAAGGCTAACGGCATTTATAATTGAAGCATAGTAACATAAGCTTTTTGAGTTATAATCAATAGTAACAGAGGCATATACAATTAGTCGCACTCATTCCAGATATGCCCTATAGGGATTAACAAAAGTAATATAAGAAGATATGATGGATAGATTGATTGTGTCAGTTGATATATCTGAAGGATATTGCAAATGTGCTAATAAATCTCTTTATGAGACACCATGATGGTGCACTCTAAAATAGTGCAGCCAGATATGAGTACTACAAAGACATGCACTATAAGTCTTGAAGGGGAGAGTTAATCCCTAGAATAATAGAAATCAGTATGAACTAGTAAACTAGTTAAACTAAATATGAATTAGGGACTGAATGATTGGAAAGTACTCGGCATCATGGGAATTTCAGATTTTGTTCCACCAATAATAGAATGGAAGACAAAAGAAGATTCATAAGAAATTCAGAGAATGGTCATTCAGAAAGACGCTTCCCTACAGCAAGCAATGTGTGCAAAGTTCAGCTTAAGGGACTGTATGTGCTAGTTATACTAAGTTTCACCCTCGTGAGTAAGCAATTTTTCTATCCTTGGTACGGAAGGATTACCGCAAGGCGAGTAAGGGTCATCGATGATGTGAAAGGATGCCAAAGATGAAAAGGTGAAACATCTATAGGCAGGACGTCATAGCTCCAACTCTTAGTACTCCCCTAAAGGGGGGAATATGGAATGATAAAAGGAAGATTGCGATAAAAATGAGAAGGTGATGAGATTGCACTTATCCGAATACTACATATATGATACGATTCCAGAACGTTATGCAAATGCAATGTCAAGGAGAAGAACTAAGGGTTCCTGCCCAAGATGTTATTGATAATTAAAGATCCAGTGCGAGACGTAAGTTAAGACTTAGGAAATAGCCCAAGATGTTATTGATAATTAATGGTCATGAAGATCCCAGTTATGTCTAAATAGGATGTTACAGATGAGTCATCAGATCATGTAAGATAAACATAGTACAACCCAACGTGAAGAATTTAGCCTCAAACAATATCATTATAATACTTAAGATATATTCAAATAAGAGTCGGGGTAGTTAAAGGTACTATATGAGTGTTACGGGGATAAAAGAGAGTGCCACTAGGAAGACGATCAAAATATCAGTCTAGAAGCAACCCCACAAGCACAGGGGCATGGAGATAAGTAACTACGGATAATTATAGGCAAGGAAGGACAGCAGAAGGTCTATCAAGTATACACACATCTTCACAAGAGTCAGAGGATCCTCCCTAAGTATTACAGTGATGGACTAGCAGAGGAAATGAAGAAGAAGGCTTCAACTTAAGCACAGTGACCTAATGAAGAAATGGTCATGTAAAAGTAGTCTCATAACAAAAATTGTATGCCCTCCAAAAGAAAGTGGCACCTACCGTGGCTAATGAACGGGGAGAAAGATAGAAGGTAATATTTGAGACTATATGAGTTGCACAAAAATTCTGGCATGTGTGGGAACTAGGATAAGTTAGGTATGCACGCAACAAGGGGCAAAAAGACAAGGATAAGTAGTTGCATACGTTAAAATAAAGCTGAGATGGAATGAAATGAATTATTTGATCAATGATCCATGGTTAGTACGTTATGGATACACCCAAGATTTTGGAGCATTATATTTGTTGACAATCATACAACCATAGAAGACTCCGGTATAAATTAAAAAGAAGAATTGAGCCAAGGGCATAGACAAAGGATTGAACTGTTAGAAGATTGAATCATGGATATTCCATAAAACCCATGAAAGGATAAGGTAATAACTAATACCATGAGCCACAGATCGGAAGATAGCTTAAGCCTACATAAAGGCTGATCGGAAGGAAGAGGAAGCTAAAGAATTACATCACCCAAGTAAATCAAGAGTCTGATTATTGGACCTAGAAAAATTATAGAAGTTGTGCTTGAGAACATGACAGAATCACTCTTAATATCAGATGTTCAAACATAACAACCATAATTTATAATGGCTCTACAAGAAAGCTAGTTAGAAGAAGTACCAGCCTCATAAGAAGTCAGTATGAAGCTCTCATCGGATTGTGTATGTAGCAGAGGTGTGAGTATTATAATAGAGCTTCAAGTTATGGAAGTGAATTACACCTAGGTGGAAGGGAGGTCAGGAAAGAGATAGAAGATACGATGCGAAATTTTAAAGTAAGTAAGGTAAAGGTGAACAACGCATGAGATACTCAAAGGCAGAAGATCGTGAATAATCCATACTTAGGATAGAAGGCTATAAGCACGGGGATCCAATAACCATGAGTGATAGAGACATCATAGGCAACATGTCTTCCAACCTATAGTTTCTAAATACTGAGAGATCTAGTTAAGAGAATAGAGAAAAGTTGGAGACGATGTGATGTCTCGCTTGACGTTCCAGAATAACATAAGGAAATCCATGGTGCAAGCAAGCTGAAGGAAAGTTGCAAGTAGTATAAATGGAGATGTATAAGTCACAAGCTAAAGTATGGTAGAGTGACAAAGTTTTAAGGAAACATGATTGAGGATGAAGAAGGGCAAGTAAAAAGGTGACGAGCAGGGATAAGTCCTCGGGATTTAGTCCATAGAAACAAGGGAGGTAATGGTTTCTCTAAGTTATTGAAAGTTTGGTATTGCAAAAGAAGTTTCAAGTTATTAGTGGTATATTGTAGATCAATATTGAAGTGAATAAACAATGGATGAACAAAAGTCGCAAAGTATGAGATGAGATTATGCTGTCATTCTAAAGATGAGCATTAATGAGGAAGCATTAAAGGACTTAAATTTATACATATGGAATAAGCAACGAGAGTAAGCTGCGATTTGGTAGCAGACATCAACAACAATAAATTAAAGTAAGAGTTATGGCAGTAAATTCATACGGATGGATGAATTGATCTATGCAATAAGATATAATAATATTCGTAAATTCAACAAAGTACCGAGCAAAGAACTTCAGTATACCTATAGATACCCAAAGAGACATCTTGTCAAGTTCTGCATATTTTCCTAAAGTAAAGAAAGGCGATTGGCTAAAAGCTAAAGGAAAGAGTCCCATAGTCGCACATAGTAGGAAGAAGTCGTACAGACTGCATGACTCGGCATCTTTGGCTCCATCGAACAGCTTCACCAGCTCACGAAGTCCCAGTAGTAGGTAGGGTCTGGCTAGGTGTACACCCTCATTTCAGCTTAGCAACCTTGGGTGGATGTTGGTGACCATGCCGAATCTGGGGACTTCGTGCCTCATTTGTGCAAAACAGAAGTGTTAGGTCCTTACCTCTGCCGGACTCGACTATTAAATATCAATAATTGGCATAAGCAATATTTAGTTCTCCAAATAAGTGCACAGAATGTGGTAGTGTCCGTTTGGGTTCCAAGGAAACCTGGTGGACTTTAGACAAGGCCTTAAAGAGTCATTATGCGGACAACATAACTGACTCGGCTAGGTTTGATAATGATGCATGCACAATTAAATAAGTAAGGTTTCTATGGGGTATTAGACTGGTACCCTTGAGCAGACAACTCAAGAGGGAAAGGCTCGGAATCATCGACTACACCGTTGATCGACTAGTTTTACCGCAAATAGGCCTTTACCAAATTTAGGGGGTAATAATATCGGAAGGGCGCAACCACTCATTATAAGCGTTGATATGCTATTTTGTTTGGTACGAGTGGAATATGATGTTGTATATGCAGTTACAATAATTAAACAAGTTGTCATGTATTTGCACGTTCATAAAATAATAATTACAATAATTGCTCATAATTACAATAGTTATTAAAGGGAAGCGGTAAAAGAAAGCATTAGGAGAAATAAAGAAAAGAAACGAAGAGCCAAGTCAGTTTTCGAAGTAAGTGAGGGCAAATAAATAAAGACATTAAAGACATTTAAAAAGGCATAGAGTCACAAATAGCATGAAATGGTAAAAGCCTTAGAGAATTCCCTAGCAAAGTTGCCATGCTGTTGTGCCCCCTTTTTTCTTGCAAAATCGGGTTTATGACATTTGGGAGGACAACTCGTTCCCTTTTGGGAATTGTGCTTTCGAATTGAAAAGTCTCCACCTAATGATTAAGTGCATTAGGACACTAAGAGGGTTTTGATTTAGAAAATCAGAGTTTGGGTAAGGGTTAGAAATTATCTCGAGGGGAAGGTGTTAGGCATCCCTCAAGATCCACTAGTGTAGTTCCCTGCCATGCTACAATTGTGACTTTAAGCACAAAATAACATTAAGCAAATAAAGGTTTCAAATATGAGAGGTTGTCACATTGTGATTGCAAATAAGTTAATGTTTTGAAACAAAACAAGAAAGCTGAAATTTGAGAAAGGAGTTTGAAAGTAATAAAGTAAACAAGTAAAGGGAAGGGGGTCCTAGGTTTATAAATAATATGGATCACATAAATTCAATACCCGGTAATCACTTCTCAGAAGAGAGGTTACACGTGGTATTAGTGCATCGGTCATCATATCCATATCTACCCTTTCCCACCCCGTTGAGGTATTAAACGCGGAATGGTCTCGTTTATTTAGAGCATGCTAGTACCCGCCTAATCCTATCAGTCCCGGAGGCATTTGGGACTACTAGTCCTAAAGGGAGGGGATATTTAGGCTTTTATGGTTTAAAAGGACAAAATTCTAGAGCGACAAACAAAACATATAAGGTAGATTGTGGTAAACATATAACAACTTAAAAGGCTCAGATAGGACTCCTCACTTAAAGACAGGTTGTTTAGCATGTCTCGCAGATACTGGTTATGGTCTGAATTAAGCTTAAACGTTAAGGAGGCAGACTGGTTTATTACACATTTAAGATAAGAAATCGGAATCAAACCTGGCTGTTGGTTGTAATTAATAGAGTTTGATTCAATTAGCTAATTTTACCTTGTAGCTTGCCTAAGTGAATCCTATAGGCATGACATCTAATAATGCTGAAGTGTACTGATTTTTTTAAGAAGAAGGCCTGTTGATTATAGAAAACATAAGTTCTGCAGACATTGAGTAACGTTACTATTGATTTTAGACTTGTAAACGATTCAGATTTAGTTGGTTACTCCTATAGACATGCTTTCTAAGCGTTATTAAGTTTAAAACATTTATGGGAATGCAGGAGTCCTATAGGCATGGTATCTAGAATGCAATTTAGTGTTTTAAGCCTAAAGATCATTTGCCTAATGATAGATGTAAATGCAGAATCCCAAAAATCTTATAAACATGTTATCTATATGATATATAGTGCAGAAACTATGGACATGATTTCTACATGATACAGAAATGCAAAGCTATAGGCATGATATCTATGTATGAAATGCAGAGGCTATGGACATGATTTCTATAATGCAGACGTACAAAAGCCTATGGACAGGATTTCTATCACATGAAATACAGAAGTATAGAAGCCTATAGACAGGACTTCTATCACATGAAATACAGAAGTGTAGAAGCCTATAGGCATGGTTTCTACACATGAAATGCAGAAGTGAAAAACAGGATATGATTGTAGAAATAAACACCTAAGAACATGATGTTTACCCGTATACATACATGAGTGACCCTCCCCTTTTCACTAAAGCCCCAGAAGTTATTACAAATTATTATTACAACCCAGAATGAATAAAGAAAAATAAAATACATCAGAAATCTAAAAGTCCCAACCAAGGAGAGACTGATTCAGAATTCTATCTGAAGCATGAAGTAAACCAACTCCAGAAATCAAATTCCAAAGCCCTTCTCTTATTTGGGATATGTCAGAGTGCCCTAAGAGTCTCAAGAGGACTTCGGGCAGTGCTTACACCCAAATATATTACAGAATTAAATTATAGTGCAGCGTGGAAGGGCCAGCCCTTAAATGCCCAAGTTCAGAGGGATCTCAAGGTCCCAAAGCAAGGCTCATAGGAAGGGGGTAGAACTTAGCATCTAAGAGATAGTGCAAGTGCATAGAGGGAATTTTGGGGAAGGCCATGACAGGCTGATGGGCATACCTAGCAATTAGGAGTGTTGTTACACCCTAACCAGCCTGTTAGCCACATTGTTTGGGAGTTAGGATCCATTAAAGGATCAGGTCCAGACATGAGCAGCAATTTAGATACTGCCATGCTTGAACCTTAACTCAAACACACAGAAGGGGCTAAGGGTATGGGGAATTCATAGCAACATATGCAAAGAGAACAGCATATTCAATACTGGACATAAGCAGCAAAGTAGATAGGATTGTAAAAAAAATTGTAAAGTAAACACATAGGGGTGAGGCTGAAAGCTAAATTAGAACATACCAGTTTCAGGGAAACAAAGCAATAGTAAAGCCAAGTTGCAAACACACAGCCAGAATATTTCAGAAGAGAGTAGAGCAAGAGTATTTAAATTGAGAGGGTCCAATAATTGTTATGTGTAAGTGTTGAACTCAAGGTCTTAAAGGGTATTGAATTGGAAATCTGTAAAAGTGCAGAAGGGTCGTGCCCTTTATAGTGCAAAAAGCAAGTAAGAAAAGGTAAGAAAATAGTTTTGAAATCAATCACATAAGGCCTCCCTTTAATTAAGGGATTCTGACTTCAAACGGGCAAGATAATTAAGGAAAGGATTTGATCAAAATATTTTCCAAAGTAGTACAATAAGGGCAGATTCACAGAAACTATTTAAGGAAATAGTTTGATATCAACACAGTTTGTGCAAATAAGGAAAGGCAATCAATCAACAGTCAGTAAAAATTAGAAATTGAGCTTTGGTATGAATAAATCCAACCAGAAAAGGTGAAGAAAGGTTTAATTAAAGAAAATCAATAACAATCAATCGATCCTTATTAAAAGGGATTTTGAATCAATCACAAATTGGCAAAACCATTTTTTGAAGGAAGAATTCATCATATATAAAGTGTACAGACATGTCAATCAAGAAAGAGTTGTCATGCTAATTAGCAAAGAGTCTATCATAGAAAAGCTTAGGGCTATAACAAAAGAGCTCAAATTCAATACATAGACTCAGGATTAGTTTGAGAGAGTCCAGGGTTCCATAATAGAACCCCAGTCCACAGACAAGATCAAACTCGCTGAAAATCCCCAAACCTTAGGGTTTCCAACTCGAATCAGATGCAGAGACGAGAAGAAAAATGACTGAAACGGGCTCAAAGGTCTCTTTTAGAGACTCATGAGAAAACAAACAGATAGAATAGCAGGTTCGAGGCAAATAGAATGCAGAACTGAGTTGAAGCATAAATAACATGTTTTAAGAAAAGCTCGGAACTTAAGCAAGTTCAAAAGAGAAAAAAGGTGATATAAATTTAAGAAACAGTAGATGAAACATGTTTAGAACTCAAACAAAGGTCTAGTAAAGGCAGACAAAGAACTAAAAGCTTAGTAGAAAAATACAGTAAAGGAACAAATAAGATAGACATGTGAGAGCATGACATAGGAACCAGTAGAAGGAAGAACATGCATAATAAGGAAAACATAAGAACAAGAGAAGAACATGTTAGGTAGAAAATGAGAACATACAAACTTAGCATAGACAGATTCATACAAAGAAAAGAAGAAAAAAAGTCGGAAAACATTTTAAGATTTTTTTTTCAGAAACCCTAAATCGAAGAGAAACAACTTTTGAGAGAAAAGATTGGGGAAAACGTTTCAAAACTCCAGTAGAACATAGATGCAGCATAGATATAAGAAAATAACCAGAGAAAAACCTCGAATAGATTAGGGTTTCAGAGAAACCCTAGAAAATGAGAAAGACTTGGAAGAAGGTCCGATCTTGAGTCGGAGAGGTCAGAAATAGGCTTCTGATGCTTGAATACGCCGGAGCCAGGCCGGAGAGGCCATAGAACCTTGGATCTATAGAGATCTGAAAGGACACTAGCGGGGTGGACCTCAAAACTTCGAAAACTCAGGGTTTAATGGTGGAGGAGGGTGAGTAAATGTCATCCATGGCCTGAGAAGCCATGGATTCCGGTGAAAGTGTGGTTGAAAAGGGTAGAAGATGACTAGGGTTCCGAGGAACCTTCAAGAGAGTTTTGGGAGAGGAGAGTATCGAAAGGTGGCTATCGGAATGAAATGGGGGGGGGGGGTTAGGGTAGGTGAGTTAATGGTAAGGGACGATGGTGGTCGTTGATCAAAACGATCAACGGCCTGGATTAAAAGAAAGGTTAGGCGAGTTAGTGAACGTGTTAAGGGGGTCGGGTTAAAATGAAATTGGACTGGTCCAACTGGGTGTTAAGATTGGGTTAATTGGAGGCTAAAATTGAAATGTAAATGGGCTACAATTAAAATGAAATGAGGCTAGATTAAATAGCCAGTTTTTTCTTTTTATTTTATAAAAATAGCAAAAATAATTTTAAAATTAAATTAAAAGTACTGAATCAGTAAATATTATATAAATATTAATTTAAAAATACTGGAACCAATTTTATGATTATAAAATACTATTAATCTTAAAATAGGCTAAAATTGCAATTATATGCAATTTAACTTTTAAAATACCAAATAAATTTGTAAAAATATACAAAATTTACATTAACTATATTTTGGTATAAATATGAGAAATAAAATAAATTATCCTCCAAAATTATAATTTGGGAAATAATTATTGGTTTTTATACTACTAAAATAAGCAATAAATTGATTTTAAAAATCTTTAAAAATTGGAAAAATACTTAAACACTTGGGAATGCTTATATATGCGTACATATGTTATTTTGAAAGTATTTTGTATGTGAAAAATACATAGAAAAAAATTAGGTATCAACACTTACCTCATTCAGGCTATTCTTCAATCTTGATTCGCGTAAAAACCTCTATCTAGCGCTCCAACTGTGCAAATCCAAGACAAACATCATCCAAGTAAATCAAAAATGTCATAGGAAGCGATCCGAATCCATAGAGCTTCAATCTTTGAATATATTAAGCAAAGTCAATAAAAGTCCACCCAAGCTCACGTGCCAAAAATCCAAAACCAATTCCAAAATCCGTTAGACCATGACCTGCTGAGTACAAATATAAGATTAATTTCAAAACTGAGTTCAAATCAGTACTCAAATTGCAAAAATATACTCTCTTAAATTATAGTAAAAAAACTAAATTTCCTTTTAAAATTCCATGTTTTAGGTGCAGAAATTCATGGATAATCAAGATATAAAACCAAATTTATAAAGATTGCTTACCTCCACCATAGTAGTAAAATCGCTCTTCAAAATATCCTTTTTCTTGAAGTCCGGGGCCCAAAATATGAAATAATGTATAAAATCCTGAAATTAGCAACTTAAAGATCTATTCCATGTAAACCTTTCGCGATTGTTGTCCAAAGCTATGCGAAGCACAAAAATGTCGTCGCCCGAATAAGCCTCCGCGATTGTGACCTCTTCTACGCGAACGCGGAACTCTCCATCTCAGCATCAAATGTGAACATGCCACACTACCAGCGAATGCGAACACAACTAGCCTCATCATCTACATGAACACAGACCCATGATACGTATACTAACTCCTCCACCTTTCGCGACTAAATCATCATACTCGCGAACGCGAAGACAGAAACCTAGCTGCCTCAAAATGTACTCTGTGATCGCGTGCCACCCAATTGTGATCATGATGCATGCATGAACACTAGAAAACCAGTAACCTCAAAGTGGCTTAAAATGATCGGAAGCCACCCTAAAACTCACTGAAGCCTCTTGGGACATTGTCTGAACATGCCAACAAGTTCATATAAATAATTTAAACTTACCTTAAGGATAAAAGCACCAAAATTTATATCAAAACCAAGAATCGTTGAACAAGATCAATCTCTTAACTTCATAAACCTCCAATTTTGAACCAAGCATTCAGTTCAACTCTAACCAATTCGGAATGAACCCAAACATTGCATACCAGTCCCAATGATAAAAATTACAAGATCTAATTTTTAGAACCAGAACCTGATTCAAATAGCCTCAAAGTAAACTCCCTGTCAAACTTGTGAATTCTCCAATTCCTTAAATTTCCAACTTTTGACAAATAGAGCCGAAACCTTTGTGGAACATCCAAATTCAAATTTGAATACACTCCAAAGTACAAAATTACCATACAAACCTATTGAAACCATGAAATTTAGATTCCAAGTTTGCTTAATCAAAAGTCAAACATTGGTCAACTCTTCCAACTTAAAGCTGTCGAATCTACTCCGAACCTCTCGAAAGACAAAACTAACCATACATGCAAGTCATAATACATAATGTGAAATTACTCAAGGTCTCAACCCACCGAACAAAGTGATAAATCTCAAAACGATTCGACGGGTCGTTACAATTGTATAAGCGCATCTTGGCTTCTTGCCTCTTCCTTCATGAGAATCCGCATTATCAACGTCTCAAGTGAAGTTTTCTTTTTTTGTGGAAATAGTTTTTTGAAATTCCTTCCATGAAGGTGAAAGTTTATTTATTATGAAACAAATAATAAGGTTATCTCCAATTTAATATCTCCGAAAGTGATTTCTTTAACAATCACTATGAAGTCTTGAGCTTGGTCTACTACTGATTTGTTGCCCACCACTTGAAAACAAATTTTTTTTTCTAACAACATATTTTTTCGCACCTGCCTCCTAGGTATCATACTTACTCTACAAATATTTTTATTTTATTTTTGCCAGCAGAGTAAGTTCTATAATAATAATAATAATAAAACAGTTATATAGACAATTTAGAAAATACTACTAACACTTTTATGAATCATCGTTATTTTAAATTTTGTCTTGAAAGGCAATTCATTCATCACCATGCATGAAGGAATTGTCCACCTTGCTCCGATTCACATCAGTTAAAACGTAAGAAATATTGAGAAGACTCAAATTAAAAGTATTTTACCATTCCATCTCTTGAAATTAGTAACCTTGAAACGGAATGACTTGTTGATATCTTCCACCTTTATATCCGCGAATTTTTCAATTATAGTCATTAGAATCTTCTTAAAATTGCTAGGTAAAATATAATTAAAGCTGAAAAATATAAAATATCTTCAGGCTCAGGTGCGGATATCTCACTCTCTTTAAGGAAATTCAAACCCACTATAGCGAGTCTTCACTAGTCCAGCAGTAATCCTCTTGACTTATATCTCCCATGATACAACAGTCCGATCACGTCATATGCCTCGAACAAACCCTAGACAAGTTATTAAGTCCAAAACTCCACCAAGATGAACACCTTTTCGAAAAAGTAAAACTCTCTTCTTCTTTTTTACAACTTTAACCTCACTCTTTTAAGCACTCTACAATTTTTACACACCATATTATAGAAGAAAGACTCATATTTATAGGTGTAAGTGTATACGGTAGAAATCGGGGCTACCCAATTTCATTCCTTGATCGAGATGGGAATGTCACATTGTCACACCTCCTTTTTCCGCACCTGCCCCGAAGGAAAAATGCGCTAGGTAGTTTTTCTAATTTAAGTGACAATATTTGAAATAGGATTATTTATTTAATTCAGAGTCGCCACTTGGAAAAGGTTTGGCTTTTGGTGTCCCAAGTCATCGGTTTATCTTGAATCCCAAATCGTGGAAATTTTCGACTTTCCAAATGAAGTCTGCGAACCAGAAATTCTAAGTAAGGAATTCTGTTGACCCAAGGGAAAATGTTAGGCACCCCGGAATCCCGTGGTTCTAGCACAGTCGCTTAAATTGTTATAATGGCTAAATATCTGATTTTTAATACATGTCATGACTTGTGTGCTTTTATTAAGTTTAAACCGCTTTTATTATTATTTATTTTTTATGGAATTGCAACGTCGTGAAAATGCATCTCGAACCACGTCACAATCGATGCACCCGTGGTTGCTAATACATTCCGACTCCGTTGAGATTTGGATTTGGGTCACATAAATGCGCACCCGAATTTAAGAAGGTAATTTAATTAAATCGCACCTAAAGAGTCTAACGCGTTATTATCTTTGGGGAAGGCAGTGAAATTCACTAAACAATTCATCTCAAGAAATCTAAATATTTATTATGACCAATTATTGAGGGCCCCACAATTTGCATTTGTATTTGGCGAGGCTCGTCTCATTTTTATTCTTAAAAGGATAAACCTACAGTGACTATATTTTTTCTATTACGTTCGTCTCTAAAAAAAGGGAAAAGAAGAAACTATACGCTAATTAAATTACATGCTTGGCAAGCTCTGGCCTCTTATTAATTATTAGACTGCAAAAGATGCTAACGGGAGATTGCACTCGAATTCGTAAAGCGGGGGATTATTTCGTGCCTTATTCTATAATTGAACATTACCAAATGGAAACAAAATTATAAATAAAATATGGAATTGACAAACGCTATTGTCGAAACAAACAAATTATTCTTTAACTAATTTAGGCTTCACATTATTAGACGAATTGAACCATTGGAAATAATTATTTTTTTTTTTCTAAAAAAAAGAAACTAATTGAAAATGAACCAACCTTGACTACCAACACGTTCGAGGGTTGTTAAACTTAATCGACACTTTGAAAATCTATTACATTTAAAGGAACTCGAACAAACCTTGTTCGAAATCAACTCATGCCTATTAAACTAAACTACGTGAGTTATTAATCGATTCCCTTAAGCACGAATTGAATTACGACTCACGGTCTAGGAATAAGGTATCTAATGTTGTATGAACCTGAATCGTATTAAACTATACTAAGCAGCTGTATTAATGGCAATTCCAAATTACGCCAGCCCAAAACAAATCAAAAACTAAATATCGATGAAATCGAAATTAGTCCACTACTCAAATGTTTAACTATTAATTGTAAGATAACAGATCTAAAACTAGTTAATTCTGTTGTTATAGCTTTCATTTAAACTAGTGGCGTTATTAAAGTTATTGACTAAACAAAATTTAGCAAAACTAGATAATTCATTGACAAGCCAAAACAAAATCAAATTATACAATTTATCTTCTCAAACGATATCGAACAAAAGTAAACTTAGATTAATTACACATCAACTAGTGTCTATTTTTGAAAACACAGATGTGGGGTAAACTACATAAGCACAAATGTGAAAGCCAAAGCATGAATACTTCCATTTTTCAATCTTTCAACTCAAAGTTACATCACAGCTTGGTTCGAATGTGTACCTGATTGCAACAAATGGAACAAATGAAGTGAGCTGAAAAAATGCAACAGCAGGAGAAGAAGCAGCAACGAAACAACAGCAGCAGTAACAGGACTCCAAGATCAAAGCAGCTTATACCAAACTTCCAAATACCCAAAACGCAAACTATTCTTTCCAGATACAAGGATTTGTGATTTTTTTTGAAGATATATAACTAAAACAGAAAACATAGACAACTAGAAAGAAACCAATTTAGAGAAATTTTCAAACAGGCCAAAAGTCGAGTTGGTGTTTTCAATTTATCCCTCTCTCTTTAAATTTTGTTCTCCTAACCCCCGTTTTCTTTTCAGTCCACCCTCTGCTCCCCTGCAGTCTACTCAGTATCCTTCAATCTTTCCCTTCTCTTGCCTTTTTTATTTTTTGGTTCTCTTCTTATATCTATTAGAAGAGAAGAAACCCCCCTCAAAGACAGGCTGCCTATGGCTTAAAGTAACTCCTAATGGCTGTCATTTCCACTTAGGATTGTCTAGGCATCAAGTTTTTTTCTATTTTTAATCTTCTGAAGTTCAAAATGTAGTGCATAACCTACTGTACAGCAGGTTCCACTACCATTCTCATGTGCATTTTCAGCTTTTTATTATTAAACTCATCCTACATCTGACTTCTCATCTTTAAAGATGTCAACCAGGGTGTATTTGCACTATAGATTACTCTAATGGTTCAACCCATACTCAACTGGCAGTCTACTTAAACTTAACTCTGAAATCTTCATTAAAAATTGCAGCTATAACCAATCCTTAAATGATTCTTGATTCAACTAACAAACTACAAACAGCTATAATCAATTCACAGCTGATTCAAACAATACCTCAGTAAAAAAAAATTAAACAGCATGATTCAGATTATTACCATTGAAAACTGAAACTAATCGACGACATATATAGAATCGACTACGCGAATTACAATACATACAATCAATAGAAATGATCAGAATCGAACAGTATTAACAGGTGATTCAAGTTGTACTGACAAAAACAAAGAATTGCCCTGGAAACTAATTAATCGATTAAACTCATTCCAATTGATTATATAGTTTAAACACATACACTCATCAATGAACAGACAAAAATTTCGACCAAATAAAAGGTCCGGGCGAGGTGGACAGAATAGTCGACACAAATGAAAACAAACTCAAACTGACATTTAAACACATAAACAGACATAGACAAAACATGGAACTGACAAGGAAAAGAAAAATACCTTAAGAAATTGAAGGTTAGACGAACCCGTCTTGGATTCTGACTCAGACTTCTTTTGGGGTTGAACGGACTTTAATCGAAGTGTTCTCAACTGAGAATATCACGATTAAGGTCTATTAGACCCCAACCCTTTATTTAATTGGACAAACCCCCAAGTTTTGGATTTCTAGGGTTCTTGGGGCTCAGATTAAGGGTTCGAGCTTTTCTGGTTAGATACGAACCAAACCAGGCTTGGTTTGGTCACGAGGGAGGTCAGGGGAGTAACTGGTGTGCAGTTGGGATGGATCGGCATATGCTGAGGTTTGGCTCGAATCTTCAAATGAAGATTCGAGACGATGGGGGGAGATTTGAAATGGTTTGCAGATCCGTGTCCAGGGGGTCGAGGTGCACTAGGGGTGTTAATCTGGTGGTCACCGGCATCGTTGCCGTCGGGTTTATGGTGAGGGGGTGGAGAGGCGGGGCTAGGGTTCTGAGGGGTGTTTGGGTTCAGTCTCTGAAAGAGACGAGGATGAAGGAAGGGTGGTCTGGCTTAGGGGGCGCGGGGGTAAGAGAGGAAAGTTTATATACGGGACGGGGAGTTGAATTTCGACCGTTGGATCATTAATGATCAACGACCTTGATCTTTTCTCTTAAAGGGACGGTGTCGTTTGGTTTAATGTTGGGAATGGGTCAATCCGGGTATTAGTGGGTCGGGTATCTGGGGAAAGCCTGGAGCCGTTGGATTGGATGGGATGAACGGATCCGATTGGTCATGCCTAAACGACGTCGTTTGGATTAATGAGAGACCTGAATTGGACGGTTGGATCTGTTTGACCAACGGTTTAGATGGAAGGTGCCAAAACGGTGTCGTTTTTTTGTATCTGGGGGACGGATTGGATCAATGTGTTTGGGCCTGATTTCTTATGGTTTAAAAATTAGCCCAGGTCCGAATCTTTTCTCAATTTTTACACTATTTTCTTTTCCTTCTTTAATTTCTAATTAAAAATCTGAATTTACAAAAATCCTAAAAATAAATTATAATATTAAAATTATATCACACAGACATTATTTGATTTTTTAGTAATAATTAACACACAATATCATATATTAATTAAACAAAATCAACCATTAAATGCTAAAAATGACAAAATTACCAAAAATATTATTTTTTGTGATTTTCATTCATTTAAAAACCCAATATGATTTAGTTAATTCCTAATAGTAGAATAAGATCCTAAATTTACATGCAACACATTTTTTTTGTATTTTAATTAATAAAACAAACAATCAAAGACAAAACTACAAATAGTTATCAAAAATGCCACGCAAATTCACAAAATTATACACAAAGTCAATTTGTTTTATTTTTTTCGATTTCTTTTGGAGTAATTGTCGTGGAAACAAAAATCACGTGCTCACAGCTTCCCCTCTTTGTTCGAAAACATGCAAGGTTTTCGTGCAAAGATAAAGTGAGCGGATATGAGCGATTTTTGCCCGTTGGAATACTCCGTGTGAAACACATTTTTTGAAAGATTTGACCGAATTTTTGCTTCAAAGATTTCCTACATATCCTGGGCTAAACATGAATCAGGTCAATGTAGTTCGAGAAGTTTTGGTAGCTGGGACTACCATGGGATTGCAATGCTTGTTGTTACTGCTGTTGCTGTTGCCGCTACTGCTTTACCGACCTCCTTATTACAACCAAAGAAAATTGAAACTAAACTAACTACTTATGCCTATCAACCACTAGTTACAATATTCCTATCTATAATTCTTTCGCAACTTGATCTTAGGTCTTAGCTGATTCTACTTGTAGACTTCGATCCGAATCTTGATGCTCGCAAGTTGTAGGCGTTTGTTTATTTCTGCAGTATTGAGTGAGACGGGATTGGCGGAGCTCGGGACTTCAATCAGATTTTGAGCGATCCGCACTTTGTTTGCTCCAGTATTTGGGAACATCTTCTTTTTTTTTACTTCCTTTCTTTATTCTGGATTGAGACTCACTCCGTAGGTCATCTCGATCCATGCGCCTCGAGGTCAGACCTGCTGAGACAACAAAACAAACGAACGAAATTTTCTGCCCCAGTTTCACTAGGAAAATTTCGTGAGTTAATTGCTATAAAAATCTACAGAATTGATGAGGGGATTAGAAACCTCAAGTGTAAAAGGTGCAACGCATGGATTGGAGCCCTAATGTTTGCAAAAGGTAAAAATGCTCAATTCAGGGATTGGAGCCCTAATATTGGCTAAAAGGGAAAATCCGCTCGACTCAGGGATTGGAGCCCTAATGCCGGCTAACACAAAATTGCTCAACTCAGGGATTGAATCCCTATTGTCGGCTAAAATAAAATCGCTCAACTCAGGGATTGGAGCCCTAATGTCGGCTAAAAGAAAATCGCTCAACTCAGGAATTGGAGCCCTAATGTCGGCTAAAGGAAAATCGCTCAACTCAGGGATTGGAGCCATAATGTCAGCCAAAGAAAACTCGCCCAACTCAGGGGTTGGAGCCCTAATGTCGGCTAAAGGGAATCGCTCAACTCAGGGATTGGAGCCCTAATGTCTTCTAAATGAAAAATCGCTCAACTCAGGGATTGGAGCCCTAATGTTGGCTAAAAGAAAATCGCTCAACTCAGGCATTGGAGCCCTAATGTCGGCTAAAGGAAAACTGCTCAACTCAGGGATTGGAGACCTAATGTCGGCTAAAAGGGAGTCGCTCAACTCAGGGATTGGAGCCCTAATGTCGGCTAAAAGGGAATCGCTCAACTCAGGGATTGGAGCCTTAATGTCGGCTAAAAACAAATCGCTCAACTCAGGGATTGGAGCCCTAATGTCGGCTAAAGAAAACTGCTCAACTCAGGGGTTGGAGCCCTAATATTGGCTAAAAGAAAATCGCTCAACTCAGGGATTGGATCCCTAATGTCAGCTAAAACAAAATCGCTCAACTCAGGGATTGGAGCCTTAATGTCGGCTAAAGAAAACTGCTCAACTCAGGGATTGGAACCCTAATGTCGGCTAAAAGAAAAATCTCTCAACTCAGGGATTGGAGCCCTAATGTCGGCTAAAAAAATAGCTCAACTCAAGGATTGGAGCCCTATTGTCGGCTAAAGGGATTCGCTCAACTCAGGGATTAGAGCCCTAATGTCGGCTAAAGAAAATTCGCTCAACTCAGGGATTGGAGCCCTAATGTCGGCTAAAAGAAAATCACTTAACTCAGGGATTGGATCCCTAATGTCGGCTAACAGGAAAATCGCTCAACTCAGGGATTGGAGCCCTAATGTCGGCTAAAAGAAAATCGCTTAACTCAGGGATTGGAGCACTAATGCCGGCTAAAAGAAAAATTGCTCAACTCAGGGATTGGAGCCCTAATGTCGGCTAAAAGAAAATCGCTCAGCTCAGGGATTGGAGCCCTAATGTCGGCTAAAGTAAATTGTTCAACTCAGGGATTGGAGCCCTAATGTCGGCTAAAGAAAATTGCTCAACTCAGGGATTGGAGCCCTAATGTCGGCTAAAAGAAAATCGCTCAACTCAGGGATTGGAGCCCTAATGTCGGCTAAAAGAAAATCGCTCAACTCAGGGATTGGAGCCCTAATGTCGGCTAAAAGAAAATCGCTCAACTCAGGGATTGGAGCCCTAATGCCGGCTAAAAGAAAATCGCTCAACTCAGGGATTGGAGCCCTAATGTCGGCTAAAAGAAAATCGCTCAACTCAGGGATTGGAGCCCTAATGCCGGCTAAAAGAAAATCGCTCAACTCAGGGATTGGAGCCCTAATGTCAGCTAAAGGAAAATCGGGAATAGAGGCCCTATGTCTAAAATCTCAACTTAGGGATTGGAGCCCTAATGTTGGAAACAGGTGAAAGATTGATTTTGGGGCTTCTAAACTAACCCCTTTTTTTGGAATTTTCTTCTTATTTCTCTTTTCGTTTTTTTTTATTTTATATTTTTTATTATTTTATTATTTTTTGTTTAGTAAAAATGCAGGAGAGAATTTGGGGGAAACTCCATTTTGGGTTGATTCCTTGTTGCAAAGCTGTTTCTTGCACTTATGCATTTCTTTTCCCTTAGGGTGGCACGTGCTTCTTGCACGATTGCTTTGGATTGCACCTATTTCAATTCTCCAAACAAAGAACAATTGTCAGTTTGAAAACGGTGGTTGGTTCGGTGGCCTTGATCGTTCCAATTGCTTGGTCTCGGCCTCATTTCTGTTGAGAAACTTCGCCATTGATTGGATTCACAGCTGACCCCCTTTCAAACTGATCAGACTCGGATTTTCGGATTTCGTGATGATTCGCTCGTGTGAGGCTTTGGTTCTTCCATCTTATTCCGCTTGGGGATTTTTACTGGGGCAGACTCAGTGGGGATTTTTACTGGGGCGACCCCCCTTAGGTTTTTTTTTGCCGATAGTCAACATCATGATCAGTCGGGATTGGACTGACGCACACTGAGGCTGAGTATTTTCTTCACTTCTTGCTAGACGGAGCTCTGTGAAACCGGCCCTGCCACCTTTTCTTTCTAACACATTTTGGAATTTAGGGTTAAAATGAAAGGGATTCAAGGAAGGGTAAACAAAGAGCGGAGAAACGAATTTGAAAGAGAAGTGTCCCTTTCGAGGAAAAGAAAGACTTATCTGAGGCACATACTGACTTTAAATTGACATGACATGCTTTTTGGACTGGATGCCCGACCCTCATGAACTTGCATTTCCTCATGAACCAAATACGGATCTATGTTTCCAAACCAGGGAACCTTGCCAGAACTTTTTGAGGTGAAATCGTCTTTTCGGCCGACAGCACCCTTTGCGGGTTTTCGCTAGTCGACCTCTCTCATTTCTCTTCTCACTATCGCCTGATAGCTCTCTTTGCGAGTTTTTTACTAAACAAGCTCTCTCATTTTCGATTTCTCTACTCCCGTCGCCTTATGGTGCCCGAAGGTTTTCACCGACAAGACTCTCTCGTTTATTTCTCTCAATTTTAGAACGCATCAGCTTCCTATAATGATATTTCTTTTCCCCCGCCTTTGGAAATCGATCCGGAGGACTTGCACTCGGTTGTTTTGGTAAAAAGAAAGAATTGTGGATAAAATTACAACTTTGGAACCATTTGGTGGGCCCGTGGTCGAAACATTATAACATCTGCCCCAGTTTCAACTTCAGGGAAAATTGGATTTTTGTTTTGGTGTGACTGAACCCCAGATAGAGGCTGCCTACGTATCCTTTCGGAATCAAGTCAGCCGTAGTTCGGGCAAATCATTTGTTTTTTTTTTAACGGTGCTTTTAGATTCCAAAAAGGGTAGCCAAGGAAATTTAACCGGCTCAAAGGGTTTGTAGAGAGAGTTGATAGTATTCGGGTAGTGGGAATAAAAGCCTTCACCATCTCAAAATGTGCCAACACATCACCGAAATAAACTCAGATATAGTACCTCTTGACTGCATCCGCGTTCACGGCTATTTCGGGATCATTTCCTTCAATATCACCCAGATACAATGCTCCTCTTGGCAATATCTTCCAGATGATGTATGGGCCTTTCCAATTAGGAGCAAATTTTCCTTTCGCTTCCTGGTGATGTGGCAGAATGCGCCTTAATACCAATTGACCTACTTCAAAATTCCTGGGTCGCACTTTCTTGTTGTAAGCACGGTCCATCCTTTGTTGGTACAATTGTCCGTGACAAACCGCAGCCATTCATTTTTCATCAATCAAAGTCAACTGCTCCAATCAAGTCTTAACCCACTCGCTATCTTCAATTTCTGCTTCAACAATGGTTCGGGGTGAAGGAATTTCTACCTCTGCCGGTATCACAGCCTCGGTCCCATAAACTAACAAGTATGGGGTTGCCCCTACTTATGTGTGTACTGTAGTGCGATATCCCAGCAAGGCAAAAGGTAACTGTTCATGCCATTGTCTGGAACTCTGGATCGTCTTCCTCAAAATCTTCTTGATGTTTTTGTTTGTTGCTTCAACAGCGCAATTGGCCTTGGGCCGATAAGGAGTGGAGTTCCTATGCGTTATTTTGAACTATTCGCATGCATCCTCCATCAAGTGACTCTTCAGGTTTGTCGCGTTATCTGTGATGATAGTTGCAGGAATACCGAAACGACAGATAAGATTTGAATGTACAAAATCCACCACGGCTTTCTTAGTGACCGATTTGAGAGTGACAGCTTCGACCCATTTTGTGAAGTAATCAATAGCGACCAATATAAATCTGTGTCCATTTGAGGCTTTTGGCTCGATTGGCCCAATGACGTCCATGACCCAACCAACAAATGGCCAAGGTACAGACATGGGATGCAGTTCTGTGGGAGGTGCATGAATCAAATCACTGTGCACCTGACACTGATGACACTTTCGAACGAAACTAAAACAGTCCTTTTCCATGGTCATCCAGTAATAACCCGCTCGAAGGATTTTCTTTGCTAAAACATACCCATTCATGTGGGGCCCGCATACTCCTGCGTGTACCTCATGCATGATTCTTCCTACCTCTTCGGCGTCAACACATCTTAACAAGTTGAGATCAGGGGTTCTTTTATACAATACCTCGCCGCTTAAAAAGAAACCACCTGCATGCCTCCTAATAGTTCTCTTTTGATCTCCAGTAGAATGTTCGGGGTATTCTTGTGTCTTCAAGAACCTCTTAACATCATGGTACCATGGCTGGGTACTTGATCCTGCCTCGATTACATTACAGTAACCGTGTCTTTCCCTGATTTGGTTTTCCAAGGGATCGATGTGGGCGTTGCCTGGGTAAGGTAACATTGAAGCTAAGGTGGCAAGTGCATCGGCTAGTTCATTGTGACACCGTGGGATATACCTGAACTCTATTGATTTGAATCACTTGCTAAGATCCTCCACGTGCTGCCGGTAAGGAATAATCTTGACATCTCGAGTTTCCCATTCACTTTGGGCTTGCCGGATAATCAGGTCAGAATCCCCCATAATCAACAAATCTTCAACATCTTGATCGATCGCCATATTCATGCCCATGATGTAGGCTTCATATTCAGCTGTATTGTTCGTGTAAAAGAAACGAAGCCTAGCTGTAGCCAGATAGTGTTGACCATTGGGTGAGATCAAGATTGCCCTAATTCCTACACCTTTGGCGTTTACGGCCCCATCAAAGAATATCTTCCAAGCATGAGTATTTTCCGAGACTACTTCTATGGTGTTTATTTCTTCATCTGGAAAATAAGTACTCAATGGTTGGTATTCCTCATAAACCGGGTTCTCGGCCAAATAATCCGCTAATGCCTGGGCTTTTACCGTTGTGCGAGTGACATAGACTATGTCGAATTCAGTAAGGAAGATTTGCCACTTGGCTAGTCTACCAGTAGGCATTGGTTTCTAGAATATGTACTTCAAAGGATCCAACCTGGTTATGAGGTAAGTAGTATGAGCTTGGAGATAATGTCTCAATTTTTGAGCGACCTACATCAAAGCACAACACGTTCTTTCCAACAAAGTGTACTTGGCTTCATAGCTGGTGAATTTCTTGCTTAAGTAATAGATCGCCTGCTCTTTCTTTTCGGTTATGTCATGTTGTCCGAGGATACAACCGAAAGACTTTTCCAAGACCGTCAGATACAAGTACAGGGGTCTCTCTGGCTCTTGCGGGACCAAAACTGGAGGATATGAAAGATATTCTTTGATCTTGTCAAAAGCCTCTTGATACTCAGCTGTCCATTTGATTGCTGCATCCTTTCTCAATAGCTTGAATATGGGCTCATATGTGCTAGTCAGTTGGGCAATGAATCGACTGATATAGTTTAACCTGCCCAATAGACTCATCACGTCTTTCTTCGTTCTTGGAGGAGGTAGATCTCGGATAGATTTTATCTTTGTTGGATCTAACTCGATACCTCTCCTGGTCACTATGAAACCCAAAAGCTTGCCCGATGGAACTCCGAAGGCGCACTTAGCCGGATTCAACTTCAGGTCGTACTTTCTCAACCTCTCAAAAAATTTCCTCAAGTCTCGAACATGATCGTCCTGAGTCCTGGACTTGACTATCACGTAGTCTACATACACCTCTATCTCTTGATGCATCATATCATGAAAAATGGCAGTCATGGCTCTCATGTAAGTCACCCCGGCATTCTTTAAACAGAACAGAATAACCTGATAATAGTAAGTACCCCAAGGTGTAGTGAAGGCGGTTTTCCCGGCATCTTCTTCATCCATCAACACCTGATGATATCCAGCGTAACTAATTACGAAAAACTATATCTCATGTTTGGCATAGTTATCAACAAGGATGTGGATGTTGGGCAACGGGAAATTGTCTTTGGGACTTGCCCTATTCAAATCTCGATAATCCACACACACTCGAGTTTTCCCATCTTTCTTCGGTACATGAACTACATTATCCAACCACGTAGTATACTGGACTACCTGAATTACTCTTGTTTTCAACTGCTTTGTGATTTCTTCTTTGATCTTATCACTGACATCAGCCTTAAACTTCCTCTGCTTCTGTTGAACTGGAGGACAATCAGGGTAAATTGGCAATTTATTCACCACTAGATCAACACCTAATCCTGGCATGTCATCGTATGACCAAGCAAACACATATTTAAATTCAAAGAGGAGTTGAATTATTGCATCTCGCGTTTTCTCATCCGTGTGAATGCTTATTTTGGTTTCTCGGATTTCTTCAAGAGTTCCCAAATTAATCGGTTCAGTGTCATTCAAATTCGGCTTAGGTTTATTCTCAAAGTGTTCCAATTCTCGATTTATTTCTCTAAAAGCCTCTTCTTCGTCATATTCCGGTTCTTGGTTCATTATTTCACAATTAAACAGCTCGTTGGGATCTGGGCATGAAGTCTGCAAGCATGTCATATTATTTAAAGCCGCATTATTATAACTGAAAGGAAAAGATAAAAGAAAAATAGCAAAAATCATATAGAATAAAGGAAAAAATGATGAAATACTGATTTTATTCCTTGGAATTAGGAAGATAACAAGGTTTATAATTCAGGAAGTTAAAACAGGAAACTAAAGAAAAACATCCAAGTTACACCCTAGGATAACTCGTGATACAGGAAAGGTGGCAGGACAGGTCTACCCGGACTCCTGCCTAATTGGGAACGGTGTGGCCTCCCAATTCTGAAGCTTAGCATTTGGCCCATGTATAGCACCTCAGCGGTGCCTGTGCCTTCTCTCATTTGAACCATGTGAGTTTCATAAAGCATTTCTCTCATTGCCCTACATATTTCTTCAATCTCTTCGGCCGTAAAGGCCTCGTCGTCTTCTTCTTCAATGTATTTTGGTCCGACGAAAGTTTCGTATAAATGTGGCAATGGTCGAGGAAACTTCCACCCTTCATTTTTTCTCTTCTTTGCCAAACCTTCATCTTTTGGAGTGGGTTGCAAGCCTATCCCAAAGAGTTTCTTAGTGGAAGGCAAGGTGATAGGTTCAGTTATTCCTTCCAGCGTTCGCCCAAGCCCTTTTCCAGGTTTGAATCCCTGTCAGATCATTTATTTAGCAACCATGATTGAAGCATTGGACAAGAAGGGCTGGGGACAAGGGCTCCTTTCTTTATGCTGCTCCGCCAGCACAACTTCAAAAGCCTGATAAACTGTGTGCTCAAACCCTTCCTTTGCTTCGAGATATGGGATGGATGGGTCCCGATAAATAGATTGTTCGTCTTCACCGTGGACCACAATTTCCCGATCTTCATATTCAAATTTCACCATTTGGTGGAGAGTGGAAGGTACAGCCCCTGTAGCATGAATCCAAGGTCTTCCGAGGAGAAAATTGTAAGACGTGTCCATATCCAGTACCTGGAAAGTTATTTCGAACTCCACCGGTCCTATAGTTAATACCAAGTCTATTTTCCCGAGGGTGTTCCTCTTGATGCCATCAAAAGCTCTTACACATACATTATTAGGGTGAATCCTTCCGGTCTCAACTTCCATTCTCTGCAGCGTGGAGAGCGGACAAATGTCAACACCCAAACCTCCATCCAACATTACCTGCTTGACGTAGTAGTCTTCACACTTGACTGTCAGATGTAAAGCCTTGTTGTGAGCTGCTCCCTCCGAAGGTAAATCGTTCTTGCTAAAAGAAACTTGATTAACCGCAAAGAACCTTTCCGTCATTCTTTCAAGTTGTTCAACTGAAGTCTCAGCCGGTATATATACTTCATTCAGGGTTTTGAGCAAGATCTTCTGATGTTCTGCAGACCTCATTAGCAAGGATAGCATAGACACTTGCTCAGGGTACTTGCGCAACTGATCCACCACTTCATAGTCAGGCATATTCATCTTTTAGAAGAAAGCCTCTGCTTCTTCAACGCTTACAGGCTTCTTGGGTAGGAAGCGCTTCCGTGTGGCGTTGTTTACTTCTTGAGTATCTGAATATTTTCCAACGAAAGTATTCTCTGGAAGTTCCCCCGTGACTTCTTTGCCTTTGTATGTAACCAATATTTGTTGATAATTCCACGGTACCGTGGAAGGGTATGTCATTGGATTCTGTAGTACGCGTCCGATAACCACTGGCTCATTTAGCCGAGGCGGTTTAATTGTTCCCCGGACCACATAGGCCCCTTTCGACACGTACATTGGTATTACCCTTTTGACTTCGAATCTCTGTGGCTTCTCTGATCGACCTCATGGAATATAGAGAACTTCATTCTTCGTAGGCACCATCGTCTCTGTCTTTGTCTCAGCCTTCTCTTCGAGCTCAGCCTTGACAGTACTAGTCTTCATTTCCCCTTTCTCTTGCTTCGGGGCTGCTTTAGACTTTCTCCCTGCATCGACAATGGCGATTTTAGCTTTCAGGGCAGGATCAAACTCCTTGTCCTCACAGATCATCCCAATCAACGGCCCATTATTGTGAGCAGGCAACAGATTGTTGGTCACATTTGGGACCTCCTCGTCCCTTAATACTATCTTTCCCTATTATATTAAGTTCTTTACCACCCTTTTTAAAGTCCAACAATCATTGGTATCATGCCCTTCTGCTCCCGAATGATAAGCACACCTGACACCGGCTTTGTAAGCAGGTGATGCTGGATTGTGCCTTGTCTGAGGGACTGGTTGCAGGAAACCCATATGTACTAGCTTTGGGAATAGGGTAGAATACGGTTCACCAATGGGTGTGAAAGTCCGTCTTCTGGGTGGTTCTTCAGGACGGAAGTTATTTTGAGGTAGTTGTGGATTATAGTGGTTTCGGTAAGGAGGCGGATTTCTAGGAGGTGGAGCTTGGCTCCGATTGGCTTGTTGTGGTGGCTGGACATAAGGCTGATTATTCATGACCATTTAGGGTTGAGGAGCATAGGCCACATTTTGGTGGGGGTAGTAATGTTGTGGGGTTTTTTCTGGAAAACGGGGCCTGGGATTACGATATTCTCTTGCTTCTGATGCCGCCATGGACGTCTCTTCCTTTTTCTTCCCTCTTGCCATTCCTCCGGACCCGCCTTGGACGGCTTGGGAGGTTGCCCTTATGGCTGCCTGACTCAAGATTCTACCCGTTTTCAAACCATTCTCTACCATTTCCCCGATCTTAATCGCTTCCATGAAAGGCTTTCCCATGGCTGACATCATGTTTTGGAAGTAATCTGATTCTTGAGCCTGGAGGAAAGTAGTGACCATTTCTATTTAATCCATGGGAGGTTTTACCCTTGATGCTTGCTCGCGCCATTTAATAGCATATTCTCTGAAGCTTTCTGAGGGTTTCTTCTTCAAGTTTGACAAAGAATTCCTGTCCGGCGCGATGTCAATATTATACTGAAACTGTTTTACAAAATTTCTAGCGAGATCGTCCCAAATGTGCCATCGAGATATGTCTTGATCCATATACCATTCTGAGGCTATTCCTACCAAGCTTTCTCCGAAGTATGCCATCAACAATTCTTCTTTGCCGCCAACCCCACGCAATTGGTTGCAATACTTTTTGAGGTGAGCAATGGGATCGCCATGCCCATCATATTTCTCAAACTTCGGTGTTTTGAACCCTACGGGCAGGTGCACGTGAGGGAACATGTACAAATCAGTATAGGAAACACTCTTCTGCCCGCTTAAACCCTGCATATTTTTTAAACTCTGCTCGAGGCTCCTCATTCTTTTTGCCATTTCATCTTGTTCAAAAGCTTTGGGATTTTGGTCTTGCCCAGGCGGAAGCTCGTATTGAGGCTATTGAGGGTGAGTGCTGATTGTAAGCTGAGTTGGTTCTAGTGAGAAGGATGGTGCTTGAAATATGAATGAGGAAGAGTCAAAATTAGGCCTGTGTATAGAGGGTTGTGCCACGGTTGGATAGGGCGGTGCGGTGAATATGTTTGTAGCCACATCCATCGTTGACATCCGGGGATAAGAATCAGAGGGTGATCCAGCGGAGTGGGCTGAAATTGTAGGGTACCCGAATGGGGTAGTTGGATAACTTATGGGGACGTTGGAAGTCCCACTTGTCCTAGAGAACAACTCAGGGAATCCAGGGATTACACTCGGCGACTCTTTTCCATTGTTCCAGTCATCCAACATTTCCAACATGAGAAGCTGTAAGATTCTGTTTTCTTCAGCAGTTGCTGATTCGGAAGTTGGGATGTCCGAGATTGAACTCTCCTTGGAGACAGGAATTGTCCGCAAAGGAATTTCTGAAGACATCTCTACACTTCCCTTTGATCTCGTGAAGTAAGTGTGAATACTTCCTCTCGACTTAGTGATGGGCAACTAAACACTTCCTTTCGACCTCGTAAAGTATGAATGTGAGGCCATACCTCCACCAAACCAAACCACATTTCTAAAACCTAGACTTAGCAGCCAGCAAACGGTTAGTTTGAAACAAATAACAGACAGGTAATCTCACGTTGGGGTGTGATGCACCTATATAGTTAAGTAAATTTCTACATGTTTGCATCGATGACATGCGTCATTCCGGCTTCTCTTTATGCTCCCCTTTATTTATTATTATTATATTTTTTTATTTTTTATTATTTGAAGTTAAAAATGTGACCGGATTCGATGAGGATTGCCTACGTATCACGATGCCGCATGAATCAGATCATTACGTAGTTCAAGACAAACAAGTGTAAAAAGCATTTTTTATTACTGAAACAATCTATTACAAACTAACATTTTTGAAAAAGGGAAAATAACAGACTTGAAATAAATACAAACTCAACAACTACTGATACGCCCTGATACGGAAAGACAAACAGAAGATGCCAAGATGGAAAATACAGACTCGACCTATAAATACATTAAAGTTTCAAGAATTGGCGCCCGCGGGGCATCGTTCGGCCTTGTCGCGGGCTTAGGTGTGAGGTCCCTTTCAAGTTGTTCCATCTCATACATGGTCTGCTTGACATAAATCATCACTGCCGAGAAAAAGGTAATGCTGGTCATATCTTCGCATCGTAGACACCTCCTGATGATGGCATGGGCAATGGTCTTAATCTTATCCCTAGTTTGCCTCTTTTCTATGAGTAGGCGCTCTATTTGATCATTATGGGCCTTCAAAACCCGAGAATCCTGGAGATGTTGATTTTGCCACTGCTGAATTTCTACTTCTATCTGGGCCAGTAAATCGTAGCAACATCTATTTTCAGCTTCAAAGGTTCGGGCTTGCTCAGCTGCTCTGTCCTCAAGAGTGACCACCTTTCTCTTCAAATTGGCAATGGTTTGCTTGTGATCCCTTTTCAACTGCTGCAGGTACCAGTTACGCTTTTCTGTTCTTTTTGCACAGTGTGCTTCGAGTCCTGCTATGGTATTCTCAAGATTTTTCGACTCACTCCGGCACTCACCAATTTCCATTTTTAAACCTTTTATCAATCGCTCATCCGACCGGCTCCTTTGTTGGTTATCAGCGGCTATCCTTATCTGCTGGATCTGGGCCCTGAGCGTCTCGTTTTCCTGGGTCAACCTATTCTTTTCTCCCAGATCAGTAGCAACTTGCACGTTTTGCTCATATTTTAGACCTTTGATTTGTCATTTCAATTTGCTGATTTCAACACGATAGCCTCTTTCTTTTGCTAACCAATCCCATTGCTTTTGTGATGACTCGGCAAAATTCAGGATATGGGGCCTTTTAGCCGGCCTTTTGTGCTCAAGTTCTCTTCTGTACCACGCGAGGTAACCCGGAGCCACTTCACTTTTAGCCCGATCCTGCATACAAGTATCTGCTTTCAAACTTGGTATTCATTCTAGATCTGGCGGACTTTTGTTTCAGGAAATTGTCCGTCAGGGCTAATCTCAATTGCTTGAGCACTAAGATCTTCCTCGTGTGGCACTATCTGGCATCTCCCGAGTTGTCTCAAAACTCGGTAGGGCGCGTAAGGCTGAATGCTCTTATGTCCCATCAATAGAAAGTGGGTTCTAGCCGCCGGCATATACATGACCTCATCAACATGCAACCATCCCAGTGTCCACTGTATTTGGCTGGCAGTGAGAGTCTGAAAGAATGACGTCCATGCCGTAACTCCTTCGGGTAGACTGACCTCCTTGGTTCTCGTGCAAAACTCTTCTATGCAAGTTTTCTTCGAGGAACCATGACTCAAAAGCTCGGAACAATGGCAGAGATGTTCAGTCATCCATATTTGTAGCAGTAAATTACACCCTTCGAAGAAATTCCCCCTGGTTTTGCAGGTTGTGAGAGCTCGAAAGATATCAGATACCACCATAGGCACAAGAGTGCTTTCATTCTGAGTGAGCAAAGTACTGACGACCCCGGATATTTTCAGATCAATATTTCCGTCTTTCCTCGGAAACACCAAAAGGCCCAAAAATGTTATCATGAAAGCCACTCGTCTATGCTCATCCCACTTCTGACGGTTACCTTTGCTGCATAGCTTGTTAACCGGATTGTTGAATCCTCCTACATGACCATATCTGTCGTATATGAAGCGCGGATTACAGAAACCTGCGGCCAAATCTGGGTTATGGACCATCCTGGGTATCTTTAATAAATCTAGAAACCGATGCACAGTGACAGCTCTTGGGGCATCCAGGTATTTTTGCCTTAATGGGACTTCAGTATTTCCGATGTACCCAGCTATTTTCCTCCAGAGTAGGGGTGAGTTCAAAATCGGAGAAGTGGAAGACATTGTGTGTCGGGTCCCAGTAGGTGACCAAAGCTCTTATGATATCTCCCCAAGGCTGGATTTCCAATAAACCCGTGAGACCTTTCAGATATTTCTTCACCTCATCTTGCCCTTCACCACCTAGATCATTCCACCATAGCCGCAACTTGACAGGGATTTTAGTCATTATCGAAAAGCGTTCTTTTTACATTGTGCTCATCCTGCACATTTATTTAGGTGATTTAAGAAAAAATGATTTGACTCGAAAAATGATTTGATTATTTTTAGAAGGGATCTAATTTTCGAACACGGCCTTCCAGCACTTTAGGGATGAAGATTTTAAGGTTGTGCGGGTTAATCGACCCAAACTCTAAAGGATGATCGAAAGTGGCCGTTTATGCAAAGTCAGCCTTCCGCCGTCCCTTTCGGGAACATTGGCTATTTTGACGAAAACAGCATCACTTGATTTATTTATGACTTTTTTTAAAATAGTGGCTCGACATTGGAACATGGCCTCGTAGAGCCTCGGGATGAGGATCCTAAGGTTATTGGGCAAGTTAGTCAAAATTCAAACAATGACCAAAAATGGTTGTTTATGCAAAGTCAGCCTTCCGGCGTCCCTTTCGGGAACATTCGGCTATTCCTGACAAACGGCATCACCTAACTCATTTATGATGAAATTAAAATTTTGACATTTTGGCAATTTCTGAAAAAAAAGAAAAGGGGAGGTTGGACCCGATGAGGGTTGCCTACGTATCTCACACCCTGTGAGAATCAAACCGGCGTAGTTCGGGCCGATCAGGAATAGAGGAAATAAACTAAACTCTTTTTTTTTTAAATAAAACACTTTTAAAGAAAAGGAGAAAATATTTTTGGATTTCAATTTTTTTTATTTTTTTATTTTTGAAAAGAAACGACGACTAAAGAAATATTTTGAAAGAAATATTTTGAATTTTAACTTCTTTTCACTTTTTTTTTTTTGAGATTTCGAAAAATCTTCTAAGGAAATATTTGGACTATTAGTTTGAATTTATGAAAGAGATACTACAAAAGAAAAAATATTTTTGAATTTTGAATTTTCTTTTTTTTTTAATTTTAAACAACTATTTTTGAGAGCGGTTAAAAGGAATTTTTTTTTTGTATTATATATATTTATTTTTTATATTTTTTAATAAATCAAACTAAAAGACAAATTTTGTTTCATTTTTTAAAAAAAAAAAATTTCGGCGGGGTTTTGACACTACTTGGACATTGTTTTTTTTTTCTAAAAATAAGTAGTTATCTCCCTACACTGCTATTTTCTTTTCCTCTTTTCAAAAACCGGTCAGCATGCATATCTAAAGCAAATAAATGCGCAAAACAAACGGGATGCAGCAGGATGGTCTTTTCATTTCGGGTTGCTTGTCCTAGACGGACCCAACCCCTGTGTTGAGTCCCCTATGTCAAATGCAACATGATGCAAATAAGCGTTCCTACAAGGGATCCGGCATGAGGTTTTTTTATACTAGGTTTATCCTGGGTATATGTTATAGACTGTGTACCCGAGCGGACAACTCGAGTCGAGGAGGGGGCTACGTACCGGGGACCCGCGAGATCGTCCGGCTTTGTAACTTGTCCGGCCTCTTTCTTATTTTAGGGTATGACACTAACAAAATTGGGAGTCTTGACCAGCAAGCTCCTCCCCGTAGGTAAGAAGAGAAGGGTTTAGGCACAGTTTATATACAGTTCAGATAATATCAAAGTGGTAAAAGACAACATTTAGCACGTTATGCCCAAATATGTAATAAAGATCAGATAATAAAGCCAAATATAACAATTATTCTAAGCTCTAATTCTTGAACCCTGAACCAGAGATTCTGGGTTCTAGTCCCCAGCAGAGTCGCCAGAGCTGTCACACCTCCTTTTTCCGCACCTGCCCCGAAGGGTAAATGCGCGAGGAAGTTTTTCCAATTTAAGTGACAATATTCGAAATAGGATTATTTATTTAATTCAGAGTCGCCACTTGGGAAAGGTTTGGCTTTTGGTGTCCCAAGTCACCGGTTTATCTTGAATCCCAAATCGAGGAAATTTTCGACTTTCCAAATGAAGTCTGCGAACTAGAAACTCTAAGTAAGGAATTCTGTTGACCCGAGGGAAGGTGTTAGGCACCCCCGAATACCGTGGTTCTAGCATGGTCGCTTATATTGTTATAATGGCTAAATATCTGATTTTTAATACATGTCATGACTTGTGTGCTTTTATTAAGTTTAAACCTCTTTTATTATTATTTAATTTTTATGGAATTGCAACGTCGTGAAAATGCATCTCGGACCGCATCACAATCGATGCGCCCGTGGTTGCTAATACATTCGACTCCGTTGAGATTTGGATTTGGGTCAAATAAATGCGCACCCGAATTTAAGAAGGTAATTTAATTAAATCGCGCCTAAAGAGTCTAACGCGTTATTATCTTTGGGGAAGGCAGTGAAATTCAATAAACAGTCCATCCCAAGAAATCTAAATATTTATTATGACCAATTATTGAGGGCCCCGCAATTTGCATTTGTATTTGGCGAGGCTCGTCTCATTTTTATTCTTAAAAGGATAAACCTACAGTGACTATATTTTTTCTATTATGTTCGTCTCTAAAAAAGGGGAAAGAAGAAAATATACGCTAATTAAATTACATGTTTGGCAAGCTCTGACCTCTTATTAATTATTCGACTGCAAAAGATGCTAACGGGAGATTGCACTCGAATTTGTAAAGCGGGGGATTATTTCGTGCCTTATTCTATAATTGAACATTACCAAATGGAAACGAAATTATAAATAAAATATGGAATTGACAAATGCTATTGTCGAAACAAACAAATTATTCTTTAACTAATTTAGGCTTCACATTATTAGACGAATTGAACCATTGGAACTAATTATTATTTTTTTTTCTAAAAAAAAGAAACTAATTGAAAATAAACCAACCTTGACTACCAACACGTTCGAGGGTTGTTAAACTTAATCGACACTTTGAAAATCTATTACATTTAAAGGAACTCTAACAAACCTTGTTCGAAATCAACTCATGCCTATTAAACTAAACTACGTGAGTTATTAATGGATTCCCTTAAGCACGAATTGAATTACGACTCACGGTCTAGGAATAAGGTATCTAATGTTGTATGAACCTGAATCTTATTAAACTATACTAAGCAGCTATATTAATGGCAATTCCAAATTACGCCAGCCCAAAACAAATCAAAAACTAAATATAGATGAAATCGAAATTAGTCCACTACTCGAATGTTTAACTATTAATTGTAAGATAACGGATCTAAAACTAGTTAATTCTGTTGTTATAGCTTTCATTTAAACTTGTGGCGTTATTAAAGTTATTGACTAAACAAAATTTAGCAAAACTAGATAATTCATTGACAAGCCAAAACCACATCAAATTATACAGTTTATCTTCCCAAACGGTATCGAACAAAAGTAAACTTATATTAATTACACATCAACTAGTGTCTATTTTTGAAAACACAGATGCGGGGTAAACTACATAAGCACAAATGTGAAAGCCAAAGCATGAATACTTCCATTTTTCAATCTTTCAACTCAAAGTTACATCACATCTTGGTTCGAATGTGTACCTGATTGCAACAAATGGAACAAATGAAGTGAGCTAAAAAAATGCAACAGCAAGAGAAGAAGCAGCAACGAAACAACAGCAGCAGTAACAGGACTCCAAGATCAAAGCAGCTTATACCAAACTTCCAAATACCCAAAAACTCAAACTATTCTTTCCAGATACAAGGATTTGTGATTTTTTTTGAAGATTTATAACTAAAACAGAAAACATAGACAACCAGAAAGAAACCAATTTGGAGCAATTTTCAAACAGGCCAGAAGTCCAGTTGGTGTTTTCAATTTATCCCTCTCTTTTTAAGTTTTGTTCTCCAGCCCCCTTTTTCTTTTCAATCCCTCTGCCCTCTCAGTCTACTCAGTCTCCTTCAATCTTTTTCCGTCTCCTGTTTTTATTTTTTGGTTCTCTTTTTATATCTATTAGAAGAGAAGAACCCCCCCCCCCCATCCCCTCCACAAAGACAGGCTGCCCATGGCTTAAAATAACTCTTAATGGCTAATATTTGCACTTAGGATTGTCTAGGCATGGAGTTGTTTTCTATTTTTAATCTTCTGAAGTTCAAAATGTAGTGCATAACCTACTGTACAGCAGGTTCCACTACCATTCTCATGTGCATTTTCAGCTTTTTATTATTAAACTCATCCTACATCTGACTTCTCATCTTTAAAGATATCAACCAAGGTGTATTTGCACTATAGATTACTCTAATGGTTCAACCCATACTCAACTGGCAGTCTACTTAAACTTAACTCTGAAATCTGCATTAAAAATTGCAGCTATAACCAATCCTTAAATGATTCTTGATTCAACTAACAAATTACAAACAGCTATAATCAATTAAGAATGATTCAAGCAATGCCTCAGTAAAAAAAAATTAAACAGCATGAGTCAGATTATTACCGTTCAAAACTGAAACTAATCGACGACATATATCGAAGCGACTACGCGAATTACAATACATATAAGTTAACAACTAACAATCAGAATCGAACAGTACACATAGGTGATTCAAGTTGTACTGACAAAAACAAAGAATTGCCCTGGAAACTAATTAATCGATCAAACTCATTCCAATCGATTATATAGTTTAAGCACATACACTCATCAATGAACAGACGAAAATTTCGACAAAATAAAAGGTCTGGGCGAGGTGGACAGAATAGTCGACACAAATGAAAACAAACTCAAGCTGACATTTAAACATATAAACAGACATAGACAAAACATGGAACTGACAAGGAAAAGAAAAATACCTTAAGAAATTGAAGGTTAGACGAACCCGTCTTGGATTCTGACTCGGACTTCTTTTGGGGTTGAACGGACTTTAATCGAAGTGTTCTCAACTGAGAACACCTCGATTAAGGTCTATTAGACCCAACCCTTCGTTTAATTTGACAAACTCCCAGGTTTTGGATTTCTAGGGTTCTTGGGGGCTCAGATTAGGGGTTCGAGCTTTTCTGGTTAGATTCGAACCAAACAAGACTTGGTTTGGTCACGAGGGAGGACAGGGGAGTAACTGGTGTGCAGTTGGGGTGGATCGGCATAGGCTGAGGTTTGGCTCGAATTTTCAAATGAAGATTCGAGACGATGGGGGAAGATTTGAAACCAACGGTTTGTAGATCCGTGTCCAAGGGGTCGAGGTGCACTAGGGGTGTTAATCTGGTGGTCACCAGCATCGTTGTCGCCGGGTTTATGGTGAGGGGGTGGAGAGGCGGCGTTAGGGTTCTGAGGGGTGTTTGGGTTTAGTCTCTAAAAGAGACGAGGATGAGAGAAGGGGGGTCTGGCTTAAGGGGCGTGGGGGTAAGAGAGGAAAGTTTATATACGGGACGAGGAGTTGAATTTCGGCCGTTGGATCATTGATGATCAACGGCCTTGATATTTTCTCTTAAAGGACAGCATCGTTTGGTTTAATGTTGGGAATGGGTCAATCCGGGTATTAGTGGGTCGGGTATCTGGGGAAAGCCTGGAGCCGTTGGATTGGATGGGATGAACGGCTCCGATTGGTCATGCCTAAACGGCATCGTTTGGATTAATGAGAGACCTGAACTGGACCGTTGGATCTGTTTGACCAACGGTTCAGATGGTAGGTGCCAAAACGGCGTCGTTTTTTTGTATCTAGGGGACGGATTGGATCAATGTGTTTGGGCCTGATTTCTTTGGGTTTAAAAATGAGCCCAGATCCGAATCTTTTCTCAATTTTTGCACTCTTTTCTTTTCCTTCTTTAATTTCTAATTAAAAATCCAAATTTACAAAAATCCTAAAAATAAATTATAAAACTAAAATTATATCACAAAGACATTAATTGATTTTTTTAGTAATAATTAACACACAATATCATATATTAATTAAACAAAATCAACCATTAAACGCTAAAAATGACAAAATTACCAAAAATAATATTTTTGTGATTTTTATTCATTTAAAAACCCAATATGATTTAGTTAATTCCTAATAGTAGAATAAGATCCTAAATTTACACGCAACACATTTTTTTTGTATTTTAATTAATAAAACAAACAATCAAAGACAAAACTACAAATAGCTATCAAAAAAGCCACGCAAATTCACAAAATTATACACAAAGACAATTTATTTTATTTTATTTTATTTCTTTTGGAGTAATTGTCATGGAAACAAAAATCACGTGCTCACACACATCAAAGAGCTAGGACGTCGAGTCCAGATCGAGGTCGACGTTGATTGCGTCCAGAAAGAGGCAGACCTCGTATAGCATCGGCATTGCCTGATAACGGAAAAGGCAAGATATTCGCGATTGGTTGAGGATCGTGGCGTGAATCCCGGAACAAATCAATCTACAACTGTTAATTATATGTTAATATGGTTTCATACTATAATTAAAAATCTACCTTATTTAGGACTCTTCTATTATATAAAGAGGGATCCCATTCATTTGTAAGGATCATCATTGTTCACGGATAAGAATTTATGCATTCATTACTTTCTAGCTATTTCACTCAATGTTCATCAAAGTTGTTTTACCATTTACTGTTCATACTATCCAACCTTGAGAATGTCCCAAGTCGAGGTCGAGACCTGGCTAGCAGATTGGTTTAATTTATTTTATTAACTCTCTAATTTATCCATTTATTTTCTTACTTATCAATCAGTATTGAACAAAATCACATATCCTTAAAACCATAATATAAGATTAATTGTTATCCAAATTTGAGGGTAAATAGTTTCACGCCCACCATGGGGCTAAGGATAATAGTGATTGTTCGGTGCTGATTCTGATAACACACATTATTGTACGCTTGTTCTTGTCAAGTATATTTGCTCTTAGGTTAAAACATGTCAAATTCACAAAATGCGCCCACACATGGTGAATATGTCTTGGGTTTCACGGGGAAAATGACAATGTAATTGCTCCAGGATTCGAGGTGCCATAGGCTAATCTCAGGAGAGCACTGGTTGCCAATCTAGTTGATGTTAATTCGCACGTTGCTTTAAATATGTACCTAGGCATGGACCCTGAAGGGAGTGTGCGCAGAGAAGGCCAATCTGGTGGACAAGGTACACATGGTAGAGGAGACGGAGGAGTTAGTCTCCAAGTGATATTCTAGATGCTACAAGCTTAACAAGCCACTATTGCTCAGCTAAAAAATCAACATAGAACTCCGAGTGAGGTCGAGCTAGAAATCACTAGCCGTACCGAGCCAGTGCTGGAAAGGTCAAACGGTTATAAATCGGGGACTGATCCTACAATAATGAAAATGATCGAGGATCTCACCAAAAGAATTGAGTCAGGGGAGAAGAAAATAAAAGATACCTAAATACAATGGAACCATCAATCCTAACGATCATGTCACCTCTTACACGTGCGCCATCAAGGGTAACGATTTGGAAGATAATGAGATTAAATTTGTTTTATTGAAGAAATACGGGGAAACCCTATCGAAGAGAGCAATGATTTGGTACCGCAATCTACCGCCAAAATCCATCAACTCGTTTGTCGTGTTGGCAGACTCTTTCATAAAGGCATATGCCGGAGCCATAAAGGTTGTGACAAGGAAATCGGACCTTTTCAAATTAAGATAGAGGAATAATGAAATGCTGAGAGAGTTTGTATCCCAATTTCAAATGGAACGCATGGAGTTTCCACCGATCACAGATGATTGGTCTGTTCAAGCTTTCACTCAGGGATTGAATGAACAAAGTTCGAAAGCATCACGTCAGCTGAAGTAAAATTTGATAGAATATCAGGCTGTAACGTGGGCAGATGTACACAATCAGTACCAATCAAAGATCAGGGTCAAGGATGACCAATTATGAACTCCTTCCAGTTCAGTGCACCAGAACAAGACAGCCGCCAGGAATCAAAGGGACATCGATAGAGAGCCAAGATCGAATAAAGACTGATATCAAAAGTATGCCTTAGATTGTAGGAATAGTGGTTCAGGACGCAATCATGCTCGGAACAATCGGAGAAGCGATCGAGGACAGAATTCTCGGGTACTCATGAGCAAAAATGGTTTTGACAAGTATGATGACCCCACAGAGGTACCTCGATTATCAGAGTATAATTTTAGTGTCGATGCGATGGATATTGTATCAGCAATTGGAAGAATCAAAGATACCAGATGGTTCTGGCCCATACAGACCGATCCTTCCCAAAGAAACCCCAATCTGATGTGTAAATATCATGGCACACATGTACACAGGACCGAGGATTGTAGGTAATTGAGAGAGGAGGTAGCACATTTATTTAATGAGTGTCATCTTCGAGAACTCCTAAGTGATCGAGCCAAGAATCATTTCAGGGAAAGGGATGCCAACAAGAAAATTGAATAGGAATAGCCACAACATATAATCCATATGATCGTTGGAGGGGTCGATATTCCACAAGGTCCCATGTTCAGATGCACTAAGGTATCAATTACTAGGGAGAAACAGACCCAAGACTATGTGGCAGAAGACACCGTATCATTCAACGATGAGGAGGCAGAAGGAATTTCTCAGCCTCACACGATGCTCTAGTAATCTCTATCTTATCAAACAAAGTTCAAGTTAAGCGTGTTTTAGTAGATCTAGGTAGCTCAGCAAATATCAACCGATCTAGGGTCGTGGAGAAACTCGGCCTATAAGATCAGATCGTGCGTGTAGCTCAGGTCTTGAACGGTTTCAAATGACCAGTGAAACAACTAAATGAGAGATTATCCTACCGATAAATGTGGCTAGAACTATCCAAGATACCAAGTCTCACGTGATCAAGGGTGACAAGAGGTACAATGCCCTACTCGGGAGGCTTTGGATCCACAACATGAGGGCAGTCCCTTTGACACTCCACCAAATGATGAAATTCCCTACTTCAGACGGGGTAATAAAAGTGTACAGGGAGCAGCATGCTGCAAAAGAAATATTCGTGGTCAATAAGGTAATACCAATTTCAATGCTATTAACATCGGAAGTATCGGGCATCAAGGGTAAAAAAGGCCAAATAGAAACCACCGCCACCAGCCTCAACTGAATCGGAGAAGCGGGAAATTAAAGGGGAAGAGGAAAATTTTTTGACCCTCGAACTTTGGTTGTTCCCGAAGATTTTGACGCTAGCAAATCAACACCGAAGAGCTGGAACACGTTATATTGATCGAGCATCTGCCCGAGGAAAGGTATACCTGGGAACAAGATCAACCCCCAAACTTAGGAAAAAGCGTATTCATTTTATTATTAATAACATAGATTATTTTGCTTGGTCCCACTTAGATCTGACACGGATCTCGCCGGAAATAACGATGCATCGACTAAGCCTGGACCCAAATTCACACTGATAAAACAAAAGAGGAGGCCCCAGTCTGAGGTAAAGCACACATTCATAAAGGACGAGGTAACTAGACTTCTCAAAATAGGGTCCATTTGGGAAGTAAAATAACCCGAATGGTTAGCTAATATAGTCGTAGTTCCTAAAAGGGGAAACAAACTTAGGATATGTGTAGATTATAAGGATTTAAACAAGGCATGTTCTAAAGATTCATTTCCACTTCCTAACATAGATCGCATGATCGATGCCACAACCAGCTACGAGATCCTTAGTTTTCTCGATGCCTATCCAGGTATAATCAAATTCAAATGAACCCAGAAGACATGAAAAGACTTCATTCATCATCAAGTATGGAACATATTGTTATAATGTAATTCCCAACGGACTAAAAAATGCAGAAGCCACCTACAAATGCATAGTGAATAAATGTTCGAAGAACAGATAGGTAAATCAATTGAAGTACATATTGATGACATTCTAGTTAAATCCCTGCGTGGAGAGGACCATTTGACACATTTGCAGGAGACATTCAAGATACTGAGAAAATACAACATGAAGCTCAACCCCGGGAGATGAATTTTCGGGGTCGGTTTTGGCAAGTTCTTTGGCTTCATGGTGTAAAATCGAGGAATCGAGATCAACCCCAATAAAATCAAGGTTATCGAAGACATCATTGTCTTAGACAGCATTAAAGACATGCAAAGGCTGACAAGGCGGATAACTGCCTTAGGCCAATTCATATTGAGATCATCGGATCAGAATCATAGATTTTTCTCTATACTCAAAAGAAAGAATGATTTCGCCTGGACCCCGGATTCTAACTGGCATTAGAAGAATTGAAGTGATACCACTCGAGCCCACCATTGGTTCATACTCCAAAGGTAGATGAAAAACTCTACTTATGCTTCGTAGTCTTGAAGATCGCGGCAAGTGGTGTGCTGGTTCGAGAAGAGCAAGGTACACAATTTCCTATTTATTATGTAAGTTGAACTCTGAGAGAAGCATAAACTAGATGTCCACACTTAGAAAAATTGGCAATTGCATTGAGAAGCACCTCTAGGAAGCTAAACCCGTATTTTCAATGTCACCCCATATGTATACTAACCACTTACCCACTTCGAAATGTTTTGCATAAGCCCGACCTATCGGGCCGATTGGCCAAATGGGTCATCGAACTCAGTGGGTATGATATCGAATATCAAACCCGAATTGCCATCAAGTCTCAAATTTTAGACTCTTGTTAAAATTATGTATATCATCAGGGGTATGGACCCTTTTCACAGATGGCGCCTCGAATGTGAAGAGGTCCGCGCTAGGCATCGTTTTGAAGCCTCCTACGGGTAGCACTATTAGGCAATCTATCAAAGCTTCAGATGACTAACAATGAGGCCAAGAACGAGTCCATGATTGCAGGTCTCGAACTAGCTAAAAGCTTGGGGGCGGAAGTCATTGAAGCCAAGTGTGACTCTATGCTGGTAGTAAACCAAGTAAACAAAACCTTCGAGGTTCGAGAGGATAGAATGCAAAGGTATTTCGACAAGCTACATGTGACTTTGCACCGTTTTAAGGAATTGACCTTGCATCACGTACCTCGTGAGCATAATAGTGAAGCCGATGCTCTTGCAAATTTGGGGTCATCAGTCAAGGAGGACGAAATCAGCTCGGGGACTGTCGTTCAACTCTCGAGATTAGTTATCGAAGAAGGTCAAGCTAAAATAAACTCCACAAGCTTAACTTGGGATTGGAGGAATAAATATATCTAGTACTTGAAAAATGGAAAGCTCTCATCGGACCCTAAAGAATTGAGGGACCTATGAACAAAAGCTGCTTGATTCACATTGACTGAAGATAGAACATAGTACAGGAGGACGTTCGACGGAACATTAGCGGCACGTTTGGGACCAGAGGACACCGATTATGTTCTATGAGAAGTCCATGAAGGTACTTGTGGGAACCACTCCAGTGTCAAATCACTAGTTCACAAGGTCATCATAGTAGGATATTATTGGGATAGTATGGTAAAAGACGCTAAAGAGTTTGTTCGAAAATGTGATAAATGCAAAGGTATGCACCATTGATTCATCAGGTAGGAGAATAACTTCATTCGGTCCTATCTCCATGGTCGTTCATGAAATGGGGGATGGATATCATTGGCCCTTTACCATCGGATCCAAGTAAAGCTAAATTTATTTTCTTTATGACTGACTACTTCTCTAAATATTTGGAAGCACAGGCATTCGAGAAAGTCAGAGGAAAAGAAGTTATAGACTTCGCTTGGGATCACATCATATGCTGATTCCGGATAACTGCCGAAATCGTATGCAACAACGGAAATCAGTTCATTTGCAGAAAGGTAACGAAGTTTCTCGAGAGCATAAAATAAAAAGAATCTTATCAACATCATATCATTCAAGTGGAAACGGGCAGGCCCAGTCAATGAACAAAACCATCATTCGGAATCTAAAGAAAAGATTTAACAATGCCAAGGGGAAATGGAGAGAAATTCTACCCGAGGTTCTTTGGGCATGTCGGACAACATCGAAGTCCAGTACGGGGGAAACTCCATTCTCCTTAGTAAATGGCTCTGGAGCCTTGAATCTGGTCGAAGTAAGAGAACCTAGCGCCAGATTTCGACATACAATGGAAGAATCAAATCACGAGGCTATGAATACTAGCCTCGAACTATTTGATAAAAAAAAAAGCTCCACTCGTTCGAGTGGTTACGCAAAAACAAATAATCGGGAGATATTATAATAGAAGAACCAACCTCCGCCACTTCAGAATTGGGGACTTAGTTTTAAGAAAGGTCACCATCAACGCTCAAGATCCTAATGAAGAAAAACTCGACCCAAATTGGGAAGGACCCTATCAAGTCCTCGATATCACTGAGAAGGGATCTTACAAATTTTGGCACAGTGGAGGGCGAACATTTGCCAAACAATTGGAATATATCACTCCTCAAACAATATTATTGCAAAGGTATGACTTTCTTCCTTTCCATTTGCATTCGATACTAACTTATTGTAGGTGTTCGATCGAAGATGTTGAGAAGATCTTCAACACGAGGACCTTAGGTTTTAAAGCACATGTTGCACTCTTTTTCCCTTAGATCGATTTTTATCTCAAATGGGTTTTTCCGGCGAGGTTTTTAACGAGGCAATAATTATATGTGCTACCTGGGGGCAATTCAACAGTATCCGAGGCTTCTCTACATTCAACCTCAAATACTGAAGGGGGGCATCACCCTCAGATGATTTATTTTCAAGGGAAAGAACTTTGTGTCTAAAGGGCCTCGATAAGGAAACTTTGTAATGTGCCAAACGGTCGAACGAAGCGTATCTATGTAGATTAATCGAGCCTAATAGCGAAATATGTACACATGTATAAATTATTCAAAGAAGCATTTTTCCTTATCAAATACCTTATGCTTCAAAGAGAATTTTCTACTATACAAGCTCCATACTTATGATTTTTTGTGAAAAATGGCTCAAGGGCCAAATATAAATACACCTCAAGCGAATTGACCTCCCTACTCGGGGACTGCCATCGAAAATCAACATGTTCGAAATATCTAAAGATCTCAAAGAGGCACCCCTCAATTTATAGGCCGAGGCCATCATTCTCGGGGACTAACACTTCGAAAAAATTCAAAGAGTTGATGGAATGTAATACCAAGAGTCACACCCAAAGGCTACAGTAATAGGCATTCGAATTCTCCAAAAACCGGTGAAAAAAAAGACTACCCTAGGCAAAATAATCAAAGGGCTTCGATAAAATTAGCCCTCCAAAAACCTTAAGAGGTATCGAACCATTCAAATACAAACTTGTGCTAAGGAACAAAAACAAAGGGGTTTCGATCAACACTAAACCCTCAAAAACCCAATGGGTACAAAAAAAATATAAATATACATGCTAAGGCATAAGAAAATTCTACTAAGTCTTTGAGCCGAAAGAAGAAAAAAATAGCCATCCTTTGGAGGACATATCGGCCTAATTCAAAGAGCCCAAGGGCCAACACACTTTGAGTTCGATAACATTTTCTCACTCGATACAAACATAAGGGCTTTTCGCTTCGAATTCGGGTTTCACTCAAATCCGACTATAAAAGCAGCATTATTAGTGTGGCTTCGATCAAGTCCTTTGAAACAAAAACCTCGAACATATTGTTGAAGCATAAAAATATGCTAAAATTGTACAAGGCATGAAACATGTTTGAAGAAAAAATTTGAGAAGGCAGCGAAAAGAGAAATTTTGTTTATATATGGGAAAAAATATGTACAAGGGACCGACAAGGGTCTTACAAAAGGAAAAAGGAAAAGTAAAATCCTAACTATGCCCGAGGTTGATTTCTCCCGCGGGGGAAGCTTCTTCTTCGGAACCCTCACCATTATTCGACCCACCTTAGCTGCCTTCATCATCATCATCATCGTTATCATTGGAGGAGGCATGCAACATGGCATTGGCTTCAAGCACCTTAGCTTGAGCTATCTCTTTGAAGAGGTCAAAACCTCGAGCATAGATTTCCTCGAGGGTCTACCTCCGAGATTGGCACTTGGGCAGATCATTAGTCCATCGGGCTCGATCGGCAGCCTCCCTCAGCTGAATTTGTGCAGCCTTGGCATCAGCCAAATACGCGGCTATGGACTTGTCCGCTAAGACCATTGCCTTGGCCTCATCAAGGTCAGCCTCGAGCTTTTCGATCCTTTTGTCTTGGGCTGAGCTCTTCTTTTTAGTATCCTGAAGTTGAACTTAGGCTGAGGACAGTGACACCAAGGCAGCCTCTTTCTCTATAGTTAGGCGGCCCATGTTCTCTTTCCACTGGTAGCAGTCAGCTTTAACATGATCGACTTCCCCCCGGAGCAACTCGATCCTTTCAATCTTTTGCTGAAACTGAGACATCGAGGTGTTATCCTCCACTTTTAGGTAAAGACCATATGTTCTCAAAAGGACATTTACTTGCTCGTCCAGCTCGGTTTCTTCCTTGCGAGCATGGGCCAAGTCTGCTCAAAGATCCCTAAACTCTTTATCTTTTTGACCGTAAAGGAGATTCAAAGCATTCCTCTCCTTTGAGGTCTTCTGGAGCTCGACCTCGCATTGGCTCAAGTCGGCCCGAGATTTGGTAAAAGCCTATATGAGAAGAAAGATACAAGTTAGGTTAAAGAGAGAAGAAGGAAAAGACAATTGCAACAACAGGGATCCGTACGTACTTGGGATAAAAGGAGTTGGGCCTCTTCAAAGAGGGTAGATGCATCATTGAGATTAGCGGCATCATCGACCCCAGTAAAATAATCTCGGAAGGGATCCTCTTCACTGGGGACTCCGCCTATGTCAGGGATCTATAGAGCCCGAGCATCCCTTATAGCCTCTTCGAAAAAGGCCAGTAGAGAAGGAGAATAACCTACTGTCACAATCCCGAGCGAATCTCTCAGGGCTCTTTGTTCAGCCCTGGGGGTCTCAAAACTGGCCTTTTCTGGTTTGTTCATTGATGGCCAAGGGAACCTCAACCTCGGGCGATTCGAGGGCTTTGCCCGAATCTTTCTTTGAAACCTCTTCATCACGAGACCGGGTCTCAACAACTACCTCCGGTGGAAGGCTTGGTGGCCTCGATCGGCTTCCTCACACGAACTACCAGTACCGATTCATCGCCCTCATCTTCCTTTTCTTCTTCTCCCAGCTGGTGGGCTGATTTTATAGTCAGAGGGATGACATTTCTCTTACATCTTTGAGTTGGATCCTTTTTAGGTTGGGGTCCTCGAACACCGAGACCCTCTTCCTCTTGTTATCTTTCCCTGACTTCGGAATCATGGACTCGGCATCTTTCATGAACGGGGCCAGCCTCATTTTAGCAATGTCTCCAAGGTCTGCACAAAAAGGAGTCAAGTATAAATAAAAAGAAGCGTTTCAGAAAAAGGCATCGAAAGCATATAGGATAAGCTACCATGATTTTTTGCCTACCATCTGCCCCTGCCAAGTCACGCCAGCAGCACTCGACATGGGAGTAAGTCGAAGCCAACTTTTGAACCTACTTCGAGGTCAGGGACCGCGTGAGGCATCCAGGAAACCGCTCCATAACAGATGAAAGTATTACGTAAAGTAATAAACGGAGTATGAAAACAAATGGGTAATACGTTACCTACGATCGGGGTTCCACTTCTCACGGACCGGCATCTTCTCCCCTAAGATGAGGTCCCAGGTCCTTACCCGTACGAACCGGCTCATCCAATATCGATCCTTGTCCTCATCGATGCTCGTGAACAAGGCCTTTGTCGCTCGATGTTGGAGCTTGATCAACCCTCGAAAAAGTGGAGGTCAATATAATCGTATGAGGTGGCTAAGAGTGAACTTCAGCACCTCAGCCTTGCTGGAAAATAAGCGGAACATGATTATTATACGCTAGAATGAGGGGTGAACCTGGCCAAGGGTCACCTGGTACCTCTTGCAAAAGTCGACAATGACTGGGTCGAGAGGACCCAATGTGAAGAGGTAAGTGTTGACACTTAGAAATCCCTCCACATAGGTGGTAATGCTCTCTTCAAGAGCGGGGATTTGTACCATGACCTCGACCTCCTAGTTACAGTCTCTCTTATCCAGCACATATATCTCGACACATGTTCACATCGACCAGGGATTAATAGAGGGTTCTCGACTTTGAAGTCGGATTTTGAGATAGAAGGACCGGGAACATACTCGTGAGAGAGCGGTTCCACTGGCGTTTTATCACTGGCCAGACGAGAAGAAGATGAAGAAGCCTTCTCCTTTTAAGGGACGGTCTTGGAGGCTTTCGCCATTGATTCAAGTAGAAAGAAGCCGAAAGAGGTAAAATTTTATATTTTTGGTACTAACAAAAGTGACTTAACAGGTGGTGAAAGAGAAGAGATGGAGAGAGTAAGATACTTAGAAAACTTGGTGGAGGTGAAAGTAACATTTTGATTCCACCAAAGAGCCTGCATTTCTAGATTCACGACGATGGTTCGGTGGTGCTAATGGCCGACCATTTACTGGCAAGCACTAATGGTTTGGGGAACTGTACCGACAGGACGTTTCGGTCATCTCGATCGCTTACGTCACGGGGATGACATCACCATCGTGGTCTTCAAAATATTGAGGCTCAAGTCATTTCTTGTCATTTTACTCTAAGAAATGAGGGGACTACCTATATACAGTGGAAATTGGGGTCATCCGATTTTATTCCTTGGTCGAGATGGGAATATCACGTCAAAGAGCTAGGACGTCGAGTTCGGATCGAGGTCGACATCGATTGCAGCCAGAAAGAGGCAGACCTCGAGTGGCATCGGCATAGCTTGATAACGAAAAAGGCCAGATACCCGCGATTGGTCGATGATCGTGGTGTGAATCCCAGAAGGAATCAATCCACAACGGTTAATTAGATGTTAATATGGTTTCCTATAATAATAAGAAATGTACTTTATTTAGGACTCCTCTATTATATAACGAGGGATCTCATTCATTTGTAAGGATCATCGTTGATCACTAGTAAGAATTTACACATTCATTAATTTCTTGCTATTTCACTCACTGTTCATCAAAATTGCTTTACCATTTACTGTTCATACTATCCCACCTCGAGATTGTCCCAAGTCGAGGTCGAAACCTGGCTAGCATACAATTTTTATTTATTTTATTCTCTAATTTATTCGTTTATTTTCTTACTTATCAATCAGTATTGAACGAAATCACATATTCATAAAACCACAATATAAGTTTAATTGTTATCTGAATTTGAGGGTAAATGATAAGAATTCTTCCTTAGATTAAATTGGAAGAAAGTGGGGTAATATGTTATAAAATCATATTCTTAAACCCCTTTGCGTTTTAAAATTTAGTACTTGGATTAAATTTTAAAAAAAAAATCACGGATTTAAATTGAAGATGTTTTGCTTATTTTGACAGATCGACATATATTTTGAGACGGGGAGAAATGATGGTTATTTATGTTCGGACACAGCAAAAATTGGTATTTGTATTAAATCAATAAATGTAAGAGATATGTCTTTTATACATATATTTGTTATTTAATAATGGTTAAGGAATATGTATTTTTACTTTAGTTTAAACAGCTGAAACTAAATTTATTAATTTGGTATGATTGTCAAATGCGGATAAGCTTTTACGTGTAGACACCCACCCTCCAGTTAGTGCTCTAATGTGATCCTCTGGAGTTCTCAGATTTTCGTGAACATATTGAAATTTTGGCGTTTCTAAGTTTTAAAACATTATAAATACGAAGTTGTAAGATGAAAAGGCAAATGGCATTGGAATGAGCAGTGCCTTGGTGGCGAAGGGGACAGGTAAAATAAATATCCAATTAATACCTGACTTCTTCTGTAACAGCTTAATAAGTCGTACAATCTCGTAACATTTTATATGATTGTAGTACACTCCGATTATGCAGTTTTGTAATTATAAGACTGGGAATCGTGATAAAGCGACAAAAATTGAAAAGAAAAAAGAAAAAAGAGAGATACTTAAAATATTTGATAGAATGAATAAACAAATAATAAATAAACAAAAGAAAAAGAAACGTTAAACAAAAAAATTGAGAAGCGTGTACATGCACGTGATCGTACTAATTAATATTTGTTCCTGGTAATCTCAGTAAGCATGGATGGTGGTGTACCAGGGCCGGACAAGGGAAGAATTTATTAAATGTATTTTGGTTCACTTAATTAGAAAAGGTTCACACTTGTCACTGACAGTTCCATTTATTTATTACGTACCATGTGAAGGTGAATATCTCGGTATACTACCCATTTATACGGTTATATGGATCTTTCAAAATCTTAGGTTAAATGAACCTAAAGTCCGTAAACAAAATAGCGTTTAAAATCTGCTTAGGAACCAATGTAATATCTAAAAAAAAAAAAAAAAAAAAAATAATAATGGAAGACTAGCACTATACGAGCTTGGCCTAACATTCCAAATTAATGGGCGTTTGATTCGGTTTGATTGGTATAGCGCATGTCACGGTAACGGATCCATAATTTTATTCAAGCAAATTAAGTTAATTAGTTTCGGTAACATTATTTCAATGATAATCAATAAAAAAAATATTGTCATAATGCGACTCGTACAACAGAGTAAATTTTGTATGCGACTCTTTTCTCATAATGCTCCTGAAAATATTGTCGTTTTGAGAGTGTCCTATTTTTTTCTTAAAAATAAAAAATAAAAAAACAGTGGGACAAAGCAACATGATTTTTTGCAAGTGTTCCAGCATAAAATTTCCTTCACCTAATCCCGTAAAAGGAGGAAGAAAAAAAAAACATTTATGATGTACATAAGTGTTAACGTAAATACAACAAACAATAAATACACAAATTTGCAGATACAAGTACAGTAACTTTTGAAGTTATTGTGTACAAATAAATGATATAATACTTTAAATGTAAATTAGCAATCAAATGCATAAGTACTACAATAATATCCCCAAAATCTGGTATACGGGGTCATGAACTACTAGAATGGAATACAAATGTCGATTTTGAAATAGATGAACAGTATAATAATGAGAAGAATGCGACTTCAAGGATCCACGAGCGTTCAAGAAGCACTGCCTCGAGCCTATTGAAATCAGCTACTGGCCACCCGCTTGAGATCCACTAATGCTAATATCATAATTTTCACAAGGTATGCAGAAGTATATTATGATCACATAAACAATATAAACTTAGTAAGTATTAAGTCTAATTTCGAAAAAGTGGTTACGAGATTTGGACAAAAGAATGATACTCACTTTCTCAATCTGGACAGTCCATAAGACAAGATATAACATAAAATAATCAAGAATAACATATATAACAATGAGGTGCAAAATGAGAGATGAGATAAGCATGTTTCTTGAACAAGATAGCCAAAAACACAATCGCTCAATTCATATATAAGGATGATATGCACCAGGTAGCGTCCATATGAGTGCTTTCATGAATACTTGACTAATGTTAACTTTATGTTAAATGCTTAATATCTTGTGACTCCTACGTCTCATTTACTTGACTAATGTTAACTTTATGTTAAATGCTTAATATCTTGTGACTCCATGAATACTTGCATTATTTGAGGCTCGGAATAGGACAGTCCATAGTGAGTTATGTTCCATGTGTGGTGAGATTTTTTCGTAGTCCATATTTTGTGATTGAGTCTAGAACTTGCCCGGTATGTGAGTTGAAGCGAAATTTAAGGTGATGCTTGGTTTGAAAAATAATTTTTAGACTTTATTTGATCTGTTTGAGCTTTATTACTTACCATAAATAAAATTTATCCCTAGTTAACTCTTTTGAGCCTATAGACTTTTATTTGGCACCCATTTACAAGCCTATACCTTTTTTGTTCTTAATTGATGTTTTGATCCTTTTAAATCTTAAAGTAATTTAATTGTAAAATGAGCACTAAAAAAAGTAAGAAGGGACTAATCATGGGGTGGCTTTTGAGTAGGATCAATGAAAGAAAGAAAGGTGCACTTCTTTTGTAAAAGAATATACCACTAGCTAAAATAAAAAAAAGGAATTGCAAAAGAAAAAAAATTATGAAAAACGAAAAGAAAAGAAAGAAATAAAAAATGTAGATGAATAAATATCTTATTTTTGCTAGTGCAATGTAAATTAAGATAATGCTTAAAGAAAAAGAGAACATATTTTGGAGGTGATCTTGTTTGTGAAATTGAAGTTGGGATTGAAGAAATTGCGCTTAAAATAATATTATGATGTGTTAAAGTGCTTAGGAGGATGAGTCACTATTCCTAAAATATATCCTACCATCCCTTAGCCCACATTTTAGCCATGAAAATTTCTAATTGATTTTAGATCAAGTGATCCTACATAATAGAGATTTACATTAAGGGAAAACATATGGTACCTTTTGCATGCATGTGGCTTCATTGTGAGAGTGAGCTACTTTCTTTGATATATGTGAGTCCTTAAAATATATTTGAGCAAGAGATTCGAATGTGTGGATTCTTTTTACTCTTATTGATTTTGTTATGAGGGAACATAGTTTCACGAGGGATAGGTAATGTTATTAGACTTCTCAATGATATTGATTGTTCAAGCTATGGGTGCAATGAGAAATTTAGTCGATTTATGCGGCTAGGATTGTTATAAGCATATTGTCTTTGTTGCGAATATTTTTTAAGTATGGCATAAAGTGAAGGGAAGTGTGTGTTGGATGCATATACTAGATTTTAATTATTGCTATCAACCACGATCATAGGTGTGTTGTGCTTTGAATGGAGGGAGCTTAATTTTGTTTCTGTAACGACCTGGTCGGTCGTTTTATGAGTTACCGCTCTGTTTTCCTCATTTTTACTTCTTATTTCCTTGTTCGCTTGTATATTGTGTTACCGGGTTGGTTGGTTCGGATTTGGAGAGGTTTTGGTAAGGTTTTGAGACAATTAGTCATTTTTGAGGAAGCTTAAGTTGGAAAAGTCAACCGGATATTGATTTATGTGTTAAAGGGAACCGATATGAGTTCTGATGGTTTAGATAGGTTTGGAAGGTGATTTGGGACTTAGGAGCGTGATCAGAATATATTTTGGAGGTATGGAGTGGAAATTGGCTTGAATTGGCGAAATTGGAATTTTGGCGTTTTCCAGTTGATAGGTGAGATTTGATGTAGGGGTCGGAATGGAATTCCGGAAGTTACTGTAAGTCCGTTGTATTATTTGGGATATGTGTGCAAAATTTCAGGTCTTTCGGACGTGGTTTGATAGACTTTTTGATCAAAAGTGGAATTCAGAAGATTTTGGAATTCTTAGGCTTGAATCCGATACGAATTTGGTATTTTGGTGTTGTTTTGAGCGTTGCGAAGGTTGGAACAAGTTTGAATGATATTATAGAATATGTTGGAATGTTTGTTTAAGGTCCTGGGGGCCTCGGGTGAGTTTTGGGTGGTCAAACGAACTATTTTATGTTGTGGAAAGTTGCAGAAAAATCTACTGAAGTGTTGCAAACAGAAGTGCTTCGCGTTCGCGAGTAGACCCTCTCATTCGCAAAGGGTTTGCAGGTGAGGCTGAAGATTTAGCCTTCGCGTTCACGAGGGAGGTCCCGCATTCGTGAAGGACTAAGGTCACTGAGCTATACGTTCGCAAGAAGGGAGCGGCGTTCGCGAAGGGTTGGAGTCAGGAGTATCACGTTCGCGAGAGAGCAGACGCGTTCGTGAAGAAGGAAAATGTGGTCAACATCAGGTTGTGCTTCGCGAATGCGAGGCTTTGACCGCGTTCATAAAGAAGGTTTTGAATGCCTGGGTAGAATGTTTAAATAGCCATTGTCCACGATTTTGGATCTAACTTTCACCATTTTGGGTGCTTTTGAAACTTTTTGAAGAACATTGAAGAGGGATTCAAGGGAGAACACTTGGAGGTAAGATTTATGAACTTAATACTCGATTCTAATATGAATTCTACCTAATTAATCATGGAATTTAAGTGTAATATTAAAGAACTAGGTCTTGTAATTGGAGACCTAAAATTAGGAATTTGAGGGATCATTTGTGGTTGGATTTTTGTGATCTTGATATGAATGAACTCGGGGAGTGATAAGGAGTCTATTGATGCAATTTTTATCGGAATCCGAGACGTGGGCTCGGGGGTCGGGTTTGTCCAATCTAGGGATTTGTGTTGTAAATTGATTTCTTTCGAGTGAGCTTTGTTCCCTTAGCATATTTTGATGGTTTTGCACTGATTATGGTTAGAATTGGAGCATCCGAAGGCCGATTCGAGAGGCAAAGGCATCACGGTCTAGAGTTTGGACCGGATTGAGGTGAGTAATGATTGTAAATGTTGTCCTAAGTGTATGAAACCCCGAATTTCACATCTTTGTGCTATATTGAGGTGATGTACACGCTAGATGACGAGCATGGGGTCATGCACCATTGTGGATTGTGACTTAGTCCATCCTGAATGACTGTTTTACCGTGTATTTGACTGAAAATTGTTTGATATCATGATGTTTTAGGCTGAATGCCATATTTGGGCCTCGTGCCAACTATTTGGACCCTTAGGGGATCTTTACTGCTATTTCCTCACTGTTTTGATTTTAATATCTACACTCAGGTATGCTATATTATACATTTTTTCATAAGTCAGCCATGTTTACTCTGTTTTAACACATTAAATTATATTTTAAATGATATTTTGGGCTGAGCATCATATTTTACTGTGCCCGAGTGGCTTTTAGACATTTCTGACTAAGTAAGGCCGAGGACATGTGTTGTGAGGATACTTTCGGGTCAGGCTGCATGCTGCAGTAGTGATATACTGATCTATGATTATGAGGCCGAGGGCCCGAGATCGTACGTCACGAGGTGGCTTGTTGATATGAGGCCGAAAGCCTATTGATTATGCCACGAGATGGCTTCATATTGCACTTGGGCCGTAAGGGGCCCCTCCCCGAGTTTGTACACCCCAATGATTGCGGGTACCCATTGTGATGTAAGATATAGCCCGAGGGGCTGGTGTGGTTCCATGTTATTGCCCGAGAGGCTGATTCTGTTGACATTCTGCCCGAGGGGCGGATTTTATGTGTTTATCTTTTCTAGCTGCTTTTCGTTTACGTGTTTAACTGTTAAAAAAGTATTTTAAAGAAGCTTATACCGAACTAAGGGGTTTTTATAAGATGTTACTATTTCATTGCCTTTTATTGGTTTTACATTGCTTCTTTATAGCATGTTGTTGTGCTTTACGTGATTTTTTACCGCTCAGTCTTCATTTATTATTATTACTCACTGAGTTGGAGTACTTACTTTACTCCCTGCACCCTGTGTGCAGTTTCAGGAGTTTCAAGTCCTGCTAGCGAGGGTTGATAGCTTCCAGCAGATTTCGGAGTCCACTAGGTAGCTGCTCGACGTTCGCAGCCTAGTGTTTCTCCCTCTCATCATTATTTATTTCCCTTGTATTAGATTTTGTAAGAGACGGTGTAGTCCATTTTACGTATTCCTACAGTTATGTTAGATGCTCATGACGGGTGACACCACGATGTCGGGTTGTGTTTGGTTTTCCGCAGTTGTTATATTTCAATTTATTACGAAATTTATCATATTTTATGACTTAATTATGAATTATTATCTATTAATTTAATTGGGTGTGGTACCGGCTGGCATTGTCTTTACGAGAAGCGCCATCACGACCGGGTTTAGGTTTAGGGTTATGACAAGTTGGTATTGGAGCCTAGGTTACATAGGTCTCAAGAGTCATGAACAGGTTTAGTAAAGTCTTGCGGATCGGTATGGAGACGTCTGTATTTATCCTCGAGAGGCTGTAGAACCTTTAGGAAAAACATCATATTCTTGAAATTCTTGTCATGTTGATCCTAGTACTAAACTTCTATATTCTATTCTCTCACAGATGGTGAGGAAATGCGCTACCAGTCAGGATGGATGATCACCAGTACCACCAGCTGGGGCCACTAGAGGCCTAGGACGCGGTCGAGGCCATGGTAGGGGCAGGGGTGTAGCCCGCATAGCAGTTAGGGCAGCACTTGTAGATCTACCAGCCACCCCAGTTCATGATCAGGTCCCAGTTGTGGACGCTTCAACAGCACCAGCTCAGGCACCGGTTGTGCTCATTCTGATTCCGGGTCTTCAGGAGGCCTTGGTTCAGATTCTATCAGTATGCACTTGCCTAGCTCAGGTGGTCTCAGTTACTACATCCACAACTGCTTCTCAGGCCATGAGAGGCACTCAGACTCCCGTCACTCACACACCTGAGCAGGTCATGCAGGGACTTTAAACATCGGGGGCACATCCAGGCCAGCCGGTTGCAGTTGCTCAGGACTATGTAGTTCCTGCCATTCTAGAGGACGAGCAGCGTAGGTTGGAGAGGTTTGGTAGACTCCAGCCTCTGACTTTCAATGGTACAAAGGGCGAGAATGCCCAAGGTTTCCTGGACAAGTTTTAGAGGATTCTTCGCACAGCGGGTATCCTGGAGACCAGCGAGGTCGCTTTCACTACTTTTCAGTTTTCTGGAGCTTCCTTCACTTGGTGGGAGGCGTAGGCTTGTTGGTGAATCACCCTTTATCTGGAAGCAGTTCTCCGTTCTCTTTTTGGAGAAGTGTGTGCCATAGTCTCTTTGTCTCTTGTTGCCTCTTTGAGCCGAGGGTCTCCTGGAAACAGCCTCTCCGCCCCACGGGGTAGAGGTAAGGTCTGCGTACATATTACTCCCCCCCCCCAGACCACACTTGTGGGATTACACTGGGTTGTTGTTGTTGTTGTATGTGCCATAGTCTCTTAGAGAGGAGCAGCGCAAGTAGTTTGAGTAGTTGCGTCATGGAGAGATGACTGTGATGCAGTATGAGATGAGGTTCTTAGAGTGAGCTCGTCATGCTGTTTGGTTGGTTCCGATAGATAGAGAGAGGATTATGAGGTTTGTTGATGACCTCACTTATCAGCTTCGTATTCTCATGACCAGGGAGAGGGTGTCTGGTGCTACTTTTGAGGAGGTTGTAGACATTGCTTGTGAGATTGAGTCGGTCCGTCGCCAAGAGTGAGATAAGAGGGAGGCCAAGAGGCCTTGAGGATCTAGTAGTTATGGTGGTGCTCCTTCGAGAGGTCACTTTCAGCACAACAAAAGCTGTCCATTCATACATGCACAGCCAGCTCGTCTAGGCTATCGTGGGGTGTCATCGGGTCATGGTTCTCACATTTCTCATTAGAGCCAGTCATACTTAGTGCCTTCCAACTCATAGTTTGTCCCGTGCTTCATCAGTTTAGGGCTCTTCTATGCCAGGTGCATTTTCTAGTCATTCCGGTTGCTAGGGGTTCCCTTCAGTCCCCGTCTCCAACACCCGGGAGTTGTTATGAATGTAGAGAGATGGGTCATATGTGCAGGCAGTGTCCTCGTCATCTTGCGGGTTCTTCTCAGTAGAGGAGTCAACCATCGACTTCAGCACTAGTTACTTCACCACCACCCACCCGGCTAGGGGTGGAGGTCAGTCAACTAGGGGTCATCCTAGAGGGGGCGGTTGATCAGGTGGCTCAGGCCCGTTTCTATGCACTTCTAGCTAGAACCGATGTTATTGCTTTTGATACTATTATTACAGGTATTGTCTCAGTCTGCCACGGAGATGCGTCTGTATTATTTGATCCCGATTCCACTTATTCTTATGTGTCATCATACTTTGCTCGTTATTTGGATATGCCCCGTGAGTTTCTTGTTTCACCTGCTCATGTATCTACTCTGATGGGCGATGCTGTTGTTGTAGACCGTATGTACCGGTCGTGTGTGGTGACTATTGGGGCTCTAGAGACACGAGTGGATCTTTTGTTGTTATGTATGGTGGATTTAGATGTTATATTGGGCATGGATAGGCTATCTTCGTATCGTGCTATTTTGGACTGTCATGCTAAGATAGTGACATTGGTTATGCCAGGTGTGCCACGGATTGAATGTCAAAGTTCGACTGATTATGTTCCCAGTAGGGTAATTTCATTCTTGAAGTCCCAGCGTATGGTTGGGAAGGGTTGTCTTTCATATCTAGCATTTGTGAGGGATGTCGGAGTAGAGACTCCCAGTATTTATTCTGTTCTAGTTGTGAGGGATTTTTCCGATGTGTTTCCTGCAGACCTGCCGGGCATGCCACCAGATAGGGATATTGATTTTGGTATTGATTTGGAGCCGGGCACCCAACCTATTTCTATTTCGTCGTATCTTATGGCACTAGCGGAGTTGAAGGCGTAGCTTCTAGAACTCCTTAATAAGGGGTTCATTCGGCCTAGTGTGTCTCCTTGGAGTGCACCAGTTCTATTTGTGAAGAAGAAGGATGACACTATAAGGATGTGCATTGATTATAGGCAGTTGAACAAAGTAATAATTAAGAACAAGTACCTTTTGCCTCGTATTGATGATTTGTTCGACCAGCTTCAGGGAGCGAGAGTGTTCTCCAAGATTGATCTCCATTTGGGTTATCACCAGTTGAAGATCAGGGATTCGAATATTCTTAAGACGGTTTTTAGGACCCGATATGATCATTATTATTTCTTGGTGATGTCTTTTGGGTTGACCAATGCCTCAGCAACGTTCTTTCATTTGATAAACAGCGTGTTTCGGCCTTATCTCGACTTGTTTGTCATAGTTTTCATTGATGATATTCTGGTGTATTCGCGTAGTCAGGAGGAGCACGCGGAGCATTTGAGAGTTGTGTTGTAGAGATTGAGGGAGGAGAAGCTTTATGCAAAATTCTCCAAGTGTGAGTTTTGGCTCAGTTCAGTGGCTTTCTTGGGGCACATGGTGTCCAGCGAGGGTATTCAGGTTGATCCGAAAAAGATAGAGGCGATTCAGAGTTGGTCCAGATTGTTCTCAGCCATAGGGATTCGCAACTTTCTTGGTTTGGCGGGTTATTATCGATGGTGTATTCAGGGATTTTCATCTATCGCATCGCACTTGACCAAGTTGACTCAAAAGGTGCCCTATTCAGGTGGTCAGATGAGTGTGAAGAGAGCTTTCAGAAGCTCAAGACAGCCTTAACCACAGCTTCAGGTTCATATACCGTGTATTGTAATGCTTCGAGAGTTGGTATTGGGTGCGTATTGATACATGAGGGTAGAGTTATTGCTTATGCTTCTAGTCAGTTGAAACCCCATGAGAAGAACTACCCCTTTCATGATTTGGAGTTAGCTGCCATAGTTCACGTGTTGAAGATTTGAAGGCATTATTTGTATGGTGTGTCTTGTGAGATATTTACTAATCATCATAGCTCCAGCACTTGTTCAAGCAGAAGGATCTCAATTTGAGGCAGCAGAGGTGGTTGGAGTTGCTAAAGGATTATGATATTACTATTCTGTACCATTTGGGGAAGGCCAATGTGGTGGCCGATGCTTTGAGGCGGAAGGCGGTGAGTATGGGGAGTTTGGCATATATTCCAGTTGAGGAGAGACCTATTGCAGTTGATGTTCAGGCCTTGGCCAATCGGTTCATGAGGTTAGATATTTTGGAGCCTAGTCGGGTATTGGCTTGTGTTATTTCTCGGTCTTCCTTATATGATTGCATCAGAGAGTGCCAGTATGATAATCCTCATTTTATTGTCCTTAAGGACAGAGTTCAGCATGGTGATGCCAGATATGTGACTATTGGTGATAATGGAGTGTTGAGGATGCAGGGCCGGATATGTGTGCCAAATGTAGATGGGCTTCAGTAGTTGATTCTGGAGGAGGCCCATAGCTCGCGGTATTCCATTCATCCGGGTGCCGCAAAGATGTATCAGTATCTGAGCCATCATTATTGGTGGAGGAGAATAAAGAAGGACATTGGGATTTGTAGCTCGGTGTCTCAATTGTCAGCAGGTGAAATATGAGCATCAGAGACCGGGTGGCTTGCTTTAGCAGATGGATATTCCAGAGTGGAAGTGGGAGCGGATCACCATGGACTTTGTAGTTGGGCTCCCACGGACTTTAAAGAAGTTCGATACTATTTGGGTGATTGTGGATCGGCTGACCAAGTCCACACACTTCATTCATGTGTGTACTACCTATTCTTTAGAGCGGTTGGCAGAGATCTATATCCGGGAGATTGTTCGTTTGCATGGTGTCCTAGTGTCCATCATTTCAGATAGGGGCACTCAATTTACTTCGCAGTTTTGGAGGTCTATGTAGCGAGAGTTGGGTACTCAGGTTGAGTTGAGCACAACTTTTCACCCTCAGACGGACGGGTAGTCCGAGCACACTATTCAGATATTGGAGGACATGTTGCATGCTTGCGTCATTGATTTCGGAGGGTCATGGTGTCTGTTTCTACCGCTCAAAGAGTTTGCTTATAACAACAGCTACCAATCAATTATTCAGATTGCTCCATATGAGGCTTTGTATGGGAGGCAGTGTAGATCTCTAGTTGGTTGGTTTGAGACGGGTGAGGCTAGGCTATTGGGGACAGACTTGGTGCAGGATGCTTTAGAAAATGTGAAGGTGATTCAGGAGAGGCTTCGTACAGCGTAGTCGAGACAAAAGAGTTATGCTGACAGGATGGTTCGGCATATGTCCTACATGGTTGGTGAGAAGGTTCTGTTGAAGGTTTCGCCCATGAAGGGTGTTATGAGATTTGGGAAGAAGGGTAAATTGAGTCCTCTGTTCATTGGGCCTTTTGAGGTGCTTCGGAGGATTGGGGAGGTGGCTTATGAGCTTGCTTTGCCACCCAGCTTGTTGTGCATCCGATATTTCATGTTTTTATACTCTGGAAGTATATTGGGGATCCATCTTATGTTCTGGATTTCAACACGGTTCAGTTAGATAGTGATTTGACTTATGATGTGAAGCCAACAACTATTTTGGAGCATCAAGTTCGAAAGCTAAGATCAAAGGATATAGCTTTAGTGAAAGTGCAGTGGAGAGGTCGGCCCATGGAGGAGGCTACTTGGAAGACCGAGTTGGAAATGCGGAGTAGATATCCTCACATGTTTGAGGCTTCAGGTATGTTTCTTGACTCATTCGAGGACGAACATTTGTTTAAGAGGGGGAGAATGTAATGACCGGACTGGTCGTTTTATGAGTTAGCACTCTATTTCCCCCATTTCTGCTTCTTATTACCTTGTTCAACTATATTTTGTATTAACGGGTTGGTTGGTTCAGGTTCGGAGAGGTTTTGGTAAGGTTTGAGACACTTAGTCTCTTTTGAGGAACCTTAAGTTAGAAAAGTCAATCGGAGGTTGACTTATGGGTTAAAGGGCTCGAATGTGAGTTCTGATGGTTTGGATAGCTTCGGGAGGTGATTTGGGACTTAGGAGCATGATTGGAATATGTTTTGGAGGTCTGGAGTGGAATTAGGCTTGAATTGGCGAAATTAGAATTTTGGCTATTTTCGGTTGATAGGTGAGATTTTGATATATGGGTCAGAATGGAATTCCAGAAGTTGAAGTAGGTCTGTTGTGTCATTTGGGATGTGTGTGCAAAATTTCAGGTCATTCGGACGTGGTTTGATAGACTTTTTGATCGAAAGAGGAATTCAGAAGATTTTGGAATTCTTAGGCTTGAATCCGATGCGAATTTGGTGTTTTTGTGTTGTTTTAAGCGTTGCGAAGGTTGGAACAAGTTTGAATGATTTTTTGGGATATGTTGGCATCTTTGGTTAAAGTTCTAGGGGCCTCGAGTGAGTTTCAGGTGGTCAAACAGACTAGTCTATGTTGTGGGAAGTTGCAGAAAAATCTGCTGAAGTGTTGCAGACAGCAGTGCTTCGCGTTCGTGATTGGACCCTCGCATTCGCGAAGGGTTAGCAAGTGAGGCTGAAGATTTAGGCTTCGTGTTCGCGAGGGAGGTCTCGCATTCATGAAGGGCTGGGGTCATTGAGCTATGCGTTTGCGAAAAGGGAGTCGCGTTCGCGAAGGGTTGGAGTCAGGAGCATCGCATTCGTGAGAGAGCAGACGCGTTTGTGAAGAAGGAAAATGTGGTCAACATCAGGTTGTGCTTCGCGAACTCGAGGCTTTGACCGCATTCGCAAAGAAGGTTTTCAATGCCTGGGAAGAATGTTTAAATAGCTATTGTCCGTGATTTTGGGGCTAACTTTCACCATTTTTGGGGCGATTTTTAAGCTTTTTGAAGATGATTAAAGGAGGAACACTTAGAGGTAAAATTTATGGACTTAATACTCGATTCTAATGTGAATTCTACCTAATTAATCATGGAATTTAAGCCTAATATTAAAGAATTAGGGCTTGTAATTGGAGACCTAAAATTAGGGATTTAAGGGATCATTTGTGGTAGGATTTTAGTGATTTTGATATGAATGAACTCGGTGAGTGATAAGGAGTCTATTGATAAAAAATTTATCGGAATCCGAGACGTGGGACCGGGGTCGGGTTTGGCCAATTTCGGGATTTGTGTTGTAAATTGATTTATTTTGAGTGGGCTTTGTTCCCTTAGCATATTTTGATGGTTTTGCACTGATTTTAGTTAGATTTTGAGCATACGAAGGCCGATTCGAGAGGCAAAGGCATCGCGGGCTAGAGTTTAGACCGGATTGACCTGAGTAGTGATTGTAAATATTGTCCTGAGGGTATGAAATCTCGAATTTCACATCGTTGTGCTATATTGAGGTGACGCACATGCTAGATGATGAGCGTGGGGTCGTGCATTGTTAGGGATTGTGACTTAGTCAATCCCGAATAACTGTTTTACCGCGTATTTGACTGAAAAATGTTTGCTATCATCATGTTTTGGACTGAATGCCATATTTGGGCCTCATGCCAACTATTTGGACCCTTTGGAGATCTTTACTGCTATTTCCTCACTATTTTGATCTTAATATCTGCACTCAGTCATGCTATATTATACTGTTTTTCATAACTTAGCCATTTTTACTCTGTTTTAACACATTAAATAATATTTTGTGTTGAGCATCATATTTTACTTTGCTCGGGTGGCTTTTAGAGATTTCTAACTCAGTAAGGCCGAGGGCCTGTGTTGTGAGGATACTTTCGGGTCGGGCTGCACGCTGCACCAGTGATAAACTGATCTATGATTATGAGGCCGAGGTCCTGAGATTGTATGCCACGAGGTGGCTTGTTGATATGAGGCCGAGAGCCTATTGATTATGCCACGGGATGGCTTCATATTGCACTTGGGCCGTAAGGGGCCCCTCCCCGAGTCTGTACACCCTCAGTGAGCGCGGGTACCCATTGTGATGTGAGATATAGCCCGAGGGGCTGGTGTGATTCCATGTTATTGCCCGAGAGGCTGATTCTATTGACATTGTACCCGAGGGGCGGATTTTATGTGTTTATCTTTTCTAACTGCTTTTTATTTACGTGTTTAGCTGTTAAAAAAGTGTTTTAAAGAAGCTTATACTGAACTAAGGGTTTTTTATAAGATGTTACTATTTCATTGCCTTTTATTGGTTATACACTGCTTCTTTATAGCATATTGTTGTGCTTTACGTGATTTCTTACCGCTCAGTCTTCATTGGTTATTATTACTCACTGAGTTGGAGTACTCACTTTACTCCCTGCACCCTATGTGCAGATTTAGGAGCTTCAGGTCCTGCTAACGAGGGTTGATAGCTTCTAATAGATTTTGGAGTCCACTAGGTAGCTGCTCGGCGTTCGCAGTCCAGTGTTTCTCCCTCTCATCATTATTTCTTTCTCTTGTACTGGAATTTGTAATAGACGGTGTAGTCCCTTTTCCGTATTCCTAGACTTATGTTAGATGCTTGTTGATACCCAATTTTTCCCTGTATGTTTTTAATATGTAAAATACTCTCAAAATAGCATGTATGTGCATATATAAGTATGTCCCAAGGTTTTATTATTTTTCTCTTAATTTTTAAAGATTTTTAAATCAATTTATTACCCTATTTTATCAAGAAAATCTCAGTAATTACCCCAAAATTATCATTTTGGGTGATTCATTTATTCTATTCTCATATTTATATTAAAATATAGCTAGCATAAATTTTTCATATTTTTACAAATTTATTTAGTATTTTTAAAGCTAAATTGCATATAATTGCAATATTGGCCTCTTTCAAGATTCAATTATGATTATATTTATAAAATCGACTTCAATATTTTTAATTTAATAAATATGTATTATTAATCATTTAGTACCTTTAATTTATTTCTAGAAATTATTTTACTATTCTTTATAAAATAAATGAGGGAAAAATGGCTATTTAAATGATAGCCCATTTGCATTTCAATTTTAGCCAGATTTGAACCTCTAATTAGACCCAATTCTAGAATCCAATTACCCAGCCCAAATCCTAATCTACCCGACCCACGACCCTTTAAGATAACCCGCTCAGATTCCCCTTCAATCCAGATCGTTGATCAAAATGATCAACGACCACTGTTAACTCTTTCCTTTTTAATTCCCAATTACCCCTAACCCTAATACTTTCCGTCTATAGCTGCCCTTGAATTCCCCCTTCTCCTAATTCTCTCTCAAGCTCCTCTCAAACCCTAGCCGTCTCCCTCCGTTTCCACCCTAAAATCACTTGAATCCATGGCTTCGAAAGCCACTAAAGGCCTGTACCGGCCTCTGATGAATCCTACACGCCTGATTACTATGGTTTCAAGGTCATACCTTTGAAGAAGCTTGGCCCAGACTATGTTTCATTCGAGTTCTATGGCTTTCTCCGACCTTGCTCCGGCCTGCCATGGCTATTAAAGCCTGATCTTGACTTCTCCTGCTTAGATCAATGACTTTCCAAGCCTTTCTCACCATCTAGGTTCTTCCGAAACCCTAACCTTCGAGGTTCCTTTGATTATTTTAGATCTATCATAGATCTATGTTTTCTCTAAGCTTTTAAACGTTTTCTCAAAGTTTCGTTCAAAACATTACCTTCAAAATCTTTACCTTTTCTGATTTAGGGTTCTGTTAAGTCATTTCAGAGCTTTTCTGATTTTTAACGTGTTCTACTGTGTTTCTTATGTTGACCTTCTACTGTGTTTCTTATGTTGATTCTTCTACCGTGTTTCTTATGTTGTTCTTCTACTGTGTTTCTTATGTTGATTCTTCTTCTATGTTTCTTATGTTGTTCTTCTACTGTGTTTCTTTATGTTAAAAGTCCTGGTTCTTTCTTAAGGTTTCTGATTTTATTTTTTTTGTTGATATTGTTTGCCTGATTCTCTTGTCTTTCATCTCTATACTAGATTGATGGTGAAAACCCTAAAATTTGGGGTTTCGTTCGAGTTTTGAGACTATTTGCTATGTGATTTGCTTGTTCCTCATCTCTGAACTTGTTTGGTTTCAAAACCCTAATCTCTTTGGACTTATTCGAGTTTCTGAAGTTGTTTCATCTATTTCTCGATTGAGTTTCGAAATATTTGTTTCAAATTCTGTTGCTTTATGTGATTTTGATCTCCTGCTATCATTGAAACTCGACTGTATTTTCAAGAAGGTCTTTCTACTGGACCCTTTTGCACGTTTCTGATACTCTCCCTTTTCTCTATTAACCTATGTGACTGTCATGTGATTATTCTCTTTGTCATGAGTTCAGTCTCGCATGCCTAATGTTATGCACTCTTTTATATGCAAATTTCCCTCTCAAAATAACTCTTAATTGTGACCTCTTTGTGTATTTATGATTGCACTCTTTTAATTGATTATTTCATTGTTGTACTGATTTCCCTATTTCTTGGACTTATTTGAATACTTTCCTTTGAACTTTCGACCCCTACCTTTTCTACTCAATTTGATTAATCCCCTTACCTTGATTACATTGGTATTGGATTCTTACAGACCTTTCCTTGATTAGAGTCTGATGAACCTAGCCTCTATTACCCACTGTGTACTTGTACTATGCTGGAAATACTTCCTTATTGGTCATATTCAGCCCTATGTGATTTCTTTCCTTATTTATCACTTGCATGTTACCGTTTGATTTAAACTCCTTAATTAAAGGAAGTCTTATACTGATTGATTTTAATTGGTACACAGTTCCATAATTATTTTCTTGCCTTGTTTTCTGCCTATTTTCAAACTATAAATACCTGGCTTTCTCATTAACAAAGACACATACAGACACTCTTAGTTTTCTGAACTCACACTCACCTTCAAAAGGCATTCTCTCTTGTTACTTGTATTGTGGCCTGCTTTCAAGTCCTTCTACTTGCTTTTATTGTACTTTGCCTCTTTGAAAGTGGTATGTTCTAATTAAGATTTTCAGCAATCATAACAATGTGTTTTACTTAATACTTTTACCTTCTTGTCTGTCTACTGCTTATGTATGGTTCAATACTTACTTTAGCATGCTGTAATTTCATTCTGCCTGTCCTGTTATGAACCCCAAACCCCTGTCCCAATGTGTTTGATATTATGGTTTGCTTGAGGCATGGCAGTACTGAATATTACCATCCATGACTCAAGCTTGATCCCCCTGGGATCCTACCCCTATGATTCTTTGCTGTTGTATGTTCTGGTAGGCTTATAGGCATGCCGGTATCTCCATTATTGTGCCTGCCCAAAGCTTACCCTTGCCAAGCATGGGCTCTCTACAATCAGTTCCCAATCCCCGACCCCCTTTTGTGCAAAGTTATCAATTCTGTAGCTATTTCCCAGTACCCTTTTCCCTTTTCTTTACTTCCCTAGTTCTTAAAGTTCTGTTTCTACACTTGCACTCTCTCTTAGACTTTAAGTTCTGCCCCCTCTTGTGAGCCTTGCCTTGGTACCCCTTTAGCTCTCTCTGAACTTGTACACTTGAGAGCTAGCCCTTCCACACTGCACTTATCCCTATTCTGATAGTACAATTTAGGTGTGAGCACTGCCCGGAGTCCCACTGAGGCTCTTAGGGAACTCTGACACACTCAAGTTGAGAAAGGCTTTGGATCAATGATCTTTGAGTTGGCTTATCTCATAACTCAGTGAGGAAGTCAGAATTAGGCTACCTCTAGTTGTACTCTTATTTGTATGTAATTTACTATTTCGGTTTGTAATAAGTTGTAATAAACACTTGGGGCTGTCTAGTGAAAAAGGGTGGGAACTATGCATGCAAAGGGTAGAAATCATGCCTATAGGGTTATTATGAATTTGTCATATTCAATTACATATATAAACCATGCATGCAGGTTGTTCTAATCCTGCATACTCAATTACATATAGAAACCATGTGTATAGGTTGTTCTAATTATGCATATTCGATCACATATAGAAACCATGCCTATAGGAACGTTATGAATTCTGCATATTCAACTGCATTAGATACCATGTCTATAGGTTTTAAACAGCTTCTGCATTAGATACCATGTCTATAAGTTTTAAACAGCTTCTACATTTAGATACCATGTCCATAGGTTTTAAATAGCTTCTGCATTTAGATACCATGTCTATAGGTTTTATATAGTTCTGCACTTAGGTACCCCGTCTATAAAGGTTTAAAATTAGTAACGCCTAGAATGCATGCATATAGGAGTTTCTAATAAAAAATCTGATTCGCCTAACTCAGTGTTAGATCTAAAATCAGTAATAATGGATATCATCATTTGCAAAACTTGTAATTCTCTCTTTAATAATCAGAGTCCCTCACTTAGCTAGTTTAACAAGTATGCATATAGGACTTTTAAATAATTCATTCCAAGTTTTACTAGCTCATCACCTTCAGAGTTCAATAGATATCATGCCTATAGGACCCCGTCGAAACACTTAGGCAAGCCCTAGGGTAATAAATATAAACTGAATCTGCTTCTATTAATAATTACAACTAGCAGGCAGGCCTGATTCGGACTCCTTATCTGAGTTATGTGATAAGCTGAAACTGTCTCAACAATTTTCTCTCACTCGTCTTTAATACCTTTTAAATCAGACCTAAGCAGTATGTGTAAGTCATGCTAATTACGTGCCTTCTTTGTTTAAGGAGGTATATCTGAGCCTCTGCTTGTTATATGCTTTTCCCAATTTGCAATACGTGTTTTGTATGTCGCCTTAGAGTTTTTTCCTTTGAAACTAGAAATAAGCCTAATATCCCTCCCTTTTAGAATTAGTTGTCCTAAATGCCTCCGGAACTGATAGGATTGGGACGGGTAATAGCATGAAATAAGTAAACGAGACCAATCCGCGCATTAAATATCTTAACGGGGTAGGAAGGGTAGATATGGATATGATGACCACGCGATAATGCCACGTGTAGCCCCTCATTGATGAGTGATTACCAGACATTGTGTGGGGTGATCCATATTTTTCATAAACCTTGGACCCCCTCTCTTTATTCTTTATTTCTTTTCTTTTAGCATTTTAACTCTTTCTTTTAAAATCAGCTTGTTCTTTCAAACTTTGTTCACTTTCAAACCATTATGTGAAATCCCCGCTTATCTGAGCCTTATTTGCTTATATGTTAATTGCATTCAAATTTACAATAATTTTCTGGCCAGGAACCACACTAGTGGATTCTGAGGGGTGCTTACCACCTTCCCCTTGGAATAATTTCTAGCCCTTACCCTATATCTAGTTATTCAAACCAAACTCTTTGGGTGTCCTAATGCACCTTAATCATTAGGTGGCAACGCAAACCCAATTCCCAAAAGGAATGAGTTGTCCCTCCAAATGTCATAAACCCGATTTCACTCTAGAAAAAGGGGGCGCCAACATGGCGACTCCTCTGGGAATTTTTAGGATTTTACAATTTCAGACTATTATTGTGAATTTATGCTTCTTTATGCACAATTATTTGTTTATTTCTTTCAAGCATTCAATTTTCTTTTTGATTGCAAAACTGACTTGTCTTTTTGTTTCTTTCCTTTATTACTTTCCTTTATTGCTTTCCTTTACTACAGCTTTAAATTATCAAAAATTGTTATATTTACTGCTTTCCTAACATGCAAATACGTGACAACCTGCTTTAATTGTTGCACAATCATGCTCAACATCATATTCCACTCATTCCATACAAAATGCCATTGCAACGCTTATAATGAGTGGTTGCGCTCTTCTGATATTATCACCCCCTAAATTCGGAAAAGGTGTATTTGCGGTAAAACCAGTCGATCAATGGTGTATTCGACGGTTTCGTGCCTTTTCCCTTGAGTTGCCCGCTCAAGGGTACCAGTCTAAAACCCCATAGAAACCTTAATCTATTTAAACTATGCATGCATCATGGTCAAACCTAGCGGAATCAGTTATGTTGTCCGCATAATGACTCTTTAAGATAGCCTTGTCCAAAGTCCACCGGGTTTCCCTAAACCCAAACGGACATCACCACATTCTGTGCATTTATTGGGAGAACTAAATGCTTCATACTAATTGTTGATGTTAAATAGCCGAGTCTAGTGGGGGTAGGGTCTTAACCCTTTTGTTTTGCAGAAAATAAAGAACGAGGTCCCAAACTTTGGTATGGTTAGGAGACCCTCACTCTTTCTAGACTGGTGGAGGAGTCTTCTATCGAATGACCAAATCAATGAGTGGAAAGAGAGGGCCGCCAAAGCTAGCGAAAAGTTAGAATATCTGGAATACAGTCTACTGGAATTGGAAGGAAAAGTGAGGAAAAGAGTCACCGATTGCCAGAGCGCTGAGGGAAACGAAGGAGAACACCTGGCAAAGTCATTTTTACTGGTGAACCTACGCGAACTGGAGGATCTGATCAACGAGAGCATTCAACCTGAGGAAGGTTCTTCTGGGACTAAGTAGATAGGAGTTTTTTTCTTTTCGCTTTATAAAATGTAATAAGGCCAATGGCTAGCAGTGACATTTATTTCCTGTTTATTTATTGTAGATTTGGGATTCGTCTTATTTTATATTAATAAAATGAGGCATTTAGCATTCTAAGTTCTCCAAATCAACTTGTCACTAGGTCTACCTCGGGCACAAAGAGGTTTCCAAATAGAACACGATTTACATTCTTGCACTATGTGTTTAAATATCGCAATATTTTCTTATAATCCTCACTAACTTGTTACCTTTTTATTTTTACTTTTTGTTTATTTATTCCCCTTCCCCAAAGGTTAGTTCGTGCACTCTAGCAACATCATCTTATTCAACGAGATCCATGGGCCCTCCACCCACTCCTCCTCTTAGTCCTGCCAAAAATAAGAACAAAGGAAAGATGGAAGATGTGAACAACTCCAGAAAGGAAAACTCATCTGAACATGTAGAGGTCGCTCATGGTCATGGTACTCTGGTTCCAAAGGAAAGTGCAGACCAGCTTGAACAAAAGCTGTTGAAATTCCAAGAAGAACTTGATCAGGTTCGGAATCTGGCAAATCTGTCATTTTCCCTCACCACTCCAGATGTCAATTTCCTAAATGCTCAGAACCCCACACCTCCATAAAATATCCCAAAGCAACAAAACCATTCCGCTCCTCACCACCACTGCAACACTTGCCATACTTCTAACAATACTTTGTTTCTCGTCCAAGAACCCTTGAACTCCACAAATGACCACTTTCACACCCATCACAATACCCCCATCTATGTGGAGACCATGCCACACTCCACCCAACTCATCTTAAGCACACCCGAGTCTAATTATAAAGACTCGCTCATCAGAAACCTAGCTGAAGAACTTAAGAAACTGACTAGTCAAATTCAAGGTGTCGAGGTAAGCAAGGGAATTGAAGGGCTGAACTATGAAGATATTTACATACAACCCGATGTCTAGCTGCCCGAAGGGTACAAACCTTCGAAGTTCGAAATGTTTGATGGTTCAGGGGATCCAAGGGTCCATTTGGGAACATACTATGACAAGCTACTCAGAGTAGGGAAAGATGAAAGGATTCACTTGAAGCTTTTCATGAGGAGTCTGAAAGGACATGCTCTGTCTTGGTACATTAGCCAAGACTCGAATAAATGGTCAAACTGGGTGAGTATGGCATCCGATTTCATGGACAGGTTCAGGTTCAACATAGAAAATACGCCAGATGTGTTATACATTCAGAACCTAAAAAAGAAGCCCACAGAAACATTCCGCGAGTATGCTACTCACTGGAGATCCAAAGCTGCTAAAGTCAGACCTACCATAGAGGAAGAACATATGAACAAGTTCTTCGTTTGGACTCAGGACCCGCAGTATTATGAGAGGCTAATATTGATTGAAAGCCATAAATTTTCTGACATCATCAAGCTGGGTGAGAGGATCGAAGAGGGCAACAAAAGCGGTATGGTCACGAACTTTGAGGCCTTATAAGCTACACCAAGGCCTTACAGTCTGGTGGTGCGTCCAAGAAAAGGGACGTAAAGGCCGTAATAGTTGCACAAAGAACCAAATCTCCCATCAAATACCAAACCTATCCGATACCTCCACTCACATATCAGCCTACACCAAAATACCAAGAACCCTTACACTTTTTCCAAACTCCACAACCCACTTATCAATCACCTCCAGCTTTCACATATCAGGCTACTTCACCTAGATACTCCCAACCCACACCTGTTTACCAAGCCTACAATGCTCAACCATTCCACTATCAAATCACTCCCTACACGCCAAAACTTCCCTAGACCTTGACCAAATTTTGACCGCAGATCTCCTAAACAGTATATCGCCATTGTCGAACCCATTGACCAGTTATACGAGAGACTCAAACCGCTGGTTATGTCACCCCTATCCCTGACATAACCTCTGAGAAACCTTCTCAATGGGTTAATCCAAACAAATCTTGTGCATACCATTACAACATGAAGGAACACATCATCGACGAATGTCGTTCTCTGAAAGACAAGATCCAGGCTCTGATTGACAACAAAATTATTGTGATAAAGGAACCTACTCCAAATGTCCGCAATAACCCTCTGTCAGACCATAAGGGTGAAGGTGTTCACATGATCGAAATAGAGGATGATTGGGATCCCGAGGGGTCGATTGGGTTGATCATAGAAGGTGATGATCCAAAGAAACCAATAGTTACTCTTAATCCAATCATAGTCCAGATTCAGCCGTCTGGTGACGTTGAGGTAAACATGTCTATGCCACTTGAGTTTGAAGCAACTGCAAAGACACCAACACCAATTAAGGTCGAATTCGTGACTCCATCAAATGCACCTCCACCATTTGAAGTTGCAGTTTTACCTCCCAAAGCACATGCTACGTTCGGAGTGAATATGTCTATGCCGATCCTAGTGGCAATGTCCACCATGACACCATTCCATACCAAGGCTATACCATGTGATATATAGCCGAGACAAGAAGAAAAAGTAAGGGTAGGACCGAGGAAACTGTTGCCGTACAGGGTATGACAAGAACTGGTAGAGTTTATACCTCTGAACATCTAGCTAAGTAAAGAAAGCAGGCCTTCAATCGGCCGCCCATCATTGAAACGGGTCCATATGATTTTTGGAGAAAGATACAGGCCAAGGAATACCCGGTCATCGACCAGTTGAACAAAACACCGGCGCAAATCTCCTTACTTGCTTTTCTACAAAACTCAGAGCCACACAAGAATGCTCTGTTGAGGGTGCTGAGCGAAGCCTATATACCCAGCAACATTATTGGCAGAGAAATGGCTAACATGGTTGGATAGGTATTGGAGAGTCACAAAAATTACTTTTCATGAGGATGGGCTACCACCTGAAGGGTTGGGGCACAACAAAGCACTACACATCACTGTGCAATGTGATGATTACTTTATCACCAGGATCCTGGTTAATGAAGGTTCCAGCCTCAATATTTGTCCTCTAGTAACATTCAAGAAGTTGGGTAAGAGATTGCACAAGATAAAGGATAAAGCCTTCGACGGTTCCCAGAGGTCCACTATTGGGGAAATTAGTTTGTGTTTGCAAATGGGGCCAATTTGGTTCGACGTCGATTTCCAAGTAATAGATGTGCCAGCATCTTACAATCTACTATTGGGACGACCATAGATCCATGCCGCTGGGGCTGTAGCATCAACACTGAATAAGGCAGTAAAGTTTTAATGGAACCACCAGGAAGTGATCATTCACGGTGACGGTAGCAACCCCATATACAGTCGCCAGACCATTCCATCAATCGAAGGGAGAAAAAAGCTAGGTGGAGAGACTTACCATCACATTGAATGAATGAATGCTGTTGACAAAGACAAATGGTGGGACAACAAGATTGAGAGTATACTAAATTGGTGTGGGTACGAACCTGGCAAGGGACTCGGAAAGAACCTTCAAGGAATCCCTAAGCCTATAAAACTCAAGAAATATGGCACCACTTTCGGTCTGGGATATGAGTACACCTGGGAGGAATTCAACAGCTAGTCGCCACCATAGCGCGGTCCTTACTATCCGTTGGAGCAGCCGATACCACATCTGGAACAGAACTTCCAACCGGCCAATATTATTTATGGGTCAGAAGAAGAGGAAGCACTGGCAACAGTAAAGAATTTATTCTTAGATGACGGTGACATAGACTTCTGTGTTGTTCTCGAGAAGGAGGGGAGGAAGGCCCTTCCATACAGGCTGTAAGCAGAGAAGCACGCCTCAATAACTGGACCATCAGGACAACTAGAGCCCAACGAGCCTCGGAGTAGCAAGGCTAAAACAAGCATCATGCACTGTTTTTATTTACTAAATGATTTCTTCTTGCATTTTAATTCCCGCAATAAGATCTTCAATGTTCAAAACAATTAGGCAATTTATCAAAGCATTTTGACTTTTCTTATGAATCAACACTCATTATTATTTCTCTCATTACTTTACTTATACAACATTACTATTACTTATTTTGATGAACCAATGACTGTGACATGCAACGAGACAACGCAACAAACGGACATAGATTCAATAGAAGATGACATACCAGAAGAGATTGTTAAAGAAGTTAAGAGTTTTGAAAATAGACCTAAGTCCAACCTGGACGAGGCCGAGATTGTTAACCTGGGAGATGCAGAAAATGTCAAGGAAACACGAATCAGCGTTCACTTACGCCATCAGAAAAGAAGGAATATACAGAATTTCTAAGGGAATATGAGGACATATTCTCCTAGTCGTATGATGACATGACTAGTCTGAGTACGTCTATTGCAGCTCACAAACTGCCAACTGATCCAACATGTTTCTAGGTAAAGTAGAAGCTCAAAAAGTTCAAGCCTGATATGAGTTTGAAAATCAAGGAAGAAGTCACTAAGCAGGCCAAAGCTAAGGTTCTCAGGGTAGTAGAATACCCGACATGGTTAGCCAATATCGTGCCAGTGCCAAAGAAGGATGGGAAGGTCAGAGTCTATGTCGACTACTGGGATCTCAACCGGGCCAGTCCGAAAGATGACTTCCCTTTGCCAAATATACATATCCTGATCGATAATTGTGGCAAGCATGAGTTGCAATCATTTGTGTATTGTTTCACTGGTTATCATCAGATCTAGATGGATGAAGAAGATGCTGAGAAAATGGCTTTCATTACACCATGGGGAATGTACTATTACAAGATGATGCTGTTCGGCCTGAAGAATGTAGGGGCCACCTACATGAGGGACATTACTACCATCTTCCACGATATGATACACAAAGAGATAGAGGTGTACGTAGATGATGTTATTATCAAGTCCAAGAAAGCCATTGACCACATGGAAGATTTGAGGAAGTTCTTCAACAGATTACGAAGGTACAACATGAAACTGAATACCGCGAAGAGTGCATTTAGGGTTCCTGCCAGAAAACTACTTGGGTTTATTGTGAGTCGCCGAGGAATAGAACCGGATCCATCAAAGGTCAAAGCTATTCAAGAATTGCCGCCGCCAAAGAACAAGAAGGACGTGATGAATTTCTTCATGAGACTTAACTATATCAGCCGGTTCATAGAACAATCTACAGTTATCTGTGAGCCGATCTTTAAGATGTTGAATAAGGATGCCACTACCAAATGGACTGATGATTGCCAAAAAGATTTCGACAGAATCAAGGAATACTTATCAACACCACCAGTCTTAGTTCTGCCTGAGCCAGGTAAACCCTTATTACTCTACCTTGCAGTATTGGATGGAGCATTTGGTTGTGTTCTGGGGTAGCATGATGAAACAGGGAGGAAGGATCGGGCCATTTATTACCTCAGTAAGAAGTTCACCCTGTACGAGGCCCAATATTCTTTGTTAGGGTGCACCTGCTATGCTTTGACTTGGGTAGCTCAGAAGTTGAGGCACTATTTTTGTGCTTATACTACATATCTCATATCAAGGATGGATCCTTTAAAGTATATCTTCCAGAAGCCCATGCCCATTGGCAAGCTAGCCAAGTGGCAAATCCTGTTGAGTGAGTTCGACATTGTCTACGTGTCTCAGAAAGCAATCAAGGGTCAGGCATTGGCAGATCACCTTGCTGAAAATCCTGTAGATGGAGAATAAGAACCCTAAAAATGTATTTTCCTAATGAAGAGGTGTAATACATAGGAGAAGACATTGCGAAATACTATGATAGTTGGAGATTAATTTTTGATGGAGCAGTAAATTTCAAAAGAGTAGGCATAGGAAGAGTCCTGGTATTAGAAACCAGTCAGCATTATCAGGTGTCCGCTAAACTCAGGTTCCTGTGCACCAACAATATGGCAGAGTATGAAGTCTGCATCTTAGGGCTCAAAATGGCTATTGACATGAACATTCAAGAGTTGCTAGTGATCGGAGATTCGGACCTACTTATACATTAGGTTCGAGAAGAATGGGCAACCAAGAACTCCAAGATACTCCCATATCTGCATTATGTACAGGAATTGAGAAACAGGTTCATAAAGACAAAATTCCAATATGTTCCCAGGGTCCAGAATGAATTCGCCGATGCATTGGCTACCCTATCATCCATGATACAACATCGAGACAAGAACTTCATTGATCCCATTCCGGTAAAGATCCATAATCAGCCAGCTTATTGTGCTCATGTTAAGGAAGAAGCAGACGAAAAACCTTGGTTTCATGATTTCAAGGAATATTTGACGAAAGGAGAATACCCAGAACTTGCAAATCCTACTCAGAAACGCACCCTTCGGAGGTTGTCCAAAATATTCTTTCAAAGCAGAGGGATCCTGTATAGGAGGACTCGTGATTTGGGGTTACTAAGGTGTGTTGACGCAAAGGAAGCATCCGGGCTACTAGAGGAAATTCACGCTGGGACCTGCAGTCCACATATGAATGGTTTTGGCTTAGCAAAGAAGATATTCCGAGCTGGTTACTTTTGGATGACTATAGAGACGGACTGCATCCAGTATGTCCAGAAATGCCACTGCTGTCAGATACATGCAGACATGATAAAGGTACCTCCAAATGAGCTTAATGCAACAAGTTCACCTTGGTCGTTCGCCGCCTAGGGGGTGGATGTTATTGGAACAATCAAGCCCGCCGCTTCCCATGGACACAGATTTATCCTGGTAGCAATCTACTATTTCACCAAATGGGTCGAAGCAGTATCTTACAGGGTAGTAACCAAGAAAGTCGTGGCAGACTTTGTCCGCAATCGCATTGTTTGTCGATTCGGGATTCCAGAGTCAATCATTACTGATAATGGCTCTAACCTCAACAACGACTTGATGAAAGCTATTTGTCAAACCTTTAGGATCAAACACAAGAATTCCACAACCTACAGACCTCAGATGAACGGGGCCGTAGAAGCCGCCAACAAGAATATCAAGAAGATATTGAGGAAAATGACATAGAAGCATAAACAGTGGCATGAGAAGTTATCAATTACTTTACTGGGATATCGCACCTCAGTCCGCACATCAACTGGGGCAACCCCTATATGTTGGTTTACGATACAGAGGCATTCATTCCCGCTGAGGTAGAAATTCCCTCTCTAAGGATCATGCAGGAAGCTCAGCTCGATGATGCAGAGTGGGTAAAAAGTCATTACGAGCAACTAGCTCTTATCGATGGAAAGAGAATGAATGCAGTTTGCCATGGTCAACTTTATCAGAACAGAATGTCCAGAGCCTTCAACAAAAGGGTCAAACCAAGACAGTTCACACCGGGGCAGCTAGTGTTAAAGAAAATTTTTCCGCATCAAGATAAAGCCAAGGGGAAATACTCTCCCAACTGGTAGGGTCCGTACATTGTTCACCAAGTTCAGACAGGAGGAGCCCTCGTACAGGCAGAAATGGACGGAGAAGTTTGGCCGAAGCCGATCAATTCAGATGCAGTCAAGCATTACTATGTGAAATCTTTATGCTTTCCTCATATGATATAATTTGAACTACGCCTGACCTAATTCCTGTTTAAGAGGGGATACGTTGGCAGCCCTATCGGTTCGGTCACAATTCAATAAAACTTTTATTTCCCCCTGCAATTAGAAACTGGGACAGAATTTTGAGGAGGACCCTCAAAATTCCGAAGTTAATTTTAGCCAATCATCGCTAGCGGCAGTCGAAAGCATCAATCCATTAAACTGAGGCAGAATTATGAGGAGGACCCTCAAAATTCCATAACAAGAAGGGTTGAAATGTCTTGAACCACGTCGCAGTCATTAGTTCATCTAAAGAAAACTATTCTTAATTATGTATTTATGTATGCCTTTACTAAATCATGCATGTTTATTGCCAAAATTACCTTGTTTAGCAGCGCTACCCTAATGACACGTACAGTATCACCAGATCAAAGCCGAGCAGGTCAAGCAGAGCCAGCGGGGATACGAACTAACCTTCCCTCTTTACAAAACTCATGATTTTTCTTTCGATGTAGGCAATTGAGTTGCAAAATCATCAAATATACTATACACTCACGAGACTCACATTGCTCAGAAATACAACTCTCAGAATTGTTGCACTTACTCACAGCTATTATCCGCACGCAATGTCCCCAGCAAACACAGTATCTCCAGCAGTCACAATATTGCAATCTGCTATCAGCTAAGAAAATTCTATTATCATTTTCCCTTTTAATTCTTGCATAAGGCTACCATTCTGCCTTCCGAGGTTAAGCTCTACCTCCATCTACATTTCTGTATTGCATAAGGCTACCATTCTGCCTTCCGAGACTAAGTTCTGTCTCCATCTGCATTCTTGCATTGTATAAGGGTACCATTCTGCCTTCCGAGACTAAGCTCTTTCTCCATTTGCATTCTTGTATTGCATAAGGCTACCATTTTGCCTTCTGAGACTAAGCTCTGTCTCCATATGCATTTCTGCATTGCATAAGGCTACCATTCTGCCTTCCGAGACTAAGCTCTGTCACCATCTGCATTCTTGCATTGCATAAGGCTACCATTCTGCCTTCTGAGACTAAGCTCTGTCTCCATCTGCATTCTTGCATTACATAAGGCTACCATTCTGCCTTTCGAGGTTAAGCTCTACCTCCATGCATTGTATAAGTTTACCATTCTGCCTTCTGAGGTTAAGTTCTACCTCCATCCATATTTCTTGCATTGCATAAGGCTACCATTCTTCCTTTCGAGGTTAAGCTCTACCTCCATCTGCATTTCTTGCATTGCATAAGGCTACCATTCTACCTTCCGAGGTTAAGCTCTACCTCCATTTGCATTGGCTGAAAGATCGCCACCTTATTTACATTCGCATGGACTGAAAGATTGCTACCTTATTTACATTCGCGTCGGTTGAAAGATTGTCACCTTATTTACATTTGCATCGGCTAAAGGATCTCCACCTTATTTACATTCGCATCGGCTAAAATATTGCTACCTTATTTACATCTGCATTGCTGAAAGATCGCCACCTTATTTTCATTTGCATGGCTGAAAGATCGCCACCTTATTTACATGTGCACGGCTGAAAAATCGCCACCTTATTTACATTTGAATTTGCTAAATTTCCCACTCAAAATAACCCTTAATTGTGACCTCTTTGTGTAATTCTAATTGCACTCTTGTAATTGATTCTTTCCTTGTTGTACTGATTTCCCTGTTTCTTGGACTTATTTGAATACTTTCCTTTGAACTTTTGACCCTACCTTTTCTACTCAATTTGATTAATCCTCTTATCTTGATTACATTGGTATTGGATTCTTACAGACCTTTCCTTGATTAGAGTCTGATGAACCTAGCCTCTATTACCTACTGTGCACTTGTACTATGCTGGAAATACTTCCTTATTGGTCATATTCAGCCCTATGTGATTTCTTTCCTTATTTAGCACTTGCATGTTACCGTTTGATTTTAACTCCTTAATTAAAGGAAGTCTTATACTGATTGATTTTAATTGGTACACGGTTCCATAATTATTTTCTTGCCTTGTTTTTGCCTATTTTAAAACTATAAATACGTGACTTTCTCATTAACACAGACACACACAGACACATACATACACTCTTAGTTTTCTGAACTCACACTCACCTTCAAAAAGCATTCTCTCTTGTTACTTGTATTGTGGCCTGCTTTCAAGTCCTGCTACTTGCTTTTATTGTACTTTGCCTCTTTGAAACTGGTATGTTCTGATTAAGATTTTCAGCAATCACAACAATGTGTTTACTTAATACTTTTACCTTCTTGTCTGTCTACTGCTTATGTATGGTTCAATACTTACTTTAGCATGCTGTAATTTCCTTCTGCCTGTCCTGATATGAACCCCAAACCCCTGCCCCATTGTGTTTGATACTATGGTTTGCTTGAGGCATGGCAGTACTGAATATTACTATCCATGACTCAAGCTTTATCCCCCTGGGATCCTAACCCCTATGATTCTTTGCTGTTGTATGTTCTGGTAGGCTTAAAGGCATGCCAGCATATCTGTTGTTGTGCATTCCCAAAGCTTACCCTTGCCAAGCATGGGCTCTCTGCAATCAGTTCCTAATCCCCGACCCCCTTTTGTGCAAAGTTATCAATTCTGTAGCTATTTCCCAATACCCTTTTCCCTTTTCTTTACTTCCCTAGCTCTTAAAGTTCTATTTCTGCACTTGCACTCTTTTTTAGACTTTAAGTTCTTCCCCCTCTTGTGAGACTTGCCTTAGGACCCATTGAGCTCCCTATGGACTTGGACACTTGAGGGTTGGCCCTTCCACACTGCACTTATCCCCATTCTGATAATACAATTTGGGTGTGAGCACTGCCCGGAGTCCCATTGAGGCTCTTAGGGAACTCTGACACACTCAAGTTGAGAAAGGATTTGGATCAATGCTCTTTGAGTTGGCTTATCTCATAACTCAATGAGGAAATTAGAGTCAGGCTACCTCTAGTTGTACTCTTATTTGTATGTAATTTACTATTTCGGGTTGTAATAAATTGTAATAAACACTTGGGGCTGGCTAGTGAAAAAGGGTGGCTAACTATGCATGCAAAGGGTAGAAATCATGCCTATAGGGTTATTCTGAATTCTTCATATTCAATTACATATAGAAACCATACATGTAGGTTGTTCTAATTCTGCATATTCAATTACATGCAGAAGCCATGCCTATAGGTTATTCTAATTCTGCATATTCGATCACATATAGAAACCATGCCTATAGGATCGTTCTGAATTTTTCATATTCAACTACATTAGATACCATGTCTATAGGCTTTAAACAGCTTCTGCATTAGATACCATGTCTATAGGTTTTAAACAGCTTTTGCATTTAGATACCATGTCTATAGGTTTTAAACAGTTATGCACTTAGGTACCCCATCTATAAAGGTTTAAAATCAGTAATGCCTAGAAAACATGCCTATAGGAGTTTCTAATAAAAAATCTGATTCGCCTTACTCAGTGTTAGATCTAAAATCAATAATAATGGATACCATCATTTGCAGAACTTGTAATTAATTAGTTTAAATTCTGTCTCTCTTTAATAATCTGAGTCCCTCATTTAACTAGTTTAACAAGTATGCATATAGGACTTTAAATAATTCATTCCAGGTTTTACTAGCTCATCACCTTCAGAGTTCAATAGATATCATGCCTATAGGACCCCGTCGAAACACTTAGGCTTGACCTAGGGTAATAAATATAAACTGAATCTGCTTCTGTTAATAATTACAACCAACAGGCAGGCCTAATTCGGACTCCTTATCAGAGTTATGTGATAAACTGAAACTGTCTCAACAATTTCCTCTCACTCGTATTTAATACCTTTTAAATCAGACCTAAACAGTATGTGTAAGTCATGCTAACTACGTGCTTCTTTGTTTAAGTAGGTATATCTGAGACTCTACTTGTTATATGCTTTCCCCAATTTGCAATACGTGTTTTGTATGTCGCCTTAGAGTTTTTTCCTTTGAAAATACAAATAAGTCTAATATCCCTCCCTTTTAGGATTAGTAGTCCTAAATGCCTCCGGGACTGATAGGATTAGGATAGGTAATAGCATGCAATAATTAAACGAGACCAATCCGCGCTTTAAATACCATAACGGGGTGGGAAGGGTGGATATGGATATGATGACCACGCGATAATGTCACGTGTAGCCCCTCATTGAGGAGTGATTATCGGACATTGTGTGGGGTGATCCATATTTTTTATAAATCTAGGACCCTCTCTCTTTATTCTTTATTTCTTTTCTTTTAGAATTTCAACTCTTTCTTTTAAAATCAGCTTGTTCTTTCAAACTTTGTTCACTTTCAAACCATTATGTGAAATCCCCATTTATCTGAGCCTTATTTGCTTATATGTTAATTGCACCCAAATTCACAATAATTGTTTGGCCGGGAATCACACTAGTAGATTCTGAGGGGTGCTTAACACCTTCCTCTTGGAATAATTTCTAGCCCTTACCCTATCTCTGGATATTAAACCAAACTCTTTTGGTGTCGTAATGCATCCTAATCATTAGGTGGCGACTCTTCAAATGCAAACCCAATTCCCAAAAGGAATGAGTTGTCCCTCCAAATGTCATAAACCCAATTTTACTCTAGAAAAAGGGGGTGCGACAATGCTCATGACTGGTGACACCCCGATGTCAGGTTGTGTTTGATTTTCCGCATTTGTTATATTTCACATTGTTATGGAATTTATCATGTTTTATGACTTAATTATGAATTATTATCTATCAATTTAATTGGGTGTGGTGTCGACTGGCATTGTCTTCATGAGAGGCGTCATCACGACCTGGTCTGGTTTAGGGTCATGATAGTTTCGTCTTTTATAATTGCGTGATTTGTTCGAGGACGAACAACGGTTTAGTGTGGGGTAGTGATATTGGAAATATTTTTATATGTTTCGATATTAATTTACTCGTATTTTTATCGCTTTTTGGTCAAATTTGATATTGAATATTCCCAACTTAGCTTAATTATAGCGTTTTATACTTATTTGAGTGTTAATGGATAATGTAGGTACATTGGAGATGGATTTTGAATAAAATGACGAATTTGGAGTATACGGTGAATTAATACTAAATAGAGTCTTTATGTTAAATGTAACGACCCGACCGGTCATTTTGAGAGTAATAGCCCTGATCCTATATTAACTGATTCCACCATATCTTTTTCTGCTTATGTGACTTGCCGAGAGTTTTTTTTTGGTTTCGGTGTGTTTTGGGACACTTAGTCCCTAAAACGGAAGCTTAAGCCTTAGGATATTGATCGTAGTCGGAATTGTGCGAAGACGACTCCGGAATGGAGTTCCGTCGATTTTGTTAGCCTCATTGGGTGATTTTGAACTTAGGGGAATGTCCAGATTGTGTTTTGGAAGTTTGTAGTGGATTTAGGCTTGAAATGGTGAAAGTTAAATTTTTAGAGATTTTAACTGGTAGTGGACTTTTTGATATCGGGATTGGATTGCGATTCTGGAAATTAGAGTAGGTCTGTAATGTTGAATATGACTTGTGTGAAAAAATTGAGTTCAATTGAACGTGATTTTACAAGTTTCGGCATCGGTTGTAAAAATTTAAAGTTTCAAGTTCATTAAGTTTGAATTGGAGGGTGATTCGTGTTTTTGGCGTAGTTGGATATGTTTGGAGGGATCGACTAAGTTCATAAGGTATTTTAGGACTTTTTGGTATGTTTAGTTGAGGTTTAGGAGGTGTCGACTGTGCTTCGGATGCTCAACGGATTGAATTTTAGACTTATGCAATTGCTTATGTTTTCACACCTGCAGGAGGGGAGACCGCAGGTACGGGATCGCACGTGCATATAGGCCAAGCGCAGAATAGGATTTGGAATGTTGGCCAGGGGTTGCAGGTACGAGGAGAATTTTGCATCTGCGATGCCCGCAGATGCGTCAAAAGAACCGTAGGCACGGAGAAAGACTATAGAAGCGGACCACTATCCGCAGGTGCGCACATGCATGTGAGACCATCTTATCGCAGATGTGGCGGTCCTAGGCTAATTAAGTCAAGTCTGTACCTAGAATGGAATTTCCACCGGTGTGGCACCACAGGTGCGATTATAGGCCCGTAGATGCGAAATCGCTAGGCAGAAAAGGGCCAAGTTAGAGGGTTTTATCCCATTTTCAATTTTGGGACTTTGAGAGCTCGGATTGGGCGGTTATTTGAGGGATTATAAGAGAGAGCATTTGGGTAATGATTCTTAACTCCTTATGGTTATATTCCACTAATCTATGGTTGATTTCATCATTTAATTAAGGATTTGCGGTTGAGAAATTTGGGGGGAAATGGTAGAAGTTCTTCAACTAAGATTTTGGATTTTGATTGGGATACTGATATCGGATTTGAATAATTTTGGTACGAGTGAACTCGTGAGTGAATGAGTATTCATATTTTGTAACTTTTACTCAATTCCAAGACATGGTCCCAAGGAGGCTTTTTCTTGCGATTTTTGAATTTTTTATTAAAGTATTGATTTTATTAATTAGAATAGTCTATTATATTATATTTATGATATGTAATCGCTTTTGGGTATATTTGAGCCAGATTCGGATATTTGTGCAAAAGGCATTGTTACCGATTGATTGAGCTTGGTTCGAGGTAAGTTGCTTGCCTAAACTTGTGTGGGGGAACTCCCCTTAGGATTTGGTACTGTTGTGATATGTGAGCGCCATGTACATGATATGACGAATGCGTACACGGGTTATTGTTGTAAAACTCCATTTTTCACTAAGAAATATTCTGTTTCACTTTAATTGAGTTATACTAGTATGTGTAATTATTCAGTTTAGCCTAGAATAGCATGTCTACTTGTCTTAAATGCTTATCTGAACTCTGTGCAGCATACTTAGTGAATTTCATGCTTCTTCCTTGACTTGTACTTCATCTAAACTGTAGGATTTCGTGTTATGGCATCTATCTCCTTTGTTTGAGCTACGTATCTATTTTGGGACTACAGAACGGTATTCTTGGAGATCCCCCTGCATATTTACTTTGGTACTATGGGAAGGTATCCCGGGAGATCCCTCTACACATTTACTTTTGGGACTACGAGACGGTATCTCAATAGATCCCCTGTTGTTGTTGTTTTGTACATCGTATTGTATTATTTCTGTGATTTCCTTCTTGTTACATTTTAGCCTTTTATTATACTGCGATATTTCATTTTGTCTTTTTACTGCGATATTTCATTCTGTCTTGTTTTTATTATATATATACCAGTAGGGCCCTGACCTGAACTCGTTACTACTTGACCGAGGTTAGGCTTGGCACTTACTGGGTACCGTTGTGGTGTACTCATGCCCTTTCCTGCATATATTTTGGTATGCATATTCAGGTACTGCTTATCAGTTGCATTCTATTCTCCCTTATGTCCATTATCTTATGTACTTCTTTTGTTAGACTCTGATATATAGAGACACTAGTTTTCCTTATGTAGTTGTGACTTATGATATTCCAGATTTTGGGAAGACTGTGTAGTATTGAGGAGTAGTTATTGTACATGTTGAGCGGCATGGTTTTCAGTTATGTTATTATTGTTACAGATAGTTGTTAAATATATGTTTTCATTTCATTATTTCACAATATTAGGCTTACCTAATCGTCGAGACTAGGTATCGTCACGACATCTCACGAAGGGAGGATTTGGGTTGTGGCATTGAAGACAAAAGTCATTCAATGTGGAGATGTCACGACCAAAAATCCTAAATTGTCATGATGAAGCCTAACGTAGTACTAGGCAAGCTGATATTTCCAACATTCTCAAGAGAAAATGAGTTAAACAAGTTTTAAATAATAAAAGTTCTCATAAACGGGGCAAAAAACCCAAAACATAATGCAAAAATTCTCGACATCGGGGAGTCATAGAGTTCATGAGCATCTATACATCACAAGTCCGAAAAAATATTGTCTATGATAGCTTGGAACAAAATAAAATAAGTAGAAAGATAGGGAAGGAGAGACAAGTTTTGTGAAAATGCCGGGCACCTACCTTGAAATCTTCCGACGATAAAGTGTGCAAAGGAATCAACACCTACTATCTCCGGAAACACCTGGATCTACACATGAAGTACATGGTGTAGCACGAGTACAACCAACTCAGTAAGTAACAAGACTAAATAAAGAATTGAAAGTAGTGACAAGCTTCACGGATATAGTTCAATTTCAGTAATTTCAATATAGAAAGGTAGGCATGCTTTCGTGTTCGATAATTTAGGTCAAATCAGTTACTTCATGTCAAGTTCAAGTGAAACAAAGTATAATATTTTAGAAATTTCAAGACTGATATATGGCAGCCAAGTGTAACAGTAATAAAATCAAATGCATCCTCTCGGAGTAACAGTCACTCAGTCCTCCCATTCACTCCAACCTCACAATCACTCATTCCTTTCAGTTTCTCAACACTCTACACTCGTACTTAGTAGGTACCTGCGCTCACTAGGAGTGTGTACAGACCCCGGAGGAGCTCCTTCAGCCCAAGTGCTGTAACAAGCCAATCATGGCATAAATCAGAAACATGTTGTGGCATGCAGCCCGATCCCATAATTATCCTCATAGTTAGGTCCTCGGCTTCACTTAGTCATCAGCCTCTCCAGTCTCTTGGGCTCTCGGTGATGATGAAAATCAACCCAAAGAGCAATGATATGATGTATCAACAAGGAACAATATAGACTAAGATATGATATGCAAGTGAAATTGAGAATGAGTACAAACAACAATTTAGCAGATAATTTAACATGTACACGACCTTTGAGGGTCCTTACAGTACCAACACATGATCTAAATATGATTTCTAACATGATTTGCAACTCAATTTATATACCATATGGAGAATATACAAGTAACAACAGATTGTTCAACTATACAATTTCATGGAATGGACCAAGTAACAATTCCTATGGTGCGCGTACACACGCCCGTCACCTAGCATGTGTGTCACCTCCAAACTAATCACAAGACACATAATATGGGGTTTCATACCCTCAGAACCAGGTTTAGAACTGTTACTTACCTCAATCCGAGTAAATCTCTACTCCAACACACGTTTTCCTTGCGAAACAGCCTCTGAACGCCTTGAATCTTGCCACAAACAATTCGGTACAATCAACATAAGCTAAAGGAATCAATTCCATAAGAAAATACTAGTCTTTAAATCAAAAGTCAAAAGTCAACTCAAAAGTTAGCCCCTAGAACCGCGTCTCGGAATCGGGTAAAAGTCACAAAATCCGAACTCCCATTCGATCACGAGTCCACCCCTAACAAAACTACTCAAATCTGATACCAAAATCTAGGTCAAACCTCAAAATCTAGCCGAAGAACGTTTCTCCACTTTTTCCAAGTTTGCACCCCAAATCACAAATTTAATGATGAAATCAAAGGAATAATCATGAAAATTAACCGTAACTAGGTAAGAATCATATACCCCCAAAACCCACGCGAAAATCTCTCCAAAAATCGCCTCCCACCGAGCTTCCAAATCAATTTTTGTGTTACGAACTCAAACCCTTGTTTTGAACATTTAAATCTGCCCAGTTAAGACTCAATCATAAACGCGGCCATCCTCTCGCGTTCGTATAGCACAAACCAGTCTGCCCTTTAAACTTACTTTACGCAAATAGGAAGACCTTCGTATAAATGCAAACCTCTGCCTCTTCCAATCTACGCGATCATGTTTTTCCTTACGCGACTGCAAAGAACAAAGCGTGCATTCCACTATTGCTTCACTCCCTTATACGAACACGGACCTTACCAGATATTCGTGATGCCCAGACTCGTCAGCCTTTCGCGATCGCGTGCCTCAACTGGCGATCTCATAGAATAACTTCTCCAGCTTTCCCCAATTGACCTACGTGATCGCAGAGCCTCTCATGTGATCGCATACAAGGAAACTAGATAAAGACACCAGAAAGCTTCAGCACATCCCCAAGTCCAAAAATTGATCCGTTAACCTTCTGAAACTCACCCGAGGACCCCCAACCAAACATACCATAAAGTCTCAAAACATCATACAAACTTAGTCGAGCCCTCAAATCACATCAAACAATATTAAAAACACAAATCACACCCCAATTCAAGCTTATTGAAACTAAGGAATTCCAACTTCTACAAACGACGCCAAAACCTATCAAATCAAGTTTGGTTGACCTCAAATTTTGCACACAAGTTATAAATGACACCACTGACCCAGTCCAACTTCCGAAATCGGAATTCAACACCGATATCAAAAAGTCCACTCTCGGTCAAACTTTCCAAAAATTCAACTTTTGCCATTTCAAGCCTAATTCAACTACATACCTCCAAATCACTATCCAGACACGCTCCTAAGTCCAAAATCACCCAATAGAGCTAACAGAACCATCAAAATCGCATTCTAAAGTCGTTTATACATAAACCAACATCCGGTCAAACTATTTCAACTTAAGCTTCCAACCGTGAGACTAAGTATCTCAATTAATTCCAAAATCCCTCCAGATCTGAACCGACTAACTAGGCAATTCGCATAATAGCCATAAATCACAAAATGAGCAATAAATGGGATCTTGGATGATTTAACATTACCGTAGATCATTACCGTAGGAAACTGTAGATCATTACCGTAGTAAATGGGATACAACTCTCGAAAACGATCAGCTAGATTATTACCGTAGGAAACCAAGTGCAATAAAGAATGAAATTATTTTAATGGGATCTTGGATGATGTAACATAGACTTAATTATGTGGCATTGGAGTTTAGTTATCTTCCAATTGAATTGAAGCAGCAAACTAATTAAATAAGACATTGGAAAGAAAGGTTAGGCAAAAGCCAATCTGGAGGAAAGTAAATTGGCAGTAGAGATTGAAATTGCAAAAAGCAATTGGATCCAATGCCAGGGCTAGCAACCCACGCTAACCTGGGTGCTGGGTGACGGAAAATTATCCCAATTTGTACGGGACAAGGTTATTTTGGCCCCACATGGCTGTAAATCACATAAAACGGGTCATAAATCTATTTCAACCAAGGAAGAACGTTTTTGGAGGAACTTTTGATCAAGGGAGAGCACGGAGTCTCTGTGGGGGCCGGGTTTCATATTTCTTCTACCAAACTTAGTAATTTTTATGGTTCTTATACGATTTATTGTTTGGTTGCCTTGTCTAGGTGGAGCTAAACTTCACGTTCTAGGTTGTGGTCCTTTCATAAATATTGTAATCTTAATATTGATTTTGATTTCTTGATTTATAGTATTAGTTTATTTATTCAATCTTGCGCTTAATTATTTATTTTCTTGATCATCAATTGAATACTACCTATGAATCTAGAATTGAACTCGAAAGTGGGAATTCTAGATTGCATATAGGATTGAGTATAGCAAGTTCTTAAACCCCGATATCGGGGAATAGATTTGCGGTTAGGATAGACATATTCTAATTGTCTTGCTCGGTTATTATATGGGAGTTATAAATACATTCATGTTGATTCCAACTCTCTAGACATATAGGTGTTAGGTTAGCTTGAATAGGCGAGTAAGAGATCGATATATTCTTATGAGCAATATTAACCTTGTCAACCAATAAACTAGATAAATTAGTTAATCATCTCCATTGAAGAATATAATAGAACTGTTGTATAGCCCATAACCCTAGAACGTGTTCATTACATAGATAACATAAAAATCTATTTTTTCCTTTACTTAGAGTTCACTATTTATTTTTCTTTATTTTAATTAGTTTAGAATTTCCAGTTTAATCTTGTTTAGATAATTAGGATAGTCTAATTTAGTTAATAGTTGATAACAAGTCCTCGTAGTTTCAACATCTAACTTCTAATAACTTTATTCTATTGATGACCGTGTATACTTGCGTGTGTGTTTGGCCGCAACAAATACATAGGCTCACTTTATCATACAACCAAATGGAGCATAAGATAAACAGGACAAACAACAAACAAGGTGACGAAGCCTAAATCTACCGCTAACATAGTATACCCTTAGTGTATGTGTATACGTTCATCACCATATATATATTGCACATAAGTCCAATTTGTAAAAGATTCCTTGTTTAGACGAGAGACTTACCTCATCGCGAAACCTCTTCAAGCCTCTAATACCGTTTTTTATTTTTATTTTAAAAATTCTCATCCAAATGACCTAATCAAACAATATTTAACGGGGTCAAATAAAATAACAAAAATTAATTTCACACAATAAAGCTTCAATATTTAATTAAATCTCAAAATGTCATCAAAAGTTAATTGGGGCCACATGGTAAAAACCCGAACCAGGTAAAATCCCATTAATCCAGAACCCCACTAGAAAATACATAATTAGTTTCCAAACCAGAATCCAAGTAGGTATTCAAAACCCTAAAATTTACTTACTTAAGTTAAACAAAAACTCCAAATTTCTCTATTTAATTCATATTTTAGGTAAAAAGAATTCATTAAAAAGGGATATATAATCAAAACCAAGTAAAAATTACTTACCCTCAAGTTTCGGGTGAAAATATCCTACAAAATCACCTTCTCTTAGAGTCTAGGTTTCAAAAATGGTGAAAATAAGCTAAATCCCAAAATTTACATATTAAATATCCCTGCCAACACTTTGCACTTTGCAATCGCAAATCAACCCTTGCGATTGCAAAACATAACCTAGGAAACCTTACATGACATGACCCAACTCTACGCAATTGCGAACTACAACTCACCTCCCCCTGCCAAACACGATCGCAGACCAACCCACGTGATCGCGAATCACAACCTGCCTCTCATACGTGAACGTGAACCCTTACAGGCGGCCATGAAGCACAAAAGTTCTAGCCCCCATCTCTACTCTAGGCAATCACGAGAAATAGCTCTGCAATTGCGATGCACTACGATGCATCAGAAAACCAAGAATTCAATCTTGGCTCAAAATGATCCAAAATCATCCTGAAACTCACTCGAGCCCTCTAACCCCGTCCAAACATCCTAGCAAGCCCGTATATCCTACACAAACTTATTTAAAGGCTCAAAACACTAGAAACAACATCAAAATCAAGGATTACTCATCAAAATAAAAATGTTGAACTCTCTTAAATTCAAAATTCCATGTTTTGACTAGAAGTACCAAAACTACCTCGAGCTACCGAGGCCCGAACCAACATACATAGAGGTCCAACATTATCGTATACCAATCCGGGATTATTTACCCACAATGTTGACTTTGGTCAACTCTTCCAAACTTATACCTTAATTTAGGAACTAAGTGTTCCAAATCACTACCGAACCTCTCGAAAACCAAACAAACCATCTTCACAAGTCATAAATCACCAAATCAACTATAGAAAGTCTCAAATAGGGAAAAGGGATTGTAGAACTCAAAACGACAAGTCAAATCGTTACACCATACTCCAACTAATAATTATGTCTTTGAGGGTTTTTTGGATTTGTTTTATCAGAAACAAAAACTATACCAAAGAGTCTAGCCTGATTTAACCCAACTCACCACCAAATGAGGAACTAGAAAAACTTTTCGCAAAGTTATGAACAGTCAAATGATAGTTGGATGACAAATTGGCAGACATGATAGCCTGAGTGAGCTATTGTTATTTATTATACAACAACAACAACAACAACCCAGTAAAATTCCACTGAGTTGGGTCTGGGGAAGGTAAAGTGTACGCAGAACTTACCCTTACATCGGAAGGGGTAGAGAGGTTGTTTCCGGGAGACCTTCGGCTTTGAGACAATAGATCTGTGATAACAAAACCCAAAAAAATAATATCAGTAAGGTGAGAAACATCAAATAGATGGAAAAGCAGTACCACAAATATTATACAAAAATCTGAAACACAACATAAATCGACTGCCCGACTACCCCTTAACCTATAACCCTTAACTTACAACCCTAATGCCTGACTACCCCTTAACCATGCTCGACTCCACATCTTCCTATCTAGAGCCATGTCCTCGAAAATCTGGAGTCGCGCCATGTCCTATCTGATCACCTCGACCCAATACTTCTTAGGCCGCCCTCTACCTCTTCTCGTACCTGCCAAAGCCAACCGCTCACACCTCCAAGCCGGGGCATTTAGGCTTCTTCTCTGCACGTGTCCGAACTATCTATGCCGCGCTTCCCACATCTTGTCGTCCACCGGAGTCATGCCCACCCTCTCCCAAATATCTTCATTCCTAATTTTATCGAGCCTAGTGTGCCCACACATCCACCTCGACGTCCTCATTTCTGTAACTTTCATCTTCTGGATATGTGACTTCTTGACTGGCCAACACTCAGCCTCATACAACATGGTCGGTCTAACACCGATCTATTGAACTTACCTTTGACTTTCGGTGGCACATTCTTATAACAGAAGACTCTAGACGCTAACCTCCATTTCATCCATCTCACCCCAATACGGTGTGTAACATCCCCGTCTATCTCCCCATCTCCCTGGATTATTGACCCTAAGTACTTAAAACTTTCTCTCTTGAGGATGACCTGTGAGTCAAACCTGACTTCGACATCTGCTTTCCTGGTCACTTTGCTGAACTTACATTCCACATATTCCGTTTTAGTCCTATTCAATTGTTATTCATTATCTGTAATATTATTTTTGCAATTACACTTATAATAATATTGTGTGTTATTTTCATAGTGGGTATCAGTCCGACTGAAATTTTCAAATGAAGTCTTTTACATGTTATGAACAAACGCATAATGTTCAGACTTCGTCTAGTTTTGGAGGGACGAATCAGTTTGGGACATCCACGAGCATACCGCTAAACCCATATCTATTTTAAGTACTAAGAGAGCAACTCCACTAAATGCATTTGCAAGACATACTTAGGGATTGTTTGGAAAACCACCTGATAATTAGAATTGGTGTAGTAATTACACGGCCTAGTAACTACACTGTGTTGTAATTATAATGATCTGTTTATTTGTCATAATGTAATTACAGTATAATTATAAGTGTACCATTTGGTTGTACAAATATAATTACACAGGTCGATTAAATTTTAAATATAAAATAATTATCAAAAATAAAAAATTAAGATTTAACAAATATATGAATTTGTAAATAATATTAAATTTGACATTTAAAATAGATATTGCTTCTTGAAAATATATTAGTTACTTATCATATATTTTTAACCAATATTGTAAAATAATTGATATATTTTAAATTAATAATATTTCACTTTAATGTAAGAACATCATGGACCGGATACTTGATAAAATAATTAATATTTATAAATAATGTCATAACATTACTCAAATATTTTACAAAAAAATAATAATCTATCAACTTTAACTGAAAAATGAATGGCATGCGATCTGGATTAATAAGTGAATACTACTAAAGCAAATAAAATGAAAGCGAAAATATATCATAAAATCCAAAATCCAAATTCTTTTAACGTAATACTCTTATGTAAAATTACAACATAACATAAAATAAGTTTCAACATAATTTAAGTAAATATAATTCCAAAGAAAAGGAAAATATAAGTCTATAACCTCATTCAATAATGGGATCCTATTTTAATGACAACATTCATTATATGCTAAGTTTATTAATGATTCATTATTTATAATATTAGGAGGAGTAGTTTCAAAACTAGAATAATAGCATTATTATGCTAAATGAAGAAGAAAAAGTATGAGCAACTACATGGAATCACAAAAAATAAAAGTTGTAAAATGAGAATATTACTTAAATACTAAATAGTAATATATCATTTTAACATAGTTAAGTTTGCATAAAACCTCATCCAATAATAAAGTTCAACTTTACTGACATCACTCATTATAAGTCAAGTTTATGGATGACTTATTCTTTCTAAGATTACGGGGTATAACTTTTTAGGAAAATTCGAGTAATAACATAGCTTAATCTAATACAAAAAAATAAAGCTAAAATAATTAAGAAAGAAATAAAATACGAAAATTTATATAGAAACACGTGAAGTAAAGATTGGGAAATGAGAAATAACGAAATAAAAAATAAATAATGCAAAAAGTAATATTTGGAAAAAAAGAATTTAAAAACTTTAAAAAATTAAAAAGAAAAAAGAATAGAAACCAAAAAGTAAATTAAAAATAAAAGATATTCAAAAATAACATGGTAATTACATCATGTAATTACTAGTAATTCTCAGCTCCCCATTGAGAATTGTAGAGTGTAAGTATACCCAATTATGCTACTTGGTCAGCCAAACATGTCAAAACTGTATAATTACACTCATCCAATTATAGAGTGGTTTTCGAAGCAGGCTCTTGGAGAAAAGAAACGACATCAACTAATTCCAAGGTATGCATCAATTTATAACTAAATGCTATAATTCCACAAAGCTGGCACTCATGACTTATCCAATCACAACCTTAAACTAAAATTATCATTCCCATGATGGGAAACATTCCTCTTTCTTTTGGTTGAGCAAAGTGAAGTATTTAGGAAATACTAGTAATTCAATTGAGTTAGTCATAAGTAATTAAGCTGAAGTGGCATTATTTTTATTTAAGATCATATATACATTCTGCTATGGCCCTACACCTCTCAAGAATTTTTGCACAGATGTTAATAAGTCTTAACATTGAGAGTTACAAACAAAATCCTCAGTTCACATCATTTCTTTCTAGATAAAACTACCTTTAGGTGATTATAATATAATAACTAACAGAGATCATCCCTTTGAAGAATAAACAATAGTACGTCAAATTGACTGGAAAAGTAAGTAAAAATAAGAAAATTTAGTATTCTTCTCCTTCTATTTCTAAATTTTTGTCGTCCGTAGAAAAAGGAAAAGGAAGGAAATAGCTAGTTCCTGGGTTCATGTGAAAATGTTGAAACTGTTAGTGATATTTTAGACTTCAATACCATACAAGAGGGGTGATTTGTGTGATACCCAATTTTCGCTTAACTTGATTATAGAAGGAACTGATTCTTCTATGTGTTCCAACTATTACTGTTTGCAAAATAATAAGTAACGAAAATAAAGAACACGGAGATTTTTACGGGAAAAATATCTGGCTCAAAAGGTGAAAAAACCACGACCTACTACTCAGTAGGATTTTCTCAAACTTTCACTAAAATCACTGAGCCAAAAACTGCATTTACAAAAACTCATTTGTAAACCTAAGATTAACTCTAATCTCGTTGTGGCACACAACCTCAACTGTTACGACAACTTCAAGTTAACTCTAACTCGAACACTCTAAGTACCTAATACAATTGCTTCTATAAAAGCTGAAAGATACAATATAAAATCACCTACTACAATTGAACTAGAATAAAAGATAGACACTTGGAACTGGTTCTTCTATCTGGTTCAAGTAGTTTCAGAATTTCACGCTTGAATCACACATAGATTGCTTGCAAAATTGCCTTTCTATTTTGTTGTCAATTCATGTTTAACTTCTGCTTATGTGCATTACCTGTAAAAGAGAACAACATTGATATTTAAGGGGTTAGTAATTAGAGATTGACTGGGATACAGATGCTACTCTTCTATGGTAGAAGAGTTCTAGTTGATCTTATACTCTAACTCTATCCTCTTCCTAAACTGTGTTCTCTTCGTGTAAGGAGTCTTTCTCTCCTTATCCAATATGCAACATTTTCGATCAGATCAGGAGATATTACTTCTCATAAGTTAGATTTATGTCCTTCACGTGCATCTCGCATGTTTGGGTTGATCACGACTATGTTTCACAAGATGGACCTGGTCCATGTCTAAGTTCTTTTATCAGTCTTCAAAACTTCACATTTACTTTGGCCAACAAATTTCCCCTTTTTATGATGAAAAACTTTGTGCTTTTTACTCACTTAGACCCTGTTAGAACTTAGCTTAATCATCAAGAAAAAGTTTAGAAAAATTCACTTATCATCAAGGACTGGTTAATTAGGTTATAAATAGCACTTATTCAGAATATGTAAAGCACAATATTTCTTCCCCCTTTTCGCATCATCGAAAAGTTGCATAAACAAAGTGTGAGTCCCAGAGTTTAGTAAGTACTCATGGCCACTGGGGCAACTGTAAGTGCAATCATGGATTAATCATCAGTAATCAAGCAAACATAATTAAACTATCAAGGAAATATTAACATTCAACAAGAGAAAAAACAGTAGATATCATTGATAGAAGATATATTGCTACCACAATTCACAACCAGAAAGCAAAAATATTCAAATATGAGCAAACAAAAGAAAAATTCCTAATCCGGGTCACTGAAGGTACTAGACAGGTTTAGGAGATAAAAGCTAGAATTCCTAAGGCTTGGGGGAGCTAGAGCGTTGGTTTTGGGCTTTGAAAAGATTCAGCATATTGTGAAGAATCCCATCATTCTTCTCATTTTCCTTGGTAAGCTCAGTTCTGAGAGCATTCCTCTCAGATTCAACCTCTGCTAAGCAAGGCTTCAGCCTAGCTATCTCAGTATCCTTGGCCTCACTTTCCTGAACAAGAGCCCTGACTTTACTGTTGATAGGTATCTGCTTGGATGAACCAGGTTCATTTGGAATGGGTTGACTAAATAGTCACAAGCAAGTAGAGTATTAATGCAAAAATAATCCTTACTTGTGGCCATTTCCCATTTCTTCATAGGCACATTGCATCTATCCAGAACCGTAGTCGTAATAAAGCCATAGGGGGTGGCATGAGCCTTGGAGCCATTGATAACCCTGTCCAGTAGCTTGATGATGAATGCATGCCAGTTAATTTGCCTTCCAATTTCAAGGCACTCCATCAGAACTAAGTCCATGTAATTTTTAATATGCCTTCTTTCCTGCCTGGACAGTAGGCACTTGTTGACAAACTCAAAAAGGACAATGTGATGTGGCCTTATTTCACTCTTGTGCACAAACTTGGTCTTATTTACTTCTTTAACATCACAGAATCTCCTAGTGATTTCAAGGGCAGGGGGAAGGGAATCCATACTTGGCCATCTTTGTCTGGTGTAGTCATCATATCCCTCAGCAGGGATGTCAAGAATCTCTCCCAGCTTCTCTGCATCAAATGACACTTGAACTCCTTTTACTTGGTTGGTGACTCTCCTTCTTTGACCTCAGCATTTTCCATGAATTCAATGATCTCATTCCTGGCTAACCCTCCATCCATCTGAAGGACCATGTCTTTCCAGCCCTGAATAGCTAGGGCATCAACCAAACGAACCATTCTTGGTTCCACTAAGTCTTTCAGCAATCTTCCTTTCAAAATTTTCCTTTTGCCAAACTTGGCCAGCTTGTCTTGTTCACCATCAGACTCACTTTCTTCTTTACCACTCCATTCCTCATCTTCATAAATTCTAACTTTCTTGCTTTTCACTGCAGACTTTGTCCTCTTGGCCAATGAATGTTCAACAGCCTTAGACACAGATGAAGACTTCTTGGAAGAAGTTTTGGACTTTTTGGGTTTAGGAGTCTGAACCTCCATTGTTATATGGTCCTCCTGATGGACTTGTTCCATTTCCTCAACATTAACAACTTTAGAGGACTCTTCAACCTTACCTTTTCCTTTATCAATCTTTTCTTCTAACTTTTAGCCAAAGCCTTTTGTAGGTCACTCTCACTCTATTTCACCCTGCTTATTGTGGCTCTTCCCTTTGGCAAGGGAGTTTCAGTAGTTATTTGGGAGGAAGACTTTCGTTTCTTCGAAGGTTTAGCAGCACTGAGGGCTTTTAGTGTGGGAGTTCTCTTTTTTTTGGATCATAACTGGCACCTACTTTCTTTATAAGGTCTGCTGGGGTCTCTTCAATAGATGAGCTAGGTTCATATCCCTGTGAACTTAGATTAACTAACCCCTCAGTAGCCTCCCCTAAACCACTTTCCCTTGACTTCTTGCCACTGTCTTCCATAGTTTCATGTGCAACCCTACAAATAGCTGGTACAAGCAATTCAGAAGTGGGTGAGAAATCAGCCACTCCTATCCCTTTTCCCCTTATATCACCACATTCACTCTCTCTCTCTTTTTATTTTTCAATTTTCTTTTTACCTACACTCTTTCCCAATTCTGGCATTTCTACATCCCTAACAGGTCCACCCAAAACAAACCTATTTTCTAAATTTTCAGCCAAAGCAGAACTTGCCTCAGAAAGGGGGTTTTGTGTCTTCTCATAGTCAGACGACCTAGGTCCTTCCCCCTCACTCGCAGATTTGAATGAATCGTCTGAGTTCTCAGAATCTTGTGCTTGGGCAGCCTTCAATTGTATGTTTAATTTCTTTGATAATGCACCTAAGGCTACAGTTTTCGCGCTAGCATTTTAACACGTCTTTCTTCAGGCTAGGGGTTTATATTGGGTGGAGGAGGTGTGGAGGAACTAGAAGGGGATGGTGGTGGATGAGTCCTTGTGTTATCTTAAGGGTTTTACATTGTAGTTAATGGCTTGAGAGAGTTTGGGAATTAGGCTTTTGGAGAAGAAAATAATTTGGAGTGAAAAAGGATTTTTGACGATTTAGTATAATGAGGGTGGCAGAAGGTAATAATGGGTATTTAAAGAGAAAGGGTCATTTAATGGATAACAGTAGCTTTATCAATCAATTAGAGTTTTAATCAACCTGAAATTGCAGGTTGAACGAACGGTTAGGCTTCCCTAGATTTTAGGCAATTTTCATGGCGAGAATTTTAATGAGGACGGAACTGGTTTAAAAACAAAAAGATAAGATTTTCTAATGTGTTGAACAATGGTAAGACTCTGCTCATGATTTAAATATTTATATTTCTAATTGTGTAGAGTATAGAAAACATACCTTGTCATTCAGATGAACTAATACTGATGAATCAGGTTCTTCATTTAAAATTTTCTTGATCATGCCTCAATTTATCACAATAGAGAAAATTTTGTTAGAGATCAGTGAGTCATATTAACACATGTCACAGGAGTATACTATTTACAGTATGAAGCTGAGTAAAAATTAATCTAAATATTTACACAAGTTCCAAATTTCCTAGCCCAAAAATTTTTTGTTTTCAATTTTTTTTCTCATTGTGCATTCTGAGCTGGTCCCATTAGGTGATCTTAATCATCCCTAATTGTAACATGTTCCTTTCAAAGCTATCTCTACTCAGTGCTTTAGTAAAGATGTCAGCAATTTGTTTATCAGTAGCATAGAATTCTATGGTAATCAATCATTTTTCATAGTTGTCCCTTAAGAAGTGATGTCTAACATCTATGTGCTTAGTCCTCTTATGATGAACTGGGTTCTTTGTCATACTTATAGCACTAGTGTTATCACAAAAGATAGAAATGCAACCAACTTCAATGCCAAAATCTATCAGCTGCTATTTGATCCACAACAATTGAGCACAACAAGAGGCAGCAACAACATATTCAGCCTCAGCAGTGGATAAGGCACTGAATTCTGCTTTTTAGTGGCCCATGATACAAGACATGAACCAAGAAAATGATCCATACCTGAGGTGTTCTTCCTATCCACAAGGAAGCCTTCACAGCCAACATCAGCATTGTCCCGACCCTAAACCCGGACCCGATCGCGATGGCGCCTCTCGTGAAGACAAGGCTAGCTGACACTTTCCATTTTAGTATTTAACAGTTAAACAGTAATATACAGTCTAAAGCATGATAAAATAATCCAAAGTTTAAGTAGATAATAGCATAATTTGCGGAATACAACCCAACACAGCTCGATACCAGGGTGTCATTAGTCATGAGCATCTAAACAATCCGGAATACTCAGAGAATTTTACAGTGTTTAATACAGTAAATAAGAACATGGAGAAATAAGATAGGGAAGAAGCTCTGGGCTGCGAACGTCGACAACTACCTAGAGACTCCTCGGATCCGCCTGAGCTGGAAAGATCATCACTCGAGAGCGGGACCAAATGCACCTAAATCTGCACACGGGGTATATGGAGTAAAATGAGTACTCCAACTTAATGAGTAATAATCATAAAATAAAGACTGAAAGAAGGAAATCACGTAAGCACATTTGCAGACTATAATGAAGCAATAAAACCAGTGAAGCAGTAAAATCAGTAAAAGATATGTGAAAGTCATTTAAATCAAATTAAACTTCACGAAAACCTTTTTCAACAATTTAAGCAGGTAAATGACAGGTAATTAAGGAAAATAAACACATAAAGGTTCTCCCCTCTGGCACAGTATCAACAAACCACCCCTCGGGAAATATCTCAGAACAATACCAGCCCCTCAGGCTATATCTCACATCACAATGGGTACCCGCGCTCACTGGGGGTGTGCAGACTCGTGGAGAGACCCCTTACGGCCCAAGCGCAATATCAAGCCATTTCGTGGCATCATCACTAGGCTCTCGGCCTCATATCAATCAAGCTACCTCGTGGCGTACATATCTCAAGCCCTCGGCCTCAAATCAAGCTCAATGTTTCTTCACAACATAGGTCATCAGCCTTACTCAGTCAAAAATCCTCACAAGTCACTCGGCAGTAGTAAAACAGAATTTATCAGCCCAATTATCATTTAAAAGATCATATAAGTGTTAAATATAGTAAACATGGTTGAGTATGAAAACAGTGAAATATATCATGACTGAGTTCAAGTATAAAATCAAAACGGTGAGGAAATATCAATTAAAATTCCTGAAGGGTTCAAATAGTTGGCACGAGGCCCAATTCTGGCATTCAGCCCAAATAATGAAAATAGCAAATAGATTTTCAGTCAAATACGTGGTAAAATAGTCATTTGGGATGGACTAAGTCACAATCCTCAACAGTGCACAACCCCACTGTCACACCTCCTTTTTTACTACACCCGCAAGGGCGTACAAGAGTTTTTCCATTTAAAGGACAATCGGAACGAGATTTAATTATTAATTATTCAGAGTCGCCACTTGGGATATTAATGGTGTCCCAAGTCACCGGTTGAATCCCGAACCGAGGAAGTTTATGACTCTGTTAACAGCCCGCGAACCAGAAATCCGAGTAAGGAATTTTGTTAACCCGGGAGAAGGTGTTAGGCACTCCCGGATTCCGTGGTTCTAGCACGGTCGCTTAACTGTTGTATTTGATTTTATCTGATTTTGATACATGCTAGCTTATGTGCTTTTTATTAGAAAACTGCTTTTATTATAATTATTTTTAAAAGAATTGCGACGTCATGAAAACGTGTTTCGAACCACGTCACAATCAATGCACCCGTAGTTGTCAACACATTTTGATTTCGTCGAGATTTGGATTTGAGTCGCATCAATGCGCACCCTAATTTTAAGAAGGTTATTTAAATAAATCGTGCCTAAAGATACTAACGTAGTGTTATTTTGGAGAAAAGTCATGAAGTTCGCTAAACGGCCATCCCAAATTCTAATTATTTCGATAACTAATTACTAAGGGCCCCACATTTATTCATTTTGTGCGGTAAGGCCCATATCAATTTGTAAAGCTCTTTTCTATCATTAATTATTTTTTATAAGAATTACGATATCGCGAAAACATGTTTCGAACCACGTCGCAATCAATGCACTCGTGGTTGCCGACACATCTTGGCTTCATCGAGATTTGGGTTTGGGTCGCATCAATGCGCACCCGAGTTTAAGAAAATTAACTTTATTAAGAGTGTGCTTGAAGATTCTAACATATTGTTGTTTTGGGAAAAGCGGCGAAATTCGCTAAACGTCATTTCATAGCCTACGCAATAGAATAATTGTGTCATTAACTACTTGAGGACCCTAATTGATTAAGCCTATAATTTGTTGAATTTTGAAATTGAAAATCTGGACAAAATACCAAACGAATGGGCCCTGAGCTCATAAAGCCCCATCAGGCCAAGGCTGCGGACACAGCCCTTTAAAGCGTATCGGCGTTAGGCAAAAAACAGGCCCAGAACTGGGCTTGCATTCGCACAGCCCAGGAATTGAATCCTTGGGTCTTATTTCAATTTCTCGTTTAGCCACAATCTGGGCCGACTGCAAATTTTCTAAGCCCAAAATTGGCCCAGCATGAAGCTATGCCCAATTCATCTTAAACCCAAAATTAAGACAACAGAGCATGTTGAACTCTAAATTAATTGCAACCTTCGCAGATTTGATTTCAGCATACCAAGAAACTTAAGCAAACAGAAAATGATAATGGTATAAACATGAAATGCTTAATTTCAACGAACTCCACCCCGGACTATACACAAGAATCTGAATACCCAAATGTCCAATTAAACAGTTCTAAACCATGTATCATTCAACATGTAATCTACCCTAATGTACAAGTTAATTGTACACATTCTGTCAATTACATAACAAGTGAGTACACTACTACTATCATCAAAGACACAGGCTACTTTCAATTGGATAACAAGCCTTGGAACACTTCATTTCAACTTCAACAAACATACATCATTGAGATTCAGAGAAATGTACCTGGAAATTGGAATATGAAATAGAGAAAAGGTGAGGATTCAAGTATTTTGAACAACAGCAGCAACAACCCAGCAATGTGATACCACAGAAACACAGACAGACTACTTCAAAAATCAGAAATGCAAGCCAATTTCCACAGATCAGTCTAACATACCCTTGTCCCTCACAACTGAAATCCCACACTAATAATGAAATTCTGAAACTATTTCAGATTTCCATATTTGATGTTTTATATATATTTTTTTTTAATAACTTAGAATTGAAATGTCGACTAAAATAAAGAAGGAATGAATGCTCAAATTAAAGCTTAAGGCTCAAGGCAGAAAATCTGAGAGCCCCCCCTTTTCCAATGCATCTAATGCCCTTTTATAGGCAAACCCCAAAGAATAAACTAAGTTCTGATTTTTCTAATTAGTCCCTCCTTACTTTCACTTTGGTCCCTCTATTCTTATCTTGCTAAACAAGTAATTGCAGTGTACTTATTAAAATTTACACTTGAAGCCCATTCTAGAAGGTCATAAAGCATTCCTCTACCCATACAATACTCATACTACCCTTCCCTATACCATGATATTACTATTCCTATCAGAACTACCCTTTTCCATACCCAGATTACCCCTGAAAGCCTCTTAGAATCACTAACCCTACCCTTGTCCTTACTAACTAAACCCAATACCCTAAACAAGTCTGAAACTAACTAAAATCACTTAACTAACAATCAGAAACCAACTAAAATTAATCACTCAACAATCAAAAAACAGCTAATCAGACTGACTAACCCAATTATGTTCAACTAACCAACTCAAATAAGCTAAACGAAAGTAAACTGTGCTCATGCTACCATGATTATATTAAAAGAACTTAAACTAATTATTAATCCAAGAAATTTTAATCAATCAACCAACTAACAAACTCAGAAAAAATTAACAGAACCTAAACTAACACAGTTAAACCAAAGATTAACATGACGATAATGAAACAATGATTGCAAGTAATATTTTAATCACGCGAGTAAAAGAGGCAGTAAAAGAAAGAACAGAAAAACTCACAAAGGCAAAAAGGGTTCCGGCCAGTCATGAATATACGAATCCTTTCAGATTTTTGACGCGTAACATCCCTAACCATGTGTTCTTACACAAGAACACATGGTTAAGGGTGCTACGGTTCGAAATCAAAAGGATTTGATTTTAGGGTTTGGGCCGTGATTCTTAGATCTAATATTTGGGTCATTTCAGGGTGATTTGAAAGAAAACAACCATAGATTGGTGTTGAGGAAGGGCTGGGGGTTGTAGGGTGTGAATTTGGACCGAGTTGGACAAACTATCAACTGGCCGGAAAACTTCAAATCAAGATTCGAAGAGTTCCGGCCTTATTCGAGGCAAACCACCAAGTGTAGTAGCAAGAGGAGGGTGAGGGATTTGGGCTGGGCTGAAACGGGGTGTTTTTTAAGTCGTTTGGGCTAAAAGAAAATGTGCAGAAATGGCCCAAATTTCCGGATCTCAAACAAACTTACTTCCATTATGTATTTTTTCAATTCTTTTTGCAATCTTTTTCCCATTCTTTACAATTTTTCTAATTTTCTAATTTTTGTAAAGATGTAAAACTAACAATGAAATCCTAATTATTTCAAAAACAAAGATTAATCAATTCCTAAAAATTGTTTTAAACAAAATAATAATAAAAAAAACTATTTCATGACAAATGCAAAAGTGAACTAATTTTGTGATTTTTATGTTTTGTTCTAAACAACTTAAACCCTAATGGATACTAAACATAAAACTAAAGCCTAAATGCCAAAATGCATATTTTTGTATTTTATAAAAATTAACATGCGCAAATAAAATGCAACAATTATCAGAAAATGACACCAAGATGCACAAAAATTGTAAAAATCAAGACAAATTATTTTGTTTGGGATTTTGGGAATTATTCATATATAGGGCAAAAATCACGTGCTCACAGCTGCCCCTCTTTGCTCGGAAACGCGAAAGGTTTTCGGGCAAAGACAAGTGAGCAGATACGAGCGATTTTTGCCCGTTTGAAAATTCCGTGCGAAGCATTTTGAAAAGTTTGACCGCATCCTGCTTCAGAGGTTGCCTACATATCTTGGGCTAAATAGGAATCAGGTCAGTGTAGTTCGGGAATGACTGGTAGCTGGGACTACCGGGAGCTGTGATTTCACTGTGAGTGCTGTTGCTACTGCTTGCTGACCTTCCTTATTACACTGTGTAAAAATAAATAAAAAAAAAAGTTAGACTAAGCTATGAACTATGAATTACAAAAGTCCTATCTAGATTCTTCCAACTTGCTCTTGCACTTCCTTGTTGCCTTGTTGTCTTGTGTTGCCTTGTTGCCTCATTGTCTTGTGTTGCCTCGCTAAAAATTCCCTGTTGCTATTTCGACTGGTTAACTGAGATGTTCTTCTCTCTCTCCAAACTGTTGAACTTGAATAATCCTGAACTCTAATGTATTCCTCTGTTATACAGGCGGGCTCCTGATTGTCGAACTTAAAATTGAACTACTCCTCTATTATCCAGGCGGGCTCCTGACTTCCAAACTTAAAATTGAAACTACTCCTCTATTATCCAGGCGGGCTCCTGACTTCCGAAATTCAAAATACGTGTCTCCGTTCTCCAGGCGGACTCCTGACTTCCCAAAACTTGAACTGTGTGCCTCCGTTCTCCAGGTGGACTCCTGACTGCTAAATTTAAACTGTATGTCTCCATTCTTCAGGCAGACTCCTGATTGCTAAAGTTAAAATTGTATGTCTCTGTTCTTCAGGCGGACTCCTGATTGCTAAATTTAAAAAATAAATGTCTCTGTTCTCCAGGCGGACTCCTGATTGCTAAAATCAAAACTGTATGTCTATGTTTTCCAGGCGAACATCCTGACTTCGAACTTGAAAAGTATGTCTCTATTCTCCAGGCGGACTCCTGATTGCCAAAAATTAAAAGGTTTGTCTCTGTTTTCCAGGCGGACTCCTGATTTCAAACTTGAAAAGTACGTCTCTGTTTTCCAGGCGGACTCCTGACTCCTAAAATTAAAAAAATGCATGTCTCTGTTCTCCAGGCGGAATCCTGACTGCTAAAAATTAAAAAAATGCATGTCTCTGTTTTCCAGGCGGACTCCTGACTTTCGGGTATCTGAACTACATCCTATTATCCAGGAAGGTCCTGACAACTTACACTTGTTTTAATCATGCTAACTTTGTGATCCAATTCGATTCCCCTTATGCACTTCAAGATTATCTTGTATTCAATCAAACCGCACTTTGCCATTCCCTTTTCAATGACTAACTTTCTGCCCCTGTTACAATCAAAGAAAATTTCGTTAGTTTAAAATGGTGGTTAGTTGATGGCATTTTGCTGAAAAATCCTTCCCCTGCAATGCTTTGTGTTGACTGACTTCCACATGCTGTTTCTGAACCGCTTGACTTTCTGACCAACTTTTAAATTTCCCGACATCCAGCGACCTAAGTGTTTTACACTCCTGCTGTTGTTTTACTTTTTTGACCTTTTGTTTGAGCTTTGCCTTTCCCACGATATTTCCCAATCATTTCCCCGATAAGACATCCATTAATTCCCCGATATCTGACCACCTGAATGTTTTTATACCCATACTGTTGTCTCATCTTTCTGACCCCTTTGCATGAACCTTCACATTTCCCATAACATTTCCCAAATATTCTGCCAATGCAACTTCCGGCGTTCCCCTATTCCATTTACATCATGTTGTTTTTGGCATGCTTTGACCACGTTGTGCTTTACAATTCCGGAAGATGGTAGTGAGCTTTGAAGTCCCTTCTGCCTTCTTTGGCCAAAACTAGTACTGGAGTATCTCTGCTAAATGAAGACCCTTAACAGAAAATGAAATGCAACGATTTTTGAATTAAGGATAAGAAAAATCCAAAACCAGATGACTGTTTTTAGGAAGAGAAGGAAAAGAAACTTATCTGAGCGAAACAGCTGGTACCCATGGTCATGACATGCATTTTGGATTAATCGGCCCAATCTGTCCAAATAACCAACTTTCAATTGCCATACTTTGTTGCCCAGAACTTCCATCAATTGTTTAAATTACCCAGACCTTTCCCTAGTTTTCCTGCGGTACCTCGAAACATTCTTCCACCCACAAACCTTTTGCCTTTTAACTATCTTCTAACTCACTTTCGTCTCAAGGTGCCCGCGAGGGTTTTCACCCATAAGACTCTCTCGTTTATTTTTCTCTCATCTCCCGTCGCCTTACGGTGCCCGTGAGGGTTTTCACCGATAAGACTCTCTCATTTTGCCTTCGTTCTTTCTTGTTTAAACTAGAGTGTTGCCACTGATACAAATTACTACCATCTGTTCGACCTGACATTTCTTAGACATTGATCCAAAGGTCTTTCTTTGGACCGTAATGTGGGCTTTTGGATGGGGTTAGAAAGCGAGGTATAAAAGGCTCAAAACAATTAGAATGGGTTCAAATTACAACTTTCGAAATCCAACTTTCATAACAATCACAATTTCTGCCCCAGCTTCTTGCTTGGGGATTTTAGGGTTTTTATTTTATATGACTGAACCTCGGAGTAAGGCTGCCTACGTACCCTTTCGGGATCAAGTCAAACGTAGTTCACTGTATTTAACTTTGTCGTTGTGATTTTCTTTATTCCTTTTCTTTCTTTATTTTCCTTTTCTTCTTTTCTTTTCTTCTCTTTCTTATTTTCTTCTTTTATTCGTTCTTCTTTTTCTTCTTTTTTTTATTATATTTTTTCTTCTTTTCCTTCTTTTCTCTCCTTTCTTTTCCTTTCTTTATTTTCCTTCTGTTTTTCTCTTCTTTCCTTTGTGTTTGACACCTGTGTTCTCTGATAGTGCTGCTGATTCCGAAAGAGGGGTATGAAAAAAATAAGTAAGGCTCGAAGGGGATAACAAGGGATAAGAGTGTTTGGATAGAAGGACAAAATGCCTTCATCATTTCAATCTTTAAGATATGCCAAACACAGACAGACACATTCAGAAAAATAAAGAAATCATACATAATATCTTTTGACCGCGTCGGAATTGATGGCCATTTCTACACATTTTCCTTCCATATCGGTCAAATACAATGCTCCGTTAGACAACACTCTGGTTACTACAAATGGTCCCTGCCAGTTTGGGGCGAATTTTCCTTTTGCCTCAGCCCAATGAGGCAAGATCCGCCTCAGTACTATTTGCCCGACTTCAAATTTCCTTGGATGTACCTTCTTGTTGTATGCTCTCGCCATTCTTCGCTGGTATAGTTGGCCATGACACACTGAGGCCAATCTTTTCTTGTCGATCAAACTCAACTATTCAAGACGGCTTTTCACCCATTCATCATTATCGATCTCAGCCTCTGCAATGATTCGTAGAGATGGGATTTCTACTTCTGCGGGTATTACTGCCTCGGTACCGTATACCAATGAGTAAGGAGTCGCCCCTACCGAGGTACGCACAGTGGTGCGATATCCTAACAATGCAAAAGGCAATTTCTCATGCCACTGTCTAGATCCTTCAACCATCTTTCGGAGTATTTTCTTTATGTTCTTATTATCCACTTCAACCGCACCATTTGCCTTGGGACGATACGGAGTAGAGTGACTGTGAGCAATCTTAAACTGCTCGCATGTCTCCTTCATCAAATGACTATTAAGATTAGCCCCATTATCTGTGATGATTACCTTCGAGATCCCAAACCGACAGATGATATTTGAATGCACGAAGTCGACTACAGCCTTCTTAGTCACAGACTTGAATGTCTTGGCTTCCACCCATTTGGTAAAGTAATCTATAGCTACCAAGATAAACCTGTGCCCATTTGATGCTGCTAGATCAATTGGCCCAATAACATCCATGCCCCATGCAACAAAAGGCCATGGTGCGGACATCGTATGCAATTCTGATGGTGGAGAATGAATCAAATCTCCATGTACTTGGCATTGATGACACTTGCGCACAAAACTGATACAGTCCCGCTCCATCGTGAGCCAATAATAACCCGCTCGGAGAATCTTCTTTGCTAGAACATACCCACTCATATGCGGTCCACAAACTCCGGAATGCACCTCAGTCATGATAGTTATGGCCTGCCGTGCATCTATACATCTCAACAAACCGAGATCTGGCGTTCTTTTGTACAGTACCCCTCCACTAAGGAAAAACCCACTTGCTAACCGTCGAATTGTTCTTTTCTGATCACCGGTGGCCTGCGTTGGATATATTCCCACTTTGATGTACTCTTTGATATCATGGAACCACGGCTCTCCATCGATTTCCTCTTCTATCACATTACAGTAAGCATGCTGATCGCGGACCTGAATCTGCAACGGATCAACGTAAGCCTTATCTGGATGGTGCAACATTGACGCCAAAGTAGCCAAAGCAACAGCAACCTCATTATGAATCCTCGGGATGTGCCTGAATTCTATGGCCTGAAAACGCTGGCAAAGCTCATGCAGACACTGCCGATACGGTATAAGCTTCAAGTCTCGTGTTTCCCACTCTCCTTGAATCTGGTGTACCAGTAGGTCCGAGTCACCCATGACCAAGACTTCCCGTACACCCATATCCAAAGCTAATCTCAATCCCAATATACACGCCTCATATTCTGCCATGTTGTTTGTACAATAGAAACGAAGCCGAGCTGTAACGGGGTAATGCTGGCCTGTTTCCGAAATAAGTACTGCTCCTATTCCCACGCCCTTCATATTTGCAGCCCCATCAAAGAAAAGTTTCCATCCCAACTTCTCAGCTTGTTCCAATTCGTCAATATGCATTACCTCTTCATCAAGGAAATAAGTTTTCAAAGGCTCATAATCTTCATCAACGGGGTTCTCCGCCAAATGATCGGCTAATGCCTGTGCATTCATGGCAGTCTGTGTCACATAGACAATGTCGAATTCTGTAATTAAGATCTGCCACTTTGCAAGCCTTCCTGTGGGCATGGGTTTCTGAAAAATATACTTCAACAGGTCCAGGCGAGATATAAGATAAGTGGTGTAGGATGACAAGTAATGTTTCAATTTCTGTGCAACCCAAGTTAGGGCACAACATGTCCTTTCTAGATGAGTATACTTGACCTCGTAAGATGTGAACTTCTTACTGAAATAGTAGATAGCCTGCTCCTTTCTGCCCGTAACATCATGCTGCCCCAGTACACAGCCGAATGAACTGTCCACAACTGTCAGATATAAAATCAAGGGTCTTCCTAGTTCTGGCGGAACCAACACAGGTGGGTTTGACAAATACCCCTTTGTCTTATCAAAAGCCTCCTGACATTCATCAGTCCATTTGACCACGGCATCTTTCTTCAACAATTTGAAAATTGGTTCACATGTTGCCGTGAGCTGAGCAATGAACCTGCTGATATAGTTCAGTCTTCCCAACAAGCTCATCACCTCGGTTTTGTTTCTTGGAGGTGGAAACTCCTGAATAGATTGATCTTTGACGGGTCTAATTCAATACCCCTTCGGCTGACTATAAATCCCAACAACTTCCCAGATGGCACCCCAAAAGCACATTTCGCAGGATTGAGCTTAAGATTGTACCTGCGAAGCCTTTGAAAGAATTTTCTCAAATCACTAACATGGTCGGATTGCTGTCTAGACTTCACGATCACATCATCCACGTATACCTCGATTTCCTTATGTATCACATCATGGAAGATAGTTTTCATGGCCCTCATATAAGTTGCCCCAACATTTTTCAAACCAAAGGGCATGACTCGATAACAATATGTTCCCCACGGCGTGATGAATGCCGTCTTTTCTGCATCTTCCTCGTCCATTAGAATCTGATGATAACCCGCATAACAATCCACAAAAGAGACAATATCATGTTTGGCACAATTGTCGATTAGTAAATGGATGTTGGGCAATGGGAAATTATCTTTTGGACTTGCCTTGTTAAGGTCTCGATAATCGACGCACACCCTGGTCTTACCATCTTTCTTTGGCACATGCACGACATTAGCTAACCAAGTGGGGTACCGTGTCACCTAAATGACTTTTGCCTCAAACTGCTTGGTAATCTCTTCTTTGATTTTCACACTTATGTCTGTTTTGAACTTTCTCAACTTCTGCTTGACAGGGAGGAGTGCTGGATCAGTGGGCAATTTATGAACCACCAAATCGGTGCTTAGACCCGGCATATCATCATAAGACCATGCAAAAACGTCTTTGTACTCGTGCAATACTTCAATTATCTCTTCCTTGAGTTGTGGCTTCAAATAAACACTTACTTTAGTTTCCCGTACATTGTCTTGGTCCCCTAGATTAACCGCTTCTGTGTCATTTAGGTTAGGTTTGGGTTTTCCTTCAAAATGACTTAATTCTTTACTAATTTCCTCGTAAGCTTCATCATTGTTACAATCCACCCCATCATCACACCCGATCTCTTGTATTATTACTTCTGAACTAAATTGGCTTTTAAAACTGGGCCGAAGATTCCTCATGCATGTCATGTCATTGATATCAGCATAAAAAGAACTGTACAAAGAAAGAAAAGAAAAGAAAATGGAAAGAGGATTAGGGACGAAGAAAATTGCATTTCATTAAACATAAAGACAACAAGGTTTTAACTCATCCAAACGGACGGAACATAGCAACTGGATTACAAACCCTGGAATAATCCAGGTGACAAAAGGAAAACAAAACCCACTACCATGACTCCCTCCGAACTGGAAGAGGAGTAGCTTCCCAATTGTTGATGTTAGCACGTGGTCCGATGTACTGTATGTCTGCTCTGCTTGACCCTTCCCCTGCCTCAACCATGTTTACTTCAGCAAAAACTTTCTCGAACACCTTATCCAAATTCCCCTCCGCCTCGATTAACGAGCCCTATATCTTTGCCAATGACTGTTTCTTGATACTCGGCCAAACGAAGGACCTGGAAAATCGAGGAATTGGTTTAGGGAGCACCCAAGCTTTCTTCTTCAACTTACGGGCCTTTCTGACATCTGCCGCTGTTGGTTTGAACCCTAACCCGAAGGTGTCCAGATTTTTGGGTAAAGACACAGGTTGAGTAATGCCCTGCAGTTCAACCCCCAAACCCTTCCCAGGCACGAACCCGTTATTCAGCATTTCTGACACTACCATAACGGTCGCAGCTGACACCCTGGGACATGGCATGCTTTTACCCTCAGACACCCTGCTCACCGGAACCGTGTCGAGGATCTGATATACCCATGGCCCCTTATCATCTTCGGTCTCTATAAAGGGTACAATGGCATCATTCATGGCACATGTGGGATCTTCCCCATGTAACACAATTTCTTGTCGGTCCCACTCAAATTTGACCACTTGCTGCAGCGTGGAGGGCACGGCTTTTGCTGCATGAATCCATGGTCAACCCAACAACAGATTATATGATACTGCAGCATCCAGCACCTGATTCCATCATGTATTCGACTGGGCCAATAGTCAATTCGAGTACAATATCCCCTACTGTGTTTGTTCCTCCTCCGTCGAACCCCCGGACACAAATGCTATTTTTGCGAATTCTATCCTCATCAATCTTTAACTTGTTCAATGTGGATAACGTGCAAATATTAGCACTTGACCCGTTATCGATTAGTACCCGAGTAACCATTGATCCTTCACATTTGACCATCAAATACAGAGCCTTGTTATGTTTTGTGCCTTCCATAGGCAATTCATCATCAGAAAATGCTACCCTGTTCACTTCAAAGATGTTGTTGGCAATTGTCTCTAAATGGTTCACTGAAATTTTGTCAGGCATATGAGCCTCATTCAATATCTTTATTAACGCTCGGCAGTGCTCCTCAGAGTGAATTAGTAACGACAACAACGAGATTTGGGCTGGTGTTTTTCTCAGTTGTTCAACAATGGAATAATCTTGTACCTTTATCCTTTTCAGAAACTCTTCTGCCTTTTCTTCCGTTACAGCTTTTTTAACTGGAACTGGATTGTCTTTTGCGCCCTTAGACTTTCTCAACTCCTCGGGAGCGAAACAACGTCCCGACCGGGTTAGTCCTTGTGCTTCACAACTCTCTTCCTCGATTTCCTTTCCTTTGTATGTCACCACTACCTTGTCATATTTCCACGGTACGACTTTGCTATCAACCACGGGTAACTGGACTACCGGTTTTATGACAACCGGTTCTACATAAGCTCCCTTCACAACCACCACGGGCGCTGATACTGACCCTGGTACCACTATCTTGACTGGCTCCTGCTTTTTCTCAGACACAAACAGTATCTTCCCCATTACTAACACTGGCTTGTCTTTTATTGCTTTTAACTGAACCCCTGGCCTTGCACTCAACGTCTTTTCTTTGGTTTCCGTAGAACGAATCATCATAACCACCTGCGAAGGTTTCTTAGGCTCTGCTCCCTTATGTATCAGTTCAATCATGTTGTCCTCATAATGCACTGGTAACGGATTTTGATTGATGTTTGGGGCCTCTGGTGCCTATACCTCGATACAGCAATTATCAATGAGCTCTTGGATTGCGTTTTTCAATTTCCAACACTTTTCAGTATCGTGCCCCGACATCCCTGAGCAATACTCGCAACTAACAAAGTGGTCCAGGTTTCTGGGAGGAGGGTTTGGTGCTTTGGATTCAACTGGGGTCAGCATCCCTAACTGTTTCAATCTGTGGAAAAGAGAAGTGTAAGATTCTCCCAGCAGAGTAAATGTTTTTCTATTTGGGGCCTTCTCATTTCTAAAAGCTTGGTTTGGGCGGAAGTTGGTTCCTGGTTTGTTAGCCCTGGGAGGTGGATAGGTGTTTTGTGGGGGTGAATGTGTGTTTTAGGGGTTCGGTGCACGCCATTGTGAGTGTACCGGGGGCTGAGTGTAGGTCTGGGCGTGGTGAATAGAAAAATGTAGTTCTGATGGTGGATAATAGTGTTGTGGTGGGCCATATGGGGTATATTGATAGTTTGGGTGGTGGGGTTTGGGTTGGTTGTAGTAGGGTGGGTGGTTATTGTGCCTGGACCAAACATTAGCTTCAACTGCAACAACTTCCTCTTTCTTCTTTTTCCCTAGCACACCACCAGTGCCGCTTTGGATGGCCTGGGTGGTTGCTTTCAACGCTGAGTAGCTCAAAATTTTGTTAGATTTCAACCCTTCTTCAATCATGGCTCCCATCTTTACCATTTCATTAAACGACTTTCCGATAGATGTCACTAGATGACCGAAATAGGTAGGTTCCAATGTTTGCAAGAATTAATCTACCATCTCCTTTCCCTCATGGGAGGGTCAACCCTTGCAGCTTGTTCCCTCCAGCGGAAACCAAACTCTCTAAAACTTTCCCCAGGCTTCTTTTCCAGTTTTAACAATGACAGACGATCGGGTACTATCTCGAGGTTATATTGAAAATGGCCAATGAATGCCTGGGCCAAATCATCCCATGTATACTATCGGCCGGGGTCTTGCCTCGTGTACCTTTCTAGTGCTGACCCGCTCAGGCTTTGACCGAAATATGCTATCAACAACTCATCCTTTCCCCTGGCACCTTTCATTTTGCTACAGAAACCACGCAGATGGGCTACTGGGTCACTGTGCCCCTCATACAAGTCAAAGTTTGGCATTTTAAATCCCGCAGGCAACTATACATCAGGAAAAGGATACAAATCTTTGTATACGACGCTAATTTGGTTTCCTAAACCATGCGTGTTCCTGAAGGATTGCTCCAGGCTTTTGACTTTACGAATCACCTCCTCTTGCTCCGTATTCTTAAACGGTTTCTCAACTTCTCCTGGGATTTCAAAATGGGGAGAGTAGGTATATGGTTCAGGTGCTTTAAAAGTGGGTTCGGGAGGGTAATATTGGGCGTCGTGAGCTTGGAATAGCGGCTCACTGGATGATCTATGTAGTGGAGCTGGGGGAGGTTCCACAAAGACGGGAACCATGGGTGGTGGAGGGTTCTGTTTAGAGGGTGGAGCTGGGGGAGCGTATGATGTAGTACCAAAACCCTGGGCCTGATAAGGGAAAGCTGAAGATGCGTGGGGAGTGGTAGGCTCCTGAGCTTGAGCCAGGGTGGGATATAAGATGGGTTAGTAGGATATAGTGGTGTCGGATGTCCTTGAGACCATGCCCGATGCATTTCAGCCATTTGTGCCTTTAATTTCCTCATCTCTTCTTTCATAGCACCCACATCTGTTACCTCAACCTCATTCGAAGGGTCTACGATGCTGATTTCCGAATCCTGCCCTGTCATTTTTACTTGATCTTTCGACCGGGTATTATATGGATGAGTTGCCAGAATTGCCAATAAACTAACCACCTGCCTGGACTCACATATTTAGACAACCACTTTGTTAGTGATTAGGTCTTAACAGATTTAATAACCACACATTGGCATGAATGCACTTATACAGTTAACCCTTCCTATTATGCGTTTGCTCGATTGCATGCGTCATCCCGGTCATTTCATTCCTTGTTTCGTTTTTCTTCTCCTTGCCTTATTAGTTTCTTGTGCTTTTTCTTTTCTCTCTCTTGTTTTTCTGCTCTTTTCTTTCTTCCTCTTTTGTTTCTCCACTCTTTCTTTCTTTCTCTCTTTTGTTTCTCCACTCTTTCTTTCTTTCTCTCTTTTTCGGTTTTCCTTCTATTTATTTTCATTCTTTTGTTTTCCTTTTGATTATGGTCGAATCCTATGGAGATTGCCTACGTATCGTGACCCCGCACGAATCAGACCAAGCGTAGTTCGTGTAAATAAATGTAAAGACAAAGGTGGAAATAAAATGCTCGATTTCATTAATAAACAGCCTCTTACAAACTCGACATTTTTGTTTTGGGAAAGAAACTAACACACGTAATCTGACATCAAACCGAAAAAACTCTAAACCTGCAAACATAGTCAACTCAGAAAGGTAACGGACGTACAAAAGACTGACTCGAAATGGTAAACACTTACAGACACGGACTATGCATATTCTAGTGCTTCAAACTTAGGTATCCGCGGGGCGTCGTTCGGTTTCGCCGCGGGTCTAGGATCCAAATCCCTTTCAAGCTGCTCTTACTCATTCATGGTTCGCTTCACATAGATCATCACTGCTGAGATAAAAGTGGTACGGGTCATGTCTTCACAAACCCGGCATCTCCTGACAATAGCATGAGCAATGGCTCTAATCCTGTCTTTTGTTCGCTTCTTTTCTATGAGCAAGCGTCTTATTTGATCGCTGCATGTCTTTAAAGCTCGGGAGTCTTGTAAGTGTTGGTCTTGCAGCTGTTGCACTTCTGCCTCAATTTGGGCTAACAAGTTGTAACAATGTCCGCTTTCAGTTTCGAAGTCTCTAGCCTGCCTAACCGCTTTACCCTCAAGGGCAACTACTTTTCTCTTTAAATTGGCAACAATTTTCTTATGGTCCCTTTTCAACTGATTCAAGTATTGGCGACGCTCCTCGGTTCTTGTCACCCACTGGGCCTTAAGTTCTGCCATGGCCTTTTCAGATTTCCCTAACTCATCTCGCCGTTCTCTAACTTCGCTTTCCAATCTTTTTACCAACTGTTCATCGGACCGGCTCCTGGGTTGCTTATCAATGGTTATCTTCAACTGTCGGATCTGGGCCCTAAGTGCTTCATTTTCTTTGGCTAGTCTATTCTTTTCACCTTGATCCGCGGCAACCTGTACACTGTTCTCGAATTTCAGACTCTCGACTTGTTGCTTTAATTTACCAATCTCAACTCGATAGCTTTCTTCCTTCGCTAACCAATCCCACTGCTCTTGGGACAACTTAACGAAATCTTCGAGATGAGGTCTTTTGGCCGGTCTCCCATATGCCACGTCACCTCTGAACCATTCGTGATACCCTGGAGCAATTTCCCCTTTGACCCTATCAGACACACAAGTGTTTGCCATCAAATATTGACACTCGCTCCAAATTTGACGAACCTCTTCCTCGGGGAATCGACCGTCAGGACTAATTTCTACCACTTGGGTACTCAAATCTTCATCTCTCGGGATTACTTGATATCTACCAAGTTGCCTCAGAACCCGATATGGTGCATAAGGTTGTACGCTTTTGAGTCTCATTAACAAAAAATGCGGTCGGGCTGCTGGCATATATATGACTTCCTCGACAGACAGCCACCCAAGCACCCACTGTATCTGGCTAGCCTTGAGGTTCCAAAATAATAATGCCCAAGCCGCGACTCCTTCAGGTAGACTGACCCCTTTGATTCTCGTACAAAATTCCCCTATACAAGTTTTCTCAGCCGAACCATAACTAAATAACTGAGAGCGTGGGCACAAATGATCAATCATCCACATCTGTAACAGTAAGTTACATCCCTCAAAACATTTGCCCCCAGCTTTGCATGCAGTGAGAGTTCTGAAAATATCAGCCACAATCATAGGTGCTAAAGTGCTTTTCCCCATGGTTTGCAAAGTACTGACGATGCATGCTATTTTCAAATCAATATTGCCATCTTTCCTTGGGAATATTACGAGACCCAAAAAAGCTATCATAAATGCCACTTGTCTGTGGTCCTCCCATTTTTGTCGGCTATTTTTGCTGCACAGCTTAAAGTCTGGATTATTGAACCCGCCCACATGGCCATATCTATCATACATGAAGCGGAAACTGCAGAAACCCTTTGCAAAATCTGGATGATGAACTGTTCGGGGTATTTTCAAGGAATCCAGGAATCGGTGTATGGTAATGGCCCTAGGAGCAATCAAGTATTTGAATCTCAATGGAGCTTGGTCACTTCCAATGTACCCCGCTATTTCTTCTAACGTTGGGGTGAGTTCGAAGTCTGAAAAATGAAACACATTATGTGTTGCATCCCAATGAGCGACCAATGCCCTGATGATATCCCCCCGAGGCTGAATGTTCAATAAATCAGGAAGGTCTTTCAAATATTTTCTCACTTCGTCTTGCCCTTCGTTACCTAGATCATTCCACCACAATTGCAGCTCAAAAGGGATTTTGGTCATTATTGAAAAAGGCTCGTTTATCATCGTGCTCATCCTGCACATTTATTAAAGTGTTTAAGCAAACAAAAAGAAAAACTTTTATTTTACTCCAAGAAATAACTACCTATATTATTGACTCAAAATTACCCCTATACTTCACGTGAAAAACACAATTCTCAATTCTAAAAAAAAAAATTCTTTTTTTAGATAAAAGACCCGATATTGCGACACGGCTTTTCAATGCCTCGAGGGCGAAGATTTTAAGGCTGTGAGGGTCAAAAATCGAAATACATCCAAAGGTGGCTGTTTATGCAAAGTCAGCCTTTTGGCGCCCCGTTTGGGAACATTTGGCTATTGTTGACAAAAACGGCATCACCTGGTTTATTAAAAATTAAAATTTTGATATTTTTGGTTATTTTTGCAAAAGGGAGGTTGGACCCGATGAGGGTTGCCTACGTATCTCACGCTCTGTGAGAATCAAACCGTGCGTAGTTCGGGCGAATTAACCGAACTATTTTAAAATAATACTCTTTTTTATTTTCATTTTTTCTTTTTCAACAAACAATAAACACCTTATTTTTCCAAACTAAGAATAAAAGATATTTTTTCTATTTCAACAAACACTTTCCAAAAATAAAAGACTTTTTTTTCTATTTTTCTTTTTCTTTTAGTAAAACAAACTATTAGAAATAAAGCATTTTCCTTTTTCATTTTCTCAAAATTTCGGCAAAGTTTCGACAGTGTCTGGCATTGGGTTTTTCTAGGATAATCAATTAACTCCCTAACTATTATTTCTTTTTTTTTCTTCTTTTTTCCTCAATTTTCCAACATTTTCGAGATTCAGAAACCGGTCAACATGCAAGTTCGGAACAAATAAATGCACACCACAAGAGAATGCATCAGGATGGTCTTTTCATTTCAGGTTGCTAGTCCTAGACGGACCCAACCCCTGTGTTGAGTCCCCTAAGTCAAATGCAACGTGATGCAAATAAGCGTTCCTATTAGGGATCCGGCATGAAGTCACGTTATTCTATGTTCAAAACCTGGGTCGGTGTTCTAGACTGTGTACCCGAGCGGACAACTCGAGTCGAGGAGGGGGCAACTTACCGGGAACCAAAAGGCCATCCGGCTTCGTAACTTGTCCGACCTCTTTCTTATTTCAAGGTATGACACTAACAGAATAGGGAGTCTCAACCAGTAAGCACATCCCCGGAGGTGAAGAGAGAAGGGTGTCGGCACAATTTATATACAGTTCAGATAATATCGAAGCAGTAACATTTAGCACATTCAGCACAAAACATGTAGAAAAATCAGATACAATTAAATACAACAATTAATCTAAGCTCGAATTCTGAACCCTGAACCAGAGATTCTGGGTTCGGTCCCCAGCAGAGTCGCCAGAGCTGTCACACCTCCTTTTTTACTACACCCGCAAGGGCGTACAGGAGTTTTTCCATTTAAAGGACAATCGGAACGGGATTTAATTATTAATTATTCAGAGTCGCCACTTAGGATATTAATGGTGTCCCAAGTCACCGGTTGAATCCCGAACCGAGGAAGTTTATGACTCTGTTAACAGCCCGCGAACCAGAAATCCTAGTAAGGAATTCTGTTAACCCAGGAGAAGGTGTTAGGCACTCCCGGATTCCGTGGTTCTAGCACGGTCGCTTAACTGTTGTATTTGATTTTATCTAATTTTGATACATGCTAGCTTATGTGCTTTTTATTAGAAAACTGCTTTTATTATAATTATTTTTAAAAGAATTGCGACGTCATGAAAACGCGTTTCGAACCACGTCACAATCAATGCACCCGTAGTTGTCAACACATTTTGATTTCGTCGAGATTTGGATTTGAGTCGCATCAATGCGCACCCTAATTTTAAGAAGGTTATTTAAATAAATCGTGCCTAAAGATACTAACGTAGTGTTATTTTGGAGAAAAGCCATGAAGTTCGCTAAACGGCCATCCCAAATTCTAATTATTTCGATAACTAATTACTAAGGGCCCCACATTTATTCATTTTGTGCGGTAAGGCCCATATCAATTTGTAAAGCTCTTTTCTATCATTAATTATTTTTTATAAGAATTACGATATCGCGAAAACATGTTTCGAACCACGTCGCAATCAATGCACTCGTGGTTGCCGACACATCTTGGCTTCATCGAGATTTGGGTTTGGGTCGCATCAATGTGCACCCGAGTTTAAGAAAGTTAACTTTATTAAGAGCGTGCTTGAAGATTCTAACATATTGTTGTTTTGGGAAAAGCGGCGAAATTCGCTAAAACATCATTTCATAGCCTACGCAATAGAATAATTGTGTCATTAACTGCTTGAGGACCCTAATTGATTAAGCCTATAATTTGTTGAATTTTGAAATTGAAAATCTGGACAAAATACCAAACGTATGGGCCCTGAGCTCATAAAGCCCCATCAGGCCAAGGCTGCGGACACAGCCCTTTAAAGCGTATCGGCGTTAGGCAAAAAACAGGCCCAGAACTGGGCTTGCATTCGCACAGCCCAGGAATTGAATCCTTGGGTCTTATTTCAATTTCTCGTTTAGCCACAATCTGGGCCGACTACAAATTTGCTAAGCCCAAAATTGGCCCAGCATGAAGCTATGCCCAATTCATCTTAAACCCAAAATTAAGACAACCGAGTGTGTTGAACTCTAAATTAATTGCAACCTTCGCAGATTTGATTTCAGCATACCAGGAAACTTAAGCAAACAGAAAATGATAATGGTATAAACATGAAATGCTTAATTTCAACGAACTCCACCCCGGACTATACACAAGAATCTGAATACCCAAATGTCCAATTAAACAGTTCTAAACCATGTATCATTCAACATATAATCTACCCTAATGAACAAGTTAATTGTACACATTCTGTCAATTACATAACAAGTGAGTACACTACTACTATCATCAAAGACACAGGCTATTTTCAATTGGATAACAAGCCTTGGAACACTTCATTTCAACTTCAACAAACATACATCATTGAGATTCAGAGAAATGTACCTGGAAATTGGAATATGAAATAGAGAAAAGGTGAGGATTCAAGTATTTTGAATAACAGCAGCAACAACCCACCAATGTTATACCACAGAAAGACAGACAGACTACTTCGAAAATCAGAAATGCAAGCCAATTTCCACAGATCAGTCTAACATACCCCTGTCCCTCACAGCTAAAATCCCACACTAATAATGAAATTCTGAAACTGTTTCAAATTTCCATATTTGATGTTTTATATTTTTTTTTGAATAACTTAGAATTGAAATGTCGACTAAAATAAAGAAGGAATGAATGCTCAAATTAAAGCTTAAGGCTCAAGGCAGAAAATCTGAGATCCCCCCCTTTTCCAAGGCATCTAATGCCCTTTTATAGGCAAACCCCAAAGAATAAACTAAGTTCTGATTTTTCTAATTAGTCCCTCCTTACTTTCACTTTGGTCCCTCTATTCTTATCTTGCTAAACAAGTAACTGCAGTGTACTTATTAAAATTTACACTTGAAACCCATTCTAGAAGGTCCTATAGCATTCCTCTACCTATACAATACCCATACTGCCCTTCCATATACCATGATATTACTATTCCTATCAGAACTACCCTTTTCCATAAACAGATGAACCTGAAAGCCTCTCAGAATCACTAACCCTACCCTTGTCCTTACTAACTAAACCCAATACCCTAAACCAGTCTGAAACTAACTAAAATCACTTAACTAACAATCAGAAACCAACTAAAATTAATCACTTAACAATCAGAAAACAGCTAATCAGACTGACTAACCCAATTATGTTCAACTAACCAACTCAAATAAGCTAAACGAAAGTAAACTGTGCTCATGCTACCATGATTATATTAAAAGAACTTAAACTAATTATTAATCCAAGAAATTATAATCAATCAACCAACTAACAAACTCAAAAAAAAATTAACAGAACCTAAACTAACACAGTTAAACCAAAGATTAACATGACGATAATGAAACAATGACTGCAAGTAATATTTTAATCACGCGAGTAAAAGAGGCAGTAAAAGAAAGAACAGAAAAACTCACAAAGGCAAAAAGAGTTCCGGCCAGTCATGAATATACGAATCCTTTCAGATTTTTGACGCGTAACATCCCTAACCATGTGTTCTTACACGAGAACACATGGTTAAGGGTGCTACGGTTCGAAATCAAAAGGATTTGATTTTAGGGTTTGGGCCGTGATTCTTAGATCTAATATTTGGGTCATTTCAGGGTGATTTGAAAGGAAACAACCACAGATTGGTGTTGAGGAAGGGCTGGGGGTTGTAGGGTGTGAATTTGGACCGAGTTGGACAAACTATCAACTGGCCGGAAAACTTCAAATCAAGATTCAAAGAGTTCCGGCCTTATTCGAGGCAAACCATCAAGTGTAGTAGCAAGAGGAGGGTGAGGGGAACCCATGGTGTTAATTTCAGGGTGAACGGTGTAGTTCACGTTCACCGCCGGCAAGGGTTTTTAGGGCGGCGTGGATTAGGGTTAGGGGAGAAGGAGGTAGGGTGAAGAAGACGATGGAAATGAGGGTGGGGGTCTGGTTTGGACACTTATATACCGGGAACCTCGTTAGTTCCGGACCGTTGGATTGATGAGATCCAACGGTCCTGATCGGGAGGTCCTGAAACGATGCCATTTCATTTAAAGGGGGGGGACGGATCGGGTAGGGATTTGGGTTGGGCTGAAACGGGGTGTTTTTTAAGTCGTTTGGGCTAAAAGAAAATGTGCAGACATGGCCCAAATTTCCGGATCTCAAACAAACTTACTTCCATTATGTATTTTTTCAATTCTTATTGCAATCTTTTTCCCATTCTTTACAATTTTTCTAATTTTCTAATTTCTGTGGTCAAGACAAATTATTTTGTTTGGGATTTTGGAAATTATTCATATATAGGGCAATAATCACGTGCTCACACCCACGCTCGTCATCAAGCGTGTGTGTCACCTCAATATAGTACAACGATGTGCAATTCGGGGTTTCATACCCTCAGAACATTATGTACAATCATTACTCACCTCAAATCGGTCAAATCTCTAGCTCGTGATGTCTTTGCCCCTCGAATCGGCCTCCACTCGCATTGAATCTATCCAAAATCAGAATTACGGCTTCAAAATATGCTAAGGGAACGAAGCCCAAGCAAAAACAATCAATATGCGACACAAATCCCGAAATTACCAAAACCCGACCGCCGGGCCCATGTCTCGGAATTCGATAAAATTCACATCAATAGGTTCCTTATCTCCCCATGAGTTCATACATATCAAAAGTACCAAAATCCGACCACAATAGGTCCCTCAAACCCCCAAGTCTAGGCCTCCAATACCAAGCCCTAGTTGCCCCAATTTTAACCTTTAAATTCCATTAATTATAGCTCTAATCCGTGAAATAATAGCATAGGAACGGGTTTTAGGTCCAAAATACTTACCTCAATGAAGTTCCCTTGAAATCTCTCTTCAAAATCGTCCAAAAAAATTCCAAAGCTGAGTCAAAAATGGTGAAATAGCTTAAAAATCGTGAAGGAAATAATTTATACCTTCTGGTCCAGGCATTTTCGCATCTGCGGTCAATATACTGCTTCTGCGGTATCGCATTTGCGGCCAACCAACTGCTTCTGCAGTTTTCACTTATGTTCCTCTATTTCACATATGTGATCCCACATCCGCACCTGCGACATCGCAGGTACGGTCCTCCTAACCGCTTCTGCGATTTCCTGCCTACTTCCCAGCTTTCGGTTCCGCGACCATTTTCCCGCATATGCAGTGTCGCACCTGCGGTCCTCAATCCACATGTGCGAAAATACCAGAAGCAGAAAAATCTGTAACTTCACAAAGTCTCAAGCTCCTCCGTCAACCATCCGAAATTACCCCGAGGCCCCCGGGACCTCAACCCAAAAAACCAACATATCCCAAAACCTTATTCAAACTTGTACCAATCTTCAAAACACCTCAAACAACATCAAACCAACCAAAACATATCGGATTCAAGCCTAAGTTCCCAAAATCTTCTGAATTCCTCTTTTGATCAAAAACTCAACCAAACCACGTCCGAGTGACCTAAAAGTTTTCACACACATCCTAAATGACACAACAGAACTACTGCAACTCTCGGAATTCCATTCCGAGCCCTATATAAAAATCTCGCCTACCAACCGGAAATCGCCAAAATATCAACTTCGCCAATTCAAGCCTAAATCTACTCTGAACCTCCAAAACTCATTCCGATCATGCTCTTAAGACCCAAATCATCTCCCAAAGCTAACCGAACCATCAGAACTCACATCCGACCCTTCTAACACATAAGTCAACATCCGGTTGACTTTTTCAACTTAAGCTCCCTCAAAAGAGACTAAGTGTCTCAAACCTTACCAAATCCTTTCCAAACTCGAGCCAACCAACCCGAACACACATAGAACCGATAGACAAAGCAATAAGAAGTAGAAATGGGGGAACGGAGCGATAACTCATGAGACGACTGGCCGGGTCGTCATATCCTCCCCAACTTAAACAAACGTTCATTCTCGAACGAGTCAAGAAACATACCTGAAGCCTCTAACAGGTGGGATATCTGCTCTGCATCTCCCGATTGGTCTCCCAGGTAGCCTCCTTCATGGGCTGACCTCTCTACTGCACTTTCACTGAAGCTATATACTTTGACCTCAACTTTCAAACTTGATGACCCAAAATAGCTATTGGCTCTATATCATAGGTCAAAACATCAACCAACTGCACCGTGTTGTAATCCACAACATGATATGAATCCCCAATATACTTTCAGAGCATAGAAACATGAAATACCGGATGCACAATCAACAAGCTGGGTGGCAAAGCAAGCTCATAAGCCACCTCCCCAATCCTCTGAAGCACCTCAAAAGGCCCAATGAATAGAAAACTCATAACACCCTTCATGGGCGAGACCTTCAACAGAACCTTCTCACCAACCATGTAGGACACATCTCGAACCTTCCTATCAGCATAACTCTTTTGCCTTGAATGCGCTGTATAAAGCCTCTCCTGAATCACCTTCACCTTTTATAAAGCATCCTATACCAAGTCTGGCCCCAATAGCCTAGCCACACCCGACTTGAACCAACCAACTGGAGATCTACACCGTCTCCCATACAAGGCCTCGTATGGAGCCATCTAAATACTCGACCGGTAGCTGTTGTTATAAGCAAACTCTGCAAGCAGTAGAAACTGATCCCATGACACTCTGAAATCAATGACACAAGCACGCAACATGTCCTCCAGTATCTGAATAGTGCGCTCGGACTGCCCGTCCGTTTGAGGGTGAAAAGTTGTGCTCAACTCAACCTGAGTACCCAACTCTAGCTGCACAAACCTCCAAAACTGCAATATAAACTGAGTGCCCCTATCTGAAATGATGGAAACTGGGACACCATGCAACCGAACAATCTCTCGGATATATATCTCTGCCAACCACTCTAAAGAAAAAGTAGTACACACCGAATCTATAGTATCGAACTTCTTCAAGGTCCGTGGAAGTCCAACTACAGAGTCTATAGTGATCCTCTCCCACTTCCACACTGGAATATACATCCACTGAAGCAAGCCACCTGGTCTCTGATGCTCATATTTCACCTACTGACAATTGAGACACCGAGCTACAAATTCCACAATGTCTTTCTTCATTCTTCTCCACCAATAGTGCTGTCTCAAATCCTAATACATCTTCGCGGCACTCGGAGGAATAGAATACCGCAAGCTGTGGGCCTCCTCCAGAATCAACTCCCGAAGCTCATCCACATTGGGCACACATATTCGGCCTTGCATCCTCAACACCCCCATCATTACCAATGGTCACATCTCTGCCATCATCGTGCTAAACTCTATCCTTAAGGATAAGCAAATGCGGATCATCATAGTGGCGCTCTCTGATGCGATCATATAAAGAAGACCGAGAAACCACACAAGCCAATACCCGACTGGGCTCCGAAATATCTAGCCTCACGAACCGATTGGCCAAGGCCTGAACATCAACTACAAGAGGCCTCTCCCCAACTAGAATATATGCCAAACTCCCCACACTCACCGCCTTTCATCTCAAAGCATCGGCCATCACATTGGTCTTTCCCTCATGGTACAATATAATGATATCATAATCCTTAAGCAACTCCAACCATCTTCGCTGCCTCAAATTTATATCCTTTTGCTTGAACAAGTGCTGGAGACTGTGATGATCAGTAAACACCTTACAAGACACATCATACAAGTAATGCCCCCAAATCTTCAACGCGTGAACTATGGAAGCCAAATCCAAATCATGAACGGGGTAGTTCTTCTCATGGGGCTTCAACTGACAAGAAGCATAAGCAATAACTCTACCCTTCTGCATCAAAACACAACCAATACCAACTCTCCAAGCATCACAATACACGGTATATGAACCTGAAGTTGATGGCAAAACTAATATTGGAGTTGTGGTCAAGGCTGTCTTGAGCTTCTGAAAGCTCTCCTCATACGCGTCCGACCATACAAATGAAGCACCCTTCTGAGTCAACTTGGTCAAGGGCGATGCAATAGATGAGAATCCCTGAACAAACCGACGATAATAGCCTGCCAAACCAAGAAAACTACAAATCTTTGTGGCTGAGGACGGTCTGGGCCAACTCTGAACTGCCTCTATCTTCTTCGGATCAACTTGAATACCCTCGCTGGACACCCTGTGCCCCAAGAAAGCCACTGAACTGAGCCAAAACTCACACTTGGAGAATTTTGTATAAAGCTTCTCCTCCCTTAATCTCTGCAACACAACTTTCAAATGCTCTGCGTGCTCCTCCTGACTGTGAATACACCAGTATATCATCAATGAAGACTATGACAAATAAATCGAGATAAGGCCAAAATACATTGTTTATCAAATGCATGAATGTTGCTGGGCATTGGTTAGCCCAAAAGACATCACCAAGAACTCATAATGACCATATTGGGTCCTGAAAGCCATCTTAAGAATATCTGAGTCCTTGATCTTCAACTGGTGATAACCTAAACGGAGATCAATCTTGGAGAACAATCTCACTCCCTGAAGTTGGTCGAATAAATCATCAATGCGAGGGAAAGGATACTTGTTCTTAACTGTTACCTTGTTCAACTACGTATAATCAATGCACATACTCATAGTGCCATCCTTTTTCTTCACAAATAGAACTGGCGCACCCCAAGGTGACACACTAGGCCGAATGAACCCCTTTTCAAGGAGTTCCTGAAGCTGCTCTTTTAACTCCTTCAACTCCGCTGGTGCCATATGATACGGCGGAATAGAAATGGGTTGAGTGCACGGCACCAGGTCAATACCAAAATCAATATCTCTGTCTGGTGGCATGCTCGGCAGGTCTGCAGGAAACATATCTGGAAAATCTCTCACAACTAGAACAAAATCAATACTGGGAGACTCAACACCGACATGCCTCACAAAGGCTAGATACGAATGAAAACCCTTCCCAACCATACGTTGGGCCTTCAAGTAAAAGATCACTCTACTGGGAACATAATCAGTCATGCCTCGCCACTCAATCTGGGGCACACCCAGTATAGCCAAAGTGACTGTCTTAGCATGACAGTCTAGAATAGCACGACACGAAGATAGCCAATCCACGCCCAAAATGACATCGAAATCCACCATACTCAATAATAAAAGATCCACTCGGGTCTCCAGACCCCCAATAGTTACCACAAACGACCAGTACACATGGTATACAACAACAATATCGCCCACCGGGGTAGATACATGAACATGTGAAGCAAGAGACTCATGGGGCGTACCCAAATAATGACCAAAGTATGATGACACATAAGAAAAGGTGGAACTAGGATCAACTAATACAAATACATCTCTGTGGCATACTGAAACAATACATGTGATGACAGCATCTGAAGAAATAGCATCGGGTTTAGCTGGAAGTGCATAGAAACGGGCCTGACCGCAACCTGATCGACGTCCCCCTCTGGGGCGACCCCTAGCTGACTGACCTCCACCCCTAGCTGGCTGGGCAGGTGGTGATGAAGCAACTAGCCTGAAGTCGATGACTGACCCCTCTACTGAGATGAACTCGCGAGACGACGAGGGCACTACCTCCACATATGACCTATCTCTCCACACTCAAAACAACTCCCAGGTGCTGGAGAAGGGGACTGAAGGGAACCCCTTGCACCGGAGTGATTAGCAGATGCACCTGACATAGAAGAGCCTTGAACTAATGGAGCACTGGATGAACTCTAAGCTGGAAGGGCACTAAGTAATGATTGGAACTGATGAGAACTATGAGAACCATGACCCGATGATGCCCCACGATAACCTGGGCGAGCTAGCTAAGCATGTCTGAATGGATGGCCTCTGTCGTGCTGAAACTAACCTCTCGAAGGAGCACCACTATAACTGCCAGATGCTCGAGGCCTCTTGGCCTCCCTCCCCTCTTGCTCCTGGCGACGAATAAACTTAATCTCACGGGCAATATCCACAACCTCCTTGAAAGTAGCACCAGTCACCCTCTCCCTGGTCTTGAGAATATGAAGCTAATAAGTGAGGCCATCAACAAATCTCCTAATCCTCTCTCTATCTGTCAGAGCCAACCAAATGGCATGACGAGCTAACTCGGATAACCTTAACTCATACTATGACACAATCATATCTCCCTAACGCAACCACTCAAATTGCCTACGCAGCTCCTTTCTGCGAGATTGTGGCACATACTTCTCTAGAAAGAGAACGGAGAACTGTTGTCAGTTAAGGGGTGCTGCACCAATAGGCTTATGCCTCTCAAAATCCTCCCACCAAGTGAAGGCAACTCCAGAAAACTGATAAGTAGTGAAAGCGACCCCCTGGTCTCCAGAATACCTGCTGTACGAAGCATCCTCTGACACTTATCTAAGAAACCCTAGGCATCCTCGCCTTCTGCACCACTGAAGGTCGGACACTGAAGTCTACCAAACCTCTCCAACCTGCGCTGCTCGTCCTCTGGCATGGTAGGAACTACATAGTCCTGAGCAGCTACAACTGGCTGGGCTAGCTGTGCCCCCGGTGTCTAAAGTCCCTGCACGACCTTCTCAGGCGTGCAAGCGGCGGGAGTCTAATTGCCTCCCCCGGCCTGAGAAGTAGTTGCGGCTGTAGTGGCTGAGACCGCCTGAGCTAGGCCAGTGCAAACTAATATAATCTGAGCCAAGGCCTCCTGAAGACTCGGAATCACAATAGGCATAGCTGGTGCCTGAGCTGGTGCTGCTGGAGCGTCCATAACTGGGACCTGATCCTCAACTAGGGCAGTTGGTAGATCTGCAGGTGCTGCACTAGCTACTGTGCGGGCCACACCTCTGCCCCTACCATGACCATGACCGCGTCCTCGGCCTCTAGTAGCCATAGCTGGTGGTACTGGTGGTCGTCCATCCTGGATGGTAGCGCGTGTCCTCACCATCTGTGAGAGAATAGAATAATAGAAGTTTAGTACTCGGATCAACAAATTCGCACGACAAGAATTTCAAGAATATGAAGTGTTTCCTAAAGGTTCTGCAGCCTCTCGAGGATAAATACAGACGTCTCCGTACCGATCCGAGTCTCTGATACCAACTTGCCACAACCCTAAGCCCGGACCCCGTCAGGATGGCTCCTCTCATGAAAACAAGGCCAGCCGACATTTTCCATTTTAGTATTTAACAATTAAATAGTAAAATACAGTCTAAAGCATAATCAAAATAAACCAAAGTTTAAGTAGATAATAGCATAATTTGCGAAATACAACCCAACACAACCCGATACCAGGGTATCACTAGTCATGAGCATCTAAACAATCTGGAATACTCAGAGAAATTTACAGAGTTTAATACAGCAACTAAAAACATGGAGAAATAATATAGAGAAGAAGCTCCGGGCTGCGAACGGCGACAGCTAACTAGAGACTCTTCGGATCCACCTGAGCTGGAAAGATCAGCACTCGGGAGCGGGACCAGATGCACCTGAATCAGCACATAGTGTGCAGGGAGTAAAGTGAGTACTCCAACTCAGTGAGTAATAATCATAAATAAAGACTAAAAGCAGGAAATCACGTAAGCACATTTGCAGACTATAATGAAACAGTAAAACCAGTGAAGCAGTAAAATCAGTAAAAGATATGTGAAATTGTTTAACTCAAATTAAACTTCACGAAAACCTTTTTCAACAATTTAAGAAAGTAAATGACAGGCAATTAAGGAAAATAAAAAGGTTCACCCCTCGGGTACAGTATCAACAAACCACCCTTCGGGCAATATCTCAGAACAATACTAGCCCCTCGGGCTATATCTCACATCACAATGGGTACCCGCGCTCACTGGGGGTGTGCAGACTCCTGGAGGGGCCCCTTACGGCCCACGCGCAATATCAAGTCATTTCGTGGCATCATCGCTAGGCTCTCGACCTCATATCAATCAAGCCACCTTGTGACATACATATCTCAGGCCCTCGGCCTCAAATCAAGATTAGTGTTTCCTCACAACATAGGCCCTTGGCCTTGTAGACATATGATTTTTGACCCTCCCCAAGATTTTTTATATTTTAGCATGTAAATATTTAGTTTAGGCTTAATAGCGCTATTTCAACTAATTTTGACTCTTTTACTTTATTTCGTCACAAAATGAAAATTACAAAAATATTACTTCTTTTTAGTTGCTTTTAGTTTATATACCTTTCGTAAAACTAAAAAAAATATACAAAAATAGTACCTTATTTTTATTTTTATATAATCTTGAAAACACAAAAATAGTTTCATGTTTTAATATGATTTAAGTTAAATTAATTAAAATTAGTTTTATATTTTACATTATAAATTATATATTTAGAAGGAGGAATTAGTTTTGGGTTGGTTTATCCTGTTTTTATGAATTTTGTAGTTTTTTTAGTCTTTGGCCCAATTTTAAAGCCCAATAATACCAAACTCATACCCCTTTAACCTAAAAATCCCTCTATATAACCAAAAACTAGTCTAAAAAATAACTTAGACTCTAAGACCTTAGCTAGTAGATAAATCCGCCGTTTCATCAATGGAAACCCCTCGAGGTCTCCTTCTTCACTGATATGCAGCAACAGCTAAGAACTAAGAGGATCCACCGTTGGTCTTCTTCAAAAATCAAAGAAAAAATCAAAAAATAAAAATTGAAAGACCCATAGACCCAGGAACCTAAGAGTTATCAGCCGTGAATACACAATAGCCATCAGCTAACCCCACCCCAAATGACCTCATTGTTCTGTTTCTTCTTCAAAAGACCCACCCTAATTTCTCTGAAAATCAACGACATACAGCAGTGAAGAGAAACCCCTGGTCTTCATCGACAAACCCAAGCAGCCTTGCCGTTGCTTCTTCTCCAAAAAGAGACCAAACAAAACAAAAATAAACCCAGGCCTACGCAGCTAGAGCGTGAAGCCAAGGTTTTGTTCGAGGCTCGTAACGCCATCGAGGTTCTTGGTATCGTTTCCAGTCAAAGGTTCCGGTTACCAACTCTGTTTCGTTTTCGAGGTCGTTAGTGATTTTTGCAGCTTGGGTCCTAGTCTAATACGATTTAAAATGGAAGAGGTTGGAGCTACTACTGGAACTTGTACAATGGGCTTGCAAAGTTATACCATGAAGTTAGTAACAGGGGTCAGCTGATTAGTTAACAAGTTTTGTTTCTTGCATTTGAGTCCATTTAGCCAGATTGCTTTATTATTTTATACCCCTTGTAAGTTTTTCTTATTTCCTTTTAGCCCTTAGGTCTTTTGTTCACGTCAAGAACTATATGTACTGAGCAGTAGCTCATTTTGAAGGCATGAATGAAAAATCCTTTTATCTTATTTGCATTATTTTCTTCTCTTCTTAGATTAGCTTAACTTTAGTTAGATTCTTCTTCAAAGAAATTCAATATTCATAATAGTGGTATCACAGCATTCATCCTCGCTCTGTGGCTAATTTTGAAGATGGCATCGGAAATGGAGAAAAAGGAGAACTCGTAGAGAAATTGGATTCACAAATCTCAAATGTTAACAACAGTTATGATAGAATGGAGCTGAATTTGATCAATTGTGTCCGTAATTTAGGTGGCGAGAATTTGGGGTCTCTTCATTTCTCGAACTTGAAACGGGAACCGGAGAACCCATCGCAAACTTCATATCTGTCACCATTTCAGAACCCTCCACCATACATCCACAATTTTACACCACCCACTTCTCAATTTGAAATCCCAAAGCAGCATTCATTCGTGGGTTAACAGCCTTTTCCTTCTAATCTTTGCCCGGCATCCGGAGTTCGTAGCCACTTCCCCCAATTTTTGGCCAACTAGAGGTTGTACAAGCAGCGCTTACAGCAGTTACACCAACGTGATGCCCTATGCGATGCGTAATTCTCATCAGTATTATAGTAATCATCTCACTCGTAATCCATACTCTCACGGCGTCAAGTTTGGTGTGGATCCATACGCTTATCAGTGTGAGCACGTGATTTTTGTTTCGCGCGACAATCGCTCCAAAAGAAATAAAAATAATAACAATTGGTCCTGCTGTACAATTTTTTTGATTTCTATATGACACTTTGTTAATTATTTATGACTTTTGCCCATTTTATTTTTATTAAAACAAAATACAAAAAATGTATGTGTCATGCGTAATTTGAACCGTAATCCGGTTGTTAAATAGAAAATCATAAATAGGCATCTTGGTCCGTGATTTTTGTTTTGTTTGATTTTTACCTGTTTCAAAATATTTTAATGTGTGTGCAATTAATTGTATTAAGTGTTTATTTAATCTTAGTTTGATTTTACTTAGGTTTTGTTCTTTTTAAAAAAAAAATAATAAAGAAGAAAATAAAATAATAATAAAAGCCCTTCCTTTTTCGGACTTGGGCCAATTTTAACAAATTGGCCCAAACAAACTCAGTCCAAAACTAGGCCTGCCCGGTCCAGTCCAAGCTGACACCAAGGACGTACAAACGACGTCGTAATGGTTGAGTCTGATCTGAGCCGTTGATCTCCGAATGATCAACGGCCAAGATCATCTCCCCATAACCCACTAATGACCCCGACCCGTTTCCACCCGGACCGACCCAAATCCTCTAAAAGATGAAACGACACCATTTCCCTCGAGCTGAAGGATCCTGGCCCTTCATCGTGCCTCATCCGACGGTTGAGATCGACCCACCCATTCCATATATAAGCCCCTTAACATACCCTGCCCCCCTATCCAATACCCCAGCCTTCGTCTCCACAGACCCTTCCCCTCAAACCCTAGCCGCCCCCATCTCCCTTCACCAGAAACCCGGCGGCATGAACGCCGGTGACCTTCACCTTAACACCCTAGAATCCCCTTGCCATCCTAAACATGGATCTGTTAACTACTTAACTCGAATACCATCCCACCTTCTCGAATCTTCATTTGAAGATTCGAGTCAAAACTCGATCTACACCGTTTAACCCCAGCTTCACACCAGACACTCCCCAGACCCCCCTCGAGACCAAACCATGCTTGGTTTGGTCCGAATCTGATCAGGGAAGCATGAATCCCAGATCTGATTTTTGGAACCTTAGGGTTCCTCGTCACTGGTCCATGTCCGTTCGAGCCAAAGAAATTAAGGTCTAATGGACCTTAATCGAAGTGTTTCTCATCTGAGAAACACTTCGATTAAAGTCCGTTCAGCCTTAAGAAAGGTCTGTTCGAATCCAAGTCAAGATTTTCTGATTTTTGGGTTTTAAGGTGAGTTTGCTTTTCTTTATTTTGTTTTAGTCCATGTGATTGTTCTAAAAGCTGTTCATGATTGTTGAAATCTTTTGTTTTGAGTTTTTATTAACTATGTCCTGTCCACCCTAAATTATGATTTGTTCACCTTAAATTATGATTTCGTTCGCTTAATGGATTGTCTGATAAGGCATGTATGAGTGTTTTGGCACACAGATAATTAGGTAACCTTTCAACTAATATTCTGTATCTATAGAATAGAATGCCCTTAATCTTGTCAGATATGATGTTAGATTTTATTGAATCTTTGTAGGTAGTTCACATGATCCTGTTCAAACTCTATTAGCAATAGTTTTCGATAGGATAATTCTATTGACTTTGGTTTAAATAAGCGGGTTTCAAACTCGGATCTGAAGAACATTTATCATAAGCTTTTAGTAGTTATATTGATCTTGTATATTAATTCCCCCTGACCAATTAACAACATGTTCATCCATGAAATAAAGTACAAAATAATTCACGCCTCATAAAATCAGATAGTCAAATAAGGATCCGAAGTTGGTCAAGTATGTAATCAGCATGTAATCCTCTTTCTTTCATTTTATTAGAGACAAACACAATAGAAATGTAGTCACTTTAGGATATCTTCTTCTAAAATAATGAGACGAGCCTCGCTAAATAAAAATGCAAATTGCGGGGCCCTCAATGATTAACCATAATAAATACTTAGAATTTGGGATGGACTGTTTAGTGAATTCCACTGCCTTCCCCAAAGATAATAACGCGTTAGACTTTTTAGGCGCGACTTAATTAAATTACATTCTTAAATTCGGGTGCGCATTTATGACCCAAATTCAAATCTCAACGGAGTCGAAATGTGTTAACAACTACGGGTGCATTGATGGTGACGTGGTTCGAGATGTATTTTCACGACGTTGCAATTCTATAAAAATAAATGATAATAATAAAAGCGGTTTAAACTTAATAAAAACACGTAAGTCATAACATGTATTTAAATCAGATATTTAGCCATTATAACAATTTAAGCGACCGTGCTAGAACCACGGGATTCGAGGGTGCCTAACACCTTCCCTCGGGTCAACAGAATTCCTTACTTAGAATTTCTGGTTCGCAGACTTCATTTGGAAAAGTCGAAAATTTCTTCGATTTGGGACTCAAGATAAACCGGTGATTTGGGACACCAAAAGCCAAACCTTTCCCAAGTGGCGACTCTGAATTAAATAAATAATCCCATTTCGAATATTGTCACTTAAATTGGAAAAACTCCTCTCGCGCATTTTTTAACCCTCCGGGGCCGGGAGCGCAAAAAGGAGGTGTGACAGCTCTGGCGACTCTGCTGGGGAAAATTTACCAGAACCACTGGTTCAGGGTTCAAGAATTCGAGCTTAGAATAATTGTTATATTTTGCTTTATTATCTGATCTTTATTACATGTTTTTGCATAACGTGCTAAATGTTGTCTTTTACCGCTTTGATATTATCTGAACTGTATATAAACTGTGCCGAAACCCTTCTCTTCTTACCTTCGGGGAGAAGCTCGCTGGTCGAGACTCCCTATTCTATTAGTGTCAATACCTCAAATAAGAAAGAGGTCGGACAAGTTACAAAGCCGGACGATCTCGCGGGTCCCCGGTACATAGCCCCCTCCTCGACTTGAGTTGTCCGCTCGGGTACACAGTCTAGAACAAATACCCAGGTTACGAACCTAGAATAACTTGACTTCATGCCGGATCCCTAGTAGGAACGCTTATTTGCATCATGTTGCATTTGACTTAGGGGACTCAACACAGGGGTTGGGTCCGTCTAGGACAGGCAACCTGAAATGAAAAGACCATCATGCTGCATTCCTATCTGTGTTGTGCATTTATTTGCTTCGGTTCCGCATGTCGACCGGTTCCTAAAAAAAGAGGGGGAAAATAGCAGCGTAGGGGAGATAATTACTTATTTTGGAAAATAAAACCAATGTCCAAGTAGTGTCAAAACCTCGCCGGAATTTTTCTAAAAAAAAATGAAAACAAAATTTGTCTTTTTATTGAGAGTTATTAAAAAAAATAATATAAAAATTTTCTTTTTATCACTTTCAAAATCAAAAAAAAGAGAGAATGTATTTATTTCAAAAGTAAAAAAAAACGGAAAATTCATAATTCAAAAAAAAATGTTGTTTCTTTCGTAGTACCCCTTTTATAAATTCAGACTAATAGTCCAAATATTTCCTAAAAAAAAATATAATATTTTCTTTAGTCTTTATCTCTTTTCAAAAGAAAAAATATATATTCTTGTTTTCTAGGTTTATTTGATTTTCTCTATTCACGATAGCCCGAACTACGCCGGTTTGATTCTCACCGGATGTGAGATACCTAGGCAACCCTCGTCGGGTTCAACCCCCGTTTTTTGCTAAAATAGCCAAAATCAATAAATAAAAAAAATGCGTTTCAAACCTTAAAAAAGAGTCGTAAATAAATCGGGTGACGCTGTTTTGTCATAAATAGCCGAATGTTCCCGAAAGGGACGCCGGAAGGTTGACTTTGCATAAACAGCCACCTTTGGGTCTTGTTTAGCATTTTTGCCCAGTCGACCAACACAGCCTTAAAATCTTCGTCCCCGAAGTGTTTAAAGGCCGTGTTCAAAGCTTGATCCCCTCTGTAAAATATTTTGAGTCAAGTCATTTTTTTTAAAAAATCACCTTAATAAATGTGCAAGATGAGCACGATGCAAAATGAATATTTTTCAATAATGACCAAAATCCCTGTCGAATTACGGCTATGGTGGAATGATCTAGGTGTTGATGGACAAAATGAGGTTAAGAAATATCTGAAAGGTCTTGTGGGTTTGTTGGAAATCCAGCCTCGGGGAGATATCATAAGAGCTTTGGTTACCTATTGGGACCCGGCGCACAATGTTTTCCATTTCTCTGATTTTGAACTCACCCCGACTTTGGAAGAAATGGCCGGATACATCGGGAATACTGAACTTCCCTTGAGGGAAAAATACTTAGTCGCCCCAAGAGTCGTCACGGTACATCGGTTCCTAGATTCATTGAAGATACCTAGAACAGTCCACAACCCGGATCTGGCAGCCGGATTTTGTACTCCATGCTTCATATATGATAGGTACGGTCATGAGGGGGATTCAATAATCCAATCAACAAACTGTGCAGCAAAGGAGTTCGTCAGAAGTGGGACAAGCACAGACGGGTAGCGTTCATGATGATGTTCCTGGGCCTTCTGGTATTTCCAAGGAAAGACGGAAACATTGATTTGAAGATATCCGGGGTCGTCAGCACTTTACTCACGCAAAGTGACAGTACTCTCGCGCCTATGGTGGTGTCTGACATCTTTCGAGCTCTTACGGCTTGTAAAGCTGGGGGAAATTTCTTCGAAGGTTGTAACTTGCTCCTACAGATATGGATGACCGAGCACCTCTGCCATCATTCCGAGATTTTGAGCCATGGTTCCCCGAAAAAGACCTGCATAGAAGAATCTTACACGAGAACCAAAGAGATCATTTTGCCCAAAGGAGTCCTGGCATGGACCTCGTTCTTTCAAGCTCTTACTGCCAGCCAAATACAATGGACGTTGGGATGGTTGCCTGTTGATGAGATCCTATATATGTCTGCAGCTAAAACTCATTTCTTACTAATGGGGCTTAAGAGCATTCAACCTTACGCACCCTGCCGAGTTTTGAGACAGTTCGGAAGATGCCAAACAGTACCTCATGAGGAAGATCTTAGCACTCAAGCAGTTGAAATAAGTCCTAACGGACAATTCCCGGAAGCAAAGATTTGCCAAATCTGGAATGAGTGTCAATATTTGAAATCAGATACTTGCGTGCGGGATTGAGCCAAAGGAGAGACGGCGCCAGGTTACCTTGCATGGTATAGAAGGGAATTCGAGCATGAAAGGCAAGCTAAGAGACCCCACATCCGGAATTTTACCGAATCATCACAAAGGCAGTGGGAATGGTTAGCAAAGGAAAGAGGCTATTGCGCCGAAATCAGCAGGTTGAAGCAACAAGTGGAAAGCTTGAAATACGAGCACAACGTGCAAATTGCTACCGATCTGGGAGAGCGGGACAGGTTAATTCAAGAAAATGAAATGCTCAGAGCCCAGATCAAACAGATAAGGTTGGATGCAGATAAACAGCCAAGGCGTCGATCAGACGAGCAGCTGATAAAAAGGTTAAAAAGTGAAATTAGGGAATGGCAAAATGGTTTGGAGAAATCTGAAAACGTCATAGCGGAGCTCAGGGCACAGTGGGATGCGAGAACAGATAAGCATCGCCGATACTTGAATCAATTGGAAGGTGACCCCGAGAAAACTGTTGCTAAAATAAAGAGAGAGATGGCTGCACTTGAGGTCAAAGCAGCTAATCAGGCCAAGGATTTCCAAATTGAGAGCAGATACTGGTACGACTCAATAGCCCAGATGAAGTTGGAAGTACGGCGACTGAAGCATCAGCATATACAGGATGCTCAAGTATTCAAGATATGTAGCGATCAGATAAAACGCCTACTCGTAGAGAAGAAGCAAACCAGAGATAGGATCAAGGCCATTGCCCATGCCATCACCAGACGATGTCTACGATGTGAGAACATGTCCAGCGTTACCGTCCTCTCGGCAGTAATGGGTTATGTCAAGCAGACTATGCATGAGCTGGAGCAACTTGAGAGGGATCTCACACCTAGGACCGCGGTAAGGCCGAACGATGCCCCGCGGACACCAATTTTCAAAACCATAACGCACTCATAGGTCAAATCTGTATCTTAGCATCTTCTGCTTGTTTTTCCATCAGGGTGATTTTTAGTCTATTTTGAGTCTAGGTCTATTTTCAAAGTTCGCTTTTTCTTTTGCAAAATGTAGTTTGTAATAGACCATTTCAACAATAAAGAGGTTGCTTCTTTTACGCTCATTTGTGTTTTTTGAACTACGTAATGATCTGATTCACGTAGGCATCGTGATACGTAGGCAATCCTCATCGGATCCGGTTGCATTTCTTTTACTGCAAAATAAAAGAAAAAAAATATAATAAAAGAAAAACAAAAAAAAAAGAAGAGAAAAAGAAGAGAAAAAGAAAAGAAAAAGAAAAGAAAGGGAAAAACTAATAAGAGGAAAAATGCCGGAATGACGCATGCTCTCGTAGCAAACATATAGTAATCCACTTGACTGTATAGGTGCATTATGCCCAACGTGAGATTAACTATCTGTTATTTGCTACAAATTAACCGTGCGTTTGTCGTTGAGTATTCCCAGGGTTTTTGAAAAGACGGTTGGTTTGGTGAAAGTCTAGCCTCGCACTCATACTTCACGAGGTCAAGGAGAAGTGTTCAACTACCTGTTGTTAGGACCAGAAGCAGTACTCACGCTTACTTCACCAGGTCAAAAGGAAGTGTGGAAATGTCTTCAGAAATTCCATTGCAAACAATCCCTGTTTCCGAGGAGAGCTCGATCTCAGCCGTCCTCACACCTGAATCCGCAACTGCGGAGGAAAATAGAATCCTACGGCTCCGCATGTTGGAAATGCTGGACGATTGGAATAATGGGAAAGAACTGCCAAGTGTCGTCCCCGGATTCCCTGAATTATTCTCCAGGTCAAGTGGAACGTCTAATGTCCCCATAAATTATCCTGCTACCCCATTCGGGTACCCAGCCACCTCAGCCTTCTCTGCTGGATCGCCTTCTGAGCCTCATCCCCGAATGTCACCCACTGATGCAAGCATGAACATCTTTACTGCATCGCCTTGCCCGATTACGGCACAGCCTACCACGTACAAGTCAAGCTTTGACTCATCCTCTTTTACATTCCAAGCACCATCGTTCTCAATGGAACCAACTAGGTTCGCTACCAGTACTAATCCTCTACCGCCTCAGTGCGAGCTTGCACCTGGGCAGGATCAAAACCCCAGAATTGCAGAACAAAATGAGATTTCCAAGAGAATGAGAAGCCTTGAACAAAGTTTGAAGAATATGCAAGGGTTGAGCGGACAAAAGAGCGTCTCTTACGCCGACCTATGCATGTTCCCTCACGTGCACCTGCCAACGGGTTTCAAGACCCCAAAGTTCAAGAAATACGATGGGCACGGTGACCCCATTGCACATCTTAAGAAATACTGCAACCAATTGCGGGGAGCCGGTGGAAAAGAAGAACTGCTAATGGCATATTTTGGGGAAAGTCTAGTAGGGATAGCTTCGGAATGGTATATGGATCAGGAAATGTCCCGATGGCATATATGGGATGATCTCGCCAGAGATTTTGTAAAACAATTCCAGTATAACATCAACATTGCACCAGACCGAAACTCTCTGTCGAATTGGAAGAAGAAACCTTCGGAAAGCTTTAGAGAGTATGCTATTAAGTGGCGTGAACAGGCGTCGAGAGTGAAGCCTCCCATGGATGAAGTGGAAATGGTCACTACTTTTCTCCAGGCTCAAGAGTCTGACTATTTCCAAAATATGATGTCAGCCATGGGTAAGCCATTCGCGGAAGCGATCAAGATTGGAGAGATGGTAGAAAATGGCTTGAAGACAGGTAGGATTCTGAGCCAAGCATCCATAAGGGCAACCTCCCAGGCCGTCCAAAGCGGGTCCGGAGGAACGACAAGAGGGAAGAAGAAGGAAGAAACGACTATGGCAGCCTCTGAAGCAAGGGAGTATCGTCATCCTAGGCCCCATTTTCCGGAAAGAGCCCCACAACACTACTACCCCCACTCAAATTTGGCATATGCTCATCAACCTTATATGGTCATGAATGCCCAACCTTATAACCATCCACCACAACAAGCCAACCGAGGCCCAGCTCCACCTCCCAGAAATCAGCCTCCTTACCGCAACCACTATAACCCACTACCCCCGCAGAATAACTTCCACCCTCAGGAGCCACCCAGAAGGCGGACTTTCACGCCCATCGGTGAGCCATACTCAACTTTGTTCCCAAAGCTGGTCCAATTGGGTTTCTTGCAACCAATCCCTCAAACAAGGCAAAACCCAACATCACCTTCTTACAAAGCCGGAGTCAGATGCGCCTATCATTCAGGGGCCGAGGGACATGATACAAATGACTGCTGGTCATTGAAAAGAGTGGTTGAAAATTTGATAGAGCAAGGGAAAATAGTGCTAAGGGACGAGGAGATCCCGAATGTAACTAACAACCCATTACCTGCTCACAATAATGGGCCGCTGATCGGAATAATTTGCGAAGACAAAGAATTCGACCCTGCTCTGAAAGCCATAATTGCCATTGTCGACACGGGAAAGAGGCCCGAAACGAACCAAAAACCAAAAAAGGGGGAAGAGGTCAAAGCTATAAAGAAAGTGCCTGAAAAGAAGGTGGAGAAGAAAATGGTACCGGTAAAGGATGAAGTTCTTTACATACCACGAGGCCAAGCTGAGAAGACGCAGAACTTCGGAACCAAAAAGACAAAACCTATGTACGTGCCGAAAGGGGCCTATGTGGTCCGGGGGACGATTCAACCACCTCGGCTGAATGAGCCAGTGGTTATCGGACGCGTGCCATAAAAGCCAATGACCAACCCGTCCACAGTGCCGTGGAATTATCAAAAGACTTTGGTGATGTACAAAGGTAAAGAGGTCATGGGAGAACTTCCAGAAAATACTTTCATTGGAAGGTATTCAAACACCCGAGAACTGAACAACGCCACACAAAGGCGCTTCCCGCCAAAGAAGCCCGTAAGTGTTGAAGAAGCGGAAGTGTTCTTCCAACAAATGAAAATGCCGGATTACGAAGTGATAGATCAACTGCGCAAGTACCCCGAGCAAGTGTCCATGCTATCATTATTGATGAGGTCGGCCGAGCATCAAAAGATCTTACTGAAGACCCTGAATGAAGCATATGTGCCAGTTGAAACCTCGGTTGAGCAATTAGAGCGGATGACAGAAAGATTTTTCGCCGTCAACCAAATCTCTTTCAGCAAGAACGATCTACCCCCGGAAGGAGCTGCACACAACAAGGCTTTGCATCTAACAGTTAAATGCGAAGACTATTATGTCAAGCGGGTAATGTTGGATGGAGGCTCAGGCGTTGATATTTTCCCGCTCTCCACGCTACAGAGAATGGAAATTGGGACCGGAAGAATCCGACCCAACAATGTCTGCGTAAGAGCTTTTGACGGCATCAAGAGAGATACCATGGGAGAAATAGACATGTTGTTGGTCATAGGACCAGTCGAATTTCAAGTAACCTTCCAGGTAATCGACATGGATACATCCTACAATTTTCTCCTTGGCAGACCTTGGATCCATGCGGCAGGAGCCGTGCCTTCCACTCTTCACCAGATGGTGAAGTTCGAGTACGAAGACCGAGAGATCGTGGTCCATGGGGAAGATGAGCATGCCATTTATCGGGACCCATCCATCCCGTATCTTGAACCGAGAGAAGGGAGCGAACATACGGTCTATCAAGCTTTCGAGATTGTACTGGCAGAGCAGCACGAAGAGGGAATACCCTGCCCCCAGCCTTTCTTGTCTAACTCCTCGGTTATGGTGGCCAAAGAGATGATCCGGCACAGATTTAGGCCAGGGAAGGGGCTTGGACGAACCCTTCAAGGAATAACAGAACCCATTACCTTGCCAGTCACCAAGAAACCTTTTGGACTAGGTTTCAAACCTACTCCAGCAGACAAAGAGTGGGCAAAGAAAAGGAAAAATGAGGGTTGGAAGTTACCTCGACCACTGCCAGATTTATATGCAACTTTCATCAGGCCAAGGTACGCTGAAGAAGAAGATGACGAGGTCTTCACAGCTAAGGAAATCGAGGAGATATGTGGGGCGATGAGAGAGATGCTCTACGAGGTCCACATAGTTCAACCAGGTGAAGGTACAAGCACTGCTGAGATGCTGTACATGGGGCCGAACGCCAAACTTCATAACTGGGAGGCCACGCCATTCCCGACTAGACGGAAGTCCGGGTAGACCTGTCCCGCCACCTTTCCTGTGTCACAAGTTATCTCTAGGACATAACTTGAACGTTTTCTTCTTTTTTTGTTGTTTTGAATTCCTAGTTGTAAACATTGTTGTCTTCCAACTTTCCAAAGAAAATAAAAAAAAATCATCATTGCTTTCCATTTCTTTCTTTTGTTCTGATTTTTATTATTTTTACTTTTATCTTTCTTTTCAGTCATAATAATGCGGCTTTAAATATGACATGCTTGCGGACTTCACGCCCAGATCACGATGAGTTATTTAACTGCGAATTAATGAACCCAGAACCAGAATATGATGCGGAAGGGGCTTTTAGGGAGATAAACCGAGAGTTGGAATATTTCGAGAATAAACCTAAACCAAATCTGAATGACACTGAACCGGTAAATTTAGGAACCCCGGAAGAAATCCGGGAGACCAAGATAAGCATTCACACGGACAAGAAAACGCGAGAGGCGATAATTCAACTTCTTTTTGAATTTAAAGACGTGTTTGCTTGGTCATATGATGACATGCCGGGGCTAGGTGTTGATCTAGTGGTTCATAAATTGCCGATTCATCCTGATTGTCCTCCAGTTCAACAAAAGCAACGAAAGTTCAAAACTGAGGTCAGTGACAAGATTAAAGAGGAGATCACCAAACAACTGAAAACGGGAGTGATTCGGGTAGTCCAATATACAACATGGTTGGCAAATGTGGTTCCAGTACCAAAAAAGGACGGGAAAACTCGAGTATGTGTAGATTACCGAGATTTGAACAGAGCAAGTCCTAAAGATAATTTCCCGCTGCCCAACATCCACATCCTCGTTGATAATTGTGCCAAACACGAGATACAGTCTTTTGTAGATTGTTACGCTGGGTATCATCAGGTATTGATGGATGAAGAGGACGCCGAGAAAACTGCCTTCACCACGCCTTGGGGCACCTACTGCTACCGGGTCATGCCGTTTGGTTTGAAGAATGCAGGGGCTACTTACATGAGGGCCATGACTGCCATTTTTCATGACATGATGCATCAGGAAATAGAGGTGTACGTGGACGATGTGATAGTCAAGTCCAGGACGCAGGGTAATCACATCCAAGACTTGAGGAAATTCTTTGAGAGATTAATGAAGTATGACTTGAAGCTAAACCCAGCCAAATGCGCTTTCGGAGTTCCGTCGGGCAAACTTTTGGGCTTCATCGTAAGCAGGAGAGGAATCGAGTTAGATCCAACTAAGATAAAATCCATCAGAAATCTACCTCCCCCGAGAACAAAGAAAGACGTGATGAGTCTGTTGGGCAGGTTGAACTACATCAGTCGGTTTATTGCCCAGCTGACAAGCACGTGTGAGCCCATATTCAAGCTGTTAAGGAAAGATGCAGCGATCAAATGGACAATTGAGTGTCAAGAAGCCTTTGATAAAGTCAAAGAATACCTTTCGAATCCCCCAGTCTTGGTCCCTCCAAAACCGGGAAGGCCACTTTTCTTGTATCTGACAGTCTTGGAGAACTCTTTCGGTTGCGTCCTCGGGCAACACGACCTAACCGGAAAGAAGGAGCAAGCAATCTACTACTTGAGCAAGAAATTCACCGGCTACGAGGCCAAATACACTCTGCTGGAAAGGACATGTTGCGCTCTCACATGGGTTGCTCAAAAGCTGAGACATTATCTCCAAGCCCACACTACGTTCCTCATAAGCAGGTTGGATCCTTTGAAGTATATATTTCAGAAACCAATGCCTACTGGGAGACTGGCTAAATGGCAAATCTTGCTTACGAAATTCGACATAGTCTATGTCACTCGCACGACAATGAAAGCCCAGGCGTTAACAGATCATTTGGCCGAAAATCCGGTCGATGAGGAATACCAGCCATTGAGTACCTACTTTCCAGATGAAGAAGTAAACACCGTAGAAGTGGTCGCGGAGGACGCTCATGTCTGGAAGATGTTCTTTGATGGAGCCGTAAACGCCAAGGGTGTGGGGATTGGGGCAATTTTGATCTCGCCTTCGGGTCATCATTATCCCGCCACAGCTAGACTGCGTTTCTTTTGCACAAATAATACAGCTGAGTATGAAGCCTGCATTATGGGTATGCATATGGAAATCGATCAGGATGTCGAAGACTTACTGATTATGGGAGATTCTGACCTGATTATCCGACAAGTCCAAGGTGAATGGGAAACTCGGGATGTCAAACTTATCCCATACCGACAACATGTGGAGGACCTCAGCAAGCGCTTTACATCAATAGAGTTCAGGTATATTCCGAGGTGTCACAATGAACTGGCAGATGCACTTGCTACTTTGGCTTCAATGCTACCATACCCGGGCAACGCCCACGTCGATCCTTTGGAAATCCAAATCAAGGAAAGGCACGGTTACTGCAATGTAATCGAGGCGGGATCAAATACGCAGCCTTGGTACCATGACATCAAGAGGTTCCTAAAGACACAAGAATACCCCGAGCACGCTATTGGAGATCAGAAGAGGACCATTAGGCGACATGCAAGTGGTTTCTTTCTAAGCAGTGAATTGTTATATAAGAGGACCCCGGACCTCAATCTCCTAAGATGATGTCGATATCGAGGAGGCAAGAAAGATCATGCACGAAGTACACGCAGGTGTGTGCGGACCTCACATGAACGGGTATGTCTTAGCAAAGAAAATCCTTCGAGCGGGTTATTACTGGATGACCATGGAAAAGGATTGCTTTAGCTTTGTTCGGAAGTGTCATCAGTGTCAGGTGCACAGTGATTTGATTCATGCACCTCCCACGGAGCTGCATCCCATGTCTGCACCTTGGCCATTTGTCGTCTAGGGCATGGACGTCATTGGACCAATCGAACCGAAGGCTTCGAATGGACACAGGTTTATACTAGTTGCCATCAATTACTTCACAAAATGGGTAGAAGCTGTCACTCTCAAGTCGGTCACTAAAAAAGCTGTAGTAGATTTTGTACACTCAAATCTTATCTGGCGTTTCGGTATTCCTGCGACTATCATTACAGATAATGCAGCAAACTTGAACAGTCACTTGATGGGAGATGTATGCGAGCAGTTCAAGATAACGCATAGGAATTCTACTCCTTATCGACCGAAAGCCAATGGTGCTGTGGAAGCGGCAAACAAAAACATCAAGAAGATTTTGAGGAAAACGATCCAAAGTTCCCGACAGTGGCATGAGCAGTTACCTTTTGCATTATTGGGGTATCGCACTACGGTACGCACATCAGTAGGAGCGACTCCTTATCTTTTGGTTTATGGGACCAAGGCTGTAATACCGGCAGAGGTAGAAATTCCTTCGCTTCGAACCATTGTCGAAGCAGAAATCGAAGACAGCGAGTGGGTCAAGACTCGGCTAGAGCAATTGACTTTGATTGATGAAAAGCAAATGGCCGCAGTTTGTCACGGACAGTTGTACCAACTAAGAATGGCCCGTGCTTACAACAAGAAAGTCCGGCCCAGGAATTTCGAAGTAGGTCAATTGGTACTAAGGCGTATTCTGCCGCATCATGAGGAAGCAAAAGGGAAGTTCGCTCCAAATTGGAAAGACCCATACATCATAAGGAAGATACTGCCGAGAGGAGCGTTGTATTTAGGTGATATCGAAGGAAATGACCCCGACACAGCAGTAAATGCAGATGCAGTCAAGAGATACTACGTCTAAATCATACTCCAGTGGTCCTGACACATTTGAAAATGGCGAAGGTTTTATTCCCCACTACTCCCCAAACACTACCCAATTCTCTCTACAAACCTTTGAGCCACTTAAAAAAAACAACAAAAAAAAAACATTGATTGAGGCCTGAACTACGTCTGACTTGATTCCGAAAGGATACGTAGGCAGCCTCTCCCTGAGGTTCAGTCACACCAACAATAAAATCCCATTCACCCTGAAATTGAAACCGGGGCACGTCGAGCAGTTTAGAAGTTAGTATTATCTACTTCACTTTACCAAACACAAGCCTTCAAATCAATTACCAAAGATGGTGAGGAACCAATAAGCGTCACAAATGGAGACCGGCACACTCTGAATTGAGAGAGATAAAATGAGAGAGTCTCGTCGGTGAAAACCTTCGGGCACCACGAGGCGACGGGAGTAGAGAAACCAAAATGAGAGAGCTTGTTTAGTAAAAACTCGCAAAGAGTGCTATCAAACGATGACAGGAAGAGAAATGAGAGAGGTCAGCTAGCGAAAACCCGCAAAGGGCGCTGTTGGCCGAAAAAGAATGACTCCACCCCAAGGAGGTCTCGGTGAAGTTCCACCGGTTTGGAATCACAGATCCGTTCTGGTTCAGGGAAAAGCAAGTTCATGGAAGGTCAAGCGTCCAGTCCAAAGAGCATGTCATGTCATTTAAAGCCAGCGTTATCTTCCTCAAATAAGTCATTCTCGTCCCAAAAGGGGCACTCCCTTCTTGAAATTTGTTTTTTTCCTTTCTTTGTTTCTCTTAGAATCCCTTTTATGTTTTAACCCCAAGTTCAGGATACACCGGAAAGGGCAGGTGGCAGGTTTGCTTGCACGAAATCCCGTTTCATGAAGGAAAACGCCTCATTTCATTGGTACGATTGCCCAAGCCTGATAAATCATGATGTTTAATGGTGTTTAAAGTAAAGAGGAAAGAGAGAAATCTTCCCCAACAAGTCCGCCTTCGGACGAATCCCCACAGAGTCTCCCTCTGTACGAATCCCCACAGAGTCTCCCTCTGTACAAATCCCCACAGAGTCTCCCCAATATGAAAAAAAAAAATCCACGTTGGAATGTCCTCAGCACATCCCTTTGTAAATATTCCCCAACAAGCTTACCCCAATAAACCCTGGGAAACTCGTTTTGAAACAAATACCCAGCATGCCCATTGTACAAAATCCACACAAAGAATCCACTTTGTAAATATTCCCCCACAGAGCTTCCTTTTGTACAAATTCCCACAGAATACCTCCAATAAAATCCCCGTTGAGAACCTCCAAGCAAAACAGGACACACACAAAAAAAAAAAAAAAAAGAGCCTTACGAGGCAAATCATCACAGAATCTGGAAATACAAGCCTGAGCGGTCTAAAGGGTTTCGGCATATGAATCAAATCAATGGCGGGACTTCACAACAGAAATGAAGACGCAACAAGGCAACCGGGAACGATCAAGGTCACCAAACCGACCGCCATTTCCGAACTAACAATTGTTCTTTGTCGGAAAAGTTGAAACAGGTATAATCCAAGACAACCGTGCAAGAAGCAGGTGTCACACAAAGAAGAAGGTACACGGGTACAAGAAATACTTTGGCAATGATGAATTCACTCGAAAGGTAAGTTTCCACGAAACTCCCTTTTATCTTCTACTAAAACAAGAAAATTCAAAAAAAGAGATCGTTTAGTATTCTCGAACTTTGTCCCCAGCCAGTCAGCATTAGGGTTTTAAACCCTAAACTGAACTTTTTTCCTTTCAGCCAGCATTAGGGTTTTAAACCCTAAACTGAGCTTTTCCATGCAGTCAGCATTAGGGTTTTAAACCCTAAACTGGCCCTTTTCCTTTAATCAACATTAGGGTTTTAAACCCTAAACTGAACTTTTTTCCATTCAGCCAGCATTAGGGTTTTAAACCCTAAACTGAGCTTTTCCATGCAATCAGCATTAGGGTTTTAAACCCTAAACTGAATTTTTCCTTTAGTCAGCATTAGGGTTTTAAACCCTAAACTGAACTTTTTTCCATTCAGCCAGCATTAGGGTTTTAAACCCTAAACTGAGCTTTTCCATGCAATCAGCATTAGGGTTTTAAACCCTAAACTGAATTTTCCTTTAGTCAGCATTAGGGTTTTAAACCCTAAACTGAACTTTTTTCCATTCAGCCAGCATTAGGGTTTTAAACCCTAAACTGAGCTTTTCCATGCAATCAGCATTAGGGTTTTAAACCCTAAACTGAATTTTTCCTTTAGCCAGCATTAGGGTTTTAAACCCTAAACTGAGCTTTTCCATGCAATCAGCATTAGGGTTTTAAACCCTAAACTGAATTTTTCCTTTAGTCAGCATTAGGGTTTTAAACCCTAAGCTGAACTTTTTTCCATTCAGCCAGCATTAGGGTTTTAAACCCTAAACTGAGCTTTTCCATGCAATCAGCATTAGGGTTTTAAACCCTAAACTGAATTTTTCCTTTAGTCAGCATTAGGGTTTTAAACCCTAAACTGAACTTTTTTCCATTCAGCCAGCATTAGGGTTTTAAACCCTAAACTGAGCTTTTCCATGCAATCAGCATTAGGGTTTTAAACCCTAAACTGAATTTTTCCTTTAGTCAGCATTAGGGTTTTAAACCCTAAACTGAACTTTTTTCCATTCAGCCAGCATTAGTTTTTTAAACCCTAAACTGAGCTTTTCCATGCAATCAGCATTAGGGTTTTAAACCCTAAACTGAATTTTTCCTTTAGTCAGCATTAGGGTTTTAAACCCTAAACTGAACTTTTTTCCATTCAGCCAGCATTAGGGTTTTAAACCCTAAACTGAGCTTTTCCATGCAATCAGCATTAGGGTTTTAAACCCTAAACTGAATTTTTCCTTTAGTCAGCATTAGAGTTTTAAACCCTAAACTGAACTTTTTTCCATTCAGCCAGCATTAGGGTTTTAAACCCTAAACTGAATTTTTCCTTTAGTCAGCATTATGGTTTTAAACCCTAAGCTGAACTTTTTTCTATTCAGCCAGCATTAGGGTTTTAAACCCTAAACTGAGCTTTTCCATGCAATCAGCATTAGGGTTTTAAACCCTAAACTGAATTTTTCCTTTAGTCAGCATTAGGGTTTTAAACCCTAAACGAACTTTTTTCCATTCAGCCAGCATTAGGGTTTTAAACCCTAAACTGAGCTTTTCCATGCAATCAGCATTATGGTTTTAAACCCTAAACTGGCCCTTTTCCTTTAATCAACATTAGGGTTTTAAACCCTAAACTGAACTTTTTTCCATTCAGCCAACATTAAGGTTTTAAACCTTAAACTGAGCTTTTCCATGCAATCAGCATTAGGGTTTTAAACCCTAAACTGAATTTTTCCTTTAGTCAGCATTAGGGTTTTAAACCCTAAACTGAACTTTTTTCCATTCAGCCAGCATTAGGGTTTTAAACCCTAAACTGAGCTTTTCCATGCAATCAGCATTAGGGTTTTAAACCCTAAACTGAATTTTTCCTTTAGTCAGCATTAGGGTTTTAAACCCTAAACTGAACTTTTTTCCATTCAGCCAGCATTAGGGTTTTAAACCCTAAACTGAGCTTTTCCATGCAATCAGCATTAGGGTTTTAAACCCTAAACTAAATTTTTCCTTTAGTTAGCATTAGGGTTTTAAACCCTAAACTGAACTTTTTTCCATTCAGCCAGCATTAGGGTTTTAAACCTTTAACTGAGCTTTTCCATGCAATCAGCATTAGGGTTTTAAACCCTGAACTGAACTTTTTCCTTTAATCAGCCTTAGGGTTTTAAACCCTAAACTGAACTTTTTCCATGCATGTCAGCATTAGGGTTTTAAACCCTAAACTGAACTCTTTCCTTTAGTCAGCATTAGGGTTTTAAACCCTGAACTGAACTTTTTCCTTTAATCAGCCTTAGGGTTTTAAACCCTAAACTGAACTTTTTCCATTCAGCCAGCATTAGGGTTTTAAACCCTAAACTGAGCTTTTCCTTCCAGTCAGCATTAGGGTTTTAAACCCTAAACTGAATTTTTCCTTTCAGTCAGCATTAGGGTTTTAAACCCTGAACTGAACTTTTTCCTTTGATCAGCATCAGGGTTTTAAACCCTGAGCTGAACTTTTCCATTTAGTCAGCATTAGGGTTTTAAACCCTACTCTTTCCATTCAGCCAGCATTAGGGTTTTAAACCCTAAACTGAGCTTTTCCATGCAATCAGCATTAGGGTTTTAAACCCTAAACTGAATTTTTCCTTTAATCAGCATTAGGGTTTTAAACCCTAAACTGAACTTTCCTTTTAGTCAGCATTAGGGTTTAAACCCTAAACTGAACTTGCTTTTTAGTCAGCATTAGGGTTTTAAACCCTAAGCTGAACTTTTTCCATTTAGCCAGCATTAGGGTTTTAAACCCTAAACTGAGCTTTTCCATGCAATCAGCATTAGGGTTTTAAACCCTAAACTGAATTTTTCTTTAATCAACATTAGTGCATAAAGGCCCTTTTCGAATTAAAATAGTTTGACAGCATTAGGGTTTTAAACCCTAAACTGAATTGTTCCTTTGTTCGGCATTAGGGTTTTAAACCCTAAACTGAACCTTTCCCCAGCTAGTCGGTATTAGGGCTCCAGTCCTGAACTAAGCATTTTTATCTTCCTTCATCAATTTTGTGAACTTCCTGGCGAATAATTAACGAAATTTTCCTAGTGAAACTGGGGCAGAAAATTTCGTTCGTTTGTTTTCTCCCGCAGGTCTAACCTCGAGCCACATGGATCGAAATGACCCACGAGATGAGTCCCAGCTCGGAATCAAAGAAGAAAAAGAAAAAAAGAGAAGATGTCCCGAGATATCGGAGTAAATGGAAGGCAAATTGACTCCAACATTTGGTTAAGGTCCTGAACCCTGCCAATCGCGTCTCACTCAGTATCCCAGAGATTAAACAAGTCGCCGCAACTCGCAAGCATCAAGATTCAGATCGGAGTCTACAAGCAGAATCAGCTAAGACCCAAGATCAAGTCATAAAAGAATCATAGATAGGAATCTTGTAACTAGAAGTTGACATGCATATAAGTAGTTAGTCCAGTTTCTAATTTTCGTTTGGTTGTAATAAGGCGGTCAGTGATGCAGCAGTGACAACAGCAACAGCAGTAGCAGCAAGCATTGCAATCCCACGGTAGCCCCAGCTACCAAAACTTCCCGAACTACATTGACCTGATTCCTGTTTAGCCCAGGATATGTAGGAAATCTTTGAGGCAAGATTCGGTCAGATCTTTCAAAAAACATGCTTCATACGGAGTAGTCCATAGGTAAAAATCGCTCATACACGCTCACTTTATCTTTGCACGAAAACTCTTCGTGTTTCTGAACAAAGAGGGGCAGCTGTGAGCACGTGATTTTTGTTTCGCGCGACAATCGCTCCAAAAGAAATAAAAAATAATAACAATTGGTCCTGCTGTACAATTTTTTGATTTCTATATGACACTTTGTTAATTATTTATGACTTTTGCCCATTTTATTTTTATTAAAACAAAATACAAAAAAATGTATGTGTCATGCGTAATTTGAACCGTAATCCGGTTGTTAAATAGAAAATCATAAATAGGCATCTTGGTCCGTGATTTTTGTTTTGTTTGATTTTTACCTGTTTCAAAATATTTTAATGTGTGTGCAATTAATTGTATTAAGTGTTTATTTAATCTTAGTTTGATTTTACTTAGGTTTTGTTCTTTTTAAAAAAAAAATAAAAAATAAAGAAGAAAATAAAATAATAATAAAAGCCCTTCCTTTTTCGGACTTCGGCCAATTTTAACAAATTGGCCCAAACAAACTCAGCCCAAAACCAGGCCTTCCCGGTCCAGTCCAAGCTGACACCAAGGACATCCAAACGACGTCGTAATGGTTGAGTCTGATCTGAGCCGTTGATCTCCGAATGATCAACGGCCAAGATCATCTCCCCATAACCCACTAATGACCCCGACCCGTTTTCACCCGGACCGACCCAAATCCTCTAAAAGATGAAACGACACCGTTTCCCTCGAGCTGAAGGATCCTGGCCCTTCATCGTGCCTCATCCGACGGTTGAGATAGACCCACCCATTCCATATATAAGCCCCTTAACATACCCTGCCCCCCTATCCAATACCCCAGCCTTCGTCTCCACAGACCCTTCCCCTCAAACCCTAGCCGCCCCCATCTCCCTTCACCAGAAACCCGGCGGCATGAACGCCGGTGACCTTCACTTAACACCCTAGAATCCCCTTGCCATCCTAAACATGGATCTGTTAACTACTTAACTCGAATACCATCCCACCTTCTCGAATCTTCATTTGAAGATTCGAGTCAAAACTCGATCTACACCGTTTAACCCCAGCTTCACACCAGACACTCCCCAGACCCCCCTCGAGACCAAACCATGCTTGGTTTGGTCCGAATCTGATCAGGGAAGCATGAATCCCAGATCTGATTTTTGGAACCTTAGGGTTCCTCGTCACTGGTCCATGTCCGTTCGAGCCAAAGAAATTAAGGTCTAATGGACCTTAATCGAAGTGTTTCTCATCTGAGAAACACTTCGATTAAAGTCCGTTCAGCCTTAAGAAAGGTCTGTTCGAATCCAAGTCAAGATTTTCTGATTTTTGGGTTTTAAGGTGAGTTTGCTTTTCTTTATTTTGTTTTAGTCCATGTGATTGTTCTAAAAGCTGTTCATGATTGTTGAAATCTTTTGTTTTGAGTTTTTATTAACTATGTCCTGTCCACCTTGCCCGAGCCTTTGTGTTTGATTATTTTCTTTCTTCTACTTGTTCACTGATAATGGTATGTGTAAGTTGTGCAATCAAGTGAGTATTGAATTGGTTCATTCATTTAGCTCCTAGGGTCCTTCTGTGTTAACATTGCAATATGAACCCCTTGTGTGATACTGTTAAATGTCTGATTTTTGGCTACGATTGTATGTGTTAATACTAATATAGTCGAGTCGACATGTGTCGTCAATTAGTTTCAACTAGCTGAACAATAACAAATTGACCTGCTGCAGTTAAACATTTGCATGAATCAATTAAGAACTGAGTCTAGTGCTTATAATTATTAATTTGGATCAGAAATGTAAAATCAATGTTTTGTTTAGTTACAGTTTTGAAATTGGAGGGCATGTGCACTTGTGCACAACATGTGCATTGGTGAACAGCCTGAGCCTTGCCTAAAGGCTTTTTGAATTAAATAGTTTGACAGCATGTGCTGTCAGACTACATCCTGCTGCCCACACCCTACTTTAGTTTCAGAAATAATAAACATTACTAAAGGTAAGCCTGCCAAGGGAATATCATGGGGTTTTGTTTATACTTAATTAGCTAAGTGGAAACTGAAAAGGGGCAGCACATGGGAGGGTTTTCTGATGATCAAAACAGGCTGTTAAAGGGATGACTTTAGGCTTATAAAAGGGAGGGGACTGAAATACATATAGGAGGAGAGAGACATATAGACAGAGGGACACACACGGAGAGAGGAGAAGAGATTTGTTAAGAAAAGGAAGAGAGATTGGAAAGGAGAGATTGGAGAGGAGAGAGTTGAAATACATAGATATTAACACACACAGACAGACAGAGAGAGCTGGAAAAGATTTCTTTTAATAACTTCAATACAATTTCAAAACTAAAGATTGACATTAGATTTTGAAAAGAAAGGAGATAGGGAGAGGGATATCACAAAAATCAGAAACTGCTTTCTTCCTACTGTTTGTTCGATTCTTAGTTTGTTCAAACTGTCCAAATCAGTTCTGTCTTCTTTCAAGTATCGGCTAAGTCTATTATTTGGATTTGTATTGCTTGTTTCTCCTGGAATTGGATTGCCTGGATCTCTGATTCCATACTACTGGGAATTTGCTTCATTCTGCCATTCCTCCATTGGCTTTAGTGGCCTCTTGCACTGGGATTTTGTTCTATTGGTACCTGCTGTTACTGCTGCTGTTTGGTATTGCTTCTATTGCTCTACTGATCCCTTGCTTCTTCTGTTGTATCCAATACCCAGGTACATACTAAGACTTGCATCTGATGTAACAATGAAAGCATGAAATCAAAGATATGCAGGAGTTTAATCATTCGCTTGCTGCAATTACAGTTTTTTTTATGAATACTATTAGATTTATGTAATTTGTTTAGTTTGTGATTCAACAAAAGAAGCACATTAGGTAGCCTTGTACTTAATCGCAGCTTAGTTCACCCTAAATTATGATTTCGTTCGCTTAATGGATTGTCTGATAAGGCATGTATGAGTGTTTTGGCACACAGATAATTAGGTAACCTTTCAACTAATATTTTGTATCTATAGAATAGAATGCCCTTAATCTTGTCAGATATGATGTTAGATTTTATTGAATCTTTGTAGGTAGTTCACATGATCCTCTTCAAACTCTATTAGCAATAGTTTTCGATAGGATAATTCTATTGACTTTGGTTTAAATAAGCGGGTTTCAAACTCGGATCTGAAGAACATTTATCATAAGCTTTTAGTAGTTATATTGATCTTGTAAATTAATTCCCCCTGACCAATTAACAACATGTTCATCCATGAAATAAAGTACAAAATAATTCACGCCTCATAAAATCAGATAGTCAAATAAGGATCCGAAGTTGGTCAAGCATGTAATCAGCATGTAATCCTCTTTCTTTCATTTTATTAGAGACAAACATAATAGAAATGTAGTCACTTTAGGATATCCTCTTCTAAAATAATGAGGCGAGCCTCGCTAAATAAAAATGCAAATTGCGGGGCCCTCAATGATTAACCATAATAAATACTTAGAATTTGGGATGGACTGTTTAGTGAATTCCACTGCCTTCCCCAAAGATAATAACGCGTTAGACGTTTTAGGCGCGACTTAATTAAATTATATTCTTAAATTCGGGTGCGCATTTATGTGACCCAAATTCAAATCTCAACGGAGTCGAAATGTGTTAACAACTACGGGTGCATTGATGGTGACGTGGTTCGAGATGTATTTTCACGACGTTGCAATTCTATAAAAATAAATGATAATAATAAAAGCGGTTTAAACTTAATAAAAGCACGTAAGTCATAACATGTATTTAAATCAGATATTTAGCCATTATAACAATTTAAGCGACCGTGCTAGAACCACGAGATTCGAGGGTGCCTAACACCTTCCCTCGGGTCAACAGAATTCCTTACTTAGAATTTCTGGTTCGCAGACTTCATTTGGAAAAGTCGAAAATTTCCTCGATTTGGGACTCAAGATAAACCGGTGACTTGGGACACCAAAAGCCAAACCTTTCCCAAGTGGCGACTCTGAATTAAATAAATAATCTCATTTCGAATATTGTCACTTAAATTGAAAAAACTCCCCTCGTGCATTTTTTAACCCTCCGGGGTCGGGCGCGCAAAAAGGAGGTGTGACAATCACTACTACATCGCATATCCAAACTCCTATGGCGGCATCGAGTATTACGGTGGTGGCTCTTATCAGGAAGAGCACCATTATAACGGTACAAATTCCAGTTCAGGTCCAGATTACGCTAGAGCTGGTTTCCATGGTGCGTTTGCAGACAATTCTACCCTACTTCCTTCTACTACAGGATTTTCAAATGGTCCTTTCTCTTATCACGAGGCTGGGGAGGTTATCCCTATGGAGTTGGGTTTGGTAGAGTTTGAGAAATCGAAAGAGGAACAACACTTCTCTCTTGAACACAAGGTGTTTGATGAAAGGCCAATTAGTGAAGTAGTGGCACCTTTAGACAATTTGGCTTCTCTCGTTGATGATCGATTGAAAAATGAAGCAATGATAGGGGCAGGCGTTTCAATTGTTCAAGCTAGAATGAAGGTAGCTAGCCCTTTTTGACAATATTGTTTCCACCTCTGAAAATCTGATAGAGAGTGGACAACTAGAGAAGACGACCATAGCAGACACCGAACAAATATCAAAGGTTGTGGGTATACCAGATATTTTCCCGAAGGAAGAGAGCTCGAGAGGAGTCAAACCTCTGAATGGGATGGATTGTGCTGTTCTTGAGACGTTGTTGGAGCCAATAGAGAGCCCACTTAACAGTAATTACAGTGTCAAAGTCAATATGGCTGACACTTCATCATTAACAATTTTAACTCCGAAGCACAAACCACTCAGCACTGAAGATGGAACTTTGTGTTTTACTGAGGATCTGTTGAAATGTCACCAGGATTATCAAAATTCTCGTGATGTCAATGGTGATATCTGGAGGACATACAGAAGCACCAAGTTTGCTGAGGAAGGTCATAGCTGCATACTAGATGAAGCCAAACAGTTGAAAGAGAGTAATTGTTCAACTCAAGAAACTCATGTGTGCAATGAAGAGTGGGATAAAGCTAATTTTACATCTGAAATTGAGAAGACTATTGAAATATGTAGAGAGTATGTCATACAATTCGGAATTTCATTTTTCTGTCCTGAAGTTCTTGATCGAGCTTTAATTAAATCCATGGAAATGAGGCTTGTTGGACTGATTATTGTGAAACTCTTAAAGAAGTTTTGTGAAATGATTGTACAAGAGGTGGAGAAACACTTTAACTCTGCATTATTGAGGTGGCTAAATACAATATTAGTCCTTGGTCCTACGTCGCACGAGCAGCTAAGACAAATTGGCGGATTTGAGTTTTACTATATTGACCCAGGGATAGTTGTAGTTAATGAGCATTATTTTGAATTGCTCTTTGAACAAATTGTAATATGGGAATGGCCACATACGAAATCACATTCTTTTGGATTTGTTGGAGATGCTGAAATTAAGGAGTGGAACTTACTTGTCGGGTTGTTGAAATTAGTCTTCCAATTACCTTGCCCCTCATTTGACATTGAGATGCAGTGGAAGGGTAGTGGTGCACACGTTAGTCAATATTGCTCTATTGACCAACACTTGAAGCAATTTCCTTTAGGAGGAGAGTTGCTAACTATTTCCATTAAAGTTTTTCTCGTGTTAGGAAAGAATCTTATAATTGGAGACTTCTCTGAGATCCCATTCAATCCAGGTGTAGTCATTTATTCATTTTTACATATCAACCTTGAGGACAAGTGTGGCTTCAAGGGGAGGTATAATTGGAAGAATCATGGCATTGTAGTTCGGAGTTGCTGTCAGGGGAGCTATTTCATCGATGAATTTAACTGCGGTGCAAAACATGGTTTTGTTTTGTATTATTTTGCTCACAAGTGCTGCATCTGTAAAAGGTCATGGCAGGATAATTGTAAGAAAAATTACAGAAGGTACACATCTAGGATTGTCGACACAAGTTATGGTAAAGGGGACTCTTAACAATCTGAATAGTCCATTGTCCCCTCTTACTGATGTGATCCTTCGAGTCATTCAGGCTGCTTGTAGCAGTCTTGTTCTGTCAGTTCATAGGTGGAAAATATTGGAATCAAGCCCATTTGGGGTTCTCTTAGATCCTAAAATTATTGGCTCAAGATTTTTGGTTTATGGCATTGGGAAAGAAAGTAGTGCATACTATTGTCTAGATGTTTTTTGCAATGCTGGAAACTCAGTTGTTTTAGTGAAATACAAAGATGTTTATCCAATTGGTCCAGATCCTAGCTGGAGAAGCAGATGTCCAAAGGCATTCTTGATGTTCCCTAAGATGAAGATGTCTATTTGGTGAAATATGAAGCAGATGATCCTAAAGCAATTGTTGAGTAGTCTTACTGTGAGTTTCTTCAGTAGCTCACCTTGTTCTGTGCAACACTAATTTCTCTCAGCTGGCTCTTTAGATGCCATGACCTCCTCATTGTGTTTAAAAGATGCACTGGTTCTCAAGAAGATTTGCACCATGTTATGACCTACAGGATACATTTTGAAGCTCTTGATGTACACAGAATATGTTGGGAGTACAATATGCCTCATGTGGTATTGATGCTTTTAGCAATTTTTCTTGTTTCTGCAACTCAAGTGAGTATTATAGTGATGGACATGGTCAGTGAGAAATCTAAGCTGTGTAGTTGTGGTTTAAGGCCTGAAGCTTCACGTAGAAAGGATTCCACAAGAAAATCACAATCACCAACTGTTAAACTCTCAGAACTAGGCTTGGAAGTAGTGGCGTTAGTTGTTGCACTTGCTTCAGTTGTTACGTTAGTTCCAAAGGAAGTAATTTTTTGGTAAAACAAAGAGACTGCAGATATGAAATCTCATTCACATATTCTGTTCAATGATGAACAGTTACCAGTTGTTGCGACAAGCAATGAGCTTCTGCGATGGGATGATTTTGCTTTCCTGTCCTGCTCCTACATGGTGGCTAAGCTTACTGAGATTGTTTTATGCCTTGATGCATGAGTGTCGAGCTATGGAAAGGTGGATGAACTGTAAAAGAGTTACATGGCCATGTGGTTTGGGTAAATACTACATGAAAGCAAATATTTGGCCTGTGAATTATTTATTTGATTTTATCTCGTTTGCTTAAAATTGCTAGGAGCACGCTAGACCGTCATCACCCGGGTAGGTGAACCTTTAGGCGCATTTTGAATTTATTACCGTGATTATGTACATGTTCGTGTGACATAATTATGGTCTCTAAAATGAACAATCGTAGCTTGCTTTAGGCGCGACTTAATCTATCATCATGGTTGTGTATACGTTCACGTGACATATTTACGATTCTAAAAAACTAAACCAGAGTATGCATTCGCGCAACTTCGACCAAATTTTCTCGTAATAATAAATTGTTTTAATAGGCAGCTAAATTAAATGCAGTTCTCTAGGCTGAGGTGTACCATCCGTAATTGAATCCCTATGGCCCTCGTATTAATTTTACGACTTAGATATTTAAATGATGTTTGTAGTTTGCTTTTAGGCATGTTTAATAGCCTACTAAAAACAACGAGAATGGGTCGAGGAAAGTCTTAGTTCGCATGTATGGTGAAGGACTAGAGCGTTTCTTCACTAGAGATGAGGAGATTAGAACTTTTGAGTACTTGTCAAAGAAAGGCCAAGGACCTAAACTTCTTGGTCAGTTTCCAAATGGTAGAGTTGAGGAGTTCATTCATTCAAGGGTATGTGAAATTTCTGAATAGATTTACTTTGTTCATAAAGTCAGCATTAGTGTTATATATGAAGCTTTTATCTATTGGACATATGTTGCTTTGTAAGTGTATGTTACTATAAAGTTGAAAGTATAGGTGTTAACATTAATGATTTCTTGAAAGTTTTACCAAACAAAATCGGATATGCGTCCGCGCAACTTCGACCAAACCTTATTAATAATAATAAAGTGTTAATAATCGTGGACACATTCGCGTGACATGATTCTTGATGTGCCAAACAAAATGAGTACACGTACGTGTGACTCGTTTAAGGTCAATTTCATATTAAAAGCGTAAAAGAGGCAAATGCACATAGGTTCTAAAAATGAGTAATTAGACAATTTGATTAAGCCAAGTATGATCAAAGCGACCGTGCTAGAACCACGGAACTCGGTAATGCCTAACACCTTCTCTCGGGTTAACAAAATTTCTTATCCGGATTTCTGTGCTCGCATACCATAAATAGAGTCAAACTTCCTCGACTTGGGATTTTAAATCGGTGACTTGGGACACCATAAATTATCTCAAGTTGCGACTCTGAATTTAATATAAATAATCTGGTTTTGATTGTCACTTAAATTGGAAAAAACTCCCTTATATACCTCTTCGGGTGGTAAAATAGGAGGTGTAACAACTCAAGCAACTCTGCTGGGGACAAGAACCCAGAATCTCTGGTTCAGGGTTCAAGAATTCGAGCTTGTTAATATGATTTATACTTGGCTTCATTTATTGTTAATATTATTGTATTCTGTGAACCTTTTGTGCTAACTATTGTCTGTTTACCGCTTTAATATTATTTGAATTGTATATAACTGTCTTCTTACGCCACCCTTCTGAGTCTTCTGAAAATGGTGTACACGTTCGCATGGACCGCTTTTTCTGTAGAAGTTATGCCAAATAGAACGAGGTTGGGCCAGCAACAAGGCCGGTAGACTTCGGTGCTCTCGGTACGTTTCCCCCTCTTTGGCCCCAGTTGTCTGCTTGGGTAACCCAAGTCTAGAACACAACCCCAGGATTTAAATCTAGAAAAATACAGCCACATGTTGGATCCCTAGTAGGAACATTTGTTTGCATCACGTGCATTTGACTTTCGTGAATTAACACATGGGTTGGGTTCGTCTAAGACAGATGTACCCAAAATAACAGACTATCTTGATGCATCATATGTGCTACATGTTGCATTTCTTCAAGGGTAAAAGGGTCATTTGGCAGACCAATGATAGTTGAGGGCAAATGAAAAGAAAAAAGAAAAAAAAGAGAGAGGTTGAAGTGTGAAAATAAAGCGAGTTAGGCCTAATTATGTTTTCTGTCACATTTTTATTAAGAAAAAAAGAGATTGAAAATTCAAAAAAAAAAGATTTTGCACTTTTTCATCATTTTTCGAAAATCAAAAAAGGGGGGAAAGAAAATCCAAAAAAGAGTTTACATGTTTCATCATTTTTCAAAAAAAAAAAAAGACAAAATATTTCCTCTGAATTAGTTGTTTTTTTAATTCTTGCTCGTATCCGATCTACCCGAACTACGCATACCCGATTTTCGTCTTTCGGGGCATGATACGTAGGCAACCCACATAGGGTCTGGTCTTCCTAGTAAATTTTAGTTCTCGGCTTTGCGGGGTCTTAGCCAAATTTTGCACTTCTAGCCACTTTCAGCCACATAGGTTAATTTTTAGAAAATAGTCACAATCATGTCTTGCATGTGTCTAGCAAGAAGGATTATTGTCTCACATAGAGTTCTAGGTCTTTAACTTTATTTAGTCTTAATTTTCTCATACTGGTGTGGGTTTACTTACCGGAGTTTGAACATGATAGACGCCCTAGGACCATCCAATCATGATCGCTCATTCAGGAGTTGCTTAAGGAAATTTTTCTTTTTATGTTTTGAGTCTGTTATTCTTTTATGTCGTCTTTTACCTTCTAGTTTTATACAGTAGTGTCGAGTTTTTGTTATTGTATTTCCTATTGAAAAAAAAATGTAAATCAAAAAAATCCAAAAAAAAGAGAGAGAGATTCTGCGTTTTTATATTTCTGTTAGATGTTTTCTTTAGAATACTAACTCTAGAAGTTCAAAAACATCTTTTGTGGTTTTCCTTCGGAAATTAATATCTAGAGCTAAATAAAAATTGCTTTTATATTTCCTTTAATATATTAAGACTAAAAAAAAGAATTCTTTTTTTAGTACCTCTTTAAAAGATTTCTTTTACGATATTAATTTCAAAAATCCAAAAGATTTTCTTTTGAGGGAAATTAACGAAAAAATGAAAAATAAATTCTTTTTATTTTCACTAGAACTTTAGGATATTGTACATGGAAGAAAAAACATGTTTTATATGTTGTTTATCTTTAGAGTTTCTTCCTTGGCTAATCAAAAACTGAAAATATTTTTTTCTATCTTGTTCATTTCTCGTTTCGAAATTATTTTTCAAGGATATCAAATGAAAATTCAAAATATTCTTCTTTGGTTTATTTGATTTCCTTTCTAAAGAAAAAAGAATCAAAAATATTTTTCTCTTGTAGTATTTGTTTCCCTTAATAATTTCCATAGAGTATTTGTTTCAAAAAGAAAAAATAATATATGCTCGTTAAGCTTGAGTTTAGAATAAGTTATAGAACATTAAGTCTAGAAAATTTAAAAAAAAATTGTTTCTTTTATTTCTCTTTTCTCACCAGAGTAGTTATTAAGGTATAAGAAAAAAATAGAAAAGAAAAAGAAAAGGAGAACGTTAGTTTGTTTACTTTATTCCCGATCTTCTCGAACTACGCGAAGATCTGATTCATGTGGCGTCATGATACGTAGGCAACCTACATAGGGTTCGATCTAATTATTTTAAGAAAAAAAAAAGAAGAAAAAAAGAAGAAAAAAAGGGGTGAAATTAAGGGCTAGAAAAGAGAAAGAAAAGAAAAGATTGAAATGAACAAATTGGGATGATGCCAAGTGACATTGTGACCCCCGAAGTCATTCTTGAACCGTTAATTATTTCTAGGTGCATTACACGTAATGTGATATTTTTAGCTGTCAAACCCTAACGCTAACATAATGTCTTCATTTTGTTCCTCTTTATCATCCTCATTATAGCAGAAGGGTGGTTGGTTTGTGGTTCTTAAACTGGTAACTCTTCCATACAACACAAGGTCAAAGAGCAAGGTAGCCATGGCTACCAAAGATTTAGACACGAGAGTTGTGGACCCGTCAAGGGAGTTTGTGGAGTCAGAGTCTAAATTGAAAGAGGAGGTCCAAAGGGTGAAACAGTAGATGACAGAAATGTATCAGTCTTGGATCAGGGGGCATTCTCCACCTTCATTCCCCACTAACTACACTTAAAACCCGACAACTATCCCACCACTATCACAAGCCTAGGTTCCCACTGCTATTGATGTCTCCCCACAACCTTTTCACACTCCACCCCCCGGAACCACCTCATATCCTGCTCATTTGTCCACTCATGCTCATGTAGCTCATCCTCCAGCTATTTTTCCTCGATCCTCTGACGAGGCTGTGTTCAAAGTCCCCGATGCCCAACACTATGCTCCAGAACCAATTTTCAAGGTCTCGGGTCCATACTCTTACGCTCCTCATTTTGAGCCTCCCGGTGAGACTGCAAAGCCTGCTAAGACAATGGAGCAAGATGAGATATCCAGAAAGCTTAAAGGGTTTAAGATGCCAAATTTTAATTTGTATGATGGGCAGGGAGATCCAGTAGTCCATCTAAGGGGTTATTATAGTGAAATGAGAAGTGTTGACGGGAAAAATGAGTTGTTGATGACATATTTCAGTGAGAGCCTGACTGGGGCAGCTTTGGAATGGCATACTCGTCAAGATGTCAGTAAGTTGCATACATGGGATGACATGGCTCAAGATTTTATGCGTCACTTTCAGTACAATATAGTCATTGTCCCAGGCCGCTCCTCCCTATATCAAATGGAAAAGAAACCCAAAGAAAGTTTTAGGAAATTTTGGTTCAGATGGAACGAACAAGTTGCTCGGGATAGTCTTCCCATTGATAAAAAAGATGTTACTGAACCCCGCCAATGATAGGATCCAGTGGGCATTCCCGCTAAACGCTTTCAGCCTCAATACCAACCCCATGAACATCCCCAAACTCCATATAATCCACCCCAGTATAATCCTCCGAACAACGTTCGGCCATCTGTCCAACCAATGGGTCACTCAAAAAGGCGAGCACGAGCACCGCAGAATCCCCACCAGCCTCCACAAAATTTTCAAGTGCCCTATAACCCATATTCAAGCCAAAGGTGTAGAAGGGAACAAAGGTTGAAAGATAATTTTACACCAATAGGAGGGTCCTATGCAAGCTTGTTTGAGAGATTAAAGCATTGCGACATGATTACACCTATTCCTTTAAATTATATAGACCCATGTGCGAGAAGCTTTAACCATGCTAAAAGGTGTGAATACCATTCTAATGCCCAAGGACACAATGTTGAAGATGGTCGTGCTTTGAAAAGGGAAATAGAAAGAATGATTCAAGAAGGAATAATTGTGGTCCAAGGTAGTAATGCCCCAAGTGTCACACATAATCCTCTACAGGTATATGACAACGCACAGATTGTTGGGATGGTTTGCAATGATGAAGGTTTGGTCAAAGGAGCCAATGAGCCACTTGGTGAAGTTAATGATATTAAAATTGGTAGTGGTTATGGTAATATTGATGTGGAACTCAGTAGCTAAGATGCCGAGCTTGGTAATTGGAAAGACGCTCCTTTGTTGGCTAGCCAGGGAGAAGTCTTGGTGGTTCATTTTGTTGTCATTTCTGTTGACCGAGTTATTTCAGGGTTGTCATCCGGATATTGTCTTGTGACTCAAACCATTCTATCCTTTTATTTTGCCTAGTTCCTTTAGTTATAGTAACTCATTTAGTGCTATATAGGTTTGTTCTAGAGTTGTACCCCAATTTATTTTGCTTGTCTTGTTGTTCAAACCCTTTCACCATCTGTCTAATGTAATTTTCTGTTTTCTATTATTTCTAGTCATTTTTGTTTAGTTCTCTTTTCCTTTTATAGTTCTTTTCATACTGGCTCTAGTGACATGACATGCACGTATAATTCTAGGCTTGGTCTTAAAAATTAGTTTAGTTATGAAGCAATGAAACAATTTTGAAGATGATAGGGATACTTGAAGGGAAATAAGTACGGATTTGGACATTTTGATATCATTTGAAGCCCGAACCATCTGAAACTGGGGCAGATAGATTAGAAAGTTAATGGGACGACAAGAATTTGTTACAAGAGAGTGCGTCCCAATAATTTGAAGCAAGAAACTTTGAATTCAAGTGAATCTCAAGTTACAAGATAAAGTCAAGTTTTCTCCGAGTTAACGTAGGATATCCATTGTAAAGAGGGAATCACCCAACGAGGGTTCTGTACTTGACAAGGCGCTAAAGACAAGTGGAAGGCATATTAGTAATATCAATGCCGAAGCCGCAAAAGAAATATTGTGCATGATCTTTAATTTTCATCTTCAAGTTGCATGTGTTGTACTCGGCATTTTCAGGGATTAGGAGGCCCTCTTTCAGCTACCCAAACACTTATACCATTCGATACCTTTTTGAGTCTGTATTGATTTCTTCGACCTCCTCTTTTTTGGAATCAAGTTAGAGTCATTCGAAAAAAAAGAAGGAAGAGTTCATGTCCCCGTAGGTTTATTTTAGAAAGTTCATTCCAAAAGGAAAATTCAAAAAAAAAAAGACAAAAATAGAGATAAGAAAAAGAAAAGAAAGAAGGAAAATAGTAACAAAAGTAGTCTTGTGAACTACGTTTGACCTGATTCTTGTGATACGTAGGCAGCCTTATGGTTTGGTCATACCAAATAAAATATTTCATAATCCCACGAAGTCGAGAGTGGGGCAATCTTTCTTAGAAATTCCATCTCAAAAAGAAAAGAAAAAAGAGTCAAATTCCCTTGTTCAAAATTGGGGGCAAAGTTTTTAAAATAGATTCCAAAAGTTGTAAATAAATTAACCCTGTTATCTTAGTAATTTTGAGCCTTTATGATATCTTTTCTTTCTAACCTTGTCCAAAAGTCACATTACAGTCCAAAAAAGACCTCTCAGATAATCTTTGAGAGTAACGTGCTAAACATGCCGGGAGCATACGATGTTTTTACCATGGTTAATGCCTTGTCATCTGCAGAATCAGAGGAACTAAGAAGAAAAGAACAAAATGAGACAGTCTTATCGGTAAAAACCTTCACAAGCACCATAAGACGACAGTAAGTTGAGAGAAAGAACAAAATGAGAGAAGTTTGATGGTGAAAACCCTTTCGGGCACCACAATTCGAACAAGGATCGTGAATCAGATAGAATAATCGGAGCATTGAAGCCCAGTTTCACGGCGAAGAGGTACAACAAGAGTTGAACTTTAGACTTTCTTGACAGATTAGGCCATTAATCCAAAATGCGTGTCATGGTCATTAGAGTTGGTATCCACATTTGATAAGTTTCTACTTTGTAGTTCTCTTGCTAGATCTCATGTCTTTCCATTGTCCTTTACTCTGCTCCTTTTGCTGTTCAAGTCCTCTTATAAGTCAGTTTGGTCAAAACAAGTGAGAAATGACTTCAAAATAGGCTACCAGTTTTTAATTGCACAAAACGTGATCTGGCTAGCACATCAAAGTGGCATAAGTCAGTAAAGAACAGCGTATGCACTGAGTTGGTAACAATCAACATGCTTTGAGATTCATGTGAAACACAAAGGTTTAGTATATGGCAATGCATGAGTACAATGCAACAGATGAATGGTATTGGGTTTGAATGGATTAAAGGTATTTTCTGTGATAAGGTTGACAGAGAAAGTGGTTAACTAATAACCAGCAAGGTCTTCCAAGTGGAAATCAAAGTTATCATGGCAAGTGAAGGAGCAACTGACCCCAAGGCCAAGGCCAGTGGTTTATGTCAGGAAAGAACAGTATGTGCGCTGAGTGGGTGACAATCAACGTGCTTTGGGATTCAGGTGAAATAGAAAGGTTCAATATATGTCACTGCATGAGCACAATGCAACAAATGAATGGTTTTGGGTTTGAACGGATCAGAGGTATTTTTTGTGATAAGGGTGATAGAGAAAGTGGTTAGTCAATAAACAGGCAAGGTATTTCAAGTTGAAATCGCAGTTATCATGGGAAGTGAAGGAGCAGTCACCCTCAAAGTCAAGGCACAAACCAACCACCACGTTTAAACCCACAAGTTTTCTTTGATTGAAACAGGGGCATGAAATTTTGTTTGTTTCGGAGAAACCCTCCATGAGGAAAGTAGGTGCCAGATAGGCTTAACAGTAAGTTTCTAGTACCCTCCTGAATAACGAGATTTAGTAAGTTTTGATACCCTCGCAAGTGACATGGTCTGACGAGAGTTTTACTTTTGGGAAGTATAATTTAGCATTTAAGTTTTTCACTTTTGGGATGAGACTTGGTTTGAAATTTTTCAGGATAAGGGAATTTAGTTTAGAACTTATTTGATAACAAGAATTGGTTAACACTCACAGATGTTCCCAATATCAAACTGGGGCAAACAAATTTCTTTTGTTTTGTCTGTTTTGTTGCAATCAGGCGCCCACCTAGAAAACAAAAGAAGACGGCACAAGTTCAAAGGAAAGCGGGTCAAACTCAGCAATTAGGCGCCCACCTGGAGAAAAAGGGAAAATGGTTCATGTTTCAAGGGAAAACAGTTTCAAAGGAAAAGTAGTTCAAGTTTCAGGGGAAAGGAAAACAGTCAAAGTTTTGGAAATAAGGCGCCCACCTGGAGAGAAAGGGAATATAGTTGAAGTTTTGGCAATCAGGTGCCCACCTGAAGAGCAAGGCAATACAGTTAAAGTTTTGGCAATCAGGCGCCCACCTGTAGAGCAATGGAATATAGTTAAAGTTTTGTCAATCAAGAGCCCACCTGGAGAACAAGGGAAAACAAGTCAAGTTTCGAGGGAAAAGCAGTGCAAGTGTTAGAAATCAGGCGTCCACCTGGAGAACAAGGAGAAGCAGTTCAAGTCTCAAGGAAAAACAATTAAAGTGTTGGAAATCAGGCACCCACCAGGAGAACAAGGAGAAACAGTTCATGTCTCAAGGAAAAATAGTTAAAGTTTTGGCAATCAGGCACCCACCTGGAGAGCAAGGGAGAATAGTTAAAGTTTTGGCAATCAGGCGCCCACTTGGAGAGCAAGGGAATACAGATACAGTTTTGGCAATCAGGCGCCCACCTAAAGAGCAAGGGAATACAATTGAAGTTTCGGCAATCAGGTGCCCACATGGAGAGCAAGGGAATACAATTGAACTTTTGGCAATCAGGCGCCCACCTGGAGAGAAGGGGAATACAATTAAAGTTTTGGTAATCAGGCACCCACATGGAGAGCAAGGGAATACATTTGAAGTTTTGGCAATCAGGCGTGCACCTAGAGAGCAAGGGAATACAGTTCGAGTTTTGGCAATCAGGCGCCCACCTGGAGAACAAGGGAGTACAGTTCGAGTTTTGGCAATCAGGCTCCCACCTGGAGAGCAAGGGAATGCAATTCAAGTTTTGGCAATCAGGCGCCCACCTAGAGAGCAAGGGAATACAGTTCAAGTTTTGGCAATCAGGCGCCCACCTGGAGAGCAAGGGAATACAATTGAAGTTTTGGCAATCAGGTGCCCACCTAGAGAGCAAGGGAGTACAATTCAAGTTTCATCAATCAGGCGCCCACCTGGAGAGCAAGAGAATACAATTCAAGTTTTGGCAATCAGGCGCCCACCTGGAGAGCAAGGGAATACAATTCAAGTTTTGGCAATCAGCGCCCATCTGGAGAGCAAGAGAATACAATTCAAGTTTTGGCAATCAGGCGCCCACCTTGGAAGACAAGGGAATACAGTTTAAGTTTTGGCAATCAGGTGCCCACCTAGAGAGCAAGGAAAGCAATTCAAGTTTCGAAGGAAGACAACACAGGTTTCAAGGGGAAACAGTTTAAGGTAACAAAGAGAATACAATTCAAGTTTTGGTAATCGGGTGCCCACCTAGAGAACAAAGGACTACGGTTCAAATGTTGGCAATCAGGCGCCTACCTGGAGAATAAGGGAATTCACTTCAGAATGCAATTCAAGTCAGCAACAAAAAAGCTCGCGGCAAGAATGCGGGTCAACAATCCGAGATGACCAACAGAAGTAGTCTCAATCCAGAATATAAAAAGAGAGGGGAAAAAAAGAGAAGTGAATCCAAAATACTGAAGCAGAGAAATATGTGAACTGCTCAAGACGTGGTTGAAGTCACAAGCACCATATGTCCTATCTTGATCCGAAAAGTTGAAGAAGAGCGAGCTAGCACCTGCAACTAACAAGCGCCAAGGTTCAAATCTACAGTCTCCATGAAGAGCCATTCAAGACTCAAGATCAAGCTTCAGAAGACTTATAGATAGGAATCTTGTAACTCATAGTTGACAGGCTTAGTTAGTCTTTTTCATTTTTTGATTTTTGATGTAATAACAGGACTGCGGACCGTAACCTCGACGGAATGGCACCTCGATCGGCTCTCCACCTCGGTATACTCTATCATCTCACTCACTTCTGAACTACATGTGACCTGATTCCTTTATAGCCAAGGATATGTAGGCAGCTCAAATACCAGGGGCCGGTCACATTATCCTTTATTTTAGATTTTGGTCTCTCTAAATAAGGGTCGGGTCAAAAAACTTGTCTAGTCGTTCTTTGTCTGAAAACTCTTCGCATTCCTAGTCAAAGAGAGGCAGCTGTAGACATGTGATTTTTGAGCCACCATAAGATTTTTTTATATTTTAGCATGTAAATATTTAGTTTAAGCCTAATATCGCTATTTCAACTAATTTTGACTCTTTTACTTTATTTCGTCACAAAATAAAAATTACAAAAATATTTCTTCTTTTTAGTTGCTTTTAGTTTATATACGTTTCGTAAAATTAAAAAAATATATACAAAAATAGTACCTTATTTTTATTTTTATATAATTTTGAAAACACAAAAATAGTTTCATGTTTTAATATAATTTAAATTTAATTAATTAAAATTAGTTTTATTTTTTATATTATAAATTGTATATTTAGAAGGAGGAATTAGTTTTGGGTTGGTTTATCCCGTCTTTATGAATTTTGTGGGTTTTAAAAGTCTTTAGCCCAATTTTAAGGCCCAATAATACCAAACTCATACACCTTAACATAAAAACCCTTTTATATAACCAATAACTAGTCTAAAAATACTCTAGATTCTAAGACCCTAGACCCCTAGTAGATAAATCCACCGTTTCATCAATAGAACCCTCTCGAGGTCTCCTTCTTCACTGATACACATCAACAGCTAAGAACTAAGAGGATCCGCCATTGGTCCTCTTCAAAAATCAAAGAAAAAACAAAAAAAAATGAAAGACCCATAGACCTAGGAACCTAAGAGTTATCAGCCGTGAATACACAATAGCCATCAACTAACCCCACCCCAAATGACCCCATCATTCTGTTTCGTATTCAAAAGACCCACCCTAATATCTCTGAATTTCAAAGGCATACAACAACGAAGAGAAACCCCTGGTCTTCATCGATAAACCCAAGCAGCCCCAGCCCTTGCTTTTTCTCCAAAAAGAGACCAAACAAAACAAAAATAAATCCAGGCCTACGTAGCTAGAACGGGAAGCCAAGGTTCTGTTCGAGGTTCGTAACGCCATCGAGGTTCTTGGTATCGTTTTCGGTCAGAGGTTCCTGTTACCAACTCTATTTCGTTTTCAAGGTCGTTAGTGATTTTTGCAGCTTGGGTCCTAGTCCAGTTATTTTGTTTGCTTTGGGTATAGCTTGATTGGAGATCTGCCAATAAACAAATTCTCAAAAAATATTTTGTTGCTCTAAGGTCCACTCGTACCTCTCGCTTGAATTCTCTTCCTTTCTTTAGTTGGTATTGAACTTGATTCATGAAATTCTCTGCCGGTTATCTTGTTTTATTTATTAATTGATGCTTTGGATTTTTAGCTTAATTTATTTGTTATCGGTTTTCTCATTAGACACTTAAGGTGGATGAACTGTAAAAGAGTTACATGGCCATGTGGTTTGGGTAAATACTAAATATTTGGCCCGTGAATTACTTATTTGATTTTATCTCGTTTGCTTTAAATCGCTAGGAGCATGCCAGACCGCCATCACCCGGGTAGGCGAATCTTTAGGCGCGTTTGAATTTATTACCGTGATTATGAACACGTTCGCGTAAAATAATTATGATTTCTAAAATGAACAATCGTAGCTTGATTTAGGCACGGCTTAATCTATCATCATGGTTGTGTACAAGTTCGCGTGACATAATTACGATTCTAAAAAATCAAACCGGAGTATACGTTCATGCAACTATGACCAAACTTTCTCGTAATAATAAATTATTTTAATAGGCCGCTAAATTAAATGTAATTCTCTAGGCTGAGGTGTGCCATCCGTAATTGAATCCCTATGTCCCTCGTATTAATTTTACGACTTAAATATTTAAATGATGTTGGTAGTTTGCTTTTAGGCACGTTTAATAGCCTACTAAAAACAACGAGAATGGGTCGAGGAAAGTCTTGGTTCGCATGTATGGGGAAGGAGAAGAGCGTTTCTTCAATAGGGATGAGGAGATTAGAACTTTTGAGTGCTTGTTAAAGAAAGGCCAAGGACCTAAACTTCTTGGTCATTTTCCAAATGGCAGAGTTGAGGAGTTCATTCATTCAAGGGTATGTGAAATTTCTGAATAGATTTACTTTGTTCATAAAGTCAACATTAGTATTATATATGAAGCTTTTATCTATTGGACATATGTTGCTTTGTAAGTGTATGTTACTATATAGTTGAAAGTATAGGTGTTAACATTAATGATTTCTTGGAGGTTTTGCCAAATAAAATCGGAGTATGCGTTCGCGCAATTTTGGCCACACCTTCTTAATAATAATAAAGCGTTATTAATCGTGGACACGTTCCTGTGACATGATTCTTGATGCGCCAAATAAAATGAGTACACGTACGCGCTCGTTTAAGGTCAATTTCATATTAAAAGCGTAAAAGAGGCAAATGCACATAGGTTCTAAAAATGAGTAATTAGACAATTTGATTAAGCCAAGTATGATCAAAGCGATCGTGCTCGAACCACAAAACTCGGAAATGCCTAACACCTTCTCCCTGGTTAACAGAATTCCTTACCCGGATTTTTGTGTTCGCAGACCATAAGTAGAGTCAAACTTCCTCGTTTCGGGATTTTAAACCGGTGACTTCGGACACCATAAATTATCCCAAGTGGCGACTCTGAATTTAATATAAATAATCCCGTTTCGATTGTCACTTAAATTGAAAAAAAACTTCCTTATACCCTTTTGGGGGTAGTAAAAAGGAGGTGTGACAGGTTTTACTCAGTCAAAAATTCTCACAAGCCACTCGGTAGTAGTAAAACAGGATTTCTCATCCCAATTATCATTTAAAAGATCATATACCTGTTAAACATAGTTAACATGGTTGAGTATTAAAATAGTGAAATATATCATGATTGAGTTCAAGTACAAAGTCAAAACGGTGAGAAATTATCAATAAAAATCCCTGAAGGGTTCAAATAGTTCGCACGAGGCCCAATTATGGCATTCAGCCCAAATAATGATAATAGCAAATAGATTTTCAATCAAATATGCGGTAAAATAGTCATTCGAGACGGACTAAGTCACAATCCCTAATAGTGCACGACCCCACGCTCATCATCAAACGTGTGCGTTACCTCAATATAGCACAACAATGTGCAATCGGGGGTTTCATACTCTCAGAATGTTATTTACAATAATTACTCACCTCAAACCGGTCAAATTTCTAGCTCACGATGCCTTTGCCCCTTGAATTAGCCTCCACTTGCGTCGAATCTATCCAAAATTAGAATCACGGCATCAAAATATGCTAAGGGAATGAAGCCCAAGCAAAAATAATCAATATACGACACAAATCCTGAAATTACCAAAACTCGATCCCCGGGCCCACATCTCGGAATTCGATAAAATTCACATCAATAGGTTCCTTATCTCCCCACGAGTTCATACATATCAAAAGTACCAAAATCCGACCACAATATCTCCCTCAAACCCCTAAGTCTAGGACTCCAATACCAAGCCCTAGTTTCCCCAATTTTAGCCCTTAAATTCCATTAATTATAGCTCTAATCCGTGAAATAATAGCATAGGAACGAGTTTTAGGTCCAAAATCCTTACCTCAATGAAGTTCCCTTGAAATATCTCTTCAAAATCGTCCAAAAAAACTCCAAAGCCGAGTCAAAAATGGTGAAATAGCTCAAAAATTGCGAAGGAAACAATTTATACCTTCTGACCCAGTCATTTTTGTATCTGCAGCTAATATACTGCTTCTGCAGTACTGCATTTGCGTCCAACCAACCGCTTCTGCGGTTTTCACTTATGTTCCTCTATTCCGCATCTGTGATCCCATATGTCGCAGGTGCGGTCCTCTTAACCGCTTCTGCGGTTTCCTACCTACTTCCCAGCTTCCGGTTCCGCGACCATTTTCCTGCATATGCAGCGTCGCACCTGCAGTCCCCAATCCGCTGGTGCGGAAATACCAGAAGCAGAAAAATCTGTAACTTTACAAAATCTCAAGCTCCTCCGTCAACCATCCGAAATCACCCCGAGGCCTCCGGGGCCTCAACCAAAAACACCAACATATCCCAAAACCTTATTCAAACTTGTACCAATCTTCAAAACACCTTAAACAGCATCAAATCAACCAAAACACATCGGATTCAAGCTTAAGTTCCCAAAATCTTCCGAATTCCGCTTTTGATCAAAACCCAACCAAACCACGTCTGAGTGACCTAAACTTTTGCACACACATCCCAAATGACACAACAAAACTACTGCAATTCTCGGAATTCCATTCCAACCCCTATATCAAAATCTCGCCTACCAACCGGAAATCGCCAAAATATCAACTTCGCCAATTCAAGCCTAAATCTACCCTAAACCTCCAAAAATCATTTTGATCACGCTCCTAAGATCCAAATCATCTCCCAAAGCTAACCGAACCATCGGAACTCACATCCGAGCCATGTAACATATAAGTCAACATCTTATTGACTTTTTCTACTTAAGCTCCCTCAAAAGAGACTAAGTATCTCAAACCTTACCAAATCTTTTTCGAACCTAAGCCAACCAACACGAACACACATAGGACCGATAGACAAAGCAATAAGAAGCAGAAATGGAGGAAACAAAGCGGTAACTCATGAGACGACTGGCGGGGTTGTCACCAGACTCCTTTCCTTCTTGGATGCATCCATTTTCATAGTTTGCCTTCTCAGTTCATAGGCAATAATATTTCCAATTAGTTCATCCAACTTGAGAGTAGCAATGTTCTTTGATTCCTGAATTGCAGTGATTTTGCTTTTCCAAGTTATAGGTAAGACCCTTGTCAAGATTTTCTCAACCTTGTCTTCTTCAAGGATAATTCTTCCAAGAGATTTAAGTTCATTCGTTAGTGTTGTGAACCTTGTATACATCTTCTAGATAGTTTCTCCTTTCTTCATGGTGAAATTCTCATATTGAGAATATACCATTGTTCCCCTTGATCTCTTTACTTGAGGAGTTCCTTCATGGGCTACTTGTAAAGTGCCCTATATCTCCTTAGCAGTGGTACAACTTTGAATCCTATTGTACTCGTCTAGACCTAGTCCACACAAGCTATTTCTTGGCCTTGGCATTCTTTTCCCATTTATTTAAATCTTCAGCAGTGAAATTGTGACGATCCGACCAGTCTTCTCATGAGTTACCGCTCCGTTTTCCCCATTTTTGCTTCTTATTGTTTTGTCTATCGGTTCTATATTTGATCGGGTTGGTTGGCTTGGGTTCCGAAAGGATTTAGTAAGGTTTGAGACACTTATTCTCTTTTGAGGAAGCTTAAGTTGGAAAAGACAACCGGATGTTGACTTATCTGTTAGAGGGCTCGGATGTGAGTTCCGATGATTTGGATAGCTTCGGGAGATGATTTTGACTTAGGAGCATGATCGGAATGAATTTGGAGGTCCGGAGTAGATTTAGGCTTGAATTGACGAAATTGGGTTTTTGGTGCTTTCTGGTTAATAGGTGACATTTTAATATATGGGTCGGAATGGAATTCTGAGAGTTGCAATAGTTCTGTTGTGTCATTTGGGATGTGTGTGCAAAATTTCAGGTCATTCGGACGTGGTTTGGTTGGGTTTTTTATCAAAAGCATAACTTAGAAGATTTTGAAATTTTTAGGCTTGAATCCGATGCGAATTTGGTGTTTTGATATTGTTTTGAGCATTCCGAAGGTTGGAACAAGTTTGAATGATATTGTGGGATATGTTGGCATGCATGTTTGAGGTCTCGGGGGCCTCGGGTGAGTTTCGAGTGGTCATTCAGACCATTTCTTATTGTTGTGAATTGAGAAAAATTGCTGAGTGTTGCAGAGAAATTAGACCTTCACGTTCGTGAGTAGGTCCTCGCGTTCGTGAAGGGTTAGCTGGGGAAGGCTTGAACTTTAGCCTTTGCGTTCGTGAGGAAGGCTCCACATTCGCTAAAGGCTGGTTGATTATGCACCGCGTTCGCAAGAAGGGGAGCGCATTCGTGTAGAGGAAATTCGGCAGCTGAGCTTCAGGGTGTTTTATTCATCGTGTTTGCGAGAGAGGTAACGTGACCGCGAAGGCTCAAGCTGAGGATCCGTCACATTCGCGAGTGGCTGGTCGCGATCGCGAAGAGGAATTATTGGTCAAAATGGTTTGTGCTTTGCGAACGCGAGGTGTTGATCGCGTTCGCGAAGAAGGAAATGAGGATTGGGAAGAATGTTTAAATAGTCGTCTTGTCTGCGATTTTGGGGTTTATTTCAACCATTTTTAGCGTTTTTGGAGCTTTTTGAAGAGGATTGAAGAGGGAATTTAAGGGGAAACACTTGGAGGTAAGATTCATGGACTTAATACTCGATTCTAATGTGAATTCTACCTAATTAATCATGGAATTTAAGCGTAAAATTGAAGAACTAGGGCTTGAAATTGGAGACCTAGGATTTGGGATTTGAGGGGTCGTTTGTGGATGGATTTTGATACTTTTGGTATGAATGAACTCGGGGAGTGATAAGGAACCCATTGATGTAAGTTTTACCGGAATCCGAGACATGGGCCTGGGGGTTGGATTTTGGTAATTTCAGGATTTATGTTGTAAATTGATTATTTTTGCTTGGGCTTCGTTCCCTTAGCATATTTTGAAGTCGTGGTTTTGATTTTGGATAGATTCGACGCAAGTGGAGGCCGATTCAAGGGGAAAAGGCGTCGCGGAGTAGTATTTTCATTCGGTTTGAGGTAAGTAACCATTGTAAATTTAGAACTGAGGGTACAAACCCGGATATTTCAAAATGTTTTGATAAATGAGGTGACGCACATGCTAGGTGATGAGCGTGTGGGCGTGCACCGATAGGGATTGTGACTTGGTCTATCCCGTAGCGACTATTAAGCTGCGTATTTGATTTGAAATCTTATAATATTCAGTATTTTAGACATTTACACTGTATTATGGGTTGTATGCCATGTTTGGGGACTTGTGCCGACCGGTTGAGACCCTTGAGGGCAATTTTACTGTTTTTCCTCACTCTATTTGTTTGAAAGCATATCCTCAGTCATGTTTTACCTGTTCATTGTTTAAAACTGGTTTATCACTGTACTTCTTAAAATGTGTGAACTGTTCAGACTGAGTTCCCTGATTCCTACTGTTATGCCCGAGCGACTATAAGGTTAATGACTGAGAGATGTTGAGAACCTAATGGTGAGGATATATATTTATATTATGGATCGGGCTGCACACCGCATCGGTTACTATGATTATTATTATTATTATTATTATTATTATTATTATTATGAGATATTACTGAGCCTGAGTGCTAAGAGTGAGTACTGAGTGACAAAAATTGAGTCACAAGTGACTGATAGGCTGCCCGCGAGGCCATATTCTGAGTGATACCTTGCCTGAGGGGCCCATTTATGACATTTTCATTGTTTTCACCCTTTTCATAAAATACTCCTCTGTTGAAAAATTGCTAAGTATATGATTTCCAATATTCCAATTGAAACTGAAGATTTTAGGATGAAACTGCTCTTTAAGCTGTGGAGTTTGATCTGTTGTTCTGTTATTTACTCCTTTATATGACTTTTAATTGCTTGCCACTGTTTTTAGACCTTATTTACTTTAGTTACTTACTGAGTTAGCGTACTCACGTTACTCCCTGCACCTTGTGTGCAGATCTAGGTGCCCAAGTGGCAAAGTGAGGGTCCTCAGCATTTTCAGAGGTTGTCGGAGATTGAAAGGTAGCTGCATGACGTCCGCAGCCCTGCTTTCCTCCTTCCTACCTTGTTCTTTTCTGCATTTTTAGACTTTTGATGTATTAGACAGTCGGTTGTATATTTAGAGGCTCCAGACTCGTGACACCAGATGTTTGGGCTATGTTGTCTTATGTTTTATTGATTTCCGCACATTTTTAGTTGTTTTAAACAATTATTATGAAAATTGGTATTTAAACCTGTGTTAGAAAATGATTTTTATAAAAAGAATTCGTTGAGGTTATATGGTTAGTTTTGCTTGCCTAGTAATGTGATAGGTGCCATCACGATCGGGCATTTGGGGTCGTGTCAAGTTGGTATCAGAGCCTAGGTTATATAGGTCTCATGATTTATGAGATGGTTTAGTAGAGTCTCGTGGATCGGTATGGAGACGTCTGTATTTATCCTCGAGAGGTTGTAGAACCTTTAGGAAAAACTTCATATTCTTGAAATTCTTGTCGTACGACTCTGTTGACCCGAGTACTAAGCTTCTTTTATTCCATTCTCTCATAGATGGTGAGGACATGTGCTACCGGGTTGGATGGACAACCACCAGTACCACCAGCTGGGGCCACTAGAGGCCGAAAACGCGATCAAGGCCGTGGCAGGGGCAGGGGTGTAGCCCGCACAGCAGCTAGGGCGGCACCTGCAGATCCACCCATTGCCCCAATTCAGGATCAGGTCCCAGTTGCGGATACTACTTCTGAGGCCGGGGGAGGCACGCAGACTCCCATTTCTCGCACACCTGAGAAAGTTGTGTAGGGACTCCAGACACCGGGGGCACCTCCAGCCCAGCCGGTTGCACCAGCTTAGTAGTATGTGGTACCAATTATGCGGACGATGAACAACGTTGGCTAGAGAGGTTTGGTAGACTTCATCCTATGACCTTCAGTGGTGCAGAGGGCGAGGATACCCAGGGTTTCTTGGATAAATGCTAGAGGATGCTTCGTACAGCGGGTATTCTACAGACCAGTGGTGAAGCTTTTACTACCTTTCAATTTTTTAGAGCTGCCTTACTTGGCGGGAGGCTTATGAGAGGCGTAGTCCTGTTGGTGCAGCTCCCCTTACCTAGCAACAATTCTTTGTTCTCTTTCTAGAGGAGTATGTGCCACAGTCTCGTCGTGAGGAGCTGCGCAGGTAGTTCGAGCAGTTGTGTTAGGGAGAGATGACTGTGACATAGTATGAAATGCAGTTCTATAAATTATCTTGTCAAGCGGTCTGGTTGGTTCCGACAGATAGAGAGAGGATTAGGAGGTTTATTGATAACCTCACTTATCAACTTTGTATTCTCATGATGAGAGAGAGGGTGAATGGTTCTACCTTTGAAAAGGTTGCAGACATTGCTCGGGAGATTATGTTAGTTCGTCGCCAGAATGAGATGAGAGAGAGGCCAAGAGGCCTCGGGGATCTGGTAGCTTTGGTAATGCTCCTTCGAAAGGTCAGTTTCAGCACGGTAGAAGTCGTCCATTTAAGCAGGCCCAATCAGCTGGTCAAAAGTCACATGTCTACATCGGGTGATGGTTCTTACAGTTCTCATCAAGGCCACTCATCACTTAGTGCCCTTCTAACCCAGAGTTCGTCCCGTGCTCCATCAGTTTAAGGTTCTTCCATGTCAAGTCCTTCTACTGGTCATTCTGATGCCAGCGGTTCCCTTCAGTCCCCATCTCTAGCACCGGGGAGTTGTTATGAGTGTGGAGAGATGAGTCATATGTGGAGGCAGTGTCCTCGTCGTCTTGGGGGTTCATCTCAGTAAAGGAGTCAGCCATTGGCTTCAACGCCAATTACTTCGCCACCACCCACCCACCCAGCTAGGGGTGGAGGTCAGTCAACTAGGGGTCGCCCTAGAGGGGGAGGTCGATCAGGTGGTGGTCAGGCTCGTTTCTATGCCCTCCTAGGTAGACCAGATGTTGCTGCTTCAGATGCCGTGATTTCAGGTATTGTTTCAGTCTACCACAGAGATGCCTCTATATTATTTGATCCCGGTTCCACCTTTTCTGATGTGTCATCATACTTTGCTCGTTATTTGGATATGCCCCGTGAGTCTCTTGCTTCACTTGTTCATGTATCTACTCCTTTGGGCGATATTGTTGTGGTATATCGTATGTACCGATCGTATGTGGTGACTATTGGGGGTCTGAGACCCTAGTGGATCTCTTATTATTGTGTATGGTGGATTTTGATGTCATTTTGGGCATGGATTGGATATCTCCATGTCATGCTCTTTTGGATTGTCATGCCATGATAGTCACATTGGCTATACAGGGTGTGCCATAGATTGAGTGGCTAGGTTTGACTGATTTTGTCCCCAGTAGGGTGATTTCGTTTTTGAAGCCCAGCATATGGCTGGGAAGGGTTGTCTCTCGTATTTAGCCTTTGTGAGGGATGTGGGTGCAGAGACTCCCAGTATTGATTCGATTTTAGTTGTAAGGTATTTTCCCGATGTGTTTCTTGCAGACCTGTCGGGCATGCCACCGGATAGGGATATTGATTTTGGTATTGACATGGTGTCGGGCACTCAGCCCATTTCTATACTGTTGTATCGTATGGCACCAGGGAAGTTGAAGAAATTAAAGGAGCAGCTTCAGGAACTCCTTGATAAGGGGTTCATTCGGCCTAGTGTGTCGCCTTGGGGTGTGCCGGTTCTATTTGTGAAGAAGAATGATGGCAATATGAGGATGTGCATCGATTATAGGCAATTGAACAAAGTAACAATTAAAAACAAGTATCATTTGCCTCGCATTGATGATTTGTTTGACTAGCTTCAGGGAGCAAGAGTGTTCTCCAAGATCGATATCCGCTCAGGTTATCACAAGTTGAAGATCAGGGACTTGGATATTCTTAAGACAGCCTTCAAGACCCGATAGGTCATTATGAGTTCTTGGTGATGCCTTGTGGGCTGACCAATGCCCTAACAGTGTTAATACATTTGATAAACAACGTGTTCCTGCCTTATCTCGACTCGTTTGTCATAGTCTTCATTGATAATATTCTGGTGTATTAGCGTAGTCAGGAGGAGCACGCGAACCATTTGAGAATTGTGTTGCAGAGATTGTGGATGGAGAAGCTTTATGCAAAGTTCTCCAAGTGTGAGTTTTGGCTTAGTTCAGTAGCTTTCTTGGGGCACGTGGTGTCCAGCGAGGGTATTCAGGCTGACCCAAAGAAGATAGAGGCGGTCCAGAGTTGGCCCAGACCGTCCTCAGCCACAGAGATTCGCATCTTTCTTGGTTTGGCGGGTTATTGTCGCTGGTTTGTTCAGGGATTCTCATCTATCGCATCGTCCTTGACCAAGTTGACTCAGAAGGGTACTTCATTTGTATAGTCGGACGAGTGTGAGGAGAGCTTTTCAGAATTTCAAGACAACCTTGACCATAGCTCCAGTGTTAGTTTTGCCATCAGCTTCAGGTTCATATACCGTGTATTGTGATGCTTCGAGAGTTGGTATTGGTTGTGTATTGATGTAGGAGGATAGAGTTATTGCTTATGCTTCTCATTAGTTAGGGATGACAATGAGGCGGTGTGGGTACGGGGCAGCACGGGTTTGAGATTTTGCGGTTGCGGGGTGGGGCGGGGTGGGTTCAATTTTTAAATTTAAAAAAATGCGGGACGGAGCGGGGCGCGGGTGGGGATTTTATTTTAAAAGGCTAAATAACAGCTTTTCATACTAATTGGGATTACTGTGCTAAGATAATTCGCGCAGGGAAAGCTTCTGGCTCTAATTACTCTGATTATGACTCTGACTGATATGATTAGTATGTAAAAAAGGTTACTGCTTTTTGCTTTACTATGTAAATCCTTTCTAAGGAGTAGTACTTTTTTGTGTAATGTTGTGTGTATTAGTCTTGTGTTTTTGCAAGTTGCAGCCTTTTATGTATCTATGTTTGAATTAAATCCATTTTATCTTTTTGATGTGGAAGTATTTTTAAATCTTGAATCCGTTTGTGGCAGTGTCAAAATTAATCTATCCTACAATCATTTGAACATGTTTTGCTTAGGATATGATAGAGTACATATTCTTGAGATAGTACTCGTAATCTAATATAACCAAATCAAAACTCGCTATGGATGCACACTTTTGATTCGTAGCGCTTTAGAAACATGGTGAACATAAGAATTAATAATTGTCCTTTCTGTGATTGCCACCAACATTCGTTAGACCACGAATATTCCAAATATCTTTTATGTATATGGCTACCATGTGTTTTTGCCGTAAAAATAGCACAGTATAGCAAGTTTTCGGAGTGGTCATTCAAAAATAGTCAGCGTTTATCAAGTCAATGAAAAATAGCCACTATTTTGCTCCAATAGAGACCGGTCCAGCATAATATATTAGAGTTCGGTGCATCTGTGTATGAACTCTAGCATGTTATGCTGGAGCGATATACTTTGCTGGTTCCAGTATAATATACTAGAGACTAGAGCACTGGTGCTCCAAACTCCAGTATATTATGCTGGAGTTATAGTATACTTATGCTGGAACTCCATCATATTATGCTGGAGTTCCATCATACTTATCCTGGAACTCCAGTATAATATGCTGGAGTTCAAGTATACTTATGCTGGAACTCTAGCATAATATACTGGCGTATTTTTCAGGTTTTGAACAGTGTTTCACTTAGATTTATCTTTACATGAAAATTGGCTAAATTATGATTACTTTTGAAACTGGACTATTTTTGAATGACCAGTTGTTTGCCTAGCTACTTTTAAATTTCTCCATTTTTGCCGATGATTTATGGGATTTGAGGGTGGAGTTTAATTGTTCTATAGGAAGAACCACTAGATTTAGAGGCAAAAGATGGGAATTTAAGAACAATTTGGATATAATTAATTATTTTGTTAAAAAAAATCAGATTAAAGTCTAGCTTTCTAAAAAAGAAAGAATTTGAAAAAAAATTAAAAATTGCGGGTGCGGGACGGGGCGGGTGAATGCGGGTGGAGTGCGGTGCAGGTAAAAGCGGGTTCAAATCCTATGCGGGGTGGGACGGGGCAGGTTTAAATTTCGCGGGTTCAGTCTGAACCCGCACCCGCACCGCCTGCCATTCCAATCGTCAGTTGAAGCCCCATGAGAAGAACTGCCCCGTTCATGATTTGGAGTTGGCTGCCATAGTTCACGCGTTGAAGATTTGGAGGCATTACTTATATGGTGTGTCTTGTGAGGTGTTTACTGATCATCGTAGCATCCAGCACTTGTTCAAATAGAAGGATCTCAATGTGAGGTAGCGGAGGTGGTTGGAGTTGTTAAGGATTATGATATCACTATATTATACCATCCGGGGAAGGCCAATGTGGTGGCCGATGCTTTGAGCCGAAAAGCGGTGAGTATGGGGAGTTTGGCATATATTCTAGTTAGGGAGAGACCTCTTGTAGTTGATGTTCAGGCCATGGCCAATCGGTTCGTGAGGTTAGATATTTCGGAGCCCAGTCGGGTATTGGCTTGCATGGTTTCTGGGACTTTCTTATATGATCGCATCAGAGAGCGCCAGTATGATGATCCGCATTTGCTTGTCCTTAAGGACAGAGTTCAGCACGATGATTCTAGAGATGTGACTATTGGTGAAAATGGGGTATTGAGGATGTAGGGCCAGATTTGTGTGCCCAATGTAGATGGGATTCGGGAGTTGATTCTGGAGGAGGCCCACACCTCGCGGTATTCCATTCATCCGAGTGCCATGAAGATGTATCAGGATTTGAGGAGCATTATTGGTGGAGGAGAATGAAGAAAGACATTGTGGGATTTGTAGCTCGGTGTCTCAATTGTCAGCAGGTGAAATATAAGCAACAGAGACCAGGTGGCTTGCTTCGGTAGATGGATATTCCAGATTGGAAGTGGGAGAGGATCACTATGGACTTTGTATTTGGACTTCCACGAACTTTGAAGAAGTTCGATTCTATTTGGGTGATTGTGGATCGGTTAATTAAGTCTGCGCACTTCATTCCTGTGTGTACTACCTATTCTTCAGAGCGGTTGGCAGAGATCTATATCCGGGAGATTGTTCGTTTGCATGGTTTCCCAGTTTTCATCATTTCAAATAGGGGCACTCAGTTTACTTTGTAGTTTTGGAGGTCTGTGCAGTGAGAGTTGGGTACTCAGGTTGAGTTGAGCACAGTTTTTCACCCTTAAACGGACGGACAGTCCGAGCGCACTATTCAGATATTGGAGGACATGTTGCATGATTTCAAAGGGTCATAGGATCAGTTTCTATTGCAGAGTTGCTTATAACAATAGCCACATATCGAGTATTCAGATGGCTCCATATGAGGCTTTGTATGGGAGGTGGTGTAGATCTGCAGTTGGTTGGTTTGAGCCGGGCGAGGCTAGGCTATTGGGGACAGACTTGGTGCAGGATGCCTTGGAAAAGGTGAAGGTAATTCAGGAGAGACTTCGTACAGCATAGTCGAGACAAAAGAGTTATGCTGACAGGAAGGTTCGAGATGTGTCCTACATGGTTGGCGAGAAAGTTTTGTTGAAGGTTTCGCCCATGAAGGGTGTTATGAGATTTGGGAAGAAAGATAAATTGAGTTTTCGGTTCATTGGGCCTTTTAAGGTGCTTTGGAGGATTGGGGAGGTGGCTTATGAGCTTGCTTTGCTACCCAGCTTGTCGAGTGTGCATCCAATATTTAATGTTTCTATGCTCCAGAAGTATATTGGGGATCTGTCTCATGTTATGGATTTCAGCACGGTTCAGTTAGATGGTGATTTGACTTATGATGTGGAGCCAGCAGCTATTTTGGAGCGTCAGGTTCGAAAGTTGAGATCAAAGGATATAGCTTCAGTGAAAGTGCAGTGGAGAGGTCGGCCCGGTCTACCTGGGAGACCGAGCGGGAGATGCGGAGCAGATATCCTCACCTGTTTGAGGCTTCAGGTATGTTTCTTGACTCGTTCGAGGATAAACGTTTGTTTAAGAGGGGGAGGATGTGATGACCCGGCCAGTCGCCTCATGAGTTACTGCTCCATTTTTCCCATTTCTACTTCTTATTGCTTTTTCTATCGGTTCTATATGTGATCGGGTTGGTTGGCTCGGGTTCGGAAAGGATTTGGTATGGTTTGAGACACTTATACTCTTTTGAGGAAGTTTAAGTTGGAAAAGTCAACCGGTATATTGACATATGTGTTAGAGGGATCGGATATGAGTTCTGATGGTTCAGATAGCTTGAAGAGGTGATTTGGGACTTAGGAGTGTGATCAGAATGAGTTTTGGAGGTCCGGAGTAGATTTAGGCTTGAATTGGCAAAATTCGATTTTTTGCGTTTTCCGGTTAATAGGTGAGATTTTGATATACTGGTCGGAATGGAATTCCGAGGGTTGTATTAGTTCCGTTGTGTCATTTGGGATGTTTGTGCAAATTTCAGGTCATTCGGACGTGGTTTGGTTGGGTCTTTGATCAAAAGCATAACTTAGAAGATTTCGGAATTCTTAGGCTTGAATCCGATGCGAATTTATTATTTTGATGTTTTTTGAGCGTTCCGAAGGTTGGAACAAGTTTGAATGATGTTATGGAATATGTTGGCATGTTTGGTTGAGGTCCAGGGGGCCTCAGGTGAGTTTTGAGTGGTCAATCGGACCATTTCTTGTTGTTGTGAATTGCAGAAAAACTATTGAATGTTGCAGAGAAATTAGACCTTCGCGTTCGCGAGTAGGTCCTCGCGTTTGCGAAGGGTTAGCTGGTGAAGGATGGAGTTTTAGCCTTCACGTTCGCGAGGAAGGCTCCGCGTTCACGAATGGCTGGTAGATTATACATGCGTTCGCGAGAAGGGAAGGGCGTTCACGAAGAGGAAATTGGGCAGCTGAGCTTCAGGGTGTTTTATTCATCGTGTTTGCGAGAGAGGTAACGTGATCGGTAAGGGTCAAGCTGAGGAGCCATCGCATTCGCGAGTGGTTGGTCAGGATCGCGAAGAGGAATTTTTGGTCAAAGATGGTTTGTGCTTCGCGAACCGAGGTATTGACCACATTTGCGAAGAAGGAAATGAGGCCTGGGCACAATGTTTAAATCGTCATCTTGTCCGAGATTTTGGGGTTATTCCCACCCTTTTTGAGCGTTTTTGGAGCTTTTTGGAGAGGATTGAAGAGGGAATTCAAGGGTAAACACTTGGAGGTAAGATTCATGGACTTAACACTCGATTCTAATGTGAATTCTACCTAATTAATCATAGAATTTAAGTCTAAAATTGAAGAACTAGGGCTTGAAATTGGAGACATAGGATTTAGGATTTGAGGGGTCGTTTGTGGATGTATTTTGATGCTTTTGGTACGAATGAACACGGAGAGTGATAAGGAATCCATTGATGTGATTTTTTCTGGAATTTGAGACGTGGGCCTAGGGGTCGGGTTTTGGTAATTTCGGAATTTATGTTGTAAATTGAATATTTTCGCTTGGGCTTCGTTCCCTTAGCATATTTTGATGTCGTGGTTCTGATTTTGGATAGATTCGACGCAAGTAGAGGCCGATTCAAGGGGAAAAGGCACTGCGGAGTAGTATTTTCATCCGGTTTGAGTTAAGTAACCATTGTAAATATGGAATTGAGGGTACAAACCCCGATATTTGACTTGTTTTGATAAATGGGTGACGCACATGCTAGATGACGAGCGTGTGGGCGTGCACCGGTAGGGATTGTGACTTGGTCCGTCCCGTAGCGACTATTAAACCACGTATTTGATAGATATTTGCACTGTATTATGGGCTGTGTGCCATGTTTGGGGCCTTGTGCCGACCTGTTGAGACCCTTAAGGGCATTTTTACTATTTTTCCTCACTCTATTTTTCTGAAAGCATATCCTCAGCATGTTTTACCTGTTTATTATTTAAAACTGGTTTATCACTGTACTTCTTAAAATGTGAGAGCTTTTCGGACTGAGTTCCCTAATTCCTACTGTTATGCCCGAGCGGCTGTGAGATTAATGACTAAGTGAGGTTGAGAACCTAATGGTGAGGATATATATATATATATATATATATATTATCGATCGAGCTGCAGACCACAGCGATACTTATATGGATTAGGCTGCATGCCGCAGCGATATATATATTGGATCAGGCTGCGCACCGCAGTGATATAACGCTTGGGCTGTAGGAGCCCCTCCAGAGTCTCTACACCCCTAGTGAGCGTAGTCGACTATAAATTATGGATCGGGCTGCACGCCGCATCGGTTACTATAATTATTATTATTATGAGATATTAATGAGCCTGAGTGCTGAGAGTGAGTCTCCTTTATTTGACTTTTAACTGCTTGTCACACCATTTAGACCTTATTTACTTTAGTTACTTACTGAGTTGGCGTACTCACATTACTCCCTACACCTTGTGTGCAGATCCAGGTGCCCGAGCAGCGGAGTGAGGGTCCTCAGCATTTTCAGAGGTTGCCGGAGATTGCAAGGTAGCTGCATGGCATCCGCAGCCCTTCTTTCCTCCATCCTACCTTGTTCTTTTCTGCATTTTTAGACTTATGATGTATTAGACAGTCTGTTGTGTACTTAGAGTCTCTAGACTCGTGACACCAGATGTTTGGGCTGTGTTGTCTTATGTTTTATTGATTTCCGCACATTTTTAGTTGTTTTAAACACTTCTTATGAAAATTGGTATTTAAACCCGTGTTAGAAAATGATTTTTATAAAAGGAATTAGTTGTGGTTATATGGTTAGTTTGGCTTGCCCAGTAATGTGATAGGCGCCATCACGACCGGGCATTTGGGGTTGTGTCAAGTTGGTATCAGAGCCTAGGATACATAGGTCTTGCGAGTTATGAGCCGGTTTAGTAAAGTCTCGCGGATCGGTACGGAGACGTCTGTATTTATCCTCGATAGGCTGCAGAACCTTTACGAAAAAACTTCATATTCTTGAAATTCTTATCGTGCGAATATGTTGACCCGAGTACTAAACTTCTATTATTCCATTCTCTTACAGATGGTGAGCACACGTGCTACCGGGTAAGATGGATGACCACCAGTACCACCAGTTGGGGCCACTAGAGACCGAGGATGCGGTCAAGGACATGGAAGGGAAGGGTGTAGCCCGCACAGCAGCTAGGGCAACACCTGCAGATCCACCAGCCGCCCCAGTTCACGATCAGGTCCCAGTTGTGGAAGCTCCAACAGGACCAGCTCAGGCACCGGCTATGCTGATTGTGATTCCAGGACTTCAGGAGGCATTAACTCAGATTTTATCAGTGTGTACCGGTCTGGCTCAGGCGGTCTCAGTTACTACGGTCGCAGCAACTTCTCAGGCAGGGGGAGGCACCCAGACTCCCATTGCTCGCACACCTGAGCAGGTTGTGCAGTGCCTCCAAACACCAGGGGCACCTCCAGCCCAGCTGGTTGCACCAGCTCAGGAGTATGTAGTACCAGTTATGCGAATGACGAGCAACATCGACTAGAGATGTTTGGTAGACTTCAGCCTCTGACCTTCAGTGTTGCAGAGGGCGAGGATGCCCAAGGTTTCTTAGATAAGTGCCAGAGGATGCTTCGTACAGCGGGTATTCTAGAGACCAGTGGTGTAGCTTTTACTACCTTTCAATTTTCTGGAGATGCCTTTACTTGGTGGGAGGCTTATGAGAGGCGTAGGTCCGTTAGTGCAGCGCCCCTTACCTGGCAGTAGTTCTCTGTTCTCTTTCTGGAGAAGTATGTGGCACAGTCTTGCAGTGAGGAGCTGCGCAGACAGTTCGAGAAGTTGCATTAGGGAGAGATGATTGTAACATAGTATGAGATGTGGTTCTTTGAGTGAGATCGTCATGTAGTATGGTTGGTTCCGACAGATATAGGGAGGATTGGGAGGTTTGTTGATGGCCTCACTTATCAGCTTCGTATTCTTATGACCAGAGAGAGGGTGACTGGTGCTACCTTTAAGGAGGTTGTACACATTGCTCGGGAGATTGAGTCAGTTCGTTGCCAGGAGCTAGAGGAGAGGGAGGCCAATAGGCCTCGGGGATCTGGTAGCTTTGGTAGTGCTCTTTCGAGAGGTCAGTTTCAGCACGGCAGAGGCCGTCCATTCAGACAGGCCCAATCAGCTCGACTAGGTTATCATGGAGCATCATCGGGTCATGGTTCTCATAGTTCTCATCAGGATCATTCGTCCCTCAATGCCTTTCCAGCCCAGAGCTCATCACGTGCTCCATCAGTTCGGGGTTCTTCCATGCCATGTCCTTCTACTGGTCATTCCGGTGCCAGGGGTTCCCTTCAGTCATCATCTCCAGCACCGGGGATTTGTTATGAGTGTGGTTTGGTCATATGAGGAGGCAGTTTCCTCGTCTTTTTTAGAGTCCGTCTCAGCAGAGGGTCAGCCTTCGACTTCAGCTCTAGTTACTTCACCACCCACCCACCCAACTAGGGGTCGTCCTAAAGGGGGGGGGTCGATCAGGTGGTGGTCAGGCTCATTTCTATGCCCTCCCAGGTAGACCAGATGTTGTCGCTTCAGATGTTGTGATTTCAGGTATTGTTTCATTCTGCCAAAGAGATGCCTCTGTATTATTTGATCCTGCTTCCACCTTTTCTTATGTGTCATCATACTTTTCCCGTTATTTGGATACGCCCCGTGAGTCTCTTGCTTCACCTGTTCATGTATCTACTCCTTTGAGTGATACTGTTGTGGTAGACCATATATACCGGTCGTGTGTGGTGACTATTGGGGGTCTGGAGACCCGAGTGGATCTTTTATTATTGTGTATGGTGGATTTTGATGTCATTTTGGGCATAGATTGACTATCTCCGTGTCGTGCTATTCTGGACTGTCATGCCAAGATGGTCATATTGGCTATATCGGGTGTGTCACGGATTGAGTGGCAATGCTTGACTGACTTTGTCCCCAGTAGGGTGATTTCATTTCTAAAGGCCTAGCATATTATTGTGAAGGGTTGTCTCTCGTATTTACCTTTGTGAGGGATGTCAGTGCAGAGACTCCCAATATTGATTCTGTTCCAGTTGTGAGGGATTTTCCCAATGTGTTTCCTGCAGACCTACCGGGTATGCCACCGGACAAGGATATTGATTTTGGTATTGACCTGGTGCCGGGCAGTAAGCCCATTTCTATTCCGCCGTATCGTATGGCACCAGTGGAGTTGAAGGAGCAGCTTCAGGAACTCCTTGATAAGGGTTCATTTGGCCTAGTGTGTCGCCTTTGGGTGTGCCGGTTCTATTTATGAAGAAGAAAGATGACACTATGAGGATGTGCATCGATTATAGACAATTGAACAAAGTAACAATTAAAACAAGTATCATTTGCCTCGCATTAATGATTTGTTTAACCAGCTTCAAGGAGTGAGAGTGTTCTCCAAGATCGATCTTCGTTCAGGTTATCACCAGGTGAAGATCAGGGACTCGGATATTCTTAAGACAGCCTTAAGGACCTGATATGGTCATTATGAGTTCTTGGTGATGTCGTTTGGGCTGACCAATACTCTAACAACGTTCATACATTTGATGAATTGCGTGTTCCGGCCTTATCTTGACTCGTTTGTCATAGTCTTCATTGATGATATTCTGGTGTATTCGCATAGTTAGGAGGAGCACGCGGACCATTTGAGAATTGTGTTGTAGAGATTGAGGGAGGAGAAGCTTTATGCAAAGTTCTCCAAGTGTGAGTTTTGGCTCAGTTCAGCGGCTTTCTTGGGGCACGTGGTGTCCAGCGAGGGTATTCAAGTTGACCCGAAGAAGATAGAGGCAGTCTAGACTTGGGCCAGACCGTCCTCAGCCACAAAGATTCACAACTTTCTTGGTTTGGTAGGTTATTAGCGCTGGTTTGTTCAGGGATTCTCATCTATCGCATCGCCCTTGACCAAGTTGACTTAGAAGGGTGCTTCATTTGTATAGTCGGACGAGTGCGAGGAGAACTTTCAAAAGCTCAAGACAGCGTTGACAACAGCTCCAGTGTTAGTTTTGCCATTAGCTTCAGGTTCATATACTGTGTATTGTGACGCTTCGAGAGTTGATATTGGTTGTGTATTGATGCAGGAGGATAGAGTTATTGCTTATACTTCTCGTCAGTTGAAGCCCCATGAGAAGAACTACCCCGTTCAAGATTTGGAGTTGGATGCCATAGTTCATGCGTTGAAGATTTGGAGGCATTACTTGTATGGTGTATCTTGTGAGGTGTTTACTGATCATCAGAGCCTCCAGCACTTGTTCAAATAGAAGGATCTCAATTTGAAGTAGCGGAGGTGGTTGGAGTTGCTTAAGGATTATGATATCACTATATTGTACCCATCCGGGGAAGGCCAATGTGGTGGCCGATGCTTTAAGCCGAAAGGCGATGAGTATGGGGAGTTTGGCAGATATTCTAGTTGGGGAGAGACTTCTTGCAGTTGATGTTCAGGCCTTGGCCAATCGGTTTGTGTGGTTAGATATTTCGGAGCCCAGTCGGGTATTGGCTTGCATGGTTTCTGGGTCTTTCTTATATGATCGCATCAGAGAGCGCCAGTATGATGATCCGCATTTGCTTGTCCTTAAGGACAGAGTTTAGCACAATTATGCTAGAGATGTAACTATTGGTGATGGTGGGGTGTTGAGGATGCAGGGCCGAATTTGTGTGCCCAATATAGATGAGCTTCGGGAGTTGGATTTGAAGGAGGCCCACAGCTCGCGATATGCCATTCATCCGGGTGCCGCGAAGATGTATCGGGATTTGAGGCAACATTATTGGTGGAGGAGAATGAAGAAAGACATTGTGGGATTAGTAGCTCGGTGTCTCAATTGTCAGCAGATGAAATATGAGCATCAAAGACCGAGTGGCTTGCTTCAGTAGATGGATATTCTAGATTAGAAGTGGGAGAGGATCACTATGGACTTTGTATTTGGACTTCCATGAACTTTGAAGAAGTTCGATGCTATTTGGGTGATTGTGGATCGGTTAACCAAGTCTGCGCACTTCATTCCTGTGTGTACTATCTATTCTTCAGAGCGGTTGGCAGAGATCTATATCCGGGAGATTGTTTGTTTGCATGGTGTCCTAATTTCCATCATTTCAGATAGGGGCACTCAGCTTACTTCATAGTTTTAGAGGTCTATGCAGCGAGAGTTGGGTACTCAGGTTGAGTTGAGTACAATTTTTCACCCTCAGACGGACGGGCAGTCCAAGCGCACTATTCAAATATTGGAGGACATGTTGCGTGTTTGTGTCATTGATTTCGGAGAGTCATGGGATCCGTTTCTACCGCTTGCAGAGTTTGCTTATAACAACAACTACCAGTCGAGTATTCAGATGGCTCTATATGAAACTTTGTATAGGAGGCGATGTAGATCTTTAGTTGGTTGGTTCGAGCTGGGTGAGGCTAGGCTATTGGGGATAGACTTGGTGCGGATGCCTTGAAAAAGGTAAAGGTAATTCAGGAGAGACTTCGTACAGCACAATCGAGACAAAAGAGTTATGCTGACATGAAGGTTCGAGATGTGTCCTACATGGTTGGCAATAATCTTCTGTTGAAGGTTTCGCCCATGAAGGGTGTTATGAGATTTGGGAAGAAAGGTAAATTGAGCCCTTGGTTCATTGGGCCTTTTGAGGTGCTTTGGAGGATTGTGGAGGTGCCTTATGAGCTTGTTTTGCCACCCAGCTTGTCGAGTGTGCATCTGGTATTTCATGTTTCTATGCTCCAGAAGTATATTGGGGATCTGTCTCATGTTCTGGATTTCAGCACGGTTCAGTTAGATGGTGATTTGACTTATGATGTAAAGCCAACAACTATTTTGGAGCGTCAGGTTCGAAAGCTGAGATCAAAGGATATAGCTTCAGTGAAAGTGCAGTGGAAAGATTGGCCCGTGGAGGAGTATACCTGGGAGACCGAGTGGGATATGCAGAGCAGATATCCTCACCTGTTTGAGGCTCCAGGTATATTTCTTGACTCGTTCGAGGACGAACGTTTGTTTAAGAGGAGGAGGATGTGATGACCTGGCCAGTCGTCTCATGAGTTAATGCTCTGTTTTTTCAATTTCTACTTCTTATTGCTTTTTCTATCAGTTCTATATATGATCGGGTTGGTTGGCTCGGGTTCGGAAAGGATTTGGTATAGTTTGAGACACTTATTCTCTTTTGAGGAAGCTTAAGTTAAAAAAGTTAACCGGATGTTGACTTATGTGTTAGAGGGCTCGGATGTGAGTTCCGATGGTTCGGATATCTTCGGGATGTGATTTTGGACTTAAGAGCGTGATCGGAATGAGTTTTGGTGTTCCGGGGTAGATTTAGGCTTGAATTGGCAAAATTGGATTTTTTGCATTTTCTGGTTGATAGGTGAGATTCTGATATAGGGGTCGGAATGGAATTCCCAGGGTTGCAGTAGTTCCATTATGTCGTTTGGGATGTGTGTGCAAAATTTCAGGTCATTCGGACGTGGTTTGGTTGGGGTTTTGATCAAAAGCATAACTTAGAAGATTTTGGAATTCTTAGGCTTGAATCCGATGTGAATTTGGTGTTTGATGTTGTTTTGAGCGTTCCGAAGGTTGGAACAAGTTTGAATAATGTTATGGGATATGTTGGCATATTTTGTTGAGGTCCCGGGGGCCTCGGGTGGTCAATCGGACCATTTCTTGTTGTTGTGAATTGCAGAAAAACTGCTGAGTGTTGCAGAGAAATTAGACATTCGCGTTCGCGAAGGGTTAGCTGGTGAAGGCTGGAATTTTAGCCTTCGCATTCATGAAGGGCTAGTTGATTATGCACCGCGTTCGCGAGAAGGGGAGCGCCTTCGCGTAGAGGAAATTGGGCAGCTGAGCTTCAGGATGGTTTATTCATCGCATTCGCGAGAGAGGTAACGCGATCGCGAAGGGTCAAGCTGAGGAGCCATCGCATTTGCGAGTGGCTAGTCACTATCGCGAAGAGGAATTTTTCGTCAAAGATAGTCTGTGCTTCGCGAACGCGAGGTGTTGACCGCATTTGTGAAGAAGGAAATGAGGCTTGGGCAGAATGTTTAAATAGTCGTCTTGTTCGCGATTTTGGGGTTTATTTCCACCATTTTTGAGCGTTTTTGGAGCTTTTTGAAGACGATTGAAGAGGGAATTCAAGGGAAAACACTTGGAGGTAAGATTCATGGACTTAATACTCGATTCTAACGTGAATTTTACCTAACTAATCATGGAATTTAAGCCTAAAATTGAAGAACTATGGCCTCAAATTGGAGACCTGGGATTTGGGATTTGATGGGTCGTTTGTGGATGGATTTTGATGCTTTTGGTATGAATGAACCCGGGGAGTGATAAGGAATCCATTGATGTAATTTTTACCGAAATCCGAGACGTGGGCTAGGGGGTCGGGTTTTGGTAATTTCGGGATTTATGTTGTTAATTGAATATTTTCGCTTGGGCTTCGTTCCCTTAACATACTTGGATGTTGTGGTTCTGATTTTGGATAGATTCGACGCAAGTGGATGCCGATTCGAGGGGTAAAGGCGTCGCGGAGTAGTATTTTCATCCGATTTGAGGTAAGTAACCATTGTAAATCTGGAACCGAGGGTACAAACCCCAGTATTTCAAAATGTTTTGATAAATGAGGTGACGCACATGCTAAGTGACAAGTGATGGGCGTGCACCGGTAGGGCTTGTGACTTGATCCGTCCCGTAGCGACTATTATGCCGCGTATTTGATTTGAAATCTTATAATATTTCGTATTTTAGACATTTAGACTGTATTATGGGTTGTATGCCATGTTTGGGGCCTTGTGCCGACCTGTTGAGATCCTTAGGGGCATTTTTACTGTTTTTCCTCACTCTACTTGTTGAAAGGCATATCCTGAGTCATATTTTACCTGTTTAATGTTTAAAACTGGTTTATCATTGTACTTCTTAAAATGTGAGAACTGTTTGGATTGCGTTCCCCGATTTCTACTGTTATGCCCGAGCGACTGTGAGGTTAATGACTTAGAGAGGTTGAGGACCTAATTGTGAGGATATTTATATATATGTAAGATATAGATCGGGCTGCACGCCGCATCGATACTTATATGGATCGGGCTACACGCCGTAGTGATATATATATATATTGGATTGGGCTGCACGCCATAGCAATATGACGCTTGGGCTGTAGGGGCCCCTCCCGAGTCTGCACACCCTCAGTGAGCGTAGTCGACTATAAATTATGGATCGGGCTACACGCCGCAGCTGTTACTATGATTTATATTATTATGAGTATGAGATATTAATGAGCCTGAGTGCTGAGAGTGAGTACTTAGTGACGAGAGTTGAGTCACGAGTGACTGAGAGGCTGCCCGCGAGGCCATATTCTGAGTGATACCTTGCCCGATGGGCCCATTTATGACATTTTCACTATTTTCACTATTCTTATAAAATACGCCTCTGTTGAAAAGTTGCTAAGTATATGATTTCAAATATTCCAATTGAAACTGAAGATTTTATGACGAAACTGGTCTTTAAACTGTGTAGTTTGATTTGTTGTTTTGTTATTTACTCCTTTATATGATTTTTAACTACTCGTCACTACTTTTAGACCTTATTTACTTTAGTTACTTATTGAGTTGGTGTACTCACGTTACTCCCTGCATGTTGTGTGCAGATCCAAGTGCCCGGGCGGTGGAGTGAGGGTCCTTAGCATTTTCAGAGGTTGTCGGAGATTGCAAGGTCTTTGCATGGCGTCCGCAACCCTGCTTTCCTCCTTCCTACCTTGTTCGTTTCTGCATTTTTAGTCTTATGATGTATTAGTCAGTCAGTTGTGTATTTAGAGGCTCTAGACTCGTGACACCAGATGTTTGTCCTTAATGGTGAAATTCTCATATTGAGAATATAACAATATTCCTCTTGATCTCTTTATTTGAGGAGTTCCTTCATGGTCCACTTGTAGAGTGTCCCATATCTCCTTAGCAGTACAGTCATTTCTTGGCCTTGGCATTCTTTTCCCATTTCTTCAAATCTTCAGCAGTACAGTCAACTCTTGTCTTTGGCACGTCCACTCCTTCAGCATTCTTCTTTGTAGTAGCCAGGGGACCATCGGTAACTATGTCCCAGAGTTCATAGTCTTCTCCTATGATGTGGTCCATCATCATGTTCTTCCACTAGGAATAGTACTGACCATTAAAGAGTGGGGGCCTAACAGTGGATTGCCCTTCACAGTTTCCAGGTGGTGTACTCATCTTGATCTGTTCCTAAGGTGTTAGCCTCTTTAAAGGATAACCCGCTCTGATATCAATTGATGTTTTAGACTTCAAGACCACACAAAGAGGGGGTGATTTGTGTGGTACCCAATTTTTGCTTAACTTGATTTATAGAAGGACCTGATTCTTTTATGTGTTCCAACTACTACTATTTGCGAAATAATAAGTAAAGAAAATAAAGAACACGGAGATTTTTACGTGGAAAACACCTGGCTCAAAAGGTGAAAAAATCACGACCTACTACTCGGTAGGATTTTCCCAAACTTCCACTAAAATCACTGAGCCAAAAACTGCATTTACAAAAACTCTTTTGTAAACCTAGGATTAACTCTAATCCCGTTGTGGCACACAGGCTCAACTGTTATGACAACTTCAAATTAACTCTAACTTGAACACTCTAAGTACCTAATACAATTGCTTCTATAACAGCTAAAAGGTACAATGTAAAATCACCTACTACAATTGAACTAGAATAAAAGATAGACACTTGGAACTGGTTCTTCTATTTGGTTCAAGTAGCTTCAGGATTGCACGCTTGAATCGCACATAAATTGCTTGCAAAATTACCTTGCTATTTTGCTCTCAATTCATGTTTAACTTCTGCTTATGTGCATTACCTGTAAAAGAAAACAACACTGATATTTAAGGGGTTAGTAATTAGAGATTGACTGGGATAAAGATGCTACTCCTCTATGGTAGAAGAGTTCTAGTTGATCTCATACTCTAACTCTATCATCTTCCTAAACTGTGTTCTCTTCTTGTAAGGAGTCTTTCTCTCCTTATCCAATATGCAACCTCAGATCGGGAGATATTACTTCTGATAAGTTAGATTTATCTCTTTCACATGCATCTCACATGTTTGGATTGATCACGACTGTGTTTTACAAGATGGACCTGGTCCATGTCTGAGTTCCTTTGTCAGTCTTCAAAACTTTACGTTTACTTGTTGGCACGTTTACTTGGGCCAACAGTTAGAGTAGCTAAGCATATCCCCTAGGCTAACGCTACAAGATGATCACAATTTTAGAGATTGTTTTGAAACCTTTTGCCTTAATTTACATGTTATACATACACATTTCCAACAAAGCATACTGAATAAAGTAGACTACTTTGACATGTAACTCTTCAAAACTGCAGAGCAGATTTAGAGAAGCATCCAATATATATGAACTCAAATTGATAAATACTACATAATGAAATACACCATTATCATAACAAACCAACCAGTCATTAATGTCTAGCTTGCAAGAAAATTACAAAAATAAGAACATCAACGACAACTAGCAGCACGCGACCGACATAAAAGATAGGTCCTTTAGTCATTATAAGCAACAGAAAAGAGACCCAAGCTAACAATGGAAGATATATTGCTGCCCATTGCTCGAGAATCATCACACATAGACAACATACTTTTAACTAGCATGACCAGCATTCTTGAACTTGACATTAAATCCCTCCTAACTGCAAGGAGAAGGAACTCATGATGATGATTCTTGAAGCAGACAATGCAATGTATTAAGTGGGTCAGGGATGTCTTTGACTATGTTTTTAAAGTAAGAAACAGAGATTTGAGTCTTACCGACGACTATTGATGAGTACAGTGAGGCAATCATTCCCCATGCTCTTTTGCTCTTTTTGAATATTTTTCACAGATTTTTCAGCCGAAGTGCTGCAATTATGCAACTCTATTGACTCCAAGGTATAAATTTCCCCAATGTCTTGAGGGATTGTCTTCAGGGATCTGCATTCTTTCAGAACTAGGCATTGCAGTTCTGGAAAGTTAACGCTGCCAGCTTTCCACTGCTTCAGATTTGTCTCATAGATTAGGAGGAACTTAAGTTGATTAAAAATCATTTCATCATTCAGTCTCCATACATCACCATCAAATCCATTGTCTTTAATTTTAAGCACTTGGAGGTTTGGCAACATTACAATATTCGCCATGTCTTCCCATGGTAAATAAGTACTTTCTAAAGTCAACCTCTTCAGAGATGTAGGCAATGCAAACTTACTTTGCGGTGGTCGCTCGTAATATCTTCGGTTGCAGGCGATCTTCAATGTTTCAAGTTTATTTAAACAAGAAAGGCTATTTAGCTCGGAAGTTATATCTCCTTTGGCACCATAAATTTTCAGAGTCTTTAGATTTGGAATATCAGAAAACAACTTCTCAGTACAGCAAGAAATTTTTAGATATGACAGATGCTCAAGATTTTGTAGCTTGAAACTAGACCCTTCCTTACTTGATGGAACACAAAAATCAGAGATCCCTTTTATCTCAACATGCCTCAAAAGTTTCATCTTCCAGATCTCCACTGATAAACCAGAATATTGGCCAAAAATCAAGGTCTGCAGATTATAAAGCTCTGACACTGAACTGTGAATGTCCTCGTGACAGTTGAATATGTGAAGGTATCTGAGATGTACTAATTTTTTTATCACAAGGGGAAAATAATGAAATGTACAGTCAAGGATTGCCAACACTCTTAGAAGTTTGAAGCGCCCCAAAAGAGAATCGTTATTCAATCCATAGAAGAAGTGCAAAGTTCGGGTGTTACTAGATGATGACTCACGTAAATCGTCGTCATCATAAATGCGCGAAGAGTAACTGTAGCGACGAACATGAAACTTGTTCGCTGAAGGATTAGTGGCTACCTGAATTCTAGAGACCTGCAGGAACTTCTCATCATTAGCTACTCTTATAATCAAGTCCCGCACCAGATCATGGACACCAAATGTTTTACACTCACCATCCCATTTCCTGCTTCTAACCATTACCAGATTCCTGCTAACAAGATCATTCAAACAATCTCTTCCCACTGCTTCCAAGCTTTTGTGCCCCTTATTCACTAGAAAACCCTCAGAAATCCATAAGTTGATCAAATTCATAATGTTAATCTCCCTATCTTCTGGAAAGACTCCAATGTAAAGGAAACACGGTCTAAGATGATAAGGCAAGTAATTGTAACTCATAGCAAGCACTCCCAGACATATATCTGATTCATTAACAAGAATGTTACTTACACTTTTGGAAACATCTTCCCAACTTTTGCGTGTTCTATCAATTTTAGAGAGATGTCCCGCAACCACTAGAAGGGCTAAAGGTAGTCCTTGGCAATTTTGTGCTACTTGCTTCCCGATTTTCTCTAGTTCAGGAGGACAAACATGTTGATGTACCCCAAACACCTTGTCATGTATTAACTTCCAACTTTCGTGAAAATTCAAGAGGTGCATCTTATAAGGAGTGCAGTTAGGGTCAGCATGCATAGCCACTTCATTAATCCTACTAGTCAAAATAATTCGACTACTATTCTCGTCTTCTGGAAAAGTTCTTGACACTATATCCCAGATGTTGTCACAACTCCAAATATCATCCATGACAAGAAGATACCTCCGACACTTCAACACTTTGTATATCTTATCCATCAATTGATCACTATTAGTCCCTTGTTTTATCGGATCAGCTGAAATACGAGAATGAATATCCAACAATAGATCTCTGATCCGATATTGCTGAGATACTGTCACCCAAACATGGATGTCAAAGTGATGCCTGACTTCAAGATCGTCAAATGCTTTTCTAGCTAGTGTCGTTTTGCCTATCCCTCCCATTCCCAGAATTGGGACAATTTCTCGATTAGACGAGGTCTCTATTAATCTTCTCTTGATTTCCATCAAATCGTCCTCAAGACCCACAACAATGTTTTCTGGATTCAGTATTGCTACACGTCTAGACGATGAAGCTTCTACTTGCAGTTGGTCATTTGTAGGATCAACATAGCCTTGAACTTCATTTTTACCAAAACTACTTCCCATCACATTCCTCTCCAAAACATCAATCTTTTCTACAAGTGGAGACAAGGTTTTGTGTAATGCCTCTTCTTCCATTGTTTTACGAAGGACTTTACTCTTACCAAACCTACATCCCATGACCCCCCTCTTTAGAGCTTCAATCTTTTCTACAAGTGTTCTCAATGTCTTGGATAACGCCTCTCTTTTCATTGTTTTATAGATCTTTAGTTCGATCACATCTTCTACTTCTTCCACTGCCGTTCTAATTTCTCTGTCTAATTCTTCAATCTCTCCACAATGTTGCCTTCTCTTGCTAGTGTTCTCAAGAAAGTCTTGGAAATTTTTAAGACTAACACGGAAAGTGTCCAGCATTTTTGTTGTTTCATCATCACCACTTACCCAATGTGGCTTTTGCTGCACGAGTTCCTCCAATGTTCGTGCAAGAGAAATCACAGCAACATAAGCCATATCTATTAATTGATTTCCTAGCTAGATCAAAAGAAAACATCAATTTGGAGAATAAGTAAAAGCAAGAGGCAATAAAGAGTTCTAAGCCCATCATCAAATGCTTACCTTGATATATTTAGCTGGAAAGAAACAGCTGAATGCTTCTGCAGATCGATTCTAACAAAACCTGCAAATCAACACTGCAGTGTGTTGCTAAACAGAGAACCTGAGAAACTATAAGATCAGCATATCTCGAAAATAAACAAGAAATAAAACTGAAAGGTGAACTCTATGATTAAGGTAGCTAAACTTGACTTTTTCAAACCGGAGAAAACAAGCTACGGGGAACGTACTGTCTGAAAAGCCAAACAATAGACAACAAATTGAATAATACTCTGTTCAAAGCCATTGATAGGCAATATTAGGACAAACTTTCTCGCAGATCTGAGCCTTGGGGGAGTGAAGTCCGGAAAAGGATATCAAATTAGGGTGTGTTTGGTCCCACGAAACTGTTTTCCGAAAAATATTTTAATTGAGCGGTTTTATCACTTATTTTCTGTTGTTTGGTGAGTGAAATTTTTTTCTAACGTTTGGTTAAAGAATATAAAGTATTTTTATCAAATTAATTTTTTATGCTACTCTCTTCAACCCAAAATCCCCATGTTTCCTGTACTCCTTCTACCCCCTCCCTCCCGTACTCTATTTTTTTCAAGAATTTAATTATTTTTCCAAAATTCATCCGAAACCAGATGAACTAATGTGCTACTTTATTTTTTACACGAGAACAACGTAGAAATTTCAGCTCGATAACTACAAAGAAAATACTTTATTTTATTGAAAAAGAAAGTATTCTTTCTACAATATGAAAAGAAAATACTCAATTTGTTGAAATGATAGAAAATACTTTTTCTATATCATGAAAAGGAAGTACTCGATTTATTGGAAAAAAATACATTTTTTATTCAGGAAAAGAAAAAAATACTTAGTTTATTGAAATGAAAGAAAATATTTTTTTTCTACGTCATAGAAAGAAAGTACTCATTTTGTTGGGAAAAAATACTTTTTCTTTTTCAGGAAAAAAAATATTTAGTTTGTTCAAATGAAAGAAAATACTTTTTTTACATCATGTAAAAAAAGTACTTGTTTTATTGAAATGAAAGAAAATACTTTTTCTATATTATAAAAAAAATACTCATTTTGTTGAAAACAAAAAGTACTATATCTACCACATGAAAAGAAATCACTCTTAATAATAGTTCTATTTAAGGTGGTGGTGGGCGAGGTTGGGGTGGGCGAGGTTGGGGTGGGTGGGAGTGGGGTATGGTGGGGGGTTGGGTTGTTGGGCAGGGGTGATTTGGGGATGGGGTGGGTGGAATGAGTTGGTGAGGGTTGGCGGAGATGCGGAATATTGTCCGTCAACTGCGGTCCCCTCCGTACGCTAGAATAGATTGTCAGTGTCGTACGGGAAAACCAACGGCAAGAGCAATTGAGAGAACATGAATGAGAATTGAGAATGAAAGAAAGTTTGATTGCATTAATGAAAGCTATTACAGAAAGGCAACGCGGTGTCGAGAGGGAGAGACACCAGTACAGAGAATTGTTTGCTTGCTAGAAAGTTTGATTGTTTGATCCCCCTAATAATACTTAAAAAAAAATAAACCAAAGCTACAAAACTAGACTTGATTAAGTTAGAGAAACATAATGGAAGTACATGGAATAAAACTACTCTACATTTACAATAAAAAAAGACTTAGTTTTCTATAAGGCAGCAACAGGTCCGTTGTCAGCAGCATAGTCTTTGGCATCAGGGTCTGCGCGTGCGGCGCTGTTGGCATCCGCCTGCGGTTGGGCGCTGGCGAGAGATATCGGTGGGGCGACAGAGGCACATGCGTGCTTGTCACTTGGCGCGACCAAGACCACGGGGCCGTCCGTGGCGCTAGGCATTGGGAGGCTTGCTAGGACACCACGGGGCGCGCCCAAGGGGTCATGGGGCACGGCTGGAAAGCCGCCCATGACATTCTCCCCCACATGAGTTGGCGACGTCCTCGGCGCCTTACTTGCAAGATAATCTTCAATTAGGCTCTTGTAGGCTTTGAGGTTTGTTCCCCTCTCCCAAGTGTTCCCCTCTGCATCACAGCCCTGCCATTTCACCAAGAACTCTTGGTGATCTTTCTTTGAGGCATGAATCATTCTATCATCAAGGATAGCTTCAACACGCTTTTTTCCGGTTGAATTAGGCCCTCGAATACTGGGTATTGTGAGCTGGCTCCGTGAAGGATCCTCCGTGTCTTCCCAAAAAGGTTTCAGGAGGCTGACATGGAAGACAGGATGAATTTTCCACCAATCTGGGGTATCCACCCGGTATGCAACTTTCCCAATACGCCTTTCAATGGACAAGGGTCCAATGTATTTTTGCAATAGGCGAGGATCATGGACCCCCGCAAATAAGTAACGCTTTGGAATTTTGACCATCACTTTGTCTCCTACTTGGTATTCAACAAAGCGACGATTCTGGTCAGCATGCCTCTTCATCCACTTTTGAGCCTTGACAAGATAGCTCCACACTATCTCAAAATTTCACTTTCACTCTTTTGAGAAGCTAGCAGCTCGAGGAGATTTAGACATATTTGGTGCATTGACTGTGTGTGGGAGTAGCGGCTGTTGTCCGGTAATAATTTCAAAAGCGCTTTTGTTTGTACTAGAGCTCTTTTGTGAATTGAAACACAATTGAGCAGCATCTAGAAGCTTCACCCAATTCTTCTGCGATCCAGTTACAAAATGACGGAGATATTCCTCCAACATACCATTGAACCGCTCCGTCTGGCCATCAGATTGCGGATGAAAACTTGAGTTGTGACTCAGCTTCGACCCGAGGCACTTAAAGAGTTGGGTCCAAAAGTTACTAGTGAAGCGTGAGTCATGATCACTAACAATGTCTTTGGGCAGGCCCTAATATTTGACGACATGAGAGAAGAAGAGTCGAGTTGTATCTTCTGCTGATATATATTGTGGGGCAACAATAAAGGTAGCATACTTGGAAAACCGATCTACCACAACCAAGATAGTTGTTAGATCTCCGACCGTGGGCAATCTGGTGATGAAATCCAGGGAAAAACTTTCCCAAGGTCTCTTTGGGACAGCTAGTGGTTCCAAGAGTCCCGCTTGTGTTAAGCGGTCTGACTTGTCCTTCTGGCATACTAGACAAGTCTTCACATACTGAGCAACGTCATCGGCCATTTGAGGCCAATAATATGCACGGCGAAGTAACGCCATGGTGCGTCCTCACCGGGATGGTCGGCCCATAGAGTATCATGACATTCAGCCAGAAGAGTCCTTCGCAAATCTCCTCCTTTAGGAACATAAAGTCGGTTCCCTTTCACTTTCAAAAAACCATCTTCCATATAGAACTGGCGAGTCTTGCCCTGTCCTACCAAATCAACCAAATACTGTGCAGCAGGATCCTTGATGAGTAAATCCTGTATTTGGTCCTTGATGGAGGTGGCTACTTCGCTCCCCTTAGGGTGGCGAGTAGGCACATCGATGCTATATCAGCTCTCCGACTGAGCGCATCAGCAACATGATTGGTCTTCCCACTTCGGTACTCCAGGTTGAAGTGGAATTCAGCTAGGAGTTCCTGCCACCTGGCTTGTCTACCATTCAACTTCGGCTAGGTCATGAAATGGCTAACAATTGTGTTGTCTGTCTTGACCACGAACGGGGTCCCCAGCAGATAGTGCCTCCAGAGGTGCAAGCAGTGGACGACAGCCAATAATTCTTTCTCATAGGCGGCATAAAGCCGCTCTGCATCTTTCAGCTTCCGACTCTCGTATGCTACAGGATGCCCTTCTTGTAGCAAGACTCCATTGAGGGCATAGTCAGATGCATCTGTTTGTACTTCGAATGGTTTGGCCAGATCAGGAAGGGCCAAGACGGGGCTACTAGACATAGCCGCTTTCAATGCGTTGAAGGCCTCCGCTCGCTTGGGTCCCTCAAGGCATGGATATCCTTAGGCGACAGCCAATCTGTGATTGCCTGAATCTTCTGCTGGTCCATCTTGATCTTCCCTTCCTCGATGACATGTCCGAGGAAATCAATTTGCTTTTGAGCAAAAGAGCACTTAGATAGCTTCGCATATAGTTCATGCTCCCGCAATCGAGCTAGGACCTTCCGCAAGTGCATCAGGTGTGTGAGCACGTGATTTTTACTTCACAACAATTACTCCAAAAGAAATCAAAAAAGTAAAATAGTTTTCCGTTACATGCAATTTTTGAGAATTTTTTGTGGTATTTTATTAATTATTTGCATTTTTGTGCGTGCATGTTTATTTTTTCTTAATTAATGAAAAATACAAAAAATAATATATGTGCATGTGCATTTAGTAATTAATTTTGCATTTTTAGAATTAATTAGTCATATAAAGGAAAATACAAACAAAAAAATACCCTTAGGATTTAATTTTATAATTTGTGGGTTAAAATTTAAATCATAATTTATTTGGCAATAATCGAAAAATCATAAAAAATAGGCATTTTGTATTTTTTGTGTTTAACTGTGATTTTGTACTTAACCTAATATTATTTAAGTTAATTTGGCTTTTTATAAGTTAGAATAAGATTTTAGGCTTTTAAATTTCGAAAATTAGTTTGAAAAAGAAAGAAAAAAAAGAAACAAATTAAAAGAAGAGAAGAAAATTAGACCAGGCCCAATAATCATCAGCCCAATTCAAACATCCCTTTACCCGGTCCAATTGGCCCAAGCCTCATAGACGTCTCAAACGATGTCATTCCGTCATGCCCTATCCTGACCGTTGATCTCACTTGATCAACGGTCCAGATCGTCCAACCCTCAGCCACATCCATTATCCGACCTTGACCCATTACTAAACCGAACCGCCCCATCATTTCTTTTAAATCAAAGCCGTTGGATCCCATCACCCAATGGCCCATATTAAGAGATAAATTTCTAATATGTCAAAAGACCCCCCAAACCCCTCTTACCCGTCTCATTTCCAAACACCACCCCCCTTCGTCTCTGAAAGAGACAAACCAAACGACCTCTGAACCCTAAGCGCCGCCCATCCATCCCCTCACCGTAAACCCGGCGGCAACCACTCCGAATTCGACCAAAATAACACACCTGAACCGCCAAAGCACCCTCTTTCCAAAACCCTGAACTTTATTCTTCGAATCCTCGTAGAACCCTTCGAATATTGGATCGAAGATGAACCCTAAAATCCCAAAAATGGGCGAGTGGGGGTTATTGTGAACGGATTAGGTCCGTTTGGACTTTATTCTTGTGTTTTGCTAAAACAAAACACACGAATAATGTCCGAGTGGACCAAAATTGGAGAGATGTGGAAAATCCAAGCTTGTTCTTGCTTAGATCGATTTCAGGTACTTCTGTTACTATTTTCTTGTTTATTTTTAGTCGTTTGATGTCGTCTTGTTCTCCTACTACCCTTTCTTTCGATTTCTTTTTCTTCACAGTTTCGTCGGTTCAGCCCATATAATTAGTTAGATTGTTTGGTTGTTCGTATACGGTTATCGACTATGAATCAATCGTATGTTAGTTAATCCGTTACGAATTGGATACGAATGTTAATCGATAGTTTAAACTTTACTGATTCTGATTTTTAGGTTGTGTTGGAATTTCTGTTTGCATTTTTTTTGTTTAATAATTCAATTCGCTTTGCTGATGCTTGACTCATTAGTTTAAGCTCACTGTTAATTGATTTTGTCTGGGCTTGTTTAATCCTAATATGCTTACTGTTGAGTTTTAATGGATAATTGGATAGTTTTGAGTCAAGATCACATTATGGTTGAAGTTCAATCCAGAATTTAGGAAGTTGAATTGGTTATAGCTACAGTTTTAATGTAGATTTCAGAGTTTAGTTTGGGATTTGAAAACCTAAAAAGGGTTTAGATTAAGTGGACTTCCAGTTGAGTATGTAGTGAACCATTAAATTAATGAATAATTTAATCAAAAGAGGGAATCTATAGTGCAAATACATCCTGGCTGACATCTTTAAAGGCGGGAAGTCAGATGTAGGATGACTTTTAATAATAAAAGCTGAGAATGCACATGGAATAGGTAGTGAAACCTGTTGTACAGTAGGATATGCATTACTTTTTGAACTTCAGGAGATTTTTCAATAAGAAAACTCATGCCTAGACAAAAAAAGGTAGAAAGGACACATTAGGAACTATAATTTAAGTCTGGACAGCCTGTTTATTTTTGAAGGGGGAGGGCTCCTCTTTTCTGAAAGGCCTATAAAATCAAACGAGAGGAGACCCCTAGGAGGAAGAACTTCAGCCATAAAAAGATTCCCATTGAAAGTCTCTCTGATTTTTCTCAAAAATTGAAATCTGCATTTGACATTCAAATATACAAAAAATACAAAAAAAAAGACTAGAAAACAGAAAACCAAAAAAAAACATTTTTCATTGCTTCATTGCTCATTCTAATCATTTTTCAAATTCCTTTTTTTTGAATTGCTTCATTCCCGTTCTAAGCTCTAATTCTAAAGATATTTAGAGGTGTTTAATGGTTTATTAGAGTGATTTTGAGTCTACTCAGCTTGGATTTGGTTAAGTTCTGTTCCAGTGAAGTCCTGAGGTGTCTAAATTCAATTTCGAGGGCTTTGAGTGCATTTTGAATGTGTGTTGGATTGATCTGTGGGAATCTGCTTGATAACATTTCTGGGTTTTAAAAATCACTTCCTGGATTGCTCTTTGATTTTGTACTAGTGGATTTTGGTTGTTGTTGGCTGCTCATCTTACTGCATCTGCTGACCCCTTCTCCTTCCCTTTGTTTCATTTCTAGGTACACACTCGAATTAAGCTTTGATGTAGCTTTTACTTGAAAGATGAAATGGAAATATTCATGCATTGGCCTCCACATCTGTGCTCATATAGCTTACCTTGTACCTGTGTTTCAAAATAGATATTAGTTGATGTGTAATTACTTAATATAGCTTAGTTTCGATTGGTATTGGTTGGAATGGTATACTGTATAATTAGATTTGTTTTGGACTGTTAATGGACTATCTAGTTGCTGGAACTTCGTTTAGTTAATAGCCTTAATAACGTCATTTTGTTGATTAGTTTAACTGAAAGCTTTAGCAACAGAATTAACTGGTTTTAGATCTGCATTTTGCAATTAATCATTAAACAGTCGAGTAGTGGACTAATTTCAATTCATTTGTAGTTAGTCTTGGACTGTCCTGGGCTGGCGTAATTGGAAATTTGTGTCAATACAACTGTTTAGTATAGCTTTAGTATGATTCAAGTTCATTTAGCATTAGATACCTTATTCATAGACAGTGAGTCATAATTTAATCTGTGCTTAAGGGAATCCATCAATAACTCAGGTAGTTTGTTAGTTTAATAGCATGAAGTTGAGTTTTAACTTGGATTGCCGGGTTTATACAACTATATACGTTTTGAATTCAAAAGCACTAGATATATCTCGTCTCTGAAATAATACACACTGCATTTGCATGTTGAAAGGCCATCTCATCCTCACCCCTTTATAAATGAAATTACTGTTCACGTTTACCATATATGTGCATTGTTAAATGAATTGAATGGTCTGAGTATCCATTGATTGAGGACTAGCGTGCAATTTGAATTAAAAAGGTTTATTTGGGCATAAAACACTGGCATGCCTCAAAATTGAAACCGTTTTCATGTTTCTAGGCTCACTATGGGCTCAAACCGTCCAGCCCCCTTATGAACACAATATGGGCAGTCTTGAATGAGTTACTAAAATGATATATTTTTATTTATTTAGTTATTGGGCCTGGCTGATCTGAAACGGATTTATAAGGATTTGGCCCTTTCAAATAGGCTAAATAATTAGGGTTTCTTCTTTTATTATTAGAGACAAATTAAATAGAAAATCGTAGTTTGCTTTAGGTTGGCCTTGAAATAAAAAAAAAATGATGAGACGAGCCTCACCAAATAAAAATGCAAATTGTGGGGCCTTCAATAATTGGTCATAATAAAATACTTAGAATTCGGAATGGTCGTTTAGCGAATTTCACGACCTTCCCCAAAATAATAATACGCTAGCCTCTTTAGGCGCGTTCTTAATAATATTACCTCCTTAAACTCGGGTGCACATTTATGTGACCCAAATCCAAATCTCAACGTAATCGAAATGTGTCAACAACCACGGGTGCATTGATTGCGACGTGGTTCGAGACGAGTTTTCACGACGTTGCAATTCTATTAAAAATAATAATAAAGCGGTTTAAAGTTAATAAAAGCACATAAGTTATAACATGTATAAAAAATCAGATATTTAGCCATTACAACAATTTAAGCGACCGTGCTAGAACCACGTGATCCGGGGGTGCCTAACACCTTCCCTCGGGTCAACAGAATTCCTTACTTAGAATTTCTGGTTCGCAGACTTCATTTGGAAAGTCGAATATTTTCCTCGAATTGGGATTCAAGATAAACCGGTGACTTGGGACACCAAAAGCCAAATTTATCCCAAGTGGCGACTCTGAAATAAATAAATATTCTCATTTCGAATAATGTCACTTAAATTGGAAAAAGCTCCCTTGTGCATTATCCTTCGGGGTAGGTGCACAAAAAGGAGGTGTGACAGCTCTGGCAACTCTGCTGGGTAACCAAACCCAGAACTTCGGTTCAGGGTTCAAGAATTCGAGCTTAGAATAACTGTTATAGTTGGCTTGTTTTATATGTTGAGCCTAATGTGCTAAATGCCGCTTTTACCGCTTTGATATTATTTGGACTGTATATAAATTGCTACGAAACCCTCCTCTCCCTGAGTCTTCTAAATCATCTGGGAAGTGTGCACTTCGTGTGACTTTTTTTCTGTTAGAGTCTTATCCCAATTTTAGAACGAGGTTCGGACAAGTTGCAAAGCTGGTGAAGCTTCTGTATTCACGGTACACTGCCCCCCGACTCGAGACGTCCGCTCGGGTAAGCCAGGTCTAGAACAATAAACCCAAGTTTTTAAACCTAGTATAACAAGCCTCATGCCGGATCCCTAGTAGGAACGTTTGTTTGCATCATGTGCATTTGACCTTGGAGACTCAACACAGGGGTTGGGTTTGTCTAGGACAGGTGTACCCAAATGAAAAAGACTATCCTAATACATCTTACGTGCTACTTGCGCATCTATTTGTTTTGCCTTGCATGTTGACCAACTTCTAGAACAGAGGAGGGAGATCAAAAAAAATAATAAAAAAAAAAATATTTTGATTTTTTGAACTGCCATGTTCTGTCAAAACTGGCGAACTACACTAGTTTGATTCTCACCGGATGTGGGATACGTAGGCAACCCTCATCGGCTCCAACTTCATTTTTGTAAAAATAGCCCAAAAAAACAATTTTTTTTGTTTTGATTGTAAATAAGAAGGTGATGTCATTCTTGTCTAAAATAGTTGAATGTCTCCAAAAGGGCGCCGGGAGGCCGTTTTTGCAAGAACAACCACCTTTAGTAGTTTTTTTAAGGTTTTGGCCGTTTAGCAAACACAGCCTTAAAATCTTCTTCCCCGAAGTGCTGAAAGGCCGTATTTGCAAAGCTAGATTTTTTATGACATTTTTAAAAAAAAAAAATAGTGATAACCTTTTCTTGAGTCAAAATGAGTCATAAACTTTTAAATTTAATCACCCTAATAAATGTGTAGGATGAGCACAGATGAAAACGAACCCTTCGCAGCTCTTGAAGAGATCCCCTTACAGCTCCACATGTGGTGGAATGACCTAGGAAAATGTAACCGAGGAACTGTGATAAAAGTTTTGGGTGGTCTTGTCGGACTTTTTAACATCAAGCCAAGATTGGACGTGATTGAAGCCTTGATACCTTTTTGGGATCCGACTCGCAATGTGTTTCGCTTTTTTGAGTTTGAGCTCACACCCACGCTAAAGGAAATTGCGGGTTACGCCGGCCTTAGCGGAAATCTTAGAAGTCGGTACCAGGTGTCACCGAGACCAGTATCTCCCCACAAGTTTCTGGATATGTTGAGTATTAGCCGGGATATTCAGGATGAGAATTTATCTGAAGGGTTTTGCACTTTCCAGTTCCTGTACCAACGCTATGGCAATCCCCAAGGGTTCAAAGCACCGAATACTGGTCTGACCCATGCCAGAAATAAAGATAAATGGGAGGCAAGGCGGGGTTTCTTTTTTATAGTAGCATTCTTGTGGGTTATAATATGTCTGTGAAAAGACGACAACATAGAATTGGGCCTCGTGGGAATGGTTGATGTCGCAATCAAGAAAGCTAATGGTACATTAGTTCCCCTGATCTTATCTGAGATTTACCGAGCTTTGACCATCTGTCGAGAAGGGGGAAATTCTTCCAAGGTTGCAACTTACTACTACAATTGTGGATATTGGAACATCTCTGCCACCGTGTCGGGTATATGAACTATGGCATGACCGGTGTGGATTGCATCAAAGAATTTGAAAGCCGAGTGGCGGGGGTTGAATTTCCAAAGGGTACTGAATCTTGGTTTGCCCACTTGAGTTCTTTAACTTCGGATAAAATTGAGTGGACGTTCGGATGGCTCCCTGCCACCGAAGTCATATAAATGTTAGCTAAAGTGTGCTACTTTCTCCTAATGGGCATCCGGAGCATCCAGCCATATACTCCTCATAGGGTTTTGCGCCAACTAGGAAGATTTCAAACCGTCCCCCATGACGAAGATTTGAGTGTACATGTCATCGAATTGGACCTAAAGGCTGTATTTCCAGAAGGAAGAGTTCGCCAAGTTTGGAATGAGTGCAGATTTCTCGAACCCATGACTATGATGCGGGATCTAGCTAGAGGTGAGATGGACCCCAATTATATGGTTTGGTTTGGCAAAAGATTTCAAATTCCACGAGAGCTCGAGAGACCTGCTAAGAGACCTCATGTCCAACAATTCACTAACAACTCGCAGGAGCAGTGGGGCTGGTTAGCAAAAGAAGAAACCTATAGGGCTAAGATAAGTAAATTAGAGGGACAAATCAGGGACCTCAAATTTGGCCACAGTATCCAAGATGCCGCAGATGAAGGGAAAAGAAAAAGCTAACTCAGGAAAACGAAGCTCTCAAAGCTCAAATCCATAAAATGAGAATAGCTGCTAGAAACCCAGAAAGAAGCCGGGCAGATGAAAGGCTTATAAGTGGTCTGAAAAAGAAAGTACTTGAGTGTCAAGATGACCAAGAAAAATCTGAGGCTAGTCTATCAAAAGTCCGAGCACAATTGGCAGAGAATACAGAAGGGCGGACAGAGTTTGTGCGACAAATGAAAAGAAAATATGAGGGGACAATCGCCAATTTAAAGAGAAAGCTAATCACCCTTGAAAATGAGGCGGACAAACAGGCCAAGAATTTTAAAGCCGATAGGGAACATTGTTATGCTTTGATGGCCCAAATGGACGAAGATATGCAACAATTGCGGAATCAAAATCATCATGACACTCAAGCTTTGGAAGCCCGGAATCAGCAAGTCGGGCATTTACTTTAGGAAAATGGTATTGTCCGAGAGAGGGTTAGAGTCATTGCCAACTACATCGTCATGAAATGCCATACATGTGAGGATATGACTCAGACCACTTTCTTCGCTGCTGTAATGACATTTGCCCGCCGGATAATGAGTGATTTGGAGCGGCTTCAAGGGGATCTCGTACGTAGGCCCGTGAGACCAAATGATGTCCCACGGGCCTCAGGAGTCGAAACATTGATGTATTCATGATTTTTCACTTATTGATTCTGTATTTTGGAATTTTTTTTTGTCTGTTGTTAGTTTTAAAATTCCAAGAAAATGAGTAGTTTGAAGTCTTTTGTAATAGAAAGTTTAGGAGTTTTATTAATGAAAATTTGAAAATTCCCAAAAATTGTTTCTTTATTTTTTGCACTTGTTTTTCTTGAACTACGTAATGATTTGATTCACGCGGCATCGTGATACGTAGGCAATCCTCATCGGATCCGGTCACGATTTTTGTAAATAACTCAAATAAGAGAGGGATGTGAAAAGAGAGCCAAAAAGAAAACCAAAAGAAAAACGAAAAAGGGCAAGGAAAGAGAGGAAAGAAAGAGTGGAAAATGGGAATAAGAGGAGAAGTACAAAAGCCAAAGTGGAAAGAAAAAGAAAATTGGGAAAATGAGCAGAGCTGGGATGAAACATGCAGCCGTTGAGAAACATGTAGAAACACATTTAACTGTATAGGTGCATCACACCCTAACATGCGATTTCCTATGTGTTAATTGCTTCAAACTAACTGGTTTGTTTGTCTACTATTGTAAAGGTTCTATAGTAAGGTGGTTGGTTTTGTGGTAGTCTGGCTTCACATTCATACTTCACAAGGTCAAAAGGAAGCGTTGAAATGTCTTCGGAAATTCCTCTGCCAACAGTTCATATTCTAGAGGATAGTCCGATCTCGGCCATCCCAATTTCTGAGTCAGCAACGGCTGAGGAAAATAGAATTCTGCGTCTCCACATGATGGAAATGTGGGATGCCTGGGCTAATGGAAAAGAACTGCCAAGTGCGATCCCTAGATTCCCTGAGCTTTTTCCTAAGGCAAGTGGGACCTCCAACATCCCCTTAAGTTATCCAAATACCCCACTGGGATATCCTACCATTTCAGCCCACTTTGCTGGAACACCTTCTGAGTCTCGTCCCCAGGTGTTAGCTTCAAGTGTGGCTTCAAACATATTCACCGCACCACCTTGTTCAGCTACGGCTCAACCTGCTTTACCCAGGCCTAACTTTGATTCATCTTCCTTCACATTTCAAGCACCATCTTTCCAAGTGAAACCTCCTCAGTTTCCTACTTATACTTACCCTCAACCACCCCAATTTGAGTTCACTGCGGGGCAAGAAAAGACCACCAAAACTCCTGAGCAAGAAGAGATTGTGAGTAAGATGAGGAGTATGGAATAGAGTCTCAAAATCATACAAGGCTTGAGTGGACAGAAAAGTGTATCCTATGCCGACTTTTGCATGTTCCCTCATGTGCACCTACCATTGGGATTCAAAACCCCAAAATTTGAGAAGTACGATGGGCATGGTGATCCTATTGCTCATCTCAAGAGATATTGCAATCAGCTGCGAGGAGCCGGTGGAAAGGAAGAACTACTCATGGCCTATTTCGGAGAAAGTCTGGTTGGCATCGCATCTGAGTGGTACATGGACCAGGATATATCCCGCTGGTACATCTGGGATGATCTTGCTAGAGATTTCGTCAGGCAGTTCCAGTACAACATTGATATTGCTCCAGATAGGAACTCATTGACAAACTTGAAAAAGAAATCCTCAGAAAGCTTCCGAGAGTACGCAGTTAAATGGCGTGAGCAGGCATCCAGGGTAAAGCCTCCGATGGATGAGGTTGAAATGGTCACAGTTTTCCTTCAAGCTCAGGAAGCTGACTACTTCCAAAATATGATGTCCGCAATGGGTAAACCGTTCGCTAAAGCTATCAAGATTGGCGATATGGTTGAAAATGGGCTGAAAACGGGTCGAATTATAAGCCAATCCGCTATCAGAGCTACCTCCCAAGCCATTCAGGGTGGGTCTGGAGAAATAGCAAAGGGAAAGAAAATGGAGGAAACATTCATGGCAGTGTCGGGTGCAAGGAGAAACTGTACTCCTAGATCCCTTTTCTCAGAAAGGACCCCGCAACACTATTACCCTCACCAAGACTTGGCCTATACTCCTCAGCCATACTCGGTCATGAATGCTCAGTCTTATGTCCGGCCACAACAACAAGCCAACAGAAATCAAGCTCCATTTCCTAGAAACCAACCTCCTTACCAAACTCACTACAATCCCCGTCCTCCACAAAATAATTTCCACCCTCATGAACCACCCAAGAGGCCAAATTTTACACCAATTGGTGAAACCTACTCCATCCTGTTACCAAAGCTTGTTCAAATGGGCCTTCTACAGCCTGTTCCTCAAACTAGGCAAAACCCAGCATCACCCGCTTACAGAGCCGGTACCCAATGCGCTTATCACTTAGGGGCAGAAGGGCATGACACGGATGATTGTTGGAATCTAAAGAGAGCCATGGAGAACTTGATAGAACAAAGAAAGATAGTGTTAAGGGATGAAGATGTTCCCAATGTGACCAACAACCTACTGCCAGCCCACAACAACGGGCCGGTAATTGGAATGATTTGCGAGGATAAGGAATTTGACCCAGCATTGAAGGCCATCATTTCCATTGCTGACAAAGAAAAGAAACCAAAAGCTGCCCCGAAGCAAGATAAAGGGGAGATAAAGAAAGAAACCACCCCTCCAAAGTCAGAGAAGAAAATTGAAGTTGAGACCGGGGCAACGCCTCCCAAAGATGTTATTCTCTACGTCCCTCAAGGCCGTAAAGAAAAGCAGATGACATTGAGTCCTCCGAGGAGATTCGAACTGAACAAAACAACCTAGCTATATGTGCCCAATGGGGGTTTATATGATGTGGGGGCCAATTAAGCCATCGAGACTGAATGAGCCCGTGGTTATTGGACGCACGCCACAGAAGCCCATGAAAGATCCTACTGCTATGCCCTGGAAATACAACAAAACGGTGGTGACCTATAAGGGCAAAGAAATCCCAGGAGAAGTTCAAGAAAATAACCCTGTTGAAAAGTATTCCAATTTGGAAGAGGTGAACAACGCTACTAGAAAGCGCTTCCCACTTAAGAAGCCCGTGAGTGCCGAAGAAGCGGAGGCTTTCTTCCAAAACATGAAAATGGCAGATTATGAGGTGATTGACCAGCTTCGAAAATTTCTCGAACAAGTCTCCTTGTTGGCTTAGTTGATGAACTCCGCCGAACATCAGAAAGTATTGATCAAGACCCTTAACGAAGCATATGTGCCTGTTGACATTTTTGTAGAGCAGTTGGAGAGAATGGCAGAAAGATTTTTCACAATCAACCAGATCACTTTCAGCAAAAATGATTTGCCCTCAGAAGGGGCCACACATAACAAAGCCCTGCACCTAACAGTCAAATGCAAAGGGCACTACGTGAAAAGGGTTATGTTGGACGGAGGATCTGGAGTAGACATTTGCCCACTTTCAACTCTACAATGCATGGAAATCGGGACCGAAATAATCCGATCCAACAATGTCTGCGTACGTGCCTTTGATGGAATCAAAAGGGACACAATTGGAGAGATCGATCTAATTTTGACCATCAACCCAGTAAACTTTGAAGTAACCTTCCAGGTTCTAGACATGGACACATCCTACAACTTTCTTTTGGGGAGGCCATAGATTCATGCAGCAGGGGCTGTACCCTCTACTCTTCATCAGATGGTGAAGTTCGAGCATGAGGATCAAGAGATCGTGGTCCACGGAGAAGATGAACAATCAATTTATCGGGACCCATCAGTCCCATGTCTTGAATCAAGAGAGGGGAGTGGGCACATAGTTTATCAGGCTTTTGAAATTGTGGTTGCAGACTAGTACAAAGAAGGAAAACCTTGCCCCAACCCTTCCTTTCTAATGCATCAATCATGGTGGCCAAAGAAATGATCCGACATGGCTTCAAACTGGGGAAGGGACTTGGGAAATCATTGCAAGGGATAGTTGAACTTATCACCCTGCCCACCAGTAAAAAGTTCTTCGGGGTAGGCTTCCGACCCACTCCAGCTGATATAAGATGGGCAGATGATAGAAAGAATGATGGTTGGGTATTTCCTCAGCCGGTTCCGCATCTGTACAGAACATTTGTCAAGCCAAAATACCTGAAGAAAGAAGAAGATGAGGCCTTTACTGCCAAAAAGATTGAAGAGATATGTGGGGCAATGAGGAAGATACTATATGAAACCCACATTGTCCATCCAGGGGAGGGCTCAAGCACTGCTGAGGTGCTGTATATGGGACCCAATGCCAAGCTGCAGAATTGGAAGGCTACGCTATTCCCAATCAGGTGAGAGTCCCGGTAGACATGTCCTACCACTTTTTATGCATCGCGAGTTATGTCAGGGTGTAACTCGGATGTTTTTCTTTAGTTTCTTGTCTTTTAATTTCCAATGTAAACCCTGTTATCTTCAAATTCAAAGATAGGAAATCATATTTCATCGTCCATCCTTCTTTATTCTTTCTGATTTTGTTATTTTTTTTCTCTTTTTTTTCTTTCAGCTCTAATAATGTGGCTTTAAATAACATGACATGCTTGCGGACTTCATGCCTAGATCCAAACACGCTATCTAACTACGAAATAATGAACCAAGAACCGGAATATGATGAAGAAGAGGCTTTTAAGGAAATAAATCGAGAGTTCGAACAATTTGAGAATAAACCTAAGCCAAACTTAAATGAAACCGAGCCGATTAATTTGGGTAGTTCTGAAGAAGTCAAAGAAACCAAGATAAGCATTCATACAGATGAAAGAACTAGGGACGCATTGATCCAACTTTTGTTTGAATTCAAAGATGTGTTCGCTTGGTCATACAATGACATGCCAGGATTAAGTGTCGATTTAGTGGTCCATAAGTTGCCAACCTACCCCAATTATTCCCCTATCCAGCAAAAAACAGAGGAAGTTCAAAGTTGATATCAGTGACAAGATTAAAGAAGAGGTCACAAAACAGTTAAAGGCGAGAGTGATCCGAGTGGTCCGATACACCACATGGCTGGCTAATATAGTTCCTGTGCCAAAGAAAGATGGTAAAATCCGGGTGTGCGTTGAGTACCGAGATCTGAACAAAGCAAGCCCCAAGGACAATTTCCCTTTTCCAAACATCCACATCCTTGTTGATAACTGCGCAAAACATGAAATACAGTATTTTGTGGATTGTTATGCATGATACCACCAGGTGTTGATGGATGAAGAAGATGCAGAAAAGACAACTTTTACCACACCTTAGGGCACTTACTGTTATAGAGTCATGCCATTTGGTCTGAAAAAATACCGGGGCAACCTACATGAGGGCCATAACTGCCACTTTTCATGATATGATGCACCAAGATATAGAGGTGTATGTGGACGATGTAATCATTAAATCCAAAACCCAGGACGACCACGTTCGGGTCTTGAGAAAATTCTTTGGGCGGCTGTGCAAATATGATTTGAAGCTGAACCCAGCCAAATGTGCATTTGGAGTACCATCCGGCAAACTCTTGGGATTCATAGTCAATCGGAGGGGCATCGAGTTAGATCCAACAAAGATAAAGTCTATTCGGGATTTGCCTCCTCCAAGAACCAAGAAAGATGTTATGAGTTTTTTGGGAAGATGGAATTACATCAGTCGTTTCATTGCTCAGTTGACCTCCATGTGTGAACCCATATTTAAGTTGTTAAAGAAAGATGTGGCAATCAAATGGACAGTTGAATGTCAAGAAGCTTTTGATAAAATCAAGGAATATCTATCAAATCCGCCAGTCTTGGTCCCACCTGAGCCAAGGAGGCATCTGTTCTTGTACCTGACCATCTTGGAAAATTCTTTTGGCTCTGTCCTCGGGCAATATGACGTGACCGGAAAGAAGGAGTAGGCCATTTACTATCTGAGCAAGAAGTTTACTAGTTATGAAGCCAAGTACACTTTATTGGAAAGAACTTGCTGTGCTTTGATATGGGTCGCTCAAAAGCTGAGGCATTATTTGCAAGCTTACACCACCTACCTCATAACTAGGTTGGATCCTTTAAAGTACATATTTCAGAAACCAATGCCCACTGGGAGATTAGCAAAGTGGCAGATCTTGCTCACGGAGTTTGACATAGTCTATGTCATCGTACGACAATGAAAGCCCAGGAATTAGCGGATCATTTGGCTGAGAACCCGATTGATGATGAGTACCAACCTTTGAGAACTTACTTCCCAGATAAAGAAGTAAATTCAGTTGAGGCAATATCTGAAGACACTCATGCTTGGAAAATGTTCTTTGATGGGTCGGTAAACGCAAAAGGTGTTGGAATTGGGGCAATTTTGATCTCACCCACTGGTCAGCACTATCCAGCCACAGCTCGGCTTTGTTTCTTCTGTACAAACAACACCACCGAGTATGAAGCTTGCATTATGGGTATAAACATGGCAATCGACCAAAATGTCGAAGAGTTTTTGATTATGGGAGACTCAAATCTGATTATCCGGCAATCCCAAAGAGAATGTGAAACCCGAGATGTTAAGCTTATCCCTTACAAGAAGCATGTAGAAGACCTCAACAAGCGATTCAAGTCAATAGAGTTCAGGTACATTCCTCGTTGTCACAACGAATTAGCCGACGCACTTGCTACTTTGGCCTCAATGCTGCTGTATCCAGACAATGCTCACATAGATCCCTTGGAAATTCAAATCCGGGAAAGTCATGGTTATTGTAATACAATTAAAGCAGCACCAAATACCCAACCATGGTACCATGACATCAAAAAGTTTCTGAAAACTCAAGAATACCCAGAGCAAGCCGGTGGAGACCAAAAGAGAACCATTAGACGACACGCGAGTGGTTTTTTTTTTTGAGTGGGAATGTCTTGTACAAGAGAACTCTGGACCGCAATCTATTAAGATGTGTTAACGCAGAAGAGGCTAGAAGAATCATGCATGAGGTACACGTGGGAGTATGCGGGCCCCACATGAATGAGTATGTTTTAGCAAAGAAAATCCTTCGAGCAGGTTATTACTGGATGGCCATGGAAAAGGACAGTTTTAGTTTCATTCGGAAGTGTCATCAGTGTCAGGTGCACGATGATTTGATTCATGCATCTCCCACAGAACTGCATCCCATGTCTACACCTTGGTCATTTGTTGCCTGGGGCATGGACATCATTGGGCCAATCGATCCAAAAGCCTCAAATGGACACAGATTCATACTAGTTGCCATTGATGACTTTACAAAATGGGTTGAATCAATCACTCTCAAGTCTGTCACCAAGAAAGTTGTGGTAGATTTCGTGCACTCCAATCTAATCTGCCGTTTTGGCATTCCTGCAACTATTAGCACAGACAATGCTGCAAACTTGAATAGTCATTTGATGGGGGAGATATGTGATCAATTCAAGATAATGCACCGGAACTCTACTCCTTATCGGCTTAAAGGCAATGGTGCCGTTGAAGCAGCAAACAAAAACATCAAAAAGATTTTGAGAAAGATGATTCAAAGTTCCAGGCAGTGGCATGAAAAGTTGTCGTTTGCATTGTTGGGATATCGCACTACTGTGCGCACATCAATTGGAGCCACCCCGTATATTTTGGTTTATGGCACGGAAGCCATAATACTCGCCGAGGTTGAAATCCCCTCTCTCCGAATCATTGTTGAAGCCGAAATTGAAGACAGTGAGTGGGTTAAAACCCGTCTGGAACAATTACCCTTGATCGATGAAAATCGAATAGCTACGGTCTGCCACGGGCAATTGTACCAACAAAGAATGGCTCGTGCCTATAACAAGAAAGTGCGGCCTAGAAGTTTTGAAGTGGGGCAACTCGTTTTGAGGCGTATTCTTCCCCATCACCTGGAAAAAAAAGGAAAATTCGCTCCTAATTGGAAGGGCCCATACGTCATCAGAAAGATATTGCCGAGAGGAGCATTGTATCTGGGCGATATCAAAGGAAATGATCCTGAAGCAGCTGTAAATGTGGATGCAGTCAAAAGGTACTATGTTTAGTCTTTCTGTAACAACAACATTGTCCGATTGGGAGGACAAAGGCTTTTATTCTCGCTACCCAAACACTATCTACCCTTTGCAAACCCATTTGTGCTGGTTACTCTTCTTTGTTTCCCTCTTTGGAACTTGAAAGTGTTATTGAAAAAAAAAAGAAATGAAAAAAAAGAAGAAGATGTTTTCCTGAACTACGTCCAACTTGATTCCGAAAGGATATGTAGGCAGCCTCTCTATGGGGTTCAGTCAAACCAAAATAAAAATCCAATTTCCCTCAAAAGTGAAACTGGGGCAGATGTTGTAATGGTCCTGCGATAATCCCGCTTGAATGGTTCTAAAGTTGTAAATCGATCCAAATGATTTTTACCCAAATCCTTTCAAGTCCTTCCGATCAATCGGTGAGAATGTTCAAGGATCAGAGAATACAACTACTTGGATCCGATGCAATAAAAATGAGAGAAATAAAATGAGAGAGTCTTATTGGTGAAGACACACACGGGCACCATAAGACGACGGTGAGCAGAACAAAATGAAAATGAGAGAGCCTTTCTAGTGAAAACTTGTAAAGAGTACTATCAGGTGACGGTGAGAAGAGAAATGAGAGAGGTCGATTGGCGAAAACCCGCAAAGGGTGCCGTCGATCGAAAAGAAGACACCCCCACCACTGAAAGAGTCCTGGCCAGGTTTCTCGATTTGGAGATGTGGTTCACAATGAGTTGGATAGTTGTGCATATCGGGTTTCCAGTCCAAGAAGCATGTCATGTCTATTGAAGTTTGCATGCACCCCAGATAAGTCCTTCTTTCCCCCAAAAAGGACGCTTCCCCTTAAATTCATTTTTTCTTGTCCTTTCTTTACTTTTCCTTGAATCCCTTTCGGTCTAAATCTATTCTGAAACTAATACAAAGAAAAGGTGGCAAGATTGGTTTTACAGGGTTTTATTTAATAAAAGCCAAGTCAAAAGAAAAGTACCCAACCTCAGTGGGTGCATCAAGTCGATCCCAACTGGCCATGATAGACGATGCTCTGAAATCAGAGTTATTGAAAATGAATAAAAATCCAAAGTCAAAAGCCCCTAGAAGCAGATTAAAATGAAAGGGCCGAAGCCCTATACGGTTGAGCTGTCATGATAAATTTTGAAAAGTTGAGTTCCTCGGTTTTAGGAGAGAGACCAATCTTTAAGAAAAGCCAGCAAGCAGCAGAGGTCCTCACCAAATGAGTTGGGCCGAGATCAAGTGATCAAAACCAATGAAGGCCACAAAACCGACCACCGTTTCAAACTAACAATTGTTCTTTGTTTGAAAATTAAAACAGTTGCAATCCAAAGCAACAATGCAAGAAGCAGGTGTAACCAAAATGGAAAACGAAATGTGCAACAAAAATCAACCCAAAAGGGAAGTCTCCTCCAAATTCTTTCCTGCATTTTTTTTACTAAAAATGAATTGAAAGAAAATAGATAAGAAGAAAAAAAAAAGTAGTTTAGAAGCCCCAACATCAATCTTTTACCTTTTACCGACATTAGGGCTCCAATCCCTAAGTTGAGATTTTTAGACATAAGGCCTCCATTCCCTAGTCGCCTTTTGTCAACATTAGGGCTCCAATCCCTGAGTTGAGATTTTTAGACATAGGGCCTCCATTCCCTAGTCACCTTTTACCAACATTAGGGCTCCAATCCCTGAGTTGAGATTTTTAGACATAGAGCCTCCATTCCCTAGTTGTCTTTTGCCAACATTAGGGCTCCAATCCCTGAGTTTGAGATTTTTAGACATAGGGTCTCCATTCCCTAGTAGTCTTTCACCAACATTAGGGCTCTAATCGCTGAGTGGAGATTTTTAGACATAGGGCCTCCATTCCCTAGTCGCATTTTCTGCCAACATTAGGGCTCCAATCCCTAAATTGAGACTTTAGACATAGGGCCTCCATTCCCTAGTCACATTTTTACCAGCATTAGGGCTCCAATCCCTGAGTTTAGATTTTTAGACATAGGGCCTCCATTCCCTAGTCGCCTTTTACCAATATTACGGCTCCAATCCCTGAGTTGAGATTTTTAGACATAGGGCCTCCATTCCCTAGTCGCCTTTTACCAACATTAGGGCTCCAATCCTTGAGTTGAGATTTTTTAGACATAGGGCCTCCATCCCCTAGTCGCCTTTTGCCAACGTTAGGGCTCCAATCCCTAAGTTGAGATTTTAGACATAGGGCCTCCATTCCCTAGTCGTCTTTATTGCCAACATTAGGGCTCCAATCCCTGAGTTGAGATTTTTAGACATAGGACCTCCATTCCCTAGTCGTCTTTTACCAACATTAGGGCTCCAATCCCTGAGTTGAGATTTTTAGACATAGGGTCTCCATTCCCTAGTCGTCTTTTACCAACATTAGGGCTCCAATCCCTGAGTTGAGATTTTTAGACATAGGGCCTCCATTCCCTAGTCGCATTTTTTGCCAACATTAGGGCTCCAATCCCTAAGTTGAGATTTTTAGACATAGGGTCTCCATTCCATAGTCACATTTTTTTGCCAACATTAGGGCTCCAATAACTAAGTTGAGACTTTAGACATATGGCCTCCATTCCATAGTCGCCTTTTATCAACATTAGGGCTCCAATCCCTAAGTTGAGATTTTTAGACATAGGGCCTCCATTCCCTAGTCGCCTTTTGTCAACATTAGGGCTCCAATCTATGAGTTTAGATTTTTAGACATAGGGCCTCCATTCCCTAGTCGCCTTTTACCAACATTAGGGCTCCAATCCCTGAGTTGAGATTTTTAGACATAGGGCCTCCATTCCCTAGTCGCCTTTTTGCCAACATAGGGTATCCACTCCCTAGTCGAGTTTATTTTAGATATAGGGCTCCATTCCCTAATCTCTTCCACCTAAAGACACACAATCCTTGTTTTACCGCTTTCAAAACAAACAAAAAAAAGTTTAGATTTTAGTTACAAATAACTTACGAAATTTTCCTAGTGAAAACTGAGACAGAAAAATTTCGTTTGTTTGTTTGTTTTGTTGTCTTAGCAGGTTTGGCCTCGAGGAACAAGGTCTGAGACAACCAAAAGAATGAGTCTCAATCAAAAATAAAGAATAGAAGATAAGGAGCAAAAAGAAATGAACTCAAAGTGTTGATGTGGAGAAAGATGTGGACTGTTCAAGATATGATTGAAGTCACAAGCTTCGTATGTCCCGCCTTGATCCGAAAAGCTGAAGAAGAATGAACCAGCAGTTGCAGCTAACAAGCATCAAGATTCAGATCGAAGTCTACAACAAAATCAGCTAAGACTCAAGGTCAAGTTTCAAGAGAATTGTAGATAGGAATCTTGTAACTCATAGTTGATAGACATAGCTAGCTTAGCTTTGATTTTCCCTTTTGGTGTAATAAGGAGGTCAGCAAGCAATAGCAGCAGCAGCAACAACGGTAACAGTAAAACCACAACTCCTGGTAATCCCAGCTACCAAAACTTCCCGAACTACATTGACCTGATTCCTTTTTTAGCCAAGGATATGTAGGAAATCATTGAAGCAGAGGTTCGGTCAAATCTTTCATAAATGCTTCACACGGAGTAGTCAAACGGACAAAAAAATCGCTCGTATCCGCTCACTTTATCTTTGTACGAAAACTCTTCATGTTTTCGAACAAAGAAGGCCAGCTGTGAGCACGTGATTTTTACTTCACAACAATTACTCCAAAAGAAATAAAAAAAAAAGTAAAATAGTTTTCCGTTAAATGCAATTTTTGAAAATTTTTTTGTGGTATTTTATTAATTATTTGCATTTTTGTGCGTGCATGTTTATTACTTCTTAATTAATGAAAAATACAAAAAAAATATATGTGCATGTGCATTTAGTAATTAATTTTGCATTTTTAGAATTAATTAGTCATATAAAGGAAAATATAAAAAAATAATACCCTTAGGATTTAATTTTATAATTTGTGGGTTAAAACTTAAATCATAATTTATTTGGCAATAATCGAAAAATCATAAAAAATAGGCATTTTGTATTTTTTGTGTTTAACTGTGATTTTGTACTTAACCTAATATTATTTAAGTTAATTTGGCTTTTAATAAGTCAGAATAGGATTTTAGGCTTTTAAATTTCGAAAATTAGTTTGAAAAAAAAAAAAAGAAACAAATTAAAAGAAGAGAAGAAAATCGGACCAGGCCCAATAATCATCAGCCCAATTCAAACATCCCTTTACCCGGTCCAATTGGCCCAAGCCTCACAGACATCCCAAACAACGTCGTTCCGTCATGCCCCATCCTGACCGTTGATCTCACTTGATCAACGGTCCTGATCATCCAACCCTTACCCACATCCATTATCCGACCCTGACCCGTTATTAAACCGGACCGCCCCATCATTTCTTTTAAATCAAAGCCGTTGGATCCCATCACCCAACGGCCCAGATTAAAAGATCAATTTCTAATATGTCAAAAGACCCCCCAAACCCCTCTTACCCGTCTCATTTCCAAACACCACCCCCCTTCGTCTCTGAAAGAGACAAACCAAACGACCTCTGAACCCTAAGCGCAGCCCATCCATCCCCTCACCGTAAACCCGGTGGCAACCACTCCGAATCCGACCAAAATAACACACCTGAACCGCCAAAGCACCCTCTTTCCAAAACCCTGAACCTTATTCTTCGAATCCTCATAGAACCCTTCGAATATTGGATCGAAGATGAACCCTAAAATCCCAAAAATGGGCGAGTGGGGGTTATTGTGAACGGATTAGGTCCTTTTGGACTTTATTCTTGTGTTTTGCTAAAACAAAACACACGAATAATGTCCGAGTGGACCAAAATTGGAGAGATGTGGAAAATCCAAGTTCGTTCTTGCTTAGATCGATTTTAGCTACTTTTGTTTCCATTTTCTTGTTTATTTTTAGTTGTTTGATGTCGTCTTGTTCTACTACTACCCTTTTTTTTGATTTCTTTTTCTTCATAGTTTCGCCGGTTCAGCCCGTATAATTAGTTCGATTGTTCGTATACGGTTATCGACATTGAATTAATCGTATGTTAGTTAATCCGTTACGAATGGATACGAATGTTAATTGATAGTTTAAACTTTACTGATTCTGATTTTTAAGTTGTGTTGGAATTTCTGTTTGCATTTTTTTTGTTTAAGAATTCGATTCGCTTTGCTGATGCTTGACTCGTTAGTTTAAGCTCACTGTTAATTGATTTTGTTTGGGATTGTTTAATCCTAATATGCTTACTGCTGAGTTTTAATGGATAATTGGATAGTTTTGAATCAAGATCACATTGTGGTTGAAGTTCAGTCCAAAATTTAGGAAGTTCAATTTGTTATAGCTGCAGTTTTAATGTAGATTTTAGAGTTTAGTTTGGGATTTGAAAACCTAAAAAGGGTTTAGATTAAGTGGACTTCCAGTTGAGTATGTAGTGAACCATTAAATTAATGAATAATTTAATCAAAAGAGGGAATCTATAGTGCAAATACATCCTGGCTGACATTTTTAAAGGTGGGAAGTCAGATGTAGGATGACTTTTAATAATAAAAGCTGAGAATGCACATGGAATAGGTAGTGAAACCTGTTGTACAGTAGGATATGCATTACTTTTTGAACTTCAGGAGATTTTTAAATAAGAAAACCCATACCTAGACAACAAAAGGTGGAAAGACAAATTAGGAACAATACTTTAAGTCTGGGCAGCCTGTTTATTTTTGAAGGGGGAGGGCTCCTCTTTTCTGAAAGGCCTATAAAATCAAACGAGAGGAGACCCCTCGGAGGAAGAACTTCAGCCATAAAAATATTCCCATTGAAAGTCTCTCTGATTTTTCTCAAAAATTGAAATCTGCATTCGACATTCAAATATACAAAAAATACAAAAAAAAGACTAGAAAACAGAAAACCAAAAAAAAAAACATTTTTCATTGCTTCATTGCTCATTCTAATCATTTTTCAAATTCCTTTTTTTGGATTGCTTCATTCCCGTTATAAGCTCTAATTCTAAAGATATTTAGAGGTGTTTAATGGTTTGTTAGAGTGATTTTGAGTCCACTTAGCTTGGATTTGGTTAAGTTCTGTTCCAGTGAAGTCCTGAGGCGTCTTAATTCAATTTCGAGGGCTTTGAATGCATTTTGAATGTGTGTTGGATTGATCTGTGGGAATCTGCTTGATTACTGAACATTTATGGGTTTTAAAAATCACTTCCTAGATTGTTCTTTGATTTTGTACTGGTGGATTTTGGTTGTTGTTGGCTACTCATCTTACTGCATCTGCTGACCCCTTCTCCTTCCCTTTGTTTCTTTTCCAGGTACACACTCGAATTAAGCTTTGATGTAGCTTTGACTTGAAAGATGAAATGGAAATATTCATTCCTTGGCCTCCACAACTGTGCTCATGTAGATTACCCTGTACATGTGTTTCAAAATAGATATTAGTTGATGTGTAATTACTTAATATAGCTTAGTTTCGATTGGTATTGGTTGGGATGGTATACTGTATAATTAGATTTGTTTTCGACTGTTAATCGACTATCTAGTTACTGGAACTTTGTTTAGTTAATAGCCTTAATAACATCATTTTGTTGATTAGTTTAACTGAAAGCTTTAGCAACAGAATTAACTGGTTCTAGATCTGCATTTTGCAATTAATCATTAAACAGTCGAGTAGTGGACTAATTTCAATTCATTTGTAGTTAGTCTTGGACTGTCCTGGGCTGGCGTAATTGGAAATTTGTGTCAATACATCTGTTTAGTATAGCTTTAGTATGATTCAAGTTCATTTAGAATTAGATACCTTATTCATAGACAGTGAGTCATAATCTAATCTGTGCTTAAGGGAATCCATCAATAACTCACGTAGTTTGTTAGTTTAATAGAATGAAGTTGAGTTTTAACTTGGATTGCCTGGTTTATACAACTATATACGTTTTGAATATAAAAGCACTAGATACATCTCATCTCTGAAATAATACACACTGCATTTGCATGTTGAAAGGCCATCTCATCCCCACCCCTTTATAAATGAAATTAATGTTCACGTTTACCAGATATGTGCACTGTTAAATGAATTGAATGGTCTGAGTGTCCATTGATTGAGGACTAGCGTGCAATTTGAATTAAAAAGGTTTATTTGGGCATAAAACACTGGCAGGCCTCAAAATTGAAACCGTTGTCATGTTTCTGGGCTCACTATGGGCTCAAACCGTCCAGCCCCCTTATGAACACAATATGGGTTGTCTTGAACGAGTTGCTAAAATGATATATTTTTATTTATTTAGTTATTGGCCTGGCTGATCTGAAACGAATTTATAAGGATTTGGCCCTTTCAAATAAGCTAAATAATTAGGGTTTCTTCATTTATTATTAGAGACAAATTAAATAGAAAATCGTAGTTTGCTTTAGGTTGGCCTTCAAATAAAAAAAATGATGAGACGAGCCTCGCCAAATAAAAATGCAAATTGCGGGGCCCTCAATAATTGGTCATAATAAAATACTTAGAATTCGGAATGGCCGTTTAGCGAATTTCACGGCCTTCCCCAAAATAATAATACGCTATCCTCTTTAGGCGCGTTCTTAATAATATTACCTCCTTAAACTCGGGTGCACATTTATGTGACCCAAATCCAAATCTCAACGGAGTCAAAATTTGTCAACAACCACAGGTGCATTGATTGCGACGTGGTTCGAGACGCGTTTTCACGACGTTGCAATTCTATTAAAAATAATAATAAAGCGGTTTAAAGTTAATAAAAGCACATAAGTTAACATGTATAAAAAATCAGATATTTAGCCATTACAACAATTTAAGCGATCGTGCTAGAACCACGGGATCCGGGGGTGCCTAACACCTTCCCTCGGGTCAACAGAATTACTTACTTAGAATTTCTGGTTCGCAAACTTCAATTGGAAAGTCGAATATTTTCCTCGAATTGGGATTCAAGATAAACCGGTGACTTGGGACACCAAAAGCCAAATCTATCCCATGTGGCGACTCTGAAATAAATAAATAATCCCATTTCGAATAATGTCACTTAAATTGGAAAAAACTCCCTTGTGCATTATCCTTCGGGGTAGGTGCACAAAAAGGAGGTGTGACAAGGTGTTCCTCCAATGTTTGGCTATACACCACAATGTCATCCAAGTAGACCACCACGAATTCATCAATGTACTCTCGGAAGACTTGGTTCATCAAAGTGCAAAACGTAGCTGGGGCGTTAGTCAAGCCGAATGGCATAACTAGGAAATCGTACGACCCATATCTTGTCACACAGGTCGTCTTGTGCTCATCACCCTCTGCAATCCAAACTTGCCAATAACCTGTCTTCAGGTCTATTTTGGCGAACACCATCGCACCTCCCAGTCTATCGAACAAGTCTGCCATTAACGGAATAGGGTACTTGTTCTTCACAGTAATTTTGTTTAGAGCCCGATAGTCCACACAGAGTTGTAGACTACCATCATGTTTCGTTTGGAATAGCATAGGGGACCCATATGGGGATTTGGAGGGAACGATAAACCCTGTGTCTAGCATTTCCATCAATTGTCTTCGAAGCTTGATGAGTTTGGGTTGTGACATTCTGCAAGGTGCCCGGGCGGGTGGCTTCACGCCCGACACCAGCTCAATTTCATGGTCCATAGTGTGCCTAGGCAGTAGTCGCTTTGGCATGTCTTGTGGCATGACATCTTCAACCTCTAGTAGTAGCTCCTTCGCGGGCTCAGAAATGGGACCCGAGGAGCGTTCTACATCTTCAATGCAAAGGGTTGCCAGGAACGTGGGTTCATGTCTTTTGACCCCCCTCTTCAACTGCAAGGCCGAGATATTTTCAATGGCCATCTTCATGGGCATGCACAGGATAATGCAGGATTGGTCCTGTTTTCTCCCATCATCAGTAACATGTCAGCATAGGGTACATGCATATTGTTGGTTTACCTCAGGAATTCCAATCCAACTATCAACTCGAAGTCATCTATGATCACCACGTGCAGGTTGAATTTTCCTTCGTAAGGGCCAAGCTTCACTGGTACTTCTTTGGCTATTCCACCCACTTGCTGGGGAGGTGAGTTGATAGCCTTGACGCGACCTCTACCTTTCCCTACAACTAGACCAAGGCGATCCACCTGAGTCGAGGCTAAGTAGTTGTGGGTAGAACCCATGTCTACCATGACCCGAATGGGCTCGCCATTCACCTTCATCTCAACAAACATTAAGGTCCTCTCGTGCTTAAGAGGAGTCTACTCATCCGCCTTCTTTTTCCCTTTCTTAGTGACTGGACATGGGTCCTTCTTCTTATGGATACCGGCACTAGTCTCTGCTAATGCCTCAGAAATGGAGCCAACAATTGCATTGAAGGCACCTAATGGTTCAGTCTAATCTGCATCATCTGAGTCGTCATTAGTCCCATCATCAAAAGTCTGATGGGCATTCATCTGTGCATGTGGGCACTCATTGTTCCAATGTGGTCCACCGCAATAACGACATCCTGAAGGAGGCTTCCTCCCCCGATCATTATTGTTAGATGCAACACTGTTGCGCTTGTGGAGGGAGCCTTAGGTTTGGTTGAGCCCCGATCTCCCCCACTTCTGCTAGGGCCGCCATTGCTCGATTGGCCCCCTTTGAATCTCGCTCGGGCAGACGGCTGAGGCCTATCCTTCCGAGCTTCCATTTGATAGTCCCTAAGGCATTCAGCTGCTTGGATTGCCTTGGGCATGGTATCTACCTGTTGTGTATGTAGCTCCATACAGGCATAAGGTTTCAGCCCTTCAAGGAAAGTGAAGAGATTGTCTTTGTCCCCCATGTCACATATGCTTAACATGAGTGCAGAGAATTCCCGCACGTAGTCCCGCACGGATTTGATCTGGCGGAGCTCTTGTAGCTTTCTCCTTGAATTGTATTCAATATTTTTGGGGAAGAATTGTAGGCGTATAGCTGCCTTCAGTTCTGACCATGTCTCGAGAGCATCTTCACCGGCCTTGATGGCTTCGTATTTCACCCGCCACTAGAGTTTAGCATCACCCTGAAGATACATGGCAGCAGTTGCTACCTTCTTAGCTTCTTCTAGGCCCCCAACATCATCGAAATATTGTTCGACGTCAAAGATGAAGTTCTCCACTTCCTTGGCATTTCTAGCTCCACTATATGGATTTGGCTCAGGAATTTTCAGGTTTTGTATAACGGAAGTGGGGTTTGCAGTGCCCCCGATTTGGTTTCCATCGCCTCGCAGTAGGCCCTGTAAAGCAGCATTGATGACATTGAGCTTGTCTGTCAAGTCGTCAATAGTTTGTTGCATGGCAGTCACTCTGTCTGCCTCTTGTGCCCTGTAAGCTAAATCCTCGGCACGCTCCTGTTTGAGTTCCTCTAATTTGCCAAATATTTCGGCTGCCTCTGTGGGTGCCATTTGTCGGTCTACCTCGAAGTCACGACTGATGTTTTCTATGTCAACTTCGACCTGGAGCACCCTGCAGTACATGTCGTCCAACCTTTGCCCTAGGCTGGTTCTTAGTTCAGGCACCATATCCATGATGGGCAGTAATCCGTTGACTGTCTGTTCAAGGGCCACAATGCGGTCCCCATGATTCACCATGGTCAGAAATGGTGGTAATGGAATTGCGTTCCCTCGTCCGATGTCGAGCCTCGGCTCTGATACCAACTGTTATGAGGTGCCTTCCTGAGATTCCTTGGAAGGGCAACGTAAGGCTAAGCAACTGATGTCAGTACAGTTGCTGTCCGCCAACTGAGGTCCCCTCCGTACGCTAGACTAGATTGTCAATACCGTACGGGAAAACCAACGCCAAGAGCAATTGAGAGAACAAGAATGAGAATTGAGAATGAAAGAAAGCTTGATTGCATTAATGAAAGCTATTACATAAAGGCAACGTGGTGTCGAGGGGAAAAGACACTAGTACAGAGAATTGTTTGCTTGCTAGAAAGTTTTATTGCTTGATCCCTCCTAATAATACTTAAAAACAAAACCAAAGCTACAAGACTAGACTTGATTAAGCTAGAGAAACATAATGGAAGTACATGGAATACAACTACTCTATATTTACAATGAAAAAGACTTAGTTTTCTATAAGGCAGTAACAGGTCCATTGTCAGCAGCATAGTCTTTGGCATCAGAGTCTGCGCGGGCGGCGTTATCTGCGCGCGTGGCACTGTTGGCATCCGCCTGCGTTTGGACGCTGGCGAGGGATATCGGTGGGGTGATAGAGGCACATGCGCGCTTGTCACTTGGCGCGAACAAGACCACGGGGCCGTCCATGGCACTAGGCATTGGGAGGCTTGCTAGGACGCCACGGGGCGCGCCCAAGGGGTCATGGGGCACGGCTGGAAAGCCGCCCATGGCACAACACATGTTGATTTTAAACTAGAGGGATAGAAATATGACAAATGTTTTTTTAGGAGGATACCTAAGTCTGTGTAGCTTAAAATCGATTTATATTAAATGCTTGAATGATAGCGTGACATGTGAAACTGGAGGCAGACAGAAAATGAAGCAAGTAGAAACCAAGACTGAGCACGACAACTTGACACCAGGTGGATCCCGAAAGAAACATAGTCAACGGATGCAAATGAATATTTTTTACCAGATGACATTTTGTCACGCCCCGAACCTGGGGAGATGTGGCCATCACTCAGTGCCACACTCAGCTTGAGCGTACCACTATGTAACTATGGACTATAGAGGGGTAAACCTCAACATAGGCCGATGAGGCCATATTCTGAATCGTCTAAAAATAACATCTCTCTCATTTATGTGGTAAACATACCCAAAAGCTCATATATATATATATATAAAACTGTGGAGGCTGACGAGGCCGCCATGAACATCTACTGATATACAAACTATACAAGAATTGTCTACAAGCCTCTAGAGATAACTGAACTGTACCATGGTTGGGACAGGGCCTCGACCTACCCATCAAACCTGTATATATAAAATGGACTTCAAGGTCTAGACCTGGCAACTCAGAGGAAGTGAAGCTTACCAACTAAGCAGATGTTTGACTCTGTTTTCTAGTAGGGTCTGTCCAACTATCAATGAGAACCTACAGGCATGAAATGCAACATCCTCGGCAAAAGGGACGTCAGTATGCAATAATGTAGTGAGTATGTAAAGCAATAGGATAACTAAAAGCTGAAACTGAACTAATAATATAATAACTGAAAGTAACTGGGAGTCAAAGATAATCTGAAAATATGCTTATCTGCTGATACTAACTCAACTCTCTCAATATAGTAAGTAAAATAGCTTCCCGGCCTTATAAGGCTCGATATGTGTAACTGCTCTGCCGTAGTAGGCTCGGTCATAGGCGCTCGACCATACTAGTCTCTGTATCTCAGCCATACCAGGCTCGCTCATAGGCGCTCGACCACAGTATGCTCAATATAAAACTCACCATTTGATAAGAGGTTGCCTAATAGGGACCTGCCCATCGATTATAACTCGATGGTGGTAAGAATACTGTAACACTACTCTCTGCTCTCTTGGCTGACAGAAGACAAAACTAAACCAAATATGAAGTCCGATAAGGGAGAATGTTGTAACTTATGAGACTAAGAAAATGTAAATAAATTCAGGAATATGAACTTCTCTTTATGTCTCGTTATCAAACACATGCAGTTACTGGATCATGCCAAATGAAAGAAAGGTTTAGCCTTAACATACCTTATCACAATATTTCAAATCAACAAGTTTAACTCGCCTCTTCGCACCTTAATCTACAACAATAACAATAATACTGTCCTTAAATTACGAAAGGTACAACTATCGCAAAACAAACTACAAGTTTATTTTGTATAAAAACGGGCAGCATCTCCCCTATAATACTTACTTTCTCCAAATTCAAGATAATACCAACGACACAAGAATACAACAATATCAACATATATACATTATTTTCCAACCTTATATACACCACAAAATACTACAAAACCGCCCAACACACCCCAATCCCTTCATACACAAAATGACCACAGTAGTAGTGACAAACAACCCGAAAATATTATAACAAATGACCAGACCTCCACCCTGTATATATGCAGTGTTTCTCCATACCCTTCCTACTCCCAAACTCTAGAAAATAGTAGTAAAATATACAGCCCAATAACAACACAAAATAGTCCACAAAACAGTCTGCTACAAGTCAATAACTCGAACTCACGGCTTCCGATTACCGTCCCATGAGTTCTTACAACTATAGAACGACTTACCATGAATTTACAGCAGAAAAAATGGATGAAAGAGAGCAGTAAAAATACCTTATTTGTTGGATAACTCAGCTCCTATCTTGGTTCTTCAAACTCTAGGTTTACCCCCAACTAGAACTTGAAGGGGAGAGAAAATTAATTAGGGTTTGTGGGTAATATTTGGGAGGATTTTTGCAGAGCATATGTTTGGTTTATATGACCTATTTTTAGTCTAATATATGAAGAAAATAGGTCTTTAAAAGGCCTCTTTGGATGACCTGAAATGACCCATTTTTGGGCACTCATTTAAGCAAGTAGGTGACATACCTACTTATCACCTAGCAGCCTGCGCTGTTTCGCAAAATGCCCATATCTCTCTACTCCAATGTCGTGTTACAAACGATTTAATCCGTTAGAATGTAGACTCATATAGATTCAATTTGATGGGTGGAACACCCCATAACTCTAAGTATATTGGGAGACAATCGCAGTTACATTGGACCCAAATTTTCAGTAAAACTTATGAACGTAACTTGTGATGACTTTCATCGAATTTTGTTCCACAACTCACTTGACTTCAAAACATAATACACGGCTATCATACGACTAAACTAATTCATAACATAACCTTATTATCTGGTTAATAACTATATTATCACCCCAAAAGTACATGTTATAATATTCCCAACTTATCGACTTTCGACGAAACATTGCTTTCTTCAATTCCTTTAACTTCTGAACCTTCCAACCTTTTTTGTACTTGTTGTTCATAATATTCAATATTTGTAACCTCCATGTTAAAATGATTAACTAACTTTCGAAACTTTTCAAAGATGATTTCATTTTTGAGCTTATATCAATTATGTCACGACCCAAACCGACGGGGCGCAACAAGCACCCGGTACCTTACCCAACCGAGTACCTACGTAACGTATCTTTCTTTTCATACTATCATAGGTAAATGAGCCAGAGAGGCTGTCATAAGATAAGTACAATAAAATATGGAGAACTACTCGACATTGGACGATCCAACATGTAATCCAAACTAATACATATGACGTACGGGCCTATAAGGCCAAAATAATCACTCTTATACTAAACATAGGCCGACAAGGCCATAAAATCTTTTATGTACATGACATCTGTCTACAAGCCTCTAAGGATACATAATTTTCATAAAGGTCAGGACAGAGCCCCGCCATACTGTCATGACCCCAAATACCGGTCGTGATGGCGCCTATCATATTAATAGGCAAGCCGGACCAATTATAAACCACAACCCATTTTCATTTTAAATAAATCATTTGCTACCACGGTTTAATTACCAATTATCATAATAAGTGTTTAAAATAACAAGATAGACATGCGGAAGTCAACAATACATGGAAATTACACAACCCACACTGATCTGGTGTCACAAGTCTAGAGCCTCTAATACAAGTCTGAACAACCTACTACATAGATAGTTTAGGAATGCGGAAAAGTAATAAGATAGAAAGGAGAAATCAGGGTTGCGGACACCATGCAGCTACCTTGAAATCACCGGCAATTGCTGAACGACTGAAAAGCTCTCACTCGGCCTCTGGGGCACTTGGATCTGCACGCAAAGTGCAAGGAGTAATGTGAGTACTCCGACCTAGTGAGTAATAAAGATAAATAAAGACTGAAAGTAAAACAATACGTATACACATGGTATTCTATAATGAAGCAATTAAATAGGTAATTTGTAAGCAGTAAACCAATGAAAAGCAAAATAAAGTACTTCTACAACAAATAAACATATAATTGACGGACACTGGGGGTGTGCAGACTCTGGGAGGGGCCCCTTACGGCCCAAGTGCAATATTAAGCCATCTCGTGGCATCAAATCTAGACCCTCGACCTTATATCAATCAAGCCACCTCGTGGCATATTTATGTATCTCAGGCACTCGGCCTCATATCAGTATTAATGTATCCTCACAACTAGGCCCTCGGCCTTACTCAGTCCAAAAATCATCACAAGCCCCTTGGGAAATAGTAAAACAATATTTCTCAGCCCAAAACATCATTTAAAATATCATTTAAGTCTCAAAACTGAGTAAAATGGCTGAGTAGTAAAACAATGGAAAATAACAGGACTGAGTTCAAGTAATAAGTCAAAACAGTAAGGAAATAGTAATAAACATCCCCGAAATGTTCAAATAGTTGGCACGAAGCCCAAATATAGAAATCAGCCCAAGTCATGATGATAGCAAAAAAGTTTAAATTAAATACGCGGTAAAATCATCAATCGGGACGGACCAAGTCACAATCCCCAATAGTGAACGACCCCACACTCATCGTCAAGTGTGTGTCTCACCTAAATATAACACTACGATGTGAAAATCTGGGGTTTCAAAACATCAGAACATCATTTACAATTATTACTCATCTCGAACCGGCTAAATCTCTAACTTGCGATGCCTTTGCCCCTCGAATCGGCCTCCACGCGCGTCGAATCTATCCAAAATCAGAACAAATATGTCACAATATGCTAAGGGAACAAAGCCCAAGCGAGAACAATCAGCAAAGGGACCAATTTCTAAAATTACCAAAAACCTATCCCCGGGCCCACGTCTTGGAATCGGGTAAAATTTACATTTTCAGAATCCCCATAGCCTCACGAGTCTAACTATACCAAAATTATCCAAATTCGGTACAATTTGGTACTCTAAATTATCATTTTATATTTTGGAAGATTCCACAACTTTTCTTCCCAAATTCCATCCCAAATCATGAATTAAATGATGAATTAAATGATAGATTCATGTATTCTAGCCAAATCTGAGTTAGAATCACTTACCCCAATGAATTTCTTGAAAAACCTTCGAAAAATCGCCAAAATCTGAGCTCTCTAGGTCAAAATATTTAATAAAACACAAAACCTCGTATTCATAGAGTACCCCACAGATTTTCACCTCTATGAACTGCACAAAAATGAACGCGGTCCGCACAAAACTAGCGCGGTCCGCACAAAAATGACCGCGGCCGCACAGGTTTTCATCTGCAGTGACATGCTTTAGTATTTTGGCCATAACGTTTGCTACAGATGTCCAAATTGCAATATCTTTACCTTTCTGCAAACTAGACATTAAGGGCTACAACTTTTATTTTTGAATCATCTCAAAATTCCTTGTAGATCAAAAGATATGAGCTTTCGAAATAGGACCGGTGAAATGCTCCCCACCGCGGCCACACTGCATTGTGTGCGGTCCGCATAGCACCTACCGCGGCCGCACTTCATTTTGTGCGGACCGCGCTGGTGGATTCCGAGGCTTGCAACCCTTTTGGACCTGCTATTGCTATGATTTTTGGCCTAAAACATCCCGGAACCTACCCGGAACCCCCAGAACTTCAAACCAATTGTACCAACACATCCCATGACATCGTTCAAACTTGTTCAACACTTCGGAACGCTCACAACAACATCAAATCACCAATTTAACACAGGATTCAAGCCTAAGAACTCCAAGAACTCTTAAATTATGCTTTCGATCAAAAAGTCTATCAAATCTCGTCCCAATGACCTGAAATTTTGCACACACATCCCAAATGACACAAAGAAGCTACTGCAACTCTCGAAATTCTATTACGACCCCTATATCAAAATCTCGCCTATCAATTGGAAATCGCCATAATATCAACTTCGCCAATTTAAGCCTAAATCTTCTCTACAACTCCAAAACCCATTCCGATCGCGCTCATAAGTCACAAATCACCTCCCGAAGCTAACCGAACCATCGTAACTCACTTCCGAGCCTTCTAACACATAAGTCAACATCCGGTTGACTTTTCCAACTTAAGCCTTCTTAAAAGAGACTAAGTGTCTCAAACTTCACCAAACTCATTCCGAACTCGATCCGACCAACTCGATACCACAAAAACACGGATAACGAAGCATAAAGAGGGGAAACTGAGCGGTAACTCATGAGACGACTAGCCGGGTTGTCACATCCTCCCCAACTTAAAAATGTTCGTCCTCGAACGAGTCAAGAAACATACTTGAAGCCTCGAATAGGTGAGGATATCTGCTCTGCATCTCTCGTTCAATCTCCCAGATAGCCTTCTCCACGGCCCGACATCTCCACTGCACTTTCACTAAAGCTATATCCTTTGACCTCAACTTCCGAACTTGACGACCCAAAATAGCTACTGGCTCCATATCAAAGGTCAAATCATCATCCAACTGAACCTTACTGAAGTCCAAAACATGAGACGAATCCCCAATATACTTACAGAGCATAGAAATCTGAAATATCGGATGCACATTCGACAAGCTGGGTGGCAAAGCAAGCTTATAAGCCACGTCCCCAATCCTCCGAAGCACCTCAAAAGGCCCAATGAACCGAGGACTCAATTTCCCTTTCTTCCCAAATCTCATAACAACCTTCATGGGTGAAACCATCAATAGAACCTTCTCGCTAACCATGTAGGACACATCTCGAACCTTCCTATAAGCATAACTATTTTGCCTTGACTACGCTATACGAAACCTCTCCTAATTCACCTTCACCTTCTCCAAAGCATCCTGTACCAAATCAGTCTCCAATAGCCTAACTTCACCGGGCTCGAACCAACCAATTGGAGATCTGTACCGCCTCCCATACAAAGCCTCATATGTAGCCATCTGAATACTCGACTGGTAGCTATTGTTATAAGCAAACTCTGCAAGCAGTAGAAACTTATCCCATGATCCTTTGAAATCAATGACACAAGCATGCAATATGTCCTCCAATATCTGAATAGTATGCTCGGATTGCCCGTCCGTCTGAGGATGAAAAGCTGTGCTCAACTCTACCTGAGCACCCAACTCTCTCTGCACGACCCTCCAAAACTACAAAATAAACTGAGTACATCTATCTGAAATGATGGAGACTGGGACACCATGCAAACGAACAATCTCTTGGATATATATCCATGCCAACCGCTCTGAAGAATAGGTAGTACACATAGGAATGAAGTGCGCGGACTTGGTAAGCCGATCCACAATCACCCAAATAGCATCGAACTTCTTCAAAGTCCATGGAAGTCCAACAACAAAGTCTATAGTGATCCTCTCCCACTTCCACTCAGGAATATCCATCTGCTGAAGCAAGCCACCCGATCTCTGATGCTCATATTTCACATGCTGACAATTGAGACACCGAGCTACAAATCCCACAATATCTTTCTTCATTCTTCTCCACCAATAGTGCTGCCTCAAATCCTGATACATGTTCGCAGCACCCGGATGAATGGAATACCACGAGCTATGGGCCTTCTCCAAATCAACTCTTGAAGCCCATCCACATTGGACACGCAAATCCAGACCTCCATCCTCAATACCCCATCATCACCAATGGTCATATCCCTGGCATCATCATGCTGAACCCTGTCCTTAAGGAAAAGCAACTGCAGATCATCATACCGGCGCTCTCTGATGCGATCATATAAAGAAGACCGAGAAACCACACAAGCCAACACCTGACTGGGCTCCAAAATATCTAATCTCACAAACTGATTGGCCAAGGACTAAACATCAACTGCAAGAGGTCTCTCCCCAACTGGAATATATGCCAAACTCCCCATACTTACTGCCTTTCGGCTCAAAGCATCGGCCACCATATTGGCCTTTCCTGGATGGTACAATATAGTGATATCGTAATCCTTAAGCAACTCCAACCATCTCTGCTACCTCAAATTAAGATCATTTTGCTTGAACAAATGCTGAAGACTGCAATGATCAGTGAACACCTCACAAGATACGCCATATAGGTAATGACTCCAAATCTTTAATGCGTGAACTATGGCAGCCAACTCCAAATCATGAACGGGGTAGTTCTTCTCATAAGGCTTCAAATGACGAGAAACATAAGCAATAACTCTACCCTCTTGCATCAATACACAACCAATCCCAACTCTCGAAGCATGACAATACATGTTATATGAACCTGAAGTTGATGACAAAACTAACACTGGATCTATGGTCAAGGCTGTCTTGAGCTTCTGAAAGCTCTCCTCACACTCGTCTGACCATACAAATAAAATACCTTTCTGAGTCAACTGGTCAAGGGTGATACGATGGATGAGAATCCTGAACAAACCGGCAATAATAGCCTGCTAACCAAGAAATCTACGAATCTCTGTGGCTGAGGACGGTCAATGCCAACTCTGAACCCCCTCTATCTTCTTCAGATTAACCTGAATACCCTCTCTAGACACCACGTGCCCCAAGAAAGCCACTGAACTGAGCCAAAACTCACACTTTGAGAATTTTGCATAAAGCTTCTCCTCCCTCAATCTCTGCAATACAACTCTCAAATGCTTTGCGTGCTCCTTCTGACTACGTGAGTACACCAGAATATCATCAGTGAATACTATGACAAATGAATCGAGATAAGTCCGGAACACGTTGTTTATCAAATGCATGAATGCTACTGGGGCATTGGTTAGCCCAAAAGACATCACCAAGAACTCATAATGACCACATCGGGTCCTGAAAGCCGTCTTAAGAATATCCGACTCCCTGATCTTCAACTGGTGATAACCCGAACGGAGATCAATCTTGGAGAACACTCTCGCTCCCTGAAGTTGGTGAAATAAATCATCAATGCGAGGCAAATGATACTTGCGCTTAATTGTTACCTTGTTCAATTGCCTATAATCAATGCACATTCTCATTGTACCATGCTTCTTCTTCACAAACAGAACCAGCGCAACCCAATGTGACACACTAGGCCGAATGAACCCCTTATCTAGGAGCTCCTGAAGTTGCTCCTTCAATTTCTTCAACTCCGCTGCTGACATACGATACGGCAGAATAGAAATGGCTTGAGTGCCCGGCACTAGGTCAATACCAAAATCTATATCCCTGTCTGGTAGCATGCCTGACAGGTCTGCAGGAAACACATTAGGAAAATCCTTCACAACTGGAACAGAATCAATACTGGGAGTCTCAGCTCCGACATCCCTCATGAATGCTAGGTATGAAAGACAACCCTTCCCAACCATACACTGGGCTCTCAAGAAAGAGATCACTCTACTAGGAACATAATCAGTCACACCTCGCCACTCGATCCATGGCACACCCGGCATAGCCAATGTGACTGTCTTGGCATGACAGTCCAGAATAGCATGACACAGAAATAACTAATCCATGCCCAAAATGACATCAAAATCCACCATGCTCAATAGTAATCGATCCACTCGGGTCTCCAGACCCCCAATAGTCACCACACATGACCGGTACACACGGTCTACAACAACAGTATCTCCCACCGGAGTAGATACATGAATAGGCAAAGCAAGAAACTCACGGGACGTACCCAAATAACAAGAAAAATATGATGACACATAAAAAAAGGTGGAACCGGGATCAAATAATACAGAGGCATCCCTGTGGCAGACTAAAACAATACCTGTGATAACAACATTTGAAGCAATAGTATCAAGTCTACCTGAAAGGCATAGAAACGGGCCTGACCGCCCCCTAATCGACCTCCCCTTCTGGGGCAACCCCTAGCTGACTGACCTCCACCCCTAGCTAGATAAGCGGGTGGTGGTGAAGAAACTGATACTAAAACCGAAGACTGACCCCTCTGCTGGGACGAACTAGCAACACAACGAGGACACTGCCTCACATATGGCCTATCTCGCCACACTCATAACAACTCCTAGGTGCTGGAGAAGGGGACTGAAGGGAACCCCTCGCACCAGAGTGACTAGTAGATGCGCTCGACATAGAAGAACCCTGAGCCGATGGGGCACAAGATGAACTCTGAGCTGGGAGGGTGCTGAGTGATGACTGGCCCTACTGAGATCCATGATGAACATGACCTGAAGATGACCCACGATAACCTGGGCGGGCGACTGAACAGGCCTAAATGAACGACCTCTACCATGTTTAAACTAGCCCCTCGAAGGAGCACCATTATAACTGCCCGATCCTCGAGGATTCTTGGCCTCTCTCTCCTCTCGCTCCTGACGGCGAATAGTCTCAATCTCCTGGGTGATATCAACAACCTCCTTAAAGGTAGCACCTATCACTCTCTCCGGTCATAAGAATACAGAGCTGATAAGTAAGACCACCAACAAACCTCGTGATCCTCTCTCGATCTGACAGAACCATCTAGATGGCATGACGAGCCAACTCAGAAAACCTCTGCTCATATTGTGACGCAGTTATATCCCCCTGTCGTAACCACTCAAACTGTCTACGCAGCTCCTCTCTGCGTGACTGTGATACATACTTCTCCAAGAAGAGAATGGAGAATTGCTGCCAAGTAAGGGGCGCTGCACCAACATGCCTACGCCTCTCATACGCCTCCCACCAAGTGAAGGCAGCCACCGGGAACTGAAAGCTGGTAAATGCCACACCGCTAGACTCGAGAATCCCTGCTATACGAAGCATCCACTGGCACTTATCCAAGAAACGCTAGGCATCCTCACCCTCTACTCTGCTAAAAGTCGGAGGCTGGAGTCTACCAAACCTCTTAAGTCGACGCTGCTCATCATCCGACATAACTGGTACTACAAACTCCTAAGTGGTGCAACCGGCTGGGTTGGAGGTGCCCCCGGCGTCTGAAGTCCCTACACTACCTGCTTAGGTGTGCGAGCAGCGGGGGTCTGATTGCCTCCCCCGCCTGTGAAGTAGTTGCTGCTGTAGTGGCTGAAACTGCCTGAGCCAGGCCAGTGCAAACTGATAAGATCTGTGCCAAGGCCTCCTAAAGACCCGGAATCACGATGGGCACAACTGGTGACTGACTGGTGCTGCTTGAGCATCCATAGCTGGAGACTAATTCTGAGGTAGGGCAGCTGGTGGGTCTACAGGTGCTGCTCTCGCTGCTCTGCCTTTGCCATGACCACGACCGTATCCACGGCCTCTGGTGGCCTCCGCTGGTGGCACTGGTGGTCGTCCACCCTGTTCGGTAGCTCGTGTCCTCACCATCTGTGAGAGAATAGAATAACAGAAGTTTAGTACTTAGATCAACAAGTTCACACAATAGGAATTTCAAGAATATGAAGTTTTTCCTAAAGGTTCTACAACCTCTCGAGGATAAATACAGATGTCTCCGTACCGATACGCGAGACTATACTAAATCGGCTCATGACTTGAGAGACCTATATAACCTAGGCTCCAATACCAACTTGTCATGACCCCAAATACCGGTCGTGATGACGCCTATCACATTACTAAGCAAGCCGGACCAATTATAAACCACAACCCATTTTCATTTTAAATGAATCATTTGCTAACACGGTTTAATTACCAATTATCATAATAATGTTTAAAATAGCAAGATAGACATGCGAAAGTCAACAATACAGGGAAACTATATAGCTCACACTGATCTGGTGTCACAAGTCTAGAGCCTCTAATACAAGTCTGAACAACCTACTACGTAGATAGTCTAGGAATGCGGAAAAGTAATAAAATAGAAGGGAGAAATCAGGGCTGCGGACGCCATGCAACTACCTCCAAATCCCCGGCAATTGCTGAATGACTGAAAAGCTCTCACTCGGCCTCTGGGCACCTGGATCTGCACGCAAGGTGCAGGGAGCAATGTGAGTACTCCGATCCAGTGAGTAATAAAGATAAATAATGACTGAAAGTACGAAAACACGTATACACAGAGTATACTATAATGAAGCAATTAAATAGGTAATTTGTAAGAAGTAAACCAATGAAAAGCAAAATAAAGTACTTCTACAACAAATAAACAGGTAATTAATGAACAGTTATGACAAAGTAAACACATAGAAGTTCATCCCTCGGGAACAATATCAACAATTTCTGCCCCTCGGGCTCAATCTCACATCACAATGGGTACTCGCTCAATAGGGGTGTGTAGACTCCGAGAGGGGCCCCTTACAGCCCAAGCGCAATATCAACTCATCTCGTGGCATAAAATCTAGGCCCTCGGCCTCACATCAATCAAGCTACCTCGTGGCATATTTATGTATCTCAGGCACTCGGCCTCATATCAGTATCAATGTATCCTCATAACTAGGCCCTCGGCCTTACTCAGTCCAAAAATCATCACAAGCTCCTCGGGCAGTAGTAAAACAGTATTTCTCAGCCCAAAACATCATTTAAGTCTCAAAACTGAGTAAAAATGGCTGAGTAGTAAAACAGTGGAAAATAACATGACTAAGTTCAAGTTTATAAGTCAAAACAGTGAGGAAATAGTAATAAACATCCCTGAAGGGTTCAAATAGTTAGCACGAAGCCAAATATGGCAATCATCCCAAGTCATGATGATAGCAAATAGGTTTCAGTCAAATACGCGGTAAAATCATCAATCAGGACGGACCAAGTCACAATCCCTAATAGTGCACGACCCCACGCTCATCATCAAACGTGTGTCTTACCTTAATATAGCACTACGATGTGCAATCTTGGGCTTCAAACCCTCAGAACATCATTAACAATCATTACTTACCTCGAACCGGCTAAATATCTAACTCACTACGCCTTTGCCTCTCAAATCGACCTCCACGCGCGTCGAACCTATCCAAAATCAGAACGAATATGTCACAATATGCTAAGGGAACAAAGCCCAAGCGAGAACAATCAACAAAGGGCACGATTCCTGAAATTACCAAAACCCGAGCCCCTGGACCACGTCTCGGAATTAGGTAAAATTTACATTTTTAGAATCCTCATATCCTCGCGAGTCTAACCATACCAAAATTATCCAATTCCGATACCATTTGGTCCTTCAAATCATCATTTTATATTTTTCAAAGATTCCACAACTTTTCTTCCTAGATTCCATCCCAAATCATGAATTAAATGATGAATTCAATGATAGGTTCGTGTATTCTAGCCAAATCTGAGTTAGAATCACTTACCCCGATGAATTTCTTGAAAAACCTTCAAAAAATTGCCAAAATCTGAGCTCTCTAGGTCAAAATATTAAAAATCCCAAAACCTCGTATTTATAGAGTATCCCACAGATTTCCACCTCTGCGGACCGCACAAAAATGACCGCGGTCACACAGGTTTTTATCTGCAGTGATAAGCTTTAGTATTTTGTCCACACCTTTCGCTATAGATGTCCAAATTGCGATATCTTTACCTTTGTGGAAACTAGACAAGAAAGGGCTACAACTTTCATTTTTAAATCATCTCAAACTTCCTTGTAGATAAAAAGATATGTGCTTCCGAAAGAGGACCAGTGAAATTCTCCCCACAGCGGCCACATTGTATTTTATGCGGTCCGAACAACACATACCGTGGCCGCACTTCATTTTTCCGGACTACGCTGGTTGGTTCCGAGGCCTGCAACCCTTCGGGACTTGCTACAGCTATGATTTTTGGCCTAAAACATCCCGGAACCTACCCGGAACCCCCGGAACTTCAACCAATTGTACCAACACATCCCATGACATCGTTCAAACTTGTTCAACACTATAGAACGCTCACAACAACATTAAATCACCAATTTAACATAGGATTCAAGCCTAAGAACTCCAAAAACTCTTAAATTATGCTTTCAATCAAAAAGTCTATCAAATCTCCTCCGAATGACCTGAAATTTTGCACACACATCCTAAATGACACAACGAAGCTATTGCAACTCTCGAAATTCCATTCCGACCCTTATATCAAAATCTCGCCTATCAACCGGAAATCGCCAAAATATCAACTTCGCCAATTTAAGCCTAAATCTTCTCTATAACTCCAACACCCATTCCGATCGCGCTCCTAATTCACAAATCACCTCCCGAAGCTAATCGAATCATCGGAACTCACTTCCGAGCCTTCTAACATATAAGTCAACATCCGATTGACTTTTCCTACTTAAGCCTTCTTAAAAGAGACTAAGTGTCTCAAACTTCACCAAACTCATTCTGGACTCGATCTGATCAACCCGATACCACAAAAATATGAAGCATAAAGAAGTTAAAATGGGGAAAATAGAGCAGTAACTCATGTTACAACTGGCCAGGTCGTCACACATACCAAACAATATACATTTAAATCATACTGACCAAACGAGCAACTCCGGAGCAAATGGAGTGCACCAACATCATTCGCTGGGCTGATTGCCTACTTGGAGGACTCTCGACCTGTCTATCGAGACCTGCAGGCATGAACGCAACGTCCCCATGCAAAAAGGATGTTTGTAAGAATAATGTACGACACATAAATAAGTACATAACAAGCATGGAAGGAATATTGAGTAAATGATTCAACCTGTAAGTCTTGATAACTTCGTAAATCATGATATAATTATAATGTCATGCATATGCGTATGAATGTCATGTCGTGAATAGGTACATATTTCATAACATCATCAGGCCTCTGAGGGCATCCCATCATATCATCTCGGCCACTGTGGGCAAAATCATTAATGTATACCAGCTGATCAGGTGGTGGTGCGTATATAACGCCGTAACCTTTTTCCCATATCCTATATAAATATAATATACATATATACGCATATATAATCTGGTCATGGGTCAATATACATGTATAAATGCATGAAATGCATAAGAAATACGTTAATAAGATTTTCTTGGAATGCCATTGAAATCCATATGTCTTTTGGATAAACTTTATTAAATACGTATTTTTTTGAGACCCATGAACAGAAGATATAACAATAATACACATGGGGAATCAAGAATATAGACACCCCTAGTATTTCTATGAATAGAGTCATTTATGAATGTTGTGTATTTTCTCGTTTTGTTCGTGTCTTATAGATCATGCCAAAAAGAAAGAAGGGGTAACCTTAACATACCTGGACCGATTCTCTTGAAAATTCCTCTAACATAAATCTTTTATGATGAACACGTAACGTGGATTAAAGTAGGAAAAAATTCGTATGATATTCTTGAAAAGCATTGCACCGTACTCCCTTAGAATTGAAAAATCCCCCTGCCTTTACCTAGTATAACTTTGTATGAAATCTCACGTTTTTGGAATTTTTGAAGATCCATGAAAGCTTACGTTACAGAATTGTTGAAAGCTTACATTATTGAATTATGCAAGCTCACGTTATTGAAAGATGAAGGCTGCATATTATTGAATCCTTGGAAATCATAATTTAACATTTGATATATGCTAAAGTAGAGAAGCCTTTTAGTGAATGGATGTGGGCCCCACTTAATAAGGCTTATTTTGCCACATTTCAATTTGATTTGTGAGTCACTTAACTTGGAGGATGAGCTGCCACGTTGAGAAATTTAGCCTTTATCCAATTATTCCCTAATTATTTAGGTAATGTCCCATTACCCAATAATTAACCAATTACCCACATAATTAAAAATTATCTCAACTTACATAAAATACTACTCACTTTTAATATACCTTGTATACCTTACTATCATTTTCATGTGGTACCTTGTGTGGAATTAGTCCATAAATACCGAGTATTTTACCTCGGGCCGTATTTTATCCCGACATGCCAAACTTGGATGAAAATTCATTTTCTTTGACTTGCTTCTCCTCTCACCTTCACGAATTTACTTATCACTTATTTGAAATAGCATAATGCTTATAATCTCCAAATAATATTTTTCTTGGACTGATGTCAATTACCTTACGACAAATTCAACGTACAATACTACATGGTGCAACATTATCATAATTTGATACTGCGACGCGTAACATCATCATAAGGTAATATTGCAAGGCGTAACATCATCATGATATAATACTATAGGACGTAACATCATCGTAATTTAATATGCGTGACGTAATATCTATGTAATATTGCGGGGCATAACAAATTGACTTACGACGTACTCTTATGTACGAAAACAAGAGATGTAACATCATTCCCCCCTTTGGAACATTCGTCCTCGAATGTAGACTGATGCGTTGATCAGTCTCATAACCTATAGCTCTTACAAATACTTTACTACTATCCTTTCCATCTAGACAACTAATCTGTGAATAAATCCAAAGGCCAGGGCATTCCCCCCTTTATGCCTCTTTCTCACACCGCGACTTGTGGTCGGAATATTTTCAATCTCGTAATTTTTTCTACTTTATGTCCTGCAGCTTGTACGACTCTGTCCTTATATGTGTGCCTATGTGACTCTTCTCTCCTTTTTCCTTCATATTTTAGCCAATCTCTAGGCCTCACTTTGTGAACATATACAGAACTATGACAAGTTGTCCTTTAGAAAATCTGTAGGTGTACTAAAGTTTTTCGCTCAATACTTTGTCGAACTTATGACTATTGCTATATTTTGTTTCATAACCTCGGTTAGCTATGCTTATGGCTTTACTATATCTAAGTAGCTTATACCATACCACAACACTTACTTTGATTTATTATGACCAAATTCTGCTACCCAACTCTAGGTTACCCTCTCGATGCTTATCCTCTATGTATAAATTTAAGTCCCCTAATGCTTCCTCATTACTATTCATCTTAAGAATGACAGCCTAATCCCATCTTACACTTTGGAACATTCATCCATCTTTTGTTGTTTCACCTTAATATTGATCTATAATGTACCACTGATCACTTGAAACCTCTTATGTAATATATTGTCACTAGGGCTCACTTCTCATCAGGGAACATGTGGAGTTATTTGCCTGATCCACTTCGGGAGAATACTATACTTGAATAATTGTATTTTATAGCATCCCAACGTGATTCACCTTATGGGGGTATTTTAATCCTGTACAATTCATGTAATCCCTTCTCTTCGAATAATTACTCAATCGAAAGCCTAAATATCATCCTCTTAACATTTATCACAATTACACCCTTATTCTCCTACTAGAGCAACATTCCATATTCTAAATGCTCATAGTCTTAAACTCCTCCGAGTTCATTCAAGCTATACAGAAGATTCTAATCCTTACGGAAACTATCAACTCTCTTGTTCCTATGGAATTAATCCTGAGGCTTTACCAATTCTCTTTACCTTCTCAATCAGCTCTTCTCACCCTTACTCATGTCCACCTAAAACCTTGTTGTTCTACCATAATTTAGCTTGCGACCTACACATATCTATTTATAGTACTCACATCCTTTCTTTAACTTTCTAGCACCATTCATTTCCTTATGTGATTCTGGAACATCAAGAGAAACATCATGCCACCTCTATCTCTTCTGTACTTTCTTAGATAGACCTCTCAGTACCTGGAAATCATAGGGTGGAAGATATACTAGTAACAACGCTAATATCATTTATGGATACTGAATCACGATGCTTATAGACCTCTATCTTAAGTCTGGACTATTACCAAGATTCTGCAATTGAGTATCTCATACCTTCTCACCTTTACCTTACTTGCCTTAAAATCTCGCATCATATCTTTTATTTATTTCACGACCTCCCTTCCACATAGGTATAAATTACATCCACAACTTGAAGCTCTATTATAATACTTGCACCTCTAGTGCATACATAATCCGGTGGGAGCTTCATACTGACTTCTTATGAGCATGGTACTCTTCTAACTGGCTTTCTCGTAGAGCCGTTATAGAATATGATTGTTGTACTATCTCTCTTGTACCTCTGATATTAAGAGTGACTCTTCTATGTTCTCAATCACGGTTTCTATACTCATTGGGTTCTAATAATCAGACTCCTAATTCACTTAGCTACTGTAACTCTTTAGTTTCCTCTTCTATCTCAGTCTTTGAGTAGGCTTAAGTTATCTTCCGATCTGTGACTCAAGGTAGTAGTTATTACTTTATCCCCTCATGTACGATGTGGAACATCCATGATATAACCTTCTAGTAGTTCAAGCTTTGTGTGTGACGTGGACTCAATTATTATTTTTAACTTATGTTGGAATCTACTATAGTTGTATCATTGTCAACATGTATGCTGCATGGATAACACTCTGATATATAATGTATGTTCATAACGTAACTAACTCTGGGTCATAGATCGAAAAATTCCTTTCGTGCCTTCTCATCTTTCATTATAAGTAAGCAATTACCTTTCTTGGTCATTCTACCACTTGTTGCAAGAATACTTGGCTTATCTTAGTGTCCACATATATTAGAATTTTGTGTAACTCATATGATCTCGAATATTACTTTGGATTTTACTTCTTGTTCCTTAGTTACGGCAGGTGCCACTTTGTTATTGAGAGGATACAATGTCGTAGTGAGACTATTGTTCCAAGATCATTTCTTCTTTAGGTCATTATGCTTATGTTGATGCCTTCATCCTTATTTTTTGATCTAGTCTTTCATTGTAGCACTTAGGGGAGATCCTCTGACTCTTGTAAAAATGCGAGCTTATTACACTGTATACCCGATAGAATTTTTGATGTTCTTACTCGCTTATAATTATCCTTAGTCACTTAACTCCGTGCCCTTATGCTCGTCGGATTACTTTTGAACCCAAATTTTAATAGTCTCCCTAATGGAACTCTTTTTTTATTTACGTAACACTTATATTGTACCTTCAATTACCCCAACTCTTATCTGAATATTTCTCAAGGATTATGATGTCGTGTCTGAGAGACTGAATTTCCTATGTTGGGTTTTACTACGTTTATTTTGCATGATCTACTGATTTATGTGAGACCTCTTGTCTAGCCATAGCCAAGCTCTTTCTGGATCAATTACTAACTACTCGTTAGTCCATGCTCATATTTATATTCTGTGCAACCTCTCTTGGGTTATGTCCTTTGCCTTAACTTACCTCTTGTATTGGCTTCATATGTATCAATTGCCCATTCCCACTTATTTATCAATAACATCCTAGCCGGGAACCCTTACTGCCTCTCCCTGACACATGCTTGCATTGTTTCGTGGAGTCATAGTATATATGTATCATCTGAATAAATTTAATGTCACTCCTTTCGCCTTCTTACCACATTCTTCCTTTACTATTTTGCAGTTTCCTGAACCACTTAACTTCGACTTAATACCATATTGTAGGGGAGTAATAACATTTAATGCTACGAAGATTCACTTACAAATATTTTACCTCTTTATCTTCGGCGTCTTTTCACGTCCCCAATGACTCTTACTAGCTTTGCGGTAGCCCTTCTCTACTAGGGATAACTAAATTTCTTACGGGCGAGGGTGACACCTAGTGTAACTGGCACACTTAGTTCCTTAAGCTTAACTTTGTTCACAATTCTTTCTTTAGGGAAGCGTCTTCCTGAATGACCTTTAAAGGTTATTCTTCTATTATCTAATTTATCTTTTCTAGAACCTGATCTCTGAAATTCTCACGATGTCGACTATTATTGAATCCTTTGGTCCCTAAATCATGTTCGATTTATCTTGTTTACTAGCCTGTGCTGATTTCTATCACTATAGTGGTATAACTTAGCTTTCTAGTAATCACGTTGGAGTCACCAACTCATTTCTCGAAATAAGGATATGACTTTATGGCATGTACTCTTTTATAGTCTCAAAACCTTTCATCTCTTGTCTTTTCTTTCACTTGACCAAATACTGTGTCATCCTACTGTATTTTGATTTACCGTTATCACCTATTTATCATACCTTACTCATAATGTTGCATTTACTCTCTTCTTATTCTCCTGCTAATACTTCTGTCTATCGTATTATTCTGAAAACTTCAACAAAACAGTGTTTCACCTTTAACTCCCCTGGCTCAATTCACCATTTCAGGTTACTCTAACCCAAGTTGTATACTGATATCCCATCCTTCTCTTAAACCATATATGTTAGTTCCCATAGGGCATAACTGAGATGGGTTTAGCCAATTGTACATACCTCCACTCCTGTTGAAGGTAACTTAAAATCCTTTTATTTCTCTGCCCGACGTGGAAATTCGGATAATCTTTATTAACCAGGTAACTCGTACCCTTCTTCACCTTGCTTCTGTTACCTATTGAAACATATACTTTTACCTTCTGATACTCTTATGGCCTGCTATTCGCAGAGTATGTTAGATATTCCCGCCTTAGGGTAAGTGGGAAATTTGCACATCTAGTCTGCACGATCTAATAGGGTGTCAAATAGGGCCACGTTGTCAAGAATTGTCTCTCTGCTAATGCCCTTACTTGTTGTATTAGCCCTCTGTCTGGCTATAATTTTTCTAATTGAAAGCATCTCTATATCATTAGAAAACGTAAGCTTTGGCTCGAACTCTTATGACTCAGCTCTATAGCACGATTGGATTTGAAAGAAAGGTCACAAACTCTTAAATTCCTTGTAGCTTCCTATTTATATAATGTGGTGCACAACACATCTATAAACAAGGCTCTACAAGACATGACTTATAGACTCCCTAGGATTGAACTGCTCTGATACCAAGTTTGTCACGCCTTGAGCCTAGGAAGTGTGGCCGGCACTCGGTTCCGTACTCAGCCCGAGCATACCACTCTATAATTGTAGACTCTGGAGGGGTAAACCTCAACTTAGCCGATGAGTCCATATTCTGAATAGTCTAAAGATAACATCTCTCTCATCTATAGGTTCAACATCTGAAAATAATGTCTTTCTTATCTGAGGGTAAACATACCCAAAAGCTCATATATATAACTGTGCAGGCTGACGAGGCCTCCATGAACATCTAATGATATACAAAATATACATGGCTTGTCTACAAGCCTCTAGAGATAACTGAACTGTATCATGGTCGGGACCGGGCCTCGACCTACCCATCTAGACCTGGTAACTCCGAGAAAGTGGAGCTTACCAACCAAGCTGATGGTTTACTCTGTCTACTGGGAAGGTCCATCCACTTGTCTAGCAGGACCTGCAGGCATGAAATGCAGCGTCCTCAGGAAAAGGGATGTCAGGACGAAATAATGTACCGAGTATGTAAGGCAACAGGATAACTAAAAACAGAAAGTAACTAGGAGTCAAAGATAATGTGAAGATATGCGTGCCTACAGATACTAACTCAACTCTCTTAATATATTAAGTAAAATAGTTGTCTGGCCTTAAAAGGCTCGGTATGTGTAACTACCCTGCCGTAGTAGGCTCACTCCCAGGCACTCGACCATAGTATGCTCGGTATATAATTCACCATTTGATCATAGGTTTCCCAATAGGGGCCTGCCTATCGATTATAGCTCGATTATATATATATATATATATATATATATATATATATATATATATATATATATATATATATATATATATATATATATATATATATATATATATATATATATATATATATATATATATATATATATATATATATATATATATATATATATATATATGAATATGAAGTCCCGATAAGGGAGAATATTGTAACTTATGTCTCACTGTCAAACACATGTAGTTACTAAATCATGCCAAATGATAGAAAGGTTTAGCCTTAACATACCTTATCACAATCTTTTAAATCACCAAGTTTAACTCGCCTCTATGCACCTTAACCTACAATAATGACAATAATACTATCCTTAAGTTAGGAAAGGTACAACTATCGCACAATGAACAACAAGTTTATTTTGTATAAAAATGTGCAACATCTCCCCTATAATCCTTACTTCCTCCAAATGCAAGATAACACCAATGACACAAGAACACAACAATATCAACATATATACATTATTTTCCAACCTTATATACACCAAAAATACTACAAAATTGCCCAACACACCCCAATCCCTTCATACACAAAACGACCACTGTAGTAGTGACAAACAACCCGAAAATATTATAACAAACGACCAGCCCTCCACCCTGAATATATCTGATGTTTCTCCACACCCTTCCTCCTCCAAAACTCTAGTAAAACACGCAGCCCAACAACAATACAAAACAGTCCACAAAATAGTCTGCTACAAGTGAATAACTTGAACTCACGGCTTCCGATCACCGTCCCATGTGTTCTTACAACTATACAATGACTTACCTTGAATTTACAACAGAAAAAATGGATGAAATAGAGAAGTAAACATTCCTTATTTTTTGGATAACTGAGCTCCTATATTGGTTCTTCAAACTTTAGGTTTTACCTCCAATTATAACTTGAAAGGGAGAGAAATCAATTAGGGTTTGTGGGTAATATTTGGGAGGATTTTTGCAGAGCTTATGTCTGGTTTATATGACCTATTTTTAGACTAATATATGAATAAAATAGGCATTTAAAAGTCCTATTTGGACGACCCGAAATGGCTTATTTTTGGGCTTTCATTTAAGCAAGTAGGCGACACACCTACTTGTAACCTAGCAACCTGCCCAGTTTCGGAAAATGCCCATATCTCTCCACTCCTATGTCATATTGACAAACAATTTAGTGCATTAGAAAGTAGACTTATAGAACTTCAATTTGATGGGCAGAACACCCCATAAATCTAAGTATATTGGGAGAAAATCGCAGTTACATCGAACCCAAAGTTTCAGTAAAACTTATGAACGTAACTTGTGATGACTTTTATCGACTTTTGTTCCACGACTCGCTTGACTTCAAAACATAACACACAACTATCATAAGACTAAGCTAATTCATAACATAACCTCCTTATAAGGTTAAGCACCCTATTCTCACCCCAAAAGTACATGCTATAACATTCCCAACTTCTCGGCTTTTGACGAAATATTGTTTTCTTCAATTTATTTAGCTTCTGAACCTTCCAACCTTCTTTGTACTAGTTGTTCATAATCTTCAATATTTGTAACCTCCACATTAACATGATTAACTAACTTTGTAAACTTTTCAAAGATGATTTCATTTCTGAGCTTACATCAATCGACTTACTACGTACTCTCACGTACGAAAACATAGGGTGTAACACATTTATTGAAGAACATTTCTCAGTATTAAACACACGACCGTCGCAGAGAATCTTGGCATTCATGACTTGCCATTACGTATTCATCAATGGCCCCCATTATTGTCATTTAAGAGGGCCTTGATCAATAACCATTGAGTGATTGTTGCCTTGAGAGGTTGTACTTGCTTTCATTTGTTGTTGCACTTGGTTGCTATATATCATTGCCATGAAATTTTTGGAAGATTTTATATCTGATTTACTTGAACTTGAAACTGTATAAAACTGATTTGACTTAAACTACCAGATTTGAAAGCATGCCTATTCTTTAATGAAATTTCTGAAAATGAACTATAACTGTATAGCTCATCACTATCTTTAGTTCCTTATTTATTATTGTTACTTACTGAGTTAGATGTACTCACATTACTCCCTATACCTTGTGTGCAGATCCAGGTGTTCCCGGACACAGTGGACATTGATCTCGTGTGTGATTGAGTATCGGATATTTGCGAGGTAGATGCCGGTGTTCGCAGTCCTTGTCTCTCCTTCCTTGTTATATTTTCTTTCCTGTATTGGTATTCTTACAATGATTCTTGTAGACACTGTTTCTAGACAGTCTGTTTATATGCTCATGACATAGTGACACCCGATGTTGGGCTATTTTTTGCAGTTATGTTTTGGGTGTACCCCATTTTTATGAAAAACGCCAGTTATTGTAAATGCCTTAATTCATATTTTGTTAAATGTTGAGAGTGTTTTAAAATGTCGGCTTGCTTAGTACCATGATAGGCGCCATCACGACGGGTTAGGTTTTGAGTCGTGACAAGTTGGTATTAGAGCCTAGGTTACATAGGTCTCACGAGTCATAAGCAGTTTTAGTAGAGTCTTGCGGATCAGTACGGAGGTATCTGTATTTATCTTCAAGAGGCTGCCGAACCCTTAGGAAACTTCACATCTTTGAATTCTTGTCGTGCAAATCTGTTAATTCTAGTAACTAAACTTTTGTCATTTTATTCTCTCACAGATGGTGAGGACACGTGCTACAGGGCAAGATGGAAAACTACAAGTACCACCAGTCAGGGCCACGAGAGGCCGTGGTAGGGGCAGAGGTGCAGCTCGCACAACAGTTAGCATAGCACCTGCAAATCCACCAATTGCCTAGTTTAGGATCAAGTCCCAGTTGTGGATGCACCAGCAGGATCAACTTAGGGACCAATTGTGCATATTGTGATTCTAAGCCTTAAGAAGGCCTTAGCTAAGATTTTGACCGTGTGCACCATTCTTGCTTAGGCGGTCTCTATTCCGTCCATAACAGCCACTTCTCAGGCTAGGGGAGGCACTCAGATTCCAATCGCCTGTACTCTCGAGCAGGTGACGCAGGGACTCCTGACACCGGGGCACTACCAGCCCAGCCGGTGGCAGCTGCTCAGGCCCATATGATTCCTGCTATGACTGATGATGAGTTGCGGAGACTAGAGAGGTTTTCTAAACTTCAGCCTCCATCTTTCAGCAGGGCAGAGTTAGAGGATGCATAGTATTTCTTGGACAGATGTTAGAGGATCCTCCTTACAGTAGGTATTCTGGAGACCAACGAGGTCTCGTTCACCACTTTTCAGTTTTCTAGAGCTGCCTTCACCAGGTGGGATGCTTATGAGAGACGTAGGCCTGTAGGTGTAGTGCCACTTACATGGAAGGACTTCTCTGTTCTTTTCTTGGAGAAGTATGTGTTGCAGTCTCACAGAGAGGAGTTGCATAGGTAGTTTGAGCATTTGTGTCATGATGATATGACTGTGACGCAGCACGAGATGAGGTTTTCTAAGTTGGACCATCATGCGATTTGGTTGGTTCCCACTGATAGGGAGAGGATCAGGAGGTTTGTCAATGGTCTCACATTTCAGCTATGGGTGTCTGGTGCAACTTTTGAGGAGGTTGTTGACAGTGCTTGGGATATAGAGCTTGTTCACCGCCAGGAGCAAGTTAAGAGGGAGGCCAAGAGGTCTCGTGGATAAGGTAGTTTTGGTGGTGTTCCTTCTGGAGGTTATTTCCACCATAGTAGAGGCCATCCTTTCAGACATGCTCAGACGGCTCGTCCAGTTCACTATGGTGCATCATCTGGCCATGGTTCTCACAGTTATCAGTAGGGCCATTCATATCTCGGTTCCCTCCCACGCAGAGTTCGTCTCGTGCTCCATCAGGTCAGGGTTCGTCTATGCCAGGTTCTTCTACCAGTTATCCCGGTGTTGGGGGCTCCCTTCAGTCCCCACCACCTGTATCGAGGAGTTGCTATGAGTGTGGAGAGTTTTGTCATATTAGGAGATAATGTCCCCGCCTAGTGGGAGGTCTAGCTTAGTAGAAGAACCAGCCTATGACTTCAGCACCAGTTACTTTACCACCCGCCCAACTAGTTCAGAGTGGAGCTCAGTTGGCTAGGGGTTTCCCAAGATGAGGAGGCTTATCAGGTGGCAGTCAGGCCCATTTCAATGCACTCCCTGCCAGTCCAAATGATGTTGCTTTAGACATAATGATAACAGGTATTGTCTCAGTATATCACCGAGATACTTCTATATTATTTGACCCTAGCTCCACCTATTCATATGCATCCTTGTATTTTGCTCATAATCTGGATATGCCTCATGAGTCTTTAGCTTCATCTATTCATGTATCTACTCCGGTGGACGATACTATTATTATGGATCCTGTGTATCCGCTTTGTGTAGTGACTATTGGGAAATTGAAGACTAAAGTTGACATTTTGCTGCTTAGTATGGTTGATTTTAATGTGATATTGGGTATGAATTGGTTGTCTCCCTATCATGCTATTTTAGAATACCACACTAAGACCATAACGTTGGTGATCCCGGGGTTGCCTCTGATTGAGTGGCGAGGTTCTTTAGACTATTTCCCTAGTATAGTGATTTTATACTTGAAGGCCAAGCGGATGGTTGCGAAGGGTTGTTTATCTTATTTGGCCTTTGTGAGGGATGTTAGTGTTGGGACCCCTACTATTGATTCTGTTCCGGTGGTGAGAGATTTCCGGATGTGTTTCTTGCAGACATGTCGGGCATGTCGCTGGACGGAAATATTGACTTTGGTATTGACTTGGTTCCAAGCACTCAGCCTATTTATATTCCTCCATACCGTATGGCACCGGCTGAGTTGAAGGATTTAAAAGAGCAGCTTTAGGAACTCGTTGAGAAGGGGTTTATTAGACCTAGTGTGTCACCTTGGGGTGTACCAGTTCTGTTCGTGAAGAAGAATGATGGCTCTATGGGAATGTGCATTGATTATAGGTAGTTGAACAAAGTCATAATCAAGAACAAGTTCCCTTTGCCTTATATTGATGATCTGTTTGACAAGATTCAGGGAGAGAGGGTGTTCTCAAGATTGATTTGGGGTCTGGGTATCACTAGTTGAAGATTCGGGACTCGTACATTCTTAAGACAACTTTCAGGACCCATTATGGTCATTATGAGTTCCTTGTGATGTCTTTTGGACTGACGAACGCCCCAATAGCGTTCATGCATTTGATAAACAGTGGGTTTCAACCTTATCTTGACTGGTTTGTTATTGCATTCATTGATGATATCATGGTGTACTCTTGTAGCCAGGAAGAGGACCCCGAACATTTGCAGATTGTGTTGCAGCGGCTGAGGGAGGAGAAATTTTATGCTAAGTTCTCCAAGTGTGAGTTTTGGCTCAGTTAAGTGGCGTTCTTGGGGCACGTGGTGTCCATTGAGGGTATTCAGATGGATCCGAAGAAGATAGAGGCGGTTCAGAGTTGGCCCAGACCATTCTCAACTACGAAGATTCATAGCTTTTTTGGTTTGACTGTTATTACCGTCGGTTCGTGTAGGGTTTCTCATCTATTGCATCGCCCTTGACCAAATTGATCCAAAAGGGTGCTCCTTTCAAGTGGTCGGATGAGTGTTAGGCAAGCTTTCAGAAGCTCAAGACCGCCTTGACCACAACTCTAGTTCTAGTTTTACCATCAGCTCCAGTTCTAATTTGACCACATCTTTCAGAAACCTTTATATATTGCTATGTGAGTTTGAGATCATCTATGTGACTCAGAAGACAGTCAAGGGGCAAGCATTGGCTGATCATTTGGCAGAGAATCCCGTAGATGGAGAATACGAAACATTGAAGACATATTTTCCTGATGAGGAAGTGTCATTTGTAGGTGAATATATTCCCGAAATATATGACGGTTGGAGAATATTCTTCGACGGAGCAGAAAACTTCAAGAGAGGGGCATCAAATCTGTTTTGGTATTAGAAACCGGTCAACATTATCCGGTATTCGAAAAACTCAGGTTCCCGTTTACCAACAATATGGCGGAATATGAGGCATGAATCTTGGGACTGAGAATGGTCATCAACATGAATGTTCAGGAGTTGCTGGTAATTGGAGTGTTACGCCCCGCAATATTACGTCGATATTACGATCTGTAGTATTATATTACGATGATATTACGTCCTACAGTATTATATTACGATGATGTTATGCCTTGCAATATTATATTACGATGATGTTATGCTTTGTGGTATTATATTAGGACGATGTTGCACTCTGTAGTATTATACGTGAAATTGTCGTAAGATAATTGACCTCAGTTCAAAGAAAAGATTATTTGGAGATTATAAGCATTATGCTATTCAAGCAAGTAATGAGTAAATTTGTGAAGGTGAGAGAGGAAGCAAGTCAAAGAAAATGAATTTTCATCCTAGTTTGGCATGTTGGGATAAAATACGGCCCAAGCTAAAATACTCGGTATTTATGGACTAGTACCATACAAGGTACCACACGGCCATAATAGTAAGGTATATAAGGTGTGTTAAAAGTGAGTAGTATTTTAAATAATTTGAGATAATTCTTAATTATATGGGTAATTATTTAATTATTGGATAGTAAAATATTATCAAGTGAATCAAGAGATTAGTGATTAATTAATAATGGATTTGGATAAGGTTTGAACCATACTAACGTGGCATCCAAAGACTGTATATAATGTGACTCTAGAATTTACATGAAATGTGGCAAAACTTGAAAAATGTTTTGGCCAACTAAGACACAAGTGGGACTCACCCCACACTTAGTAAAAGACTACTCAAAAATAAATAGAATTATTATTTTTGAATTAGAACACAAAGGATTCCAAACGTTAGCAAGATTCCAAACGTTAGCAACATGAATTCAACAAGACTTTAACGAGATGTTTTGAAACGAAAATTCCTAACGAGATTTCTTAGCATCTTAAGCAACGTGAGGTTTTGCGATTCTAAGGGAGTAAAGTACAACCTTTCCCAAGAATATCATACGGATTTTTCCCTACTTCAGGTGTGTTAAGGCTATCCCTTCTTTCTTTTTGTATTATTCATAGAAATATTAGATATGCTTATGTTCTAGATTCTTCATGTGTCATATTATTCTATAATCTGTTCATGAGTCTCAAAAAATACGTAAGTTAAAAAAAGTTTACTTTATGATATTATTCAAAAGCATAATGGTCTTATGACACTCCAAGAGATTTTATTGACGTACTTTTCATACATTACATACATGTATATTGTGTGTGTGTGTGTGTGTGTGTGTGTGTGTATATATATATATATATATATATATATATATATATATATATATATATATATATATATATATATATATGGTATTATGGGAAAAGGTTACGGCGTTATATACGCACCACCACCTGATCAGCTGGTATACGTTGATGATTTGCCCACAATGGCCGAGATGATATGATGGGATGCCCTCAGAAGCTTGATGATGTTATGAACACATATACCCATGCATGGTATGACATTTATACGTATATGCATGACATAAAAAAGGAAATGATTTATAGATCTATGCAAACATACATGTCGAGTCTTTTACTCCATGTTTCTCTCATGATTAATATGTACTGATTTTCATTCCTTATATACTCGGTACATTATTTGTACTGATGTCCCTTTTGCCTAGGGACGCTGAGTTTCATGCTCGCAGGTCTCAATAGATAGGTCGAGATCCCTCCAAGTAGGCTATCAACTCAACGAAATATGTTGGTGCGCTACATTTGCTTTGGAGTTGCTTGTTTGGTTAGTATAATTTAGACGTGTATTATTTGGTATGGCGGGACTCTGTCTCGACTATTACAAAAATTATGTATTCTTAGAGGCTTGTAGATAGATGTCATGTATGTAAAAGATTGTATGTCCTTGTCGACCTATGTTCAGTGTGCGGGTGGTTATTTTGACATTATAGGCCTGTATGTCTTATGTATAAGTTGATATCACATGTTGTATTCTACTTATCTCATAGTAACCTTTCGGCTCAGTTATCTATGATAGTATGACATTAAAAGATACATTATGTTGGTAATCGGTTGAGTAAGGTACTGGGTGCCCGTTGCGACCCGTCGGTTTGGGACGTGACAAAAGTGATATCAGAGTAGTTCTGTCCTAGGGAGTCTACAAGTCGTGTCTAGTAGAATCATGTTTATGGGTGTGTCGCACGCCACACTTATAAGTAGGAGGCTATACTGCATTTTGGATTGTCACTCTTTCTTCTTACTCTTGATCATGTAGTAGAGATCAGTTGTAAGAATTCAAATTTCTAACTTCTATTTTATTCGTAATAAGATGATACATACGTCCAGAAAGACGATTAGTAAAAGACATGGCTATGGAAGAGGTGAGTAAGAGGAACTCAACTTTGCATCATGCTTATAATAAGTAAATGTGAGGTCTTCAGTAGATCATGTGCGTACTGAAAGGTGTAAGCCTCTTGATAAGGAACCTTGAGGCAAGAATACCCATCCACCTTAATAGTGAAAGACAATGAGAGATTCAGAAGATAAATACAAATTTCGACAAGCAAAAGAAGAAAGATGAAGAAGAGTACGAGGTGCCAATTAATGAAGGTTAACAGTGTTTATAATTCAGACATAGGAGTATAAGTTTTTTGAGTTATATTCAACAGTAATAGAGGTATGTACAATTGGCCATACCCATCTCAGTTATGCCCTATGGGGGCTAACAGGTGTAGCTTAAGAAAATGAAAGAATATCAGGATCCGACTGGGAATAGAGTGACCCAAAATGGTGGATGAATTGTAACGTTAGTTGAAATTGCCGAAGGATATTGCAAATGTGCTAATAGAATGATCAAAATAATTCAGAAGATAGGCATTGAAAGCCTGGAAGGGATAAATATTACCTTAGTGTGACTCTTGTCCCTAGTAGAGAGAGGACGTTGAGCAACCCTAAGAGACGATGAATGAAGCAAGAAGAGCTAAAAGCGAAAGAATGTCGTGTTGAAGTTTTCACAATAAAGGGGATGCGCAAAAATATTAGTAGAGTAATGAGAAGAGAGATAAGGAATAATTATGAATGAGATGTTATACATGGATGACAACGGTAAAGTGTTACAAAACCTATAGTCAAATGAAGAAAAAGACGAAAGGTGATAGGCCTTAAGACTACAAAAGAGTATAAACCATACAGTCATATCCTCATTTCGAGAAATAAGTTCGCGACTCTAACGTGATTAATAGAAGGAAAAGTTAGACACCGGAGTAATAAAAAATTAGTATGCACTAGTGAACAAGATAAACTAAACATGAATTAGGAATTGAGTGATTTGAAAGTAGTCAGCATCATGAGAGTTTCAAATTTCGTTCCGGCGATAATAGAATGGACAACAGAAGAAGATCATGAATTCAGAGACTGGTCATTTAGGAAGACTCTTTCTTAAAGTAAGCGATGTGCGCAAAATTAAGCTTAAGAGACTGTATGTGCCAATTATAGTAATTGTCACCACACGAGTAAGGAATTTCGTTAACCTCAGTACAGAAGGATTACCGCAAAGAGAGTAAGGATCATCAATGATGTGAAAGGGCACCGAAAATGAAAAGGTAGAACATCTATAGGTAGATTGTCATAGCTTCAACTCTTAGTAATTCCCCTAAAGGGGGAATATGGAATGACGTGACATTACATCAGAATTAATTGGTTCTAATAGTTATAGAATGGTAAAGGGATAATGTGATAAAACAAAAAGGGATGAGATTGCACTTATTCAAAGCCTACAGATATACTATTATACCAGAGCATTGTGCAAACACGGCGTCAGGGAAAGGAAGAAAAGGTTCATGCTCGAGATATTGTTGATTAATAAGGAGCTAGTGTGAGAGGTAAGGTAAGACAAAGTAAATGACCCAAGAAAGATTACGCATAATATTGATATGTGAATAGGCTTAGTTGATTCAAGAAGAGCCTAGATATGGTTAGATAAGAGAATACAGACAAATCAACAGATCGTGCAAGATAAACATAGGGAATCCCAATATGGGGAATTCAACCTCACAGTTATAACATCGTGATCCTTGAAAAATATCCATATAGGAGTTGGGGAAGTTAAAAAGGTACCGTATGTGTGTTACGAAAATAGAACAAAGTTCCCCTGTGAAGATAATCAAAATATTAGTTCAGGAGTAACCCTACAAGCACAAGGGCATGGAAATAAATAACTACGGGTAATTATAGGCGAGGAAGAACATCAAAATTTCCGTTAGGCATACGATGTGATAAGCTCGCAGCCTTACAAGAGTCAGAGGATCCCCCCTAAGTACTACAATGAAATACTAGTTGAGGAAATAAGGAAGAAGGCTTCAACCAAAGCACAACGACCTAAAGAGGAAATGGCCGTGTAACAACAGTCTCACAACAACATTGGAAGCACTCCAAAGGAAAGTGGAACCTACTGTGGCTAATGAATGAGAAGTAAAATTAAAAGTAATATTCGAGATCATATGAGTTGCACAAAAACTCTGGCATGTGTGGGCATTAAGATAAGCTAAGCATGGACGCAACACAAGGGCAGAAAGACTATAAAAAGTAATAGCTTACCTTGAAAGAAATCTAAGATGGAACAAAAGAAATTATTCGATCAATGATCCGGATTTGGTTATATTATGAATGCACTTAAGGGTTCGGAGTTTTATACATGCAGCATATACAGCCGTAGAAGATTCTGGTATACGTTAAAAGAAAGAATTGAGCCCAGGTCATAAGCGAAGGATTAAATTGTTAAAGGATTGCATCATGGATATTTCTCAGCTCCCATGAAAGGCTAAATGTAATAACTAATACCATGAACCACAGATCGGGAGGTAGCTTAAGCCTACATAAAGGCTGATCAAAATAAGAAGGAAACTAAAGAGTTACATCAATGAAGTAAATTAGGAATCTGATTATTGGACCCAGAAAAATATAGAAATAGTGATTGAGAACATTACAGGATCACTCTTAATAGCAGAGGTACCAAAGAGATAGTACAACAATCATATTCTATAATGGCTCTACGATAAAGTAGTTAGAAGAATTACTAGCCTCATAAGAAGTCAGTATAAAACTCTCACAGAATTGTATATGCCCAGAAGTGAAAGTATTATAATAGATCTTCAAGATGTGAACACGAATTATACCTATGTGGAAGGGAAGTCATGAAAAAGATAGAAGATACGATGCAAGATTTTAAGGTAAGAAAGGTAAAAGGGAACAACATACAAGATACTCAACTGCAGAAGGTCGTGAATAGTCCATATGGCAGATAAAAGGTTAGAAGCGTGGGGATTCAGTATCCAGGAATGATAACTGCGTCGTCAGTGGAATACATCCCAACATATGGTTTTAAGTACCGAAAGGTCTAACTAGAGAGTCAAAGAAGAGGTAGAGAGGATCCAGTGTCTCATTTGATGTTCCAGAAAATGCATGGGAATTAATCGCAAGCTAAAATATGATAGAATGACAACGTTTTAGAAGGACAAGAGTAAGGATAAGGATAAGGCAAGTGAGAAGGTGACGAAAACGAATAAGTCCTTGGGATTAATCGTGTGAAAACAAAGGAGCTGATGGTTCCTCTAAGTTAGATAAAGCTCAATATAGCTTGAATGAACTCAAATGAGTCTAAGACTAATATCATTTAGAAGAGATAGAATGTTGTAGAATGAGGGTGTGATTATGATAGATGAAGGATGACATTTGGGCCTTCGATTGAGTAATGGTCTGACGAAAAAAGGAATTTCATGAATTGGATAGGATTAAAATAGCTACGTAAGTTGAGTCACATTAGGATGCTATGAAATACGATTATGGAAGTATAATATCGTATCACCCATGTAGATCAGAAAAATCACTTCAAATATTCCATAATGCAACGTAAGCCCTAGTGGCAATATATTATGTAAGAAATTTCAAGTTATCAATGGGTGATTGTAGATCAACATCGAGGAGAATCAATAATGGATGGGTGAAAGATCCAAAGTACAAGATGAGATTGGGCCATCAGTCTTAAGATGAATAGTAATGAAGAAGCGTTAAAGGATTTAGCTTTATACATATAGGATAAGCAACGAGAGTAACCTGGAGTTTGGTAGCAGACCTCAGTAACGATAAATCGAAGTAAGAATTTAAGTATAGTATGACCTATCTTGATGCAGTAACGTCATACGGATGGATAAACGGATCCATGGAATAAGGTATAGCAATATTCATAAGTTCAACAAAGTACCGAGTGAAGAACATCAGTATACCTATAGATGCCCAGAGGGACATCTTTTCAAGCTCTATATATGTTCACAAAGTAAGACCTAGAGATTGGCTAAACGCTAGAGGAAAAAGGAGAGAAGAGTCGCATAGGCGCACTTACAAGGTGAAAATCATACATGCTGCATAAAAGAAGGTAGCAATAGTTAAGAGATTGGAAGGATTCCGGCCACAAGTCGTTGCATGAGAATGAGGCCTAAAAGGGGAAATGCCCTGGCCTTTGGATTTATTTACAGAACAATTGCCTAAATGGCAAGGAGAGTATTAAGGTATTCACAAGAGCTATAAGTTATAAAAATGATAAGAGCATCAGTCAACATTCGAGGATGAATATTCCAAAGGAGGTAATGATGTTATGCCACGCAATATTACGTTTCACAGTATTATATTACGATGATGTTACGTCTACAGTATTATATTACGAAGATGTTACTCCTTGCAGTATTACATTATGATGATGTTACGCTTCGCAGTATTATATTACGATGATGTTACACCTTGTAGTATTATACGTGAAATTGTCGTAGGATAATTGACCTCAGTTCAAGGACGAGATTATTTAGAGATTATAAGCATTATTTCTATTTCAAGAAAGTGATGAGTAAATTCGTGAACGTGAGAGGGGAAGCAAGTCATAGAAAATGAATTTTCGTCCAAGTTTGGCATGTTGGGATAAAATATGGCCCGAGCGAAAATACTCAGTATTTATAGACTAGTACCATACAAGGTACCACATGGCCATAATAATAAGGTGTATAAGGTGTGTTAAAAGGGAGTAGTATTTTAAATAATTTGAGATAATTCTTAATTATATGGGTAATTGGTTAATTATTGGATAGTGGAAGATTATCAAGTTAATCAAGAGATAAGTGAATAATTAATAATGGATTTGGATAAGGTTTGAACCCCCTTAACGTGGCAGCCAAAGACTTTATATAATGTGACTCTTGAATTTACATGAAATGTAGCAAACCTTGGAAAATATTTTGGCCAATTAAGCCACAAGTGGGGCCCACCTCACACTTAGTAAAAAACTTCTCAAAAATCAATAGAATTATGTTTTTGAATCAGAACACAAAGGATTCCAAATGTTAGCAAGATTCCAAACTTTAGCAACATGAATTGAACAAGACTTCAATGAGATGTCTGGAAAGGAAAATTCCTAACGAGATTTCTTAGCATCTTAAGCAATGTGAGGTTTTGTGATTCTAAGGAGTACAGTGCAACGTTTCCCAAGAATACCATACAAATTTTTCTTACTCCAGGTATGTTAAGGCTATCCCTTCTTTCTTTTTGCGTGATCCATATGATACAAATGAAACGGGCAAATGCACAATTTTCATACATAACTCTATTCATAGAAATATTAGAGATGTTTATGTTCTTGATTCCCCATGTGTCATATTATTCTATCATCTGTTTATAGGTCTTAAAAATATACATAAGTTGAAAAAACTTTACTTTATTATATTATTCAAAAGCATAATTGTCGTATGACACTCCAAGAGATTTTATTGACGTACTTTTCATGCATTGCATCCATGTACATTGACCCATGACCAGATGACGTTATATACACGTATATATGTATATATATGTATATGGGATAAGGGAAAAGGTTACGGTATTATATACGCACCACCACCTGATCAGCTGGTATAAGTTGATAATTTGCCCACAGTGGCCGAGATGATATGATGGGATGCCCTCAGAGGCTTGATGATATTATGAACACATATACCCATGCATGTATGACATTTATACGCATATGCATGACATTAAAAAAATGAAATGATTTACAGAGCTATCCAAACATACATGCCGAGTCTTTTACTCCATGTTTCTCTCATGATTATTATTTACTGATTTTTATTCCTTACATACTCGGTATTTTATTTGTACTGACGTCCCTTTTGCTTGGGGACGCTGTGTTTCATACCCACAGGTCCTGATAGACAGGTCGAGAGCCCTCCAAGTAGGCTATCAGCTTAGCGAAAGATGTTAGTGCGCTCTATTTGCTTCAGAATTGCTTGTTTGGTTAGTATGATTTAGACGTGTATTATTTGGTATGGCGGGACTTTGTCCCGACCTTTATAAAAATTATGTATTCTTAGAGGCTTACAGACAGATGTCATGTATGTAAAAGATTGTATGGCCTTGTCGACCTATGTTCAGTGTATAAGTGGTTATTTTGTCCTTATAGGCCCGTATGTCTTATGTATAAATTGATATCACATGTTGTGATCTACTTATATCATAGTAGCCTTACGGCTCAATTCTCTATGATAGTATTGCATAAAAAGATACGTTACGTTGGTACTCGGTTGAGTAAGGTACCAGGTGCGCATCAATTTGGGTCGTGACACGGAAATTCTGATCTACTGGTACACCAGGTACTAGGAGAGTGGGATACCAAGAACACTAAACAATTGTCATACTTGCACTATGTACAAGAATTGATCAAGAGGTTCACAAAGATAGAATTCAAACATGTTCCAAAGATTCAGAATGAGTTCGCAAATGCATTAGCCACCTTGTCTTCCATGATACAACATCTAGACAAGAATTTCATCGATCCTATCCCAATAGGAATTCATAAGCAGCCAGCTTATTGTGCTCATGTTGAAGAAGAGTTTGACGAAAATCCATGGTTCCACCATATCAAGGAATACTTAGAAAAGTGAGAATACCCAGAGAATGCTACACATCTCAGAAGTGCATGCTTCGAAGAATGGCCAACCATTTCTTTCAAAGTGGAGGAATTTAGTATAAAAGGACTCTTGATTTAGCCTTGTTTCAATGCATCAATACCACGGAGGTATCTAGATTACTTAAAGAAATACATGCCAGAACTTGCGGACCTCACATGAACGGTTTCATTTTGGCCAAAAGATATAAAGAGCCAGGTATTTCTGGATGAATATGGATACAGACTACGTCAAATATGTTCAAAAGTCTCATCAATGCCAAATACATCCAAATATGATTCGAGTGCCGCCCAACGAACTCAATAGCCTTTGTCTATTGGGGCATGGATGTCGTCGGTCCAATTGAACCCGCTGCTTCAAATAGAGATATGTTCATATTGGTGGCTATAAACCCTTTCACAAAATGGTTTGAAGTTGCTTCTTATAAGGTTGTGACTAAGAAGGTCGTAGCAGATTTTGTCCGAGATCACATTGTTTGTCAATTTGGAGTACCTGAGTCAATCGTTACTGACAATGCAGCCAATCTCAATAGTGATTTGATGAAAGCTATGTATGAAACATTCAATATCAAGCATCAAAATTCTATAGCATACAAGACGCAAAAGAATAGAGTCGCAGAAGCCGCCAACAAACACATCGAGAAGATATTGTGGAAAATGGTGGACATCTACAAGCATTGGCACGAGAAGCTGCCATTTGCTATGCTTGAGTATCGCATCACAATTCGTACGTCAACTGGGGCAACTCCTTATCTACTCGTCTACGACACTGAAGCCATTATTCCTGCTGAAGTGGAGATTCCCTCCTTAAGAATCATACAAGAAGCCGAGCTTAGTGACACAGAATGGATACAAAACCAATACAAACAATTGGCTCTCTATGCCGATAAGAGAATGAACGTGGTATGTCATAGTCAACTCTACCAAAATAGAATTTAAAGGGTTTTCAACAAAAAAGTTAGATCGAGGCAATTCACATCGGGGTAATTGGTGCTGAAATGAATCTTCCCACACTAGGATGAAGCAAAGGAGAAATTCTCACCCAACTGGCAAGGTTCTTACATGATTCATCGAGTACTAACACGATGAGTACTTATACTGACAAAGATAGATGGAGAGATATGGCCAGAACCTATCAACTCGAACACAGTCAAGAGATATTATTGTTGCGACCAAACGCACACGTAGGTATATGCGGTCGTCAAGTAATAAAGTGACTAAAAGTCGGATGTCGATCTCACAAGGGCTTGTGATTGACTATTAACTAAATTAGACTATCCTAATTATATAAATAAGGATTATACCCAAAGTAGTGATGCAAAAGTAATTAAATTAAAAAGAAAATAACTAATGAACTATAAACAAAGGAAGAACATATTTTAATATAATCAATGTGATGAAAATAATATAGGGTTATGGGCTATCTAACATTCCTATTGTATTCTTCAATCAAATTTACTAACTAATTTATCTAGTTTATTGGTGTTAATATTGCTCATAAGAATCTGTCGAGTTCTTACTTACCTATTCAAGCTAACCTAATACCTATATGTCTTTGGAATTAGAACTAATAAGAATGTATTTATAATTCCTGTAAATCAATCAAGCAAGGCACTCAGGTATATGTCTATCCTATCCGCGAATTTGTTCACCGATGCCCAGGTTCAAGAACTTGCTATACTCAATCCTATATGCAATCTAGAATTTCCACTTTCGAGTTCAACTCTAGATTTGTAGATAGTATTCAATTGGTGATCAAGCAATCAAATAATTAACCGCAGGATTGAATAAATAAAGTAATATGATAAATCAATAAGGCAAAATCGATATCCAAATAACAATAGTCATGAAAGAACCACAACCCTAGAACGTAGCTCCAAATAGACATGGTAGCAAAACAACAAATCATACAAAGAAACATAAAAATTACTAAGTTTGGTCGAAGAAAAGAAGAAACCCGGCCAACACAGCGGCTCTTTGCTCTCCCTAGGTTGAATTTACTTCAAAAAGTGTGTTAGATGACCTAAAAGAGGCGTTTTTGGCCGGTATATTGCGTAAAAAATCGTGGGCCAAAGTTTTCCTCTTCCTAATCCGACTCACCTTTAAGGATTGATGTTGGAGTGGATGCGAAGCATCCACCCCGTCCTCCGCTTCTCTGCTTTGCATCCACCCTTTGTTCCTCCATCTCAGCTTTACCCAGGTGCGGATGCTATGGGGATGCTATGGGCCGACTTCACTGCTAAGGGTGCACCAAGAAACCTTCTTTCCAAGGTTGGATGCAGCACATCCACCCTCTTCTCCTTTAGTTAGAGCATCTTTTCTTCATGTTTTTGCTCTCCAAACACTATAAATCATCACACACAATTCAATTAGTCATAAAACCAATAATTAAACCATGTTGGACATTTTTAACACCAAATAGTAACAAAAAGCGGTTAAAACAAGGGTAAAGTAACATCATAACATATAGAAATATGCCCAATATCACCACCCCACACTTAAACCTTTGTTCGTCATTGAACAAACCATCACTATAGTGGACGAAACAAAATTAAGCTCTTATCATTCAAAGCACATTACACCTATGACCATGGTTGATAGCAACAATTAAGCTCTAGCATATACATTCAACACACACTTCCCTTTTTTATGCCAAACTTCAAAAATATTCAAACAAAGACAACATACTCATAACAATCTTAGCCTCAAAAACTGACTCAATGTCACAATGCACTCATGGCTGGAACAACCCATATCATAGAGCAGTCTAATAATGTAATATATACCTCATGAAACCATGTGCCCTCACAACAAAAATAAGAGAGTAAGTTGAATCCACACATCTGACACAAATATAGTTTAAGGACTCCCTTGTATATAAAAGAAATCTCTCCTCTCACAAAGAAGTCACATGCATGCAATCGACACAATAGGCTTACCCTTAATGTAAATCTTTAGTAATGTAGGATCACTCGATCTAAAGTCAATTAGGACTTTTTCGTGATTGTAATATGGGCTAAAGGACGTGTAGGATATATTCAGGAATAGTGGCTAATCCTCCAAAACACTTTAATACACCACATAATCAACTTTAAGAGCAAATTCTTCAACACCACTTCAATTTCACAAATAATATCACTCCAAAAACGTGACCTTCTTCTTTAAGCTCTATTTCAATTCACACTCACTAGCAAAGACAAGATCTCATTTTATTCATGTACATATTTTTTTTCAACATTTGTTTTTCTTTCAATAAAAAATTTCTCTTCTTCTACAATTTTCGCTAGTGGTATATTCTTTTACAAAATAAGTGCAACTTTCGTCCTTTCATTGGTTCAACTCGAAAGCCACCTAAGTCCCCTCCTTACTTCTTTTAGCGCTCATTTCACAGTTAAAGTGCTTTAATAGGTAAAAGGATCAAAATAATATCAATTGAGAACAAAAAGGGTATAGGCTTGTAATATGGATGCCATATAAAAGTATATAGGCTCAAAAGGGTTTACTAGGGATAAATTTTATTGGCGATAAGCATTTAAGCTCAAAAAGATTAAAGAAAGGCTAAAATCATTTTTCAAACCGAGTATCACCTAAAATTTTGCTTCGACTCACATACTGTGCAAGTTCTAGACACAAGTACAATACATAGACTACACAAAAATCTCAGCACACATGGAATATGGCTCACTATGGACGGTCCCATTCCGACTCTCAAATAATACAAGTATTCACGGAGCCACAAGATATTAAGCATTAAGCACAAAGTGAATATAAGTCAAGTAAACGAGACATAGGCGCCACAGAACATGTTATCCAATTTATAAAGGAATCATGATTAATATCAAAATATAGGGAAGATACGACACTTGCCAAAGACTAAATATGCCACTATCAAGCAAGTCAAGTCATTTAGGAATCTCATCTTTCTTCCTTCATTTATTCCCTAAATTCTAATATACTATAAAAGAAAAAACTACCCGGTTCAAATTACATCACATGAAAAAGAACCGAGGCACAAAGAAAAACTACAGGGGATTATTACTGCCTAAGGAAAAGTAAAAGAAATATTTTTGAATTTTTTCTATTTTTGAATATTTTTGTATACTTTAATCCCTCAAGAAAAATGTCTGGGAGATCCATCGTCGGGAAAGTCCAAATACGTTTTACTCTTTTTTTCAAGTTTTTCTGATTTTTCATATTTAAAAATAAAATAAAATTAAGCTACTAAAACTACTATTAAAATACTACACAACTATGAAGCTAAAATCAAAATAAGAAGTTAACATTTTTACTAACATACTACTACTAATTATCTAAAGAAATTCTCACACCCACACTTAAAAGAGTGCAGTGTCCCCAATGCACAAATAAAGCAAAATAATAACAAAGGTGGACAAGAAGCTCCCTTAAAGGCCAAAAGCCGAAGCAATCGAGCCTCACGGGTACTCAGACTTCCCCCAGGCATGATCCTTTGTGTGGTTGCCCCACACTTAATTCTCACCATTTAGCTCACTTTTGCACTCTTCCAATATCATGCTTCCTATGCTTATAATCCTACAAAATAAAAACAGACACAATAGAAATAGTATAATAAAACAAAAGAAAGCAGTAAAACTGGGTTGCCTCCCAACAAGCGCCTAATTTAACATCGTGGCACGACGTGAACTACTTTCTCCTCCACCTCGAAATTATAAATTGTACCCCTAACATGGCATCTAGTCGGTGGCTATGCTCCTTCGGTTGGGGCTACAAAGAAAATTAGGCCAAGAAATTAATTTTTCACTCTACACTTTTTGGCCTTTAGATGAGGAATGTAATTATGTCTCTTTGGCACGATAAATTTCAGAATGTAGGCACCTTGTTCCTCATCCGTTGGCTCCTCCAAAGGCTCGAATGACTCAATTTCCATGTCATCATCCAAACACAATTTTGAAAAATATATGGAATGAGGACCAATACGATGTAACTCTAGAATTTCATCACTATTTACATCCTCATATGTACACACACTAGAGTCTTCAAATATAATATTATCTACTTTCTCGCATGACTCTAGAACGCTCTTCTCAATATGGAAATCCTCAATAAAAATATGGTCTAATGCTTGGTATTCTCGTTTTAGCTCCTTAATTTGGTCTAGAAGATTTTTTTCAGTTTCACATGACTCATCATTAAATTATTGGGCGTCGAACACATCAAACATTGCACTCAAATATGCATCCCAGTTGTGCAAGGCCAAGCCAAAAGTTTCAATTTCTTGTGCAAGAGCAACTCTCTTCTTCGACCAATCATTCACCAATTTTGTTAGAAGATAACGTCGTTCCTCATATTCCCTTAATCTTGGATATTCTTCCAAATACCAACCCTTACTCCCATATTAAAATTCAGACCTCCTAGAGTTCAGGTCATTCCAAGCCCAAAAAGACGGGCCATAAAAGTCTTCCATCAACCAAGCGTTTTTATCAATAACCTTACAACCGGATATTTCATCCACAGATGTCATGTTGAGAGAACTATAAACACACGAAGAGAAAAATTAAATTGTTATAAAAATAAACATATATAAAAAACAAAATGGATAAAATTAAAAGTCTAATAATTACTAAGTCCCCGGCAACGGTGCCAAAAACTTGTTGTGGCCAAACGTACACACAAGTATACGCAATTGTCAAGTAATAAAGTGACTAAAAGTCGGATGTCGATTCCACGAGCACTTTTGATTAACTATTAACTAAGTTAGACTATCCTAATTATCTAAACAAGGATTAAACCCAAAAGTAGTGATGCGAAAGTAATTAAACTAAAAAGAAAATAACTAATGATTTATAAATAGAGAAAGAGTAGATTTTTGTATAATCAATGTGATGAAAACGATCTTGGATTATGGGCTATCTAACATTCCTATTGTATTCTACAATTGAATTGACTAACTAATTTATCTAGTTTATTGGTTAGCATGGTTAATATTGCTCATAAGAATCTGTCGAGTTCTTACTCGCCTATTCAAGCTAACCTAATGCTTGTATGTCTATGGAATTAGAACTAACAAGAATGCATTTATAATTCCTGTAAATCAATCAAGCAAGGCAATTAGGTATATGTCTATCATAACCGCGAATCCGTTCCCTGATGCCTAGGTTCAAGAACTTGCTCTACTCAATCCTATATGCAATCAAGAATTTCCACTTTCGAGTTCAACTCTAGATTCGTAGATAGTATTCAATTGGTAATCAAGCAATCAAATAATTAAGCGCAGGATTGAATAAATAAACCAATATGCTAAATCAATAACGCAAAATAGATATCCGAATAACAATAGTCATGAAAGAACCACAAACCTAGAACGTGATGTTTATCTCTACATAGACAGGGTAGCCAAACAACAAATCATACAAAGAAACATAAAAATTACTAAGTTTGGTAGAAGAAAAGATAAAACTCGGCATCCACGGCGGCTATGTTCTCTCCCTAGGTGTTTACCAAGAAAATGGTATCAACAATTAAATTTGTAAATGGGATTCTAAAAATACATGATCTATTATCGAGCTAGTTGTTAGAGCATTTAATGCTAAGAATGCTAAGTTTAACGATGAAATGTGGCGTAAAAAGAGGCAGTAACCAAACCAAAGGTGGGGGCTGTTGCCCGGATGCAAAGATGGTCGATGGGACCTCGGGGTCGGCGTTAGTATCAATCTCAAACTATTTGGTCGTAGAGACCTTTCAATATGAGGCCCGTAGGCTTGCTTAACTAGCGACAATGGCTCTTACGCAGTTTTTGCCCGTGGGCTTTTTTGTAGGCTTTATTTTTGCTCGTTAAGGTCTTTTAGAGTATTTTTTCCTGACCCGTTGTCGGTTCTAGAGGAGACTCGATTTCAAGTCGTTGTCAGTAATGTTTTGATCACTTCGTAAGGTTCATAGCTAGTAGGTCGAGTATATCGACGCTCTTGCGATTTGGAGCCGACATGGATGGATCTCATTTTTGCCTGTTGAGGGAAGCATGTTTTAACCGGTTCTTTTCAAAGTATATTCGAAGTAGTGGCCTACGATTTTTAGTGACAGTCGGGCGTCCCCGAATCGCGTTATTTTGGCTGTATCAACCATTTTGACCATAGTCATGTGCATTTGGCCGTAGCCATTCTTTATCCCAAGTGATAGTTTAGGCGTTTACACCGAGGGTATGCCCTTTAGGGATTCTTACAAATGCGGTGTATAGCCTAAACTTCAGGATTTTCATGCCTGTTGAGGTCTTACAGTTTGCCATGCCTATTGAGGTCTTACAGTTTATCATGCCTATTAAGGTCTTACAGTTTGTGTGATGTAGAATAGATCGGGTTATGCCGAGTCTGCCCTCTAGGGTCTTACAGTTTCGGATTTTCCAGTGTATGGCGATTGACGATAGTTTCTGAGTCATCGAGTTTGTTTAAGCTTGAAGACCACTTCTCGCGAACTCGGAGTTGCGTTGTGAGGGCTTTGTGAGCCCGAGGTTCCGACCCTGGGGTCATGTGGGCACTGATTCATTTAAGTTTTCGAATATCTCGGGATATATTTGGCGGAGAGGCTTATGTCGAGAGTATACTGTGATTTTCCCTTTTGGAGAATGAGATGTTTGGAAGATATTCTCTGATCCATTGGCGCAATACATGCATTGTTGTGTTGAGTCGATCTATTTTTAGGTCGCGTTTGATTGCTCCGATGATTTTCACGTTGCCGTAGTCTGAGAAGGAGCCTTTCTCTTTTTTCATGGAAAAAGGGGGTACTTTTTGATTGCCCGATATAATAGTACATGGTCCCACTTTGGTGGGGTCTGATTACATCAACCGTTTGGCCCGATACATCGTCTCCCTGTAGGAACCTTTACTTGGCATTTCCCCACCTCCTTAGAATCGGGTGGCTTCCAGGGGGAATTCCCCTCGCCGCTTGAAAGTTGGCCATAAGGGTGGCTTCGAGAAATTCGTGGAGTTTCCCCTTTAGGCATCTTCGCAGACATTTCCCCATTAAAACCCTTGCCCGTAAAAACCCTTCTCTTTTGGGATAAAATCTCGGTAGAAGGAAAAGAGTGCAACGGGCGCACTTTTAGGGGTCTCGAGGCCTCCTGATAGTGTTAGCGTTTTGGTACCTCCGATCGAGTGCTTGCACGAGGGTTAGTTCTTAATTAAAAACGAAACAAAAGGAATGGCTGTCCTTTGAAATGAGATATGCTGGTGGCGCCTTGAGATTGGCTTATTATGACTGCCCGAGGGCGGACATGCGATGCAGATTTCTACTTCATGTTGTCAAACCTGACCGGGGTTGAGACCTGATTCGCCCGCTGGCTTATTCGGGAGCGGGGGTATGGGTGCTGATAACACGTCATGTATTGCAAACATTTCCTTTGCCGCGTGTTGTTCCCCATAGATGGTTTTGACCCTGTCCTTCGTCGGGATTTTTATCATCTGGTGGAGGGTGGATGGTACTGCTCTCATGCAGTGTATCCACGTTCGCCCAAACAAGGAGTTATACCTCATATCTCCCTCGATGACATAGAATTTGGTGTCTTGGGTTGAGACGGCCACAGTAATCGGAAGGACAATTTCTCCTTTCGTTATTTCGCTCACCATATTGAACCCATTGAGGACCCGAGTGGCTGGAACGATCCATTCGAGTAGTTCGAGCTATCTATCATCCTCGGCCTGATAATATTGGCCGATCTACCTGGATCCACGAGTACACGTTTTATCTGAAAAAAATTTACAAGAAAGGAGATTACCAGGGCGTCATTGTGGGGTTGAGACAGGGCCTCAGTATCTCCTTCGCTGAATGTGAGGGCGCCTTCGGGGATATATCCCCAAGTCCATTTTCCCTAGTGATGGATATTTTTGTTCTCCTCATCACTGGTTCCTGCGGGGCATCGACGCTACCCATGATCATGTGGATGACGTGTTACGGTTCGTTTGCCTTGTTCTTCTTGGTTGCCTCCCTGTCTCGAAACTAATTTTTGGCCCGATCGTTAAGGAATTCCCGAAGGTGCCCTTTGTTGAGTAGCTGGGCCACTTCTTCTCATAGTTGATGGAAATCCTCGATCATGTGACCGTGTGTATTGTGGAACTCACACACTAAGTTGTAATTTCTCTATGAAGAGTCCGATTGTATTGGTTTAGGCCTCTTAGCATCCCTGATTTTGTCGATAGCGAACACGATGTCTGATATGTCGACACTAAAGTTGTATTCTGATAAGTGGGGCGCATTTGTTGGCACCATGTTCCAATCGAACCTGGTTCTATTGACAAGCCCCCGAGGATCCTTTCCTCGATCTATCCTTCGATCATTGCAGGGTAGGTTGTGCCTCGGGGCGTTCCTTCTGTCTTCATGGTACGGTTGGTACCTTTCTTTGCTTGGTTTCGACTCTTTTTCCAAGAGTCTGTTTGGGTATACTGAGCCTGAAGGGGCTCCCAGCTGGTCATCCTTGGCCCTGATCTTTGACTGGTATCGATTATGAACGTCCGACCATTTCACGATTGGATATTCGATTAGATTCTGCTTCAACTGTTTTGAAGCCATCGAGCTTCGTTTGTTTAGGCCATGGGTGAAGGCCTGCACCGCCCAGTCGTTGGAGACTGGTGGTAGATCCATCCGTTCCATCTGGAAGCGGGATATGAATTCTCCCAACATCTCGTTCTCTCTCTGCTTGATTTTGAAAATGTCGGATTTCCTCGTTGCTACCTTGATGGCTCTGGCATGTACTTTTATGAAAGATTCTCCTAGCATGGCAAACGAATATATAGAGTTGGGAGCCCAATTATGGTACCACATCATGGCCCCCTTTGAAAGTGCTTCTCCAAATTTTTTCAGCAACACAGACTCGATCTCGTCAATTTTTATGTCGTTGCCTTTTACTGTGCAGGTGTAAATCGTGACGTGTTCGTTAGGGTTGGAGGTGCTATTGTACTTGGGGAGTTCCGACATTCTGAATTTTTTCGGGATAGACTTCAGGCTTGCTTCCTCGGGGAACGACCTCTGAATGAACTTTTTTGAATCCAAACCTTTTAGGACTGGGGGCGCACCTGGGATCTGATCGACCCTGGAGTTGTAGGTCTCGACTTTTTTGTCATTGGCTAAAATCATTCTCTTACCTAATTCGATCCTTTTGGTGAGGTCCTCGAGCATTTTTACGATGATGGGGTCAGCCACTGACCCGTTGTTGCTTGACCTTTTGAGTGCTCGCTCGGCGGCGGGAGCCGTCTTTGGCGCCGCTATGCTGGGGGTTCTTGGATGGCTTTGCAGCTGAGCAATGTCCAGTTGTTGTTCATGCAACATTTCAAAAATAACATGAAGACTAACTTCATATTCTTCCCGGGCCGGGGTTTTCTGAGCTTCCTGTTGGTCGATGTGCCGTACGCTCCTATCAGTGTGAGAAGTTTCGTCGACTTGTTGCGCGTCTTGTGAATCTATGTATGCTAGGATCTGTCCGGGAGCGATATCAGGATTCCATGGAGGTGCTCCAGTGGCCGGGATAGACATGTCATTTTCCCCGTGATTTTTGAGGTTGTCGTTCTTAACTCCGTTTACCGAGCCAGACATTTTGGCCTGAAGTCAAAGGATCTTGGACAAGAAAAAGTGTGAAAGCTGATATGTATTTGTGTAATGAAAACCAACAAGAAAATAATCACTATTATTTTTAGCCCCACGGTGGGCGCCAAACTGTTTACCGTGAAAATGGTAACAACAATTAAATTTGTAAATGTGATTCTAAAAATACGTGATCTATTCTCAAGCTAGTTGTTAGAGTAGTTAATCTAAGAATACTAATTTTAACGATGAAATGCAGGGTAAAAAGAGGCAGTAACCAAACCGAAGGTGGGGGCTGTTGCCCGGATGCAGAGATGGTCGATGGGACCTCGGGGTCGGTATTAGTATCAATCTCGAACTATCGGGGATAGCCGGGGATGGGATAACAGTTAAAGATATAATTAGACAAGGCTTTTTCGGCTAATATTAAGTCATATAATGAAGAACAAGTTAAGAGGCGATGAATACGGAGATGGCCTCGAGCCAGTACCAAGTGATAAACAAGAAGAATGACCGAAGATAAACGGCTTTGAGCAAGGGGAATAAGCAAATTAGAGAAGAGAGGAAGAGAGAAGATATTATTTCCCTTGAGTAGGATTATTGGAGCCTCTCTATAAGATGTTGGTGACCCCCCCTTTTATAGGAAGGGGACGCCCAAACTAAATACAAGATCTGTAGTATGACAAAAGAGAATGAGATGTGACAGCCTGTTAGCCTTACGTCGCATGTGGGCTGACGTCGAGCCGCTTGAGTATATTTGATCAACCCCGGGTGCAATCCTCAGGGGGGGTTCCTACATTCGTCAGGGCTTCAGTCGATGTTATTCTTGGTAGGGCATCGACAGGTTTCGAGGGAACCAACTAACCCGAGATCCCGTGTTCCCAGGGTCACTCTTCGAAGCATTATGTCAATGGGAAATCGGTCCCCTAGATTTCACTGCACACACTAGGTCGATTCTTTTCAAGAAGTGTGTTAGATGACCTAAAAGGGGGGTTTTGCCTATATATTGCGTAAACAAATCGTGGGCCAAAGTTTTCTTTTTCCTAATCTGACTCAGCTTCAGGGATTGATGCTGGGGTGGATGCTTCGCATTCACCTCATCATCCGCTTCTCATCTTCCCATGCTAGGGTGGATACTTCGCATCCACCCTTTGTTCCACCATGTCAGCTCTGCCCAGGTGCGGATGCTATGGGCCGACTTCACTGCTAAGGGTGTACCAAGTAACCTTCTTTCCAAGGTTGGATGTAACGCATCCTGTGATGACCCGACTAATCGTCCCATGAGTTACCACCCCATTTTCCCCATTTCTGCTTCTTTATGCTTTGTTATACGTGTTTTGTGGTATCGGGTTGGTCGGATCGAATCCGAAATAATTTTAGTAAGGTTTGAGACACTTAGTCTTTTTTGAGAAAGCTTGAGTTGGAAAAGTCAACCGGACATTGACTTATGTGCTAGAGGGCTCAGATGTGAGTTTTGAGGGTTCGATTAGCTTTGGAAGGTGATTTGTGACTTAGGAGCGTGATCAGAATGAATTTTGGAGGGTCGTAGTAGATTTAGGCTTGAATTGGCGAAGTTGATACTTTGGCGATTTCTGTTTGGTAGGCGAGATTTTGATGTAGGGGTCGGAATGGAATTCCGGGAGTTGTAGTAGCTCTATTGTGTCATTTGGGATGTGTGTGCAAAATTTTAGGTCATTCCGACATGGTTTGGTTGGGTTTTTGATAAAAAGTAGAATTCAGAAGATTTTAGAAAAAATTAGCTTGAATCCGATGTGTTTTGGTTGATTTGATGTTCTTTGAGGTGTTTTGAAGATTGGTAAAAGTTTGAATAAGGGATTGGGTTATGTTTGTGCTTTTGAATGAGTTCCCGGGGGCCTCGGGTTGATTTCGGATGGTTGACGGTAAGTTTGAGGAATGTTTGCAGCTGTTGAACTTTTGCTGCCTCCGGTATTTCTGCACCTGCGGATTGGGGACCATAGGAGCGACATTGCACATGCAGAAGGGGAGCCACAAAAGCGGATTACTAAGGTAGTGGGACTGCACCTGCGGAGCCACATGTGCGGAATATTGAGTGCAGATGCGATTGTTGACCAGTTAAGTGATTTCCACATGAGCGGAGGAAGGACCGGATATGCGGTACCGCAGAAGCGGGTATGGGACCGCAGATGCGAAAATGTCTGGGCAGAAAGTATAAATTGTGGCCTTTGCGAATTTTAGCTAATTTCACCATTTTTAACTCGGCTTTGGAGGTTTTTGGACGATTTGAAAGGGGGGATTTCAAGGGAACTTCATTGAGGTAAGGAATTTGGACCTAAAACTCGTTCCTATGCTATTATTTCACGGATTAGAGCTAGAAATTATGGAAATTAAGGGTGAAAATTGGGGAAAATAGGGCTTGGGAACTTAAACCTATACTAGAGGATTTGAAGTACCATTTGAGGTCGGATTTCAGAACTTTTGATATGTATAAACTCGTGGGGAGATAAGGAATCTATTGATGTAAAAATTACTGAACTCCGAGACGTGGGCCCGGGGGTCGGGTTTTGGTCATTTCGAGATTTGTGTTGTAAATTGATTATTTTCGCTTAGGTTTCATTCCCTTAGCATATTTTGACGTCCTCGTTCTGATTTTGGATAGATTTGACGTGAGTGGAGGACGATTCGAGGGGAAAAGGCATCGCGAGCTAGAGATTAGACCGGTTTGAGGTGAGTAATGATTGTAAATGTTGTTCTGATGGTCTGAAACCCCATATTGCACATCGTAGTGCTATATTGAGGTGAGGCAGACGTGTTGCGACCAAAACACTCACGCAAGTGTATGCGATCTTTAAGTAATATAGTAATAAGTAGAGTATCGTTCCCACGAGGACTTGTGATTAACTTATAGACTAATGCAAACTCAAAAAATTATCGATTCAAGCTAATTCATCACAAAATACATAAATAACCAATTTACAATTTAACTAGTAGATAAACAATAATACAACACAAAGTTACTACGCCACTTATGAATTTTTCTTTTAACAATTAATAAAAGAGATATCCCGGGGTTATGAGATTGCTAGAGATCATGCTACGTTTTTAGCTTAAAAATGATTTATTGAATTATCTGGGTTATTGATTATTGGGTTAATAATACCCATAAGAATCTGTCGATTTCTTATGCGACTATTCAAGTTAAATTAATACCTATATTTCTATGGTATTAATATTAACTCAAATGCATTTACAAATCCTATTTCTCAACCAAACAAGGCAATTAAGTATAGTTCTATCTTAATCGCGAATCTTTCACCCGATGCCCAGGATCCAGATCTTACTCTATTTGATTCTATATGCAATCAAGAATTTCTTTTTTCAAGTTTAACTCAAGATTCGTAAATAGTATTTCACTGTTAGCTACGCAGTAAAATAATTAACAGCAGAATCAAATAAACAACCCTTAACGATAATTCAAGATCATCAATCTAAGCTTCAAACAACATAATCATCTAACACCCATAACCCCAGAATATTTGGGTTTTTAGCTACTAATAATTATACAAACATCAACAATAAAAATCTTAAACATAATATGAGTAAATACTAGGAGAAGGTTTAGAAAAACTCTTTTAATCCTTGCTCCAAGTTGATGTTCCTCCTTGATTCTCTTCTTCAAGATGAATCTCCTTCCTCTTTTTCTTCTCCAAAAATAGGTCTCCTCAATAATGGCATTGCTTTTGCCTTTTTAATTGTGTATGAAGGGGTTTTGACAAGTATGCCCTTTTTAGTCCGAAATAGAATAATTTTGTGATTTTTACTCACCCACGGCGCGCCCCGCAACGCCCCGTGCGACGCGTACATGGATTGGACAGAGGTAGAATGCATTTTAACGGAGCAAAACAATGCAGCGAAAATATTTGCACTACCGCGGTGCCCCCCGCAATGCCCCCCGCGGCGCGGCAGTGCAATATTTTGCGCTGCTTCATTTTTTCATTTGTTTTGCTATCCGGGCTTGCTTTGAGACCCCCGAACACGATCCCGACTTGATTTATTTAGCTTTTACTCAGACTTCAAAGCCCCAAATCAATCAAATTCATCCCAAAGTTAGTTCTTAAGTCGGATTAGCTTCGTGCAAGGCATAAAGTATGAATTTAGTACAATTTATTATCATTTAAGCTCAAACCTTTGTAAAATACAATAATTAAAGTGTTGTTACAACGACTAAAACACGAGTTTTTAGCCTATGATCAACACCTCACACTTAGACCATTACTCATCCTCGAGCTATTAACTTACCTTTCGCATAAGGACGACCTTTTATCAAACAATTTCTCTAACAACACATGCAAACACTTAAGTACCAATTCATAATAGTTCAATCCTCAAGACATGACTCACAAGTGCCACGCATTTTCATAACTTGCTCGCTTACTCTAACACAAAGGTCAAAACGTTTCCTTGCTTTCACAAATCATGTGCCCTCCCACAACAAATATAGACTAGTTCCTCTCAACATAGTATTCACAAATATTTAGGAACTCAAAATAGGAAGAATTAACTTACTCTCAGAATTGAAATTCATGTGCAACAGATGACATACCATATGATTGCCCCTAGTGTAATACTCTACTAATTGAGCTTATTCAATCAAGGACCAAATAGGACTTTAATTGGTTGTAACGCAGGCTGAGGAAGGGTGTGATAAATATAGAATGTAGTAGCTACATCTCTTTGAGCACTTCATCTATACACCATTTCATTTCACAATTTCAGCATTACTCTTATGTTAAACCATCTCCAACCTTTTTGAGATTTTTCATACTAATAACAAATCCCTTTTTCTTTAAGCACCATAAGTTAGGGAATATTACTACTGAAAATTCAACCCTATATATATATACATATATACACATATATGAATTATTCTTCACTCTTTTTTCCCAAATAAACTCCTTTAATAAACCAACAAGTTTCTTCTCAACTTTAACATTATTAAAATAAGACTAAGTGCTCATAAGAGATAGAGGTTCAAACAACTAATATATTTACATAAATAGGTAAGGTTTATAATACGGATGCCAAAGAAATAGGATTAACAGCTAAAAAGGTTTGGCTAAGATATATACAATTAAGTAGAGATAATTATCAAACTGGTTCAACAAAGAAAATGCCTATATCCTCTCCTAAACTGAATAATGCTACTATTTCTCTTTGCAAAACACTTGAGGGCAAGTTCTAGATATCAACTGTTACGCACAGAATATTTCAACAACCTCACTCACACATTGGCACACAATGCAGTCAAAGCAGTTAAGCATAGTTATAAATACACAATTTAAGGTACTTACTTTAGAATCAAGAACTGAGATTTGAACTTCACAAACAAGGTACATATAACTTCTAATGCATCTGCATTTGAGGAGATCAATTCAATAAGTTAGGAACTTTTTATTCAATTGAAATTAAAAAAATTAAACTACACCCGGTTCAAATACACCCTTGGAAAAGAACCGTGGTGTAAAGAAAAACCAAGGGGAAAGTTTTAATTTAAACCAAAACTAGCATACACTAAACTGAAAGTAAAACAAAATTGCAAACTCAATAATTTCGAATTTTTCGGATGTTTTTTTTCGACTTGAGATTTTTTTTTCAACAAGAAGATCTAGGAGGGATCTATACCGAAATTAGGATTATTTACTATCTATCAACACTATATTCTAACAAAACAAACTAAAAGCAATTTTAACAAACTAAACAAAATCAAACTAAATAACTAAACTAAATCAAACAAAATACGAAAAATATAAAAGTAAGTACATTACAATAGGGGCCAACCACCCCACACTTAAAAAAATTTGCATTGTCCCTAATGCGAAAATATCAAAAATAGATCAGAAAAGACTCCCTGAGGCCATTGGTCTAAGCATCGTCATCCTCAAAAGTGCGCAAATATTCTTCGTCATCTAAGGGAATAGAGTTCACATCTTCATCCGGTGGGATTTGTCCATGCTGAGCCATTCCTAACCACTGTTGTGTGAAAGGAGATAAAGGGTGATTTTGTTGCAACTCTTCCAAGTTCACTTCCCCTCTAGAAGCGCGAAGGCGCAGGTCAGTAAATAATATCTGCAAAGTCTCTTCCACTCGGACAATCCTTTGATCGGGGTTAAGTGCAGCTGCAGTCAGATCTATCACAGTCGTGACATCAAGCGCCCTGATAGGATATTTTACTTCTATCCGCCGATCATAGTGATACTCTTCTTCAATGAAGTGCGTCCGCAATAACCGAGTAATCATACTCGGATAGTGTAGGCGGGGTCCTCGAAAAGGTCTCGCCTTCGACATGTGTTCCAGCATGATTTTCCCAAGATCCACCTGCATTCCTGTTAAAAATGCATAAATCAAGCAAACCTTTAGTTTTGATATATCTGTATCACTTTGTGTTGGAATGATTTTGGCATTTATTATCTTCAAAATGACTCGTGCAGGCCGCTGGAATGTTCCTTTTTTCATTTTCTTGTGACACTCATTTGTAACTCTAGTCCACACGGCAAAGAAATCTTCACCACATAGTTGTCTGCGGATGTCTGGGTAATTCGGTCTACGCACGAACCTCTGGAACAGCTTATGTGAATGTTCAGTGAAACCCATTATTTGATTTATGACCTTAGACGAAAATGGGATCACTCTATTACCCTGACTTGATAGTTGGCATCTAAATCACTGCCCAGTTGCCAATTGACATACAATTCTTTTATCAAGTTGATGTTCACACTATCACCTTGGCGAAACAACCCTTCAAAACCCAAAGCTTGAATGTTAGTATATTTGGCATTATACATACGAGCAAGCTTTGCTTCATCTATGGCAACTTCTGGGGTTGGTGGCACAGCATGGACGAAGGATTGGAACCATTGTATTTTATGGGCTGGAATAGCCCTGATGCCATATTTACACCCTGGCACCTCATATGCATCAGGGTCAAAGTGTTCCTCTTCCTCCTCCACTGGTGCCGGAGGTGGTGCCCTTCTACCTCCACGTCGGCTAGTAGATGCAGCCTCAGTTAGGCCAGCGTTTGATCTTTTGCTTGGGCGCCGAGACATTTTACCTACACAACATGATATATTAGTTAAAGATACACAAAATTATTTTAAGAGCAAGTGGAGTAAATACCCCACACTTATGTTATATCATGTTGACACTTAGGATGTATAACAGGGATTCAGACTACCCTGTTCTTCAATTAGAATGATATAATGCTTATTGGCCTACCCGATCATTAAAGAGACTTGCAACAATTAAAAATAAAATAAAAATCAAAAACTAAGCTAGATTTTACAAGCTAAATTAATATTAAACATAAACATAAAAAGAAATTTGTCTATTTTACAAAATTCAAAATTTATATACAAAATATACTACATAGGCACATTAGCACGAATCTTACATCTCATTTTTACATAAAGAAAGCGAAAAAATCGCGGTTTGGCCTAATGTTATAGTTGTTATCAAGAATAACATCTCACAATGCAATTTGTTTCTCAATTTGCAACATTACTCAATTGTATGTCACTTAGACATTTTAACAAGCACATTGTAAGCATGTTTTTTTCCCTTAAAATTTCAAATTCAAAAGAGGCCTAATCACCATATCAACAACACCAATATGCCTCTCATCACAACTATAACATCACTTCCACTTCACAATAATATTCAATACACAATTTTTCATTTTTTTTCATATGCATTTTCGGATTAGTATACTCCTTAACAATCTTCAACAAGAAACTCAACTCATTTCACTTCAACACACCTTCAAATCCTCCATAACCCCATAAAGAATATACAAGCTAAGTTTCTAATATTATTTTTAACAATATTAACAAAAGAAACTAAAAGAAGATTATGAACACAATTCTTGCTAGGGTTTATACAAATACACTTGAAAATAAGAAAGAAATACAAAATAAAATACTACTAGTTTGAAGGAAAAGAGAGAAGAGAATACTTACCTTGCAAGCAGAAGAAGGATTTGTGGATGAATCCTTGAATGAAATTGTTTGGTTGGGGTGCTTGAGTTTGGTGATAGGGAAGAAAAGAGTGTAGGGAGTGAAATAATGAACTAGAGGGAGGGGGTTTCAGATTTAAGTAAATTTGTTTTTTTAAAATTACTCTCCCATGGCGCACCCCGCAGCGCGGTAGGCCATTTTTTTTAGCTGCTCCAAAATTATTGTATTCTGCCTCATCTGTGCAATTTTTCCTAGCGCGGTGTATGGCACGACGCCCCATGCGACGCGGTAGGACAATCTTTCATAGAGTTAGCATATTGTTTTGATTGTTTAGCTCACTATTCACCCCCTACATCATTGTACACTGATTTTATGCCAAATTCATGCTTACACCTCACTAAAAACATTATACATATAAAATCTAATAATTCTAAACTACAATTAAACGTTAGTGATGTTAGTCATTGGATTGCCTCCCAACAAGCGCCTAATTTAACATCGCGACACGACTCAACACGTCATTATGCATCAACCAAATCTATTGAGGTGTTGTGACGTTTAATATCACCACCCCAATAGTGTTTTACTCGCTTCCCATTCACCAAGAATGTACCACTTGAATTTATGTCCCGCAATTCAACTGTTCCACGAGGAGTCACATTTACAACAATGAAAGGGCTTGCCCAATGGGACTTTAGCTTTCCAGAAAAAAGCTTTAGCCTTGAATTAAACAAGAGAACTTCTTGAGCCGACTCAAACTTACAATGTTGGATGTGCTTGTCATGCCACCTATTGGTCTTTTCTTTATATAACTTGGCATTTTCATAAGCTTGCAACCGAAACTCATCAAGTTCATTGAGTTGTAGCAGTCGTTTTTTGCCAGCTAAGTCTATATCCATATTTAGCTTTTTGATTACCCAAAAAGCTTTGTGTTCTAGATCAACAGGTAAATGACATGCCTTTCCGTAAACCAACCTATACGGAGAAGTACCTATTGGAGTCTTGTATGCAGTTCGGTAAGCCCACAATACATCTTCTAACTTACCGGACCAATCTTTCCTATTTGCACTCACTGTTTTCTCCAAAATCTGTTTTACCACCCTGTTTGACACTTCAACTTGACCACTCGTTTGAGGGTGGTATACAGTAGCAACCTTGTATCTTACCCCATATTTTGTTAGAACATTTTTCAACAATTTGTTGCAAAAGTGTGTTCCTCCATCACTTATCAACACCCTTGGAGTTCCAAAGCGTGTGAAAATGTGCTTCTTTACAAAGCTTACCACTACCTTTGCATCATTAGTAGGAAGAGAAATGGCTTCCACCCACTTAGACACATAATCAACTGCAACCAAAATGTATCTGTGCCCATTAGAATATGAAAATGGTCACATGAAATCAATTCCCCAGACATCAAAGAGATCTACTGCCAAAATATTTTGCAAAGGCATTTCGTTCCTCTTCGTGATTGTACCTATTCTTTGTCACCTGTCACAATTTTTAAGAAATGCATGTGCATCTTTAAACAATTTTGGCCAGTAAAAAAATGATTGCAAAACCTTTTGTGCAGTTCTGTCTCCACCATGATGACCTTCATACAGAGAAGAATGACAATCATGCATTATTGCATTCATCTCCTCCTCAGGGACACACCTTCTTACCAATTGATCTGCGCATTGCTTGTATAGAAAAGGCTCGTCCCACATGTAGAACCTCACGTCATATAATAATCTTCTTCTATGATCAGTTGTGAATTCTAGTGGAGTCACCCCACTTGCAACGAAATTTACATAATCAGCATACCACGAGGTTTCATATGAAGTGATGGCTAGCAAATGTTTGTCAGGAAATGTTTCTTTGATTGATTCGCCTTTAGTGACATGGCCTAGATTTTCCAGCCTGGATAAGTGATCTACAACCTGATTCTCTGTCCCTTTTCGATCTAGAATCTCCAAATCAAAATCCTGCAAAAGAAGAACCCATCGGATTAACCTTGGCTTGGCATCTTTCTTTGTAAATAAATACCTGATAGCTGAGTGATCTATGTAAACTATGACTTTGGTTCCCACTAGATAAGACCTGAACTTATCAAATGCCCATACTATTGCGAGCAACTCTTTTTCAGTAATAGTGTAATTCATTTGAGTTGGATTAAGAGTTCTACTCGCATACTGAATGGAGTAAAAGATTTTCTCCTTCCGCTGCCCCAAAACAGCTCCAATGGCTATATCACTTGCATCACACATCAACTCAAATGGAAGTTTCCAATCTGGAGCAATGATATTTGGTGCAGTAACTAATCTTCTTTTTCAGCTCATCAAATGCTTTCAGACAAGCATCATCAAACTTGAAGGATGTATCTTTCTCAAGAAGCCTGCACAAACGAGATGAAATTTTTGAAAACTCTTTAATGAAACGACGATAAAAACTTGCATGGCCCAAGAAACTGCGAATGTCTCTAACTGATGTCGGTGGAGGTAATTTTTCAATTGTTTCCACCTTTGCCTTGTCCACCTGCAATTCATTTTTGGACACTTTATGCCCTAGGACTATGCCTTCTCTTACCATGAAATGACATTTTTCCCAATTTAGTACCAAATTTGTTTCTTCGCACCTAGCAAGTACCTTGTCAAGATTCATTAAACATTCATCAAAAGAACATCCAAATACAGAAAAATCATCCATAAATACTTCCACAAATCTTTCAACCATATCAGTAAAGATAGCCATCATACACCTTTGAAAAGTCGCAGGTGTATTGCAAAGACCAAATGACATTCTTTTAAATGCATATGTCCCATAGGGACATGTAAATATGGTCTTCTCTTGGTCCTCTAGGTCTATAACAATCTGATTATATCCTGAGTAACCATCCAAAAAATAGTAGTATTCTTGCCCAACTAATCTATCAAGCATTTGGTCAATAAAGGGGAGAGGAAAATGGTCTTTTCGGGTGGCATTATTCAATTTTCTATAATCTATGCAAATCCTCCACCTAGTAATAGTTCGAATGGGAATCATATCATTGTTTTCATTTTTCACTATGGTCATTCCTCCTTTCTTTGGAACACAATAGACTGGACTTACCCATTTGCTATCAGAGATTGGAAATACAATACCTGCATCAAGACATTTAATCACTTCTTTTCTTACCACCTCTTTCATGTTGGTATTTAGGCGGCGTTGTTGTTCTATGCTCGGCTTGTTTCCTTCTTCCGTGGGAATTTTATGCATGCAAAAAGATGGACTAATTCCTCTTATGTCAGCATTGTCTATCCAATCACTCTTTTATGCTCACGTAGTACTCTCAGCAATTTTTTCTCCTACAAGTCAGAAGAAATAATAATAGGTAACATATCAGAAATACCCACATAAGCATAATGAAGGTGAGAAGGTAAAGGCTTTAGTTCTAATTTTGGGGCTTCTTCAATTGATGGCTTCGGAGGAGAACTATTTGGTTTGTTCAAAGGTTCAAAGAGATTTAAACCTTTCATATATTCACATGATGCATTCAAAATATGCTTCATCTTTTCAACCTCATCATTAATCTCCAAACTCTCGAACAACACAATTGCTTTCTCTAAAGAATCCTTCAAATATACACTTGGGATAATAAGTTGATCATCCATCTCCATGATTGATAGCATAGACAATTCTTCATAATGGCTAGGAAGTTGAATTGCTTTGTATACATTAAAAACAACTTCCTCGTTGTCAACTCTCATGATCATTTTTCCCTCTCTTACTTTAATTGTAGCATCACCTGTAGCCAAGAGGCCAAGAGAGGTCTTCCCAATATAATAGGAACTTTTTCATCTGCTTCAAAATCGAAGATAATGAAATCAGTCGGGAAAATGAATTTCCCAATTTTCAGTAGCATATCTTCAATCACCCCTTCCGGGTAAGCTATGGACCTATCTGCTAGTTACAACATCACAGTGGTGGGTTTTGGAGCTCCCAAACCCAGTTTTTTGTACAAGTACAATGACATCAAATTTATGCTTGCTCCCAAATCACAAAGTTCATGGCCTACATCAACATTGCCTATTCTCACATGGATAGTAAAGCTGCCAGGATCCTTAAGATTTTGAGGAAGCTTATTTTGGACCCTTGAAGTGCACTCCTTAGTAAGTGCAACTGTTTCAAATTCAGTCAATCTCCTCTTGTTAGCCACAATATCTTTTATGTACTTGGCATACTTTGGAATATCACGAATCGCATCTACCAACGGAATATTCAATTGAATCTGGCTCAACATAGAGAGAAATTTGTTAAACATGCGATCATCATTCTTTTTCTGCAATCTTTGTAGAAAAAGTGGTGGTGGCCTTGGAACATTCACAGGTGCTGAAACTATATCATCTTTCTTTGCTTCCTATGTTGCTTTGGGAATCAATTCACCATCAGGTATAGGTTTTTCTTTTCTCTTCTTTGGAACTTCTTCTAATTCCCTTCCAGTTCTAAGTGTAATTGCACTAACTTGTGGATTTTTTTCTGTATCACTTGGTAGAGCACCTGCAGGTCTAGTGTTTTGATTTGAAGCTAGCTGTCCCATTTGCCTTTCCAGATTTCTGAAATCAGTTCTGAGTTGTTGATTGTCATGCAACAATTTCTTCAACAAATCATTTGTACTTTTTTCTACCTGCTGGGGTGGCCTTTGAGGTTGATTAAAATTTCCTTGGGGTCTATATTGGTTCTGATTTGATTTATTTCCACCTCAAGAGAAATTAGGATGATTTCTCCAATTTGCATTGTAAGTGTTTCCATATTGTGCCTGTTGGTTCATCGGACCTCTGCTTTGTTGTCCCACATAATAAATAGATTCAAGATTCGTTGGGCACATGTCACTTGTGTGATTGTCACCACACATTTCACAACAAATCGACATTTGTTGAACATGTTGCAATTGTTGTGTCTGATTCATTGTCATTCTATTCATTTGATTTGCCAATTTTGCTATATCTGCTCTCATGGCTGTAAAATCATCCAGTTCAAGTACCCATGCTACTTTCTGTTTCAATGCTCTCCTTGGTTCTCCCTCACCTTGCTAATTATGATTATTAGCAGTGAAGTTGTTTAGTGGAAGTTGTATTTCGCTATATGGTCTCGCCATGCAACTACTTCCACAAGCTGAATCAAGATTCATCTTTGAAGTCTCATATAATCCATCAACAAAAGTATGGCCCAATACCTCATCAGTTTGACAATGATGTGGACAATCTTGGAGTAGTTTTTTGTATGTTTCCCAAGCTTGGCGAAGAGTCTCATCATCCCGTTGTTGAAACCCAAGAATCTGGCTCCGCAAAGACTTTGTCTTTTTAATGGGGAAAAACTTGATTTAGAATTTCTTTGATAAATCATCCCAAGTATGGATTGAATTAGCAGGCTCCTTCTACAACCATTCTTTAGCTTCCCCCAATAATGAAAAAGGAAACAAGGTTAGCCTGACATAGTCCTTGGAAACATTTGGATAGTTGTAAGTATCCGTGATTTCCAAAATATTTTGAATGTGCCTCTGCAGGTCTTCACGAGATAGACCTACATATTGCCCAGTGGACTGAATCATCTATACCATGTACTATTTAAGCTCAAAGTGACCAGTGATATCAGGCTTGACAATAACCTGGGTCATATTAGCAAGATTTGGCCTTGCAGCTTCTATCACTGGACGCCCTTCATTACCTGCCATCACTGTTGGCTGTGGTTGAACAAAAATGTCCAACTCTTTTTCTGTTTTGTATCTAGCTTCCAACTCCTTCCTGGCTCTATGAAGTGTTCTTTCAATTTCAGGATCAAGATGGAAGAGATTGCTTGTGCTTCTACTCCTCTGCATTCAAGAGAAGAGCCTGCATGACACAAACAAAGTGAACTGAAAATTAATACTTAAACCAATAGCCGATAAAAGTTTAACTTAGTAAAGTAGCTAATTTCCAAGTCCCCGGCAACAGCGCCAAAAACTTGTTTCGACCAAAACACTCACGCAAGTGTACGCGATCTTCAAGTAATATAGTAATAAGTAGAGTATCGTTCCCACGAGGACTTGTGATCAACTTATAGACTGATGCAAACTCAAACAATTATCGATTCAAGCTAATTCATCATAAAATACATAAATAACCAATTTACAATTTAACTAGTAGACAAACAATAATACAACACAAAGTTACTACGCCACTTATGAATTTTTCTTTTAACAATTAATAAAAGAGATATCCCGAGGTTATGGGATTGCTAGAGATCATGCTACGTTTTTAGCTTAAAAATGATTTATTGAATTATCTGGGTTATTGATTATAGGGTTAATAATACCCATAAGAATCTGTCGATTTCTTATGCTACTATTCAAGTTAAATTAATACCTATATTTCTATGGTATTAATATTCACTCAAATGCATTTACAAATCCTATTCCTCGACCAAACAAGGCAATTAAGTATAGTTCTATCTTAATCGCGAATATTTCACCCAATGCCCAGGATCCAGATCTTGCTCTATTTGATTCTATATGCAATCAAGAATTTCTTATTTCAAGTTTAACTCAAGATTCGTAAATAGTATTTCACAGTTAGCTATGCAGTAAAATAGTTAACAGCAGAATCAAATAAACAACTCTTAACGATAATTTAAGATCATTAATCTAAGCTTCAAACAACATAATCATCTAAAACCCATAACTCCAAAATATTTGGGTTTTTAGCTACTCATAATTATACAAACATCAACAATAAAAATCTTAAACATAATATGAGTAAATACTAGGAGAAGGTTTAGAAAAACACTTTAATCCTTGCTCCAAGTTGATGTTCCTCCTTGATTCTCTTCTTCAAGATGAATCTCCTTCCTCTTTTTCTTCTCCAAAAACAGGTCTCCCCAATAATGGCACTGTTTTTGCCTTTTTAATCGTGTAGGAAGGTGTTTTGACAAGTATGCCCTTTTTAGTCCGAAATAGAATAATTTTGTGATTTTTACACACCCGCGGCGCGCTCCGTGACGCCCCGTGCGACGCGTACATGGATTGGACAAAGGCAGAATGCATTTTAACGGAGCAGAACAATGCAGCAAAAATATTTGCACTGCCGCGGCGCCCCCCGCGGCGCGATAGTGCAATATTTTGCGCTGCTTCATTTTTTCATTTGTTTTACTATGCGGGCTTGCTTTGCGACTCCCGAACACGATCCCGACTTGATTTATTTAGCTTTTACTTAGACTTTAAATCCCCAAATCAATCAAATTGATCCCAAAGTTAGTTCTTAAGTCGGATTAGCTTCCTGCAAGGCATAAAGCATGAATTTAGTACAATTCATTATCATTTAAGCTCAAACCTTTGTAAAATGCAATAATTAAAGTGTTGTTATAACGTCTAAAACACGAGTTTTTAGCCTATGATCAACACGCTTGATGACGAGCGTGGGGTCGTGCACTATGGGGGATTGTGACTTGGTTCGTCCGGACTGATGATTTTACCGCGTATTTGACTGTAATCTATTTGTTATCATCATTTTTTGGGCTGAATGCCATACTTGGGCCTCGTGCTAACTATTTGAACCCTTCGGGGATTTTTACTGGTTTTTCCTCACTGTGTTGACTTATTACTTCAACTCAATCATGTTATATTTCACTGTTTTTTGTACTCAGCCATGTTTGCTCTGTTTTAACACTTAAATGATATTTTGGGCTGAGAATCATGTTTTACTATTGCCCGAGTGGCTCGTGAGGATTTTGACTGAGTAAGGCTGAGGGCCTATGTTGTGTGGAAATATTTGATACTAATTATGAGGCCGAGGTCCTGAGATATATACGCCACAAGGTGGCTTGATTAATCTGAGGCCGAGGTCCTAATGATGATGCCACGAGGTGGCTTGGTATTGTGCTTTGGCCGTAAGGGGCCCCTTCAGGAGTATGTACACCCCCAGTGAGCATGGGTACCCATTGCGATGTGAGATTGACCCCGAGGGTCTGGTATTGTTCTAAGATGTTGCCTGAGGGGCGGATTTTGTTGATACGCTGCCCGGGGGGCGAATCTTTATGTGTTTACTTTCATTAATTGCCTGTCAATTACCTGCTAAATTGTTGAAAAAGGACTTTTCATGAAATTACATTTAAGTTAAAGGATTTTTACATGTCTTTCATGGATTTACTATTTTGAAATGCTTTTACTGCTTCATTATAAAATGTTTTATGTCTTACATGATTTCTTGCTATCAGTCTTTATTTACATTTATTACTCATAGAGTTAGAGTACTCACTTTACTCCCTACACCCCGTGTGTAGATTTAGTTGTAGCTGGTCCCGCTCCCGAGTGCTAATCATTCCCAAATTCAGGCAGATCTGAGGAGTCTTTAGGTAGTTGTTGGCGTTCGCAGCCCAGAGCTCCTCCCTATCTTATTTCCTTATGTTCTTAGTTCTGTAGAAAACTCTGTAGTGATTTAGAGTATTCTGGATTTGGTTAGATGCTCATGACTAGTGACACCCCGGTATCGGGCTGTGTTGGGTTGTTCTTCCGCGTATTTATGATATTATTTGCTACTTTGGATTATTTTATCATGTTTAGACTGTTTCTTAATGTGTAACTGTTAATAATTGGAAAAAGGGTAAGTTTCCAATGGCCTTGTCTTCACGTGAGGTGCCATCACGATCGGGTTCGGGTTTAGGGTCATGACAAGTTGGTATCAGAGCCTAGGTTACATAGGTCTCACGAGTCATGAGCAGTTTTAGTTGTGTCTCGCAGATCAGTATGGAGACGTCTATATTTATCCTCGAGAGGCTGCAGAACCTTTAGAAAAAACTTCACATTCTTGAAATTCTTGTCATGCGAATTTGTTGATCCGAGTACTAAACTTCTGTTGATCTATTCTCTCACAGATGGTGAGGACACGTGCTACCGGTCAGTATGGACGACCACTAGTACTACCAGCCATGGCCATTAGAGGCTGAGGACGTGGTCGTGGTCATGGTAGGGGCAGAGCAACTAGGGCAGCACCTGCAGATCCACCAGCTGCCCAGGTTCAAGATCAGGTCTTAGTTATGGGCGCTCCAGCAACACCAGCTCAAGCACCAACTGTTCCCATTGTGATTTCGGGTCTTCAAGAGGCCTTGGCTCAAATTTTGTCAGTTTGCACTGGCCTAGATCAGGCGGTTTCAGCCATTACAGCCGCAACTACTTCTTAAGCCAGGGGAGGCACTCAGACTCCCGCTGCTCACACACCTGAGCAGGTCGTGCAGGGACTTCAGACGCCGGGGACACATCTAGACTAGCCGATTATCGCTGCTCAGGACTATGTAGTTCCTGCCATGCCTGATGATGAGCAGCATAGGTTGGAGAGGTTTGGTAGACTGCAGCCTCCGACCTTCAGTGGTGCAGAGGGCAAGGATGCCCAGGGTTTCTTAGATAAGTGCCAGATGATGCTTCGTACAATGAGTATTCTAGAGACCATCGGGGTCACTTTCACTACTTATCAATTTTTTGGAGCTGCCTTCACTTGGTGGGAGGCTTATGAGAGGCATAGTCCTGTTGGTGCAACACGCCTTACCTGGCAGCAGTTCTCCGTTCTCTTTCTAGAGAAGTATGTGTCGCAGTCCCGCAAAGAGGAGCTGCATAGGGAGTTTGAGTAGTTGCATCAGGGAGAGATGACTATGATGCAATACGAGATGAGGTTCTCTGAGTTAGCTCGTCATGCTATTTGGTTGGTTCTGACAAATAGAGAGAGGATTAGGAGGTTTGTTGATGGCCTCTCTTATTAGTTTCGTATTCTCATAACCAAGGAGAGGGTGATTAGTGCTACTTTCGAGGAGGTTATGGATATTGCCTGTGAGATTAAGTCCTTTCGTCGCTAGGAGCGAGAGGAGAGGGAGGCCAAGAGGACTCGAAGATCTGGTAGTTACAGCGGTACTCCTTTGAGAAGTTAGTTTCAGCGCGCCAGAGGTCGTCCATTCAGGCATGCTCAGCTAGCTCACCTAGGTTATCGTGGGGCATCATCGGGTTATTGTTCTCATAGTTCTCATCAGGGCTAGTCATCACTTAGTGCCTTTCTAGCTTACAGTTCGTCTTGTGCCCCATTAATTTAGGGCTCTTCTATACCGAGCGCATCTGCTAGTCACTCCAATGCGAGAGGTTCCCTTCAGTCCCCTTCTCCGGAACTTGAGAGTTTTTATGAGTGTGGTGAGATGGGTCATATGTGGTGGCAGTGCCCTTATCGTCTTGTGAGTTCATCTCAACAGAAGGGTCAGTCATCGGCTTCAGCACTAGTTACTTTACCACCACCCGTCCAGCCAGCTAGGGGTGGAGGTCAGTCAGTTAGGGGTAGCCTCATAGGGGGAGGTCGATCAAGTGGCAGTCAGGCCCGTTTCTATGCACTTCCAGGTAGACCTGATGTTCTTGCTTCAGATGCTATTATTACAAGTATTGTTTCAGTCTTCCATATAGATGCATCTGTATTATATGATCACGATTTCACCTTTTCTTATGTGTTATCATACTTTGCTCATTATTTGGGTATGCGTCGTGAGTTTCTTGCTTCACCTGTTCGTGTATCTATCTCGGTGGGCGATACTATTGTTGTAGACCATGTTTACCAGTCGTGTATGGTGACTATTGGGGGTCTGGAGACCCGTGTGTATCTTTTATTATTTTGTATGGTGGATTTTGATGTTATTTTGGGCATAGATTGGCTATCTCCGTGTCGTGCTATTCTGGACTGTCAAGATAAGATAGTCACAATGGCTATACCGGATGTGCCATGGATTGAGTGGCGAGGTGTGACTGATTATGTTCCTAGTAGAGTGATCTCATTCTTGAAAGCTCAGTGTATGGTTGGGAAGGGTTGTCTTTCGTATCTAGCCTTTGTGAGGGATGTCGGTGCTGAGACTCCCAATATTGATTCTATTCCAGTTGTGAGGGATTTTCCCGATGTGTTTCCTGCAGACCTGCTGAGTGTGCCACCAGATAGGGAACTCAGTCATGGACCAGGTCCATCTTGTGAAGCACAGTCATGATCAATCTATGCATGTGAGATGCACGTGAAGGAGATAAGTCCTACTGATCAAGCAGCAATATCTCCTGATCTGATCGAAAAGGTTGCATATTAGATAAGGGGAGAAAGTCTCCTTATATGAAGAGAACACGATCCAGGATAAAGATAGTGTTAGAGTTTGAGATCATTATGAACTCTTCTATGATAGAAGTTCAGCAATTGAGTCCCGATCAAACTCTGATTACTAACCTATTAAATGACAATGATTGTTCTCTTTTATAGGTATTGCACATACGCAGAAGTGAAACTAATTTGAGAGAAAAAAGCAAGGCGATTTTGCAAGCAATTTATGTGTGATTTGAGTGTGCACTCCTGAAGCTACTTGAACGAGATAGAAGAACCAGTTCCATTGGGTCTATCTCTTACTCTAGTTCAATTGTAGTAGGTAGTTTAAAGTTGTACCTTTCAGCTTTTATCGAAGCAATTGTATTAGGTACCTAGAGTGTTCAAGTTATAGCTAACTTCAAATTTTCGCAACAGTTGAGGTTGTGTGCCACATCGGGGTTAGAGTTTATCCTTAGGTTTACAAATAGTTTTTGTAAATGCTGTTTTGGCTCAGTAAGTTTAGTGGAAGTTTGGGAAAATCCTACTGAGTAGTAGGCCGTGGTTTTTTCACCTTTTGAGCCAGGTGTTTTCCACATAAAAATCTCTATGTTCTTTATTTTATGTACTTACTATTCTGCAAATAGTAGTAGTTAGAACACCTAGAAGAACCAGGTTCTTCTATAGAAAAAATTGGGTACCACACAAATCACCCCCCTCTTGTGTGGTATTGACGCTTAAAACATCAATTGGTATCAGAGTAGGTTATCCTTAAAGAGGCTAACACCTTAGAAAAAGATCAAAATGAGTGCACTACCTGGTTACTGGGAAGGGCAATCCACTGCTAGGCCTCCACATTTTAATGGTCAGTACTATTCTTGGTGGAAGAACAGGATGAGGGATCACATCATAGGAGAAAACTATGAACTCTGGGACATAGTCACTGTTGGTCCTCTAGAAACCACAAAGAAGAATGCTGAAGGAGTGGATGTGCCAAAGACAAGAGCTTACTGCACTCCTAAAGATTTGAAGAAATGGGAGAAGAATGCCAAGGCTAATAAATGGCTTGTGTGTGGACCGGGTCGAGACGAGTACAGTAGAATTCAAAGCTGTACCACTGCTAAGGAAATCTGGGACACTTTGCAAGTGGCCCATGAAGGAACACCTCAAGTGACGAGGTTCAGAGAAACACTGTTGTATTCTCAGTATGAGAGTTTCGCAATGAAGGAAGGAGATATCATCCAAGAGATGTATACAAGGTTCACCACACTGACAAATGAACTTAAGTCTCTTGGAAGGTTTATTCTTGAGGAAGACAAAGTTGAGAAGATTTTGACAAGGGTTCTATGAGTCTCTTGGGAAAGCAAAATCACTACTATTCAGGAATCAAAAAATATTGCTACCCTCAAACTGGATGAACTAATTTGAAACCTCACTGCCTATGAACTGAAAAGGCAAACCATGAAAATGGATGCACCCAAGAAGGAAAGAAATCTGGCTCTAAGAATTGCTGAAGGTTTAGATCTGGAGGATGATGAAATGGCTATGATCACAAGGGATTTCAAAAAGTACCTGATGAGAGGAAAGGGTTCTTCAAGAGGTACAACCTTCAACAAACCAAGGGCTTCTGAGAAACAGACCAATGAGGGTTGCTACAAATGTGGTAAGACTGATCACATGATCAAGAACTGTCCTCAATGGGAAATTGAGTGGAAGAATGAAAGGGTTGAACGAAGGAACAGGTTCAACCAATAAGGAACAAAGGATCAACAAAGGCTATGGTTGCTGCCTAAGGAGAAACATCAGATAAGGACTTAGAAGATGAAGCTGGAGATGAACAAGCAGTTATGGCCATCGGAGAATCAGATGATGAACAAGAGGTAAGTATACTTCATCTCAAAGACAAGATTAAATTCCTATCTAAAGAAAGATTGTCTGAGCTATTGCTAAATTTCATTGATGAGTCTGAAATAATTAACAATGAGAAGGAAGATCTGACTAGGGAATGTGTGATCTTAAAAGCCAAGTGCAAAAACCTAGAGTCTAGGGCTAATGAGAGTTAGAGTAAAAATGCTGAGTTGAAGAACCAGGTTCTTGAACTTGACACTAGTATCCTAGAACTTAGGACTGAGAACTTAAAACTAAAAATAGGAACAGGTAAGAAGAAAGCTGACCACACACATCTCACTCTAGAATAAAACATGGGAAAAATGAAAGATGAGTTGTACAAGAAGGATGAACAGATAAAAGTCTTAAAAGAAGATCTAGGGAAGGTAAAACATGAACTAGACAGAACTTGCAAGTGGAATAAGGCTTCTGATGCACTTTCCTGGCTACAAGAACATCATAGTAGCAACAAAAGAGGACTTGGCTATGGAACTCAAGCACCTAAATGGGATCCTAAAAGCAAGTATCTCACTCTTCCTGAGAACAGAATCTGCACACACTGTGGTAAGACTGGCCATTACAAAAATGAATGTAATGCAAAAGAAAACGCCAGTCAAAAGAACAAAACTTTTGTTCAAGAGAAAAATAGGCTGCCTGGGTGGGCTAAAAGGAATTTAATTTATCCCTTTGCCTATAGAAAGAAACTCAAACTAGTTTGGGTTCCTAAGACTAACCCTTGATTTTGTTTTGCAGGTCCAAGTGAAGAGAAGTAGCCAAGTATGGTATATGAATAGTGGCTGCTCAAAACATATGACTGGAAGAAAGAACCAGTTCCTTTCACTTAAGGATCTAAAGGGAGGTAATGTCTCCTTTAAAATAGGAAGAAAGGTGAGATTATTGGGGTTGGAAAGATATGTAAAACATATTCTCACTCCATTGAGAATGTCTACTTGATAGATGGCCTGAAATACAATCTGATCAGCGTGTCACAACTGTGTGACAAAGGTAACCTTGTAGAATTTACCTTTACTAAATGCTTTGTGATTAACCTTACTAGTGACAAAATTATTTTGTAGGGAAAAAGAGTTAACAATATTTATATTGTAGCTTTGTCTACTCTTTCAGAAAATGAACTCACTTGTCTAAGTGTGTTGGATAATGATCCCCTCCTGTGGCACAAAAGACTTGGTCATGCTAGTCTGAATCAGCTAAACAAATTAGTCTTTAAGGACTTGGTGATAGGGTTTCCTAACATCAAGTTCAAGGAAGACAAAGTTTGTGAGGCTTGTGCAAGGGGGAAGCAGGTAAGATCATCCTTCAAAAGCAATAAAATGGTAAGCACAACCAAGTCATTGGAACTAGTCCATATGGATCTCTGTGGTCCAATGAGAACCATGAGCAGATGTGGAAAAAAATATACAATGTCACTTGTTGTTGATTATTCTAGATTTACCTAGGTACCATTTCTAACATCTAAAGATGAAACATTTGACATGTTTACTGCTTTTTTTAGAAAAACTCAGAAAAAATTAGGAAATCAACTTGCATCCATTAGGTCTGATCATAGAACTGAATTTGAAAATGCTAAGTTTGCTGAATTCTTTAATGAAAATGGTATAGATCATAACTTCTCTGCCCTTAGGACTCCTCAACAAAATGGAGTAGTTGAAAGAAAGAACAAGACTCTTGAATACATGGCTAGGACTATGCTTCTTTCTAGTAAATTGTCCCACCGCTTCTAGGCAGAGGCTGTAAACACTGCATGTTACATTATCAATAGATGCATGACTAGACCTCTTGTAGAGAAGACTCCCTATGAGTTATTTAAAGGGATAAAACCAAATATATCCCATCTTAGGGCATTTGGATGCAAGTTCTTTGTGCACAATAATGGAAAAGACTCCCTAGGTAAGTTTGATCCCCGAGGTGACGAGGGAGTATTCTTAGGATATTCTTCACATAGCAAAGCATATAAAATGTTAAACAAAAAATCTTTGTGTGTAGAAGAAAGTGTGCATGTAGTGTTTGATGAAACTAACATTCTTTTTGAGAGACAAGAACATGAAGATGAAGCCGTTAAATTGGTAAAGGATTTGACTGAAGCCTCAACACAAGTTAAAGTGGCACCAAAAGAAGGAACAAGTGATGGAACATGTTCTTCCATTCAGGGCAACCTGATAGGGGGAACTGATCAAAGAGGAATTGAAACAAACCCCCTAAAAGAACTTGTTCATGACCATGTTCCTCAACAACAAAACATGGGAGAAACATCTAGCAGAAACCAGTTGGTTGTGAAACCTCACAAATATCAAAGTTCTCATCCTATTGAGAACATTATCACTGATCCAACATCTAGAGTCAAAACTAGATCACAATTAATGAATCTGTGTGCTTTTGATGCCTTTTTATCTCTTATTAACCTAAAAATGTAGTTGAGGCTCTGCAGGATGCAGATTGGGTGAATGAAATGCAAGATGAACTCAATCAGTTTGAGAGAAGTCAAGTTTGGCATCTAGTTCCAAGATCCAAGGACAGATCGGTTATTGGTACAAAATGGGTCTTCAGAAACAAACTTGATGAAGATGGAACAATTACAAGAAACAAGGCAAGACAGGTGGTCCAAGGTAACAACCAAGAGGAGGGCATAGATTATGATGAGACTTTTGCTCCAGTTGCAAGACTATAGGCAATAATACTCCTCATAGCCTTTGCAGCACACATGGAATTCACTCTTCATAAGACGGATGTCAAAAGTGCCTTCCTGAATGGCTACCTAAAATAAGAAGTGTTTGTAAAACAACCTCCAGGGTTTGAGAGCAAGGAATGTCCTTAGCATGTGTACAAATTAGACAAGGCTCTCTATGGACTCAAGCAGGCTCTAAGAGCATGGTATAAACGACTGTCCAAGTTTCTGCTTGGACATGGGTACAAAAGAGGTAGAATTGATAGTACCTTATTCTTAAGGAAAAAAGGTAAAGATCTCCTCGTGGTACAAATATATGTTGATGACATAATCTTTTGGGCCACCACTAATAATCTAAGTAAGGATATTGCAAAATTAATGGGGAGTGATTTTGAAATGAGTATGATGGGTGAGCTTAACTTCTTGTTAGGATTATAGATTAAACAAAGCCCAAATGGTACGCAGACCTTACCTCTACCCGAGAGCTTATCAAAAAGTTTAAAATGGAGGAATCAAAGGAAATAGACACCCCCATTGCAACTGCCACAAAATTAGACATTGATGAACTTGGTTCATCAGTTGATCAAAAGTTGTATAGGGGTATGATTGGTTCACTCTTGTATCTAACTGATAGCAGACCTGACATAGTCTTCAGTGTTGGGCTTTGTGCTCGCTTTAAGGCAAATCCAAAAGAGTCTCACTTGACTGCTGTCAAGAGGATACTAAGATACTTGAAAGGAACCACTGATTTGTGTCTTTGGTATCCCAAAGGTAGTAATTTCAATCTAGTAGGATATGTTGATGCTGATTATGCAGGTTTCCTTGTGGATAGGAAGAGCACCTCAGGTATGGGTCACTTTCTTGGTTCATGTCTTATATCCTGGGCCACTAAAAAACAAAATTCAGTGGCCTTATCCACTGCTGAGGCTGAATATGTTGCTGCTACATCTTGTTGTGCTCAATTGTTATGGATCAAACACCAGCTGGTAGATTTTGGCATTGAAGTTGGTTGCATTCCTATATTCTGTGATAACACTAGTGCTATAAGTATGACAAAGAACCATGTTCATCATAAGAGGACTAAGCACATAGATGTTAGACCCCACTTCTTAAGGGATAACTATGAGAAATGATTGATCTTCATAGAATTCTGTGCTACTAATAAGCAAATTGCTGACATCTTTACTAAAGCACTGAGTAGAGAAAACTTTGAGAGTAATAGGTTGCAATTAGGGATGATTAAGATCACCTAATAGGTCCAGCTCAAAATGCACAATGAAAAAAAAGGAAAAGAAATTTGGCTAGGAATTCTAAACTTGTGTAAATCTCTAGATTAATTCTTACTCATCTTCATACTTTAATTAATATACTCCTGCGACATGTGTTTATATGACTCACTAATCTCTTACAAAATTTTATCTATTATGGCATTTGAGGCATGTTCAAGAGAGTTCTAAATGAAGAACCTGGTTCATCAGTATGGGTTCATATGAAAGCTCAGGTATGTTTTCTATACTCTACACAATTAGAAAGATTAATAATTCAATCATGAGAAGAAGTCCTATACTTGTCAAATTCCTAGAAAATTCTATCCGTTAGCATTGAACCAGTTCCGTCCACCTAGAACTCTAAACCGTAATTTTTGCCTAATATCTAGGAAAGCCAAATAGATCATTCAAAATCTGGAATTTCAAGTTGATTAGACTCCTATTTGACCACTGCAAAAGGCTACTGTTACTTATTAAATGTGTAACTCCTTTAAACACACATCTTTTCTATAGCCTTCATCATAACTCCAAACCATCAAAAACTCTTCTTCACTTTCACTTGCCCTCTTCTCCAAAATTCCCAGATTCTATCAAGAAACCAACAATCATGTCTAACCCACAAGAAAATCCTGGAACTCATCCACCACCATCTCCCTCAAATTCATCCTCATCTACTCCACCCAGTGTATCCCCAAAACCTAGATTATGAAGGGTGAAAATGCTTGCTCGAAAGACTGTAGCATATGAGGCTCTGAGGAAGGCTTTAAATGAAAGGTTAAAAGCAAGCCAAGTGAAAGAAAGCCAAGCTCCAAATTCAGATTCTAGCTCTGAGTTTGAATCCTATCAATCCGCAACTGAGGGAGAAGGACATGGGTCTTCTGACTCTGAAAAGATTCAAGAATCTCCTTCGGAGTTAAGTTCATCTGTGATTGAAAACCTAGAGATTAGGTTTGTTCTGGTTGGACCAATTAGAGATGTTGAAGTTCCTGAGAAACGTAGGAGTGGAGGTAAAAAAAATTGAAAAAGAAAAAGAGAGAGAGGGTGCATGCGGTGATGAGAGGGGAATTGGGAAAATTATAGTGCATGCCATCTGTGGGGTTGAACATGAAAGGGTAGAAGAGAGTGACATGAAGTCAGGAGGAAGTGGTTCTGGGGAAGCTGTTGAGGGGTTGGTTCATCTAAGCACATGGAGAGATGAACCTGTTTCATCTATTAAAGAGACCCTAGCTGATCTACTGAAAAAGGTTGGGGCAAGCTATGACTCAAAGAAATGTATAACTCCCACAACAAAAGCCCCAAATGTTCCTAAGCCTTCCAAGAAAAGAAAGGCTTCATCTCCAACACCTACTGCCTCCTCATTGCCAAGGGGTAGAGCCATAAGAAGCAGGGTGAAATAGAGTGAAGTTGATCTACAAAGGGCCTTAGAAGAAAGTAAGAAAAAGAAAAAGAATAAAGGATTGGGAAAGATTGTAGAATCCTCAGACGATGTTGAGGAAGAGGAGATGGAACTAGTCCATCAAGAAAGGGGTACAACAGTGGAGGTTCCTACACCTAGGCTTAAAATCCCAAGACCTCTTCCAAGAAGCCTTCCTCTGTGCTTGTGGCTGCTGAAAACGCACTATCCAACGCGACAAGATCTGCAGTGAAAACCAAACAATCAAAAGTTTCTGATAATGATGACTGGAGCGGAGAAGAAGAAGAAAATGATTCTGAGAAGGAACAGGACAAGCTTGCCATTTTTGGCAGAAGAAATATTTTAAAGGGTAGACTGTTGAAGGACCTGGTGGAACCAGGAATGATGAGATTGGTGGATGCTTTAGATGCTTAGGTATGGAAGGACATGGTCCTTCAGATGGATGGTAGGCTAGCCAAAAATGAGCTGATTGAATTTATTGCCAATGCTGTTGTTAAGGATGGAGTCGTTAGTAGCTTGTTGAAAGGAGTTCAAGTGCAGTTTGATGCAAAGAAACTGGGAGAGATCCTGGACATACCCTCTAAATGGTTGATGACTATACAAGGCAAAGGTGGCCATGCCTGGACTCCCTCCCTACTACCCTTGAAATAACCAAGAGGTTTTGTGATTCAGAAGAGGTGACTGAAGCCAAGGCTGTGCAGAAAAGTGAAATGAGGCCTAAGCACAAAGTTGTGTTTGAATTTGTCAACAAGTGCTTATTTCCCAGACAGGAGAGAAGACACACTGCTAACAACATGGATCTGGTTCTTATGGAGTGCCTGGAGAGAGGAAAGCAAATCAACTGGCCTGCCTTCATTATCAAACTGCTAGACAAGGTCATAAATGGCTCCAAAGCTCATGCTACTCCATATTTCTTCATTCTGACCACAGTTCTAGACAGGCTAAATGTGCCTCTAAAGAAATGGGAAATGTCTTCGAGCAAGGAACCCTTTGGAATCAAAACTCTTCTTGTCTATGACTATTCAGTCAATGCTATCCCCATTGAACCTCGTTCATCCCAGAAGATACCCATCAATAGCAAAGTTAGGACTCTGGTTCAAGAATGTGTAGCCAAGGATGTTGAAATTGCTAGGCTCAAGGCTCGTGTGGTTGAAGTGGAAACTGAGAGGGATGCTCTCAGAACCGAGCTTGCCAAAGAAAAGGAGAAGAATGATGTAATTCTTCAAAACATGCTGAATCTTCTCCAAACTCAAACCCAACCCTCCAGTTCCTCCAAGCCTTAGGATTCCAAGCTTCTTTCTCCTGAACTTGTTCAGTACCCCCCAGTGACCCAGATTAGGGATTTTTCTATTTTTTGCTCATGATTTGAATGTTTTTCTTTCGTTTTGTGGATTATAGGTTTCAACATATCTCTATCAATGATAACTGTTGTTTCTCTTGTTCAATGATTAATCTATCCTTGATAGTTTAAATATGTTTGTTTGATTACTGATGATTGCACCATGATTGTACTTGTAGTTTCCCTAGTGGCCATGAGTACTTATTAAAATGTGGGTATCACACTTCGTGTGCAACTTTTTGATGATGCCAACAGGGGGAAGAGATATTGTGCTATACATATTCTTAAAATAAGTGATATTTATAACCTAATTAACCTGGTCCTTGATAATAAATGAATTTTCTAAGTTTAGTATTGATGGTTAACCTGGGTTCTCATAAGATTCAAATTAGTAAAAAGCACAAAGTTTGTCATCATCAAAAAGAGAAAATTTGTTAGCCCAAGAATAGGTAAAGTTTTGAAGAATAACAAATGAACTCAGTTATGGACCAGGTCCATCTTGTGAAGCACAGTCATGATCAATATATGCATGTGAGAGGCACGTGAAGGAGATAAGTCCTACTGATCAAGCAGCAATATCTCCTGATCAGATCAAAAAGGTTGCATATTAGATAAGGGGAGAAAGTCTCCCTATATGAAGAGAACACGATCCAAGATAAATATAGTGTTAGAGTTTGAGATTATCATAAACTCTTCTACGATAGAAGTTCAGCAATTGAGTCCCGATCAAACTCTGATTACTAACCTATTAAATGACAGGGATTGTTCTCTTTTATAGGTATTGCACATATGCAGAAGTGAAACAAAATTGAGAGAAAAAACAAGGCGATTTTACAAGAAATTTATGTGTGATTTGAGTGTGCACTTCTAAAGATACTTGAACAATATAGAAGAACCAGTTCCATTGTGTTTATTTTTTACTCTAGTTCAATTGTAGTAGGTAGTTTAAAGTTGTACCTTTCAGCTTTCATAGAAGCAATTGTATTAGGTACCTAGAGTGTTCAAGTTATAGCTAACTTGAAGTTGTTGCAACAGTTGAGGCTGTGTGCCACAACGGGATTAGAGTTAATCCTTAGGTTTACAAAGAGTTTTTGTAAATGCTGTTTTGGCTTAGTGATTTTAGTGGAAGTTTGGGAAAATTCTACTGAGTAGTAGGTCGTGGTTTTTTTTACCTTTTGAGCCAGGTGTTTTTCACATAAAAATCTTTGTGTTCTTTATTTTATGTACTTATTATTTCGCAAACATTAGTAGTTAGAACACCTAGGAGAAAAAAGTTCTTCTATAGCAAAAATTGGGTACCACACAAATCACCCCCTCTCGTGTAGTATTGACGCTGAAAACATCATGTTTCCTGCAGACCTTCCGGTCATGCCACCGGGCATGGATGTTGATTTTGGTATTGACCTGGTGCTGGGCACTCAGCCCATTTCTATTCCACCGCATTATATGGCACCGGCGGAGTTGAAGAAATTAAAGGAGCAGCTTCAGGAGCTCCTTGAAAAGGGGTTCATTCGGCCTAGTGTGTCACCTTGGGGTGCGTAGGTTCTATTTGTGAAGAAGAATGATGACACTATGAGAATGTGCATTGATTATAGGCAATTGAACAAGGTAGCAATTAAGAACAAGTATCCTTTTCCTCGCATTGATGATTTATTAGACCAGCTTTAGGGAGCGAGAGTGTTCTCCAAGATTGATCTCCATTCAGGTTATCACCAGTTGAAGATCAGGGACTCATATATTTCTAAGACAACTTTTAGGACCCGATATGGTCATTATGAGTTCTTGGTGATGTCTTTTGGGCTGACCAATGCCCCAGCAGCGTTCATGCATCTGATGAACAGTGTGTTCCGGCCTTATCTCGATTCATTTGTCATAGTCTTAATTTATGATATTCTGGTGTATTCACGTAGTCAGGAGGAACACGTAGAGCATTTGAGAGTTGTGTTGCAGAGATTGACGGAGGAGAAGCTTTATGCAAAATTCTCCTAGTGTGAGTTTTGTCTTAGTTAAGTCGCTTTCTTGGGGCATGTGGTGTCTATCAAGGGTATTCAGGTTGATCTGAAGAAGATAGAGGCGGTTCAGAGTTGGCCTAGATCGTCCTCAGCCACAGAGATTCGCAACTTTCTTGGTTTGGCAGGCTATTATCGTCGGTTTGTTCAGGGGTTCTCGTCGATCGCATCACCCTTGACCAAGTTGACTCAGAAGGGTGTTTCATTTGTATGGTCAGATGAGTGTGAAGAGAGCTTTCAGAAGCTCAAGATAGCCTTGATCACAACTCCAGTGTTAGTTTTGCCTTCAGCTTCAGGTTCATATACCGTGTATTGTGATGCTTCGAGAGTTAGCATTGGTTGTGTATTGATGCAGGGGTAGAATTATTGCTTATGCTTCTCGTCATTTGAAGCCCTATGAGAAGAACTACCCGTTCATGATTTGGAGTGTGCTGCCATAGTTCATGCGTTGAAGATTTAGAGATATTACTTGTATGGTGTGTCTTGTGAGGTGTTTACTGATCATCGTAGCCTCCAACACTTGTTCAAATAGAAGGATCTCAATTTTAGATAGCGGAGGTGGTTGGATTTGGTTAAGGATTATTATATCACTATATTGTACCATCCGAGAAAGGCCAATGTGGTGGCCGATGCTTTAAGCCGAAAGGCGGTGAGTATGGGGAGTCTGGTATATATTCCAGTTGGGGAGAGACCTCTTGTAGTTGATGTTCAGGCCTTGGCCAATCAGTTCGTAAGGTTAGATATTTCAGAGCCCAATCCGGTATTGACTTGTGTGGTTTCTCGGTCTTCCTTATATGATTGCATCAGAGAGCCAGTATGATGATCCGCATTTGCTTGTCCTTAAGGACAGAGTTTAGCATGATGATTCCAGAGATATGACCATTGGTGATGATGGGGTGTTGAGGATGCAGGGCCGGATTTGTGTGTCCAATGTGGATGGTCTTCATGAGTTGATTCTGGAAGAGGCCCATAGCTCACGGTATTCTATTCATCGGGAGTCGCGAAGATGTATCAGGATTTAAGGCAGCACAATTAGTGGTAGAGAATGAAAAAGACATCGTGGGATTTGCAGCTCGGTATCTCAATTGTCAGCATGTGAAATATGAGCATCAGAGACCGGGCGCCTTCCTTTACAGATGGATAATCCCGAGTGGAAGTGGGAAAGGATCACTATGGACTTTGTTGTTGGACTTCCACGGACTTTGAGGAAGTTCGATGCTATTTGGGTGATTGTAGATCGCCTGACCAAGTCCGCGCACTTCATTCTGGTGTGTACTACCTATTCTTCAGAGCGAATGGCAGAGATCTATATCTTGGTGTCCCAGTTTCTATCATTTGAGATACGGGCACTCAGTTTAATTCACAGTTTTGGAGGTCTATGCAGTGAGAGTTGGGTACTCAAGTTGGGTTGAGCACAACGTTTCACCCTAAGATGGACGGGCAGTCCGAGCGTACTATTTAGATATTAGAGGACATGTTGCATATTTGTGTCATAGATTTCGGAGGGTCATGGGATCAGTTTCTACCGCTTGCAAAGTTTGCTTATAACAATAGCTACCACTCGAGTATTCAGATGGCTCCATATAAGGCTTTGTATGGGAGGAGGTGTAAATCTCCAGTTTGTTGGTTCGAGCCTGGTGAGGCTAGTCTATTGGGGACAGACACGGTGCGGGATGCTTTAGAAAAGGTGAAGGTAATTCAGGAGAGGCTTCGTACAGCGCAGTCGAGACAAAAGAGTTATGTTCACAGGAAGGTTCGAGATGTGTCCTACATGGTTGGTGAGAAGGTCCTGTTGAAGGTTTCACCTATGAAGGGTGTTATGAGATTTGGCAAGAAAGGGAAATTGAGTCCTCGGTTCATTGGGCCTTTGGAAGTGCTTCAGAGGATTGGGGAGGTGGCTTATGAGCTTGCTTTACCATCCATCTTGTCGAGTGTGCATCCGGTATTTCATGTTTCTATGTTACGGAAGTATATTAGGGATCCGTCTTATGTTTGGGATTTCAGCACGGTTCAGTTGGATAATGATTTGACTTATGATGTGGAGCGAGCAACTATTTTGGGTCGTCAGGTTCGAAAATTGTGGTCAAAGGATATATCTTCAGTGAAAGTGCAGTGGAGAGGTCGACCCATAGAGGAGGCTAATTGGGAGACCGAGCGGGAGATGCGTAGCAGATATTCTCACTTGTTTGAGGCTTCAGGTATGTTTCTTAATTCGTTCACGGACGAACGCTTGTTTAAGTTAGGGAGGATGTGACGACCCAGCCAGTTGTCCCATGAGTTACCACCCCGTTTTCCTCTTTTCTACTTTTTTATGATTTGTTATCTGTGTTTTGTGGTATCGGGTTGGTCGGATCGAATCCGAAATAATTTTGGTAAGGTTTGAGACACTTAGTCTCTTTTGAGGAAGCTTGAGTTGGAAAAGTCAACTAGACATTGACTTATGTGCAAGAGGGATCGGATGTGAGTTCCGAGGGTTCAGTTAGCTTCGGGAGGTGATTTGTGACTTAGGAGCATGATCAAAATGAATTTTGGAGGGCCGTAGTAGATTTAGGCTTGAATTGACGAAGTTGATATTTTGGCGATTTCCGGTTGTTAGGCGAGATTTTGATATAGAGGTCGGAATGGAATTCCAGGGGTTGCAGTAGCTCTGTTGTTTCATTTGGGATGTGTGTGCAAATTTCAGGTTATTCGGATGTGGTTTGGTTGGGTTTTTGATCAAAAGCGGAATTCAGAAGATTTTAGAAAAACATTTGGCTTGAATCCGATGTGTTTTTGTTGATTTGATGTTGTTTGAGGTGTTTTAGAGATTGGTACGAGTTTGAATAAGGTATTGGGTTATGTTTGTGCTTTTGGTTGAGGTCCCGGGGGCCTCGGGGTGATTTTGGATGGTTGACGGGAAGTTTGAGGAATGTTTGCAGCTGCTGAATTTTTGCTGCTTCTGGTATTTCCGCACCTGCGGATTGGGGATTGCAGGTGCGACGCCGCACATGCGGAAGGGGAACCGCAGAAGCGGATTATTGATGAGCTATCAGGAATCGCAGTTGCGGTAGTGGGACTGCACCTGCGGAGCCGCAGGTGCGGAATATTGAGCGCAGGTGTGATTTTGGTCCGTTAAGTAATTTCCGCAAAAGCGGAGGAAGAACCGCATATGCGGTACCGTAGAAGCGGGTATGGGAATGCAGATTCAGAAAGGTCTGGGCAGAAAGTATAAATTGTGGCCTTCGCTAATTTTAGCTAATTTCACCATTTTTATCTCGGCTTTTGAGCTTTTTGGACGATTTGAAAGGGGATTTCAAGGGAACTTCATTGAGGTAAGGAATTTGAACCTAAAACTCGTTCCTATGCTAATATTTCATGGATTAGAGCTAGAAATTATGGAAATTAAGGGTGAAAATTGGGGAAACTAGGGATTGAGAACTTAGACCTAGACTTGAGGATTTGAAGTACCATTTGAGGTCGGATTTCAGAACTTTTGATATGTATGAACTAGTGGGGAGAAAAGGAATATATTGAATTCAAAATTATTGAATTCTGAGACGTGGGCCTAGGTATTAGGTTTTGGTAATTTTAGGATTTGTGTTGTAAACTGATTATTTTCGCTTGTGCTTCTTTCCCTTAGCATATTTTGGCGTCCTCGTTCTGATTTTGGATAGATTCGACAGGAGTGGAGGCCGATTCGAGGGGCAAAAGTGTCGCGAGCTAGATATTTGACCGGTTCGAGGTGAGTAATGATTGTAAATGATGTTCTAAGGGTTTGAAACCCCGTATTGCACATCGTTGTGACTTGGTCCGTCCTGACTGATGATTTTATCGCGTATTTGCCTAAAGTTTATTTGCTATCATCATTATTTGGGCTGAATGCCATATTTGGGCCTCGTGCCAACTATTTGAACCCTTCGGGGATTTTACTAATATTTCCTCCCTGTCTTGACTTATTACTTGAAATCGGTCATGTTATATTTCACTATTTTTCGTACTCAGCCATGTTTACATTGTTTTAACAATTAAATGATCTTTTAAATGATATTTTGGGCTGAGAATCATGTTATACTATTGCCCGAGTGGTTTCTGAGGATTTTGACTGAGTAAGGCCGAGGGCCTATGTTGTGAGGAAACATTCGATACTGATTTTGAGGCCGATGGCCTGAGATATATACGCCACGATGTGGCTTGATAGATATGAGGCCGAGGGCCTAGTGATGATGCCATGAGGTGGCTTGATATTGCGCTTGGGGCATAAGGGGCCTCTCTAGGAGTCTGTACACCCCCAGTGAGCACGAGTACTCATTGTGATGTGAGATTGAGCCCGCGAGGCTGGTATTATTCTGAGATGTTGCCCGAGGGGCGGATATTTTTATACGGTGCCCGAGGGGCGAACCTTTATGTATTTACTTCCTTATTTGACTATCAATTACCTGCTAAATTGTTGAAAAATGACTTTACATGAAATTACATTGGGGTTAAAGTATTTTTACCTATCTTTCACGGATTTTGTTTTGAAATGGTTTTACTGTTTCGTTATAGAATGATTTGTGCCTTACGTGTTTTCTTGCTTTCAGTATTTATTTACATTTGTTACTCACTGAGTTGGAGTACTCACTTTACTCCCTGCACCCCGTGTGCAGATTCAGGGGTAGCTGGTCCCGCTCCCGAGTACTGATCATTCCCAGCTTCAGGCGGATCCGAGGAGTCTTTAGGTAGTTGTTGGCGTTCGTAACCCAGAGTTCCTCTCTATCTTATTTCTTTATGTTCTTAGTTCTGTACTAAAGTCTTTAGTGATATAGAGTATTCCTGATTTGCTTAGATGCTCATGATTAGTGACACCCCGGTATCGGGCTATATTGGGTTGTTCTTCCGCGTATTATAATATTATTTGCTACTTTGGATTATTTTATCATGTTTAGTCTGTTTCTTAATGCATAACTGTTAATAATTGGAAAAGGGGAAGTGTCGGTTGGCCTTGTCTTCACGAGAGGCGCCATCATGATCGAGTCCAGGTTTAGGGTTGTGACACATCCACCCTCTTCTCCTCTAGTTAGAGCATCTCTTATTCATATATTTGCTCTCCAAACACCCTAAATCATCACACACAACTCATCATAAAATCAATAATTAAACCATGTTGGGAATTCTTAACACCAAATAGAAACAAAAAGTTGTTAAAACATGGGTAAAGTAACATCATAACAGATAGAAATATGCCCAATATTAATTATGTTTAAGATTATAATTGCACTTTTTATTTGATGTAACCTGAACTACATTTGACCTGATTCCCGTTTAAGAGGGGATATGTAGGCAGCCATATGGGTTCGGGCACATCATAATAAGAATTTATTTTCCCCTTATGGCCAGCAACTGAGGCAAGATTCCGAAATTGTCATACCTCATCAATTATCACGAAGAAATGTATCACCGGGAGTACGCATATAAACAAGACCTCAAGAGAAGGAGCAAAGACAAAATGAAGAATCAGCACGAACCAACCTCCCCCCCTCCCCACAAAAAAAACTCACAATTTTTCTGTGAATGCAGGCACGAGGGACATGATGAACACGACCGCAAGCACCTACATGCAACAAGATCCCTATCTTCACACCGACAGAAGTCGCTAAACACGTCAAGCTAAGAATCATTTTTCCTTCTCACATTTTATCATCGCTTTCCTTGCATGAGAATAAGCATTATCTACTTTCCTTGCGTGAGACTAAACATTGTCTCCACTCCTTGCATAGGGCTAAATACTGCCCTCACCATTGAATAAGGCTAGAGCATTGCCTTTCCTTGCATGAGACTAAGCAATGTCTCCATTCTTTACATGAGGCTAAGCACTGCCTCCATTATTGCACAATTTTAAGCACTATATTTCCTTGCATGAGACTAAACATTGTCTACACTCCTTGTATAGGGCTAAACATTGCCCTCACTATTCCATAAGACTAAGCACTGTCTTTCCTTGCATGAGACTAACCATTGTCTCCATTCCTTGCATGAGGCTATGAACTGCCTCCATTATTGCATAAAGCTAAGTACTGTCTTTCCCTGCATAAGAATAAGAATTGTCTTCACTCCTTACATAGGGATAAACACTACCCTCACTATTGCATAAGACTAAGCATCGTCTCCATTCCTTGCATGACGCTAAGCACTGCCTCCATTATTGCATAAGGCTAAGCACTGCATGAAACTAAGCATTGTCTCCACTCCTTGCATCGGGCTAAGCACTAACCTCATCTCATACAAGACTAAGACTTGTCTTGTCACATTCTTTCATATGACTAAGCTGTAAGGCCACGTAAAATTTTCACCTAGAACCCGGGTTTTGTGGTGCTGAGGTAAGCTTATATTTTTATTGATTGTAGTACAAACTTTTTTGGTTGAACAGTGCGTAAGGTAGTTGAAAAAAACTTTTGGAAGAGCAGGGCATTTCTGCGGTCCACTATGCGATTGCAGAATCACTCTTTGGGCCGCAGAGTGCAACAGAAAAATGGCCAATATTTGAGGTTCATTTTGCGGTCCAATATGTGACCACATAATGCTTTCGTGGGCTGCACAATCCATTGAATATCCAGCAAGAAGATTCCTAGAGGGGAGTTCTGCGGTGCATTATGCTATCGCAGAACTAGTCTGCGAACCACAGACCTAACCCGAACAGCCCATTATAACTTTTGCGGCTCATTTAGCGGACCACATATCCATTTTTCAGACTACTCTACAACCACAGAGTTGTGTTCGGAGGGTCTATTTTTTGGTTTTTATAACCCGAACCTATTTCTATATATAGACGTTAAGGGCCATCTATAAAGTAAAAATCTGATATTTTTAGAGCGAGTAAGTGTTGTAGAGTGAGAGGGGGTTCCTAAACTAATTGTTCATCAGTTCTTGCTCAAGGCTTGGAGAATTAACAAGGAAAACTCACTAGGTCTTCATCCTAGACGTAAGAGTCTACTCCCTAACCCTCAATTTCGGGATTTAACTGAAAATAGGTAATGAGAAAAGCAATTTTTGGGTGTAAGGGTTGTTCATTATGCATGCAGGTACTATAAAGGGTTATGAGAGGATTGTTGAGCTCAATTGGGTAGACTTTGGGTAGTAGGATGAAGGAATCCACCATAGGAGGACCTTGAAATCATAATGCTCACCTAATGTTTGATAAAATGCTCAAATGAGATAGAACCATGAACTCTTTCCTAATTTATGTTCAATTTTGTTATATTTCCAAATAGATCGAAGTGGATAATCCAAAACATTGTAGTAATCTAAGGAAGCTCAAGGCGAGGTATGCTAGCTAAACCTTTCTCTTAGAATTGAATCTCACAGTAATCTCGTAAGTCCCAAGTTATTCATTATAAATTTGACTACTCCGAATAAGCTCTGTCTCGAAAGTTATACGTGAAAAATATGTTCTGAATGATCTTATCTTACTATGTTATCCTTCCCGAGTGTATCACTCTATAACTATGGACTCTGGAGGGGGTAACCCTCATCTTAGGCCGATTAGGCCATATTCTGAATTGTCTGAAAATAACATCTCATCTATGGGGTAAACATACCCAAAAGCTCATATATATATATAACTGTGGAGGCTGACGAGGCCGCCATGAACATCTACTTATATACAAACTATACTTGATTGTCTACAAGCCTTTAGACATAACTGAACTGTACCATGGTCGGGACAGGGCCTTACATTTGGGGCCACTAGTGCCAATGAAATAAAGAGACATGTAAAATACATTGAAATGAGCTTTGAATCCTTTAAATAATAAATGGTTTGGGAGTATCATTTAGGTCGAAGTAGCCTAACCACCAACGTACATTTTATCTAACCTTCTTTATTATCTTTTAGGGCTAACGAGATCAATATAAATGATAGACATGGATCATGGACAACCAACAATAAAATATGATGGCATGAACATACATAACATGGGATGTCCAGACAATCAAGAAACTATATATAAGGTACGAGATACCACGCTGCCATGAAAGACTATACAATAAAAATTCAGCCGACAAGACATACCAAGCTATACATGAGTCGACACCTGTCTATGAGCCTATAAAAGAACATAAGTACTTCAACATAGCTAGAATAGGGCCCCGATAAACCCATAATGTCTATAACAAAAATGCATACCAAGACCATGGCAAGTCCGGAGAAGGGATCTCGTCAATCACCGCTGAACTGGACAACCTACTATGGTGGGGGAGCTACATCTGCCTCTCTATCAGGACCTGCAACACGACATGCAGCATCCACAAAAAGAAGGACGTCAGTACGAAGTACTGAGTATGTAAGGCAGGGAACCATAAGTACGAACAGTAATGTAAGCAGGGATAAAGAATATACAACTTGTAACATCTGCGAACCTCTGAGGGCTACTGACATGAAATGCATGATACATATGTATATATACATAAACTTTTAAAACATATGCCTTTGTGGGCATCATCATCATCATATCATACCCGGCCATAATAGGCTCGGTAAAAAATGTACCCGGCCATCATAAGGATCAGTAGTATCATACCCGGCAACGTAGAGCTCGGCAAAACCCAACTGATAAGTGGTTGCATAATAGGTGCCGTACTCGGCTGACTATAGTGTGGTTCGGTAGAGTAAAATAGATACATATATATAATGCATGCTTGACTCATGGAATCACGTTCTAAACCTTTCGGAGTGACGTAAGGTCAGTATCCTCTTTACACATTATTAGGACTAACTCTTCACTATGAACCTTATATGAATCAGGAATACCAACAACATTGATAACATAAGAATAAGATAAGCAACATTAACATCAATCGTTCCATAAGGGGGAAAACAATGTAAGTACTGCTAGCTTCTAAGAGTAGAGTATCTTTGGAAGCTCGTTCATTACATTATGTACAATCAGAATCGTGCAAAAGATGGAAAGAGATAGCCTCACATACCTTGTATATACTGCCCCAATCTCAAGCTATGCAATTGTCACGACTCCTTAGTCTACAATAAGAGAAATGATATGACCGTTATCATTTAAGCATCATAACTAATATGTATCGACCATAACCTATTTTACGATGAAATGGACAGCACCTCCTCTATATATATGACTTCACACAATTCCAAAAAATCACCAAACAGCCCAAACAACATCAATAATAATCATATTGTGCCTCCCAAAATAGTGCACCCACCACCTAATCACTTTATACATACGATGGCCACCGTAGTCATGTCAAACGACCCAGAAATGTTATGAAGAACTACAAGCCCACAACCCTACATATATATGGTGTTTGTTCACACCCTTCCTATGACAAAACTCCACAAAACAGTAGTAAAACACGCAGCCCAACAGTTGTCACACCTCCTTTTTCACTACACCCCGCAAAGGGCATGAAGAAGTTTTTCCATTTAAAGGACAATCGAAACGGGATTTAATTATTAATTATTCAGAGTCGCCACTTGGGAGATTAATGGTGTCTCAAGTCACCGATTGAACCCCGAACCGAGGAAAAATATGACTGTGTTACACTCTGCAAACCAGAAATCCGAGTAAGGAATTCTGTTAACCCGGGAGAAGGTGTTAGGCATTCCCGAGTTTCGTGGTTTTAGCACGGTCGCTCAACTGTTGTATTTGATCTTATTTGATTTAAAAAACATGTTCTTTCTTATGGGGTTTTTAATTTCGAACCGCTTTTATTATTATTATGAGAATTGCAACGTCGTGAAAACGTGTCTCGAACCGCGTCACAATCAATGCACCCGTGGTCGTTGACACATTTCGACTGCGTTGAGATTTAGATTTGGGTCGCATCAATGCGCACCCGAGTTTAAGAAGGTAATTTATTAAAAATGCTCCTAAAGTATCTAATGCGTTATTATCTTTAGGGAAGGCCATGAAATTCGCTAAACGGCCCATTCCGAATTCTAAGAAATTAAGACAATATTTATCGAGGGCCCTGCAAATTGTAGTTTTATTTGGCGAGGCTCATCTCATTTTGTTATTTAAGGGTATTTAAACTAAAAAAAAAACTATTTGTTATCTACTATGGCTCGTCTCCAAGAATCAATAGATCTAGTTAGTTAATAAATTAAGAGGGCTCTTACATTTTAATTGAATGCAATTGGGTTCTGATGACCCACAGATCGCAAGGAAAGTTGGTTCACTAATTCTAACATTTAATGGGGCTTTGAGTGATGCGCAATAGCCTATTGAAGAAATTTCTCATAAGCTGGGCCGTTAAAGGGAGGCCTAATTTCGAAACTCATTGCAAGCGGGACAAGGACCCAGGATCGAACCTGGGCAGGGATACCACCAGCTTACAAACACGCCACTAAACGATTCCCAATTGATCCTAAACTAAAAATGACAATTGTGGCCACAGAGCTTCAAATTTTTAAATAGAACCAATCATTAGCTAATCATCAAACTCAAACAACTACTTTCAACCTTTTTAAACAAAAACAAATTAACGTGCCTGATTTCAGTAACATTTCCCAACAACAATTAGCAACCTCAACTATGATTATCAATTCAATACATTAATTAACAATCCAAACACCTACTGGACTTAAATCTGAGTGAAATGAACCTGGAAGAAGACGAATCTGTCACACCTTCTTTTTGCGCGCCCAGCCCGAGGGATAGATGCGCGAGGGAGTTTTTCCAATTTAAGTGACAATATTCGAAATGAGATTATTTATTTAATTCAGAGTCGCCACTTGGGAAAGGTTTGACTTTTGGTGTCCCAAGTCACCGGTTTATCTTGAATCCCAAATCGAGGAAAATATTCGACTTTCCAAATGAAGTCTGCGAACCAGAAATTCTAAGTAAGGAATTCTGTTGACCCGAGGGAAGGTGTCAGGCACCCCCGAATTCCGTGGTTCTAGCACGGTCGCTTAAATTGTTATAATGGCTAAATATCTGATTTAAATACATGTTATGACTTATGTGCTTTTATTAGGTTTAAACCGCTTTTATTGTTATCATTTATTTTTTATAGAATTGCAACGTCGTGAAAATGCATCTCGAACCGCGTCACAATCAATGCACCCGTAGTTGTTAACACATTTCGACTCCGTTGAGATTTGAATTTGGGTCACATAAATGCGCACCCGAATTTAAGAATGTAATTTAATTAAGTCGCGCCTAAAGAGTCTAACGCGTTATTATCTTTGGGGAAGGCAATGAAATTCACTAAACAAGTCCATCCCAAATTCTAAGTATTTATCATGATCGATTATTGAGGGCCCCGTAATTTACATTTTTATTTGGCGAGGATCGTCTCATTATTTTTTTTAAATAAAAAGATTAGCCTACAATTACTACATTTTCTATTATGTTCGTCTCTAAGAAATGGAAGAAAGAAAAATACATACTAATTGAATTACATGTTTGGCCAACTCCGGATTCTTGTTAATTATCTGATTAATTATTTACGAGGCGAGAATTGTTTTGTGCCTTATTCCATGGGTGAACATGCTTTTAATTTGATAAGAGAAATTGCATACAAGATTTGATGAAATGCTAAGCTTACTCCAAACGTTTCTCGAGTTGAATTTAACTAACTTATTTAAACTAGATTAAGGGAATTAACTACTAGAAACTGCTACTAATGGGATTCGAACATGGTTCTATAGACTGCCTAACGAAATCCAATTTGATAGAGTTAGTTTAAATGACTTAGAACTAAATTGCGTCTCTTGCCAAATTAGAAGCAGCATGCCTTACGTGTTTAAAATAAGAATAGAGATGAGATTCACCTATCAATTTACTAAACACATGTGCACTCTACGTCATGCGGTCAACTAAAACAACTAAATAAACAGCGTAAACAAACTAAGGTTCCAATTAAGTACAAGCTACCTCATGAGTTTGCTATTGAATTACAAACTAAAATTACACAAATCTAACAACATTTATAAAGCTGTAATTACAGCAGCAAATGGTTAAACTCATTTGCATCTTTCAATTGTTACTCATTGCTACTATTACATCAGTGTGAGATTCAAAGTGTGTACATGGATGTTGAATACAACAGAAGAAAAGAATACAGAGAAGTCAGCAGCGGTAGCAAACAAGAATGGCAGCAACAACAACAAATACAGCAGCAGTGGCAGTAACAAAGTGCACCAGGAACAACTCAAACGAAACCCAAAAAGATTTGTGAAAACTAAGTAGCAACAAACAGTATGCAAAACTCAAAATGGACTCGAACTCAAACCAAGGTTGGACCAGTAGATTGCATAGGAAGTTTCAACGAATTGGAGTCAAACCAAAAAAGAAACAGTATCAACTACTGAGACTTCACACTAAACCAAAGCCTGATGGAATTATGTTGCCAACCACAGGACTGTTTTCTGTCCAGTTTTTAGCTTTTGTCTCTATCTCTGTCTCCTCTTTCTTCTTAACTAATGGAACCCTGCTCTATTTATTCTAGCATCAAGCCCTTCAAAATAGCCTGTTAAACAGACTCAAATCCCTCCCATGTTCTCCTGTTGTTTTTCCACTCAAAGATAAAATAAAACCCTTCCCATGAGATTCTCCTGACAGCCTCTTTCTCATTATTATAAGGACTTATCTCTTATTATTTTAAACAGGTATGGGCAGCAGGAGTATGTCTTGACAGCACATGCTGTCCATTACACTCCAATGCACATGCTGCCCAAGGTTGAAAATGAGTAAACAATGCCATAAATTAAACTAAAATTTGAGACCTATCCTAGACTGCAGCTACAAATCAATCCTTAAATATTTTCTGATTTAGCTAACAGACTAATACACAGTGACAATAAACAAACTAAGCTGATTCAAAATGTTTCAGTAAATCAAAATAGCATGAGTCGAATTGCTATCATTCCAACTGAAACTAACTGACGACGTATATCGACTCGACTATACTAATTATAACACAGGACAAGCAGTCGACCAAACAAACAACACAAAATAAGGCATAAAACTGTTCTTGACAATTTTGCATGATACAGGGGAAAACCAGGCATTATTGATTCGACGATGTTAATCACATTGAAATATGTATACTACTATACGGATTCAACATAACAGAATAAACAATCGACTAAATAACAGGTCTTATGGAGATGGAGAACAACTGACAACAGAAATCCCAAAATAAACAAACAAACTAAATAAACATGCCGATAAACTAATCTAGACTAAATAGATAACAAAAGGGAACAATGAACAAACCAGAAAAGCTTAAACACAGATGACCCAGGCCCGAGCTTGATTTGCCAATTTGAGGTAGGACAAATCCTAACCGAGGTGTTCTCGACCGAGAACACTTCGATTAGGGTCTACTAGACCCTAAACTTCCATTTAAATCTAAACAGACTCCACAAATTCTTGTGTTCTAGGGTTCGCATCTTCAGATTTGGGGTTTTGGGATTTGTGGGTAGATTCGGACCAAACCAAGCTTGGTTTGGTCATGAGGAAGGTCAAGGGGATACCTGGTATGAATTTGGGGTAGGTCGGTGTAGATCGAGGTCCGGCTCGAATCTTCAAATGAAGATTCGAGATGGTGGGGGAAGATTCGAGACCCACGGCTAGTGGATCTGTGTTCAGGGGGTCGAGGAGGTCCTAGGGTGTTAAGATGGTGGTCACCGACATCCTTGCCGCTGGGTTTATGGCTAGGGGAAAGGGGGCGGCGCTAGGGTTTCGTGGGGTTTTGGGTCTGTGAGGGAGACGAAGATGAGGGAAGGGTGCTTGGATAGGGGGCGGGGTACGAGATGAGGGCTTATATATGGGGTGGATGGTTTGATCTTGGCCGTTAGATCAGTCGAGATCAATAGCCTGGATCTCTCACTTAACGGAAACGACATCGTTTGGTTAAGTGAGACCGGGTTGGTCTTTGGGTGGAATGGGTCGGGCAATGGGACGATGACCGTCAGATCAACCTGGTTTGAACGGCTGAGATGGGTTGTCCTTGAAACGACGTAGTTTTGGTGTCAAACTACGTTGTTTGGTGGCCTGGGAGATGGGTCGCTTGGACCGGCTGCCTTGGGCTGCTTTTGGGCCTCAAATTTTCTTAAAGAAAATAGGCCCAATCCGATTTTTTTAAACCAATTTGCACTCCTCTTTTTTTTGTTTCTGATTTTAAAACACAAAACCTAATTAAAAATGAAATTGAACACCCATTAATTAGCACTTAACACAGTTATCACACACATATTAAATATTTAAATAGGTAAAATCACACCATGGCGACAAATAGAATAAAATATGCATATTTTTTGTGATTTTCCTTTTAATAACCAAATTATGGTTTAATTACACACGACATATATATTTTTGTATTTTTTGTTTGATAAGACTAAATAAGAATGGACAAAACCACAAATATTACCAAAAATGTCATGTAAATTCCAAAAATTGTACAGCGAGACCATTTGTTATTATTTTTTATTTCTTTTGGAGTGATTGTCGCGTAAGCAAAAATCACGTGCTCACAGAATCAATTAACAGTTCACTAAGTGTCACATGCCTACTAAAACTAAATGAATATCCCATACTTGGCAACTAAACAAATAGTTTTATCTTCATGACAAACTGATCCAAACATCAATAATATTGAAAGAAACTACATAATGGTTTAAAAACTGATTTGTTTATTCCAATATGACTCATATTCACAAGTTTCTCCATATTCAAGCAAACTTCAGCTCCATCACAATTCGAGAGCATACCTGGATGTGAACAGAATAGGAGTAGGAGAGAGTCAGTCAACAGCAACAAAAACAGTCGTCAGTTGACAAAATTGTCAGTTACATCACAGCCTCAAGCCCAGAATCAATACCCAGTAAACTCAGAAGAAAGAGTTCATTCGAACAACAAACCAACAGACTTGGAATCGAAATTTTAAACCAGATTCAATTCATTTCAGCTTATCAACGAAGAGCTACTGTTTCATACTTAAAAAACAAGCCAGAAATCAATAAAAAGCTCTAGAAAATTCAATGAATCACTCGAGACTTTCTTCAACTCAATGAAAGAGTATAATTACTTTTTATAGATTGGGAATAGTATGCTCACTATTTCAGCCCCCATTTTTTGGACTTTTCTTCTAAAGTTAAGATTTGAGAGAATGTTTTTTGAATTTCCAAATTTTTCCCCCAGCCCCTCCCTCAAGGCATTTGATGCCCTTTTATAGGTGACAAAAGAGGGTAAATTAGATTTTAGGTTTCTTTTTAGTCCCTCCCTTATTTTCAGTTTAGTTCCTCTACTCTTGACTTGCTAAACAAGTAAATCCCTCTATTGTGCTAACATCCACACTAAAGTACTCTTTTCTAGAAGGACCTAGGATGCTCTTCTACCCCTAAAATACTTATACTACCCTTACTGCTACTTTGAAATTACTATTCCTAAAGAAACTGCCCTTTTCTATGCCTAAAATGCCCTTCTAAACTTCTCAAAGTTACTGATTCTACCTACATTCTCAACAGCTATAACCAATCCCCTAAATTAATTCAAAACTAACTAGGACTAATTAATTAGAACTCAGAAATTACCCAATTGAACTAACCAATCCCAATTATTCAATCACCCAAACCCAAACAACTTATAAAAACCAGGAGAACAGAATCAGTCAACATTAAATGAAATTAAACTAGCTTTTAACCAATAAGCTCACAATTGACCATTCAAACATCAAATTCAGAACTAAAAAGCAATTTTGAAATCAACCTAAAACATCTAGCCAACATTAATGGACAAAATGGTATTGAATCCAAACTAATTAATTATGCTGATTCTGCAATTAAAATTATGGTTAACTAATAAATGACACATGCAGCAAACTAAACTAAAAATGCGAAGATGCTTTACTGATCAAGGAACAAGGAACAAAGAAGATTTAAACTATACTAATACACAAAAATAAATCGTAAAATTAACAGAACACTTTAATGAAATCAAAATTATAACTAACACTTCAACTATGCAAGTAAAAAGAAACAAGAAAGCTCACTGAAGCACGAGAAACCCCGACCAATTACTATCGTCCGAATCTTTCCAGATTTTTGACACATAACATCCCTAACCATGTATTTTTACAAGACAACTCATGGTAAAGGATATTACGGTCTAAAATCACAAAGATTTTGGGTTAGGATTTTGGCCAGAAATTCTTAGATCTGAAATTCGAGCTGCTTCACCGATATTCGAGGGAAGATAGTCATGGATTTGGGTTGAGGGAAGTCTGGGGATAGTGTGGTATGATTTTGGGCCGGTTTGGATGAGTTTGCCACTTGGCCGGAGAACTTCAATCGGAGATTCGACGAGATCCGGCAATATTCGAGGGAAACCAATAGCAGGAATGGAAAGAGGGATTCATGAGGGGATTTATGGTGTTAATTTGGGGTTGAATGGCGTAGGTTGCACTTGCCGCCAACGAGGATTTTGGGGCGGTTGGGATTAGGGTTTGCAAGGAGAGGTAGGGTGAGGAAGGCGAAGGACCAGGGTGGGGGGAGGGGGTAAGGTTTCAGACAATTATATAGTTAGGAGTGGGGGCTTCCTGGACGTTAGATCATGAGACCTCGACGGCTTGGATTGATCGACGCCAAATGGCGTCGTTTTGATTCTAGCGCATTGGACCGGAGGGTTCTGGGCTGTTTGGGCGTGATGGTTTGGGCTGAGGTTTGGGTTAAATTGAGATGAGCCCAATTGTTTCTTGTTTGTTTTGTTTCCTCTTTTATTTCTTTTATCTATTTTTGTATTTTGTTTTCCACTTTGTAATTTTGTATTTATTTTTCTGATTTTATAAAATTGCAACAATTAAAATAAAGTACTAATATATTTCAAAACTAAACTAATTAAATGTTAAAATTATTTAAAACCTATTTTACGCCAAATTTACGATTAAAACAATTAAAATACGAAAGTGAGCTATTTTGTAATTTTTCATGTTTGGTTCTAAAACAAACTAACCCCTAATTGATCCTAAATATATAAAATTATATCCTAAATGAAAATGCATATTTTTGTATTTTATATGAATTAACATGCACAAATAAAATGCAACCATTATCAGAAAATGATACCAAAATGCACAAAAAAAAAATAAAGAAAAATTATTTTTTTGGAATTTTGGGAATTATTAATATATAGGGCAAAAATCACGTACTCACAGCTGCCCCTCTTTGCTTGGAAACATGAAATGTTTTCGGGCAAAGATAAGTGAGCAAATACGAGCGATTTTTGTCCGTCCGGAAATTCCGTGTGAAGCATTTTTTGAAAAGCTTGACCGCACCCTGCTTCAGAGGTTGCCTACATATCCTGGGCTAACCAGGAATCAGGTCAGTGTAGTTCGGGAATGTCTGGTAGCTGGGGCTACCAGGAGCTGTGATTTCACTACGATTGTTGTTGTTGCTGCTTGCTGACTTCCCTTATTACACCACGTCAAAGATAAAAGAAGCTGAACTAACTATGCTCTATGAATTACAAAAGTCCTACCTAGACTCTTCAAACTTGCTCTTGTACTTCCTTGTTGCCTTGTTGTCTTGTGTTTTCTTGTTGCCTCATTGTCTTGTGTTTTCTCGATAAAATTCCTTGTTGCTACTTCAACTGGTCAACTGAGATGTTGTTCCCTCTCTCCAAACTGCTGAACTTGAGTAAACTTGAACTCAAATGTATTCCTCTGTTATCCAGGCGGGCTCCTGACTTCACAGAAATAGACAAAACGAAGAAAACTTTCTTCCCCAGTTTGGAAACTGGGCACATGTTACCGGATATTAATAGGAATTTGACTAAAGCTAGACTTGAAATACCTCTGCTGCACAGGCGGGCTCCTGCTTTCCGAAACTTGAATTGTATACCTCTGTTCTCCAGGAGGGCTCCTAACTGCGACTACCTAAAAATTTAGCACTTCCATTCTCCTGGCGGGCTCCTGACTTCGCCTACTTAAAAATTTAACACCTCCATTCTTTAGGCGGGCTCCTGATTTCAACTACTTAAAAATTTAACACCTCCATTCTTCAGGCGGGCTCCTGACTTCGACTACTTAAAAAAAATTAACAAATCCATTCTCCAAGCGGGCTCCTGACTTCGACTACTTAAAAAATTTAACACCTCCATTCTCCAAGCGGGCTCCTGACTTCAACTACTTAAAAATTTAACACCTTCATTCTTCAGGCGGGTTACTGACTCCAAAATGAACAAAGAAATTGATTGAAAACTAAAATTAGAATTGTGTCACCTCTGTTCTTCAGGCGGGCTCCTGATTGCTAAAAATTTGAATTGTATGTCTCTATTCTCCAGGCGGACTCCTGATTGCTAAAATTTGATATGCATGTCTCTGTTCTCCAGGCGGACTCCTGACTTTTAAAATTCAAACTGTATGTCTCCGTTCTTTAGGCGGACTCCTAACATCAAACTTGAAAAGTATGTCTCTGTTCTCCAGGCGGACTCCTGACTTCAACAGAATAATCAACCAACGACAATTTTTCTGCCCCAGTTTGGAATCTGGGTGTATGGGTGAGTGTTAAACTGAATCACATATTACTAAGAATTGAAAGCTAAATCCTATTATCTAAGGAGGTTCTGACAACTCCTCATAATTACAAACCTAAGGTATTATTCTCACCACATCATGTTATCTTATCTGGGTATTTGAATTATGTCCTATTATCCAGGAAGGTCCTGACAACTTGCATTTTATCCTAAACATGCAAACTTTGCAACCAAATTATATTCCCCTAGGCTATTCATGATTATCTTTGTATTTAATCAAACCGCACTTTGCGGTCAAACCTGATTACTACTTGCTTTCCCTTTATGGAGAATTCCTCCTGAACAATTAACTTTCTGCCCCTGTTCCAATCAAAGAAAATCCCGTTAGTTTAAAATGGTGGTTAGTTGATGGCATTCTTGCTGAAAAAAATCCTTCCCTTGTATTGCTTTGTGTTGACTGACTTCCATGCACTGACCCTGAACCGTTTGATTTTCTGACCAACTTTTAAATTCCCCAACCTCTGGCGAACTAAATGTTTTACACCCATGCTGTTATTTCACTTTTCTGACCCTTTTGTTTAAACCTTTGCATTTCCCACGACATTTCCCAGTCATTCCACCGATGAAATTTCCGTTAATTCTCTGCATTCCACTTGACATCATGTTGTTTTTGACATGCTCTGACCCCGTTGTGCTTTACAATTTCGGAAGCTAGTAGCGAACGTTGAAATCCTTTCCCACTTGCTTTTAAACATAACTGACATTAGAACATTTAGACAAACAAAACCCCCAAAAGAAAATAAAATGCAATGGTTTTACGGGTTAGGGATAAGAAGAATCCAAAATCGGATAACTACTAAAAATGAAGTAAAGAAAAGAAACTTATCTGACCGGAATAGCTGGCACCAATGGTCATGACATGCATTTCGGACTAATCGGCCCAACCGATCCAACTAAACAACTCTCAATTGCCATACCTCATCGCTCAGAACTTTCATCACTTGTTTGATTTACCCAGACCTTAACCTAGTTTTCCTGCGGTATCACGAAACGGTTTCTATCAACAGACCTTTCTCAGTTTGCCATTTCTCATCTCAACTTCACCTCGAGGTGCCTATGGAGGTTTTCACCAACAAGACTCTCTCATTTATTTTTCTCTCAGCTCCCATCGCCTTACGGTGCCCGTGAGGGTTTTCACCCATAAGACTCTCTCATTTCTGTCTTTTGTTCTTATTGCTTGAACCAGAGTGTTGCCGCTATCGTGAGTTATTCCTACCTGTTCAACTTGGCACTTCTCAAAACTGATCGGAAGGTCTTTCTTTGGACCGTAATGTAGGCTTTTGGATTGGGTTAGAAATAAAGGTATAAAAGGCTCAAAACAATTCAAATGGGTTCAAATTACAACTTTCAGAATCCAACTGTTCACAACAATCACAACTTCTGCCCCAGTTTCTTGCTTGGGAATTTTTGGATTTTTATTTTGGTATGACTGAACCTCGGAGTAAGGCTGCCTACGTACCCTTTCGGGATCAAGTCAAACGTAGTTCACTGTATCATAGTTACCTTTCTGGTTGTGTGTCTTTTCTTTTCTTTTCTTTCTTTTCTTCTTCTTTCCCTTCTCTTTCTCTTTTCCTTCACTTTTCATTTTTCTTCTTTTTGATTGTTTTTTTTTTCTTCTTTTTCCTTCTTCTTTCTTTTTCTTTTCTTTCCTTTTCCTTTGCTTTTCTTTTTTTTTATTTTATGTTCGGCACCTTTGTTCCTTGATAGTGTCATTGATTCCGAAGAGGGGTATGAAAAATAAGTAAGGCTCAAAGGGGATGACAAGGGATAAAAGTGTTTGGATAGCAGGACAAAATGCCTTCGTCATTTCAATCTTTAAGATATGCCAAATACAAACAAATATATTTAGAAATAAAAAAATCATACATAATATCTGTTGACTGCATCAGAATTGATGGCCATTTCTATACATTTTTCTTCTACATCTGTCAAATACAATGCTCCATTAGACAACACTCTGGTTACTACAAATGGTCCCTGTCAGTTTGGGGCAAATTTAGCTTTTGCTTCAGCCCAATGAGGCAAAATCCGCCTCAGTACTAACTGTACGACTTCGAATTTCCTTGGATGCACTTTCTTGTTGTATGCTCTGGCGATTCTTCATTGGTACAGTTGACCATGACACACTGATGCCAATCTCTTCTTGTCAATCAAACTCAACTGCTCAAGGCTGCTTTTCACCCATTCATCATTATCGATCTCAGCCTCCGCAACGATTCGCAAAGACGGGATTTCCACCTCTGCAGGTATTACTGCCTCGGTGCCATATACTAATGAATAAGGAGTCGCCCCCACTGAGGTACGAACGGTGGTGCGGTACCCTAATAATGCAAAAGGTAATTTCTCATGCCACTGTCTAGACCCTTCGACCATCTTCCGGAGTATTTTCTTGATATTCTTATTGGCTGCTTCAACCGCACCATTTGCCTTGGGATGGTATGGACTAGAATGTCTATGGTTAATCTTAAACTGCTCACATGTCTCTTTCATCAAATGGCTATTAAGATTAGCCCCATTATCCGTGATGATTACCTTCAGAATCCCAAACTGACAGATGATATTTGAGTGCACGAAGTCGACCACAGCTTTCTTAGTCACAGACTTGAACGTCTTAGCTTCCACCCATTTGGTAAAATAGTCTATAACTACCAGAATAAACCTGTGCCCATTTGACGTTGCTGGATCAATTGGCCCAATAACATCCATGCCCCATGCGACAAAAGTCCATGGTGCGGACATCGTATGTAGTTTTGATGGTAGAGAGTGAATCAAATCTCCATGCACTTGGCACTGATAACATTTACGCACAAAACTGATACAATACCGCTCCATAGTGAGCCAATAATAACCTGCTCGGAGAATCTTTTTTGCTAGAACGTACCCACTCATATGCGGTCCACAAACTCTAGAATATACCTCAGTCATGATAGATGTAGCTTGTCTCGCATCCATGCATCTCAACAACCCGAGATCTGGAGTACTTTTTTCCAACACTCCTCCACTAAAAAAACCCGCTTGCCAATCGCCGAATCATTCTTTTCTGATCACCGGTGGCCTGTACCATATATACTCCCGTCCTGATGTACTCTTTGATATCATGGAACCACGGCTCGCCGTCGATTTCCTCTTTTATCATATTACAATAAGCATGCTGATCACAGACCTGAATCTGCAACGGATCAACATAAGCCTTGTCTAGATGATGCAACATCGACGCCAAAGTAGCCAAAGCGTCGGCAACCTCATTATGAACCCTTGGAATGTGCCTGAATTCTATAGCCTGAAACCACTGACAAAGCTCATGCAGACACTGCCGGTACGGTATAAGCTTTAAATCCCGTGTTTCCCATTCTCATTGAATTTGGTGTATCAGTAGGTCCGAGTCACCCATGACCAAGACTTCCCGTACACCCATATCTACAGCTAATCTCAATCCCAATATACACGCCTCATATTCTGCCATGTTGTTCGTACAGTAGAAACGAAGCCGAGTTGTAACAGGGTAATGCTGACCTGTTTCAGAAATAAGCACCGCTCCTATTCCCACGCCTTTAATATTTGTAGCCGCATCAAAGAAATATTTCCATCCCGGCTTCTCAACTTGTTCCAATTTATCAATATGCATCACCTCTTCATCAGGGAAATAAGTTTTCAAAGGTTCGTAATCTTCATCGACGGGGTTCTCAGCCAAATGATCGGCTAGTACCTGTGCTTTCATCATAGTCCGTGTCAAATAGATAATGTCAAACTCTGTAAGCAGGATCTGCCACTTTGCAAGCCTCCTTGTAGGCATAGGCTTCTGAAAAATATACTTCAACGGGTTCAAGCGAGATATGAGGTAAGTAGTGTAGGATGACAAATAATGTTTCAACTACTGTGCCACCCAAGTTAGGGCGCAACATGTCCTCTCCAGATGAGTATACTTAACCTCGTAAGATGTGAACTTCTTGCTGAGATAATAGATAGCCTGCTCCTTTCTACCCGTAACATCATGCTGCCCCAATACACAACCGAATGAATTATCCAAAACCGTCAGATATAGAATCAAAGGCCTCCCTGGTTCTGGCGGGACCAACACGGGTGGGTTCGACAAATACCCCTTTATCTTATCAAAAGCCTCCTGACATTCATCAGTCCATTTGACCGCAGCGTCTTTATTCAACAATTTGAAAATCGGCTCACAAGTTGTCGTGAGCTGAGCAATGAACCTACTGATATAGTTCAATCTTCCTAACAAACTCATCACCTCAGTTTTGTTTCTTGGAGGTGGCAATTCCTGAATAGCTTTGATCTTTGACGGGTCTAATTCAATACCCCGCCGGCTGACTATAAATCCCAATAACTTCCCAGATGGCACCCCGAAAGCACACTTTGCAGGATTGAGCTTAAGATTGTACTTGCGAAGCCTTTGAAAGAACTTTCTCAAATCTCTGACATGGGCTGACTGCTGTCTAGACTTCACGATCACATCATCCACGTACACCTCGATTTCCTTGTGTATCATATCATGGAATATTGTTGTCATGACCCTCATATAAGTTGCCCTAGCATTTTTCAAACCGAACGGCATGACCCGATAACAATACGTTCCCCACGGCGTGATGAATGCCGTCTTTTCTGCATCTTCATCGTCCATTAGAATTTGATGATAACCCGCATAACAATCCACAAAAAAGCCAATATCATGTTTGGCACAATTGTCAATTAGTATATAGATGTTGGGCAGTGGGAAATTGTCTTTTGGACTCGCCTTGTTAAGATCTCGATAATCGACACACACCCTGGTCTTGCCATCTTTCTTTGGCACATGCACAACATTAGCTAACCAAGTGGGATACCGTGTAACCTGAATGACCTTTGCATCAAATTGCTTGGTAATTTCTTCTTTGATCTTCACACTTATGTCCGTTTTGAACTTTCTCAATTTCTGCTTGACAGGAGGGAGCGCCGGATCAGTGGGCAATTTGTGAACCACCAAATTAGTGCTTAGACCCGGCATATCATCATAACACCAAAAACATTTTTGTACTCATGCAATACTTTAATTATATCCTCCTTGAGTTGTGGCTCCAGATGAACACTTAATTTAGTTTCCTGCACATTGTCTTAGTCCCCTAGATTAACTGCTTCTGTGTCATTTAGGTTAGGTTTGGGTTTTTCTTCAAAGTGACTTAATTCTTTACTAATTTCCTCATAAGCCTCATCGTTGTTACAATCCACCCCATCATCACACTCGATTTCTTGTATTATTATTTCTGAGCTAGATTGGCTTTTAAAACTGGGCCGAAGATTCCTCATGCATGTCATATCATTGATATCAACATAAAAAGAACTGTACAAAAGAAAAGAAAAAATGGAAACAAAATTAGGAATGAAGAAAATTGCATTTCATTGAATGTAAAGATAACAGGGTTTTAACTCATCCAAACGGACAGAACATAGCAACTGAATTACAAACCCTGGAATAATCCAGGTGTCAAAAGGAAAACAAAACCCACTACCACGACTCCCTCCGAATTGGAAGAGGAGTAGCTTCCCAATTGTTGATGTTAGCATGTGGTCTGATGTACTGTATATCTGCTCTGCTTGACCCTTCCCCGGCCTCAACCATGTTCACTTCAGCAAATACCCTCTCGAACACCTTATCCAAGTTCCCCTCTGCACCAATCAGTGGACCCGGCACCTTCGCCAATAACCGTTTCTTGTCCCCCGGCCCCCAGACCTCTTCCTAAAGCTCAGCCCCCAGACCTCTTCCTGGCACGAACCCATTACTCAGCATTTCTGATACTACCATGACGGTCGCAACTGCCACCCTGGGACATGGATGCTTTTACCCTTGGGCACTCTATTCACTGTGACCGTGTCGAAGACCTGATAAACCCATAGTCCCTTATCATCTTCAGTTTCTATAAAGGGCACAATGGCATCATTCATGGCACATGTGGGATCTTCCCCATATAACACGATTTCTTGTCTGTCCCACTCGAACTTGACCATTTGGTGCAGTGTGGAAGGCACTGCTTTGGCCGCGTGGATCCATGGTCGACCCAATAAAAGATTGTAGGACACTACAGCATCCAACACCTGAAATTCCATAGTGAACTCGACTGGGCCAATAGTCAATTCGAGTATAATATCCCCCACTGTGTTTGTTCCCCCTACGTCGAACCCTCGAACACAAACACTATTTTTGCAGATTCTATCATCATCAATCTTCAACTTGTTCAGTGTGGACAACGTACAAATATTAGCACTTGACCCGTTATCGATCAACGCCCGAGTAACCATGAATCTTCACACTTGACCATCAAGTAGAGAGCTTTATTGTGTTCTGTGCCTTCCACAGGCAATTCATCATCAGAAAATGCTACCCTGTTTACCTCAAAGATCTTGTTGGCAATTGTCTCCAGATAGTTCACTGAAATTTTGTCGGGCACATGAGCTTCATTCAATATCTTCATCAAAGCTCGGCAATGCTCGTCAGAATGGATCAATAATGACAACAACGAGATCTGGGCCGGTGTTTTTCTCATTTGTTCAACAATGGAATAATCTTGCACTTTCATCTTTTTTAGAAATTCTTCTGCCTCTTCTTCCGTCACAACCTTTTTGACTAGCACTAGATTGTCTTTAGCACCCCTAGCCTTTCTCAACTCCTCGGGAGCAAAACAACGTCCCGACCGATTTAGTCCTTGTGCTTCACAACTCTCTTCCTCAATTTCCTTTTCTTTGTATGTCACCACTACCTTGTCCATATTTCCATGGTACAGATTTGCTATCAACCATGGGTAGTTGGACTAACGGCTTTATGACAACTGGTTCTATGTAGGCTTCTTTCACAACAACCACGGGTGCAGATGACGACCCCGGTACCACTAACTTGACTGGCTCTGGCTTTTTTGCAGCAACAAATGGTCCTTTCCCCATTACCAACACTAGCTTATCTTTTATCGCTTTTAGTTGAACCACTGGCCTTGCGCTGACTGTTTTGCCTCTAACCTTGGATTTCGTAGAACAGATCACCATGACCGTCTGAGAGGGTTTTTAGGCTCTGTCCCCTTATGTATCAGTTTGATCATATTGGCTTCATAATGCGATGGTAACGGGTTTTGATTGATGTTTGGGGCCTCTGGGGCCTGTACTTCAATACGGCGACTATCAATGAGTTCTTGTACCACGTTTTTCAACTTCCAACATTTTTCTGTATCGTGCCCCGGCATCCCTAAGCAATACTCGCAGCTAACAGAATGGTCCAGGTTTCTGGGAAGGGGGTTTGGAGCTTTGGGCTCAACTGGGGTCAACATTCCCAACTGTTACAATCTATGGAAGAGAGTGGTGTAAGATTCTCCCAGCGGAGTAAATGTTTTTCTGTTTGGGGCCTTCTCACTTCTAAAAGCTTGGTTTGGGCGGAAGCCGGTTCCTTGTCTGTTTGCCCTGGGAGGTGGATAGGTGTTTTGTGAGGGTGGATGTGTGTTTTGGGGAGTCGGTGCATGCCATTGCGAGTGCACCGAAGGCTGAGTGTATGTCTGGGCGTGGTGGATAGAAAAGTGTGGTTCTGGTGGTAGATAGTAGTGTTGTTGTGGGCCATATGGGGTATATTGGTAGATTGGGTGGTGGGGTCTGGGTACGTTGTAGTAGGGTGGAGGGTTATAGGGCCTGGACCAAGTACTAGTTTCAACCGCAGCAACTTCTTCCTTCTTCTTCTTGCCAAGCACACCACCAGTACCGCTTTGGATGGACTGGGTAGTTGCTTTCAATGTCGAATAGCTCAAGATCTTGTTAAACTTCAATCCCTATTCAATCATGGCTCCCATCTTTATCACTTCATTAAACGACTTTCCGATAGATGTCACTAGATGACCAAAATAGGCAGGCTCCAATGTTTGCAAGAAGTAATCTACCATCTCACTCTCCCTCATCGGAGTATCAACCCTTGCTGCTTGTTCCCTCCAGCGGAAACCAAACTCTCTAAAACTTTCCCCAGGCTTCTTTTCCAGCTTCAACAATGACAGACGATCAGGGACTATCTCAAAGTTATACTGAAAATGGCCAATGAATGCTTATGCCAAATCATCCCATGTATACCATCGGCTGGGGTCCTGTCTTGTGTACCATTCCAGCGTGGACCCGCTAAAGCTTTGACCGAAATAGGCTATCAACAATTCATCCTTCCCCCCAGCACCTCTCATCTTGCTACAAAAACAACGCAGATGGGCTACTGGGTCACTGTGCCCCTCATACAAGTCAAACTTCGGCATTTAAAACCCTGCAGGCAACTGAACATCAGTGAAAGGGCACAAATCTTTGTATGCAACGCTAACTTGTTTGCCTAAACCATGCATGTTCCTGAAGGATTGCTCCAGGCTTTTGACTTTATGAATCACTTCCTCCTGTTCTGAATTCTTAACCAGTTTCTCAACTTCTCCCGGGATTTCAAAATGGGGAGAATAGGTATATGGCTCAGGCGCTTTGAAAGTGGCTTCGGTAGGGTAATATTGGGTATAGTGAGCTTGGAATAGTGGCTCACTAGACGATCTATATAATGGGGCTGGGGGAGGTGCAACAAAGGCTAGAACCATGGGTGGGTGAGGGTTCTGTTTGGGGGGTGGAGCTGGGGGAGTGTATGAAGTGGTACCATAGCCTTGGGCATGATAGGGGAAGGCTGAAATGCGTGGGTAGTGGTGGGCTCCTGAGCCTAAGCCAGGGGTGGGATGTAAGATGGATTAGCAGGGTATAGTGGTGCCGGATGTCCCTGAGACCATGGCCGATGCATTTCGGCCATTTGTGCTTTTAGTTTCCTCATCTCTTCTTTCATGGCACCCACATCTGTTACCTCAACTTCACTTAAAAGGTCTACGATGTTTATTTCTGAGTCCTGCCCTGTCATGTTTACTTTATCTTTCGACCGGGTGTTGTACGGGTGAGTTGCCAGAATTTTCAATCAACTAACCACCTGTCTGGACTCACACATTTAGACAACCACTTCGTTAGCGATTAAGTCTTAACAGATTTGACAACCGCACGTTGGCATTAATGCACCTATGCAATTAATCATTTCTATTATGCGTTTGCTCGATCGCATGCGTCATCCCGGCACTTCGTTCCTTGTTTCTTTCTACCCTTCTTTCAAATTTCTCACCTTATCCCTCTCTTGTGCTCTTTTCTTTTTCTATTTCTTTCTCTTTTGTGTTTCCGCTCATTTCTTGCTTTCTCTTTCTCTTTTTGTTTTTCCGCTCTCTTCTTTCTTTCTCCTTTTTGCTCCCTTCTTTTTATCTCTATCTCTTTCTTACATTTTGTTGTTACGATTACGGTCGAATCCTATGGAGATTGCCTACGTATCATGACCCCGTACAAATCAGACCAAGCGTAGTTCGTGAAAAATAAATGCAAAAATAAAGGGTGGAAATTTGAAATTTTCAATTTTCATTACTAAAACAAACTATTACAAACTAAACATTTTTCAGAATGAAACTAACAGACGCAAATTAAAAGCAAACACATATTCTAAGACTGCAAACATACTTGACCTGAAAGGATGACGGACAGACGAAAGACAGACTCAAAAGGTAAAAAACTACAGACATGGCCTATGCATACTCTAGTGCTTCAAACTTAGGTGTCCGCGGGGTGTCGTTCGGCCTCGCCGCGGGCCTAGGATCCAAATCCCTTTCAAGCTGCTCTAATTCATTCATGGTTCGTTTCACATAGATCATTACTGCGGAGACAAAAGTACTATGGGTCATGTCCTCACAAACCCGGCATCTCCTGAAAATGGCATGAGCAATGGCTCTAATCCTGTCTTTTGTTTGCTTATTTTCTATAAGCAAGCGTCTTATCTGATCGCTGCATGTCATTAAAGCTCGAGAATCCTGTAGGTTTTGATCTTGCAACTGCTGCACTCCTACCTCCATTTGGGCCAACAAGTCGTAACAATGTCCACTTTCAATTCCAAAATCTCTGGCTTGTCTAACCGCTTTACCCTCAAGGGCAAACACTTTTCTCTTTAAATCGGCAAAAATTTTCTCATGGTTCCTTTTCAACTGATTCAAGTACTGGCGACGCTCCTCTGTTCTTGTAGCCTACTGCGCTTTAAGCTCTGCCATGATATTCTCAGATTTTTCTGATTCATCCCGCCATTCCCTGACTTCATTTTCTAGCCTTCTTATCAGTTATCCTCAATTGCCGGATTTGGGCCCTAAGCGCTTCGTTTTCTCGAGCCAGCCTGTTCTTCTCACCTTGATCCGCAACAACCTGTACACTGTTCTCGAATTTCAGACTCTCAACTTGCTGCTTCAGTTTACCAATCTCAACTCGATAACCTTCTTCCTTTGCTAACCAGTCCCACTGCTCTTGGGACGACTCGACGAAATCTTCGAGATGAGGTCTTTTAGCCGGTCTCCCGCACACCTCTGAACCAATCATGATACCCCGGGGCAACATCCCCTTTAGCCCTATATGACACACAAGTGTTCGCCATCAAATGTTGACACTCACTCCATATTTGGCGAACTTCTTCTTCTTGAAACCAACCGTCAGGACTAATTTCGACCACTTGGGTACTCAGATCTTCATCTCTCGGTACTACTTGATACCTCCCTAGCTGCCTCTCAAAACCCGATATGGCGCATAGGGCTGGATTCTTTTGAGTCCCATCAATAGAAAATGCGGCCCGGCTACTGGCATATATATGACTTCTTCGACAGGCAACCATCCAAGCACCCAATGTATCTGGCTGGCAGTGAGGGTCCGAAATAATGATGTACAGGCTGTGACTCCTTCAGGTAGGCTAGCCCCTTTGATTCTTGTGTAAAATTATCCTATACAAGTTTTCTCAAACGAACCATAACTCAATAGCTGAGAGCGGGGGCACAAATGCTCAGTCATCCACATTTGTAACAACAAGTTACATCCCTCAAAAAATTTGCCCCCAGCTTTGCAAGCAGTGAGAGCCCGGAAGTTGTCAGCCACGATCATAGGTGCTAAAGTGTTTTTCCCCATGGTTTGCAAGGTACTAACGACCCCCGCGACTTTCAATCAATATTACCATCTTTCCTTGGGAATACTATGAGGCCCAAAAAGGCTATCATAAAAGCCACCCGTCTGTGTTCCTCCCATTTTGTCGGTTACTTCTATTGCATAGCTTAAAGTCTGTATTATTGAATCCGCCCACGTAGCCATATCTATCATATAAGAAGCAGAAACTGCAGAAACCCTTTGCAAAATCTGGATGATGAACTGTTCATGGTATTTTCAAGGAATCCAAAAACCGATGTACGGTAATGGCCCTGGGAGCAATTAAGTATTTGAACCTCAACGGAGCTTGATCACTACCGATGTACCCCGCTATTTCCTCCAATGTCGGGGTGAGCTCGAAGTCCAAGAAATGAAATACATTATGTGCCGAATCCCAATAAGCAACCAATGCCCTGATAATATCACCCCGAGGCTGAATGTCTAATAAATCCGAGAGATCTTTGAAATACTTTTTCACTTCGTCTTGCCCTTCTTTGCCTAAATCATTCCACCATAATCGCAACTCAAAAGGGATTTTGGTCATTATTGAAAAGGGTTCATTTAGCATCGTGCTCATCCTGCACATTTATTAAGGCGATTAAGCAAAAGAAAAACTTTTATTCGACTCAAAAAAGAACTATCTATATTTTGACTCAGAATTACCTATGTATTTTCAAATTTTAAAAAATGAAGAACTCGATTCTCAAATGCGGTCTTTCAGTACTTCGGGAACAAAGATTTTAAGGCTGCGAAAGTCAACCAGTCAAAAATCAAAAATTGACCAAGATGGTTGTTTTGCAAAGTCAGCCTTGCAGCGTCCCTTTTGGGGACATTCGACTATTTATGACAAGACGGCCCCACTTGACTTATTTACGACGAAAAATAAAAATTTTGGCATTTTTTGGCTATTTTTGCAAAAGAAAGGTTGGACCCGATGAGGGTTGCCTACGTATCCCACACCCTGTGAGAATTAAACCGGCGTAGTTCGGGCCAATTAACCGAACTATTTTTAAAACAATACTCTTTTCATTTTCAATTTTTCTTTTCCAACAAACAATAAACAACCTATTTTCCAAACTAAGAATAAAAGACCTTTCTTTTTTTTTTCAACAAGCACTTTCCAAAAAATAAAAGATTCCTTTTTTTTTTTTCTATTTTTCTTTTGTTTTTAGTAAAACAAACTATTAGAAATAAAGCATTTTCCTTTTCATTTTCTCAAAATTTCAGCAGAGTTTTGACAGTGTTTGGGCATTGGGTTTTTAACTCCCTAACTGTTATTTCTCTCTATTTTTTCTTTTTTTTTCTTTTCTCAATTTTCCAACACTTTCGAGATTCAGAAACCGATCAACATGCAGGTACAAATAAATGTGCAGCATAAGAGAATGCATCAGGATGGTCTTTTCATTTCAGGTTGCTAGTCCTGGACGGACCCAACCCCTGTGTTGAGTCCCCTAAGTCAAATGCAATATGATGTAAAATCTGGGTCGGTGTTCTAGACTGTGTACCCGAGCGGACAACTCGAGTCGAGAAGGGGGCAACTTACCGGGAACCAAAAGGCCATCCGGCTTCGTAACTTTTCCGGCCTCTTTCTTATTTCAAGGTATGACACTAACAGAATAGGGAGTCTCAACCAGTAAGCACATCCCCGGAGGTGAAGAGAGAAGGGTGTCGGCACAGTTTATATACAGTTCATATAATATCAAAGTGGTAACATTTAGCACATTCAGCACAAGACATGTAGGAAAATCAGATACAATTAAATACAACAATATATCTAAGCTCGAATTATGAACCCTGAACCAGAGATTCTGGGTTCGGTCCCCAGCAGAGTTGACAGAGCTGTCACACCTCCTTTTTCACTATACCCCGCAAAGGGCATGAAGGAGTTTTTCCATTTAAAGGACAATCGGAATGAGATTTAATTATTAATTATTCAGAGTCGCCACTTGGGAGATTAATGGTGTCCCAAGTCACCGATTGAATCCCGAACCGAGGAAAAATATGACTCTGTTACAGTCTGCAAACCAGAAATCCGAGTAAGGAATTCTGTTAACCCGGGAGAAGGTGTTAGGCATTCCCGAGTTTCGTGGTTTTAGCACGCTCGCTCAACTGTTGTATTTGATCTTATCTGATTTAAAAAACATGTTCTTGCTTATGGGGTTTTTAATTTCGAACCGCTTTTATTATTATTATGAGAATTGCAATGTCGTGAAAACGTGTCTCGAACCGCGTCACAATCAATGCACACGTGGTCGTTGACACATTTTGACTCCGTTGAGATTTGGATTTGGGTCGCATCAATGCGCACCCGAGTATAAGAAGGTAATTTATTAAAAATGCTCCTAAAGTATCTAACGCGTTATGATCTTTAGGGAAGGCCATGAAATTTGCTAAATGGCTCATTCCGAATTATAAGAGATTAAGACAATATTTATCGAGGGCCCCGCAAAATGGTAGTTTTATTTGGCGAGGCTCATCTCATTTTGTTATTTAAGGGTATTTAAACTAAAAAAAACTATTTGTTATCTACTATGGCTCGTCTCCAAGAATCAATAGATCTAGTTAGTTAATAAACTAAGAGGGCTCTTACATTTTAATTGAATGCAATTGGGTTTTGATGACCCACATATCGCAAGGAACGTTGGTTCACTAATTCTAACATTTAATGGGCCTTTGAGTGATGCCCAAGAGCCTATTGAAGGGATTTCTCATAAGCTGGGCCGTTAAAGGGAGGCCCAATTCGAAACTCATTGCGAGCTGGACAAGGACCCAGGATCGAACCTGGGCAGGGATACCCCCAGCTTACAAACACGCCACTAAACGATTCCCAATTGATCCTAAACTAACAATGACAATTGTGGCCACAGAGCTTCAAATTTTTAAATAGAACCAATCATTAGCTAATCATCAAACTCAAACAACTACGTTCAACCTTTTTAAACAAAAACAAATTAACGTGCCTGATTTCAGTAACATTTCCCAACAACAATTAGCAACCTCAACTATGATTATCAATTCAATACATTAATCAACAATCCAAACACCTACTGGACTTAAATCTGATTGAAATAAACCTGGAAGAACACGAATCAATGAACAGTTCACTAAGTGTCACAGGCCTACTAAAACTAAATGAATATCCCATACTTGGCAACTAAACAGATAGTTTTATCTTCATGACAAACTGATCCAAACATCAATAATATAGAAAGAAACTACACAATGGTTTAAAAACTGATTTGTTTATTCCAATTTGCCTCATATTCACAAGTTTCTCCATATTCATGCAAACTTCAGCTCCATCACAATTCGAGAGCATACCTGGATGTGAACAGAATATGAGTAGGAGAGAGTCAGTCAACAGCAACAAAAACAGTCGTCAGTTGACAAAATTGTCAGTTAAATCACCAGCCTCAAGCCTAGAATCAATACCCAGTAAACTCAGAAGAAAGAGTTCATTCGAACAATAAACCAACAGACTTGGAATCGAAATTTTATTCCAGATTCAATTCATTTCAGCTTATCAACGAAGAGCTACTGTTTCATACTTAAAAAACAAGCCAGAAATCAATAAAAAGCTCAAGAAAATTCAATGAATCACTCGAGACTTTCTTCAACTCAATGAAACAGTAGAACTACTTTTTGAGATAGGGAATCGTATGCTCACTAATTCAACCCCCATTTTTTCGACTTTTCTTCTAAAGTTAAGATTTGAGAATTTTGTTTTTGTGAATTTCCAAATTTTTTCCCCCAGCCCCTCCCTCAATGCATTTGATGCCCTTTTATAGGTGACAAAAGAGGGTAAATCAGATTTTATGTTTCTTTTTAGTCCCTCCCTTATTTTCAGTTTAGTCTCTCTACTCTTGACTTGCTAAACAAGTAAATCCCTCTATTGTGCTAACATCCACACTAAAGTACCCTTCTAGAAGGCCCTAGGATGCTCTTCTACCCCCTAAAATACCTATGCTACCCTTACTCCTACTTTGAAATTACTATTCCTAAAGAAACTGCCCTTTTTTATGCCTAAAATGCCCTTCTAAACTTCTCAAAGTTATTGATTCTACCTACATTCTCAATAGCTATAACCAATCCCCTAAATTAATTCAAAACTAACTAGGACTGATTAATTAGAACTCAGAAATTACCCAATTGAACTAACCAATCCCAATTATTCAATCACCCAAACCCAAACAACTTACAAAAACCAGGAGAACAGGATAAGTCAACATTTAATGAAATTAAACTAGCTTTTAACCAATAAGCTCACAATTGACCATTCAAACATCAAATTCAGAACTAAAAAGCAATTTTGAAATCAACCTAAAACATCTAGCCAACATTAATGGACAAAATGGTATTAAATCCAAACTAATTAATTATGCCGATTCTGCAATTAAAATTATGATTAACTAATAAATGATACATGCATCAAACTAAACTAAAAATGCGAAGACGCTTTACTGATCAAGGAACAAGGAACAAAGAAGATTTAAACTATACTAATACACAAAAATAAATTGTAAAATTAACAGAACACTTTAATGAAATCAAAATTATAACTAACACTTCAACTATGCAAGTAAAAAGAAACAAGGAAGCTCACTGAAGCACGAGAAACTCCGGCCAACTACTATCGTCCGTAACTTTCCAGATTTTTGACACATAACATCCCTAACCATGTGTTTTTACAAGAGAACACGTGGTTAAGGATATTACGGTCTAAAATCACAAAGATTTTGGGTTAGGGTTTTGGCCAGAAATTCTTAGATCTAAAATTCGAGCCGCTTCACCGAGATTCGAGGGAAGATGGTCATGGATTTGGGTTGAGGGAAGTCTGTGGATGGTGTGGTATGATTTTGGGCCGGTTTGGATGAGTTTGTGACTTGGCCGGAAAACTTCAATCGGAGATTCGACGAGCTCTGGCAATATTCGAGGGAAACCAATAGTAGGAATGGAAAGAGGGATTCATGGGGGATCTATGGTGTTAATTTGTTGTTGAACGGCATAGGTTGCACTTGCCGCCGGCGAGGATTTTGGGGCGGCTGGGATTAGGGTTTGCAAGGAGAGGTAGGGTGAGGAAGGCGAAGGACCGGGGTGGAGGGGGGGGTAAGGTTTCGGACAGTTATATAGTTAGGAGTGGGGGCTTCCTGGCCGTTAGATCATGAGACATCGACGACTTGGATTGATCGACACCAAACAGCGTCGTTTTGATTCTAGCGCATTGGACCGGAGGGTTCTGGGCTGTTTGGGCGTGATGGTTTGGGCTGAGATTTGGGTTAAATTGAGATGAGCCCAATTATTTCTTGTTTGTTTTGTTTCCTCTTTTATTTCTTTTATCTATTTTTGTATTTTGTTTTCCACTTTGTAATTTTGTATTTATTTTTCTGATTTATATTTCAAAACTAAACTAATTAAATTCTAAAATTATTTAAAACCTATTTTACGCCAAATTTACGATTAAAACAATTAAAATGCGAAAGTGAGCTATTTTGTAATTTTTCATGTTTGGTTCTAAAACAAACTAACCCCTAATTGATCCTAAACATATAAATTATATCCTAAATGCAAATGCATATTTTTGTATTTTATATGATTTAACATGCACAAATAAAATGCAACCATTATTAGAAAATGATATCAAAATGCACAAAAAATTGAAAAAATAAAGAAAATTATTTTGTTGGAATTTTGGGAATTATTCATATATAGGGCAAAAATCACGTGCTCAAAAAAGCAACACAAAATAGTCCACAAAACAGTCTGCTACAAGTGAATAACTCAAACTCATGGCTTCCGATCACTGTCCCATGAGTTCTTACATGTATAAAACGAATTACCATGAATTCACAGTATAAAAATATATGAAACAGAGCATTAAACTTACCTTACTTGTTGGATAACTCATCCCTTCCCTTGGTTCTTCAAACTCTAGGTTTTACCCCCAATTAGAACTTGAAAGAGAGGGAAAATCGATTAGGGTTTGTGGATAATTTTTTGGAGGAAGTTTGCAGGGGTTTACGTCTGGTGATTTGTGATATATAATGAGGGTTATATTTCAGGAGATAACCCTTTAAATGGGCTCTTTGGCCGACCCGAAATTATTTATTTTTGGGCTATCAGTTAACCAAGTAGGTGACACACCTACTTGTCACTAGCAGCTTATGCAGTCTCGTAAAAATGCCTAGATCTCTCTAATTCGATGTTGTATTTATGAACGGTTTAACGCATAGGAAACTAGACCCCGTATCTCTTTGTAAATTGGGAGAAACGCTTGGTAACATTTGACCTAATGTTTAAGTAAAATTATGAACCTAAGTTGCGACAACTTTTGTCGACTATTGTTTCATAACTCGTTTGACTTCAAGACCTATGATACGGATATTATATGATTCAAGTACCTTAAAACAAAACCTCTTGGGTATATTAACCACCGCTAGGTTTACCCAAAAATACGAGTTACAACATCTTTGATTCGTTTAATTTCTAATACTTGTTAATCACCCTTATACACCCTTGTATCACTTAAGACCAATAGGATTAATTCTTATCATCTCAAAGATAATTCCTTCTTGGATTTACATTGAGTAACTTATGGCGTGAACTAACATGTGTGGATATGGGTTGTAATACCCCCCCCCTAGGAACATACTATTGAATCGAAATTTTATAATTCCCAGAATATTCGGTACATTGATATTGGTTGGTGATCCTTGGAATTAAAGAAGATGAAAAATGTGGAAAACCAAATGCGGCCTTCGTGCCATGAAAAAGATAAATCTTGTGAAAGGCCCAAAGGGCCAAAGAAATGCTTATATCGAGAGAGATTGAAAACATTAATAAAACTATAAAATGTGAAAGGTATTAAGGTAGGCATGGTTGTGTTTATGCTATATTTGTATACTTGTATTTATAATACAATTATGTGCAATATCAACTCAAATCAAAAATATTTTTGGGAGAATCGTTGGCAAAACTAAGGAAGGGTGGGTCATAAGGCTCACACTTGAAACTATATGTGCTGGTGAAGGGATGGATCATGGTTATTCCCCTTAATTGGGATGAACTTGGTAACATTTGTAAATTGGTAACGCCAATCCACACGACATATGTGGGAAGGTAGCCTAGCCTATCGGGCCGTGATCGGACGTCAAGCCGCACAAATGGTGGTATTGTGTTGGGAATCAAAACTGGAAATTGTGATTGTGGTACATGTCTTCAAAGGGATGACCTAGATGATCGGGTCATGATCGGACTCCGTGCTAACAAATATGGGTGTATAACTTATATCGGTGCTAATGGTCGTCCAACCAAAAATTATATATATTATTTGCGTAAACTAGAGGACTTACATGTATAAAATTGGATGTTAGTGTATTGTTGATTTTGACTTACTGTTTTGTGGTTTCTTTGCTTGTATAGTTATTCTATTCTGAAGAGGACCTTTAGCCTTACATACTAGTGTTATTCGACGATGCTAATGTCCTTTTTGTTGGGGGGCCTGTATCGTTTAATGATACAGTTGGTTCCACAGCGGGCGGCATCGGCTAGTGATAGTAGTACTCTCTTCCCAGTAGTCTTGGTGAGCCCCACTCCATCCCGGGGTCATGTCATGTATCTTTTGTTCATTTTCTCATCATGTTTTGAGGTATAGCCGAAGACTTGTTGCCGGCATTTCCCTATTACTCTTCTATTGTATTTAGAGGCTCCGTAGACTGTTTGTAGGTGGTGGTTGATGTTGGGAGTCTAGACTAGAAGAGTTGGTACTTGATAAGCATGTTTTTCATTAAACATGTAAACTTGTAATATTTTTTAAACTATGAATGAAGTCATTAATGGAAATGAAAAAAAAGTTGGTAATGGAAGATTGCTTAGTGTTTTGATAAATGGGATAACATTCCCTCTTTATTCATGAACTAGCTTGGGTAGAATAAAATTTAACAGTCTTGCTCAGTCGGATTTACTCGGTTGAGCGCCGGTCGTGTTCTACGGTTTTTGGGGCATGACAATATCACCATTTTGTATTAAGGAAGAGTATTCTCAAGTTATTGCTTACCTCATAGAGTCGTTTCACCTTCTAATGTATCCTGCGTTCCACCAGCATCCTTATTATCTTCATTCTGAAATAGGTAAGGGTATTTAGACTTCATCCCCTCTTCTACTTCCCATTTCATTTCTTTCATATTCTTGTTCCTCTACAATACTTTGACGGAAGCTACATCTTTTGTTCTCAGCTTGTGGACTTGTCGATCTAATATACCCATTGGCACTTCTTCATAGGATAGATTCTCTGTAACTTGTACATCTTTGATAAGGACGACCCGAGAAGGGTCTCTAATACATTTTCTTAACATAGATACATGGAATACCGAAAATTCCAATTCGGATGGCAATTCTAACTCATAAGCAACTTGTCCAACTCGTTGAAGAATTTTATACTGCCTGATATACCGCAGACTCAGCTTACCTTTCTTCCTGAAAAGCATAGCATCCTTCATCGGTGAGATCTTCAGGAAAGCCCAATCACCAACCTCAAACTCCAGATCCTGACATCGGACATCGAAATAACACTTTTGCCTGCTTTGTGCCGTCCTCAATTACTCCTGTATCACTTCCACCTTCTCAATGGCTTGGTGAATCAAATCCGGCCCATATAATTCTGTTTCACCTACTTCGAACCATCCAACTGGTGATCTACATCTCCTCCCGTATAGTGCCTTGTATGGGGCCATTTTAATACTGGAATGGTAGTTATTATTGTAGGCGAATTTTATGAGTGGAAGATGGTCATCCCAATTCCCCTTGAAATATAGAACACATGCTCGTAGCATATCATTAAGTGTCTGAATGGTATGTTCAGCCTGTCTGTTAGTCTACGGATGAAATTTAGTGCTGAGATTCACTTGTGTTTCTAAACCCTTCTAAAAAGACCTCCAAAAGTTAGATGCAAATTGAGCTCCTCGGTCTGATATAATAGATATTGGTACACCATGAAGCCTAACAATCTCCTTGATATACAACTTCGCATAATCTTCAGTCGTGTAAGTTGTCTTAACTGGTAGAAAATGGGCACATTTTTTAAGTCGATCAACTATCACCCAAATGGAGTCAAACATATGATAAGAGCGAGGTAATCCAATAACGACGTCCATATTAATCACTTCCCATTTCCAGGTCATAATCTCTATATTCTGAAACAATCCACCGGGTTTTTGATATTCTATCTTTATTGTTGACAATTGGGACACTGGGCTACATGTTCTCCAATAGACTTCTTCATGTTATCCCACCAATACTGCTCCTTGACATAATGATACATCTTTGTCGAGCCGGGATGGTTGGAATATCGGGATTGATGAATCTCATTCATAATCTTCTCTCGCAATCCTGCCACATTAGCCACACATAATCGACCTTGGTATCTCAGTGCCCCATCTCCTCCGATCTCAAAAGCCATAAGTTTACACTGCTGAATGCTCTCTCTCAATCGTACTAAGATAGGATCTTCATATTGCCATGCTTTTACCTCGGCTACCAAAGATGATTCTGATGTATTCTGTACAATAACACCTCCATCATCAGAGTCTAACAATCTGATTCTCATATGTACTAAGCTTCCCATTAACTTACGGCTGATAGCGTCTGCCACAACATTGGCTTTACCGGGATGATACAATATCTCGATGTCGTAGTCTTTCAGTAATTCAAGCCACCTAGGTTGCCTTAAATTCAACTCCTTCTGCTTGAAGATGTATTGTAAACTCTTGTGATCTGTGTAGATGTCAACATGGATGACGTATAAGTAGTGCAACCATATATATATTACTGCAGCCAATTCCAAATCATGGGCTGGACAATTCTTTTCATGCTTCTTCAATTGTCTTGATGCATAAGCAATCACCTTCCCATGCTGCATCAATACGCACACCAAACCTATACTAGAGGCATCACAGTATACCACATAACCTTCTGTTCCTTCAGGGAGAGTGAGCACTGGTGCGGATGTCAATCGATTCTTCAGCTCCTGAAAACTACGTTCACAAGTGTCAGACCACTAGAACTTGGTAGCTTTCTGTGTTAACTTAGTCAATGGTGATGATATAGAGGAAAACCCTTCTACAAACCGCCTATAATATCCTGCTAGCCCTAGGAAGCTGCGGACTTCTGATGGTGTTGTAGGTCTCGGCCAATTCTTTACTGTATCGATCTTCTGAGTGTCGACACTAATACCCTCATCAGATATCACATGGCCAAGGAATTCTACTTAGTTTAGCCAGAATTCACATTTGGAGAGCTTAGCATATAACTTACGATCTTGAAGCATCTGTAATACTATCTGCAAGTGGACCGCATGTTCTGCCTCCAAACGAGAATACACTAGAATGTCATCAATGAATACAATCACGAACATATCAAGATAGGGTCTGAATACAGTATTCATGAGATCCATAAAAGTTGTTGGGGCATTTGTTAGCCCGAACGACATCACCAAGAACTCAAAGTGCCCATATCTTGTCTGGAAGGCTGTCATTGGAACATCCTTCTCCTTAAACCTCACCTGATGATACCCTGAACGTAAGTCAATCTTGGGGAAATACTTGGCACCCTAGAGTTGGTCAAAAAGGTTATCAATCCTTGGAAGTGGATACTTGTTCTTTATAGTAAACTTATTCAACTATCGATAATCGATACATATCCTTAACAACCCATATTTCTTCCGCACGAACAAAACTGGCGCACCCCAAGGTGAAGTGCTAGGCTTAATGAAGCCCTTATCCAGCAAGTCCTTCAACTGCGCCTTCAACTCTCGCAACTCTGCCGGGGCCATTCTGTATGGAGGGATAGAGATCGGTTGAGTGTCAGGCAACACATCAATGCTAAACTCAATCTCCCTTTCAGGAGGAAGGCCTGGGAGTTCATCTGGGAAAACATCTAGAAATTCATTGACCATGGGGATTGATTGTAGAGTAGGCGGCTTCGCCTCTGCATCCCTAATGCGAACGAGATGATAAATGTAACCTTTTGAGATCATTTTTCTTGCCTTAAGATAGGAAATAAACCTACCTTTTGGTGTAGCAATGTTCCCCTTCCATTCAATGACGGATTCACCTGGAAATTAAAACCTAAACATCTTCGTACGATAGTCAACATTTGCATAGCATGAGGCCAACCAGTCCATTCCCATTATCACATCGAAATCAACCATTTCTAACTCAAATAAATTTGCCAAGGTTGGACAACTACAAATCATCACAGTGCAACCTTCATATACCTTTTTAGAAATCACAGAATCTCCTATCGGAGTAGATACCGCAGGGGGTTTACTTATCAATTCAGGTTCAACGCCAAACTTATTAGCCACAAAGGGTGTAACATATGATAATGTAGATCCTGGATCAATCAGCACATATACATCATAAGAAAACGCAGACAATATACCTGTAACAACAATTGGAGATGATTCGAGATCCTGTCGACCTACTAGAGCATAGGTTTGATTTTGAGCACCACTCGAACTCGGCACTGCACCTCTACCTCTACCACGACATGTCGACTGCTGAAAAACCCGTGTTGGAGGTCGAACTAATAAGGAAAAACCAAACACATATCCAGTCAGCTGAGCCATACCATCACCTCCTCTATTAGGATAATCCCACATCATATGGCCAGGCTATCCACAAGAATAGCACACATCAAAACCTCAATGGCATAGTCCAAAGTAGGCCCTACCGCGCTGATCACAACGTGGTGTTGGGGGTCTCGTTTGACTAGTATTTTTGTGATGTTGCGAGCCTGATGCTCATGAACTCTGACCTGGACCAGAATAGGTAAATCGATCATATCGAGGCCTATGAAACTGTGGAGGAGCAATAGCTACAGGAGGCGCCGAACACCTCGAAGACTGGGGCCTGACGATGCCTCTGAAGTCATTAGAATACCCTATAAATCTCGCCCTCTTATGTTGGACCCTATCTTACTCCCTAGATGCCCTCTGTTGGCGCTTATTATCCTCTAGGGTCTGGGCATAAGCCTGAATACGAGAAATATCCATGCCCTCCACCAAAGAGGTTGTCGTGCATTCATTTATCAGATGTGGTCCCAGCCCGTTCATGAACAGATGCACCCTATCACTCATCTCGACAACCATATGGGGAGGATACCTTACTAAAGAATCAAACTGCATACTATACTCTCGCACACTTATATTACCTTGTCTAAATTTCAAGAACTTAGCTCGTCATATCTCACTGGAAAGTAGTGACGAAGGAAGGCCTCAGAAAATTCCTTCCACATAACTGGAGGAGAGTTCGGACCCCTAGATCTCTCCTAACTATCATAACAAAAAACTGTTAAATCCCGTAACTGATAAGAAGCCAACTCTACTACCTCGGTATCACTAACATGCATAACTCGCAGTGTACGATGAACCTAATCAATAAAATTTTGCAAGTCCTACTTGGGGTCTGATCTGGTAAACACTAGAGGGTCTAGAATAATAAAATCACAAACTCTTGAACTAACTAGTTTATTAGCAACACTGATATTCTTCCTCTAAGCCTGAGCAGCTACCAGGATAGTCAACAATTGTACCGCACTTCGCATATCCTGGTCTGTAGTGCCAGACGGAGGAATAGGTGGTGCTAGGTGCCTCCTAATTTCCTCTGGAGGAGATGGACTAGATGAGGTATGAGACGACATGTCACTCTGAGCCTCACTTTGGCCTACTCTAGCCTGGGGCACCTGGCTGGTACCCTCTCCCGCAGCTGTATCAAGCTGCCTACTAATTGTTTGCTTCCTAATCGAAGGCATCACTGAAAGAAAACAAGGTGAATATTAGAGATGAATGCTTACAACTCAACTCTACGCACGATCTAGATTCAGGAAGAAGGTAACAACCCTAGATGTCATGTAGCCTCCTGATTATAAATGTGGCGCGCTACACATCCATAATTAAGACTCTACTAGACACGGCTCATAGACAACCCCTAGGACAGACTTGCTCTGATACCAAGTTTGTCAATAACCAAATTGGAGGGTCATGACTAGCACTCGACCATACTTGACGAGAACCAATGTACATTTTATATAACCTTCTTTATTATCTTTTAGGGCTGAAGAGATCAATATAAATGGTAGACATGGATCATGGACAACCAACAATAAAATATGATGTCATGAACATACATAACATGGGATGAACAGACAATCAATAAACTATATATAAGGTACGAGCTACCATGCTTCCAGGAAAGACTATACTGCAAAAATTCAGCCGACAAGGCATACCAAGCTATACATGAGTCGACACCTGTCTATAAGCCTCTAAAGGAACATAATTGATGTAACATAGTTGGAACATGACCCTGACATACCCATAATGTCTAAAACAAAAATGCATACCAAGACTACAGCAAGTCCGGAGAAGGGATCTCGCTAATCACCGCTGAACTGGACAGCCTACTGTGGTGGGGGAGTTACACCTGCCTATCTATTAGGACCTGGCAGTGTTCACAAATAAAAGGACGTCAGTACGAATAAAGTACTAAGTATGTAAGGTAGGGAACCATAAGTACGAACATTAATGTAAGCAGGGATAGAGAATATACAACTTGTAACATTTGTGTACCTCTGAGGGATACTAACATGAAATGCATGATACATATGTATATATACATAAACTTTTAAGACATACGCCTCTGTAAGCATCATCATCATATCATACCCGGTCGTAACAGGCTCGGTAAAAAATGTACCCAGCCATCATAAGGCTTGGTAGTATCGTACCCGGCCATGTGGAGCTCGGTAAAACCCAACTGATCAACGGTTGCACAATAGGTGTTGTACCCGACCGACTATAGTGCAGCTTGGTAGAGTAAAATAGATACATATATATAATGCATGCTCGACTCATGGAATCACGTTCTAAACCTTTCGGAGTGACGTAAGGTCGGTATCCTCTTTACACGTTATTAGGATTAACTCTTCACTATGAACCTTATAAGAATCAGGAAGTACCAACAACATTGATAATATAAGAATAAGAGAAGCAACATTAATATCAATTGTTCCATAAGAGGGGAAACAATGTAAGTACTGCTAGCTTCTAAGAGTAGAGTATCTTTGGAAGCTCGTTCATTACATTATGTACAATCAAAGTCGTGCAAAAGAAGAAAAGAGATAGCCTCACATACCTTGTATATACTTCCCCAATCACAAGCTATGCAATTGTCACAACTCCTTAGTCTACAATAAGAGAAACGATACTATCGTTATCATTTAAGCGTCATAACTATTATGTATCGACCACAACCTATTTTACGTTGAAACGGACAACACCTCCCCTATATATATGACTTCACACCATTCCAAACAATCACCAAACAGCCCAAACAACATCAATAATAAACATATTGAGCCTCCCAAAACAGTCCACGCACAACCTAATTACATCATACATACGACGACCACCGTAGTCGTGTCAAACGACCCGGAAATGTTACGAAGAACTACCAGCCCACAACCCTGCATCTATATGGTGTTTATCCACACCCTTCCTCCTCCAGAACTCCACAAAGCAGTATTAAAGCATGCATCCCAAAAGCAACACAAAATAATCTACAAAATAGTCCGCTACAAGTGAATAACTCAAACTCACAGCTTCCGATCACCGTCCCGTGAGTTCTTACATGTATTGAACGAATTACCATGAATTCACAGAAGAAAAAATGTATGAAAGAGAGCAGTAAACTTACCTTACATGTTGGATAACTCATCCCTTCCCTTGGTTCTTCAAACTCTAGGTTTTACCCCCAATTAGAACTTGAAAGAGAGGAAAAATCGATTAGGTTTGTGGATAATTTTTGGGAGGAAGTTTGTAGGGGTTTAGGTCTGGTTATTTGTAATATATAATGAGGGTTATATTTCAGGAGATAACCCTTTAAATGTGCTCTTTGACTGACCCAAAATTTCCTATTTTTAGGCTATCATTTAACCTAGTAGGTGACACACCTACTTGTCACCTAGCAACTTGTGTCGTCTCGCAAAAATGCCTATATCTCTCTACTCCAATGTTGTATTGATAAACGGTGTAATGTGTTGGAAACAAGACACATAGATATTTAATTTGGTTGGTATATCACCCCGTTATTCCTGTAAATTGGGAGAAAAGCTTAGTAACATCTGACCTAATGTTTAAGTAAAATTATGAACCTAAGTTGCGACAACTTTTGTCGACTATTGTTTCATAACTCGTTTGACATCAAGACCTATGATACGGATATTATATGATTCAAGTACCTTTAAACACAAACTCTTGGGTATATTAAGCAACGCTAAGTTTACTCGAAAATACGATTTACAATATCCTTTATTCATTTAACTTCTAATACTTGTTAATTACCCTTATACACCCTTGTATCACTTAAGACCAATATGATTAAATTCTTATCATATCAAAGATAATTCCTTCTTGGATTTACGTTGACTAACTTATGGCATGAATTAATGTGTGAGGATATGAGTTGTAACACGATCAGACTGAGATCGGATGCCATGCAGCGCACATGGTGGTGTTGTTAGTGGATGTCTCGGGGTGAGATGGCTTAGCCGATCGGGCTGAGATCGGACTCTGTGCTAAAAGTACGGTGGTGTATCGGTACTAAAGATCTCCCAATTTATAAATATTGAAACTTACTTGAAATCCATCTTTCTCCTAACTTGGTACTTTAATATTGTTTGAGGCCCTCACTGATTCCATAGTCCTTTCTCATTGTATTTTTACTCGTTCTATTGAGCGGGTGTTTAGTTTTTCACACTAGTACTATTCTATGTGTGCTAATGTCCCTTTTTCTAGGGGCACTGCATCTTTAGTGGATGCAGGCCATTTCACTGTGGGCGACATTAAGAATTGATACTAGTACACTCCCTCCTCAGTTGACTTGGTGAGCCCAACTTCATTTCGAGGTCTTGTATCTCTTATCCTTTGTACATAGCATTTTGAGGTATGGCTGAGGCTTTGTTGCCGGCACTGTAGTAGCATTTTTTTGTTTCTATCAGAGGCTCCATAGACATAGTGTATGTTGTATTTTGTTTTGTAAAAGTTAACTAAAAAGTGTTGTAATTGTATCACATGTTCGACCTCAAACTATGATTGTATAGTGTCCTATTTTATAGACTTGTTAATGACATAACTAATGGCAATGAGCTGGTGTTGTAGACATGACCTCTTACAATCAAATTAATGAAATGTATCTTCTATTTATTTATGGGCGAGTTGGGTAGAAGACATTGTGCAGGCTTGCTCGAACGGGGTAACTCAGTAGAGCGCCGTCCGCGCTCCCAAGGTTGGGGCATGACATAAGCATTACTTGTTTCCTCTATCAAATGGTTGATATCACCACATTTTGTATTTCATGGGCTAAAACATCACCACATTGTCCGAAGGCATCATAGTTCAAAGGCGTCATAGTCCGAAGGCACCATCCTCATAGCCTGGGGAAACCATTCCATGGCCTGAGGATATCTTGAAATTGAACATCGTTATTCAAAGGTATCATAGTCCAGAGTCATCATCCTCATAGCTCAAAGACACCATTTCATGGCCTGCAAATCCTTATCATACGCTTCATGACCAAGAACTTCATGGTCTAAGGACATCATCCTCATCGTCCAAAGACAACTCTTATGGTGCGAAGGGATCTTGCATCATGTTTAAATTTTCACAATAATTATGTATATTCGTGTGCATCGTATTTTAAGTTTTGCAGGTAACTCAGGAGGTAACCGTTCTACAAACAGGAACGTTACTCGCTCCAGTTTCTGTTCACGATGTTCACATCCTTCGATCATCTCAAACATAATCGACGATCCACAATTGATCACCCTTTATCCCGTAACCGCCTAATACTTTCCTTATACATTCATAACATTCAAATTTTCATTCATAGCTCCACCTAAAATTATTTGTTACTCACGACACTATCACATCCAAAAGATCTTTTTTTTAAAACACACGACCACTCTTATAACAACTCCATCGGTTTCATTTGCCTTTGGATCCAGAATTACACACGGCCTGATTTCTGTAATACCAAGGATATATAGGCTACTCATGAACCAGTGTTCGACCCCCATTTTGAAAATGCATATCCCCCACTCATTTCGGACAAAATTAGTCATCATTTTCTTTACCTGACAACTCTTTCATTATTCCCGGGTAAAGAGGGGTAGCTGTTGATACCCAATTTTGTCCTCATTATTTATATATATCATTTATACTTTCAAAAAATCAGTTTTGCATCATAATCAATTTATACGAGTCATATAAATATTTTTGTAATTTTTCATAATTTTTTAAAGCTTAAAATTGATTTTCTTGCATTTAAATTATTCAAATATTTATTAATTATCCGTTCAAATTATTTTTGTGATGACTTAATAATCCAAATGTATTATTTACACCCACATGTATATTTTATAATATTTTATTTTATTTTTATAATTACACTTACATTTTTATGCTAATTATATATTTTTACAATAATAGCCTACACTTTGCAATTAATTATATTTATTATTTATTTAGATTTAAAACAATTGTTTACATGTTTACAACCTTCATCTAATATTGTAAATATTTATTTACTTAAATAATAGTTTTTATACCTATTTAATTATTTTATTAATTTAGTTTTCCTTAAAATCATTTATTTTAAAATCTGGCCCAAGTTATGCCACATTTCGGACCAAATTAATGGCCCAATATTACCCCAAACCTCAGCCCAATAACCCCTAACCCAATACCAGCAACCCACTACCTTATACTCGATCCGCCATTCATTTAATCTTGATCGTTGATCTCAAAGATCAACGACCCATGACCTCCCTCTTATTTTTATTACCCAACCCCCTGAAACCCTAACCTATTACCTCCCAAACGGCCACCCCAAAACACTCTCAACTCCCCCATCTCTTCTAAGAAACCCTAGCTGTTGCCTCTATTAATCTTCTCCGATTCCGACATAAAATATGAAATCATTTCATGATTCACTTACCTTACTTGTAATACCTCGCTATTATGTACGTGTCAGTGGAATTACTTGAGTACTTGCTCGATTTTGACAAGTGTGACCTTCTGAGATCGGACTAGATAGACTCTGATTCTATGGGGATTTAGATGATGTCATGTCTATATAAATCAACAAGCAATAATCCTTGATTCTTGGCTCAATTCTCATGTGTTTGGACACAACTAGGGTTTGAGAATCTCTTTCTCCTTTGGCGATTTTGATTGCATGTGATGCATTCTCATTTTTTTTGTTTGATTGATAATTTTTCATGTTTGTCTACTTAATTTGAACACTATATAAACCCTTCCCCTAATACCCTTTAAACAGAGCCTATTCGATAAAATTAACCATTATTATTCTCAAAAACTCTCATTCTATATGGTTCTGAACTTTGACTCTTGGCCGACTGAAAATGAAAGCCATCAGAATTCGACTAGCTGACCTTTCTTAGTATGAGCACTACCCGGAGTTCATCTAAAATCCTTTGGAACTCTAACACACTAAGATTATTTTGGGGTTCTATTGCTCTCTATTAACGCTTGAAGTACAGTTGAGATTGTTCTACCTATTTATTTGTTTGTCAATAGCTGGTAAGTTCTTTGACCTTAGCAATTCATCCTCTTTCGTATGTGTTCATATTCGGTATATTCATGCCATTGAGACTTTTGTGAATCAATATATTCATATGCCATCTATGTTTGCAACCTTATTGGATCTAAAGTTTTTTGTGACTCTGATCTCTTTTCTGTCATTCGAACTTGCCTATATTTCCTAACTATGATATATGTCTATTACATGTGTTCAGTATGAATAATTATTTACTCTCTTAAGCATGTTTGCCTTAATGTGTGTGTTTGAATGTCAGAAAATTGTGAGTTTTACTGTGTGTTCCATGTTTAGTTCAATCCTGTGTTGTTTACTAATACTTATAACTATAAGGTAAAATGCAATATCCATCCTTTATGTGACAATCTAGTTCTCAAATGTGTCTTTGCCCATTGAGAATTCTGGCCCTACTAAACATGTTTAGTCTGCTCTGTTGTGCTGATGTTTGTTGTCAATCTTGAATTTGCTTTCCTACTCTGTCCTGAATTGTTATGTCAACCAAACTCATGCTTAGGAAGTAATTTAGTCCATGCCTAACTTGCCACTCTTCTGGGGATATTGCTCATGAGGATCTATTATGTATTAGTTATTCTATTATGTGTTTGATGACTTGCTCAATCCCGCACTACTTAGTACCAGTTAAAACATTAGAAATAAATCTTACAGCTGACCTTCTTTTACCTCATATGGCCAAATAGTGTTAGATTTGATGCTTGCTTCTCTTACTGTTGAAGTTTGATATTGTCTCTTGTACTGTGATTAATGTTCAGTATGATAACTTTCTCTTGTTGAATAATTGCTCGACCATGAACTTATATAGTTAATACCTATGTTAAACTTACTATATTGAGGTTGTCCTCTATTGTTCTCTTAGTTTTCATGATCGGATCCCCTGTTTGAAAATTGCATTAAGCTGTTTTTGACCTTGTTAGTGTTCGAAACTTCATATGATAAGACCAGGGATATGTAGGTAGCTCCAGAGCCAAAGATCGATCAAATTCTTCAAACCATTCCATTTGGTCAAAATTGGCCATCATATCTTTACCCGATAACTCTTTCATCTTTTTCGGGTAAAGATGGGCAGCTATTGATACCCACTTTTTCCCTGTATATTTTTTTATAAATGCAAAATACTTTCAAAATAGCATATGTATGCATATATAAGTGTGTCCAAATGTTTTAGTATTTTTCCTAATTTTTTAAAGATTTTTAAATCAATTTATTGCCCTATTTTAGCAGTACAAAAAACAATAAGTATTCCTCAAACTATCATTTTTGTGACTAACTTATTTAATTCTCATATTTATACCAAAATATAGTTAAGTTAGTTTTTCACATTTTTACAAATTTATTTAGTATTTTTAAAGCTAAATTGCATATAATTGCAATTTCAGCCTATTGTAAGATTTAATTGTGCTTATAATTATAAAATTGATTCCAGTATTTTTATTTAATATTTATACATTATTAATTAGTTTGGTACATTTAATTTATTTCCAGAAATCATTTACTATTTCTTATAAAATGAAAATGGGAAAAGTAGCTATTTAAATTATAGCCCTATTTTATTTCAATTGTAGCCCAAATCAACCCCCCAATTAAACCCAATTGCAATTTTAAATTACCAGACCCCTGACCCGTTTAGCCAACCCTTCCGGATCCCCTTTTGATCTAGGCCGTTTATCAAAATGATCAACGTCCACGATTCTACCTTTCCTTTTTTAATTCACAAACACCCCAACCTTAAAATCATTTTCATTCACCCGCCGCCTCTGAAACCGCTCTCCTATCTCAAACTCTCTCGAACCTTCCCTAACCCAAGCCGCCTCTCATCATCTTCCACCTCAAAACCCACCGAAAACCATGGCTTCCCAAGCTGTGAGGGCCCTATACTCACCTCCCTTGCTCTTATACACCTGATACCTGAAGATTCGAGGCCAGGCCTCGAAGCTTTGCACCCAGACCTCTGCCGATTCAAGGTTCCAGAGTCATCGCCGGCCTTGCTCTGGCGTACCATGGTATTTTAAGCCTGGTTCTGACCTCTCTGACTCAGATCGGTGACCTTTTCAAAGCCTTTCTCATTTCTAGGGTTCTTCTGAAACCCTAACCCTTCGAGGTTTTCTCCGACCTCTTTAGATCCGTTATGTATTTGTGGTCTCTTTGAGTTTTCAAATGATCTCCCTAACTTTTTTTTTCGAAAATTACTTTTCAAAGTCTTTCTTTTACCATTTAGGGTTTTCTGAAAATGCTTAAGTATTTTTCTGACTTTCTTTTCCTTTTCTTTTGTGTATATTTGCCTCTACTGTGTTCTATGTTTTCCTTCTACCATGTATGTTCTTCTACTATATTTTCTATTTTTCGTTCTTGTATGTTCTTCTATTGTGCTTTCTATACTATGATCTTGTATGCTTTTCTACTATGTCCTGCTATTTTCTTCTACAATGTTCTAGTATGTTTCGCTTATTGTATTCTTCTACCGTGTTCTTAAGTGTTCTTACTATTTTTCTTCTATTGAACTTTGTTTACGTTTATTTTAAAAGGATCTTCTTAAGCATGCTTTCTTCTACTACTCTTATCAGTCTTTTCTCATCATGCTTCGAATTAGTTTCTTTACCTATTTGCCTTGAACCCCTCTAGTGTATTTACATGATATTCATGAGTTCTATTGATGGAAGAAGCATGTTAGAAGTTTCAGTTCTTTTCTGAAACCTCTAAACATGTTTCGATTCGACTACTTGCCTCCTCATCTCTATACTTGATTCAAGGTGGAAACTCTAGAATTTGGGGGTTCTGCCGAGGTTTGATTGAACTAGGGTTTTATTTTAGAAACCTTAACTCTTTTAGACTGACTTTGAGTCTCTGAACTGAGTTTGGACATCTTTGTTTTCATACAATGCTGAAAGTTTTGCTAAACTCTTCTACACTGGATTTTTTCTATTGATTTACACAACAGTCTTCTTTCATGCGCACATGCTCCTTATATATGATGACTTTTCCTCTAAATGGCTTTCAAATTTGCAATTAGTGCAAACTTCCTTCTGAATATAGCTTGATTGATTTCTTACTATCTTTTACTGATTTCCTCTGTTACTCAACTTAAGTAAAACCCTTCTTCATCTTTTTTGACTTGATTTCATTCATACCAAATCTCAGACCTTGTGATTTACTGGCTGTTAATTGACTCTCTTACCTTATTTGCACAAACCGTGTACTGTCAAAACTCTATCCTTAAATAACCTTTATGTATTTTCCCTCAATTTCATGCTTTACACAAAGTGTTTATTCAATTCGTTTCCTTAAATGGTTTTACTCGTTTTCAATTTGAATCCCTTAATTAAGGGAAGCCTTGTGTAATTGATTGACAATCAGTTTTCAAACTATTTTCTTACCTTATTTCTGCCTGCTTTCTACACTATAAAAGGTATGACCCTTTTCACAAAACACACAATTTAAACTTCACAATTTCACAATCTCTTCTGAACTCACACTTATAGTATTTTGTCTTCTTGTTTGCACTTTGGCTTTTACAAGACTACTGCTTTTTGTACTTATTTCTTCGAAACTAATGAGTCATGATTTAGGTTTTCGCATCACCCCAATGTGTTTACTTATAGTCTTTGTATTCATGTTTACTTTATTGTTTTCTATAGAGTTCCACATTTAGCTTAGTAATGCCTATGTTCTACTTCCTGATTCTATTATGAATCTTTACTCCCTATCCCATTACCCCTATGTGTTTGTAAATGGTGGCTTAGGGCATGGCAATATGAGTTATTTTCCATGAACTGAGCTTTGAACCAATAGGGTCTTAACCTCTAAACAGGCTGGAGGGTGTGCCAGCACATCCCGTTGCTGGGTATGCCTATCAGCCTGCTCTTCTTGTGGTCTCGCAATCCCTCATTCCCTATATCCCTATGTGTACTGTTTCACTTCCCTTTTTACCCTTTCAGAATTCTGTACTTGCACTCTCTCCTAGTCTCTAAGTTCTGTCCCCCTCTTGTGAGCCTTGCCTTGGGACCTTGAGTTCCCTCTGAACTTGGACACCTAAGGGCTAGCCCTTCCACACTGCACTTTGGCTTGATATAGCGATACATTTGGATGTAAGCATTTCTCGGAGGTCTTATGAAACTCTTAGGGAACTCTGACACACCCAAGTGGTAGAAAGTCTTTAAAACATGATCTTTGGAGTTTGTTTACTTAATACTTCAGATAGGAAGTTTGAATTAGGCTCTCCTTGGTTGTAATTTTTAACTTCTGATGTATTTTCTTTAATTTATTTTTTCTGGACTGTAATAACTTTATAATAAATTATTGGGATGGCTAGTGAAAAAAGGGGAGAATAACTATGTATGTAAAAGGGGTAGATATCATGCTCATAGGGAATTTCTGATCTCTGCATATCAATAGATATCCTGCCTATAGGAATTCAACACTTTCATATGTAGATACTATGCCTATAAGGAATTCTGCACCCATATAAATATCCTGCCTATAGTTTTCTAAAATTCTGCATTCATATGGATATCCTGCCTATAGTTAAATTTTTGCGTCTCTCATATAGATACCATGCTCATAGTTAACTGGAAATCCGAATCCTGCATATGCATCTGTCATTAGGCAAACTTGTTTATAGGGCTTAAATAACTAACTGCATCTAGATATCATGTTCATAGGCTTAAACAAAGTACATCATTTAGATGCCATGCCTATAGGATTTATGCACTCTTGCTATGTCTGTAAAAGTGTCCAAAATCGACAACACATAGAAAGCACGCCTATAGGAGCTTTAATCAAATCTGAATCGTTTCACTTGCTTATGGGTCTAAAACCAGTCACAAATGACTTGTGCTCTTTTGCTAAAACTCGCCTTTCTTTAATAACAAACAATTTTTTTCTTAAACCAATATGTATTCATGTTTACTTTATTGTTTCTGGAATCAGTAGATATCATGCCTATAGGGTCTTCGTCTAACACTTAGGCAAGCCATAGTGTGAAAGTTTATAAACTGAATCAGATTTTATATGCTACAACCAGCAGTCAGGCCTGACTCGGGCTTCTTATCTGAACTATGTAATAAAACAGATTGTCTCGATCCTTTAAGTTTAATCAGACCTTAAATAGTACATGCAAGTCATGCTACATTATGTGCTTTCTTTGGTTTAAAGGAGGTCTATTTGAGCCCTTTTATTTGTTTATATGCTTTCCCCAAACCTGCTATATGTGTTTTGTTTGTCGCCTTAGTATTTTACCTTTTGACACCACAAATAAGCCCAATACCTCCTCCCTCTAAGATTAGTAGTCCCAAGTGCCTCCGGGGCTGATAGGATTGGGGTGGGTAATAGCATGCAATAAGTAAACGAGACCATTTCGCCCTTTAATACCTTAACAGGGTGCGAAAGGGTAGATATGGATATAATGAACACGCAATAACATCACGTGTAGCCCCTCACTGAGGAGTGATTACCGGATGTTGTGTGGGTTGATCCATATTATTAATAAACCTAGGACCCCCCTTTCCTTTGTTTTCTTTGTTTCTTTTAAATCTTTTTAAACCATTTACTCTTTTAGTTCCTTTTCCTACTTATGTTTATTACGTGAAAAAACCTCTCTTATTTGAAGCCTTTATTTGCCTATGTATTGTTCGTACTTAAAGTCACAATAATAGCTTGGCCGGGAACCATACTAGTGGATCTTGAGGGGTTCCTAACACCTTTCTCCTGAGATAATTTCAAGCCTTTACCCAATCTTTGGTTGTTCAAATCAAACCTTCCCTAGTGTCCTAATTCACTCAAATCATTAGGTGGCGACTTTTCACTTCAAACCCAATTCCGAAAAGAGAACGAGTTGTCCTCCCAAATGTCATAAACACAATTTCGTGAGAAAAAGGGGGCGCGACAATAGTCCTAAGAACTAAGTGTGTGGACTTCCCCCTCTGTTTAATTAATTCAACGCATAGTTTGTTGATTGTGTGGTAGAGTTTGACATCTAATTGGGATATAAGTCATTCGTCTGGGCTTGGTGTTTGGTTATATATATTGTTGGACTTGGCTGTTGGATTCAGACTTACTATACTGGACTTATGAACTGTGGATTCGAGTCTATTGGTCGTATGAAAGGGAGCTGTAGAAGGCCTAGAAAGCACTGGGTTATCTCCTTTTGGGCCTATACTTTTTCTTCTTCTATAACTGTTCATATTTGGCTTGCATTATTCCATTTGGGCTATAATAACTTATAATAATGAATAATGGGGAGATTAATGAAAGAGGAGCTGGAATATTCTAATGTTTACATAAAAGGGGTAGAAAACATGCCTATAGGGTCTACGTGCTTTCTTTGATATCTCGTCCAACATTACTTATATGTTATTTCATTGAGTATGTTGCATACTAAAACAAATCGTGCCTATAGGGATTACACACACCTCACTCATACACTATTCAAGCATGATATTTGCCCCTCTTCTTTTTTCTATCTTACTAGTGTGCACTTAGATAACATGCTTATAGGTTGTGACGACATATGCTTTGTAAATCTAGATACTATGCATATACAACCCCAACTAATCAATTAATCAATTGCTTTTATTATGCTACTCCCTTAGATATCATGCCTATATGATCTTAATCAACTAACCAACTATTGGTTACTTTATCTCTTTACCACACTTGGCGACATGCCTATAAGGATAACAGGAAATCTGGTTGCGTGCCTTTTCTACTGTGTGTGGAGGCTAGCTTGAGCCACTTATTGCCTTTGTGTGTAGTCCTACATGTTTTGAATGCGCGCCTAGTTTTATCATTTTAAGCAGCCTAAGGAAATTCTAGAACTACCTAAATAGTAGGTCCAAAGTTTCCTGGACCATAGCCATGGGACGGGTAGTGCATGCATATGATGTGACCTAAAATTTAATTAGAGCGTCTTTAAATAACAACTTTAACATAGTAATCGGGTAGCAGGAGATGATAGTCTGTGCATGCTGAATAATATGAGCAACCCCTACCCTAAGGGTGTTGCGAAGTATTATTTATGTTGCACAAGGTGATCCTTTAGGCTAAAAAACTTAGGACCCCCCTTTCTCTTTATACACTTAGTGTTCATATTTAGTCATTGTCACGACCCTAAAACCGACCCGGTCGTGATGGCACTTATCGTGAAACTAGGCCAGCCGTCACAACTCCCAAATTAACTATTAATCAATAAGAATCATTTTTAGCCTTTAATTAAACAAATATTCATAATGTAAGTCTAAATGGACAGTATGGAAATAATATACAAGCTTGACATCGGTGTGTCATAAGTCATGAGCATCTACTAAGGTATGAATACAACGAAAAGACTGGAAATGTACTAAATATAATCTAATGAATACAAGAGGGAGAAAAGAAGTGTTGCCGACGTCGGGCAGCTACCTTGCTAACTCCGATGACTCTGCCACTGAGCAATCAGCACCCATTACCAGGTTCAGAAATGCCTGAATCTGCACATAAGGTGCAGGGAGTAATGTGAGTACTCCAACTCAGTAGGTAATAAAGGTAAATGAAAGCTTAGCAGTAAGAAAACATGTAAACCACGTCAAAACACTACAACAAATGCATGATATTTCCAACACAGTATAGAAATCATTTACTTCGTAAATCATGCTCAGTTTCGGTAAAACCTTTTAAAACTAATTTTCAATAGTTTCAAACAAGTGATAAAACAGTGAGTAAACATAATAGAAATGTAAGCAGACCCTCGGGTAAAACATGTATCATAAACTGCCCCTCAGGCTACCTCACAATCACTCGTAATCAGCCCATCGGGCATAATATAAATCAAGAACCACCCCTTGGGCAATAATATGGAACAACATTAGTCCCTCGGGCTATATCACATATCACACTGGGTACCCGCGCTCACCGGGGGTGTACAGACTCCAGGAGGGGCCCCTTACGGCGCAAGCGCAATAACAACCCATCTCATGGCATAATCAAACAGGTTCTCGGCCTCATATCAAGCCACCTCGTGGTGTAACAAATCAGGACCTCAGCCTCAAACTCATAAATAGGTACCACACTGCTGCGGCGTGCAGCCCGATCCCATAATATCTTCACAATACAGGCCCTCGGCCACACTCAGTCAGAAATCTCTCATGCCACTCGGGCAACAGTAAAACATGATGCTCAGCCCAAAATATAATTTAAAATATGAAAACGGAGTAAATATGGCTAAGTTATGAAAACAGTAGATTACAACATGACTGAGTACAAATATGAAGTAAAAACAATGGGGAATAGTAGTAAAAATTCCCTAAGGGTCCAAAACAATTGGCACGAGGCACAAATATGGAATACAACCTAAAACATGATGATAGCAAACAGTTTTCAATCAAATACGCAGTAAAACAGTCATTCGGGATGGACTAAGTCACAAGTCCCCAATAGTGCATGACACCACGCTCGTCATCTAGCGTGTGTGTCACCTCGTAATAGCACAACAATGTGAAATCCGGGGTTTCATACCCTCAGGACAAACATTTACAATCATTACTAACCTTATTCCAGTCCAAACTCTAGCCTAAGATGCCTTTGCCTCCCGACTCGCCCTCCAAATGCTCCAAATCTAACCAAAAGCAGATTCATACCATCAAAATATGCTAGGGGAACAAAGACCACTCAAAAATATGCAATTTATACCAAAAATCCCGAAATTGACTAAACCCGGCCCCAAGGCCCACATCTCGAATTTCAATAAAAATCACAAGACTAGAATCCTTACACTCTCACGAGTTCATACATACCAAGAACATCGAAATCGGACATCAAATGCCCATTCAAATCCCCAAAAGAATCCTCAAACTTTTCTTCCATTTTTCCCCAATTTCCACTCTAATATCTCAAAATAAATGATGAAATTCAAGACTAAATTATGGAATTAAACCAAATATAAGTGACATACTTACCCCCAATAACTCCACTGAAAATCTCATCAAATTTCAACTTCTCCCGACCTCTCCAATGATTTTTGTGATATTGGACTTAAACCCTCAATTTTGAACTTAAACATTCTGCCCAGATTTTTTCTTCATCGCGAAAGCGGCCTCACTCTCGCGTTCGCATAGCACAAATTACACTGCCTCTCCACTATCCCTTCGCAAACGTGATGCTTTTCCATTCCAGTCTTTCGCGAACAGGTTAATGATCTAGCGAACGCATAGCTCAAGGGCCTTGGTGCCCAACGACCTCACTCCTCTTCGCAAACGCGACCCCAATTACCCGTCCATGATGCACAAGTTGCCTTCACCTTCGCGTTTGCATCCTCTCCCTCGCGAATTCATAGAACAAAATCATCTCCACACAAAAACACCCTTCGTGAATGCGATGCACCCTCCGTGAACGCGATGAACAAAAATCTCTGCAACAAAAACCAGCAAAACTGCCAAGCCCAAAGTCCAAAAATTGATCCGTTAACTACCCGAAGCTCACCCGGGGCCCCAGAGACCTTAACCAAATATGCCAACATATCCCATAACCTCATTCCAACTTGTTCCAACCTTCGAAATGCTCAAAACAATATCAAAACACCAAAATCACATCGGATTCAAACCTAAGAATTCCAAAAACTTCCAAATTCTGCTTTCGACCAAAAAATCTATCAAACCTCGTCCGAATGACCTGAAATTTTGCACACACATTATAAATGACACAACAGACCTACTCCAACTTCCAGAATACCATTCTGACCCCTATATCAATATCTCACCTATCAACCGGAAAACGCCAAAATCCCAATTTCGCCAATTCAAGCCTAAACCTTCCACGGACCTCCAAAATACATTATGATAACGCTCCTAAGTCCCAAATCACCTAACAGAGCTAACCAAATCATAAAAAATCCAATTCGAGATCATATACTAACAAGTCAAAACTTGGTCAAACCTTTTAAATTTAAGCTTCAAACTAAGAATTTTTCCAAATCCATTCTGATTACCCTGAAAACCAAAACCAATGATTTACATAAGTCATAATATATCACACGGGGCTATCCATGCCCGAGAACTGGTGAGTGAAGTGCAAAAGCTCAAAACGACATGTCGGGACATTACATCCTCCATCACTTAAACATACGTTTGTCCTCGAATGTGCCCAGAGTTGTTCCGAAAACCATCAAATCGCTATGTAATCTTACCATGCACATACCCGGGGGTGATCCCATGTCACCCTCTCTCATATAGGTCTGATAACACAGTGTAACTGAAGTTTCGCAATCCAACTTAGCCCATAAACCTTAGAACCACATTTCCACTTCTAAAATCCTTTACAAGTTCATAACCTCACATCTGCACACCGAATAAATCTGAACACGTTGTACCAAGCCATAATCACAAGTCAAGATGAAATCACATGATATACCACACAACTCAAACTCTCATAATGATAACTTCTAATCATAGCAGCTGCTCAAATGACCAAATTTGGGTAATAAACCTCTTATCAAATAAAGCCTCATTCCAACACTTCCGTATCCTGCCAATGATAAATTAAATATGTAGAAAGTCATAACCATTCCTCAGATCAACCATTCGTGGAGCCACTTCTCCCTTGGCAAGGATCATAGCAAATTTCTAAGCCAAACATCGATATTATCCTTCCAACATGCTGACACCAAATCTGTTTGTATTCATTTAGATCCCAACAATCTCATCTAATACAATACATTTGCTCTGGTGACATGACACATCAATGCCATATAAACCCACAACTTGTGCAATCTGCACACCAATAAGAAACAATCCAGAAGTACTCAAATCATGAAAAATGACTCAAATGAAAGAGTTGTACTACAAGCTTACCAGTACCACCACAACACAATGCTGAGAACCTATCACACATCGTGGAAACAAAACACACGAATCTAACTCGAAAGGTCATACCTCCACATCACTTTGCTGCAATGCGCGACCCTATCCAAACACTGGTCCACATGAAACACCTCCAGTCACTCTGCTCATAATCGACAACCACGTGCAATTTGATGTTTAGAACCAAAGTAAATCATCATAACCACGGTGAACCAAATACATAAAACCACACAAACCCAAAGGGACATAACTAATACGCCATCCATCGAGCAATACACAGTACTCTTCTCGCTTGACTTCCACTATGAAACCCCAATGGAACCTCACCATATGTGCCTATAACCAACAAATCATAACACCTCACAACACAGAAAAGTAACTCATTTATCACCTCAGAACACTAATAGCTCAATAACAATTGAATCAACACATCCTTCACCAATAGCAACTCGAAGTCAACAAAACCATCTCGATGCAGAACACACATCCATATAGGTCTACCAATGAACACCTTTTCAAGGAGTTCCTGAAGTTGTCCCGTCAACTCCTTTAACTCTGCCGGTGCCATACGCTACGGTTCCCGACACCAAACAAATACCAAAATCAATAACCTCGTCCGGCGACATGCCCGGCAGTAGGAAACACATTCGGAAAACCCTTAATCATCGGAACTGAATCAATGGTAGGAGTCTCTACATTAACATCCATCATGAAGGCCAAATAGGAAAGACAACCCTTCCTACCCATCCGTTGGGTCTTTAAAAATGAAACCACCCTACTGAGAACATAATCCGTTGAACCTCGCCACTCAATCTGTGGAATCCCTGGCATAGCCAACGCCGCTGCCTTAGCGTAACAGTCTAGAATAACATGATACGGAGACAACCAATCTATACCCAATATCACATCAAAATCTAACATACCAAGCTACAAAGAATCCACTCAGGTATCCAAACCCCGATAGTCACCACACAAGGCCGATACATGAGACCCACAACCACAACATAACCTGTTTATGAGAACTCCCGGTCTCCAAATCCATATAGCACACTAATCACCATATCTGATCCTAATTCTGCCATTCGAATACGTACCACACCTCTAATACCCAATCATTCCACGAGAGATACTCTAATCTATGCCACCAAGCAAACTCGAATATCAGCAGTCGATCCAACAAGAGAGAGTCGCGATATCGATAATGCATTATTAAGTCAATCACATTGCCCCTTTTTCTGAAACATATGCCCTTATCAGGCTACACCAATTATCAATATCATTTGCCTAATCATCTAAAACTACCCATGCTATCTAAGAATTTATGACCCTTCCTTTCAGAACTGAACTGTGACCTTACGCATGCAAGTTGCAACCCTACACAACAGGTCACATATACCATGCCATCCTATGATAATTATGAGAATTTCATGATCTCCTTCTGAGCCACAAGCAGCTACGTACTCAACTAGCTAAGAACTTTCCATTTGATCCCATCTAGAAGAAAATCACTATACATCACATGCTCCTCACACCCGTAGAAAATGTACATCTCTAACCGTGGTAGAAACCATCCAGAACTCTCCGAATTCCATTTGCACAAAACTAAACCGTCAGGACTGAATCCTTCTAACTTAACCAAGCTGCGGAGATCACTAAAACCTAAAAGCATTACCGCAAAACACCTGCAGAAATTCATTACCTCGTAAGTACCCAAAGAACTAATCATATTCTTACCATGTCATTCCGGCCTACTACAAAGCTAACCCATCTACCCAAGTTCCTTATGATTTTTTTCTTTCAACTTGATACTTCTTCTCGCTATAACACCACAGTCCTCGACCTGGACTTGCCACACGAGACCCAAGCATGAAGCCACACCATCCTATGGTTCATAAGTCGTCGGATACTCTCTTAAATATTCCCAAATGCACCACATTCAAAATATCTACCCTGAAGAGACTTCCTACGAACTTAAAGCCATTACCTTCACCTTCCTAATGTTGATGTATAGAATCCATAATGATATAGAAATACCATGAGTCTTAACATCCTCCAATGCAAACCTCAGTTTCTAGCCAAATATACAACTTGAAAATCTCCAATTATTACATGTAACATCGTGAAACCATTAGAACCATTCTCGAGAGTCATCCACTCTACTCAAACCTCAATTAGACTGATCAAATGAACTGAACAACTTGTTCCTCATTAGCACTCTGACACCACCGAATATAACCTCACCTTAATGCAACCAAGTAACTTCTTGTTCCATGCACCGAGCATCCTTTACCAATAACAACTTAAGTCATTCCGTGACACTCAAACACCTATAGAGCATGACTTAACCTTTATTGAAATTTCCTTTACTCGAGCCATGCTCGGTCTCAACCTCTGAAAGCCATAACTGATTCACCAGTATGCCTCAAACTGGAACCAACATAGAACATAATCGTGCAATCACCTAATCAATAGCAGACTGCCCCACTTGGCTCAATGCCATAGATCAAAACATACAATAACTCATAATGTGTATACTCTATCACTGCCGTAATACCATAGTGAGATTAAACTCAATCCTTTATAAGCTCGTACAACACAGACCATCTAGTACCTCAAATCTTCTACAAATCTCGCATTCTCCCTTGTAGCAGTCAAGCCCACTCTCTTAGGCAACCCAAATTCAAATTGCAACACATATCTTCCACTGGTAACAAAGATCTTCCTATAAACGACATAAAGGATCACGCAAACTTTAGAACAATCCGCAGGAGATAACCCACCTACTTCACCTCAAACTAACATCTCTTTATACCCTTCCACCATCATAAATATTACGCAATCACTTAATCTTCCTAAGTCTGAACTCATATCGTAACATGAAATCAACTCTACTCTACAACTAGAACACATGAAAAGATTTTTCACACTCCTATAACTTAGGGCTATACATCAAATCAAGATGGAAATCATGTACCAAATAGCTCTTTCTGCCCCCAAGAAGACCCTTCTCGTCTCATTCAAATCATATGAACACATCTCGTAGACACATCATACTCATCACATAGTCATCCAGCCAACGCTTCCACTAATAGGGACACTACCGAACATATAAATTCAAAAAGCACATGCTCACACAATTAGCACCTCAGTGTTCAAGCTACAGGTAAAACCCAACCTCAAGTCCTCCAGATTGGCCCAATATCTGTCGTGACCCATTTTTTCCCTTTTTGATGGGGAAGTCCGGGTTTCGACATTCATGGGGGTAACAACTCATTTCCACTTAGGAATTAGGTATTTGAAGAGTTGCCACCTAACAAATTACGATGCATTTGGGCACATAGAGTGATTAACTTTTGGGTCGGTCTACATTATCAGAGATTAGGGTAAGAGCTCGAAGTAACCTCGAGGGAAAGGTGTTAGGCACCCCTCTTGGTCCACAACTATGGGTCCTGACCGAACTTATATTCACAAATTAGTCCATTACAAATAAACAATTGAATCAAATAGGTTGCAAGTAAAGCACGTTGGATAACTCAAGTAATAAGATAAAGATTTGGACAAGTTGTAAAAGGTTTACATAAAAGGGAATTTTGGTAAAGAAGGGGTCCTAGGTTGGTTATCCTATAGGATCACCCCACATAATGTCTGGTAAACACTCCTCAATGAGGGGCTACACATGACATTAGCACGTAGTCATCATATCCTATGTCTACTCTTTTCATCCCCTTAGTGGTAATGCAAAGCAAGTGTTTGGTCACTAATTGCTATTGCATGCTGCTACCCGTCCCTTCTTAATTGTCCTGGAGGGAGATAGGACCTTTACCTATAGGTGGTTCTAGATTGACCCCTAAGGTTTTAAAGGTGAAAATTCTAAGGAAACAAGCAAAACACTTAGGACTTTCAGCACATAAAAGGGAGAAAATAAAGACTCAAGGTTTCCTCCTCAAACAAGCACACAAATAGCACGACTCAAGCACCATTAAGGGCTTTATTTAGACATTGTCTTAAGGCAGGATGTCTAGGTGAATATACAGAAGACAAACAATTTCTTATTTTATAAACTCAAGAGTGATAACCCTAGCAGTTGCCATCGATTTTAGAAAGACTGTTAGGATCAGAAAACATTATGCAATAGGAACAGCTTCAGAGATGTAGTTTTGGAAACGCCCTAAAGGCTTGACTATACGCGAAGTACTGATGACTGCATTGTATAGTAAGACAGGGCAGATTTTAAAACAAACTTTTGAAAATCCTATGGGCATGATATCTAATAACATATTAAGGCGAATTTAAAAGACTTGTTTCAGAAATGTAAACTACTTAATTGAACCAATTCAGAAGTGAACTAGGGGTGGATTAGGTTGAATCATTTAGACTTGTTTAGATTGACATGCAGAATTTTGAATATGGTTCCCTATAGGCATGATATCTAACTTCATTAATATGATTTTAAGACATGCAGACATGAAAACATACATAAACACTTGCCTTAACAGAATCTGGATTAGGTCCTATAGGCATGACATCTATTAGTTAAGCCGATTTTAAGACATTGAAGGCATACATGAACACTCATCATATTAGAATTTGGATTAAGTCCCATAGGCATGGCATATATTAATTATTACAATTTTAAAACATTGAAGGCATGATTGTTTGGAACCTATAGGCATGGTTTCTAAAAATGTAAAGCCATATAAGAATGATTTCTACTTGATAAAGCAATCAGATTAAATATAAAGTCCTATGAACATGATTTCTACCCGTATTACCCCATAAAACATGTATCTACACACCCCTTTCACTAAGTATCCCAATATTAGTTTACAAGTTATTACAGATCAATGAATAAATTACTTTAGTAAATAAGAAAACAAGAAGCTATTCTATAGGGAGCCTTCGATTAGGCCCAGATGTCCAAAGCCTCCAATGGCCTCAAATGCCTCAATTTCATAGACAATGTCAGAGTCTAGGTGCATCAAAGATCCCTAACGATCTCAAGGATCCCGGGCAGCACTTACACCTAGACTTATTAACCAAAGATTGAACAAGTGTAGTATGGAAAGGCCAGCCTCAGTATGCCAGAGTTCAGAGGGTTATCAAGAGGATCCCATAAACAAAGACAAACATTGTTCATGCTGACTAATGGCTTTCCTTTTCAGATATACCCCTGCTCAAAATTCGTAGTTCCTATTAATTTTAGAATTCATTGCTTTACATATTATATAACCAGTTGTTTGACAGCTCTATCTTCAGAACTGAAAATAGGGGGCATGCATGGATGTAACACTTAATTCATTTAAAAGGTAACAAGTTAAGGTTATCATTTGGCCAGAGTTAACTACACTTGTAGAAGGGAATACCCCAGATATAAATTTAATAGAGAAAGGAATCATGCATCAATTTTAGGAGTAAGGACCATTCCCAGAGTAAATAGAAGGCATAAGAAAAGAGTTATCACGATTAAGTGGGATAAATTTAATGTTAAGAAGTTTGTTTCTCTTACTCAAATAGGGAGCATCTATGCCCAGTATCTACCTTAAATTTATCCTTTGTCAACCATGCAGCAGAGAAGTTTGGTCTGCAATCAGATGGAAGGGCCTCATTAGGTGCCTCTGCTAATGCAAGTCGTGCTTGACCTGAATGATCCATGTATTCAACCTGTTATTCAGAAATGCATAAGCAAGCAATTGAGCAAACACACCAAAGAAACCCAAAACTAAAACAAACAAAATAGTCAAGAAAAGCAGTACACATACTAGAGGGGGCAGAACTTATTGACTAAGAGTAGAGTGGAAGTGATTTTAGTAAAAAAAACTGTATTTAAAAGGAAGTCTGTTTGAAAGTAAGTTGGTAAAACACAGAGAGTGTTTGGAAAAGAGATTGGAGTAGTTAACAATGTCTAAACACAACACCTTGAGACAGGTTCATACACAGCCAGTAGTCACAGAACCAAAGCAAGTTTAATAGCCACAAACAACGGTCAAGGGGTTTGGGGATACATAGGACCAATAATTAAGCAATGACCTAGGAATTGGAATAGTTATGCTCAGAGGTAGCTGACCAGACATAGTCACAAAATCAGACATAAAGAACAAACTCACATGCAGGGTGATAGGGATTTGGGGATTCATGATGGTAAACACAAAACAAGTAAGAGATGATTGGTGTAGACATGCTCAGAAATAAACAGAGGGGTAATACACTAATTTTTAAGGGAGGGTAGTACATAGTATGTAACATCAACTACAAATTTCACAACAAAACCATAGATAAAAGCAAACTAGAAATAGGATGAACTGAAATATTAAGAGAACCATATTGTTGTTGGAAATTTGAATCGAAACTAGAACATACAAGTAAAGAGGACAGTAAGCAAAGTGAAAGAACAGGAGAACACAATGGTTAGCCTTGGCTTACAGCTGGCTAACTTAGCGCAGTAGCAAGTAGCACAAAACAGAGCATAAAGTTTTAAGTGTGAGAGATAGTTTTGAACCAAGAGTGTTCATGTGTTGTGTTAATAAAAGACTAAGGTATTTATAGTCTGAAAGCAGGTAGACAATAAGGTAAAAAAATCAAAGTCCATCAGTTATTAAGGAACTCAGAATCAGTCAATCAGGAAATCAAGGCAAGTACTCCCTTAAGTCAAGGGAATTAACTCAAACGGTAAGACAATTGGTAAATAAGGAAGGAAATTAATATACAACTAATAAAGAAAGATTCAAATTTAGTAAGTACAGGGTAGACAATTAGGACTAAGTTCAGAAAACTCCAATTAAGGAAATGGTTCAGTAAGAATAAAGTACTATAAGGTAGGAGAATCAGTTAATTTAGATAGACGAGGTAGAATTTTAGGGTTTAAAAGAGGATCTTTCAATCAAACCATAAAAAACAATATCAGAAACAATCAAGAGGAAGTTATGATATTATACTCAAAATATAAATAGAGTAAGAACAAACAGATGTAGCAAAAGGGAGGTTAGCAATATCGACAGAAAGAGGCAACTCTTGAAAAATCAAGAAGAATATAATAATATAGAGGTGGTATAAGTTAGGCTAAGAACTCAGTAAAATATATTCGAAGCAAGGTAACCACATAAGCTTAACAAGAATCGAGTAGTCATGCTAACACACAGAAACAAACAAAGAAGATCTAGAAAAATTAGGTATTTTAACAGAGGCGAGTTGAAAAAATAGTAAAAACATAGAATCAGTCGAGATATGCAAAGGATAGAAGTTTGAACATAAAATCGGTTTAAATAAAGTCTAGAAGAAGTTCCGAAAACCCCTAATTTTAAAAGAAAGACAAAGCAACTTGAAATCGATGGTTTTCGCAAAAGAGGTTCAAGAACAGTGTAAAACAAAAAAGGAACAGACTTGAATCGTTAAAAATAGCACAGATCTAGGAGGTGTAAAAAAAATTAGGATTTCAGAAGAAACCCAAGTAGAGATGGAAGAACCTGCTTAGAAACTCAAAGATCGTAACAAATACAGTGTGATCTTGCTCGAAATCACATGGGAACAGCCATGAACAGCCAAAACAGCAAACCCTAGATATAAGTCAGTGTGGCCCAGGGCCCTTGAAATCCTCAGAGAAGATGAGCAAGGCAATGAAGGAGTCATTGGAGGCTTGGGATTAAAGGGTGGTCACCGGAGAAGGGAGGCGGTTGAAAAGGGGGTTAGGGTTAGGTTGAGAGAAGAGAGAAGATGAGAGGATATAGATACAACGACCTTTTGGAAATAAGGTAGGGTTAGGGGGTCTTAGGAATTAAAAAAGAAAAGGAATCATATGGGCCGTTGATCTAGGAGATCAACGGCCAGGATTTGATTTATATTGGATCGGGTAGATAGGTGTTGGGTTTGGGTAAGTGTATATAGGTTTTGGGTTGGGTAATTTAGTAGGAAATTGGGTTGGGGTTGGGTTCAATTTAGGCTATAATTAAAATACAAATCTGGCTATATTTTAAATAGCTAATTTTCCCTATTTAATTTATAATACATAATAAACAATTTCTAGAAAATACATTTATGTACCAAAATGATTTAAAATATATATTTATCATTTTAAAAATATAGGGACCAATTTTACACATATAAAAAGTAATTATACATTAAATGTGCTAATATTGCAATTATATACAATTTTGAAATATATTATATGCTAAAATATATTAACCATATTTTAGCATAAATATAGAAGTTAAATGACTAAATCATCATAACAATAATTTGAGAAATAATTATTGGGTATTTTGTGAATAAAAGGGGAGGAAATAAATTAATTTAAAACCTTAAAATTATGGGAAACATTATAAAAGCCTTGTGCATGATTATATATGCATGTATATGCTATTTTGAATGAATTTATGCATATTTCAAAATATATAGGAAAACATTGGGTATCAACAATTACCTCTCTTTACCTGGGGATGAAAAAGTTTTCGGGTAAAGAAATGATGGCCAATTTTGACCGGATGGGATGTTCTGAAAGACAAAGGCCAAACTCTAGTCTTCGAGTTGCCTATATATCCCTGGTTTTATAGGAATCAGTCCATGTATAGTTCGATTCACCCCCGGAGTATGCCGATGAAATTATCGCAAGAATGGACATGAGAATCGGAAGCGGCTACGGTGAGCGGGTAAAGATCGGGACAGTTGAGCGAATCAGAGCGAGATTTCTCCCGCTAGGATAGCAGTTGCTTACTGGTTACCTATAGATAAAATATGCTACAAACGTATTTGAGAATATTTAAACATGATGCAGATTCCCTTTGGACTATGAAGGTTATCTTCGGACGGTTAAAGATGACGTCCTTAGACTATGACATCCTGGGCCATGAATTGTTTAGTGAGGGATTCGCAGGCCATGAAATGTTGTTCTCAGGCCATGAAAATGATGCCTTCGAACTATGATGCCTTTGAATAATGATATGCAAAATTGAGAGATCCTTAGGCCATGACAAGATGTCTTCCGACTATGAGGATGATGCCTTTTAGACTATGACGCCTTTGGATAGATTGGCGATATTTCAGCCCATGATATGCAATAATATGATGTTATCAAGACAATGCTTAGTCTTGTGAAGTGGAGGGAAAAGATTGGCCTGATGGGAAAGCAAATAGATAGTAAAATAGAGCAATATCTGTGCAAAGTGGGACAGTGCTTAGTCCCACGCAAATGTGGAGGCAGGGATAAGACTCATGTAGATAGGGAGGCAAGTATTAACCTCATGAAAATAGGGAGGCAAGGGTTAGCCTCATGCAAATATGGGGAGGAAATGATTAGCCTTATGGAGTCAAGTGTTAGACTCACGCAAATAGGGAGGTAGGGATTAGCCTCATGCAAGTATGGAGTCAAGGATTAGCCTCATGCAGGTATGGAGTTAAGGATTAGGCTCATGTAAATATGGAGGCAAGGATTAGCCTCATGTAAATATGGAGTCAAAGATTAGACTCATGCAAATATTGAGTCAAGGATTAGACTCATGCAAATATGGAGTCAAGGATTAGACTCATGCAAATATGGAGGAAAGGATTAGCCTCATGCAAATATGGAGTCAAGGATTAGCCTCATGAAAATATAGAGGCAATGATTAGCCTCATGCAAGTATGGAGGCAAGGATCAGCCTCATGCAAGCAGGGAGGCAGGGATTAGCCTCATGCAAATGTAGATTCAGCGATTAGACTCATGCAAATATGGAGTTAAGGATTAGACTCATGGAGTCAAAGATTAGACTCATGTAGGTGTGGATTCAAGGATTAGACTCATGCAAGTGGGGAGGCAAGGATTAGCCTCATGCAAGTATGGAGGCAAGGATTAGCCTCATGGAAGTATGGAGGCAAGGACTATCCTCATACAATTATGGAGGCAAAGATTAGCCTCATGCAAGTGGGGAGGCATGGATTAGCATCATGCAAACATGGAATCAGGGATTAGACTCATGCAAATGGGGATGCAAGGATTAGCCTCATGCAGGATAGAGTCAAGGATTAGACTCATGCAGATAGGGGGACAGGGATTAGTCCCATGCAAAGAGCGAGCAGTGAATAAGAGTAGTGTATGTCTTAGCTGGAGATGTATCCGATGTCTGATAGCTTGATTGATAGTGAATTATCTTTGTGTATACATGTTTTGCGAGTGCTACCGTTACGTCAAATATGCATGCGTCAAAGAAAAATTGTAAGTTTTGTGGGGGGGAGGGGAAGGTTGGTTCGTGCCTTCATCGGCTGGCTTTTCCCTGCTCCGTTTTGAAAGCCTCATCGAGTTCCCCCAGGTAGCACCTGACTATTAGACTTTTTGAAAAATATGCAATTATTGATAAAAATAAAATTATTTTGGAAACGTATTGATATATCAAGTAATTTTAATGAACTAGTGACTGTGACATATTTCAAAGGCATTGCACCTATCTCATATTGGAATTTTGAGGGTCTTCCTCAAAATTCTACCCCAGTTTGGTAGATGTTCTTTAATTATTTACAGATGATGGAACCTGTTGAATCTTCTTCGGAATTTTGAGAATCCTTCTCAAAATTTTGCCCTAGTTCTTGACTGATTACTGACTTCTTAGCATGTGATGGAGTTGGCTAGACTTTCTCCGGAATTTTGAGTGCCCTCCTCAAAATTCTGCCCCAGTTTTTGATTTTGGGGGAAAATGAAAATTTTATTATGATATGACCGAACCCATAAGGTTGCCTACGTATCCCCTCTTAAACGAGAATCAAGTCAAGCGCAGTTCAATTACATCACACGGGAAATGTACATAATCTAAGCATAGTATCTCTTGATTTCACCTTAATTGATTGGTTTCGGCCAGACTTTTCCGTCCATTTATACAAGTATGAGTGCTCCTCCTATTAGTACTTTGTAAACCATGTACATGCCTTGCTAGTTGGGAGAGAATTTCCCTTTGGCTTCATCTTGATGTGAGAAGATTTTCTTCAATACTAGTTGCCCTGGTGCGAACTGTCTTATTTTGATCCTTTTGTTGAAAGCTCTCGACATTCTGTTCTGATAAAGTTGGTCGTGACACACTACGTTCATCCATTTTCCATCGATAAGGGCCAATTGTTCATAGAGGCTCTTTATCCACTCTGCATCGCTGAGTTCAGCTTCCTGTATGAGTCTTAAAGAAGGAATCTCCACCTCGGCTAGGATGACAACCTCGGTACCATATACCAACATGTAGGGCATTGCCTCAGTTGATGTACGAACCATGGTGCGGTATCCCAATATAGCAAAGGGTAACTTCTCATGCCACTGTTTGTGGTTCTCTACCATTTTCCTTAGTATCTTCTTAATGTTTTTGTTGGCGGCTTCTACGACTCTTTTCATTTGAGGTCTATAGGTTGTGGAATTCTTGTGCTTAATTTTGAAAGCTTCACATATAGTTTTCATTAGATCACTGTTAAGATTGGCGGCATTGATAGTAATAATGGACTCAGGAACTCTGAATCGGTAGACAATACGTTCCTTGATAAAATCTTTGACGACCTTCTTTTTTATAGCCTTGTAGGATGCAGCTTTTACCCATTTTGTGAAGTAATCAATGGCTACCAGAATAAACTTGTATCCGTTTGAAGTCGTGGGCTCAATCGGGCCAATAACATTCATTCCCTGAGCGGTGAATGGACAAGGTGAGCTGGTTGCATTGAGCTCCTTTGGCGCACTTTTATCATATCGGCATACACTTGACATTGAAATCATTTTCGTACATGTTGTATGCAATCCATTTCCATGGTCATCCAAAAGTAACCTACCCTGAGTATCTTCTTATCCAGGACAAAACCATTCATGTGTGGGCCGCATGTCCCATCATGCACATCCTCAAGTAGCCTAGAAGCTTCTTTCGCGTCGACACACCTTAGAGCCCCAAATCAGGAGTTCTTCTGTACACGTTCCCTCCACTATGGAAGAAGTGATTTGACAACCTCCGGAGCATGCGTTTCTAATTGTAATTTGCATGCTCCGGGTATTCTCCTTTTGATAAGTATTCTTCAATGTCATAGAACCAAGGCTTTCCATCTGCTTCTTCCTCGATATGAGCACAGTAAGCTGGCTGATTATGAACCCTCACCAGAATGGGATCAATATAGTTCTTATTTGGATGTTGTATCATGGATGACAACGTGGTTGATGCGTCGGCAAACTCATTCTGAATTCTGGGCACATGTCCTATAGGATCACCCCGCACAATGTTCGGTAAACACTTCTCAATGAGGGGGTACATTTGACATTAGCACATAGTCATCATATCCCATATCTACCATTCCCATTCCCCTAGTGCTCATGCAAAGCGAGTGTTTGGTCAACGATTGATATTACATGCTGCTACATGTCCCTTATTAATGGTCCTGGAGAGAGTTAGGACCTTTACCTATAGATGGTTCTAGACGGACCCCTAAGGTTTTAAAGGTGAAAATTCTAAGGCGATAAGCAAAATACTTAGGACTTTCAACACATAAAAGGGAGCAAATAGAGGTTCAAGGTTTCCTCCTCAAACAAGTACACAAACAGCACGACTCAAGCACAATTAAGGGCTTTATTTAGATAGTGTCTTAAGGAAGGATGTCTAGGTGAATATGCAGAAGACAAACAATTTCTTATTTTATAAACTCAAGCCTGTTAGGATCAGAAAACATTAAGCAATAGGAACAGCTTCAAAGATGCAGTTTTGGAAATGCCCTAAAGGCTTGCCTATATGCGGAGTACTGATGACTGCATTGTATAGTAAGACAGGGCAGATTTTAAAACAGACTTTTGAAAATACTTTGGGCATGATGTCTAATAACATATTAAGGTGGTTTTAAAAGACTTGTTTCATAAATGTAAACTACTTAATTGAACCAATTTAGAAGTGAACTAGGCATGGATTAGGTTGAATCATTTAGACTAGTTTAGACTGATAGGTAGAATTTCGAATATGGTTCCCTATAGAAATGATATCTAACTTCATTAATCTGATTTTAAGACATGCATACATAAAACATAAATAAACACTTGCCCTAACAGAATCTGTATTAGGTCCTATAGGCATGACATCTATTGGTTAAGCCGATTTTAAGAAATTGAAGGCATATATGAACACTCGTCATAACAGAATCTGGATTAAGTCCTATAGGCATGGCATCTATTAATTAATCTGATTTTAAGACATTGAAGGCATGATTGTTTGGAACCTATAGGCATGGTTTCTAAAAATGTAAAGCCCTATAAGCATGATTTCTACTTGACAAAGCAATCAGATTAAATGTAAAGTCTTATGAACATGATTTCTACCCGTATTACCCCATAAAATATGTATTTATCCACCCGTTTCACTAAGTACCCCAATATTTGTTTACAAGTTATTACAGACTAATGAATAAATTTCATAAGTAAATAAGAAAATAAGAAGCTATTCTATAGAGGGCTTTCGATTACTCCAAGGTGTCCAAAGCCTCCAATGACCTCAAATGCCTCAATTCCATAGACAATGTCAGAGTCTAGGTGCATCAAAGTTCCCTAAGGATCTCAAGGATCCCGGGTAGTGCTTACACCAAGACTTAGTAACCAAAGATTGAACAAGTCTAGTGTGGAAAGGCCAGCCTCAGTATGTCAGAGTTCATAGGGTTCTCAAGAGGATCCTATGGCAGTACCCATACTGGAGGAAGCAGAACTTATTGACTAAGAGTAGAGTGAATGTAGTTTTAGTTAAAAAAAATTGTATATAAAAGGAAGTCTATTTGAAAGTAAGTTGGTAAAATACAGAGACTATTTGGAAAAGAGATTGGAGTAGTTAACAATGTCCAAACACAACACCTTGAGACAGGTTCATACACAACCAGTAGTCACAGAACCAAAGCAAGTTCAATAGCCACAAACATGGGTCAAGGGGTTTGGGGATATAAAGGACACCTAATTAAGCAAAGACCTAGGAATTGTTATAGTCATGCTCAGAGGCAGCTGACCAGACATAGTCACAAAATCATACATAAGAATAAACTCACATGCAGGGGTGATAGGGATTTGGGGATTAATGGTGGTAAACACATAACAAGTAAGAGATGATTGGTGTAGACATGCTCCGACACAAACAGATGGCTAATACACTAATTTTTAAGGGAGGGGAGTACATAATATCTAAACATCAACTACAAATTTCACAACAAAATCATAGATAGAAGCAAACTAGAAACATGATGAACTGAAACAATAAGAGAATCATATTGTTGTTGGAACTTTGAATTTAAACTAGAACATACCAGTAAAGAGGACAGTAAGCAAAGTGAAAGAACAGGAGAACACAATGGTTAGCCTTAGCTTGCAGCCGGCTAACATAGAGTAGTAGCATGTAGCACAAAAGAGAGCAGAAAGTTTTAAGTGTGAGAGGTAGTTTTTGTCACGACCCAAACCGATGGGTCGCAACGGGTGTCTGAGTCCTACCTGTCAAACACCCCTAGGCATGTGTCTAAGATATGAACCTAAATAACATCTGCTGCATTACGAAAATAACATACGTGAAGGAAATCTACCATCAATGCATATGTACGTATACATGCAGAATATAGGGGGCGAGCCGGCAAGGCTGCTATAGACAACTATACATCCAAAACATAAAGCCGTCAAGGCCACATACAACCCAACTAGACATACTATCTACAGACCTCTAATAGAAACATAACTGTACAAAGACGGGAATAAGCCATGTCACATCCATATATGTATATATATACAAACGTATCGTACCAAAATCAAAATCAACTTTGAATCAAATGGAGCACGCAAACTCTCGCTGATCATGGATCCTAAGAAGAAGGACCGTCAGTTTGCCTACCTATACCTGCGGGCATGAAAAGCAGGCCCCGTAAAATAGGGCGTCAGTATGAAAAATGTACTAAGTATGTAAGGCATGAAAATTTGCACGTAAAAGACATAGATGAAGCATGTAATATAGAAACACATCTTTAAATATGAATAACTTTGTAAATTCTAAAATATTTATAACGTCATGCAAATGCATATAAATGCCGTGCCATGCATAGGTATTGGTGTACATAATATCAACAAGACACTGAGGGCATCCCATCATATTGTCTTAGCCACTATGGGCACATCATCAATATATACCAGTTGATTAGGTGGTGGTGTGTATATAACGTCATAACCTCTTCCCATATCCCATATACATATACATATATATATACGCATATATAACGTTGTCTAAGTCATATTTCAACCACTTTGGGCAATATCATCATCATATACCAGCTGATCAGGTGATGGTATGTATATAACCCCGTAACCTTTTCCCATATCCCATATACTTATATACGCATATATAATTCCATCTGGTCATGGGTCAATGCACATGAGTGAAATGCATGAAAAATATGCAATAATCTAAATATTTTTTCCGGATAAGCTTTTCCAACTGTGTATTATTATGAGACCCATGAACATAAAATAATAATAATTTTCATGGAGAATCAAGAATATAGACACCCTAATAATTCTATGAATAGAGTAATTTCTAGAAATTATGTATTTTCTCATTTCTTCAATATGACTTGGGCCATGCCAAAAGAAAGAAGGGAGGACTTTAACATACCTATTCCTGAAATTATTTGAACGAATCTGCTTCTGCGAAATATGGACGAAATTTCTGCTTGAAATCTTGAAACGAAATTTGGACGAATTTGTTTTGATTCTGCTCTTTAATTTTTTGGTTTAAGAATCAAAGACAAAATGTAAAATGGTTCTTTGATCTTGAATGAAGGAAAATGTTTCTGATTTCTCACGTCTTTCTTTTGAAGCCAAAATACATAATGCTTTCATTTGCTTGCTTAGTTTTCTAGGTAATGAAATGTCTTATTTGCTAAGACATTTAAGTCATGCCTTAGTTGAAATTATCAAGAGCCATATGACAGAAATGACTTTTACCACGTTTGGAGGGTTATTTTAATAAAAAAAATCCATTTATTAGTTAACCGGGTAATGTCTTGTTACCTTGTAATTAATCAATTACCCGCATAACTTAAAAATTATCACAAATTACTTAAAATTCTATTTATTTTTAAAAATAATTTTTATATTATACTACCGTGGTCATATGATACCTTGCATGGTACTATTTCATAATTATCGGGTATTATCACTCGACCTGTATTTTATCACAAATTGGCTACTTTCAACTAAACTCGTTTTCTTTAATCTGTGTACCCTTTTATCCTTCATAAAACTTATTTATCGCTTGATATAAATAGCATAAATACGTTAACGTCCAAATGACCTCATCCCCGATTCTACGTTAATTAACTGAAGACGAAACATTTAACGTACGAAAACACGAGATGTAACATCCTTCCCCCCTTAAGAACATTCGTCCTCGAATTTTCAGCTCCTCGTGATCTATATAACTTTGACAGTGTCGCCTTTGTAATAACACTGCTACCAACTCTCCCTGTATAAGCTTAATAATCTAAAGCCATACCAGACCACAATTATCAATAATGACAATGGCCTCACATGACCAACGACAATAACCAACACAAGAATTTATACAAGTACCTTATGATTATGACGTCTCAATCGGACCCTTCTTTGGAGGAGGAAATAAGTAGGGATTTCTAGATTTCATGTTTTCCTCGGCCTCCCAAGTCATTTCTTCCACATTGTTGTTCCTCCAAAGTACTTTCATGGAGGCTATCTCCTTATTCTTTAGCTTGCAGGATTGTCGGTCTAAGATGGCAACCAGAATTTCCTCGTATGATAAGTCTTCTGTAATTTGTACATCATTCGTGGGCACCACTCAGGTATGATTGCCAATGCACTTTTGTAACATAGATACGTGAAAAACGGGATGGACAGACTCCAATTCTGAGGGCAATTCTAATTTATAAGCTACTTGGCCCTCTCTGAAGGATCCTATAAGGCCCAATATACCGTGGGCTAAATTTGACTTTCTTGCCAAACCTCATCACACCCTTCATAGGTGACACCATTAAGAAGAATCATCAACCCCGAGCTCTAAATCTCGTTGTCGCACGTCAGAATATGACTTCTGACGACTCTGAGCTATCACATAGTCGATCCCATATAAGCTTTACTTTTTCTATGGCCTGTTGAACCAGGTTTGGCCTGTGTAATTCAGATTCTCCAACATCAAACCACCTTATAGGAGACCTACAATTTCTTCCGTAAAGAGCTTCATATGGAGCCATCTGAATACTAGAATGTTAACTATTATTATATGCGAACTCAATAAGCAGCAGATGATCATCCCAACTACCTTTGAAGTCTATTACACCAGCTCGTAACATATCCTCCAGTATTTGAATAGTACTCTCAGTCTGCCCGTCTGTCTGGGGATGAATTTTTGTACTAAGACTTACTTGAGTCCCCAATCCTTTTTGGAAGGACCTCCAGAAGCTAGTTGTAAACTGAGCTCCTCTATCCGAGATAATAAATACATGGACACTATACAGTCGTACTATCTCCTTGATATCAAGCCTCGCATAATCCTCTGAGGAATATGTAGTTCTAACGGGCAGAAAATGGGCTGGCTTTGTAAGCCTATCAACAATCACCCATACTGAATCGAACTTACGCTGGGTACGAGGTAAGCCTATGATGAAGTCCATATTGATTACTCCCCATTTCCATGTCTGAATCTCCATAGCTTGCAATAACCCACGGGGCTTTTGATGCTCGATTTTAACCAGCTGACAGTTAGGATATTGAGCAACAAACTCTACTATATCCTTTTTCATTCCATCCCACCAATACACTTCCCTGATATCATGATACATCTTTGTTGCTCCTGGATGGATAGAATAACGAGAATAGTGAGTTGCTGCCATACCTACCAACGTAGCCCTACAATATCAGGCACACACAATCGTCCTTGATATCTGAGGACCCCATTTTGTGTAATTCCAAATGGTGTATTCTCCTTATGAAGGGTGTTATCCCTACAATGAAATAACACAAGATCCTCATACTAGCGTTTCTTTACTTCAATTACTAATGAGGATGTCGACGTATCCTGAAGAGTAATTCCAATGTCACCTGAGCCCAGTATCCGAACTCTAAGACTAGCTAGCAGATAAACCTCATGGCCTATTTTCCTCTTTTCTGGTTGTAAATATAACAGGCTACCTATAGATCTATAGTTGAGGGTGTCGGCTACTATGCTCGCCTTCCCCGGATGGTATAAAATATCAACGTCATAGTCTTTAAGTAGCTCCAACCATATCCTTTGACGAGGATTCAATTCCTTTTGCTTGAAGATATACTGGAGGCTCTTTTGATCCATATAGATATCAACATGAATGCCATAAAAGTGGTGCCTCCATATCTTTAGTGCATGAATCACCGCGTCTAACTCTAAATCGTGGGTCAGGTAGTTCTTCTCGTGCTTTCTTAGTTGTCTAGAAGCATGATCCACAACCTTACCATGCTGCATCAGCACATAACCAAACCCAACACCTGAAGCGTCACAATAGATAACGTAACCATCGGTCCCCCCTTGAAGCATTAGAACCGGTGTTGAAGTTAATTTGTTCTTCAATGCTTGGAAACTTCATTCGTAAGGATTGGTCCATTGAAACCTAGTTCCCTTCTAAGTTAACTTACATAGTTATCCTAATCTTGTACAATTCAGGAAATTCCCTCTTCAGAGGCCAAAACTTCATCTTTTACCCCTCACAATTTTGCCCTTATCCCACTACTAGGGCAACATTTCATCTATTATAAACGTTACTAGTCTTAGACTCATTTGAGTTCACTCGGGCTATACTGAGCCTTCTATAACTTAGAGAAACCATTAGCTCTCTTATGAACTTATTCCCAAGGACTTATGCATTCTTGTTACCTTTTTACTCATCTTTTCTTATCCTTCCTTCTGTCTTCCTAGAACCTTGTCGCTCTACCATACTTTAGCTTGCGACCTACACATATCTATTTATACTTATTCGCAACCTTTCTTCAACCTGCTTGCACCATAGAGTTCCTTATGTTATTCCGGAACATCAAGCAATACACCACATACCACTTTGGTCAAATATGGAAGAGAAGAAAATTGCATTGCAAGTTTCTTGTAATAACCTGCAAAAATAAGCTACGAATCTTCATCGGTGTTGTGGGTCTAGGCAAAGTCTTCACTGCCTTAGTCTCTTATGTATCCACTTAGATGTCCTTACCCAAAATAATATGCCCAAGGAAAGCTATGGAGTTCAACCAGAGTTCATAGTTAGAAAATTTTGCATACAACTTCCCTTCTTATACAACTTTAAGCACAATACGCAGATGATGTGCATGCTCAGCCTCTGAATGAGAATATGCCAATATATCGTCAATAAATACAATTATGAATAGATTAAAAAATGGCTGAACATGTGGTTCATTAATTCCATGAATACTACTAGGGCATTGGTCAGACTGAACGACATAACTCGAAACTCAAAGTGCCCATATCTAGTCCTGAATGTAGTCTTCAAAATATCTTCATCCTTAACCATTACCTGAAGGTACCCAAGCCTCAAGTCTATCTTTGAAAAACACTCGACACCTTATAACTGATCAAATAGATCATCAATTCTCGGGAGCGGGTACTTATTCTTGATCGCCACCTTATTTAGTTGCCTATAATCAATACACATTCGTAAGAAATCATCTTTCTTTCTTACAAACAACACAGGCATTCCCCATGGTGACATACTATGTCAACAAGTACAAGTCCCTTAGTTGTTCCTTTAACTTTTTTCAACTTTGCGAGGGCCATTCTATAGGGGGGAATAGATATTGGATGAGTATCTGGTAGTAGGTCAATAGAAAACTCAATTTCTCGCTCTAGCATAAGACCCGTAAGCTCATCGGGGAAAACATTGGGAAACTCATTCACCACAGGGATGGACTGAATGGTTGGTGACTCTACTTCCACATCCTGAACTAAGTGAGAAATACAGCCCTTTTTGATCATCTTCCTTTCCTTGAGATAGGAAATAAATCTACCTCTCAGTGATGCCATGTTACCTTTCCACTCCAAAATAGGCTCTCCTGGGGACTAAAATTAAACCATCCTTGACCTACACTTTATGTTAGCATAACAAAATCCCAACCAATCCATACACATTATAATATCAAGTCCTACCCAACCAAACACCATGTAGCTTATCCTTGTTTATTATTAAATCTATCACGGGACATTACGACGACATTCATATATATAAGCAACAGAATTAAGACTTAACTCGCATAATTAATTTAGAAAAAGGTTTATATACATAGGGATCGACTACGACATAGACATATCATACCCAAAACTATATATAAGATAGTGTCTGCAAAACCTCTAAGTAGGCATAGCCATAATATATACAAGTCGGGACGGGGCTCCCTACATCCTCACAAAACAACCAAACACATTTAAAATACTGACTTGGTATTATTTCAAGAAGAGGTGGAACTCACCAACCAAAAATTGACACCTGGAGGAAGTCTATAGTAGAGGGTCCTTACCTCGTCCTATATAAGAACCTCAATAGAACACACTTCGAAGCGGAATCTTCATGTCCTTATCAGTTACCCTCCTCCTCTTGGCCCGACTACTATCTTCTTCCTCTACGTATCCCATAACATACACTAACGAACCTTGATTGACGGACTTCCAAGACTGTGGACTATATGGAACCTCAGAAGAGTTGGTGTCCTCAAATACCTTGACATAGTTTTGAGCTTGAGGGAATCCCGGCTATGCCAATCCATGAACTACTTCCCTCATACCCTGATCAACGGGTTGTGAAACTAAGGGCCTTGGTGAGGTCGGAATTCCTCTCACCCCATCTACTGCGGAGTGATCAAAACAACTCGAACGGATAACTCATATGGATTCTCCTCAATAGAACCCATGATCTTTGATGTGTCTGAATCCATAGTATAACTTATCTCTGTATCTAACACCTTCGTAGCCTTGTGACTCGTGCTAGTGGTTGTAGTCTTCAGAGGCATCGCTAAAAATGTAACATATCGTTAGGAACATGAATTCTTATATCGCACGATCTAAGATAACAAAAGAGGATAACATCCTCTGTGTCATGTAGCCTCCTGTATATAAGTGTGGTGCACGACAAACCCATAAAAAGGACTCTACTAGACACGGTCTATAGACAACCCTAGAACAAAACTGCTCTGAAACCACTTTTGTCATGACCCAAACCGATGGGCTGCGAAGGGTGCCTGAGTCCTGCCTGTCAAACACCCCTAGGCATGTGTCTAAGATATGAACCTGAATAACTGTCATGACCACAGTTCGCCCTCCATGATCTGTCGTGATGGCACCTAGTCGCTACAACTAGGTATGCCTAACAAGTGCGGAAAAATAATCTAAACTTGCGGAAGTAAAACAATTTAAAAGTAGAATTAAGGCAATAACAGTGTTTAAATGTACCGCTCGTCATACACCATATATATAATAATCCCAAAACAATTATCTAAATCCAAGACCCGAAAACCCACGAATCACAAGCTAAGAAAAAGAAATACTATACAGCTCTAACTCTGGAATTTGTCTAATAAGAACAGAAGGTACATAAGGGCTAAATACTAAAAGGATGGAATAGAAAGGGACTCCTCGGTCTGCGGACACGGCATATGTACGTCGAAATCTCTAAGTAGTCGCCTCCCTCAAGGATGGTAGGCCTGAACAGAAGTACCTGGATCAGCACATGAAAAACATGCGCAGAAGGGGCATGAGTACACCACAGCGGTACTTAGTAAGTGCCAAGCCAAACCTCGGTCGGATAGTGATGAGGAAGGTCAAGAACCTACTGAGGTAAAATACAATATAAGGGTTAACAGTGTGGAATAAAGCAGTATAAATAAGTGCAACAATAAGAAATAACATAGAATTGACAGAACAAAACAACTAAAATAGAGACAAACAAGACACCGAAAGAAATACAACTCAACACATAGATAACAACTGGGCACCTTCCAGGATACTGTCCTGTAGTCCCAATTACAACTGTCCAATAGATCTCTCGGGATACCATCCTGTAGTCCATCATAGATATGTCCGAAGGATCTCTCAGGATCCCTCCCCATAGTCCAACTATAAATGCACGGGGGATCTACCAGAAATCTCGATCTGTAGTCCTCAAATATAAATACTCAGTACTAGGGGAATCTACCGGGTGCATTCCCGTAGTTCTATATAACTGTGCAGGGGGGTCTATCGGGAATCTAACCTGCAGTCCCAAGGTAAATGTGCAGGGGGATCTAATCAGGAATCTAACCCGCAGTCCCAAAGTAAATGTGTAGGGAGATCTATCGGGAATCTAACCCGCAGTCCCAAAGTAAATGTGCAGTGAGATCTATCGGGAATATAACCCGTAGTCCCAAAATAAATGTGTAGGGGGATCTATCGGGAATCTAACCCGCAGTCCCAAAGTAAACAGACAAGGGGGAGCTACCGGAATCCCACATCCGTAGTCCTAATATAAATACACAACAGCAGCAAGAAAATATTCGGAGAAGGGTAATTTCTTATTAAGGCAACAAATAATTCTAGCTTAGCAAGCTACACAGAGTTTAGGTAAAGAAAACCGGATTTTCAATAATTTGCACAAGTACGCACTCGTCACCTCATGTACAAGGCATTTCAGTTACCAAATATATCAATCCTAAGGGGAAGGTCCCCCACACAAGGTTAGACAAGCCACTTACCTCGAACCGGCTCAAAATCAAACCGAGACCACGTCTTTGCCACGAGTAGTCGACTCCAAATGGCCCAAATCTATTCAATTCATTAGCATAATGTAAATAACACTTCAAGTAACTGATTCTTCAATTAAATTCTAAGCTAATATGCGAAATTGTGTAAAATAACCAAAACGCCCCTCAGGCCCTCGCCTCGGAATCGGGTAAATTTTATATTTTCAGAAACCTCTCACTCTCACGAGTTCATGCATACTAAGATTTCTAGAATCGAACCTCAAATGGTCCCTCAAATCATTACTTAAAGGGCTCCAACACTAAGCCCAAGTTTTTCTCCAAATTCCACCCATAATTTCCATAATTTCTAGCTCTAATCCTTGAAATAATAGCATAGGAACGAGTTTTAGGTCCAAATTCCTTACCTTAATGAAGTTCCCTTGAAATCCCTCTTCCAAATCACCCCAAAAGCTCCCAAGCCGAGATAAAAATGGTGAAATAAACCTCCAAGTCACGGAACCTCTATTAAATAAATGCCCAACAGTATCCGCATCTGCGGTCCCGCTTCTACGGAACAAATGTCGCATCTGCAACTTCCCACCTAAAGGCTAAAATCCGCATCCGCAGCCTTTTACCCGCAGGTGCGGTACCACTTCTGCGGAAAATATAACGCATATGTTGTTTCTGGAGAGAAGGTCAAAATTTCGCTTTTGCGGCCGTTTAGCCTATTCTGCGGCGCCGCACCTGCGGAACCCAAACCACATGTGCGATTATGACAACACCAGTAGCTGAAGCTGCAACTTAAACTCCAAAATTTCCTCCGTCAACCATCTGATTTCACCTCGAGGCCCCCGGAACCTCAACCAAAGGCACCAACAAGTCACAAACTACTATCCAAACTTGTACCAATCCTTAAAATACCTAAAACAACATCGAAACCTCGAATTAACCATGGATTTAAGCCTAAGAACTTCAAAATCCTCAAAAATATGGTTTCGATCAAAGTCTATCAAACCTCGTCCGAACGACCTGAAATTTTGCACACACGTCCCAAGTGACACAACGGAACTATTGAAACTCTCGAAATTCCATTCCGACCCTCGAATAAAAATCTCACTATCGAACTGGAAACTCCAAAAATTCAAACTTCGGCATTTCAAGCCTAAATTAGATACGGACCTCCAAAACATAATCCGAATACGCTCCTAACCCCGAAATCACCCAACAGAGATAACGGAACCATCAAATTTCCATTCCGAGGCCATCTTCACACTGTTCCAACTATGGTTAACTTTCCAACACTTAGATATCATTTAGGGACTAAGTGTCCCAAAACTTCCGAAACTCAAAATCGAACATCCCGGCAAATCAAAATAGTGGAAATATACTTGGGGAAAGCAGTTAATAGGGGATCGGGGCATTAAATCTTAAGATGACCGTCCGGGTTGTCACATCTTCCTACACTTAAAAATTCGTTCGTCCTCGAACGAGCATAGAGACATACCTGAAGTAGTGAAAAGATGAGGGTAATGGTTGTGCATATCCTGCTTGGTCTCCCAGGTAGCCTCATCGACTGGTGTTGATACCCAAATTTTACCTATATATGTTTATACTCAAAATACTTTGTATATTCATATATAAGCATCCCCAAGGGTTTTGGTATTTTTTACAAAATTCTTTAGGATCTTTAAAACCAATTTATGGCCTTTTTTGCACTATAAAATCCAACAATTATTCCCAAAACTTGTCATTTTGGTAAATAATTTACTTTGTTCTCACATTTACATCAAAATATAATTTACATGATTTTTGCATAATTTTACAAGTTCATTTGTTATTTTTAAAACTAAAATTGCATGAAATTGTAATTTTAGCCTATTTCTCGATTTAATAGCATTTTTAATCACAAAATTATTTCTAATATTTTTAAATTAGTACTTACATATTGTTTATCAACTCAGTATTTTTAATTTGATTCTAAACATCATTTACTATTTTTGTAAATTCAAAAAGGAAAAAATGGCTATTTCAATTGCAGCCCATTTTACTTTCAATTCTAGCCCAATTTCGACCTCAATTAACCCCAATTTAAAACCCAATTTCAACCCATTTCAGACCAACCCATATCCCAATTAACCCGACCCACAGCCCGTTTATTTTACCCGCCCGGCTCCCCTTTTGATCCTGGCCGTGGCATTTCCTCCTTTCCTTTTTTTATCCACCAACACCCCAACCCTAAAATCACTTTCACCTACCCGCCTCCTTAGGTTCCCTCTTCTCTTTCAAAACTCTCTCAACTCCTGAAACCCTAGTAGCCGCCTACCCCCTCTGACACCAAATCCAATTGAATCCATGGCTAATCTAGCCATGGATGATCTCTACTCACCATCTCCTGCTCCTATACGCCTGCTCGCTGAATATTCGAGGCTAGACTTCGAAGGTCTTCATCCAGACCTTGGCCGATTAGAGATTCTTTGGCCGTTTCCGGCCTTCCTCCAGCATACCTTAGCCTCTTGAGCCTGGATTCGACTTTAGCAGCTCAGATCCTCTCTCGAGACTTCCAAGCCTTCTCGTCCTTTAGGGTTCTCAGAAAATCTAGCCTATTCGAGGTTCCATTTCATTTTATTCTTTTAGAGCTGTGCTAAATCTATGTTATATTTGACGTTTGAGGATTTTCCCCAAATTTCCCTTTCAAAATCGTTGGTTTTCAAATTAGGGTTTCTGAAAGTCTTTCGATTTTTGTTGTTCTTTTCTTTAGATGTTTGTCTGCGGTATGCTTGTATGTTTTCCTCCTCTATTACGCATATTGTCTTCCTACTTTTATATGTATGCTCACATGATTAAGTCTGTTTTCTCACTCTTCTACCATGCGTATTTACTACTGTGTTTCTCGATGTTTTGCTTTTCTGAACTATGTTCGTGTTTCTTGTTAAGCATTTTTTTCTGTTCTGCTTAAATCCCCATCCTTTCTTAAGTTCCGAAGTTGTCTGAACATGTTCTTCATGCCTTAAAATGGTTTTCTTTCTTTGATTGTTTCAAGCCTGCTATTGTATTTTCCGGATTCTCATAAGACTCCTTGAGTCTGTTCATTTGCCTTCTCGTTTATGTGTTTGATTCGATGGGGGAAACCTTAGAATTTGGGTTTTTCTTTTTCTTTGAGTAAAAGACACTAGGGTTTCACTCTGAAACCCTAAGTTTACAGACTCACGACGAGTCTGCAATCGAACTCAAAATCTTATTTGCATGTGATCATGAAAACTCTCATTGTTCTTCTTTGGTTTGAACTGTATGCTTTATATATAAGCTTCCCTTTCAAAGTTTTGAAATCCCTTTAATCATGCTAAGAAATTTGTCACTGATTTCTCTTGATTGAACATCTTTTACCTTACTGATGTTTTCCTTAAATAATTGATCATGTATCTTCTGTGATTTTGTACCAATGTCTGGATCATTTACTTCCTTAATTACCTCAGTTTCTTTGTGGTTTGCAACTGGATCCGAGATCCTTTGACTGATTTTTTCAAATTTGTACCTACTGTGCCCTCTCTCCTTAAATACCAACTATGTATTTGGCCCTATTTGTGCACTATATGGTCTCTTTACCTTAATTTAGCCTTAATAGACTGATTCTCTCTTCCTTCTTAGTCATTTGAACTAGACCCTTAATTAAAGGAGTCTGGCTACCCTGATTGATACTAATTTGATTAGTTTCTATGTTTGTATCCTTTGCCTGCCTCACCTGTTTTCAAAACTATATAAAGGGCTTAGCCCTCCCCTTTTTCGAAAAAAAAAGAAGAAAAAACCAAGAAAAAAAAAGTAAAAGGAACAAAAGGCAATCAGTCGACTAACTCTCTTCTTCTCTCAACACACTGATCAGTTCTGTTTTCTACTTCTCTTTTCTTTCTGAAATACTTTTAAGTTCTCCTTGAATCTTCGAGTGTTCTGCTGAAAACCTGAGTTGTTTCTGCTGTTTGCTTGCTGTGGTATGTCCATCTTAGTTTAATACTGCTTCTCGACTATGTGTTTTACATCCCAATTCTGTTATGCTTTTTCTTTAGTGTTTTATGCAACTTTATCATTATTTTTCTTACGTGAATTCCTTTACACTTTACCCCTTTATATGTGAGTTATGGTTCAAAGCATGACAGCACTCTAATATTGTTGTCTATGTTTCTGAACTGGGTTCTTTGAATCCAAAACTCAATCAGTTCCCCATTCCCTTTCCCCCTTTATGTGTTTGAGACTTGGACTTGGGTATGGTAGCGTCCTAATCATTGTCCCGACCCTGGTCTGACCTTCAAAGGTCTGCTCCTAATTTGTTTAATCAAACAGGTGGTTTGGGGTGTGCTAGCCTACCTTGTGGCTAGGCATGACCACCACCAGTCACGGCTCCCCAATCCCCCTTTTCACTTTGCACTTACTCTTAGCTATTAAGTTCTGCCCCTCTCTTGCAAGCCATGCTTTGGGACCCCTGAGTTCCCTCTGAACTTGGATGCCTGAGGGTTGGCACTTCCACACTGCACTATTCTATTATTATATCAACTATTTAGAATGTTAAGCATTGCATGGAGTTCTTGAAGCTCCTTGGAACTTTGAAAACATTCTGAGTAAGAGAAGGCCTCGGAATCTGGAATCCGGATTTGGTGAAAGACATAATATTGGGCATTAAGATTGAATTAGGTTGCTCGGATCTAGCTGTAGGCTGTGATGTATTTCTGTTTACTTTCTTTCTTCTGGTTCTGTAATAATCTTGTAAAAAGAACTCGGGGAATATTAGTAAAGGGTGTGGGAGGGGTTTATATTGCTTGCATGAGTTAAAGGGTAGAAATCATGCCTATAGGATTTTAATGCTTTCAATCACCTAGAGACCATATCTATAGGCCTTTACATTCCTTTAACTCAATCATTTAGAAATCATGTCTATAAGATTGAATATCGCAAATCAGTAGAAATCCTGCCTATAGGACCTAATAATCGAATAACCCATTGCACGTAGAAATCATGCCTATAGGAAATACATGAAAACGTTAGGCAAACTGTAGGGTAACCAAATACTCATTTTTTCTTAACGGCTTAATAACATGTATAGATATCCTGCCTATAGGGTTCAAACTCGCCTAATCTTTATAAGCAATAATCTGGAAATTGGATTCAACGTTTTCAACAAACTTGTACTAATCTGTTTATTGCCAGAACTCTTACAAGTCTGCAAAATTCTCGATTTCTTTTTTTTAAACTTGCATCTCTCTTTGCTAAAACGGTCTTCAATCTTTTGCTTAAATTTTCATCTCAGGAAGCTGTTATATTCAAAACAGTATTCAGTTTGTTCTTACTTTTAAAGTCGCTTTACTTTCGAAACTCTTTTTCATAACTCTACTGTATTTCAAATCTGTAGATTTCAAAGTCAATTCCGAATTTCTGCAATCTCAACTATCTGTTTTAATCCTTTCTGCATTAGGCTTTTTCTGAAATTAGTACTTTCTAAATAATTCATTTAAAGTACTTCAATTTCTGACAATTGGATCCGAGTTGCCTAATGCAGACCTTTTATCTAATTCTATGTGTTAAATTGATCCGTCCGCCGTTTAAGTTTTAATTAAAGACCAAACCAGTATATGCAAGACATGCTAAACTAATTGTTATGTGATTTACGGGGTTTTATGTGAGCCTTGCATATTTATTTTAGCCCCCGCTTATTTGTTATTTGTTTTGACTGACGCCCTAGTATTTTATCCTTTTAAGCTCCATATATGCCTCCATCCCTTTCCTCCCTTTAGGATTAGAACTCCAAATACCCCGGGATTGATAGGTTGGGACGGGTACTAGCATGCAATAAATAAAACGAAACTAATCGCGTTTAATACCCTAACGGGGTGGGAAGGGTAGAATATGGAGATGATGACGGTGCGCTAATATCTCGTGTGAGAATGATTGATGGGTATTGCACCAAACTGATTCATATTATATTTAAACCTAGGACCCCTTTCTCCTTCTTTAGTTATCAATGTTTTCTTAAATTAGTGTTTTCTTCAACTAAGCTTTTCTCTTTTCAAAATCACTTGTGTCTTTCTTCTTTCAAAATTTTTCAACTTGTTTACACTTCCTATGTGCAAATTTTGCTTGTTTATTTATATTCTTAAAGTCATAACTAAGCACGGTCGGGAACCACACTACTGGATCTTGAGGGGTGCCAAACACCTTCTCCTCGAGATAATCTCAAGCCCTTACCCGAACTCTGGTTTATCTTTCAAAACTCTTTTCTTCCTTAAAAGTGTCATAATGCACTATAATCATTAGGTGGCGACTCTTCAAATTCCATATCCCGATTCCTCGAAAGGGGAATAAGAGTTGTTTTGTCTATAATGTCGTAAACCCGATTTCGCCTTCTTTTAGGGAGGGAAAAAGGGGGTGTCGACAGCATGGCGACTATGCTGGGGAGATACTTTAAGGCTTTTACCATTACGTTCTTTTTATGACTTTATTGCTTCCTTTGTTACCTTTATTTCCTGCTTTTAATCATTTCTCCATGAATACTAACTTGACTCTTCGTGTTTTCTTTTCCTTTAATTGCTTTCCCCTTTACTGCTTTACCATTATCTCAATTCCTTTTTCATTTTCGAGCATTTATTGTAATCTTTACTTTATGAACGTGAAAATACATGTAATTTGTTTCATTATTGTAATTGCATCTCTCAACATCATATCCCACTCGTGCCAAAACAAATCCTATAGCAACGCTTATAATGAGTGGTTGTGCCCTTCCGATATCATAACCTCTAAATGTGGTAAAGGCATATTTGCGGTAAAACCAGTCGATCAACGGTATAGTCGACGGTTCCGTGCCTTTCCCTATTGAGTTGTCCGCTAAAGGGTACCTTGTCTAGCACTTCAAAGTAGAAACCTTACTCTATTAAACATTTCATGCATCATGGTCAAACTTAGCCGAGTCAGTTATGTTGTCCGCATAATGACTCATTAAGATAGCCTAAACCAAAGTCCATCGGGTTTCCTCGAAACCCCAAACGGACACCTCCACTTTATGTGCATTTATTTGGAGAACTAAATGCTCTTTTGTTAATTATTGATTTAAATAGTCGAGTCCGGTGGGGGTTAAGGGCCTAACATTTTGTTTTGTAGAAAATGAGGCACGAGGTCCCCAGATTCGGTATGGTATCCAACATCCACCCAAGGTTGCTAAGCTGGTGGGAAGATCTTCATGGTAGTGATCAAACCCTCGTCCGCAAGTACTTGGGGAATTTACACTCACTTCTAGAAATCCAACCCAATAACAAGATCATTGAGGCTGCCACTTTGTTTTGGGATGGTGATCGATCAGTGTTCCGTTTCGGAGACTTGGAAATGACCCCTCTGCTAGAAGAGATAGGGGGCCTAGCTGGTATCCCTTGGAAAACTCCGGGTTTGCTTATGCCGGAGAATCGCAAAAGTAGAGGCTTTCTTAAGATGATGGGACTCAAGAAAAAATCCGACCTTTCTTGCTTGAAGGACTCCTACATACCCTTCGACTTCTTATACGAGAGGTATGGCCACAACAAGTCCTATCGCACATACATGGACGAATTTTCCCTCACCTCTTTGGGGAATATACATAGAAGAGTGTTCGCGTTCATGTTTTGCTTCTTGGGCATGATAATTTTCCCTATGAAGAAGGACAGGATCCACACCAGACTAGTCATGCTGACCAAGACCTTAATGGAAGGAATTGACGGGTAGTCTTTCAGCATAGTACCTATGATCATCGCTGAAATCTATCGAGCCTTGGGAAAATGTCAACAAGGGGCTCCGCACTTCGAGGGTTGTAATCTGTTACTTCAGCTTTGGCTTATAGAACACCTTCAGAAGGGCGACTACAGACAAGAAATCATACACAGGGATTGGGATGACCACATCACTTTTCATCACCCAAAGCGAATGAACTTCACGCCCAACATATTCGCTCAGCCAGAGGACGCCAATGGATGGGTAGAGTTGTTCGAGAATCTAAAAGAAGATCAAATTCAGTGGATGTTCGAGTGGTTCCCAACAGGGGAGTTCATTATCCGTTCTCGAGACGCACCATTCCTCATACTCATTGGCCTGAGGGGAACTCATCCTTACATCCCCCTCCGAGTCATGAGGCAAGCCGAAAGGAAACAAATCATACCCAGGATAGAGAAAATGACTCATTTCAGAGGCGACTTTCAAGATGATGACAGCCCGCACAGGTGTCACACTCAGCATATGTGGCACTGCAAGCTCGTTTTAGGGAAGGAGTCTATTGAACCAGACAAGTATCATGTCGGGTGTGTGCCGCACTACACAGGTTGGTTGGAAGATGATCACATTGGTTTGAGTCACCTAGGGTTTGTCCATGGTCATAGGCTTATTGATGAAAAGACTGCATCAAAGGTTAAATATAATCAACTGCGCAAAAGGATGCGAGAATGCGAGAACGAACATCGGGAAATACAGGAAGCCCATGAAAAGCTGATCAACGAGTGGAATGATATGGCTGTCAACGCCAACAACCGGCTGGTATATCTGGAACGAGGCTTAGTGGAATTGGAAGGTAAATTTCTGAAGAGGATCAATGATTGTCAGAATGCTGAGGGTAATGAAGGTGGGCACCTGGCCCGAGCTTACTTGCTGCTAGGACTGCGCGAGCTGGTGCAGCTGTACGAGGGAGGCAAGAGTACCGAATCTGGGGAAGGTCCTTCTGGGACCAAGTAGTAGGACTCTTATTTTCTGCTTTCATAATGTAATAAGGCCATTGGCCATTAGTGATATTTTTATCATTTAGTTGTTTTAAGACTCGTCTTGTTTTTATTAATAAAATGAGGAATTTAGCATTATAAGTTCTCCAAATTTAATTTGTCGCTAGGCTTACCTCGGGCACAACGAGGCACCCAAATTAGGAAGCGATTTATATTCCAGCACAATGTGTTTAAATATTGCAATATTATTTATCAGAATCCGCACTAACTTTTTACCTTTTTGTTTTTTTTCTTTTATTATTTTTATTTCTCTCCCCAAAGGTTAGTTCGTGCATTCTAGCACCATCAGCGTACTCAACAAGATCCAACGGTCCTCCACCTCCTCTTCCTCCAAGTCCTACCAGAAACAGGAACAAAGGCAAAATGGGAGATACAAGTGCTAGAAAGGAAATCGAGGAAACCTCTGAGAACGCTTCAATCACTAAGGAAACTGCTGCTCATCTTGAGCAAACTTTACTGAGATTTTGAGAAGAATTGGAACAAGTTCGAAACCTGGCAAGTCTGTCAATCACTCTTGTCGCTGCTGATGCTACACCACCAGCACAACCCGCTCATGCCCAAGCCTGCAACACCAGCAACAACACTCCACTGCACATTCCTGAAACACAAAATACCACAAAATACCATAACACTCCAATATTTGTGGACACCATGCCACATTACAGTCAGCCAATCGCCAGTGCAATCGAGACAGATGACAAAAGCTCCCTCATTTAGAATTTGGCCGCTGAGATCAAGAAGTTGACTAGTCGGGTCCAAGATTTCGAAGGTAACAAAAGTGTTGAAGGGTTAAATTACGAAGATCTCTATGTTCAGCCAGATGTTGATCTCCCGGAAGGGTACAAACCTCCCAAGTTTGAACTATTTGACGGTACAGGTGATCCCAGGGTCCACCTCAGAATGTATTGTGATAAGCTGGTAGGAGTCGGAAGGGACGAGAAGATCCGCATGAAGTTGTTCATGAGGAGTTTGAAGGGTGATGCTTTATCATGGTATATTAGCCAGGATTCAAAGAAATGGACTAGCTGGGTGAACATGGCATCTGACTTTATGGATCGGTTTAGGTTCAACACTGAGAACGCACCAGATGTGTTCTATATATAGAATCTCAAGAAGAAGCCCACAAAGAACTTTCGCGAGTATGCTATTCGTTGGAGGTCAGAAGCTGCTAAGGTCAGACCGGCCTTGGAGGAAGAACAAATGAACAGGTTCTTCGTCCGTGCTCAGGATCCACAGTACTACGAGAGGCTGATGTTGATAGAGGGCCAAAGGTTCTCCGACATCATCAAGTTGGGAGAAAGAATCGAAGAAGGCATCAAAAATGGTATGGTCACTAACCTCGAGGCATTGCAAGCTACCAACAAGGCTTTACAGTCTGGTGGCTCATCAAAGAAAAAGGATGTGAATTTTGTGATGGCTGCACAAGTGAACAACTCCCCTATGAAGTACCAAACCTATCCCTCAGCTCCACTCACATATCAACCTACCCTAAATTACCAAGCACCATCACCCATCTACCAAATTCCATCACCTGCTCCACCACCTACGTATGAAACTGCTTCACACAAATATTCCCAACCCGCACCTATATACCAAACATATAACTCCCAACCTTCTCACTACCCATCACCTCCTACCGGTCAAAACTTCCCTCGACCTAGACCAAACTTTGACCGCAAAAATCCCAGACAATATACCGCCATAGCCGAGCCAATTGACCAATTATATCAAAAACTCAAGGCAACTGGTTACGTTACCCCTATCCCAGCCGGAACTCCAGAAAATCCTTCCCAGTAGATCAACCTAAACAAGACTTGCGCATACCATTCCGGGATGAAGGGCCATAGCATCGATAAGTGTCGCTCGTTGAAAGACAAGATTCAGAACCTGATTGACAACAAGATCATTATAGAAAAAGGAGCCCGCTCCTAATGTCCGCAACAACCCTCTGCCTGACCACGAGGGTAGAGGCATCCATATGATCGAGATCAAAGATGATTGGGACCCCAAGGGGTCAATCGGGTTGATAGCTAAAGGAGACGAGCCTAAGAAGCCAATAGTTACTCTCAATCCCATTGTTGTCCAGATTCAGCCCTCTGAGGGCGATGTGGTAAATGTGTCCGTACCACTCAAGTTTGAAGCACCACCTTCAAAGGCGCCAAAACTAATTGAGGTTGAGTTCGGAGTTGCAAGGGTGCCTATGCCATTTGAAGTTACTGTGTTACCTCCTAAGGCACCAATTCCAGTCTCCATGACAGACGTAACCCCGTTCAAGACAAATGCTATACCTTGGGATTACACCGCTGAGGCTAGAAGGAAGGGAAAGACATATACTGGGGAAGTGATTGCCGCACAGGGCATGACCAGGACAGGCAGGGTATACACCCCGGAACACTTGGCTGCGTCCATCAAGCAGGCCTCCGGGCGGAATGTTGAAACTGGACCCGATGACCTTTGGAGGAAAGTACAAGCCAAAGAGTACTCGTTCGTCGAGCAACTGAACAAAACGCCAGCACAGATTTCTATTCTGACTCTTCTACAAAGCTCAGAGGCACATAAAAACGCCTTAATAAAAGTATTGAGTGAAGCTTATGTTCCCAGCAACATAACAAGAGGCAAAATAGCAAACATGGTGGGGCAAGTATTGGAAAGCCATAAGATCACCTTCCATGAAGATGAATTACCGCCAGAAGGGCTTGGTCACAACAAAGTATTGCACATCACTGTGCAATACGAGGATCACTTTGTCACCAGGATTCTAGTCGACGGGGGAGCAAGCCTCAACATTTGTCCATTGGTAACTCTTAGGACATTGGGCAAGGGATTGCACGAGATCAAAGACTGGGCTATCAGTGTCAAAGATTTTGATGGATCTCAGAGGACCACCATTGGAGAAATTATCTTATGCCTGCAGATGGGACCCACCTGGTTCGATGTCGAGTTCCAAGTCATTGACGTACCAGCGTCCTATAATTTGTTGCTAGGACGACCCTGGATCCACGTCGTTGGGGCTGTGGCGTCAACTTTGCATCAGGCTGTAAAATTTGAATGGAATCAAAGGGAAGTAATCATTGATGGCAACGGTAGCAACCCTATATATAGTCGCCAAGCCATCCCGATGATCGGAGGTAGAAGGAAAATCGATGGAGAAACATACCATCACATCAGAGCGAGTCAACGCCATAGACAAAGACAAGTGGTAGGATAACAAAATTGAGAGTATCCTGAATTGGAGCGGGTATGAACCTGGAAAAGGACTTGGCAAGAACCTGCAGGGTATCACCAAACCTATCAAGCTGAAGAAGCACGGTACCACTTTTGGCCTAGGGTATGAGTAAACTTGGGAGGAGTTCAACCACTGGTCACCCCCATGGCGCGACCCATACCATCTGCTGGAGCACCCTATACCTCAGTTGGAGCAGATTTTTCAGCCACAAGACACTTTGTACGGATCAGAGGAAGACGAGGCACTAGCAGCAATAAAGAACCTGTTTCTGGAAGATGATATGGATTTTTGTGTTATCTTCGAGGAGGAAGTGGAGGAAGGCCCTTCCATTCAAGCTATGAACCAAGGAGAGCACCTCGCCAATTGGTCAATCAGGACCACCACTGCTCGGAGAGCCTCGGGCATTACTATTACATATCTTGATGATGAACCAATGACTTTGACTTGCAACGAGACAGTGCGACAAACGAATATAGACTCAGAAGAGGATGAGATACCAGAAGAGGTTGTTAGGGAGGTCAAGAATTTCGAGAACAGGCCCAAGTCTAACTTAGACGAAATTGAGGTCATCAATTTGGGGAACGCAGAAAATGTCAAGGAAACACGTATCAGCATACACTTGTCACCATCAGAAAAGGAAGAATACACAAAGTTTTTGAAAGAATATGAGGATATATTCGCTTGGTCATATGATGATATGACCGGTCTTAGCACATCCATCATGGCTCACAAGCTGCCGACGGATCCGGCATGCTACCAGTCAAACAGAAACTCAGAAAATTCAAGCCAGACATGAGTTTGAAAATCAAAGAAGAGGTCACCAAGCAAGTCAAAGCCAGGGTTCTCAGAGTAGTGGAGTATCCAACATGGTTAGGCAACATTGTGCCGGTACAGAAGAAGGATGCGAAGGTTAGAGTCTATATCGACTACCGGGATCTCAACCAGGCCAGTCCTAAGGATGATTTCCCTTTACCAAATATACACATACTGATTGATAACTGTGCCAAACATGAGCTCCAGTCATTCATCGATTGTTTTGCTGGATACCACCAGATATGGATGGATGAAGAAGATGCAGAGAAAACGGCATTCATCACGCCGTGGGGAATGTACTGTTACAGAATGATGTCGTTCGGTTTAAAGAATGCTGGTGCTACCTACATGAGAGCCATGACCACAATCTTTCATGGTATGATACATAAAGAGATCGAGGTGTATGTGGAAGACGTCATCACTAAATCCAGGAAAGCTGCAGATCACATGGGAGATTTGAGAAAATTCTTCAACAGACTAAGGACATACAACTTAAAACTGAATCCCGCCAAGTGTACGTTCGGGGTACCAGTCGGAAAGTTATTGGGTTTCGTTGTGAGTCGCCGGGGAATATAATTGGACCCATCAAAGGTCAAAGCCATTCAATAGTTGCCACCGCCAAAGAACAAGACAGGTGTAATGAGTTTTCTGGGAAGGCTCAACTATATCAGCTGATTCATAGCTCAGTCCACTGTCATTTGTGAACCCATCTTCAAGATGCTAAAGAAGGATGTTGCCACTAAATGGACTGATGATTGTCAAAAGGCCTTCGACAGAATCAAGGAATACTTGTCGACACCGCTAGTTGCGCCCTAACCTGGGTGGCTCAACTATATCAGCTGATTCATAGCTCGGTTTTCTTATTAGAGCGCACTTGTTGCGCCCTAACCTGGGTGGCTCAGAAATTGAGACATTATTTCTATGTTTACACCACTTATCTCATATCCAGGATGGATCCATTGAAGTATATCTTTTAGAAGCCCATGCCTACCGTTAAGCTCGCCAAGTGGCAGATACTGTTAAGTGAATTTGACATCGTTTATGTTACCCAGAAGGCAGTCAAAGGCCAAGCCTTGGCAGATCACCTCGCCGAGAATCCTGTAGGAGGAGAATACGAACCTCTAAAGACGTTTTTTCCTGATGAGGAGATAGCCTTCATAAGAGAAAACATTGCAGAATCCTATAACGGTTAGAGGATGTTTTTCGACGGAGCCACAAATTTCAAAGGAGTTGGCATAGGAGCAATCCTGATAGCAGAAACCGGTAAGCATTACCCGGTATCCGCCAAGCTTAGGTTCCCGTGCACCAACAACATGGCCGAATATGAAGCCTGCATTCTAGGGATTAAACTGGCCATTGATATGAACGTTCAGGAGTTACTAGTAATCGGAGACTCGGACCTACTCAAACATCAGGTTCGAGAAGAAAGGGCAACCAAGAATCCCAAGATACTCCCTTATCTGCATCACATACAGGAATTGAGAAAGAGGTTCAGGAAGACGGAATTCCAGCATATTCCCAGGGTACAGAATGAGTTTGCCGATGCACTGGCCACTTTGTCATCTATGTTCAGCATCCAGATACAAACATTATTGACCCCATCCAGGTCAAGATTCACGACCAACCAGCTTATTGTGCTCACGTCGAAGAAGAAGCCGACGGGAAACCTTGGTTCCACGATATCAGAAAATACCTAACAACAGGAGAGTACCCAGAGCTTGCCAATGCTACTCAGAAACAGACACTTCGGAGATTATCCAACAACTTCTTTCACAGTGGGGGAATCCTGTATAGGAGGACTCCCGATATGGGATTATTAAGATGTGTTGAGGCAAGAGAACCAACCAAACTATTGGAGGAAGTGCACGCAGGGACCTGTGGACCGCATATGAACGGTTTTGTCTTGGAAAAGAAGATACTTCGAGCAGGATATTTTTGGATGACTATGGAAGCAGACTGGATCCAGTACGTCCGGAGAAGCCACCGTTGTCAAACACATGCAGATATGATAAAGGTACCTCCAAACGAGCTTACTGCAACAAGCTCACCATGGTCGTTCGCCGCTTGAGGAATGGATGTCATTGGACCAATTGAACCAGCCGCGTCAAATGGGCACAGGTTCATCCTAGTGGCAATTGATTACTTTACTAAATGGGTTGAAGTAGCATCATACAAGGCAGTCACCAAGAAAGTGGTAGCAGATTTCGTCTGAGATCGTATGGTTTGTCGGTTTGGGGTCCCGGAATCAATCATCACCGACAACGGTTCTAATCTTAACAGCGACATGATGAAGGCAATGTGTGAAACATTCAAGATTAAACACAAGAACTCTACGGCTTACAGACCTCAAATGAATGGAGTTGTAGAAGCAGCCAATAAGAACATCAAGAAGATACTAAGGAAGATGATCGAAAAGCACAAACAATGGCATGAGAAGTTGTCATTCGCCTTACTGGGTTATCGTACCACGGTCCGCGCATCAACTGGGGCCACTCCCTACATGCTGGTTTATGGTACATAGGTGGTCATCCCTGCCAAGGTAAAAATTCCTTCCTTAAGGGTCATATAAGAAGCAGAATTAGATGATGCAGAATGGGTCAAGAGTCGCTACGAGCAGTTAGCCCTCATAGACGGAAAAAGAATACGTTGTTTGTCACGGTCAATTATATCAGAACAGAATGTCCAGAGCCTTCAACAAGAGAGTCAAGCCAAGGAAATTTACACCAGGACAGCTGGTGTTGAAGAAGATATTTCCATATCAAGATAAAGCCAAAGGGAAATTCTCTCCCAATTGGTAGGGTTCGTATATGGTGCATCGGGTTGTAACAGGAGGAGCCCTTATTCTCGCGGAAATGGACGGAGAAGTTTGGCTGAAGCCTATCAACGCAGACGCAGTAAAGCTATACTACATTTGATTATATGCTTTTCTTTCATGATGTAATTTGAACTACGCCTGACCTGATTCTCATTTAAGAGGGGATACGTAGGCAGCCCTATGGGTTCGGTCACATTTTAATAAAAATTCCATCTTTCCCCCCACTATTGGAACTGGGGCAGAATTTTGAAGAGGACCCTCAAAATTTCGAAGTAATTCGTCAGTTTTCTCATCAGCACCAACCCACCAAACTAGGGCAGAATTTTGAGGAGGGCCCTCAAAATTCTGGGATTGTTCCACGTTCAGTCATCCAGCACAGCCGTCAGCAGTGTCAGCCCAGTAAACTGGGGCAGAATTTTGAGGAGGACCCTCAAAATTTTGGAGCAAGCGAGGTTGTCGTGTCTTGAACCACGTTGCAGTTGTTGGTTCACCCCGAAATAATCAAGGAATTCTTGTTACCTATATATACATGCATTTGCCTTATATTCACTAGGTCATGCCCGAATGTCATTTGGATCGCATCGTTTAGCAACGCTACCCTAATGATACGCAACAGCAAGAGCCGGAGGATACGAACTAACCTCCCCCTATATAACTCACAATTTTTCTTTGGATGCAGGAATTCAGGCAACGAATCAAAGTACATTTGCTCTTCAGAATCAAAAACCCTCCAGAGGGTCACTATCCGCACTCGACACTCCCCAACAGTCTTAATAGCACAAACTGCCCACCAGAATTCAGGCCTCAAAAGCAAAATGCACCCACTCTTTAGAGTCGAAACTCTCAAAGCAATCACTCATTTCGCAAAAGTCTACTATGTACACCCAACATTTCCCAGCAGTCATGATAGCGCAATCATCTATCAGCTAAGAGAACTTACTACTGTTCGTTTCTTTACATTTCTGCATTGCATAAGGCTACTTGCTGCCTTTCGAGACTAAGCTTTGTCTCCATTTGCATTTTGCATAAGGCTACTCTCTGCCTCCCGAGGTTAAGCTCTACCTCCATATTGCATAAGGCTAGCTATTTGCCTTCCGAGACTAAGCTCTGTCTCCATTTGCATTTTGCATAAGGCTACTCTCTACCTTCCGAGGTTAAGCTATACTTCCATATTGCATAAGGCTAGCTATTTGCCTTCCGAGACTAAGCTCTGTCTCCATTTACATTTAGCATAAGGCTATTCTCTACCTTCCGAGGTTAAGCTCTACCTCCATATGGGATAAGGCTATCTATCTGCCTTCCGAGACTAAGCTATGTCTCCATTTGCATTACTGCATAAGGCTACTCTCTGTCTTCAGAGGTTAAGCTCTACCTCCATATTGCATAAGGCTAGCTATCTGCCTTCCGAGACTAAGCTCTGTCTCCATCCGCATTTTGCATAAAGCTACTCTCTGCCTTCCGAGGTTAAGCTCTACCTCCATATTGCATAAGGCTATCTATCTGCCTTTCAAGACTAAGCTCTGTCTCCATCCTACATGGCTAAAATATCGCCACTTTATTTAAATTCTCGCTTTGGCTGAAATATCGCCACTTGCATTCAAATTCACGCCTTGGCTGAAAAATCGCCACTCTTTGCATTCATTTGGCCGAAAGATTGCCACCTTCTCATGGGCTGAAAAATCGCCAACTTATTCAAAGGCGTCATAGTTCGGAGGCACCATCTACATAGCCCGAGAACACCATTTCATGGCCTGCGAATCTTTACTTTTATGATCTTCATGGCCCAGGATATCATAGTCTGAGGACATCATCCTAATCGTCCAAAGACAAACATTCATGGTCCAATGGGAACTTGCATCACGTTTAAATTACGCAAATATATACGCACATCATCCACTTGCAGGTACTCCGGCTGGCTCACGGCTGTCTCAGCGATCCCGCTCCAGTTCTCCGCAGCCTATCCAATTCCAAGCACCCTCTCAAACCTGACCGTCGAGACCGTTCGATTAAATTTCCATCGGCATATTCTGCCAATGGTTCCTAAACTACATATGGCCTGATTCCTGTAAAACCAGGGATATGTAGGCAGCTCAGAAACTAGAGCACGGTCAAAATCCTTTTACAATCGCCGTTTCCTGTCAAAATTGGCCATCTTATCTTTACCCGACAACTCTTTCATCCTTCTCGAGTAAAGAGGGGCAGCTGTTGATACCCAATTTTTTCCTATATATTTTTATACTCAAAATACTTTGTATATGCATATATAAGCATCCCCAAGGGTTTTGGTCTTTTTCCCAAAATTCTTTAGGATCTTTAAAACCAATTTATGGCCTATTTTTGTACTATAAAATCCAAAAATTATTCCCAAAACTTGTCATTTTGGTAAATAATTTATTTTTTTCTCACATTTACATCAAAATATAATTTACAGGATTTTTGCATAATTTTACAAGTCCATTTGTTATTTTTAAAACTAAAATTGCATGAAATTGCAATTTTAGCCTATTTCTCGATTTAATAGCATTTTTAATCACAAAATCATTTCTAATATTTTTAAATTAGTACTTATATATTGTTTATCAATTAAGTATTTTTAATTTGATTCTAAACATCATTTACTATTTTTGTAAATTCAAAAAGGGAAAATAGCTATTTCAATTGCAGCCCATTTTACTTTCAATTCTAGCCCAATTTCGACCTCAATTAACCCCAATTTTAAACCCAATTTCAACCCATTTCATACCAACCCATATCCCAATTAACCCGACCCACAGCCCGTTTATTTTACCCGCCCGGCTCCCCTTTTGATCTAGGGCGTTGATCAAAATGATCAACGACCACATTTCCTCCTTTCCTTTTTTTATCCACCAACACCCCAACCCTAAAATCACTTTCACCTACCCTCCGCCTTTGGTTCCCTCGTCTCTCTCAAAACTCTCTCAACTCCTGAAACCGTAGTAGCCGCCTACCCCTTCTGACCCCAAATCCAATTGAATCCATGGCTAATCTAGCCATGGATGATCTCTACTCACCATCTCCTTCTCCTATACGCCTGCTCGCTGAATATTCGAGGCTAGACTTTGAAGGTCTTCATCCAGACCTTGGCCGATTCGAGATTCTTTGGTCGTTTCCGGCCTTGCTCCGGCGTACCTTAGCCTCTTGAGCCTGGATTCGACTTTAGCAGCTCAGATCCTCTCTCGAGACTTCCAAGCCTTCTCGTCCTTTAGGGTTCTCAGAAACTCTAGCTTATTCGAGGTTCCATTTCATTTTATTCTTTTAGAGTTGTGCTAAATCTATGCTATATTTGACTTTTGAGGGTTTTCCCAAAATTTCCCTTTCAAAATCGTTGGTTTTCAAATTAGGGTTTCTGAAAGTCTTTCGATTCTTGTTGTTCTTTTCTTTAGATGTTTGTCTGCAGTATGCTCGTACATTTTCCTCCTCTATTACGCATGTATTGTCTTCTTACTTTTATATGTATGCTTACATGATTAAGTCTATTTTCTTACTCTTCTACCATGCGTATTTACTACTGTGTTTCTTGATGTTTTGCTTTTCTAAACTATGTTCGTGTTTCTTGTTAAGCATGTTTGTCTGTTCTGTTTAAATTCCCATCCTTTCTTAAGTTCCGAAGTTGTCTGAACATGTTCTTCATGCCTTAAAATGGTTTTCTTTCTTTGATTGTTTCAAGCCTGCTATTGTATTTGCCTGATTATCATAAGACTCCTAGAGTCTGTTCATTTGCCTTCTCGTTTCTGTGTTTGATTCGATGGGGGAAACCTTAGAATTTGGGTTTTTCTTTTTCTTTGAGTAAAAGACACTAGGGTTTCACTCTGAAACCCTAAGTTTACAGACTCACGACGAGTCTGCAATCAAACTCAAAATCTTATTTGCCTGTGATTATGAAAACTCTCATTGTTCTTCTTTGGTTTGAACTGTATGCTTTATATATAAGCTTCGCTTTCAAAGTTTTGAAATCCCTTTAATCATGCTAAGAAATTTGTCACTGATTTCTCTTGATTGAACCTCTTTTACCTTACTGATATTTTCCTTAAATAATTGATCATGTATCTTCTGTGATTTTGTACCAACGTCTGGATCATTTATTTCCTTAATTACCTCAGTTTCTTTGTGGTTTGCAACTGGATCCGAGATCCTTTGACTTATTTTTTCAAATTTGTACCTACTGTGCCCTCTCTCCTTAAATACCAACTATGTATTTGGCCCTATTTGTGCACTATATGGTCTCTTTACCTTAATTTAGCCTTAATAAACTGATTCTCTCTTCCTTCTAAGTCGTTTGAACTAGACCCTTAATTAAAGGAGTCTGGCTACCCTTACTGATACTAATTTGATTAGTTTCTATGTTTGTATCCTTTGCCTGCCTCACCTGTTTTCAAAACTATATAAAGGGCTTAGCCCTCCCCTTTTTCGAAAAAAAAAACAAGAAAAAAAAGTATAAGGAACAAAAGGCAAACAGTCAATAACTCTCTTCTTCTCTCAGCACACTGACCAGTTCTGTTTTCTACTTCTCTTTTCTTTCTGAAATACTTTTAAGTTCTCCTTGAATCTTCGAGTGTTCTACTAAAAACCTGAGTTGTTTATACTTTTTTCTTGTTGTGGTTACTCTGCTATTCTCTTTCTGTTACTTTGCAACTGGTATGTCCATCTTAGTTTAATACTGCTTCTCGACTATGTGTTTTCATCCCAGTTCTATTATGCTTTTTCTTTACTGTTTTTTGCAACTTTATCATTATTTTTCTTATGTGAATTCTCTTACCCTTTACCCCTTTATATGTGAGTTGTGGTTCAAAGCATGACAGCACGCTAATATTGTTGTCTATGTTTCTGAACTGGGTTCTTTGAATCCAAAACTCAATCAGTTCCCATTCCCTTTCCCCCTTTATGTGTTTGAGCCTTGGACTTGGGTCTGGTAGTGTCCTAATCACTGTCCAGACCCTGGTATGACCTTCAAAGGTCTGCTCCTAATTTGTTTAATCAAACAGGTGGTCTGGGGTGTGCTAGCCTACCTTGTGGCTAGGCATGACCACCACCAGTCACAGCTCCCCAATCCCCCTTTTCACTTTGCACTTACTCCTTAGTTCTTTAAGTTCTGCCTCCCTTGGGTAAGCCATGCTTTGGGACCCTAGAGCTCCCTCTGAACTTGGATGCCTGAGGGTTGGCACTTCCACACTGCACTATTCTGTTATTATATCAATTATTCAGAATGTTAAGCATTGCCTGGAGTTCTTGAAGCTCCTTGGAACTTTGAAAACATTCTGAGTAAGAGAAGGCCTTGGAATCTGGAGCCCGGATTTGGTAAAATACATGTGTTGGACATTAAGGTTGCTTTGGGCTTCCTCGGGTATAGCTGTAGGCTGTGATGTATTTCTGTTTACTTTCTTTCTTCTGGTTCGGTAATAATCTTGTAAAAAGAACTTGGGGAATATTAGTAAAGGGTGTGGGAGGGGTTGATATTGCTTGCATGAGTTAAAGGGTAGAAATAATGCCTATAGGATTTTAATGCTTTCAATCACCTAGAGACCATGTCTATAGGCCTTTAAATTCCTTTAACTCAATCATTTAGAAATCATGTCTATAAGATTTAATATGGCAAATCAGTAGAAATCCTGCCTATAGGACCTAATAATCGAATAACCCGTTGCACGTAGAAATCATGCCTATAGGAAATGCATGAAAAAGTTAGGCAAACTGTAGAGTAATCAAATACTCATTTTTTCTTTACGGCTTAATAACAGGTATAGATATACTGCCTACAGGGTTAAAACTCCCCTAATATGTATAAGCAATAATCTGGAAATTGGATTCAGCGTTTTCAACAAACTTGTACTAATCTGTTTATTGCCAAAACTCTTACAAGTCTGCAAAATTCTCGATTTCTTTTTTTCTTTAAACTTGCATCTCTCTTTGCTAAAACGGTTTTCAATCTTCTGCTTAAATTTTCATCTCAGGAAGCTGTTATATTCAAAACAGTATTCAGTTTGTTCTTACTTTTAAAGTCGATTTACTTTCGAAACTCTTTTTCATAACTCTAGTGTATTTCAAATCTGCTGATTTCAAAGTTAATTCCGAATTTCTGCAATCTCAACTATTTGTTTTAATCCTTTCTGCATTAGGCTTTTTCTGAAATCAGTACTTTCTAAATAATTCATTTAAAGTACTTCAATTCCTGACAATTGGATCGGAGTTGCCTAATGCGGACCTTTTATCTAATTCTATGTGTTAAACTAATCCGTCCGCCATTTAAGTTTTAATTAAAGACCAAACCAGTATATGCAAGACATGCTAAACTAATTGCTATGTGATTTACGGGGTTTTATGTGAGCCTTGAATATTTATTTTATGCCCCGCTTATTTGTTATTTGTTTTGACTGACGCCCTAGTTTAAGCTCCATATATGCCTCCATCCCTTTCCTCCCTTTAGGATTAGAAGTCCAAATACCCCGGGACTGATAGGTTGCGACGGGTACTAGCATGCAATAAGTAAAATGAAACTAATCGCGTTTAATACCCTAACGGGGTGGGAATGGTAGAATATGGAGATGATGACGGTGTGCTAATATCTCGTGTGAGAATGATTGCTGGGTATTACACCAAACTGATTCATATTATATTTAAACCTAGGACCCCTTTTCTCCTTATTTAGTTATCAATGTTTTCTTAAATTAGTGTTTTCTTCAGCTAAGCTTTTCTCTTTTCAAAATCACTTGTGTCTTTCTTTTTTCAAAATTTTTCAACTTGTTTACACTTCCTATGTGCAAATTTTGCTTGTTTATTCATATTCTTAAAGTCATAACTAAGCACAGCCGGGAACCACACTAGTGGATCTTGAGGGGTTCCTAACACCTTCCCCTCGAGATAATCTCAAGCCCTTGCCCGAACTCTGGTTTATCTTTCAAAACTCTTTTCTTCTTTAAAAGTGTCCTAATGCACTATAATCATTAGGTGGCGACTCTTCAAATTCCATATCCCGATTTCTCGAAAGGGGAATAAGAGTTGTTTTGTCCATAATGTTGTAAACCCGATTTTGCCTTCTTTTAGGGAGGGAAAAAGGGGGCGTCGACAACTGGCTAACCCCGCCACTAAACCTTCACTGATGCAATGTTCTTTGACCTCAGCTTTCTAACCTGCTTGTCCAATATTGCCACTAGCTCCTCAACAGAGGATAGATCCTTGTCCAGCTGGACTGAACTGAAATCCACACGTGCGACGGATCCCCATAATACCTCTAGAGCATCGAAACATGAAATACCGAGTGAACTTCTGCCAAGCTAGGAGGCAAGGCAAGCTCATAAGAAACCTCCCCAACACGCCTCAATATCTCAAAAGGGTCAATAAACCTCAGACTCAACTTCCCTTTCTTCCCAAATCTTATAATGCCTTTCATAGGCGAAACCCAAAGAAGAACCCACTCTCCAACCATATAGGAAACATCACGAAGCTTCCAGTCCGCGTAACTCTTCTGTCTGGACTGGACTGTACGGGGTCTATCCTGAATCACCTTAACCTTTTCCAAAGCATACTGAACCAAGTCTGTGCCCAATGATCTGGCCTCACCCAGCTCAAACCAACCCACTGGAGACCTACACTGCCTACCATATAAAGCCTTGTACGACGCCATCTGAATACTGGACTAATAACTGTTATTGTAAACAAACTCCGCCAATGGCAGGAACTGATCCCAAGACCCTCCAAACTCAATCACACACGCACTGAGCATATCCTGAAAAATTTGAATAGTGCACTCGGACTATCTGTTCGTATGAGGGTGAAATGTTGTACTTAACTCTACCCGAGTACCCAACTCACACTGAACGGCCCTCCAATCCCATATACCAGCTGATCGGGTGGTGGTACATATATAACGCCGTAACCTTTCCCATATCCCATATACATATATAAGCATATATAACGCCATCTGGTCATGGGTCAATGCACATGAGTGAAATGCATGAAAAATACGTAATAATATCAATATTCCTTCCTGATAGACTTTTCCAACTGCGTATTATTCTGAGACTCATGAACAGAATCAAGAATATAGACACCTCTAATAATTCTATGAATAGAGTAATTTCTGAAAAGATTTGCTCGTTTCTTCAATTTGACTTGGACCATGCAAAAAGAAAGAAGGGAGGACCTTAACATACCTGTTCCTAGAATTATTTCAACGAATCTGCTTCTGCAAAATATGGATGAAATTTCTTCTTGAAATCTTGAAACGAAATTTGGACGAATTTGTTTTGATTCTGCTCTTTAACGTTTTGGTTTAAGAATCAAAGACAAAATGTAAAATGGTTGTTTGATCTTGAATAAAGGAAATGTTTCTTATTTCTCACGTCTTTCTTTTGAAATCAAAATATAGAATGCTTTCATTTGCTTGCTTAGTTTACTAGGTAATGAAATGTCTTATTTGCTAAGACATTTAAGTCATGCCTTAGTTGAAATTATCAAGATCCATCTGGCAGAAATGACTTACTTAGTCATTTCCAATTATGTGGCTTTTTGCCATGTTTAGGGGGTTATTTTAATAAATAAAAAATTCTGCTTATTAATTAACCGGGTAATGTCCTGTTACCGATAATTAATCAATTACCCGCATAACATAAAACTACCACAAATTACTTAAAATTCTATTTATTTTTAAGAATACTTCATATATACTTTATATATTATACTATCGTGGTCATATGGTACCTTGCATGGTAATAATTTATAATTATCGGGTATTATCGCTCGGCCCGTATTTTATCCCAACTTGGCCACTTTCAACGAAACTCGTTATCTTTAATCCGTGTACCTCTTTATCCTTCATAACACTCATTTATCGCTTGCTATAAATAGTGTAAAATGTCAAGATGACTTCATCCCTGAGTCTAATTAACTGAAGATGAAACTTTTAACGTACGAAAACATGAGATGTAATAGTTTTGAACCAAGAGTGTTCGCATGTTGTGTTAATGAAAGACTAGGTATTTATAGTCTGAAAGCATGTAGAAAATAAAGTAAAAAAATCAGAGTCCATCAGTAATTAAGAAACTCAGAATCAGTCAGTCAAGAAATCAATGCAAGTACTCCCCTTAAGTCAAGGGAATTAACTCAAACAGTAAGATAAGTGATAAATAAGGAAGGAAATTAATATACAGCTAATAAAGAAAGATTCAAATTTAGTAAGTATAGGGTAGGAAATTAGGACTAAGTTCAGAAAACTCCAATTAAGGAAATGGTTCAGTAAGAATACAGTACCACAACAAATAAGGCAGGAGAATCAGTTAACTTAGACAAACGAGGTAGAATTTTAGGGTTTAAAAGAGGATCTTTCAATCAAACCATAAAATAAGAAAATCAAAATCAATCAAGAGGAAGTTATGATACTATACTCAACATATAAATAGAGTAAGAACAAACAGACGTAGCAAACAGGCAAGGTCAGCAATATCGACAGAAAGAGGAAAGTCTTGAACAATCAAGATGAATATAATCACGTAGAGGTGGTATAAGTTAGGCTAAGAACTCAGTAAAACATATTCGAAGCAAGGTAACCACAGAAGCATAACAAGAATCAAGTAGTCATGCTAACACATAGAACCAAACAAAGAAGATCTAGAAAAATTAGGGATTTTAACATAGGCAAGTTGAAAAATAGTAAAAACATAGAATCAGTCCAGATATGAAAAGGATAGAAGTTTGAACATAAAATCAGTTTAAACAAAGTGTAGAAGAAGTTCCGAAAAAACCCTAATTTTAGAAGAAAGTGAAAACAACTTGAAATCGATGATTTTTGCAAAAGAGGTTCAAGAACAGTGTAAAACATAAAAGGAACAGACTTGAATCGTTTAAAAATAGCACAGATCTAGGAGGTGTAAACAAAAATTAGGGTTTCGTAAGAAACCCACGTAGAGATGGAAGAACCTGCTTAGAACTCAAAGATCGTAACAAATACAGTGTGATTTTGCATGAAATCACACCGGAGCAACCATGAACAGCCAAAACAGCAAACCCTAGATATAAGTCGGCGTGGCCCAGGGCTCTTGAAGGCCTCAGAGGAGATGAGCAAGGCAATGGAGGAGCCATTGGAGGCTTGTGGTTGAAGGGTGGTCACCGAAGAAGATCGGAGAAGGGAGGTGGTTGAAAGGGGGGTTAGAGTTAGGTTGAGAGAAGAGAGGAGACGAGAGGATACAAAGGCGACACCCTTTTGGAAATGAGGTAGGGTTAGGGGGTCTTAGGAAATAAAAAAGGAAAGGAATCATATGGGCCGTTGATCTAGGAGATCAACGGCTGGGATTTGATTTATGTTGGATCGGGTAGATGGGTTTCGTGTTTGGGTAAGTGTATATAGGGTCTAGGTCGGGTAATTTAGTAGGAAATTGGGCTGGGGTTGGGTTCAATTTAGGCTATAATCGAAATGCAAATCTGGCTATAATTTAAATAGCCAATTTTTCCTATTTAATTTATAATACATAATAAACAATTTCTGGAAAATAAATTTATGTACCAAAATTATTTAAAATATATATTTATCATTTTAAATATAGGGACCAATTTTACACATAGAAAAAGTAATTATACATTAAATGGGCTAATATTGCAATTATATGCAATTTAGCCTAAAAATAGCAAATGCAATTATAAAAATGCATAAAAAATATATATTAACCATATTTTGGCATAAATATAGAAGTTAAATGACTAAATCGTCATACAAATAATTTGGGAAATAATTATTGGGGGTTTTGTGAATAAAAGGGGAGGAAATAAATCATTTTAAATCCTTAAAATTATGAAAAAATTATAAAAGCCTTGTGCATGCTTATATATGCGTGTATATGCTATTTTGAAGGAATTTATGCACATTTAAAAATATATAGAAAAAAATTGGGTATCAACAATATCAACACACAAATATCATATCTCCCCCCTCGATTAGGGAATCACCAACCATCGATGCACATTTGATACTGAGCGCTCATGTGCGCATACAAATGCGTGGAAGGAATTCAAAGAGTTACATTTCAAGCTGAATCATGGACGCACGATAAGAATTCAAGAATGTGAAGTTTTTCCTAAAGGTTCTGCAGCCTTCCAAGGATATGTACAGACGTCTCTGTACAAATCCACGAGACTCTACTAAACCTGTTCATGACTCGTGAGACCTATATAACCTAGGCTCTAATACCAACTTGTCACGACCCTAAAACCGACCCGGTCGTGATAGCGCATATCGTGAAACTAAGCCAGCCGACACAACTCCTAAATTAACCATTAATAAATAAGAATCATTTTTAGCCTTTAATTAAACAAATATTTCATAATGTAAGTCTATATGGACAGTGCGGAAATAATATACAAGCCCGACATCGGGATGTCACAAGTCACGAGCATCTACTAAGGTCTGAATACAATGAAAAGTCTGGAAATGTACTGAATACAGTCTAATGAAGACAAGAGGGAGAAAAGTAGTCTTGCGGACGTCGGGCAGTTACCTTGCTAACTCTGATGACTCTGCCACTGAGCAATCAACACCCGCTACCGGGTTCACAAATACCTTAATCTGCACACAAAGTGCAGGGAGTAATGTGAGTACTCCAACTTAGTAAGTAATAAAGGCAAATAAAAGCTGAGCAGTAAGAAAACATGTAAACCACATCAAAACGCTACAACAAATGTAGGATATTTGCAACACAATACAGAAATGATTTACTTCGTAAATCATGCTCAGTTTCGGTAAAACCTTTTAAAACAAATTTTCAATAGTTTCAAACGAGTGATAAAACAGTGAGTAAACATGATAGAAACGTAAGCGGCCCCTCAGGCAAAACATGTATCATAAACCGCCCCTAGGGCATAATATCAACAGAACCACCCCCTCGGGCTACCTCACAATCACTCGTAATCAGCCCCTCGGGCATAATATAAATCAAGAACTGCCCCTTGGCAATAATATGGAACAACATCAGCCCCTTGGGCTATATCACATATCACACTGGGTACCCGCGCTCACTAGGGGTGTACAGACTCTAGGAGGGGCCCTTTACGGCCCAAGTGCAATAACAAGCCATCTCGTGGCATAATCAAACAGGCGCTCGGCCTCATATCAAGCCACCTCGTGGTGTAACAAATCAGGCCCTCGGCCTCAAACTCATAAATCAGTACCACACTGCTGCGGCGCGCAGCTCGATCACGTAATATCCTCACAACACAGGCCCTCGACCTCACTCAGTCAGAAATCTCTCATGCCACTCGGGCAACAGTAAAACATGATGTCCAGCCCAAAATATCATTTAAAATATCAAAACGGAGTAAATATGGAGTAAATATGGCTGAGTTATGAAAACAATAGATTACAGCATGACTGAGTACAAATATGAAGTAAAAACAGTGAAGAATAGTAGTAAAATCCCCTAAGAGTCCAAAACAGTTGGCACGAGGCCCAAATATGGCATACAACCCAAAACATGATGATAGAAAATAGTTTTCAATCAAATACGCAGTAAAACAGTCATTCGGGACGGACTAAGTCACAAGTCCCCAATAGTGCATGGCCCCACGTTCGTCATCTAGCGTGTGTGTCACCTTGCAATAGCATAACAATGTGAAATCCGGAGTTTCATACACTCAGGACAAACATTTAAAATCATTACTTACCTCGATCCGGTCCAAACTCTAGCACGCGATGCCTTTGCCTCTGACTCAGCCTCGTAATGCTCCAAATCTACCAAAAGCAGATTCATACCATAAAAATATGCTAGAGGAACAAAGCCCGCTCAAAAATATCCAATTTATACCAAAAATCTTGAAATTGACCAAACCCGGTCACCGAGCCCACGTCTTAGATTCTGATAAAATTCATAAGACTGGAATCCTTACACTCTCACGAGTTCATACATACTAAACATCCAAATCGGATATCAAATTCCCATTCAAATCCCCAAAAGAATCCTCAAATGTTTCTTCCATTTTTCCCCAAATTCCACTATAATTTTTGAAATTAAATGATGAAATTCAAGACTAAATCATGGAATTAAACCAAATATGAGTGAAGAATACTTACTCCAATAGTTCCACTGAAAATCTCCTCAAATTTCACCTTCTTCCGAGCTCTCCAATGGTTTTTGTGATATTGGACTTAAACCCTCGATTTTGAACTTAAACATTCTGCCAAGATTTTTCCTTCTTGACGAACGCGGCCTCACTCTCGCGTTCGCGTAGCACAAATTACACTGCCTCTCCACTTTTCCCTTCGCGAATGCGGACACTATCATGCGAACGCGATGCTTCACCATTCTAGTCTTTCGCGAACGCGTTAATGATCTCGCGAACATATAGCTCAAGGGCCTGGGGTGCCCAACGACCTCATCCTCTTCGCGAACACAACCCCGATCACGCGTCCGCGATGCACAGGTTGCCTTCACCTTCGCGTTCGCGCCTCTCCCTCGCGAACGCGTAGAAAAAAAATAATCGCCACACAAAAACACCCTTCGTGAACGCGATGCACCTTCCGCGAACGCGATGAACAAAAATCTCTAAAACAAAAACCAGAAAAACTGCCAAGTCCAAAGTCCAAAAATTGATCCGTTAACCACCCGAAACTCACCTGAGGCCCCCGGGACCTCAACCAAACATGTCAACATATCCCATAACCTCATTCCAACTTGTTCCAAACTTCGAAACGCTCAAAACAACATCAAAACACCAAAATCACATCGGATTCAAGCCTAAGAATTCCAAAAACTTCCAAATTCCGCTTTCGATCAAAAAGTCTACCAAACCCCGTCCGAATGACCTGAAATTTTGCACACACATCATAAATGACACAACGGACCTACTACTACTTCTGTAATTCCATTCCGACCCCTATATCAAAATCTCACCGATCAACCGGAAAACGCCAAAATCCCAATTTTGCCAATTCAAGCCTAAACCTTCTACGGACCTTCGAAATACATTCTGATCATGCTCCTAAGTCCCAAATCACCTAATGGAGCTAAACAAATCATAAAAATTCCAATCCGAGATCATATACTAATAATTTAAAACTTGGTCGTAAGCTTCTAACTGAGAACTGTTCTTCCAAATTCATTCTGATTACCCTGAAAACCAAAACCAACGATTTACATAAGTTATAATACATCATACGGGGCTAGCCATGCCCAAGAACTGGCGAGCAAAGTGTAAAATCTCAAACGACTGGTCAGGTCATTACAATCATAGATTTACGCAGTTGTACTCCTTGTGATCTTTAAGACTTGTACCGATTATTGATATAGTTGAATTCTTATATTATTTTTCCTTACACTGGTTTATGTTATAACCTTCAATTTCCACATATTTCTTCACTTATATGATCACCTAGCTTGATTATCTCATCCCACACAGTTTTAAATTCGATCGAGAACCATAGTTGTGGACCTTGCATAGTGCCTAACACCTTCTCTTCAAGGTAACTTGATCCCTTACCCGATATTTGGTAGCATAGACTAGTTAAAATAGAGTTATTTGCAAATAGGTGCCCTAATGCACCTTAAAAATCGTTAGGTGGTAATTTTTCTCTTTTAATACTCTTTAAAAGAGTTGTGACGTGTTTAATCCCGTTTTCGAGAGAAAAAGGGACGTGACAATGATGAATTGTTATCTTGCATTGTTGTGATACTTGTGGAACATGTGGACATGTTTTGCGGATTTTTTAGATGTGCATGCAGCAAGATAAGGGGGACATTTCATTTGTCATGTGTATGCGGCAAGATAGGGTTGGCTAGATGCGCGTGCGGCAGCATAAAGGTAGTGTAATTGATGTGCACACTGTGAGATAATGGTGTCTTATGCGCGTGAAGCAATATAAGGGGAAATATTCATTGTGATGCTCCCGTGGAAAAATAAGGGTGGCATTATAGGAATGTTATGTGATATCTCGATAGAGATTTGTATTGATTATGTTTGTGTAATGGTGAAAAGGGGGCATTCTTGTTGTACTTATGACTTCTTCATGCGTGTCATGCATTTTTATATGGCTTGCTACGTTGTTTCTAACATACTAATCTATGCCTCTGTCATTACTTTATGATTGTTTGCCAAGATGGATTTATCTACGTGGAGTTTTCACCTTATATTTTGTTGAGCTGTTGGAAACATAACAAATTGTTCTAAAATGAAAGATGTTTTCATGCATTAAAATATTTTATTCTTGAAAAATCCTCTTGAACGTGTTATTTGGTAATTGATACAAAATTAAATTCATATTGTGACATCAGGTTTTTTGTTTTGCGGATGTGACTTATATTGTGACACAAGATTTTTGCCATGCGGGTGTAACTTATGTTGTGGAACGAGATCTTTGACGTGCAAGGGTGATGGATAATCTGGGCACGAGGTTACATATGTATGTGTTTCCATCTGATGTCTTGTTGTTGAAGCTGAGCGTTCAGTTGTTCGAATTGCTATCACTTGTTCTAAAGAGGTTTAAGTTTTTGTATTTCTGTTATACATTTTGTTGCCAAATTTATATATATTGCCCATGTTATTTTTCAAGTGAGTATATTTTGACTTAAAAATCTCTTTATTACTTTTCTGAGGTTAGTCAAGATATTTATTGAGTACATGGAATTGATTGTACACATACTACACTTCTGTAACTTGGTGTAGATTCTGGAGCTGAGTAGCTGTGAAGACTGAGCTTTATTGGGGGCATACCAGCATACTAAATTCATGCTACCTTTTGTCCATGGTAGCTTAGAATTTCATATCTATTTATGCAATTTCAAAACAGAGGTTGCATTTAATCATTTTACCAGCTTTGTAAATCTAATTCATAGTAGCCATGAGTTGTACTACAAGTCCTCTGGTAGTAGTATATTGAATTCGGTTACAGTTTTATTAATATAATAATATTTTCTCAGTTTAATAGCAACTTATGCAGTTTGGCTTAACTAGTGGGCGGGTTAAGTGTCATCATGATATTGGTTAGATTTTTATCGTGATAGTAAGAACGATATAATGAAAGGCACAACACATGATAATAAATATGTGGATATGAAGCTCAAATGGCTGAGTGATAGCTATATCAAATCAAATATCTCATTGTATCATAACGTCTCAATAAGCTATTTAGCTTGTTTACAATAAATTTATAATATATCAAATCAAATCATATACAATAAGTATATGATTATGAATTTACAATAAAGTTCGACATGACAATATATTCTCATGTCAAATCGACAAGTCATAAATTAGGCATGCTCCTAAATCATGAATAAAAAATTTCACATAGTTATAGAATAAATTTGAATATGATAGCAACTTCATATAATTAAATGAAACACTATTCAAGCCAACAAATATAAGATACTATCCAAAACCTAGCTACGCATATATGCACGTCATCTCGCTAGACGTGCTTCCTAAATCATGAATCAAATAACAATCAAGTCATCTATGGGAAAAATTTCCTCTTATAAGGATAGACAAAAGACTTACCTCCGTCTGGTAACCTCAAATTAAGAAAAAATCGCCTAATCGTCAAAATTCAACTCCAAATGACCCAAACCTAGTAAAAATAACTCAATAATATCAAATAAAGCCAGAGGAAACAACCCTAAATAATAAATCTTTGATCTTTATACAAATACGCAAAAGTCAACCAAAAAATCAATCCCGACACACACCTCGAAACCCAGCAAAACTCACAAATTCCAAACACCCACTCCAATACGAGTCCAAATATACAAGTTCATCCTAAATCGACTCCAAATCAAGGTTCAAATCTCTATTTTCACTTTTGAAAAGTTCTTCCAAACCCCCCAATCTATCTCATCTTAGATTCATCAATCAACAGCCAAAAGCAAAGAGAGAATCATGAATAATAATCAAATCCTAGCCAAGAATACTAGCAAATCCAAGTGGGTGAAAATCGCCTAAATAATTGCCTTAATCCGAGCTCTCAATCTCAAAATATGATAAGATGAGCCAAACCCTCAAACTTAATACTTTGCCCAGTCCTTTCTCGCTTCTGCGAACTCCAACTCGCATTTGTGAGCTCTTTTTTATGACCAAAGGCTCGCTTCTATGAGCATGACTAAAGAGCCGACCAACTGCTTCTACAGCCACAATTCCGCTTCTGGGGGAAAATAAGCGCACTTGCGCTTGTGCATCTACGCACAGGGCACTGCATCTGCAAACTTCCCTGACTAGCTAAGAACCTCGCTTCTGTGACCCACTGTCTACATCTGCGGATCCGCACCTGAAGATCCAACTTCTCAAGTGGGAAATATACCAGAAACAGAAATGCCTAGATGTCACCAAACAATCCGAAATCAATTCGAAACACACTCGAGGCCCCCGGGACCCCATCCAATCACAACCGATCAGTCCTAAAATATAATATGGACCTACTCAAGGTCTCAAGTCACATAAAATAACATCCAAACCACAAATCACACCTCAATTCAAACCTAATGAACTAATTAAATTTCCAACTTTCAAAACTCATTTCGAACGAGGTCTAACCAATTCGGAATCGCCTCAAATTGTGCGCAAATGTTCCAAATGACATAACTAACCTATTCCAACTCCCCGAATAACAATCCAAAACCAATAGCCTTAAGGTCAACTCCGATCAAACCTATGAACCTTCCAAACCTTCAACTTTCCAAACTTCCATCAATTAGAGCTAAAACAGCCTAGAAACCTCCAAATCAAAATCCGGACATATGCCTAAGTCCAAAATCACTAACAAATATATTGGAAGCATCAAAATACCATTCCGATGTCATTTACACAAAAATCAAACCTCGATAAACTCTTATAACTTAAGCTTCCGATTGTGAATTCACCCCAAAATTTCTCTTAAACCATCCCGCAAGTCGCGAACACAATAAAAAAGCATATGAAAAGCATCAAATAATGAAACGGCGTTCGAAGACACAAAATGATCAACCGGATCGTCTCATTTTTATACACATTGACCTCGTCATGCACGTATAGTACCCAAAATGTAGTCACTGATACAGAGGAAAACCAATTCTTCTAATGAAAGCATTGTACATGCTTCAGACCAAATCACCCTAAGGTTTTATTATGTTCCTCAAGGACCCTGCTCAATTGATGACTTCTTTCCTCTTCTATTGTGACCATTATACGTGGGGTTTATATTTACCACAAACTAAAAAAAAGTGTACCATATAAATTATATCAGGGCAGGAGAGTACTACTTATTACAAAAAATAAACTACGGCGGGATACTTCCTACTGCTATACGTACTTCCGATGACAAGATATAGGAACTTTTCTAGTGTAAGATGTCCTATTGTAACGGTTAAGTTTAACGTGTTAACGTTAGGATTTTAGGTGTTTGGTTAGTTTAACGTTTTCCACTAAAATTGCACATTTTTTGTGAATATAAAGTGTCACACCTCCTTTTTACCGCCTGAAGAAATATGGAAGTTTTTTCAATTAAAGTGACATTAATCGAAATGAGATTATTTATTTAATTTCAAAGTCGCAATTTGAAATAGTTATTGGTGTCTCAAGTCACCGATTTATTTTAAATCCAAAATCAAGGAAAATTGACTCTATTTTTTGGTCCCCGAACGCAGAAGATTGTGTAAGGAATTCTGTTAACCCGGGAGAAGGTGTTAGGAATTTCCAGGTTCCGTGGTTTTAGCACGGTCGCTCAACTATTAATAATTGGCCTCATTATCTGATTTATTATATGTTTTAAACCTATTGTGTTTTTAACTTTATAACCGCTTTTACTTATTTAACCGCTTTTTTAGGATTCATGAAATTTATTTGAACGAGTCGCGATTGTGCGCTCGTCTGTTTTTGTACACATTGCGAATCGCGTCACATGAAATGCACCCGCGATTTAAACATGTTTATTTTAATATTGTTTGAGGCTACGGTCGAGTCACATGAAATGCACACCCCAATTTGGATTTATGTATCGCTACTATGCCACGGGAATCGTAGCCATAGTTGCGAGTCGCGCCTAAAGCAAGCTACGATGTTCATTAACTATTTTCCTAAAGTTAATTTAAGATTATTGAGATGCCAAATTTATGAACAAAATATTATTGGGGAGAAAATATGTTAGCTAACATGATTTATTACTTGGCCAGATTCCTTATGGCTCAAGACTCACCTTATGGCCCATTATTATTCCTTGCCAAGAAAGAAACAACCCTAATTTTTCCATCTACCCAATTAAAAACATTTATTCAAGAAACAAGACTATATACATCCCAATCAAAATAAAACCAATTAAAACAATTTAAATGAAAACTAAGGCATACTACTCAAACAAATGTAAAATCACAAATCAATCAACATGCGCACCAACCTATCATAATACAATGAAGTGAGAATGAAAATTAAGAAATAGACTTTTTATTGATGAACAAAGCTGAAAATTACAAGTTAATCAGGCTAAGCAAAAAAACAATTCTTAGATCAAAACACCGAAATTACAAATTGAAATATGGACTTCGAAGCTTGCCGGAATTTGACAAACCTCGGACAGCACCTCAAAATTCGATCCCCAGAAATTCTTTGAAAAAGAACACACAAAAAAAGCTGACAAATGAAAAGACGGCGCCTTGATTTTCTGTCCGATAGTTGTACGTCGCCGATGGGGCTACTGTTCTCTTTTGGGAATTTGAGACAAATCACTTTTTCCTTTTGGGAAATCCGCGCCGCCCTTTTTTACTTAGTTTAGGCCTCAACTTTTTTATTTCTCAATCAGATCTCTTTCTCCATTTTTTCTAAATCATTCTCTAACAAAGCCTTAGTCTCCGTTTTCTCTTTCTTTTTGGGAATTAGGATTTAGCCCCGCTCCCTTCTTTAGCTGCTGCTGTGCCATTTTCTTTTTGTTTTTTCTATAGGTCTAGGTCCCAAAATTTTCCTTCTGATTTTTGATCTTTTAAGTTAGTGTTGATATCTAATTTTTTCCTATATATTTTTAATATGCATAAAAACCTTCAAAATAGTATGTATATGTATACATAGGAATGCACAAGGCTTTCATTATTTTTTCTATAATTTTAAGGGTTTAAATTGATTTATTTTCTCCATTTTTATCCATAAAATCCCCAATAATTATTTCCAAAATTATTATTTTGACAATTTATTTATTTAATTTCTATACTTATGCCAAAATAGGGCTAATGTGATTTTTATGTAATTTTACAATTACATTTAATATTTTTAAAGCTAGATTGCATATAATTGCAATGTTAGCTCATTTTAAGATATAATAATATTTTATATGCATAAAATTGATCCTTATATTTCTAAAATGTTAATTATGTATTTTAAATTATTTTGGCACCTTAAATTATTTTCCAGAAATTACCTACTATTTTTATAAATTAAATAAGGACAAACTGGCTATTTAAATAATAGTCAAATTTGGCTTTCAATTATAGCCAAAATTGGACCCCTTTCCAGCCCAATTTCACACCCAAATCACCCGACCCATACCCTATTAACCCGTACCCAAACACGGAACCCACCTACCTATTTGAATCCTAACCGTTGATTTGAGAGATCAACGGTCCAAATAATTCCTTTCATTTTTAATTTCTAAACGACCCCAACCCTAAATCATTTTTCCAAAAGCGCCGCCTTCAGTTTCTCTCTCATATCCACTCTTTTTTCAAACCTAACCCTAGACTCCTCCACTCACCTCCTTCTCCGATCATCTCCGACGACTATCCTTTTCAACCCAAGACTCTAATGAGTCTCTCATCACCCTGCTCATCATCTCTAAGTTCTTCAAGGATGCTGGGTTATATCGATTTGGACCTAGGGTTTCTGTTTCTGTTACTTATGGGTTCTCCAGTGTGATTTTGGGCAAAATCACACCTTATATGTCACGATCAGTGAAGTTGCAACAGGTTTTTTTGATTTTTACTTGGGTTTCCTTTTGAAACCCTAACTCTCTCCTGAATCTCTCATATCTATGTTATTTTTATGCTTTAAACCTATTTCCATCTGAGATTTGCTTATTCTCGAGCTTTCTTCTGAAAGATTTTCTACTCTAAATCGTTTTTACTCCCTTTTGAAACTAGGGGTTTTTGGAGTTCTTTCTATACCTGTTTCGACCGATTTCTTTACTTGTTTATGTGAGTTAGCATGATTTTCTTTACTTGTTTCTGTGAGTTAGCATGATTTTCTGTGTGTTGGCCTAATTTTCTTTACTTGTTTTTGTGTGTTAGCTTGGTTTCTTTACTCTATTAGCTTGGTTTCTTTACTCTACTTCTGCGTGTTAGCATGATGTTCTTCATTTTTGGTCCCGTGGTTAACATGGTTCTCTTTGCCCTGTCTCTGTATGTGTTAGCATGATTTTCTTTGTTGTGGTGGTCACCATGCTTCGAATATGTTCTGCTGAATCTCTAGCCTACTTACATCACCTCTACATGACTGTGTTTGCTCATCTCTTGTTTCTTTCTGCCTATATAATCGACCTTGTTTGTTTTCTACTTCTATTCAATCATCTCTATTTATATGTTGAGGTATGCAGAATCATGACTCCCCATGAGTGATTTTGATTTTCCTTAACTTTTGGTAATTGAAAGGTTTTCCTTCAAAGCCCTATAATTTTACTTGCCTGTTTGAATTAATTGATTTTATTACCTTATTTACTATAGTACTTTGTTTTACTTAGTCTTTCCTTAATTGGGTCCTTCTGAATTTGGTCCTAATTGACTACTTTATACATAATGAATTCTGGCTCCTTTCCTTGTTTAATTATGCACTAATTCTTCTTTCCCCCCTTATATAGTACTGAATCTTCTGCTTGGCCTTGACCCCCTTAACTCAAGGAAGTACTTCCTTGATTCTCTGAAGTAATTGATTCTGATTTCTTAATTTTGTACACTACTATGATTTTTACCTTATTTCATTACCTACTTTCAACTTTAAATACTCTAAGTCTTTCACAAACAACACACAAACTTGGCTTCAAAAAACCCCCCTCTTACTTAAAGTCTCTGCGTTATTCTATTATTATTAGCCGACTGAAAGCCAAGGCTAATCATCTTTACCTTTTGGTTCTTTTATTCTGCATATTTTCATCTTCACTAGTATGTCCTAACTTAATTTAAAATCTCAACAACAACATGTTTCTCTTCTTGTTTCAGTTTCTTTTATTTCTAGCCTGCTTTTTGTTGATATCCAATTTTTTCTTATATATTTTTAATATGCAAAAAAAACTTCAAAATAGCATATATATATGCGTATATAAACATGTCCAAATATTTTATTATTTTTACCATAATTTTTAAAGGTTTAAATTGGTTTATTTTCCCCCTTTTTAACCATAAAATCTCAATAATTATTCCAAATTTATTATTTTGGTAATTAATCTATTGGATTTTCATATTTATACCAAAATATGGCTAGAATAATTTTTACATATTTTTACAATTTTATTTAGTATTTTTAAAGCTAAATTGCACATAATTGCAATATTAGCCATTTTAAGGTTTAATTGTGTCTTATATTCAAAAAATTGAGACTTGTATTTTTAAATTATTTTATAAATCATTTTAGTACTTTCAATTTATTTTCAGAAGCTATTTACTATTTTTACATAAATTAAAAAGGAAAGTGGCAATTTAAATTTTAGCCCAAATTGGCTTTCAATTTAACCCCAAATCAAACCCAATTCCCTGACCCAATTCTAATTTAAACCCGACCCCTAACCCTTTTAAATCGACCCGAACCCGGATCCCCACATACCCTTTTAATCTAGGTCGTTGATCATTCAGATCAACGACCACCATTTCACCTTACCTTAATTAATCCCAAACGACCCCCAAAATCCTCTCATTTGTTACAATCGCTGCCCTTGAATCCCTCTCCCCCAAATTCTCTCTTAAACCTAAGGCTAACCCTAGTCGTTGCCACCCAAATCTACCCTAATCCCTTTCAATCCTTACCTAATCCAAGAACTCCCATGGTTGTTTGAGAGGTGTACCGGTCTCATATGACTCCTGGTTGTTTGTTTCCATGATTTCATGGATAGATCTCAAAGGGATCTAGTCCAGTCTAGGTTCAACTTCTATCTATGGCCTTTTCCCGGCCATCCATGGCTGTTCAAGTTAGATCCTTGACTTTTCCGGCTAGATCGGTAACTTTTCAAAATCTTTCTCACTTTCTCTGGGTTCTCTGAAACCCTAGCTTTAAGAGCCTTTCGATTTTTCTTTCAAATCTATCTTAGATCTGTGTATGTTATGAACTTCTTGATGTTTTCTCAAAGATTCTTCGATTTTCTTTCAAAGTGACTCTTTATTTTCAAATTAGGGTTTCTTAGACTCTTTTCAAAAGATCTCTTCTCCGATTTTTAGTGATGTTTTACTATGTTTAAACGATTTGCTTATATTTTTTCTTCCACCTTGTTCCTCGTGTTAAACACCCTAAGTGTTTTGGTTCTATCTGGGGTTCTAAAACTCTCTTTGTTTATTTTATACGCATGCTTGGTTCGATTAAGTTCTTTGTGTTTGAATTTTTTTTCTTGTTTGACTTATCTGATTCTGAGTTTTTACCATTTTTTTAACTCGACTATTGTTTGAACCCTAATTCCTTATAAATCTTTTCTTCACTTACTGCTATATGTTTAAAGACTTTTCATGTTTTTGTGTGTTGATCTCCCTTACCGGTTACTATATTTTCTTTGCTTTTGATTCTATGTGACTACTTAACTTTATTGACTACTGTGTTCCGAGTAGATCTCTTTTACTACTGAATCCTAGCTTACTCCTGCTACTACTGTATGTTTGTGTTTCTTCTTTTGGCAATATGATTGGCCTTGCATGTCTGACACTCTTGTGCATCCTTCTCTATTTATATGGCAAAGTGCAGAAACATGTTTCCTTCTTGATTAATCTTGATTTCCTTAAGTGACGGTTTAATTGCAAGGTTTTCTTATAAACCCTAATTTTACTCGCTTGTTTAAGGGATTGATTCCTTTCTTTATTTGCTGTGATATTTCACCCTGATGAATCCCTTTCCCAAAATTAAGTATATTTTTGTACTTAGACTCAATTATTTACTCTATACTTTTAATATCCTCTATATGGTCAGAAATCAATCTTCCTCAATTTTTTTTCTTTCCTTAATTATCTCTGTAGGTATCCGTTAAGCAGTAATTCATTAATTAAAGGGAAGTATTTGTGTTAATTGATTCTGATTGTGATTATTTCCATGTTTGTGTTAAGGCTTTACTTGTTACCTTATTTTCTACTCGCTTTCAAAGTTATAAATACCCTACCCTCTATTCTTTAAAAACACGAACAACTGAGTTCAGAACACACACTCACACACGCAAAACTCTCTCTTTCTCTACTACTACTTGTGCTACTGCTTTGTCTAGCCGGCTGAAAGCCAAGGCTAGTCTGTGGAATCCTCTTACTTTTCTTTTCTGCACTTTTCTTTCTTGACTGGTATGTCCTAGTTAATTTTAAAGCTTCAACAACAACATGCTTCAGTTTCTCTCATTATTGTCTACTTCTGCTTATCATTCTGCAGTCAAGTTACATTACTAGCATGCTAAAATGTCTCCCCTTCCCTTTTAGATTAATGCACCCCCTATGTGTATTTTAAGGCATACTCTGTCAGTCACTTATTGTGTACTTGCTATCTTATGAATCCCAAACCCCTATCCCCTCCAATGTGTTTATGTTCTTTTGGCTGGTTTGTGATTATGCCAGTATCAGCTATTGCTCTACATGTCCAAACCAGACCCCTGCTGGGGTCATGTGCTTACAGACAAAGTGTATCCCAAAAATCCCTTGACCCCCCCTTGTATGACTACTAATTCTATGTAGTTTTGAGTTTTACTACTCCAACTGATTTCAATCACTTTTGTTACTAATTGCTTTCAAAATGGACTATCAGTCCAGCTTTGTTTTAAATAAATCTCTTTCAACATGTGTCGTGCACTTCTACTATATTCTTAGAATCTAGGTTTTGCCCCTCTTGTGTGAGCCTTGCCTTGGGACCCTTGAGTTCCCTCTAAACTTGGACACACAAGAGCTGGCCCTTCTACACTGCACTCATTCTGTCTGGTTATGCAAATCTGGGTGTGAGCGCTGCTCGGGATCCCTTGAGGTCCTTAGGGAACTCTGACACACCCAGATATGGGAAAGGCTTTGGAATAATTTTGGCATTGAAGTGATTCATTACATAACTCAAAGAGGAAGTAAAGATCAGGCTTCCTTTGATTGTAATTTCTTATTTTTGCACTTCTTTTGTAATTCAGTCATTTGGTCTGTAATAATGTGTAAACAATTATGGCATTGGCTAGTGAAAAAGGGATGGGAAATATGCATGCTTTAGCTATCAAAAGGGTATAAAGCATGTTACTAGGTTTACATTCCTACTTGCGTAATAGAATCCATGCTTAGGACTCATTTCATGCATTAGAAATCATGCTCCTTAGGATTTACACTTACTGTTTTCAGCATGTCCATTTCACTATCATATCACTTAGAAATTCCTGCGCTAAATGTGTTAATAATCAGTGTTTCTGTAATCATGTTTCTACTGCCATGCACACTTAGAGATCCTGTTTAGGCTAAACAACACTAACGAACATATCATCTCTACATATTCTAGGAATCATGTTTAAATATTGGTGCATATAGAAATCCTGCTTAGGATTCTGCATATATGTCATTATGCATCCTTGTGCATTAGATACCATGTCTTTAGAATTTCATTCACTTATATTCGCTTAGGCTAATTAGGATTGCATAAAAAAGAAATAAAACAATTCTTTACTTAGTCTTTACAACCAACTGGCCGTAATTCTATGTGTTGAACACCTAGAACAACATGTTTTAGGTAATAATGATAATCTCCAAACCATCTTAATAATTCTGAATAACTACTGAGTACTGTTTACACCTAGTAACCCTTAGGTAACCACTTAAATAAAAACTGGAATTGCCTTTGTTAATTATTAACTGCTACAACCAGCAGGCATGCCTGATTCGGACTTCTTTTCTGAGTTATATAATGAATTTGGTTCTGACTCAAACACCCTGCTTTAGGATTTTTATAAAATTCCTACCTTAACTATGTTTAAGTCGTGCTATTTATATGCATTATTTGGGGAGGTATACATGAGCCTTCTAATTGCTTACATGTTTCCCTTTTAAATGTAGTCCTAGGTGTTTTTGTATGTCGCCTTAGTCTTTTTACCTTTAAACCTAAGAGTCAGCCTAAAACCTCCCTCTTATAGGAATAGTAGTCCTAAATTCCTCCGGGACTGATAGGAATGGGACGGGTAATAGCACGCAATAGGTCGAGACCGATCCTCGCTTTAATACCTTAACGGGGTGGGAAGGGTAGATATGGATATGATGACCAGTGCGCTAATACCACGTGTATCCCTTCTTCTGGGGAGTGTCATACTGGGTATTGCATTGATGTGATCCATATTTCAAACAAACCTATGACCTCTCTTACATTTACAAGCATGCTTAGATTATAACTCTTTTCAAAACATTGCTTTTAAAGTTTTTCAAACACTTGAGTATTTAAATTCAAAATCTCCTATTACTTGAGCCTTATTTGTTTACTTGCTAATTGCACAAATTCACAAAAACTGTCTGGTCGGGAACCACACTAGTGGATCCTGAGGGGTGCCTAACACCTTCCCCTTGGGATAATTTCAAGCCCTTACCCTATCTCTGGTTATCAAAACGTAGTTATAAATGAACCCTATAGGTGTCTTAATGCACCTTAAATCATTAGGTGACGACTCTTCAAATACCCAATTCCCAAAAGGAAATGAGTCATTACACCCCATAAATGTCGAAACCCGGAACTCCTATCCGCGGAGGGAGAAAAAGGGGGAGCGACAACATGGCGACTCCGCTGGGGATATTTAGGCTTTTACCATCTCAGATTATTCTTGTGAATTTTTACCCCTCCCTTATGTGCAGTTACTGGTTTAAATTCTTTAAACGTTTAATTTCTTCTTCAAAAGCAAAACTGACATATCTTCCTTGTTTCTTTCCTTTATTGTCGCTTTAAATTATGAAACGACTGTATTTATCGCTTTCTTAATGTGCAAATACATGTCAACATGCTTTTAATTATTGCATAATCATGCTCAACATCATACTCCACTCATGCCAAACAAATACTATAACAATGCTTTAATGAGTGGTTGCGCTCTTCCTATATCATTACCCCGTAAATTCGGAAAGGCATATTTGCGGTAAAACTAGTCGATCAGCGGTGCAGTCGACAGTTTCGTGGCTTCCCCCTTGAGTTGTATGCTCAAGGGTACCAGTTTAAAACCCCATAGGAACCTTACTCTATTTAAATTGTGTATGCATCATGGTCAAACCTAGCTGGGTCAGTTATGTTGTCTGTATAATGATCCTTTAAGATAGCCTTGTCCAAAGTCCACTGGGTTTCCTTAATACCCAAACAGACGTCATCACGTTCTATGTATTTATTTGGAGAACTAAATGGTTCATTCTAATTGTTGATATTAAATAGTCGAGTCTGGTGGGGGTAAGGGCCTAACCTTGTTTGTTTTGCAGAAAATGAGGCACGAGGTCCCCAGTTTCAGAATGATTAGCATGCCCCTACTCTTGCTAGACTGGTAGAGGAGTCTTCCATCAAATGACCAAATCAATGAGTGGAAAGAGAGGGTCGCCAAAGCTAGCGAAAAGTTGGAATATCTGGAATACAGTCTGCTGGAATTGGAAGGAAAAGTGAGGAAGAGAGTCACCGACTGCTAGAACGTTGAGGGAAATGAAGGAGAACACCTGGCAAAGGCATTTTTACTGGTGAACCTACGAGAACTAGAGGATTTGATCAACGAGAGAATTTAACCAGAGGAAGGTCCTTCTGGGACCAAGTAGATAGGAGTTTATCTTTGCGCTTTATAAATGTAATAAGGCCAATGGCCATTAGTGATTTTTATTTCTTACTTATTTAGTATCGATTTGGGATTTGTCTGTTTTTATCAATAAAATGAGGCATTTAGCATTCTATGTTCTCCAAATCAACTCGTGTCTAAGCTTACCTCGGGCACAAAGTTGTCCCCCAAATTAGGACACAATTTACATTCCCGCACTATGTGTTTAAATATTGCAATACTTATTTATAATCCTCACTAACTTGATTACCTTTTTATTTTGTTTTATTTATTTATTCCCCTTCCCAAAGGTTAGTTCGTACACTCTGGCATCATCATCTTATTCCATGATATTCAGGGACCCTCCACCCACTCCTCCTCGTAATCTTGTCAAAAACAAGAACAAAATCAAGATGGAAGATTTGAACAACGTCAAGAAGGAGAACCCGACTTAATGGGTTGAGGTCAGTGATGACCATGGTATTCAGGTTCCTAACAAGAATGTGTCACAACTTGAATAGAAACTGCTGAAATTCCAAGAAGAGCTCGATCAAGCTCGGAATCTGGCTAGCTTGTCATTTTCCCTCAGCACCCCAAATATCAACTTTCCCAACACTCAAAGCCCTACACCTCCTCAAAATATCCCAACGCAACAGAATCATCCCGCTTCTCACAATCACATTGTTCCACCAAAGACCCAATGCAACACCTACCATACCACAAACAACACTCCACTACTCATCCCATAACCCCAAAACTCCATAAACGACCATTTCCGCACCCACAACACTCCTATCTATGTGGCGACCATGCCACACTCCACCTTACCTATCTCCATCACACCTGAGTCTGATGAAAAGGATCTCCTTATTATGAACCTGTCTAAGGAACTTAAGAAATTGACTAGCCGGATTCAGGGTGTTGAGGGAAGTAAAGGAATCGAAGGGCTGAACTATGAGGATCTTTACATATAGCCTGATGTTGAACTGCCCGAGGGGTAAAAACCTCCTAAGTTCAAAATGTTTGATGGTATAGGTGATCTAAGGGTCCATCTGAGGACATATTGCAACAAGCTAGTTAGAGTAGGGAAAGGCGAGAGAATCCGCATGAAGCTGTTCATGAGGAGTTTGAAAGGAGATGCATTATCTTGGTACATCAGCCAAGATCCCAAGAAGTGGTCAAGCTGGGTAGGCATGGCATCTAATTTTATGGATAGATTCAAGGTTTGATATAGAGAATGCACCAAACGTGTTCTATATTCATAATCTAAAGAAGAAACCCATAGAGATGTTTTGCGAGTATGCTACTCGCTTGAGGTCTGAAGCTGCTAAGGTCAGACCTGCCTTAGAAGAGGAGAAAATGAATAAGTTCTTTGTCCGGGCTCAGGACCCACAGTACTATGAACGGCTGATAATGAATAAGTTCTCACTCTATATACCGAGAATCACAAGTTTTCCGACATTATCAAATTGGGTGAAAGAATTAAAGAAGGTATCAAAAGCGATATGGTTACAAACTTCAAGGCCTTGCAAGCTACAAATAAGGCCTTACAGTCCGGTGGTGTGTCCAAGAAGAGGGACGTAGGGGCCGTGATGGTTGCGCAAAGGACCAAGTCTCCCCTCAAATTTGTAAGGCCCTGTGGAAATTTTACTCAAAAACCCGACTCTCATGATGCCAAGATAGGATCACTTGTTAGAAATTCATAAAAAAATTCTTTGCGGCTCGCAAGCTCGCCATGATTCGAACCCTTTGGATTAATCGGTGCATTAAAAAGTTAAAAATTATGTTTGCTAGAAAATTGCATTTCTGTGGTCCATTATGCGGTCGCATAATTGGCATGCAGACCGCATAGTGGTCGCAGAGCTAGTCAGTGTGTTGTTAATTTGAGGCCAAATATGTGGCCAATTATGCGATCGCATAATTAATATGTGGGCCTCATAGTCATCGCATAATCCCCTTGGAATTTTTGTGAAGGGCAGTTCTACGGTGCACTATGCGACCGCAGAACAGGTATGTGGACCGCATTTTTGTCGCATACCATGACAGTTTGTCTAAATTTTGGGAACATTTTTGCGGTCCAATTTGCGGGCCGCATGTCCATTATGTGATCGCATATGCGATCGCAAATCGTGTCGAGACTCCTATTTTCTAACTTTTATAACCCGACCCTATCCCATTAAAAATACCCTATTAGACCATTTTCCTGTTATTTCACGGTATATAGAGTGAGAGAGGATGTTCTAGAAAGAGAGGGAGTGATCTTCATCAAGTCCCCACACCATCCTTGCCCCAAATCCTTGAAGATTGTCAAGTGAAATTGCTACGTCTTCACCCTAAAAGGTAAAAGCTTATACCCTCATCTATAATTTCGAAATTTCCATTAAAATAAGTGATTAGCAAGGGGGTTCATGGGTATAAGGGTTGATAATCTTGCATGCATAAAAGATAATGGGGAATGGGGTGGTTTTGAACCAAAAGAGATAATAATTATGGTATAGGATGATGAAAATCTCTCACAAAAGTGTCCTAAAATCGTTGTGCACACGTAGTGCTTGATAGTTTACTTAAATTATTTGGAACCTCATTCATGCCTCTAATTCTTGGTTCAACTTGTAATTTTCATAAAATAAATTGAAGTTTCTAGAAAATTCCAGATTATTGTAAGGGTTTAAGGAAAGCTTTACTGAGGTATGTATGGCTAAAACCCCGTCTTTTAAAAATTGAGCTCCTTTGGTGTTTGTGTAAATACGGTAAGATTAAAGCTGAATTGTTGTATTGATTGTTGTTTTACATGAATTTGGGGTTGCGACCTTATATGCATGAAAGATGTGTTCAATATGATCAATGTGCTATTCTTGATAACTTTAAAGGGTGCAAGGAATATGAATCATGTATTGAGATGCTTAGACCTTAAGGTGAGATTGAAGTTGCATATATTATGCAATCTGTGTGAAGACTCATCTATGCTTACAATTTTATTTGCCCTTGTGTGCACATATTATCCTAAACTACAAATCTAACATTGAAAGTGTAAATGATGTGGTAATTATGTCCCCAAGTGCCTATTAAATGATATATGTGAAACAAAGATTTAAATAAGATGATTGATGGAAAAAGAAAACGTTTTGGAAAGGCGGCCCAGCCGATCGGGTCGAGATCGGACGCCATGCCGCACACATGGTGGTATTGTATTTGTGATTGAAGTATATGTCTCAAATGAGGCAACCTAGTCGATCGGGTTGAGATCCGACTTCGCTCAAGATAGCGGTGGTATTGTAGACAATGATGAATAGTATGAAATGCCCCAAAACTAAAAGCTATGGGAAAATGATGTGAAAATTGTATGATTCTTTTATTTGATAATGTTGTGATCCTTTAAAGTGTTTGAGTTATACTTGTGATTTCCTTATTCTTGTATGAAAGTTCTTTCTAACTAGATGGTGTTTAGTTATATATACTAGTAATATTCCATGGTACTATGTCCCTTTTACCGGGGGCGCTACATTTTTAAATGAATGTTGGTGGCTCCATTGCGGATAATGTCGATCGCGCGTAGCGGAGTACCTTCTTCTCAACGACTTGGTGAGACCCTTTCTCCTTCAAAGGTCTATGTTGTACATCTTTTGATATAGAGATCGATTTTTGAGGTATAGCCGGGGCCTTATTGTCGGCATTGTCATCATTGTATTTTGTATTCTTAGAGGCTCCGTAGACGTATGTGTGGGTTATGTATGGATGTTGGATGGGTCTATGAACTATGTTGAATTCTAACTCTTGTTTCTCTAAAGTGAAATTGTATTGAATCTTGGGAACTTAACTACGATTTAAGGTTGTGATATAAACTGAACTAACAATGTTGAATATGCAATCTTTCCTATTGTTTAAATAAACGAAAGCATGGTTTCCTTAATCATATCGAGTTGGGTAGAAAGTATTTGATAAGGCTTGCTCAGTTGAGTTCACTTGAATGAGTGTCGGTCATGCCTCCCGAGGTTGCGGCGTGACAAAATACCAAGCTTACCCAGCAACTCCACTCATATATCAGCCAACTCCAAATTACCAAGCACCTTCACCCTCATACCAAGCTCCACCACCAACTTATCAATCACCTCCACCTCCTAAATATCAGCCTACTTCACCTAGATACTCCTAACCCGCTCATATCTACCAAACCTATAACGTTCAATCATCCCACTATCAATCCCCTCCTACACACCAAAACTTCCCTAGACCTCGACCTAATTTTGATCGCAAACCTCCAAAATAATATACAGCCATCATTGAACCTATCGACTAGTTGTATGAGAGACTCAAAGTCACCCCCATCCCTGCTGTAACCCCTGAGAACCCTTCTCGGTGTGTTAACCCAAACAAATCATGTGCATACCACTCCGGCATGAAAGGGCACACCATCGATGAGTGCCTCTCCTTAAAGGACAAGATACAGTCCTTGATTGATAACAAGATTATTGTGGCAAAAGAACCCGCTCCAAATGTCCACAACAATCCTTTACCAGACCATAAGGGTGGAGGTATCCACATGATTGAAATAGAAGATGACTGGGATCCCGAGGGATCAATCGAGTTGATCGCAAAAGGTGATGACTGTCACACCTCCTTGTTACCTACACCCCCGAGAAGAGAGTATATAGGAGTTTTTTCCAATTTAAGTGACAATCGAAACTGGATTATTTTATTTAAAATTCAGAGTCTCCACTTGGGATAATTATGGTGTCCCAAGTCACCAGTTTTTAATCCCGAATCGAGGAAAGATTGACTCTATTTTACAGTCTGCGAACACATGAATCCGGGTAAGAAATTCTGTTAACCTGGGAGAAGGTGTTAGACATTCCCGAGTTTCGTGGTTCTAGCACGGTCGCTCAACTATTATTATTGGCCTGATTATCTGATTTTAAAACACTTTTAAAACTAATGTGTATTTTAACTTTTTAACCGCTTTTATTCATTTTAAGGAAGATTTTAACATCGTCTAAAACATGTCTTTGGACCGCGCCACATGAAATGCACCCGCAATCCGAAATACATTTTGTTCAACGTTATTAAGATTTGGATTTGGGTCACATAAAATGCACACTCGAGTTTAGGAAGGTAAGTTATTAAAATAACGTGCCTAAAGTGACTACGCGTTTTTAACTTTGCGAGGGCCATGGAAAATTCACTAAATGGCGCACCTCGATTTCTAAAAAGCAAACACATTAATTAAATGAGGGCCATGCATTTTAAGATTTTATTTGGCACGGCACGCCTCGATTCTAATTTTTAAAGAGAATCCAAACTAAATTTTGAGGGCCATAAGCTATTTTGTTGTTTAAAATGGCACACCTCAACTAATTGAAAGAATTTAATCGGTTAAACATTAAAGGAAACTGAATTCTACCTTATGCTAATGTACGAACTAATTAATAGAAGAAAATTTCAGGCTATCAACACCCTTCAGAAGGTGAGTAAAAAATGATCCCAAATTACAAGAGTGTAGGACTCCACCTGCCCATGTTTCCTTTGTCGAGCTCGAAAAGTGTCCATTCATGAGGAGAACAGACGACCCAAAACAGTTCAGGGCTGTGCATTCATGCCTGGGGTTGATCCCGCTACTTGGGCCAGCTTTGGGCCCAGATTTTCATAAGCCAACAATTGCATACAGTCCATTGGAAACCAGTCAACTAAACTATATGGAACACACGATTATACAAATATTCCAACCTCTGAATTCTTGATTACTTAAAAGTAAAGCAATTAAACTGAATCTCTGATTTGGTAACATACTTCGGGCCCAAATCTATTTCAAATTCACATGGCCGTATCACTTAGAAAATAAGCCTTGGGTCTAAAGAGCCCAATTCCGCTTTCAAGGTCGATTGTTGGAGCTGGGAACTCATGATCGAGTCCCTTTTGGGGAATACAACGGGTATTTGAGCTAGAAACCCACACTTCCGAACTTCAGAGTTCAAGAACTCATTTCCCCTGGACTAAGCATGTAAAGACCTCAAATAAGACCAATACACAATTTAACTATTTAAACAAATTAAGCTAGAAAAGAACATATTAAACTATGCCCCAGATATCAAATTATTCCTAACATGGATATGCAAATCACTACGACCAATCCTCATTAAGGCTAAATATACCCCATCCTTGCAGATTTCAAAGTCATGCAACTCAACAAACATTAGGCGTTTCTAATCGCAGTTCATGCACAACAAATACCAAAACCAAACCCAAATTAAACATGGCTAATCCATGATTTTCTTTATATTACAAACCAGATTTACAACCAATCAATGAATAAGTTTGAATATAACAAGGTAATCAGATTAACTACATGAATAGATGATTAGCAAGAAACAACATTCAGTAAATGAGATGCCCTGTATATCAACTTCAGTCAATCATATTGTATTCCCCCATTTCATATATCAAGGATGTGAGAGATACCTTTAAGTGAGAAAAGAAACAGAGCAAGGAAGGATCAGTGGATAGCAACAGTAAAAGAAAATGAAATTCAGCAGCTTAATCACAACAGACCCAACTTTCTCAGACCATTTCAAACCCAGCAAAATCAGAATTACTTCAAGCATTTAAGAAACCCAAAAAAATGGACAACTTCAAAGAAACAGTACTTTCTGGTGCTTTGTCTTCTGATTCTTCTGACTTTTCAGTGATTTCTATTTTCTTTTTCTTTTTTATAAGACCAATGTAGTTTTTCAAATTTTTTATCTCCTTCCTTTTTTTTCCTTGAGTGAGAAGGCAAAGTGCCTTTATAGGCAAGGGAAATGCTGAAACAGAATCGGAATTCTTTCAGCTTGCAGTGCATCTTTTTTAACTGAATGGGATAACTGGAAGCCTTTTATTGGCTCCAGAAACTTGTGCTAATCCAAATAAGGCCAGCTGCCCCTATTCTAGAAGTTTCCTCAACAAAATCTGATTTTCTTACTCTTAAAAGAACCTCCCAAGTTTCTATTATTCAACTAATACCCCAATAGTTTCCTAACCATTACTAACTAGACAAAATTAAATCAAACAGTTGGTTGTTTTCCAAATTCGTTCACAATAAAAAACGGACGAACATTGGTCATCTAGTACTGAAATCTCAAAACAAAGGAAAACCTAAAATCTGAAACGCAATTGGCACCAGAATACAAAATAATCAACAAAAAAACACACAAAACAGATTCATGATAAATTGGCTAAATAGTTAAGAGTCTTGATTATCTTAAGCAAATATATTAAAATTAATTTAATCAAATAAAACCCCATTTGATTCAAACAAGCATATAATACCAACTGATTTGAGCAAATAACTAACCAAACAATTCAAACAAGCATGTGATCAGAATTAAGGGAAAAATTAGAAAACAAGCAAAAGGGAACAAAACCAAAGAGGAAGAAATAAAGAAACTGATCGAACCAGAAAGCATCAATGACTGAGATAACCCAACGAATAAAGGAAGGAGATGAACTTTGCCAGTCATAATGGCTCGGTCAGGACAGCAAACCTCGACACAAATCAAAACTATCACTAAGCAATGATTCTTAACAAGAACAATGGCTTAACGCTAGCCTTGAGTCAAATCGAGCCCCCTGGAGGCAAGGAATCAAAATTAGGGTGGATTTAGGGCTTTCTTAGATCTGGTATTCAGGGAATTTGATGGGGTTTTTAGTAAGATGGTTGATAGATTAATGTATAAGGGAGGTTGGGGAGTGTAGAGGACAAGTTTGGTGGTGTGTCGCCACCGTGGAAGACTTTCGGTGGGCGGCAGCTAGGGTTCGAGTTGTGTAAGTTTGAGAGAGAAATAGGGCTGCTAGGGTTTGTTGCGTTATAGATGGGGTGTGAATGAAGGGGGTTCTCTGGGTATTGGGTGGGGGGGTATTCAGACATATAAAAGGGAATTGAAGCCTAGTTCCCGGCCGCTGGATCTTGAAGGATCAACGGATGGAATTCGCCGAAGCGAAACAGTGTCGTTTTAGGTGGGGGTTGCTGGACCGGGTTACCGGGGGTTTTGGGTTAGAATTGGGCGAGTATTAGAACGGGTATGGGGGGGGGGGGGGAAGTTCGGGCTCGGGTAAAAAATTAAAGACTTGGCCCAAATTTGACTTTACACTCTTTGTTTCTCTTCTTTTTTTAAATTTTTTCTAATTTCTTAAAAAAATAAACCTAAATTAATTTGTAATCCAAATTATTTAATCAAATTAACTACTACAAAAAATATTTACTACTATTGATTAAAACCAAATTAAAGGAAAACTACCGAAATTCAAGACTAAAATTAAAAGCAAAAGTAAACTATTTTTGTGATTTTTCCAATTCTTATAAAATAACTATTTTACTACTTAATTCAAAAAATGCAAAGTTAAATCCTAAATGCAAATGCAACATATTTTTGTATTTTTCATTAATTAAATAGAATAAACATGCATAGACAAATGCAAACAATTGATAGAAAATGCCACGAAAATCCACAAAATTGCAAACAACGGAAAATATTATTTTGTTTTGAATTTGTGGGAGTTATTCATATAGGGCAAAAATCACATGCTCACAACTACCCCTCTTTGCTCGGAAACACGAAGAGTTTTCGTGCAAAGATAAAGTGAGCGGATACGAGCAATTTTTGCCCGTTTGAATACTTCGTAGAAAACATTTTTGAAAGATTTGAGCACACCCTACTTCCGAGGTTGCCTACATATCCTTGGCTATAAAGGAATCAGGTCAGTATAGTTCAGAAAGTTTTGGTAGCTAGGACTAATATGAAGCTGTGATTTCACTGTTGATGATGTTGCTGCTACTGCTTACTGAAACCCTTATTACACCATGACAAAATAAAAGAAGCTAGACTAAACTATGATCTATGAATTACAAGAATCCTATCTATATCTTCAAACTTGATCTTGCGGCTCTTGTTGCCATGTTGACTTTTATTCCCCAGGTGAAATTCCTTTGCTGTCGACTTGAATTATAATGTGAGATGTTTTCCTTTTTCTCCAGGTGGGCGCATAATTATCGACACTTAAATTGTTGCCCTTCCTTACAACTGCTGTTGTTCTCCCTTGCTCTCTAGGTGGTCGCCTGATTACCAAAACCTTAGTTGTACTCCCTTTCTCTCCAGGTGGGCGCCTGATTGCCAAAACTTGAACTGTATTCCCGTGCTCTCCAGGTGGACGCCTGATTGCTGAACTTGAACTGTATTCCCGTGCTCTTCAGGTAGGCGCCTAATTGCCAAAACTTTAACTATATTCCTGTGCTCTCCTGGTGGGCGCCTGATTGCCAAAACTTGAACTGTACTCCCTTGCTCTCCAGGTGGGCGCCTGATTCCCAAAACTTGAAATGTATTCCCGTGTTCTCCAGGTGGGTGCCTGATTGCCAAAACACTAACTGTATTCCGGTGCTCTCCAGGTGGGCGCCTGATTGCTGAAACCTGAACTATATTCCCGTGCTCTGCAGGTTGTCACCTGACTACCAAAACCTTAGCTTTACTCCCTTGCTCTCCAGGTGGGCGCCTGATTGCCATTACTTGAACTGTATTCCCATGCTCTCCAGGTGGGCGCCTGATTGCCAAAACTTTAACTGTATTCCCGTGCTCTCCAAGTGGCCATCTGATCACCAAAACCTGAACTGCACTCTTTTGCTCTCCAGGTGGGAGCCTGATTGCCAAACTTTAACTGTATTCCCGTGCTCTCTAGGTGGGCACCTGATTGCCGAAACCTGGACTATATTCCCGTGCTCTCCATGTGGGCACCTGATTACTGAAACCTGAACTATATTCTCGTGCTCTCCAGGTGGGCGCCTGACTGCCAAACTTGAACTATATTCTCGCGCTCTCCAGGTAGGCGCCTGATTGCTGAACTTGAACTGTAGTCCCGTGCTCTCTAGGTGGGCGCTTGATTGCTGATCTTGAACTATATTCCCGTTTTCTCCAGGTGGGTTCCTGATTTCAACAAAATAGACAAAACAAAGAAAATTTTCTGCCCCAATTTGGTAGCTGGGCGCATCTGTGAGTGTTAATTAAATCATGTTACCAGATATTACTAAGAATTTGAAAGCTAGATCCCATTATCCAGGAGGGTCCTAACAAACCCTAGTTAAATGACAATTTTAAATCTAAATTATATCTTCTAAAGGTATTACTTCTGCTACATCTTGTTATCTAAGAGGGTCTTAAAACTACATCCCATTATCCATGAGGGTCCTGAAAATCAAAATCAAGTCTTATCTTAAGAGTGGAAATTTTTACAACTGAATTATACTACCCTACAACAGAACTTATGTTAAATCTTGTTATCTAATAAAAATCTTAAAGCTGGATCCCATTATTCGAGATGGCCCTAAAAACTCCTAATTGAATCCTATCTTAAACATGCAAACTTTGAAACCAACTTATATTCCTTTGGGGTACATTTATGCTAGATTTTGATACTCATGGTTGTTTTGAATTTTAAACTAGGTCCCATTTTCCAGGAAGGTCCTGAGAACTTCAAATTAAATCCCATTATACAAGTGGGTCCTGCGGGTTTATGGTCAAACCTGTCTGGTGATTGCCTTTCCTTACGAAGGGTTTCTCTGAAACAACATAAATTTTCTGTCCCAGTTTCAATCAAAGAAAAATCTTGTCAGTTTAAAATGTGGTGGTTAGTTGATGGCATTTATGCTGAAGGTCTCTCTGTTGTCGTGCTTTGTTTTGACTGGCTTCCTTGAACTGGCCAAGAACCGCTTGACTTTCTGACTATCTTAACCCACATGACCTTGGATGACTCGAATTTTCTATACCCAAACTATTTTTTACATCTCTGACCCCTTTATCTGAACCTATGCATCTCCCCTGAAATTACTAAATCATTCCGCCGATGGAACTTTTGCTAGCACTTTATACCCCACTTTACACCCTGCTATCTTTGGTATGTTCTGGCCACACTGTGCTTTGTGCAATTTTGGAAATTGGTAGTGAGATTTGAAATCCTTTCTTATTTGCTTAAACAAGACTGACATTAAAATATCTTAGAGAAATAAAACCCAAAAGAAATGAAATGCAATGATTTTGAGAGTTAAGGATAAGACACATCCAAACTGGATAACTGCTAGAAAGGAAAAAGAAAAGAGACTTATCTGGGTAGAACAACTGGTACCAATGATCATGACATGCATTTCAGATTAATCAGCTCAGTCTGTCCAACCAATCAACTTTCAGTTGCCGTACTTTACGCCCCGGAATTCCATAACCTGATTTCTTCACCAAAACTTTGACCTTGTTCGGCCTGCGGTGCCCTAAAGAGTTTTCATCAACAGTCCTCTCTCATTTGTTCATCTCTCAACTCACTTTCACCTCAAGGTGTCCATGAAAGTTTTCACCAATAAGACTCTCTTATTTTTTATTTCTCTCAGCTCTCGTCGCCTTACGGTGCCCGTGAGGGTTTTCACCAATAAGACACTCTCATTTTCATTATTTTTCCTGCTTGGATCAGAGTGTTGCCCCTGATATGAATCACCTCTACTTGCTTGACTTGGCATCTCTCGAAGACTGATCAAAAGGTCTTTCTTTGGACTGTAACATGGGCTTTTGGATAGGTGGTTAGAAAGAAAGGGTATCAAAAAGGCTCAAAACAATTCAAATGGGTTTAAAATTACAACTTTCAGAATCAGATTTCCTACAACAACCACAACTTCTTCCCCAGTTTCTTTGCTTGGGGACTTTAGATTTTTATTTTGATGGGACCGAACTGTGAGGTTGCCTCGTATCCTTAAAAGGAAACAGGTCGAACGTAGTTCATGACATAGAAATTGCTTTGTTGTTATGACTTTCTCTTTTCTCTTTCTTTTCTTTCTCTTTTGCTTTCTTTTTCTCTTTTTATTGTTTTGTTGTTTTCTTTTGTTTTGTTTTTCTCTCTTTTTTCTTTTTCTTTTTTTTTCTTTTCTTCTTTTCTTTCTCTTTTTAATTCTTTTTCTTTTCTCTCTTTTCCTTTATTTATCTTTCACACCTGCATTTATGATCTTTGTTACTAATTCCAAAAGAGGGGTATGAAAGGAAGTAAATAAGGCTCAAAGGGATAACAAAGTATAAAGTGTTTAGATAGCAGAACAAAATGCCTTCGTCATTCCAATCTTCAAAACATGCCAAGTACAAACAAATACAATTTAAACAAAGGAATCATACATAATATCTTTTGACTGCATCTGAATTGATAGCCATTTCTACACATTCTCCTTCTATATCTGTTAAATACAAAGCTCCATTGGACAACACTCTTGTTACAATGAACGACCCATGCCAATTTGGGCAAACTTGCCTTTTGCCTCAGCCTGATGTGGAAGGATACGTTTCAACACTTGCTGACCCACTTCAAACTTCCATGGATGCCCCTTCTTGTTATATGCTCTTGCCATTCTCTGTTGATATAGATGACCATGACATACCGTTGCCAATCATTTTTCATCAATCAAACTCAACTACTCCAGGTGGGTTTTGACCCATTCGTCATCATCAATTTCGGCTTCAGTGACAATCCAAAGGGATGGGATTTCAATTCCCGCAGGTATCACTGCTTCAGTGCCATATACCAACGAATAAGTAGTTGCCCCTACTGAAGGGCGAACACTAGTGCGATAACCCAACAATGCAAAGGGCAGTTTTTCATGCCATTGCCTGGAACCTTCCACCATTTTTCGAAGTATCTTCTTTATGTTCTTGTTGGCTGCCTCGATTGCTCCATTCGCCTTGGGGAGGTATGGGGTAGAATTGTGATGTGTAATCTTAAACTGTTGACATACCTCTTTCATCAGATGACTATTAAGATTTGCACCATTATCTGTGATGATTACCTTCGAGATCCCGAACCAACAAATGATATTTGAGTGCACAAAATCGATTACTACTTTCTTGGTCACGGATTTGAAAGTTTTAGCTTCAACCTACTTGTTGAAATATTCAATGGCCACCAGAATGAACCTGTGCCCATTGGATGCTGCTGGTTCAATCGGTCTAATGACATCCATACCCCAAGCAACAAAGGGCCATGGTGAAGACATTGTATGTAATTCAGATGGCGGAGAATGAATCAGATCTCCGTGTACTTGGCAAAGGTGACATTTGCGCACAAAACTGATATAATCTCGCTCCATGGTGAGCCAATAATAACCTGCTCGAAGAATCTTCTTTGCCAGAATGTACCTACTCATATGCGGCCCACAGACTCCAGAATGTACTTCGGTCATGATAGTTGTGGCCTGTCTAGAATCTATGCATCTCAACAATCCATGATCCGAAGTCCTTTTGTACAAAACCCTCCACTGAAGAAAAATCCGCTTGCCAACCACCAAATTGTTCTCTTTTGATCACCTGTGCCTTGTACTAGATACACCCCCATCCTGATATATTCCTTGATATCATGAAACCAAGGCTCACCATCAAGTTCTTCTTCCACCACATTACAATAAGCATGTTGATCATGGATCTGAATATGTAAAAGGTCCATATAAGCCTTATCTGGATGATGTAACATTGATGCCAAGGTAGCCAAAACATCTGCAACCTCGTTATGGATCCTTGGAATATGCTAGAACTCTACTGATCAAAATCGTTGACAAAGATCAGGTAATCATTGCCGGTACGATATGAGTTTTAAATCTCGTGTTTCCCACTCCCCTTGGATCTGGTGTACCACGAGTTCCGAGTCTCCCAAGACCAAGACTTCCTGGACACCCATGTCTGCAGCTAACCTCAAACCCAAAATGCAACCCTCGTACTCAGCCATATTATTAGTGCAATAGAAAAGAAGCTGAGCCGTAACAGGGGAGTGATGACCTATTTCAGAAATAAGTACAACCCCTATCCTAACACCTTTCATATTAGCAGCTCCATCAAAGAAAAGTTTCCAATTTGGCTCTCCAACTGGTTCCAACTCATCAATGTGAATTACTTCTTCATCATGGAAGTAAGTCTTCAAAGGCTCATATTCTTTATCCACAGTATTCTCAGCCAAATGGTCGGCCAATGCCTGGGCTTTCATCGCAGTCCGGTCACATAGATGATGTCAAATTCTGTTAGCAAGATCTACCACTTTGTGATCCTCCCTATAGGCATAGGCTTTTGAAAGATATACTTTAATGGATCCAAACGAGAGATGAGGTAAGTAGTGTAAGATGACAAATAATGCTTCAACTTCTATGCTACCCAAGTTAGGGCGCAACATGTCCTTTCCAGGTGAGTGTACTTAACCTCATAAGATGTGAACTTCTTGCTGAGATAATAGATGGCCTGCTGCTTCCTACCAGTGATGTCATGTTGACCCAAGACACAACCAAATGAATTGTCCAGGACCGTCACATACAGAATCAAAGGTCACTCCAATTCTGGTGGCACCAACACAGGTGGGTTTGACAAGTACCCTTTTATCTTATAAAATGCTTCTTGACACTCATCTGTCCACTTGACCACATCATCCTTCTTCAGCAGTTTGAAGATAGGTTCACAAGTTGTCGTAAGCTGAGCAATAAACCTGCTGATGTAGTTCAACCTCCCTAATAAACTCATCACCTCAGTCTTGTTCCTTGGGGGTGGCAATTCGTGGATAGCTTTGATCTTTGATGGGTCCAATTCAATACCTTGACGACTGACTATGAATCCCAACAGTTTTCCAGACGGAAGAAGCCGTGACTGGAAAGGCAAAGAAGCCGTGACTGGAAATCAATTGGAAGTGGCAAGACAAAAGAAATTCGGGAAGTTGAAGTGTAGGAAATTCAATGAGAACTCACAAATCTAGGAATGTTGGTTATTTTATGTAGTTGCAAATCTGGAAACTCACATAACCCTTTTGTTTTGATGTTTTCGTTGGTACAGTAATATTATAGCAGTGTTGTTTGGTTTAGTAGTTATTTTGTAAACATGTTTTGATGGCTGGACAGTGTTGTTTTGTAGCATCAGTAAACTAAAATTTTGATGCAGTGTTGTTTGGTTTAGCAGCAGTAAATTAATATTACATCATTGCTGTTTGTTTTGATATTTTGCTGGATAATGTTGTGTGAGTTTAGTTGCACAGTAGTGCTATTTTGTTGCAACTGTTTTGGTAGTGTTTGTTTTGTTGGTAGCAATGCTGGTAGTTTGTTGGGCAGTAGCAGTGCTGATAATTTGCTGGGCAGTGCTATTGATATTTGGCCAGTCTACTGCATATGGTTGATGTGTATATGTTGAGTCTCCAATTAAAGAGTTAGCATCAATTAACTACAATTGTATGCTTGTATGCTGAAATTCTGTGGTCTGTTCTACTACAATGCAAATTGCCAAGTATAAATGGTTCGAATATCTGCAGCTATTTCTTGGAGCAGGATGTGTAGTCTGTAAATACACTTGTACAGTTTACAACAATTGGTTTTTGCAAATCTGGATAGTTTGGATAGTGTTATTTTGTAAATCTGGATAGTATTACAAGCATTCAGCAGTAAACAACAATAATTGCACCTTCTCTTTTATATGAGTCAGGACATGACACAAAGAAACAACAACCACCAAAAGATGATTTCATCTCATTTTGAATTCCTTCCCGTGTATTTGACTTAATACTGGAATGTCAGTGCTTTGAGACATATCTACCAACTATTTGCTCATGATTGAACCTTCATAAATGTTAGTGCTTTGAGACATATCGGTAGTGACTCCATTTCAATTGTTCTAAGTGATGCCTACATGTCTGTGAACTTCCATTTGACAATTAAGATAGTTTGGAGAATATATACTCATAGTCCTTTTAACTTATAAGGAGCTCATGATCTGGCAAAGAAAAATAGAAGTGGTACTCACAATCCTTTTAACAACAAGAAGAACAGAACTAGAATAACTTCATCACACATAGATTAAACATACATAGATTAACTTCATCATAGTACAACCTACTAAACATGCATAGTTTAACTTCATCACCCCTATAACTAAACCAAAATACTATAACAATGCATTAAAATAACATACATTCACTTCATCATCCCTACGATAACCAAAGCAAATAATAAAGCCCATGAAACCAAAATGATATTTCTCATCTTCTTCACTTTGACCTCTAACTTACTAGCTTTTCCAGCTTCCACAAGTTGAAATTGCTCCATTTCGTCAAGTTTCATCTTCAAAGTGTGCCTTTCAACCGTCATAACATCTTCTATTTTATCAAACAAGTTCTTAGAGCCCCTTTGAACCATCGTAGCATGTTCCATGAGGTAAACTTTATTCGTCAAATTGTTCCTCTCAACCTTAGAAGCATCAAGTTTAGTTTTTAAATCTTTGATCACCATAACCGCTCGACGAGGGAGCTCTTCATCATTCCATTCAAAATACCCGCAAGAACTAACCTACACCATCATTAGGATTTACAGCAGTTCTAATTTTGTTCATAAACAATAAAAATCAAGAACAACCTAACTCGACAAAAGAATATGAATCCCATAAATCGACCAAAAATAAAATAAATTCAAAACTAACCTTGGATCTTGGACATTTGTAGAACCTTCTCCCAACATTGGCATCTGACCAAGCTATCAAATATAGCACAGTAAATCCGCAATGACACCTTCTTTCATATTGAATTTCATGTGCATTCACAGATAAATTAGACATTGAGCAGAAATGTGGAAATTTGAGCAGAAATTGGAGCATAAATGTGGAAATTTGAGCAAAAATTGGAGCATAAATGTGGAAATTTGAGCAAAAATTGGAGCAGAAATGTGGAAATTTGATCTTCAATTTGAGTTGTTAAACCTTGCTCTATCGTATCATCCCCTCACCTATCAAATCGCCATGGAAGAATGGGCATGGAAGAACTTAGCTTTTTGTTTGGAAATGGGTTTGGACCTTCTGCCTTCCCGTTTTTGTTTGGAATCTGCTTATTTGGATTCAGAGCCTTATGTTGAACAACTTATGTGGATGCCATGTCATGGATTATGTGGATTCCATGTAGGATACAAAATGCTGATGGAAGGAGCCATTAGGTTGAAGGGCATTAGTGACCCATTATGCTAACAGGGAGGATCTTTTTGGCCCAGTTTACTAACGGAGGACATAAGTGAGCTATATACCATAGTTTAAGGATATTTTTGGACCTTTTACGTTGTTAGTTCAATAGAAACGAAGCTGAGCCGTAACAGGGTAGTGATGACCTATTTCAGAAATAAGTACAACCCCTATCCCAACACCGTTCATGTTAGCAGCTCCATCAAAGAAAAGTTTCGAACTTGGCTCGCCAACTGGTTCCAACTCATCAATTTGAATTACCTCTTCATCAGGGAAGTAAGTCTTCAAAGGCTCATATTCTTCATCCACATGATTCTCAGCCAAATGGTCGGTCAATGCCTGGGCTTTCATCGCAGTCTAGTCACATAGACGATGTCAAATTCTGTTAGCAAGATCTGCCACTTTGTGAGCCTCCCTATAGGCATAGGATTTTGAAAGATATACTTTAGCAGATCTAAACGAGAGATGAGGTAAGTAGTGTAAGATGACAAATAGTGCTTCAACTTTTGTGCTACCCAAGTTAGGGCGCAACATGTCCTTTCCAGGTGAGTGTACTTAACCTCATAAGATGTGAACTTTTTGCTGAGATAATAGATGGCCTGCTACTTCCTACCAGTGATGTCATGCTGACCCAATACACAACCAAATGAATTGTCCAGGACCGTCACATACAGAATCAAAGGTCTCCCCGGTTCTGGTGGCACCCAACACAGGTGGGTTTGACAAGTACCCCTTTATCTTATCAAATGCTTCTTGACACTCATCTGTCCACTTGACGCAACATCCTTCTTCAGCAGTTTGAAGATAGGCTCACAAGTTGTCGTAAGCTGAGCAATAAACCTACTGATGTAGTTCAAAATCCCCAATAAACTCATCACTTCAGTCTTGTTCCTTGGGGGTGGCAATTCGTGGATAGCTTTGATCTTTGATGGGTCCAATTCAATACCTTGACGACTGACTATGAATCCCAACAGTTTTCCAGATGGCACCCTGAATGCGCACTTTGTAGGGTTGAGCTTAAAATTGTACCTGAGAAGCCTTTGGAAAAACTTTCTCAAATCTCTAACATGGTCAGACTTCTTTCTAGACTTTATGATTACATCATCCACATAAACCTCGATCTCTTAGTATCATGTCGTGGAATATGGTTGTCATTGCCCTCATGTAAGTTGCCCCAACATTTTTCAAACCAAAAGGCATAACCCGATAGCAATACGTTCCCCATGGCGTGATGAATGCCATCTTTTCCGCATCTTCCTCATCCATCAGAATCTGATGATAGCCCGCATAGCTATCCACAAAAGGCCCAATATCATGTTTGGCGCAATTAGCAATCAAAATGTGGATGTTTTGCCATGGGAAGTTGTCCTTTGGGCTTGCCTTGTTGAGATCTCGATAATCAACACACACCCTGGTCTTACCATCCTTCTTTGGTACAGGCACGACATTGTCTAACCAAGAGGGATACCGCGTGAATCGAATGACCTTTGCCTCAAACTGCTTTGTCACATCTTCTTTAATCTTTACACTCATGTCTGTTTTAAACTTCTTCAACTTTTTCTTGGCAGGAGGGAATGCCGGGTCAGTGGGAAATTTATGAACCACCAAGTCAGTGCTTAGACCCGGCATGTCGTCGTATCACCATGCAAAAATATCTTTGTACTCAAACAATGCTTTATTAATCTCTTCCCTGAGTTAAGGTTCAAGATGGACACTTATCTTAGTTTCTCTAATATTATCTGGGTCCCCTAAATTGATTGCTTCTGTATCACTCAGGTTAGGCTTGGGTTTTTCTTCAAAATGGCTTAATTCTTTACTAATCTCTTCAAAGGCCTCATTCTCATCATATTCCGATTCATCATCACACTCTATTTCATGAATTACTATTTTAGAATTAGATTGGCTTTTAAGACTGGGCCGAAGATTCCTCATGCATGTCATGTCATTGAAACCAACATAAAAAGAACTGTACAAGGAAGAAAATAAAACAAAAAATAAAACTATTAGGAAAGAAGAAAAAGGGAAATTGCATTTCATTAAAATTAAAAGATAACAAAGTTTATACACCCAAACGGACAGAACAAAGAATCTGAATTACAACCCTGGAATAATCCAGATAAACTGAAAGAAAATCAAAGCAAACTACCAAAACTCCTTCCTGGTGGGGAGAGGAGTAGCTTCCCAATTGTTAATCTTTGCACTGGGGCCAACAAATTGCACATCCGCCTTGCTAGAACCCTCTCCAGCTTCCACCATGTTCACATCATCGAATAACTTCTCGAACCTTTCAATCAACTCTTTATCAAGACCAACCACAGAACTGGAAACTATTGTTACTGGGCGTTTCTTGGTGCCAGGCCTGACAAATGATCTGGAGAGACGCGAGATGGGCTTTGGGCATTTCTGGAATTTTCTCTACCGACACCGTGTCAATAACCTGGTAGACCCAAGTACCCTTATCATCTTCAACCTCAATGAACGGAACAATGGCATCACCGGGAGCACACAAATTATCCTCGCCGTGCACAACGATTTCATGTCTATCCCATTCAAACTTTACCATCTAATGTAGTGTAGACGGGACTGCTTTGGCAGCATGAATCCAGAGTCAACCCAATAGCATATTGTAAGAAACAACCACATCTAGCACCTGGAATTCCATGGTAAATTCAACTGGTCCGATTGTCAGCTCGAGCACTATGTCACCGACTGAATCTTTCCCTCCACCGTCGAATCCTTGAACGCAGATACTGTTCTTGTGAATTCTTTCATCATCCACTTTCAACTTTTTTAAAGTAGAGAGAGGGAAAATGTTCGCACTAGAACCATTGTCAACCAGTACCCGAGTAACCACGGAATCTTCGCATTTCACCATAAGATAGAGGGCTCTATTGTGCTCAGTACCCTCCACGGGCAACTCGTCATCAGAAAAAGTGACTCTGTTAACATCAAAAATCTTGTTGGCCATCTTTTCCAAGTGGTTTACTGAGATTTTGTCAGACACGTGGGCCTCATTCAGGATTTTCATCAAGGCCCGATGGTGCTCGTCTTAATGGATTAACAATGACAATATTGAAATCTGAGCAGGAGTCTTCCTCAACTGCTTCACAATGGAATAGTCTTGCACTTTCATCTTTTTCAAAAACTTTTCTGCCTCTTCTTCGGTCATAACTTTCTTCACTAGCACTGGGTTATCTTTGGAAGTTTTAGCTTTTCTTAGCTCCTCATGGGCAAAGCATCTCCCTGACTGAGTCAATCCGTGAGTCTCATAGACTTCTTCTTTAACTTCTTTGCCTTTGTAAGTCACTATCACCCGTTCATAATTCCAAGGGACAGCCTTGTTGTTGACTATCAAAAGCTGGGTTACAGGTTTGATGATGATAGTATCTGTGCGAGCACCCTTCACAATCAAGACAGGCTTGTTCGCCACCCCTGGCACCACTACTTTTGCTTTTTCTTGTTTCACTACAACATCACTTGAGGAACCCTTCTTGACTACCACATATGGTTCACTATTTGCCCCATTCAACTTGATCCCTGACTTCTCACTTGTTGACGCTTCAACCGGCCTGGGTTCACTGGACCAAATCATCATGACGGTCTGTGAAGGCTTCTTAGGCTCCCCTCCCTTATGCACTATCTCGATCATATGTGTCTCATGATGGGTCGACAATGGGTTCTGGTTGATATTGGGCGCTTGGACTTCAATCCGATTGGTATCAATAAGCTCTTGAATAGCTGTTTTCAATTACTAGCATTTCTTCGTATCGTTCCCCAGAGCACCAAAACAATATTCGTAATTTACAAAATGATCAAGATTTCTCGGGGGAGGGTTCGGCAATTTTGGCTCGATCGATCTCAGCATATCCAATTGTCTCAACCTATGGAACAAACTAGTATAGGACTCTCCCAATGGTCTGAAGGTTTTCTTCTTCTGCAACCTCTCATTCTTAAATGCTTGATTGGGCCGAAAACATGATCCAGGAGGGTTTCGATAGGCTCTTGGGGGAGGATAGGCATTTTGTGGAGCTGGGTATGTATTTTGTGGGACCAGTGCACGCCATTGTGCGTGCGCAGGAGGTTGGTTGTATGTTTGGGCATGGTGGACAGAAAAATCGAGGTCTGGTGGTGGGTAGCAGTGTTGGGATGGATTATATGGGTAGGTTTGGTGGTGGGGACGAGGCTGATGATAGTGGTGAGGTAAACCCCTAGGCCCGAACCAAGTTCTTGACTCAACTGTTGTGACATCCTCTTTCTTCTTCTTTCCAATTGCTCCCTCAGTACCGTTTTGAATGGCCTAGGTGGTTGCCTTAATAGCTGAGTAGCTCATGATTTTGTTGGACTTGAGCCCTTCTTCTACCATGTCCCCCATTTTCAACACTTCGTTGAAGGAGTTGCCTACAGCCGATACCAGATGATCGAAATAAGTAGGCTCTAAGGCCTGCAAGAAATAATCCAGCATATCACTTTCTTTCATCGGAGGGTCAACCCTCGCTGCTTGCTCTCTCCAACGAAAACCATACTCCCTGAAACTCTCATTATGCTTTTTCTCAAGTTTTGTCAAAGATAGATGATCCAGAATAATCTCGAGATTGTACTGGAAGTGACAAGAAAATGCCTGGGCTAGATCATCCCATGTGTCCATCTTCCATGATGCTGCCGGGTGTACCACTCCAACGCTGAACCACTCAGACTTTGACTGAAATATGCCATTAGCAACTCGTCTTTCCCGCCAGCTCCCCTCATTTTGCTACAGAAACCTCTCAAGTGCGCCACTGGATCACCGTGCCCATCATACAAATCAAACTTGTGCATCTTAAACCCTTCCGGTAATTGAACATCTGGAAATAGACATAGATCTTTGTAAGTCATGCTTACCTAACCTCCCAACCTCCGCATGTCTCTAAATGACTGTTCCAAGCTTTTAACTTTCCTGAACATCTCCTCCTGTTCGTGATTTTTAGATGGTTTCTCAGTTTCCACAGGGAGATCAAAATGAGAGATGTAGGAATAGGGTTCTGGAGCTTTGAAAGTGGGCTCCGGGGGTAATATTGGTTATCATGGGCTTGGAATAAGGGCTCGCTGGAGGATCTGTGGAGTGTAGCAGGTGGGGGTGCCACGAAGACAGGAGTAGCTGGTGGAGGAGGGTATGGAACTAGTTTGGGTGGTAGAGCTGGTGGTGTTTGGGAGGTGGTGCTCTGGTAATGGTGGTAAATGGGAAAGCTCGGGGATGAATCGGTAGCAGGAGGTTCCTGAGACTGAGCCGATGGCGGGATGAAGGCAGGGTTGGTGGGGTAAGATGGTGGTGGTTGCCGTTTTGCCCATGCCTGGTACATTTCGGCCATCTGTTGTTTCAGTTTATACATCTCTTCTTTAATAAAATTAACCTCCGACTCTTCTACCTCTCTTGAAGGATCGATAACACTCGCATCAAGTTCTTGATTAGCCATGATCGTCTTGTTTTTGAACCGGGTGTTGTATGGGTGAGTTGCCAGAATGCCACACAAACTAACCACCTGCCTGCTATTTGACGACAACAACAATCTTTTTAGCGATCAAGGTCTAACAAATAGGCGACTGCACATTTGGGGGATGAATGCACCTAAGCAGTTAACCGTTTCTATTATGCATTTGATCGGTTGCTTACGTCATCCCGGCTTTCCCTTATTTCTTTTTGCAACCTCTCTTTTTCTCTTCTTTTTTTCTTTTTCATTCTTGCCTTTCTTTGCTTAATTTCCCTTTGTTTTTTATTCTCTCATTTCTCTTTCTTATTTTTCCATTGTTTCCTTCCCACGGTTTCTTATTTTTTCTCTCTTTCTTTTTCTTTTTTCTTTGTTTTCCTCTTTTTTTTCTTTTTCTCTTCTTTTCTCTTTTTTCTTTCTTTCTTTTGGTTATGGTCAAATCCTATGGAGATCACATACGTATCATGACCCCACATGAATCAGACCGAGCGTAGTTCTGGGGGATAAATGTAAAATAAATAACAAAACATTTTAGGATTTTCAAATTTTTCGTAAAGATAAAATGTTTTGATTACAACAACTCATACTACCAAATTTTAAACATAAAACCAATAGACTCGAAAAGGAAACTAACAGACTCTAACAGAAAAACACAGACTCAAAAATAAACTAACAGACTGCAATAGAAAGAAAAACATAGGCTCGAAAACAAACTACCAGACTCCAACAGAAAGAAAAACATGACGCGAGAAAAAATCACGAATACATCAATGCCTCAAATGCTACTGGGGCCTACGGGACATCATTCGATCTCGCCACGGGCCTACGTGCCAAATCCCTTTGGAGATGATAGAGATCTTCCATTATCTGGCGGACAAAGGTCATCACAGTGGCAAAGAACATGGGTCTAGCCATGTCCTCGCATTTACTGCATTTTATTGTGATGTAGTCAGCAATCCTTCTGACCCTTTCTCTTATGATGCCCTTTTCTTGCAACAAACGCCCAATCTGTTGGGCCCTAACTTGCAAAGTTTGTTCAGCTACATGATTCTGTTCTTGAAGTTGTTGAAAGTCTTTTTCCAACTATGCCATTGCTGCATAACAGTGTTCTCTTTCTACTTTGAAGTCTTTTGTCTGTTTGATCATTTTGTTCTCAAGGGCGGTGATCTTTTTCTTTAACCCCACAACCTCATTGTTATATTTCTCTTTTAACTGTTTAACCAATCGTGCCCGCTCCTCTGCGTTCTTAGTCAAATTTGTTTGGGCCCTGGCTTGCTCACCCTCTGCTTTGTTCAGATCAAAACATAGTCACTCACCTTTTGCCTAAGGTTATCTATAAGATTTCCATCTTTCGCGCTTCTGGCAGGGTTTTCGGCTACTATTTTCATTTCTCGAATCTGGGCTCGAAGAGCATCATTTTCTTTGGATAACTTTCTCTTCTCGCACTCATCTGCGGCATCCAGCAAACCATTCTCAAACTAAAGATCCCTAACTTGCTTTTCTAGCTTTCCTATTGTGGCCCTGTACTCATTCTCCTTGGCCAACCAGTCCCATTGCATCTGTGCTCCATCGGTGAATTGTTGGACATGCTGTCTCTTTGCGGGCCATTTGGGCTCTTGATAGACTCGAGATCTTTTACCGTACCAAGCGGTGTAACTAGGCTCCAACTCGCCTCTGCTTTTCTGCTGGGAAAACGGCTTTTGGTTCCAACTCAATAACTTGCGACTGAAGTTCTCATCATGTGGGATGGTCTAGTATCGGCCTAACTGACGTGAACTTGGTGCAGAGCATAAGGCTGGATACTCCGAAGACCCATCAACAGTAGAAAACACACCTCGGCCGACATATAAATTACTTCATTGACCAAGAGCTACCCTAATGTCCATTCGATCTTGTTTGCAATCAATGATCTCAAGTGGGCATACCATGCTTCTGTACCATTTGGGAAATCATAACCCTCTGCCCGTTTTTCATGTTTTTCAATGCATTCGAGGCCAATCATACCACTATTCAAATATCCGGGACAGTGGCAAAGGTGTTCCTCCATCCATAGTTGTAACAACATATTGCACCCTTCGAAAAACTTTCCCCCTTCTCGACAGAGGGTCAGAGCTCGGTAAATTTCTGCCAAGATCAGCAGCACAATGGTCCCATTTACCTTTTTCATCATAAAATTAGCTATCCCTACGAGCCCCAACTCTATGTTCCCATCTTTTCTGGGGCAAATCAAAATACCTAGGAACGCCACTATAAAAGCTAATCCTCTTCGAGCTTCCCACTTGTCTTTGTTTCCCGTGTGAGTAAGACCGGTATCTGGCATCTTGAAGCCATGGGGATTCCCCTAACGTCGGTACAGAAAGTAGAACGTACAGAATCCTTTGGCCAAATTTCCATCTTGGATTTCCCGACTGATGCTTAACAGGTCCAGAAATTTATGAGGGTTACTGTTCAAGGTGCCACCGGGTATTGATTTCTAAGATTCCTATCGAAACCGGCGTAACCTACTATCTCTTCAAGTGTAGGAGTTAGCTCAAAATCAGCAAAGTGGAATACATTATGTGTTGGGTCCCAGAAGGGTATTAAGGCCTCAATTACATCCCTTCTCGGCTTAACCTTCAAGAGCCCAACAAGACCGCACAATGCCTTTGTCACAATTTTTCTCCTATCTTCCCCCAAATCATGCTACCACATATGCAGCTCCAACGGGATTTCCTCTCGGACCGAGAAAGGTTCATTTTGAGTTGCACTCATCCTGTACATTTGTTAGGGTGATTTAGGAGAAAAATTAAGACTAATTTGACTCAAGAAAAGGTTATCACTATTTTTCAAAATTTTCATAGAAATATCCGGCTTTGCCAATACGGCCTTTCAGCACTTCGAGGAAGAAGATTTTAAGGTTGTGTTCGCTAACCAGCCAAAACCTTGAAAAATGACCAAAAGTGGCTGTTCCTGCAAAAATAACCTTTTGGCGCCCTTTTGGGAACATTCGGCTATTTTAGACAAGAATGGCATCGCCCTGCTTATTTACAATAAAATAAAAATTTTGTTTCTTTTTGGGCTATTTTCGCAAAAGGAAGTTGGACCCGATTGGGGTTGCCTACGTATCCCACATCCAGTGAGAATCAAACTGGCATAATTCGGGCATATTTGACGAAGATAAAAACCAACTTTTTTTTAAAAGCAAGAACAACAGAAATTTTTTGCCGAAATTTTGACAGAGTTTCATGATATTTTGGACACTAATTTTTCAAAACGAGTAATTATCTCTCTTAGCCCTTACATTGATTTTTCTTTTCCAACTCTCCTCTAATCATTCATAAGTCGGTCAACATGCCAATCCGAAATAAATAAATGCATAAGTAGCAAGTAGGATGCTCTAGGATGGTCTTTTCATTTCGGGTACACCTGACCTAGAGAGATCTTACCCCTCTGTTAAGTCTCCAAGGTCAAATGCACGCGATGCAAACATACGTTCCTACTAGGGTTACGGCATGAGGCTTTGTTATACTAGGTTTAAAACCTGGGTTTATTATTCTAGACATAGCTTACCCAAGCGGACAACTCGAGCTGGGGGGGGGAGGGGGCAGCGTACCGAAAATACAGAAGCTTCACCGGCTTTGCAACTTGTCCGAATCTCGTTCTAAAATTGGAATGACTCTAACAGAAAAGAAGTCACACGAAGTGCACACTTCCTAGATGATTTAGAAGACTCAGAGAGAGGAGGGATTCGTAGCAATTTATATACAGTTCACAAAATATCAAAGCGGTAAAAGCAACATTTAGCACATTAGGCCCAAGCATGTAAATAAAACCAGATAATAAATAAATCCAAATATAACAATTATTATAAACTCGAATTCTTGAACCCTAAACCAGAAGTTCTGGATTCTTGTCCCCAGTAGAGTCGCCAGAGTTGTCACACCTCCTTATTACCTACACCACCGAGAAGGGAGTATATAGGAGTTTTTTCCAATTTAATTGACAATCGAAATGTGATTATTTTATTTAAAATTCAGAGTCGCCACTTGGGATAATTATGGTGTCCCAAGTCATCGGTTTTTAATCCCAAATCGAGGAAAGATTGACTCTATTTTACAGTCCGCGAGCACAGAAATCTGGGTAAGAAATTCTGGCCAAGAAGTATAATTTTGGCCATGAAGTATTCAGTCATCGACCAGTTAAACAAGACGCCAACACAAATATCCATTCTCTCTTTGCTGCAGAATTCTGAGGCACACAAGAATGCTCTGTTAAAGGTGCTAAGTGAGGCATACGTACCAAGTAACATCATTGGCGGGGAAATGTCTAATATGGTAGGACAAGTGCTGGAAAACCACAAGATCACCTTTCATGAGGACGAGTTGCCACCTAAAGGGTTGGGGCACAACAAAGAACTACACATCACCGTGTAATGCAAAGATTATTTCATGACCAGAATCTTGATCGATGGAGGTTCCAGTCTCAACATTTGTCCGCTGGTAACACTCAAGAAGCTGGGTAAAGGACTGCATGAGATAAAAGACAGAGCAATCAATGTGAAAGCCTTCGATGGTTCTCAGAGATCCACCATTGGTGAGATTGTTCTATGCTTGCAGATGGGACAAACATGGGTTGATGTCGATTTCCAAGTGATAGATATACCAACATCATACAACTTGCTGCTAGGACAACCATGGATTCATGCAGCTGGAGCCGTAGCATCAACACTGCATCAGGTAGTAAAATTTGAATGGAATCACAAGGAAGTGATCATTCACAGCGACGGTAGCAACCCTATATATAGTTACCAGACCATTCTAGCGATCAAGGGGAGAAGGAGGTTAGGTGGAGAAACTTACCACCATATTGAACGAGTCAATGCTATCGATAAAGACAAGTGGTGGGATAACAAAATCGAGAGTATACTGAATTGGAGTGGGTACGAACCTGGCAAAGGGCTCAGCAAGAACCTCCAAGGAATTTCTAAGCCCATAAAACTCAAGAAACATGGCACCACCTTCGGTTTGGGGTATGATTACACCTGGGAAGAATTTAACAACTGGTTTCCATCATGGAGCGATACTTACTATCCACTGGAGCAACCAATACCACATCTGGAGCAGACTTTTCAAAAGGCCGACATTGTTTATGGGTTAGATAAAGAAGAAGCGCTTGCGGTGGTTAAGAACTTGTTTATGGAAGACAATAATATGGACTGTTGTGTTGTTCTCAAGGAGAAGGGGGAGGAAGGCCCTTCCATACAGGCTGTGAGTAGAGGGGCATGCCTCAATAACTGGACCATTAGGACAACCAGAGCCCGATGAGCCTCGGGCATTACTATTACCTATATTGATGAATCAATGACTGTAACATGCAATAAGACAACACAAAAAACGGATATTGATTCAGAGGAGGATGACATACATGATTAGATTGTCAAAGAAGTTGAGGACTTTGAAAACTGACCTAAGTCCAACCTAGATGAGACCGAAATTGTCAACTTGGGAGATGCAGAGAACGTCAAGGAAATATGAATCAGCGTTCACCTATCGCCATCGGAAAAGGAAGAATACACAGAATTTCTAAAATAATATGAGGACATATTCGCCTGGTCGTACAATGACATGACTGGTCTGAGTACGTCTATTGTGGCTCACAAACTGCCAACTGATCCAACATGTCCACCGGTAAAGCAAACCTTAGAAAGTTCAAACCTGATATGAGTCTAAATCAAGGAGGATATCAACAAGCAGATCAAAACTAAGGTTCTCAGGATAGTAGAATACCCTACATGGTTAGCCGACAGTGTGTCAGTGCCAAAGAAGGATGGGAAGGTCAGAGTCTATGTCGACTACCGGGATCTCAACCAGGTCAGTCTGAAGGACGACTTCCCTTCGCCAAATGTACACATCCTAATCGACTATTGTGCCAAGCATGAGCTATAGTCATTCGTATATTGCTTCTCTAACTATCATCAGATCTGGATGGATGAGGAAGATGCTGAGAAAACGGCTTTCATCACACCGTGGGGAATGTACTGTTACAAGATGATGTCATTCAGCTTGAAGAATGTAGGGGCACCTACATGAGGGCCATGACTACCATTTTCCATGATATGATACACAAGGATATAGAGGTATATGTGGACGATGTTATTATCAAGTCCAAGAAGGCCACTGACCACATGGAAGATCTGAAGAAGTTATTTAATAGACTGAAGAGGTACAACCCGAAACTAAACACCGCAAAATGCGCATTTGGGGTTCCTGCTGGGAAATTGCTTGGGTTTATTGTGAGTCGCCGAGGAATAGAATGGGATCCATCAAAAGTCAAGGCCATTCAAGAACTACCACTGCCAAAGAACAAGAAGGATGTGATGAGTTTCTTGGGGAGGCTTAACTATATCAGTCGATTCATAGCATAGTCAACAGTTATCTGTGAGCCAATCTTTAAGATGTTGAAGATGGACGCTGCTACCAAATGGACTGATGACTGACAAAAGGCCTTCGACAGAATCAAGGAGTATCTATCAACACCACCAGTCTTAGTCCCGCCCGAGCCAGGTAGACCCTTAATACTCTACCTTGTAGTGTTGGATAGAGCTTTTGGTTGCATCCTAGGGTAGCATGATGAAACAGGGAGGAAGGAGCAAGCCATTTATTACCTCAGTAAGAGGTTCACCCCGTACGAGGCCCGGTATTCTTTATTGGAACGCACCTGTTGTGCTTTGACTTGGGTAGCTCAGAAGCTGATACATTACTTCTGCGCCTATAGTACATATCTCATATCATGGATGGATCATTTGAAGTATATCTTTCAGAAGTCCACGCCCACCGGCAAGCTGGCCAAGTGAAAAATCATGTTGAGTGAGTTTGACATTGTCTACGTAACTCAGAAAGAGATCCAAGGACAGGCACTAGCAGACCACCTTGCTGAAAATCCCGTGGATGGAGAATACGAACACCTAAAAACATACTTTCTGATAATAAGGTATCATTCATAGGAGAAGACATTGCAGAACCCTATGACGGTTGGAGAATGTTTTTCAATGGAGCAGCAAATTTCAAAGGAGTTGGCATAGGAGCAGTCCTAGTATAAGAAACCGGTTAGCATTATCCGGTGTCCGCCAAACTCAGGTTCCCGTGCACCAACATTATGGCCGAGTATGAAGCCTGCATCTTAAGACTCAAAATAGCCATTGACGTGAATGTTCAAGAGCTGCTAGTAATTGGAGATTCAGACTTACTTATACATCATGTACGAGAAGAATGGGCAACCAATAACTCCTAGATACTCCCGTATCTGCATCATGTACAAGAATTGAGAAAAATGTTCATGAGGACGGAGTTCCAAAATGTTCCCAAAGATCAGAATGAGTTCGCCGATGCATTTGCTACCATGTCATCTATGATATAGCATCCAGACAAGAATTTCATTGATCTCATTCCAGTAAAGATACATGATTAGCCAACTTACTATGCCCATGTTGAAGAGGAAGCAGACGGAAAGCCTTGGTTTCATGATATTAAGGAATATTTGGCAAAAGGAGAGTACCTGGAACTTGCTAATCCTACTCAGAAATGCACACTTCGGAGATTGTCCAACAACTTCTTTCACAACGGAGGAATCCTGTATAGGAGGACTCCCGATTTAGGTCTATTAAGATGTGTTAACACGAAGGAAGCATCCAGGCTACTAGAGGAAATTCATGCTGGGACCTGCTGTCCAAATATGGACGATTTTGTCTTAGCAAAAAAGATACTCCGGGTTGGTTACTTTTGGATGACTATGGAAACGGACTACATCCCATATGTCCGAAAATGCCACCGTTGTCAGATACATACAGACATGATAAAGGTACCTCTAAGTGAGCTCAACACAGTAAGCTCACCGTGGTCGTTCGCCGCCTGAGGGATGGATGTTATTGGACCAATCGAGCCTGCTGCTTCCAACAGACACAGGTTTATCCTAGTAGCCATCAACTATTTCACCAAATGGGTCGAAGCAGCATCTTACAATGTAATAACTAAGAAAGTCGTGGCAGACTTTGTTTGCGACCATATTGTTTGCCGATTCGGGATTCCATAGTCAATCATTACTGATAATGGCTCCAATCTCAACGACGACTTGATGAAAGCTATGTGCGAAACTTTCAAGATCAAACACAAGAATTCCACAGCCTACAGACCTCAGATGAATGGAGCTGTAGAAGCCGCCAACAAGAATATCAAGAAGATATTGAGGAAGATGATAGAGAAGCACAGACAGTGGCACGAGAAGTTATCATTTGCTCTACTGGGGTATCGTACCATAGTCCGCCCATCAACCGGGGCAACCCCCTATATGCTGGTTTACAGTACAGAGTCTGTCATTCCCGCTGAGGTAGAAATTCCTTCCCTAATGATTATATAAGAAGTTGAGCTCGACGAGGCAGAGTGGGTAAAAAGTCGTTATGAGCAACTAGTCCTTATAGACAGAAAGAGAATGAATGCAGTCTGCCATGGTCAACTCTATCAGAACAAAATGTCTAGAGCCTTTAACAAAAGAGTCAAACCAAGACAGTTCGTACCAGGGCAACTGGTAATGAAGAAAATTTTCCCACACCAAGATGAAGCCAAAGGGAAATTCTCTCCTAACAGGCAAGGTCCGTACATGGTTCAAAGAGTACTAACAGGAGGAGCACTCATACTTGTAGAAATGGACAGAGAAGTTTGGCCAAAGCCGATCAATTCAGATGCAGTCAAGTGTTACTATGTGTAATCTTTATACTTTCCTCATATGATGTAAATTGAACTATGCCTTACCTAATTCACATTTAAGAGGGAATACGTAGGCAGCCCTATGGGTTTGGTCACAATTCAATAAAAATTTCATTTCCCCAGCAATTGGAAACTATGGCAGAATTTTGAGGAGGACCCTCAAAATTCCGAAGTAATTTCAGCCGATTGTCGCACAAGCAACAGTCAGAAACGTCAACCCATCAAACTAGGGCAAAATTTTGAGGAGGACCCTCAAAATTCTGTAGCAAGAGAAGTTGCAATGTCCCGAACCACGTCATAGTCGTCAGTTCATCTAAAATCTATTTTTATACACTTATATCATACTTTTACAAAAATCATGCATGTTTATTATCAAAACTGCTTTGTTTAGCAACACTACCCCAATAATATGGACAGTATCACCAGATCAAAGCCAATCAGGTCAAGCACAGCCAGCGGGGATACGAACTAACCTGTCCCCCTTACAAAACTCATGGTTTTTCTTTGGATTCAGGCACTAGGATTGCGAAATCTTTAAACGTACTTTATGCCCATGAGTACGACTCTCTGAACCGTTGCACTTACCGACATTTGCTATCAGTACATACCAGTAATGTTCCGTAGTCATAGTGCTCCTAGTAATCACAACACTGCAATCTGCTATTAGCTAAGAAAACTCTATTATCATTTGTTATTTTCTTTCTTGCATAAGGCTACTATTATGCCTTCCTATTTGCATAAGGCTACTATTCTGCCTTCTGAGACTAAACACTATCTCCATCCTCATTTGCATTGCATAAGGCTACTATTCTGCCTTCCTATTTGCATAAGGCTACCATTTTGCCTTCCGAGACTAAACGTTGTCTCCATCTGCATCTGCATTACATAAGGCTACGATTCTGCCTTCCAATCTGCATAAGGCTACCATTTTGCCTTCCAATATGCATAAGGCTACCATTCTGCCTTCTGAGACTAAATGTTGTCTCCCTCTGCATTCTTGCATAAGGCTACCATTCTGCCTTCCGATACTAAACGTTGTCTCCCTCCGCATTCGCATCTTTGCATATGGCTATCATTCTACCTTCCGTGGCTAAGCTCCGCCTCCAATTTTCTTTGAAACAAATAGCCATCTCAAGCACTGTTTATTTTTCTTTTCTTACGGGCTAAGCTCTGCCCTTCAATTCGCAAGACTAAGCTCTGTCTTGTCTGCATCATACTACTGCATCTTTCATGGGCTGAAATATCGCCAACTCATCCAAAGGTGTCATCATTCGGAGGCACCATCTTCATAGCCCGAGAACACCATGTCATGGCCTGAGGATCTCTTTCAAAGCGTCATGGTTCGAAGGCACTATCCTCATAGCCCGAGAACATCATTTCATGGCCTGTGAATCCCTTATCATACGCTTCATGGCCCAAGATATTATGGTCTAAGGACGTCATCCTCATCGCCCAAATACAACATTCATGGTCCAACGGGAGTTTGTATCATATTTAAATTTATGCCAATATACGTTTGTATTGTTTCTAATTGTAGGTGAACCGGCGAGCAACGACCATCCCGGCAGGAGCGACCCCGCTCCAGTTCCTACAGCCATATCAAACCTTAATCATTCTCGTAAACCTACCACTCACCCCGCCCTGGATATTGCGTTCGTTCTTGAAATCTCTTCATCGGTATACTCCGCCGGTGGATCCTGAACTACATATGACCAGATTCCTATAAAACCAGGGATATGTAGGTAGCTCAAAAGCCAGGGTGCGGCCTAAATCTTCTTCAAACCATTTTGCTTGGTCAAAATTGGCCATTATATCTTTAACCGACAACTCTTTCATCATTCCCGGGTAAAGAGGAGCAGCTGTTGATACCCAAGTTTACCGTATATATTTTCAATATGCAAAAATAACTTCAAAATATTATATATATATATATAAGTATGTCCAAATATTTTATTATTTTTTCCATAATTTTTAAAAGTTTGAATTGGTTTATTTTCCCCCTTTTTTATCCATAAAATCACAATAATTATTTTCAAAATTATTATTTTGGTAATTCATCTATTGGATTTTCATATTTATGCCAAAATATGGCTAGAATAATTTTTACATATTTTTACAATTTTATTTAATATTTTTAAAGCTAAATTGCACATAATTGAAATATTAGCCATTTTAAGGTTTAATTGTGTCTTATATTCATAAAATTGAGTCTTGTATTTTCAAATTATTATTTATGTGTTATAAATCATTTTGGTATTTTGAATTTATTTTTAGAAGCTATTTACTATTTTTACATAAATTAAAAACGTAAAAGTGGCTATTTAAATTTTAGCCCAAATAGGCTTTCAATTTAACCCCAAATCAAACCCAATTCCCCAGCCCAATTCTAATTTTAATCCGACCCCTAACCCTTTTAAACTAACCTGAACCTGGATCCCCACCTACCCTTTTAATCTAGGTCGTTGATCATTCAAATCAACGGCCACAATTTCACCTTACCTTAATTAATCCCAAACGACCCCCAAAACCCTCCCATTTGTTACAATCCGCCACCCTTGAATCACTTCCCTCTCAAATTCTCGCCGAAACCTAAGGCCAACCCTAGCCGCCGCCGCCCAAATCCACCCTAATCCCTTTCAATCCCTACCTAATCCATGGACTCCCATGGTTGTTTGAGAGGTGTACCGGTCTCCTATAGCTCCTGGTTATTTGTTTCCGTGATTTCATGGATAGAGCTCAAAGGGATCTAGTCCAGTCTTGGTTCAACTTCTATCTATGGCCTTTTCCCGACCATCCATGGCTGTTTAAGTCAGATCCTTGACTTTTTCGGCTAGATCGGTAACTTTTCAAAATCTATCTCACTTTCTCTAGGTTCTCTGAAACCCTAGCTTTAAGAGCTTTCAATTCTTCTTTCAGATCTGTCTTAGATCTGTGCATGTTATGAACTTCTTGATGTTTTCTCAAAGGTTCTTCGATTTTCTTTCAAAGTGACTCTTTGTTTTCAAATTAGGGTTTCTTAGACTCTTTTCAAAAGAACTCTTCTCCGATTTTCAGTGATGTTTTACTATGTTTAAATGATTTGCTTATATTTTTTCTTCTACCTGGTTCCTCGTGTTAAAAACCCTAAGTGTTTTGATTCTATCTAGGGTTCTGAAACTCTCTTTGTTTATTTTATACGCATGCTTGGTTCGATTAAGTTCTTTGTCTTTGAATTTTTTTTCTTGTTTGACTTATCTAATTCTGAATTCTTACCATTTTTTTAACTGGACTATTGTATGAACCCTAATTCCTTATAAATGTTTTCTTCACTTATTGCTATAGGTTTAAAGACTTTTCTTGTTTCTGTATGTTGATCTCCTTTACCAGTTACTTTGTTTTCTTCGCTTTTGATTCTATGTGACTACTTGAGTTTGTTGACTAATGTGTTCCAAGTAGATCTCTTTTACTACTGAATCCTAGCTTACTCCTGCTACTACTGTATGTCTGTGTTGCTTCTTTTGGCAATATGATTGGCCTTGCATGTCTGACACTTTTGTTCATCCTTCTCTATTCATATGGCAAAGTACAGAATAATGTTTCCTTCTTGATTAATCTTTATTTCCTTAAGTGACGGTTTAATTGCAAGGTTTTTTTATAAACCCTAATTTTACGCGCTTGTTTCAGTGATTGATTCCTTCCTTTATTTGCTGTGATATTTTACCCTGCTGAATCCCTTTCCCAAAATTAAGTATATTTTAGTACTTAGACTCAATTATTTACTCTATACTTTTAATATCCTCTATATGGTCAGAAATCAATCTTCCTCAAATTTGTTTTCTTTCCTTAATTATCTCTGTTGGTATCCGTTAAGCAGTAATTCCTTAATTAAAGGGAAGTACTTGTGTTAATTGATTCTGATTGTGATTATTTCCATGTTTGTGTTAAGGCTTTACTTGTTACCTTATTTTCTACTCGCTTTCAAAGTTATAAATACCCTACTCTCTCTTCTTTAAAAACACGAACAACTGAGTTCAGAACACATACTCAAAACTCTCTCTTTCTCTACTACTACTTGTGCTACTGCTTTGTCTAGCCGGTTGAAAGCCAAGGGTAGACTGTGGAATCCTGCTTACTTTTCTTTTCCGCACTTTGCTTTCTCGACTGGTATGTCCTAGTTAATTTTAAAGCTTCAACAACAACATGCTTCAGCTTCTCTCATTCTTGTCTACTTCTGCTTGTGGTTCTGCAGTCAAGTTACATTACTAGCATGCTATAATGTCTCCCCTTCCCCTTTAGATTAATGCACTCCCCTATGTTTGTTTCAAGGCATACTCCGTTAGTCACTTATTGTGTACTTGCTATCTTATGAATCCCAAACCCCTATCCCCTCTAATGTGTTTGTGTTCTTTTGGCTAGTTTGTGATCATGCCAGTATCAACTATTGTTGTGCATGTCCAAACCATACCCCTGTTGGGGTCATGTGCTTACAGACAACGTGTATCCCCAAAATCCCTTGACCTCCCTTGTATGACTACTGATTCTATGTAGTTTTGAGTTTTACTACTGCAACTAATTTCAATCACTTTTGTTACTAATTGCTTTCAAAATGGACTATCAGTCCAGCTTTTTTTAAATAAATCTCTTTCAACATGAGTCCTCACTTCCACTATATTCTTAGAATCTAGGTTCTGCCCCTCTTGTGTGAGCCTTGACTTGGGACCCTTGAGTTCCCTCTGAACTTGGACACATAAGAGCTGGCCCTTCCATACTGCACTCATTCTGTCTAGTTATGCAAAGCTGGGTGTGAGCACTATCCGGGATCCCTTGAGGTCCTTAGGGAACTCTAACATACCCAGATATGGGAAAGGCTTTGGAATAATTTTGGCATTGAAGTGATTCATTACATAACTCAGAGAGGAAGTCAAGATCAGGCTTCCTTTGGTTGTAATTTCTTATTTTTGCAGTTCTTTTGTAATTCAGTCATTTGGTTTGTAATAATGTGTAAACAATTATGGGGTTGGCTAGTGAAAAAGGGATGGGAAATATGCACGCTTTAGCTATCAAAATGGTAGAAAGAATGTTACTAGGTTTACATTCCTACTTGCGTAATAGAATCCATGCTTAGGACTCATTTTCATGCATTAGAAATGTTACGCGGCGCCTTCCTGTGATTCCTTGGAAGGGCGACGTAAGGCTAAGCAACTGATGTCAGTGCAGTTGCTGTCCGCCAACTGAGGTCCCCTCCGTACGCTAGACTAGATTGTCAGTGCCGTACGGGAAAACCAATGTCAAGAGCAATTGAGAGAACAGGAATGAGAATTGAGAATGAAAGAAAGCTTGATTGCATTAATGAAAGCTATTACAGAAAGGCAACGCGGTGTCGAGGGGGAGAGACACCAGTACAGAGAATTGTTTGCTTGCTAGAAAGTTTGATTGCTTGATCCCCCCTAATAATGCTTAAAAAAAATAATCCAAAGCTACAAGACTAGACTTGATTAAGCTAGAGATACATAATGGAAGTTCATGGAATAAAACTACTCTATATTTACAATTAAAAAGACTTAGTTTGCTATAAGGCAAAAAATAGGTCCGTTGTCAGCAGCATTGTCTTTGGCATCAGGGTCTGCGCATGCGGCGTTGTCTGCGCGCGTGGCGTTGTTGGCATCTGCCTGCGGTTGGGCGCTGGCGAGGGATATCGGTAGAGCGACAGAGGCACATGCGCGCTTGTCACTTGGCGCGGCCGAGACCACGGGGCCGTCCGTGGCACTAGGCGTTGGAAGGCTTGCTAGGACGCCACGGGGCGCACCCAAGGGGTCATGGGGAACGGCTGGAAAGTCGCCCATGACATTCTCCCCCACCTGAGTTAGCGACGTCCTCGGTGCCTTACTTGCAAGATAATCTTCAATTAGGCCCTTGTATGCTTTGAGGTTTGTTCCTCTCTCCCAAGTGTTCTCCTCTGCATCACAGCCCTGCCATTTCACCAAGAACTCTTGGTGATCTTTCCTTGAGGCATGAATCACTCTATCATCAAGGATAGCTTCAACACGCCTTTTCCCGATTGAATTGGCCCCTCGAATACTGGGTATTGTGAGCTGGCTCCTTGAAGGATCCTCCGTGTCTTCCCAAAAAGGTTTTAGGAGGCTGACATGGAAGACAGGATGAATTTTCCACCAAGCTGGGGTATCCACCCGGTATGCAACTTTCCCAATACGCCTTTCAATGGACAAAGGTCCAATGTATTTTTGCAATAAGCGAGGGTCATGGACCCTCGCAAATAAGTAACGCTTTGGAATTTTGACCATCACTTTGTCTCCTACTTGGTATTCAACAAAGCGACGATTCTGATCAGCATGCCTCTTCATCCGCTTTTGAGCCTTGACAAGATAGCTCCGCACTATCTCCAAATTTTGCTTCCACTCTTTAGAGAAGCTAGCAGCTCGAGGAGATTTAGACATATTTGGTGCATTGACTGTGTGTGGGAGTAGCGGTTGATGTCCGGTAACAATTTCAAAAGCGCTTTTGTTTGTACTAGAGCTCTTTTGTGAATTGAAACACAATTGAGCAGCATCCAGAAGCTTCACCCAATTCTTCTGCGATCCGGTTACAAAATGACGGAGATATTCCTCCAACATACCATTGAACCGCTCCGTCTGGCCATCAGATTGCGGATAAAAACTTGAGCTGTGACTCAACTTTGACCCAAGGCACTTAAAGATTTGGGTCCAAAAGTTGCTAGTGAAGCGTGAGTCACGATCACTAACAATGTCTTTGGGTAGGCCCCAATATTTGACGACATGAGAGAAGAAGAGTCGAGCTGTATCTTTTGCTGATATATATTGTGGGGCAGCAATAAAGGTAGCATATTTGGAAAACCGATCTACCACAACCAAGATAGTTGTTAGATATCTGACCATGGGCAATCCGGTGATGAAATCCAGGGAAACACTTTCCCAAGGTCTCTTTGGGACAGCTAGTGGTTCCAAGAGTCCCGCCTGTGTTAAGCGGTCTGACTTGTCCTTCTGGCATACTAGACAAGTCTTCACATACTGAGCAACGTCATCGGCCATTTGAGGCCAATAATATGCACAGCGGAGTAACGCCATGGTGCGTTCTTCACCAGGATGGCCGGCCCACAGAGTATCATGACATTCCGCCAGAAGAGTCCTTCGTAGGTCTCCTCCTTTAGGAACATAAAGTCGGTTCCCTTTCACTTTCAGAAAACCATCTTCCATGTAGAACTGCCGAGTCTTGCCTTGTCCTACCAAATCAACCAAACACTGTGCAGCAGGGTCTTTGATGAGTAAATCCTGTATCTGGTCCTTGATGGAGGTAGCTACTTCGCTCCCCCTTAGGGTGGCGAGCAAGCACACCGATGCTAGATCAGCTCTCCGACTGAGCGCATCAGCAACATGATTGGTCTTCCCACTTCGGTACTCCAGGTTGAAGTGGAATTCAGCTAGGAGTTCCTGCCACCTGGCCTGTCGACCATTCAACTTCGGCTGGGTCATGAAATGGCTAACAGCTGTGTTGTCTGTCTTGACCATGAATGGGGTTCCCAGCAGATAGTGCCTCCAGAGGCGCAAGTAGTGGACGACAACCAATAATTCTTTCTCATGGGCGGCATAGCGCTGCTCTGCATCTTTTAGCTTCCGACTCTCGTACGCTACAGGATGCCCTTCTTGTAGCAGGACTCCACCGAGGGCATAGTCAGATGCATCTATTTGTACTTCGAATGGCTTGGCCAAATCAGGAAGGGCCAAGACGGGGCTACTAGACATAGCCGTTTTCAATGCGTTGAAGGCCTCTGCTCGCTTGGGTCCCCATTCCCAAGGCGTGACCTTCTTGAGGAGTTCTGTCAATGGTACTGCAATGAGGGAGTAGTTTTTCACGAATCGTCGATAGAAATTGCATAGACCAAGGAACGCCCTCAAGGCGTAGATATCCTTAGGCGGCAGCCAATCTGTGATTGCCTGAATCTTCTGCTGGTCCATCTTGATCCGCCCTTCCTCGATAACATGTACGAGGAAGTCAATTTGCTTTTGAGCAAAGGAGCACTTAGATAGCTTTGCATATATTTCATGCACCCGCAATCGAGCTAGGACCTTCCGCAAGTGCATCAGGTGTTCCTCCAATGTTTGGCTATATACCACAATGTCATCCAAGTAGACCACCACGAATTCATCAATGTACTCTCGGAAGACTTGGTTCATCAAAGTGCAAAACGTAGTTGGGGCGTTAGTCAAGCCGAATGGCATAACCAGGAAATCATACGACCCATATCTTGTCACATAGGTCGTCTTGTGCTCATCACCCTCTGCAATCCGAACTTGCCAATAACCTGTCTTTAGGTCTATTTTGGTGAACACCGTCGCACCACCCAGTCTATCGAACAAGTCTGCCATTAGCGGAATAGGGTACTTGTTCTTTACAGTAATTTTGTTTAGAGCCCGATAATCCACACAGAGTCGTAGACTACCATCATGTTTCTTTTGGAATAGCACAGGGGACCCGTATAGGGATTTGGAGGGTACGATAATCCCTGTGTATAGCATTTCCGTCAATTGTCTCCGAAGCTCGGTGAGTTCGGGTTGTGACATTCTATAAGGCGCCCGGGCGTGTGGCTTCGCGCCCGGCATCAGCTCAATTTCATGGTCCACAGTGCGCCTAGGCGGTAGTCTCTTTGGCATGTCTTGTGGCATGACATTTCAAACTCTAGTAGAAGCTCCTTCACGGGTTCAGGATTGGGACTCGAGGAGCGTTCTACATCTTCGATGCAGAGGGTTGCCAGGAACGTGGGTTCTTTTCTTTTGACCCCCTTCTTCAACTGCAAGGCCGAGATGTTTTCAACGGCCATCTTCATGGGCATGCACGGGATAATGCAGGGCTTGGTCCCGTTTGCTCCCATCATCAGTAACATGTCAGCATACGGTACAGGCATGGTGTTGGTTTGCCTTAGGAATTCCAATCCAACTATCAACTCGAAGTCATCTATGATCACCACGCGCAGGTTGAATTTTCCTTCGTAAGGGCCAAGCTTCACCGGTACTTCTTTGGCTATTCCACCCACTGGCTGGGGAGGTGAGTTGATAGCCTTGACACGACCTCTACCTTTCCCTACAACTAGACCAAGGCGCTCCACCTGAGTCGAGGCTAAGTAGTTGTGGGTAGCACCCGTGTCTACCATGGCCCGAATGGGCTTGCCATTCACCTTCATCTCAACGAACATTAAGGTCCTCTCGTGCTTAAGAGGAGTCTCATCATCCGCCTTCTTTTTCCCTTTCTTGGTGACTGGATATGGGTCCTTCTTCTTACGGATACCAGCACTAGTCTCTGCTAATGCCTCAGAAATGGAGCCAACAATTGCATTGAAGGCACCTACTGGTTCAGTTTGATTCGCATCGTCTGAGTCGTCATCCGTCCCATCATCAAAATTCTGATGGGCATTCATCTGTACCTGTGGGAACTCATTGTTCCAATGTGGTCCACCGCAATGACGGCATCCTGAAGGAGGCTTCCTCCCCCGATCATTGTTGTTAGACGCAGCACTGTTGCTGCCTGTGGAGGGAGCCTTAGGTTTGGTTGAGCTCTGATCTCCCCCACTTCTGCTAGGGCCACCATTGCTAGACTGGCCCCCTTTGAATCCCGCTCGGGCAGGCGGTTGAGGCCTATCCTTCCGAGCTTCCATTTGATAGTCCCCAAGGCATTCAACTACTTGGATCGCCTTGGGCAGGGTATCTACCCGTTATCTTTGTAGCTCCATACGGGCATAAGGTTTTAGCCCTTCTAGGAAAGTGAAGAGCTTGTCTTTGTCCCCCATGTCGTGTATGCTTAGCATGAGCGCGGAGAATTCCCGCACATAGTCCCGCACGGATTTGGTCTGGCGGAGCTCCCGTAGCTTTCTCCTTAAATTGTATTCGACATTTTCGGGGAAGAACTGTAGGCGGATGGCTGCCTTCAGTTCTGCCCATGTTTCGAGAGCATCTTTACCGGCCTTGATGGCTTCGTATTTCACCTGCCACCAGAGTTTAGCATCACCCTGAAGATACATGGCAGCAGTTGCTACCTTCTTAGCTTCTTCTAGGCCCCCAACAGCATCAAAATATTGTTCTACATCAAATATGAAGTTCTCCACTTCCTTGGCATTCCTAGCTCCACTGTATGGCTTTGGCTTAGGAATTTTCAGTTTTTGTGTCGCGGAAGTGGGGTTTGCAGCGCCTCCGATCTGGTTTCCACCGCCTCGCAGCAGGCCCTGTAAAGCAGCATTGATAACATTGAGCTTGTCTGTCAAGTCATCAATAGTTTGTTGCATGGCAGTCACCATGTCTGCCTCTTGTGCCCTGTAAGCTAAATCCTTGGCACGCTCCTGTTGGAGTCCCTCGAATTTGCCGAAAATTTCGGCTGCCTCTGCGGCTGCCGTTTGCCGATCTCCCTCGGAGTCACGACTGATGTTTTCTATGTCAACTTCGGCCTGGAGCACCCTGTGGTCCAGGTCATCCAACCTTTGCCCTAGGCTGGTTCTTAGTTCAACCACCGTATCTCTGATGGGCAGTAATCCGTCAACCGCCTGTTCAAGGGCCGCAATGCGGTCCCCATGATTCACCATGGTCAGAAATGGTGGTAATGACAATGCGTTCCCTCGTCCGATGTCGAGCCTAGGCTCTGATACCAACTGTTACGCGGCGCCTTCCTGAGATTCCTTGGAAGGGTGACGTAAGGCTAAGCAACTAATGTCAGTGCAGTTGTTGTCCGCCAACTGAGGTCCCCTCCGTACGCTAGACTAGATTGTCAGTGCCGTGCGGGTAAACCAATGTTAAGAGCAATTGAGAGAACAGGAATGAGAATTGAGAATGAAAGAAAGCTTTATTGCATTAATGAAAGCTATTACAGAAAGGCAACACGGTGTCGAGGGGGAGAGACACCAGTACAGAGAATTGTTTGCTTGCTAGAAAGTTTGATTGCTTGATCCCCCTAATAATGCTTAAAAAAATGATCCAAAGCTACAAGACTAGACTTGATTAAGCTATAGAAATATAATGGAAGTACATGGAATAAAACTACTCTATATTTACAATGAAAAAGACTTAGTTTGCTATAAGGCAGAAAACAGGTCTGTTGTCAGCAGCATTGTCTTTGGCATCAGGGTCTGCGCGCGCGGCGTTGTCTGCACGCGCGGCGCTGTTAGCATCTGCCTGCAGTTGGGCGCTGGCGAGGGATATCGGTGGGGCAACAGAGGCCCATGCGCTCTTGTCACTTGGCGCGGCCGAGACCACGGGGCCGTCCGTGGCGTGCCCAAGGGGTCATGGGGCACGACTGGAAAGCCGCCCATGACATAAATCATGCTCCTTAGGATTTACACTTACCGTTTTCAGCATGTTCATTTCACTATCATATCACTTAGCAAATCCTGCATTAAATGTGTTAATAACCAGTATTTCTGCACTCGTGTTTCTACTGCCATGCACACTTAGAGATCCTGTTTAGGCTAAACAACACTAACGAACATATCATCTCTGCATATTCTGGGAATCATGTTTAAATATTGGTTCATAGAGAAATCCTTCTTAGGATTCTGCATATATGTCATTCTGCATCCATGTACATTAAATACCATGTCTTTAGGATTTCATTCACTTATATCCGCTTAGGCTAATTAGGATTGCATAAAAAAGAAATAAAACAATTCTTTACTTAGTCTTTACAACCAACTGCCGTAATTCTATATGTTAAACACCTAGAACAACATGTTTTAGGCAATAATAATAATCTCCAAACCGTCTTAATAATTCTGAATAACTACTAGGTACGGTTTACGCCTAGGTAAGCCTTAGGTAACCACTTAAATAAAAACTGGAATTGTTTTTATTAATTATTAACTGCTACAACCAGCAGGCATGCCTGATTCGGACTTCTTTTCTGAGTTATATAGTGAATCTGGTTCTAACTCAAACACCTTGCTTTAGGATTTTTTAAAAATTCCGATCTTAATTGTGTTTAAGTCATGCTATTTATATGCATTATTTGCGGAGGTATACATGATCCTTCTAATGGCTTACATGTTTCCCTTTTAAATGCAGTCATACGTGTTTTTGTATGTCGCCTTAGCCTTTTTACCTTTAAACCTAAGATTCAGCCTAAAATCTCCCTCTTATAGGAATAGTAGTCCTAAATTCCTCCGGGACTGATAGGAATGGGACGGGTAACAACACGCAATAGAGGTCGAGACCGATCCTCGCTTTAATAACTTAACAGGGTGGGAAGGGTAGATATAGATATGATGACCGGTGTGCTAATACCACGTGTATCCCCTCTTCTAAGGAGAGTCATACCGGGTATTGCATTGATCTGATCCATATTACAAACAAACCTAGGACCCTCTTATTTTTACAAGCATGTTTAGCTTATAACCCTTTTCAAAACCTTTACTTTCAATAATTGTTTTCAAACGCTTGTGTATTCAAACTTAAATCCCCTCTTATTTGAGCCTTATTCGTTTACTTGCTAATTGCACAAATTCACAAAAACTGTCTGGCCGGGAACCACACTAGTGGATCCTAGGGGTGCCTAACACCTTCCCCTTGGGATAATTTCAAGCCATTACCCTATCTTTGGTTATCAAAACAAAGTTATAAATGAACCCTATAGGTGTCCTAATGCACCTTAAATCATTAAGTGGCGACTCTTTAAATACCCAATTTCCAAAAGGAAATGAGTCATTACACCCCATGAATGTCGAAACCCGGAACTCCTCTCCGTGGAGGGAGAAAAAGGGGAGCGTGACACTTTTACTTGTGGTTTTGTTGTGAAGTTTGTAGCTAAGCATGCTAGTGTGACTCCCCTACCTTTAAATTCATATACTCCCTTGTGTGATACAAGCATTCTTGGACAATCGTATTCTTTTACCTATTGTGCACTTACCACTTTGTGAATCCCAAATCCCTATTCCCCTATATGTGTTCATGACTGGTTTGTGATTATTCCAGTGTCAAAACTATCTCTGAGCATGTCCATACTAGTCCTAATACTCCTGCTGGGGTCATGTGTCTGCAGTCAATGTCTGTGTATCCCCAAAACCCCTTCAACCCATGTATGATTACTGAATTCATTCACTTGTTGTGTGTGGTCTTATCCTGAAGTGTTTGAACTCTGTTTACTAATCCAACTTCTTTTCAACAATCTCTGTTACTAACGGCTTTCAAAAAAGACCTTTCAGTCCAGTCTTTATTAATTTCTTTCAAACATGTGTCTTACACTTTCACTCTATTCCTAGTTAATAAGTTATGCCCCCTCTAGTATGTGTACTACCTTGGGATCCTCTTGAGAGCCCTTGGAACTCTGGCATACTGAGGTTGGCTATCCATACTGCACTGGTTCAATGCTTGGCTATTAAGTCTAGGTGTAAGCATTGCCCGGGGTCCTTGAGACCCTTAGGGAACTTTGATGCACGTAGACTCTGATTTGTCTATGGAAATGAGGTTTGAAAGACCACTGGAGGCTTTGGGTAACTATGGCCTGATTGCAGGCTCTCTATAGAATAGCTTCTTGATTTTCTACTTCACTTATGTAATTCATTTGTTGGCCTGTAATATTTTGTAAACAGATATTTGGGGTATTTAGTAAAAAAGGGGTGGGTAGGTGTATACTTTGTGGAGTAACATGGGTAGAAATCCTGCTCTTAGGATTTATTTTCAAATCTACCTACTCTACCCAATAGAAAACATGCCTATAGGGTTTTTATTCCTGTTGAATCTGATTGCTTTTACATACTAGGATCATGCCTATAGGATTCCACTTTTAATTTCATAATAGAAATCATGCCTATACGGACTTCACTTTTAATGTCACTTGCATCAGATACAAACCATGTTCCTAAATCCTGCATTTTTCATGTTAGAAACCATGTTTCTAGGTTCCAAGCTATCATGTTTTAAATCAACTCAAGTATAGATACCATGCTTATAGGATATAATTTTGATTTAGTGAGTCTTTCATATGTTATTGCAAATTGACTAAAAACAACAATACGCCTGGATATCATGTCTATAGGGATCTAACTCACATTTCTAATTAACCCAATAGACCAATTTTATCTCGCTTAGTTTACTTCTCAAAACTGGCCTTGTTAAGCAACGGCATTTCCTGAAAATGGTTCTTTCAACATTGTTTTAATCTCGTTAGATATCTTGCCTATAGGTATTACAAGGGTGTATTTCGAAAACCTATTCGTTTCTGCAGTGACATAAATATCAGTTCTGCATATAGGCAAGCCTTAGGGCATTTTCAAACTTGCATTTTCTCTTAAGCTATTTCTGTCACTCAATGCCTCTAAATTCTAATGAGCTTTTAAAAGAGATCATAGGCAACTAATAGGTTGTGACTTCTGTATCTGAAAGTGGTTTATTTCTTCATAATCGCTTAGAAATCCTGCTTTATGACTTTGATTACTAAAGAACTTACATGTGGTTGAGTCGTGTTGCGTGTGTGCTTGTTTGCAGAGGAAACCATGAGCCTTTAATTGCTCCATTTATCTGAAAGTCCTAAATGTTTTCTTTGATCGTCGCCTTAGATTTTTTCCTTTAAAACCTTAGGGGTATGTCTAGAACCACCTATAGGTACAGGTCCTAACTCCCTCCGGGACTATTAAGAGGGTAACAACATGCAGTAGGAAGCAGTGACCAACACTCGCTTTGCATGACCAATAAGGGGATGGGAAGGGTAGACATAGGATATGATGACTATGCATTAATGTCACGTATAGCCCCTCATTGAGGAGTGTTTACCGGACATTGCGTGGGGTGACATATAGGATAAACAACCTAGGACCCCTCCTTACCCTAAACTTTCTCCTTGTTCAAAACGTTTCTTTATAATTTGTTCAACCTTTATTTCACTACTTGACTTGTTCAAACGTGCTATATTTATTTGATTCAAATATTTTTATGGACTAATTTGTAAAATATAAGTTTGGTCGGGACCCACAGTTGTGGACTAGGAGGGGTGCCTAACACCTTCCCCTCGAGGTTATCTCGAGCCCTTACCCTAATCTCTGGTAATGCAAACCAACTCAAGAGTTAATCACTCTAGGTGCCCTAATGCACCATAATCCATTAGGTCACGACTCTTCAAATACCCAATTCCCAAAAGGAAATGAGTCACTTACACCCCCTGGAATGTCGAAACCCGGACCTCTCTCCACGAGGAGGGAAAAAAGGAGGCGCGACAACATGGCGACTCTAATATGGATATTTCTAGGCTCTTAACATAACGAACTTGTCTTTACAAATTGGTCCAAGCATGTTTATCCCGTACCCTGCTCCCTTATTTGAATTTAGTTGTCTGTTTCTTTTAAGCATTTATGATTTCTTTATTACCCTGAAAACTGACTTGTCTCTTTGTCCTTTTATAATTGCCTTTCAATTATTTAAATGTTGTATTTATTTTTCCTACATGAAAATACTTTCCTACATGTTATTAACTGCTGCATAAGTCATGCTCTACATAATATTCCACTCGTGTGTATCAAATCATATAGTAACGCTTTAATGAGTGGTTGCGCTCTTCCTATTTATTACCTTTAAATTCGGAAAGGCTTATTTGCAGTAAAACCAGTCGATTAGCGGTGCAGTCAGCGGTTCCGTGCCTTCACCCTCAAGTTGTCCGCTTGAGGGTACCAGTCTAAAACCCCATAGAAACCTTACTCTATTTAAATTGTGCATGCATCATGGTCAAACCTAGTTGGATCAGTTATGTTGTCCTCATAATGATCATTTAAGATAAGCTTTATCCAAAGTCCATCGGGTTTTCCATAATCCCAACGTACGCAATCACGTTCTGTGCATTAATTTGGAGGACTAAATGCCAATATGTTGATCATAAATGTATAAATAGTCGAGTCCGGTGGGGGTAAGGCCTAACCCTTTTGATTTGCAGAAAGTGTGGCACGAGGTCCCCAGATTTTGTGTGGTTAGCAATATCCCTCCATTGTTGCTCGATTGGTGAGAAGATCTTTCCTTAAGTGATAACAAGCATATGAAAAAGTACATGGGTAACCTGCCTTCCCTGCTAGATATTGAACCAAACAAGAAACTGATCGAGGCTGCCACCCTATTCTGGGATAGTGAAAGAGCCGTGTTCCGGTTTGGCGACATAGAAATGACGTCGCTCCTAGAGGAAATAGAAGGACTTGCAGGGTTAACTTGGGACAGTCCCAAGCTTTTTGTACCGGAAAACCATACAGGCAGGGGACTTTTAAAGATGATGGGACTGAAAAAGAATGTCGACTTAGTATGCCTGAAGGACTCCTACATACCTTTCGAATATATCTACGAGAGGTATGGACACAACAATTCTTTTCGCACTTATCATAATGAGATCTCCCTCACTTCACTAGGTCACATCCACCGCAGAGTGTTCGTATTCATCGTGTGCTTTCTGGGGATAATAGTGTTCCCAATGAAAAAGGGAAGAATCCACACCAGGTTGGCCATGGTTACCAAAAATCTGATGGAGGGGATTAATGGACAGACATATACCATAGTCCCCATGATCATAGCTGATATCTATAGGGACCTGGAATATTGTCAAAGAGGGGTCCAGCATTTCGAGGGCTGCAACTTATTGCTGCAATTATGGTTGTTGGAGCATCTCCAAAAGGGTCGCTATTGCCAAGAATTTCTACAAAGGGCTTGGAATGACTACATTGCTTTCCACAACCCTAAGTAGATGACCTATATTCTGGACAGATTCGCTCTGCCGAAAAGTGCCAGTGAATGGGTAGATTTCTTCGACAATATGACCGGGGAACAGGCACAGTAGATGGTTGAATGGTTTCCAACGGACGAGTTTATTGTCTGGTCCAGGGATACTCCGCATTTGGTATTGATCGGGTTAAGAGGGATATATTCATATGTCCCTATACGAGTTATAAGGCAAGCAGGCAGAAAGTAGGTTGTACAAAGGGTCGTCAAGATGGGTCATTTCAGGGCAGATTTCCAAGACGATGACATACCTTACAAGTGACAAGCTTAGCACATGTGGCACTGCAAAATCATTGTGGAGAAAAGCACTGTTGAGCCAGACAGATATCACGCAGGGTGCGAGCCTCTCTACCCTGCATGCCTAGCGCACAATCTGAAAGGAACGGTGACACCGGGGACTGGTCGAGGGAACGGAATCATAAACGGGAAGCTGAACCCCAAGTCAAATACAACAGGCTGCACAAGAGAGTATACGACTCTGAGAATGAGCATCAGGAGATACATGAGAGGAACGTGAGGTTGATCGAGGAATGGAAAGATATGGCAGTCATTTCCAACAGGAAGTTGGAATACCTGGAGCGAGGAATAGTGGAGCTGGAGGGCAAAGTCATAAAAAGGACTGAAAACTATCAGAATGCTCAAGGAGCCGAGGGAGGGCACCTGGCATGAGCCTACTTGCTGCTTGGACTGCAAGAGCTGGGAGATCTGTTTGATGGAGTTTGAAAGATTGAATCTAGGGAAGGTCCTTCTGGGACCAAATAGATTAGATTTACTTACTTTTCTTAAATGTAATAAGGCCATATGCCAGTAGTGACTTGTTTTATTATTGTATTAGTGTCGTTTTTGGATTCGTCTACTTTTATGTTATGAAATGAAGAATTTATTGGCATTTGAAGTTCCCCAAACTTATTTGTCGCTAGGCCTACCTCGGGCACAACGAGGCTCCCAAATTAGTATATGAGTTTATATCTCGCTCTATGTGTTTAAATACTGCAAATATTTTAGAACCCCCACTAACTTGTTACCTTTTGTTTGTTTATTATTATTATTATTATTATTATTATTATTATTATTATTATTCCCATCCCCATAGGTTGGTTCATCCATACTGGCCTCATCAGCATATCATACTAGATCCAGAGGCCGTCCACCTCCTCCTCCTCCAAGCAACACAAGAAGCATAGGGAAAGCAAAGATGGACTACTTAAGTGGAATTTGAAAGGTAAACATTGAGAACGCAGAGACCTCTGATGGTCGTAGTACTCCGGCCCTAAATGACCTGGTTTTGAGACTTGAACAAAAGATACTAGAAATGCAAGGAGAACTTGAGCAGGTCCACAATTTGGCCAATTTGTCACTCACACTCAATGTCCTTGATATCTACCAACAGAACGCAAAGAACTCAATGTCTCCTCAAAACACACAAAACCAACAGCCACAAAATCCTACCATACCAAATCAATACACTACTCCACCACAAAATATCAATCCATTGCCGATACCAACTCCACCCCAACAGCATCAACCAATCCTATACCCACCAACTACCACTTACCACACTCCCTTAAATACACCACCACTCATTCCAGATCTACAAAACTCCACCAATGACTATCACTATACCCAAGTTCCTGGTACCCATCAGAGCAATCCCATATATGTGGAAACTATACCCCCCATTCTATCCAGCCAATATCTTGTGACAGGAATCCTCTGAAAAGGACCTGCTCATTAAGAACATGGCCGAAGAACTCAAGAAATTAACAAGCCTAGGCGATAGAGGAATAGAAGGTTTGAACTATGAAAATCTGTGCATACAACCCAATGTGGAACTGCCGGAGGGGTACAAACCTCCCAAGTTCGAAATGTTCGATGGTATAGGTGATCCCAGAGTTCACTTAAGGACCTATTGTGACAAGCTTGTCGGGGTTGGAAAAGATGAAAAGATTCGAATGAAGCTCTTTATGAGGAGTCTTACTGGGGACGCTTTGTCTTGGTATATCGGCCAGAATCCTAAGAAATGGTCAAATTGGGAAAGCATGGCATCAAATTTCATGGACCAATTCAGGTTCAACACAGAGAATGCGCCGGATGTCTTTTACATCCAGAATCTTAAGAAGAAATCTACTGAGACTTTCCACGAGATGCTACTCGTTGGAGGTCTGAAGCCGCCAAGGTTAGGCCCGCTTTGGACGAAGAACAGATGAATAAATTCTTCGTCAGAGCATAGGATCCACAATATTATGAGAGACTGATGGTCATCTAAAAATCACAAATTCTCGAATATCATCAAGCTCGGAGAAAGGATCATGGAAGGAATCAAGAGCGGAATGGTAACAAATTTTGAGGCACTGCAAGCCACAAATAAAGCACTCCAATCAGGTGGGATATTGAAGAAAAGAGATGTTGGGGCAGTAATGATGTCCAAAGGCCCAAAAACGCCACTCACATACCAAATACCTCCACCCCCATATCAAACACCTCCACCTACATACCAAGTACCTCCACCCACATATCAAACACCTCCACCTATATACCAAGCATATCCACCCACATACCAAACACCTCCACCTACATACCAAACATCGCCACCCACATATCAACCTTCATCCCCCAGATATACCCAACCAGCCATTGTCTATCATACCTACAATTCCCAACCATCCTATTTCTAATCACCACCGAATCACCAAATATCCAAGACCAAGACCCAATTTCGACCGTAAGCCACCCAGACAATACACCGCCATTGTTGTGCCCATCGACCAATTGTATGAAAAGTTAAAGGCTATAGGTTAAGTCACTCATATTCCCACTATGGCACTAGAAAATCCATCCCAGTGGGTTAATCCGAACAAAACCTGTGCATACCACTCCGGTATGAAAGGGCACACCACTGCTGAATGTCGAACATTGAAGGATAAGATCCAGACACTCATTGACAACAAGTTCATACAAGCAAAGGAAGCCGCACCCAACGTCTGCAACAACCCCCTCCCTAATCATAGAGGTGATATGTATATGTTATAGAAACAAATGAAGAATGGGACCCCGAGGGGTCAATCGGGCTTATCCGAGAAAGTGATGATTGTAAGGTTGCAGTTACACTTACTCTTATCGTGGTTCAAACTCAGGCACCTATTGACATTGAGGTAACTACATCAGTTCCATTCAAAGTGGAAGTAACTCCACCCACAGTCGCCTCCACTCCATTTGAAGTGGAAATGGTCACACCATTTACTGTGATAATATTAACCACACCCCCATTCAACTCAAAGGAAATACCTTGGGATTATGTCACCGAGGCTCGGCGAAAAGGTAAGGCTAATATAGAGGAATCTGACACCGCACAAGGGATGACTAGAACTGGAAGAGTCTACATACCTGAACACCTGGGAGGCTCAAGTAAGGATGTCGCTTCTAGGAAGCCTATCATTGAGATCGGACCAAATGACTTATGGAGGAGAGTACAGGCGAAGGAATATTCCGTTATTGATCATCTAAACAAAGATTGCTCAAATATCTATCCTATCGCTACTACAGAATTTAGGGGCATACAAGAATGCCTTGATGAAAGTACTGAGTGAGGCTTATGTACCCAACAATATCACTGGAGGAGAAATGGCCAACATGGTCGGACAGGTACTAGAAAGCCATAAGATTATCTTCCATGGGGATGAGCTGCCGCCCGAAGGTCTGAGTCACAATCAAGCACTGCATATTACGGTACAATTTGAAGACAAGTTCATTGCTAGAGTCCTAGTTGATGGAGGGTCTAGTCTGAATATTTGCCCATTGGATACCCTGAAAAGGTTGGACAAAGGTTTTCATGAAATACAAACCAGAAGCATGAATGTGAAAGCTTTCGATGGGTCCTAGAGGGCCACGATCGGGGAGATCAACCTTTGCTTGCAGATGGGTCCAACTTGGTTCGACGTTGAATTCCAAGTGCTTGATATACCAGCATAATATAATCTTTTGTTAGGTCGCCCATCGATCCATGCTGCTGGAGTCGTGCCATCCACACTGCACCAAGTTGTGAAATTTGAATTGAACCACCAGGAGGTAATCATTCAAGGAGACAGGAGTAATCCCATCTACACCAGTCAAACCATTCCCGCTATTGGACATAGAAGAAGGCTAGAAGGGGAAACCTATCATCACATTGAACGGGTCAATGTCGTCGATAAAGATAACTGGTGGAGCGACAAAATAGAAAGCATACTAGCATGGTCCGTATATGAACCCGACAAAGGGTTGGGAAAGAACCTCCAAGGTATCACCAAGCCGATACGACTGAAAAATCATGGTACCACCTTTGGGCTCGGATACTAGTATACATAGTAGGAGTACAGGGAATGGTTGCCTCCATGGCATGGACCATATTACCCTCTTGAGCAACTGATACCCCGTTTGGAACAGGCTTTCCATCAGGCGGACACAATATAGGGAACTACTGAAGAAGACGCACTAGCTGGGCTAAAGGATCTGTTCTTGGAAGATGAGGATATGGACTGTAGTGCCATAATTGAAGAGGAGGAGGAAGAAGGCCTCTCCATTTAGGCTGTGGCAAAGGGAGCCATTCTCAGAAACTGGACCGTTACACCATCCCAAGCCCGTCGAGTCCCTGGTGTTATTATTACTTTTCCTGATGAACCAGTGACTGTGACATGTAATGAGGCAACGCAACATGAGAATAGTGACTCAGAGGAAGAAGATGAGATACCTGAGGAAATTATGAGGGAAGTTGAGAATTTTGAGAACAAGCCTAAATCCAACTTGGACGAAACAGAAGCAGTAAATTTGGAAGACGCTGAGACCGTCAAAGAGACCCGCATCAGCATTCACTTATCGCCAATAGAGAAGGAAGAATACATCTATTTTCTAAAGGAATAAGAGGATATCTTTGCATGGGCATATGACGATATGACCGGTTTGAGCACATCTATAGTAGCTCACAAGTTGATTATCAATCCCATGTGTCCGCCAGTTAAGCAAAAACTTAGAAAACTCAAACCAGACATGAGTTTGAAAATCAAGGAGGAAGTTACCAAGCAGATCAAAGCCAAGGTTCTCAGGGTGGTTGAGTACCCAACATGGTTATCTAACATTGTGCCAGTTCCAAAGATAGAGGGGAAAGTAAGGGTATTTGTTGATTATCGGGATTTAAACAGAGCAAGCCCCAAGGATGATTTTCCACTACCGAATATACACATCCTGATCGATAACTGCACCAAGCATGAACTCCAATCCTTTGTATATTTCTTCGAAAATTATCACCAGATCTAGACGGATGAAGAAGATGCCGAGAAGACAGTTTTTATTACGCCTTGAGGTGTATACTGTTACAAGATGATGTCATTCGGTCTAAGGAGTACTGGGGCCACACACATGAGAGCCATGACAACCATTTTTCATGATATGATACATAAAGAAATAGAGGTGTATGTGGACGATGTCATTATCAAATCCAAGAGGGCCACAAATCACATAGCATACGTGAGGAAATTCTTCGATAGGCTCAGGAGGTACAATTTGATGTTGAACCCTACAAAGTGTGCATTCGGGGTTCTCGTAGGAAAATTAATGAGATTCATTGTCGGTCGCTGAGGGATCGAGCTAGATCTGACTAAAGTCAAGGCTATTCAAGAGTTTCCACCGCCTAAAAGCAAAAAGGACGTGATGAGCTTCCTGGGACGGCTCAACTATATCAGTTGATTCATAGCATAGTCCACAGTAATATGTGAACCCATCTTCAAGATGCTGAGGAAAGATGCCGAGACAAGTTGGAACGAGGATTGTCAGAAAGCCTTTGACAAGATCAAGGAATACCTTTCCACACCGCCAGTTCTGGTCCTGCGGAACCAGGACGACCTTTGTTACTTGTGTTAGATGGATCCTTCGAATATGTTTTAGGACAACATGATGAGACAGGAAGAAAGGAGCAAGTCATATATTACCTGAGTAAGAAATTCACACCTTATAAAGCGCGATACTCTCTACTTGAACGCACTTGCTGTGCTCTGACCTGGACATCCCAGAAATTGAGGCATTATATCTGTGCCTACACTACATACCTCATATCTAGGATGGATCCTTTGAAGTATATATTTCAGAAGCTCATGCCTACTGGGAAGTTGGCTAAATGGAAGATACTATTGAGTGAGTTCGACATCATCTATGTAACTCAAAAGGAAGTCAAGGGACAAGCATTGGAAGATCACCTCACTGAGAATTCAGTGGGAGGAGAATATGAACCTTTGAAAATGTATTTTCCTGATAAAGAAATATCATTCGTGGGAGAAGACATTACGGAAGCATATGACGGTTGGAGGATGTTCTTTGATGAAGCCACAAATTTCAAAGGAGTGGGCATTGGAGCAGTTTTGGTGTCAGAAATGGGTTAGCATTATCCTGTATCTACTAAACTCAGATTTCCCTACACCAACAACATAGCGAAATATGAAGCCTGCATACTAGGGCTCAACATGGCAGTTGACATGAACATTCAAGAGTTCCTGGTGATTGGTAATTTAGATTTTCTTGTGCATAAGATATAAGGAGAGTGGGCCACCAAGAATTCCAAGATATTGCCATATTTGCACCATGTGCAGGAATTGAAAAGAAGGTTCACAAAGATAGAATTTTGACATGTGCCCATAATTCAGAATGAGTTCGACGATGCATCATCCACTTTGTCATCAATGATACAGCATACAGATGAGAACTATATCGATCCCATTTCAGTAAGGATCCATAATCAGCCAGCATATTGTGCTCATATCAAGGAAGAAAATGGAAAACTTTGGTTCCATGACATCAAGGAGTACCTATAAAAAGGAGAATACCCGAAACATTCAAATCACATTCAAAAAATGCATGCTCCCAAGATTGACAAATCACTTCTTCCACAATGGAGGGAACTTGTACAAAAAAACTCCGAATTTGGGTTTGCTAAGGTATGTCGACGCAAAGGAAGCTTCCAAGCTACTTGAGGATATGCATTCTAGGACATATGGCCCGCACATGAATGGTTTCATTATGGCCAAGAAGATATTCAGGGCAGGTTACTTTTGGATAACCATGGAGATGGATTGTATTCAGTATGTCCGCAAATGCTTTCAATGTCAAGTGCATGCCGACATGATAAAAGTGCCACCAAATGAGCTCAATGCAACAAGCTTACCTTGGCCATTTGCCGCCTATAGAATGGACGTTATTGGTTCGATTGAGGCCACGACTTCAAACGGACATCGGCTTATTCAGGTAGTCATTGATTATTTCACAAAATAGGTAGAAGCTGCATCTTACAAAGCTGATACCAAGATGGTCATCGCAGATTTTGTCAAGGATCGTATTGTCTGTCGATTCGTGGTTCCTGAGTCCATTATCACTAACAATGCCGCCAACCTCAATAGTGATCTGATGAAAGATATATGTGAAACCTTCAAAATCAAGCACAAAAATTCCACCATCTACAGACCTCAAATGAATGGAACCGTGGAAGCCTCCAATAAAAATATTAAGAAGATACTAAGGAAAATGGTAGAGAATCACAAGTAGTGGCATGAAACGTTACCCTTTGCTCTGTTAGGGTACCGCACCATAGTTCGCACGTCAACCGGGGCAACCCCTACATGCTGTTTTATGGTACCAAGGCTATAATCCCGGCTGAGCTAGAGATTCCTTCCTTAAGAATCATATAGTAAGTTGAGCTCAGCGAAGCAGAATGGATAAGGAGCTGCTATGAACAATTCTCCCTTATCGATGGAAAGAGAATAAAAACGGTGTGTCGCGGCCAACTTTATCAGAACAGAATGTCTAGAGCATTCAACAAAAGGGTCAAACCAAGACAGTTCACACAGGGCAACTGGTATTAAAGAAGATTTTCCCACACCAAGATGAAGCCAAAGGGAAATTCTCTCCCAACTGGCAAGGTCCGTATATGGTTCACAAGGTCCTAATAGGAGGAGTACTCATACTTGTAGAGATGGATGGAGAGATCTGGCCAAAACCAATCAATTCAGACGCAGTCAAAAGATGCTATGCTTAGATTATTTCACATTCCCTTTTGATGTATTGAACTACGCTTGACCTGATTCTCATTTAAGAGGGGATACGTAGGCAGCCTTATGGGTTCAGACATATCATAATAAAATTTTTATTTCCCCAAAAATCAGGAACTGGGGTAGAATTTTAAGGAGGGTCCTCAAAATTTCGGAGCAAGTCCAGCCAACACCAACACGCGTCAGGAAGCCAGTAAACAGTCAAAACTGGGGCAAAATTTTGAGAAGGGTTCTCAAATTTCTGAAGAAGATTCAGCAAGGTCCACCACCCACAAACGATTAAAAATCATCTACCAAACTGGAGCAGAATTTTGAGGAGTGTTGTGCCCCTTTTTTCCTTCGGGTTTATAACATTTTGGTCGGGACAAATCTTTCCTTTTGGAAAGGGGATTTGCATTTTTGAAGAGTCGCCACCTAACGATTTAAGGTATGTTAGGACACCTATGGGGTTCATTTATAACTACGTTTGGTAACCAGAGATAGGGTAAGCACTTGAAATTATCCTAAGGGGAAGTTATTAGGCACCCCTCAGGATCCACTAGTGTTGTTCCCGGACAAACAACTTTTTGTGAATTTGTACAAATAGCAAATAAACAAGTATGGCTCAAATAGTAGGGATTTGAGTTTCAATACATGGTGTTTGGAAAGCAATTAATAAAAAGGAATATTTCAAAAAAGAATTGCAATCTAAGCATATTTGTGAATGTAAAGAGGGGTGTCCTAGGTTTGTTTATAATATGGATCGCATCAATGCAATGCCCACTATGACACTCCTCAAAGAGGGACTACACGTGGTATTAACGCACTGGTCATCATATACATATCTACCCTTTCCCATCCCATAAAGGTAATTAAAGCGAGGGTTGGTCTCGACCCCTATTTCATCCTGTCACCCGTCCTTTCCTATAATCCTGGAGGGGTTTAGGATTTCTATCATTTGAGGGAGGTACTAGGCAGACCCTCAGGTTTAAAGGCAAAATACTATACGATAAATAAGAACACATAGGACTGCATTTAGGGGGAAAACACAGAAAACAAATAAAAGGCTCAGATATACCTCCACAAGTAATGCACATAGACAGAACGACTCATATACAGATAAGGTCAACATTTGAACTCCGAATACTAAAGCATGGTATCTAAGTGATTTTAAAACATAACAAAGGCATATTTGATATGTAATTCAGAAAAGGGGTCCTAATAGGTTTTGCCTACTGATTTTAAACCAGTTGATAATTAAGCAGCATACATAAAAAACATGTTTCTAGTTTTGACAAATTTAGCACCTAAGGCTTGCCCAAGTGTAAAATAGTGTTCTAGTTATCAGGGTTACTTAGAAAAGACTGCTTGAATTGTATTACTAAATATGTTGTTCTAAATGTTCAGAATTCCAAATGTTCAGAATTCCTTAATTACCTATTTCTAAATAATTAAACTAGAGATGCCTAAGCGGATGTGAATGCAATTCTAAATGCATGATATCTAATGCACAAAAATGCAGGATAATATATATGCATGACCTGAGCAAGATTTCTAAATGCATAAGTATTACATACTTTCAGAATATGTAGAAGATATGGAAATGACCTGTTTATTAGCGTTGTTTTTATCCTAAGGCAGGATCTCTAAGTGTACATGGCAGCACATAACATAATGGTAAAGTGCTAGTTATTAGCAGATTTTAACACATGATTTTATAAGGGTGCACATGCTGAATCAATAAATGTGGGACCTAAGAGCATGATTTCTAATGCACATATGAATTCTAAACATGGTTTCTATTGTGCAATTAGGAATATAAACCTAATAATATGGTTTTTACCCTTAGCAACTATAGCATGCATATTTACCCCATCCCTTTTCAGTATCTATCCCTAGAGAGTTTTTACAATAATTATTACAAATTTCGTTTGCACAAATTACATAATTGGAATAATAAAATAAGAAGTTATACTATAAGGAGCCTACTGATAGGCCTAGAATCTCCTGAACGCCTCAAATGCCATTGGTTCACAGCCTTTCACATGATCCAGGTGTGTCAGAGTTCCCTAAGGATCTCAAGGGATCCCAAGCAATGCTCACACCTAGATTCATAACCAAATTAAGTAAGTGTAGTGTGGAAGAGTCAGCCTTAGTGTTTCAGAGTTCAGAGGGAGCTCATAAGGGTCCCTAAGCAGTCATACATTAAGGGGGCAGAACCTAGACTTCTAAGAGTATATGTGAGAGTGCTTGACATAGATTTAAAAGAGTTGAGTTGGAAATAGTTTTGACAATGATTAGTTTGAAATAAGTTTTGGAAAGCGATAGAAGAGTTTCCTTAGTGAAAATCAGTTTGAAGAAGAAAAGAAACAGGACAATCAGCAACTCAAGACCGAATCAACATACATAGTTCAAACACAAATAGGGAAAGGAGGAATTGGGGACAAGTAGTTCATATATGAAAGCATATTTGCACACAGGTTAACACCAAAGAAGTACTACAAAACTTAAATAGTCACAGCAATAGTCTATCACAATGTGTTCATGCTAGGAGCTTAACAGCATTAGATTAAGGGGTGCTAAATAGAGTTACTCATTAGGTTTAGGGGGAAGGGTTTAGGATCACATAGTAACTAGGTGTCACGAACACATGCTTATAATGTATTGGGGTTAGGGGTAGGGCAGAATAGTAGTAGAAAATGTAAGAAAGCAGTAGACATGCTGAATTACAGGGAAGGGGTAATCACATGGCAAATAGCTATGCTAATTGCAAGGGAGACAACAGAACCACAAGTAGAAGCATAAGAGAAATAAAAGGAAGTGCAATACAAATAGAGACATATTGTTTTGGATGTTGTACGTTAAACTGAAAACATACCAGTAAAAATGAGAGAATAAGTGCAGAGTGAGGAGTGAAGAACAATACAGTGAAGGAAAGTAGAGCAATAGTGTGTAGAGTAGTAGAGCGGTAGAGCAATGTAATCACTCAGTTTTGGCTTGCAACCGACTGAGTATCAAGTAAACATCAAGAGAAACAAGAGGGTATGTATGTATGTAAGAGAGAGTTTAGAACAGTGTAATTGTTCATCTGTTACGCTAAAGAGACGGTAGAGTATTTATAGTTTGAGAACAGGCAGGAAAATAAGGTAATAAGTATTGACTTAGCACAATTATAGAAATAATACAAATCAAAATCTATGAAAGACCCGGATTCCTTTCAATTAGGGAGTCATAGTTCAAACGGGTACAAGTTGTATCAAATAAGGAAAAGAATTACTTGTTAGACTGATTTTACCATAATAGGAGTAGTAAAAGCATATAACATGTAATAAGAACTAAGTACAGAATATTTTCAAGTAAGGAAAGTACACGTTAAATAACTAACAACATATTTGTGCACATAAATAAGATAGAGTACAATTTTAATTCTAAAAGTTAGTTCCAAGAATCACGAATGAGATTGAAAATCATAGGGAATCAACACTAACTAAGGAATGTATCACAAAAATAATGAAGCAATACAAAAAATCAGTAAAAAATTATAAGGAAACTACACAAAATCACAGATTCAGGCAAGATATCGCAGGTCACAAAAATCAATATAAATTATTATGTGAACAGTCAATAAAATATATAGTCGGACCTATTAAACGATAAATAATATGTGTTGAGCAAAATCAGAAAAATCCTAAGAACAAATTAGAGCAGGAAGCACAAGCGCATATAGAACATACAAGAAACCAAGAATATTAATGAGAGACATGCAATCATATCACAAACAGACTCAAACTTCAAATCGAACCCAGAAATATTAGGGTTTCTTAACAAAAATGAATCGAGCAAAACGAAAGACTCATGTGATGTTTATACATGCTAAAAATCACAAAGTAATTGCTAAAAATCAGAAAGAAATCGTTTTTACAAAAGGGGTTTTGAAACCCTAGTTTGGAAAATGAGGAAATCGATTGAAATTAGAGAAATCTTTTGAGGAAAATAGGTGATAACCTTAAAAGACACATAGATCCATCACAGATCTAAAAAGATCGGAGGATTTAAAGTTAGGGTTTCTAGAGAAACCCAAAGGAGGAGAAGAGAGCTTAAAATATTACCGGCCTTTAGCCGAAAAATGTAGAGATCTTACTCGAATGGCCATAAGTGGCCAAAAAACATGGCATGAGACCGAAGATGGGAGTGGACCGCCTCAGGGTCACTTGAGAGCCTCCACCGGTGACACGGGTGTGAAAGACGGATCCATAAGGTCGATGAGAGGTGGAAATTTCATGGTTTCTGGTGAGGATATGGTTGGAGAGGGGAGAGACAGAGCTCAGGAGACAAAGGTTCTAGAGAGAGTTGAGAGGATTCAGAGAGACAGGTGAAAAGTGACACGGGGGAAAATGAGAAAGGGGGTAGTCGTTTAGGGGTTAATATGGTAAGTATTAGTATGGGTCATTGATTTGAATTAATCAATGGCTCAGATCGAACGAGAGTTGGGCCGGATAAGATTTTAAGTTTGGGTTGGGTAACTGGGCTAGTTTATTGGGTTAGGGGTCTGGGTTAATTAGGCTAGAATTCGAATTTAAAAAATGACTAGGTTTTAAATACCCCATAAAATAGATAAATAATTTATAAAAAATGGCTAATAATTATAAAAAATGAAATTGATGCTTAATAAACTAAATTAAAGTGATTAATTAGTATTAAAAATATAGATTACTAATTATTGAGTAAAAACATAGCACAAAATATATAATTAGGCCATAATTGCAAAGTCACTGCAATTATAACCAGATAGTGCCAATTTGGCTAATTTGTGAAATATATTTAGTCTTAATAGGACTAAAAAGATATATTAAATCAACGAATGCTTTTGAAATCATTTGTAACGCAATTTATAATTAATTATTAGAGATAAAAATACTGGATAAATAAAAATGAATTAGTAAATATTTGAGAAAAATTATAGAAAAATACCAATTGTTATAAAAACCTAATTTTGAAGGTATATATGCAAATTAAAGATAATTTGAGAAAAAATTGGGTATCAACAGCTGCACATCTTTACCCGGGAAGGATGAAAGAGTTCTCGGGTAAAGAAATGATGGCCAATTTTGACCGAGCGAAATGGTTCGAGAGATTAGGCTGCACTCTGGCTTCTGAGCTACCTACATATCCCTGATTTTATAGGAATCAGGCCGTATGTGGTTCTGGATCCATCGACGGAGTATACCGATGAAGCTATTTCAAGAACGGACGCAACATCGAGGGCTGGGTGAGTGAACGGTTTACGGGAATTATTAGGTTTGATATGGTTTGAGGGAGCGAGATTGTTCCTGCCGGGATAGTCATTGCTCGTTGTCTTACCTACAAATAAAAGCAACACAAGCGTATACTGTGCATAAATTTAAACATGATGCAAATTCCCGTCGGACCATGAATGTTGTCTTTGGACGGTTAGGAATGGCGTCCTCAGACCATGATGTCCTGGGCCGTGGTTGTTTGATGTAGGATTCGCATGCCATGAAATGATGTTCTCGGGATATGAGAATGGTGCCTTCGAACCATGACGCCTTTTAATAATGATATGCAAAATATTGAAAGAGATCCTCAGGCCATGACATGGTGTTCTTGGGCTATGAAGATGGCGCCTCTGAACGATGGCGCCTTTGGATGAGTTGGCGATATTTCAGCCCATGAAGGATGCAGTAGTATGATGCAGACAAGACAGAGCTCAGTCTTGAAAAAAGGTATTTAGCCCATTAGAGAAGCGAGATAAATAGTGTTTGGGATAGCACTTAGTTTCGAAGAAAATTGGAGGCAGAGCTTAGCCTCGGAAGGCCGAATGGTAGCCTTATGTAGATTGGAAGGAAGAATAGTAGCCTTATGCAATGCAGATACAGACGGAGGTAGAGCTTAACCTAGGAAAGCAGAATGGTAGCCTTATGCAGATTGGAAAGCAAAATAGTAGCCTTATGCAATGCGAATGCAGATGGAGGTAGAGCTTAACCTCGGAAGGCAGAATGGTAGCCTTATGCAGATAGGAAGGCAGAATAGTAGCCTTATGCAATGCAGATGCAGATGGAGGTAGAGCTTAAACTCGGAAGGCAGAATGGTAGCCTTATGCAAATTGGAAGGCAGAATAGTAGCCTTATGCAATGTAGATGCAGATGGAGACAGCGTTTAGTCTCGGAAGGCAGAATAGCCTTATGCAAGAAATAAGATAGCAGCTGATAGTAGAGTTTTCTTAACTGATAGTAGATTGTGGCGTTGTGATTACTGGGAGCATTGTGACATACGGAACATCATTGGTGTGTGCTAATAACAAATGTTGGCACGTGTAATGGTTCTGAGAATCGTATTCTTGAACAATGTTTTTCCTATGGGCGTACATTATGTTTAACAATTTTGCAATCCTAGTGCCTGCATCCAAAGAAAACTCGTGGGTTTTGTAAGAGGGAAGGTTAGCTCATATCCATGTTGGCTTTGCTTGACTCGTTCGTCTTTGATCTGGTGATACCATCTATATTATTGGGGAAGCATTGCTAAACAAGTAGTTTCAATAATAAACATGCATGATTTTGTAAAATTATGACATGAATTAAAATAACTTTTAGATGATTCCACGACTATGACGTAGTTCAGGACATTGAAACCTCTCCTACTACGGAATTTTGAGGGTCCTCCTCAAAATTCTGCCCCAGTTTGATGGGTTGACGTCTCTAACCGTTGCTCACGCAGCGATTGGCTGAAATCACTTCGGAATTTTGAGGGTCCTCCTCAAAATTCTGCCCCAATTTCCAATTGCGGGGGAGAATGAAATTTTATTGCATTATGACCGAACCCATAGGGCTGCCTACGTATCCCTTATTAAACGGGAATCAGTTCAGGCATAGTTCAATTTACATCATATAAGGAAAGCATAAAAATTACATATAGTAATGCTTGGCTGCATCTGCATTGATCGGCTTTGGCCAGACTTCTCCATCCATTTCTGCAAGTATGAGGACTCCTCCTATCAAACCCGGTGAACCATGTATAGACCCTTCCAGTTGGGAGAGAATTTCCCTTTGGCTTTATCTTGATGTGAGAAATATTTCTTTAATACCAGCTGCCTCGGTGTGAACTGTCTTGGCTTTACTCTTTTGTTGAAGGCTTTGGACATTCTGTTCTAATAGAGTTGACCATGGTAGACTGCATTCATTCTCTTTCCGTTTATAAGGACTAGTTGCTCATAACGGCTTTTTACCCATTCTACATCGTCGAGCTCAACTTCTTGTATAGTCCTTAGGGAAAGAATTTCCACCTCAGCGGGAATGATAGGCTCTGTACCATAAACCAGCATATAGGGGGTTGCCCCGGTTGATGTGCGAACTGTGGTACGATACCCCAAAAGATCAAATGATAACTTCTCGTGCCACTGTCTGTGATTCTTTATCAATTTCCTCAATATTTTCTTGATATTCTTGTTGGCGGCTTCTATAGCTCCATTCATCTGAGGCCTGTAGGCTGTGGAATTCTTGTGTCTGATCTTGAAAGTTTCGCACATAGCTTTCATCAAGTCGATGTTGAGGTTGGAGCCATTATCAGTAATGATTGACTCTGGAATCCCGAATCGACAAACAATGTGGTCGCGGACGAAGTCTACCACAACTTTATTAGTCACTACTTTGTAAGATACTGTTTTGACCCATTTATTAGTCACAAACTTGTGTCCATTGGAAGCGGCAGGCTCGACTGGTCCAATAACGTCCATTCCCCAAGCGGCGAACGGCCATGGTGAGCTTGTTGTGTTAAGCTCGCTTGGAGGTACCTTTATCATGTTTGCGTGTATATAATAGTGGTGGCATTTTTAGGCATACTGGATGCAGTCTGTTTCCATAGTCATCCAAAAGTAACCAGTCCGGAGTATCTTTTTTGCTAAGACAAAACTATTCATATGTGGAATGCAGGTCCCAGAATGAATTTCCTCTAGTAGCCTGGATGCTTCCTTTGCATCGACACATCTTAATAATCCTAAATCGGCTCATAGATAACTGTAGATTGTGCTATGAATCGGCTGATGTAGTTAAGCCTTCCTAAGAAACTCATCATATCCTTCTTGTTCCTTGGCGGTGGTAGTTCCTGAATGGCTTTGACTTTTCGATGGATCAAGTTCTATTCCTCAGCGGCTCACAATAAACCTAAGCAATTTCCCAGCGGGAACCCCAAATGCGCACTTTACGGGGTTTAGTTTCAGGTTGTATCTCCACAGTCTATTGATGAACTTCCTCAGATCTTCTATGTAGTTAGTGGCCTTCCTGGACTTGATAATAACATTATCCATATATACCTCTATCTCTTTGTGTATCATATCGTGGAAGATGGTAGTCATGGCCCTCATTTAGGTGTCCCCTATATTCTTCAGGTCGAATAGCATCATTTTGTAACAGTACACTCCTCACGGCGTAATGAAAGTTGTTTTCTCAGCATCTTCCTCATCCATCCAGATCCGATGGTAACCAGCGAAGCATTCTACGCGCAATTGTCAATCAGGATGTGTATATTTGGAAAAGGGAAGTCGTCTTTCGGACTGGCCTGGTTGAGATCCTGGTATTCGACACAGACTCTGACCTTCCCATCCTTATTTGGCACTAACACATAGTTGGCTAACCATGTCGGGTATTCTACTACCCTGAGAACCTTAGCGTTGATTTGCTAGTGACTTCTTCCTTGATTTTCAAACTCATATCAGGCTTGAAGTTTCTGAGCTTTTGCTTTACCGGTTGACACATTGGATTGGTTGGAAGTTTGTGAGCTACAATAGATGTACTCAGACCAATCATGTCATCATACGACTAGGCGAATATGTCCTCATACTCCTTTAGAAATTCTGAATTCTTTCTTCTCCAATGGCGATAGGTGAATGTTGATTCGCATTTCTTTGACATTGTCTACGTCTCCCAGGTTGACAATTTTGGTCTCGTCTAGGTTGGACTTAGGTCGGTTCTCAAATTTATCAGCTTCTTTGACAATCTCGTCAGGTATGTCATCTTCTTCTGAATCCATGTTCATTTGTTGCATTATCTCAATACATGTCACAGTCATTGGTTCATTAAGACAAGTAATAGTAACGCTGTATTGGTAAAGTAAGGAGTGATAATGATAGCAATAAATATTAACTCATAAGAAAAATCAAAAATGCTTTTGAATAACTGTTTTGATCATCGAAGATCTTATCGCGGGAATTGAAAAAATGCGAAAATAAAATCATTTGATAACTAAAACAATGAATAATGCTTGTTTTAGCCTTGCTACCCCGAGGCTCGTCGGGCTTTGGTTGTCCTGATGGTTCAATTCTTTAGATGTGCCCCTCTGCTCACAGCCTGTATGGAAGGGCCTTCCTCTCCCTCCTCCTTGAGAATAACGCAACAGTCCATATCATTGTCCTCTAAAAATAAGTTCTTCATCTGACCCATAAATAATGTTGGCCTGTTGGAAGGTCTGCTCCAGATGTGGTATTGGCTGCTCTAGTGGGTATTAACCACCACGCCATGGAGGTGACCAACTATTGAATTCTTCCCAGGTGTATTCATATCCCAAACCAAAGGTACTGCCATGTTTATTGAGTTTTATGGGTTTAGAGATTCATTGGAGGTTCTCGCCAAGCCCTTTGCCAGGTTCGTACCCACTCCAAATCAATATACTCTTGATTTTGCTATCCCACCATTTGTCTTTGTCGATCACATTGACCCGCTCAATGTGGTGGTAAGTTTCTCCTCCCATCTTCCTTCTTCCCTCGATCACTCGAATGGTCTGGCAACTGTATATAAGGTTTCTATCGTCGCCGTGAATGATCACTTCCTGGTGATTTCATTAGAACTTTAATGCCTGATGCAGCATTGATGCTACAGCCCCATCAGCATGAATCCATGGTCGTCCCACCAATAAGTTGTAAGACGTTGGTACATCTATTACCTAGAAATCGACCTCGAACCAGGTTGGTCCCATCTGCAGGCATAGACTAATCTCGCCAATGGTGGACCTCTGAGAACCATCGAAGGCTTTCACATTGATTGATCCATCCTTTATCTCATACAGCCCTTTACCCAACTTCTTGAGTGTTACCAGCGGACAAATATTAAGACGGGAACCTCTATCGATCAGGATTCTAGTGATGAAATAATCTTCACATTGCACAGTGATGTGTAGTGCTTTGTTGTGCCCCAGCCCTTCAGGTGGTAGCTCGTCATCATAAAAGGAGATCTTATGGCTTTCCAGCACTTGTCCTATCATATTAGCCACTTCCCCGCTAATGATGTTACTTGGTACATAAGATATATTTAGAAGCTTTAACAGAGCATTCTTATGCCTCTCAGAATTTTGCAGCAAAGATAGAATAAATATTTGTGTTGGCGTCCTATTTAACTAGTCAATGACCGAATATTCCTTGGACTATATATTTCTCCAAAGGTCGTTCGGACCTGTCTCAATAAGGGGAGGCCGATTGGAGGCATGCTTGCTTGATTCAGCTAGATGTTCAGGGATATAGACTCTGCCATTTCTTGTCATACCCTGTGTTGCGGCAGTTTCTTCAATCCTGACCTTGCCCTTACTTCTCGCCTCAACTGTATAGTCCCAGGGTACAACATTTGTATAGAATGGTGGCATGGTAGACATCTCCACTAGGACCGGCGTGGCTATCCATATTCGAATGGAACATTTGCCTTGGGTGGAAACACTCCGACCTCAAATAGTGCGGGTGCATTTGTCGGAGACACGAATTCAACCTCAATTGGTACTGGTGCCTTTGAAGGTGGCATTGCTTCAAACTCAAGAGGTATAGACATATTCACCTCGGCGTTCTCAAACGGTTGGATCTAGACTATGATTGGATTGAGAGTAATTGTCGGTTTCTTCGGGTCATCACCTTCTGCAATCAACCAGATTGATCCCTCAGGATCCCATTCATCTTCTACTTCAATCATGTGGATACCCCCACCCTTATGGTCTGGCAGAGGGTTGTTGTGGACGTTTGGAGTGGGTTCCTTTGCCACAATGATCTTGTTATCAATCAATTACTGTATCTTGTCTTTCAAGGAGCGACACTCATGATGGTGTGCACTTTCATACTGGAGTGGTATGCACAGGACTTGTTTGGTTTAACCCACTGAGAAGGATTCTCATGATTTGCATCAGGGATGGGGGTGACATAACCAGCAGTTTTGAGCTTCTCATACAACTGGTCGATGGGTTTAGTGATGGCTGTATATGGTTTTGGAGGTCTGCGATCAAAATTAGGTCCAGGTCTAGGGAAATTTTGGCGTGTACGGGATGATTAAGAGTGGGAAGGTTGAGCATTATAAGTTGGTAGACATGAGTGGGTTGGGAGTATCTGGGTGAAGCGGGTTCATATGTAAGAGGTGGAGATGACTGATAAGTTGGTGGTGGAGCTTGGTATGAGGGTGCTTGGAAATTTTGGGTTGGCTAGTATATGAGTGGAGGTATTGGGTAAGCTTGGTATTTAAGGGGAGACTTGGTCCTTTGTGCAACCATCACTGCCCCTACGTCCCTTTTCTTAGACACACCACCAGACTTTAAAGCCTTATTCATAGCTTGCAAGGCTTCAAAATTTGTAACCATACCACTTTTAATACCTTCTTCAATTCTTTCACCTAATTTGATAATGTCAGAGAACTTGTGGTTCTCAATCATCATCAGTCGTTCATAGTACTGTGGGTCCTGGGCCCGAATAAAGAACTTGTTCATTTGCTCCTCTCCTAAGGCGGTCTGACCTTAGCAGCTTCGGACCTCCAACGAGTAGCATACTCGCAAAACGTCTCCGCGGGCTTCTTCTTCAAATTCTGGATATAGAACACATCTGGCGCATTCTCTGTATTAAACCTGAATCTATTCATAAAGTCAGATGTCATGCCTACCCAGCTTGACCACTTCTTAGGATCTTGGCTGATGTACCAAGATAATGCATCTCTTTTCACACTCATCATAAACAGCTTCATGCAGATTCTTTCATCCTTCCCTACTCCAACCAGCTTGTCGCAATATGTCCTCAGATGGACCCTTGGATCACCCGTACCATTAAACATTTTGAACTTAGGAGGTTTGTACCCCTCAAGCAGTTCGACATTATGTTGTATGCAAAGGTCCTCATAGTTGAGCCCCTCGATTCCTTTGCTTCCCTCAACGCCTTGAATCCGGCTGGTCAGTTTTTTTAAGTTACTCGGCCAAGTTCCTGATAAGCAGATAATCTTTATCAGACTCATGTGTGCATAAGATAGGTTGGATGGAGTGTGGCATGGTGTATGGGTGTGGAAATGGTCGTTTGTGGAGTCTTGAGGTTCTGGGATGAGTAGTGGAGTGTTGTTTGAGGTATGGCGGGTGTTACATTAGTTCTTTGGTGGAGTAGCGTGATGGTGAGGCGCGGGATGATTCTGCTGTTTTGGGTATTTTGATGAGGTGTAGGGTTTTGTGCATTGGGGAAGTTGATATCTTGGGTGTTGAGGGAAAATGATAAGTTTGCGAGATTTCGAACCTAATCGAGCTCTTCTTGGAATTTCAATAGTTTTTGTTTAAGTTGTGACACATTATTGTTAGGAACCTGAATACCCTGGCCATCAGTGGCCTCTACCCGTTCAATTGTGTTCTCCTTCCTGATGTTGTTTAAATCTTCCACTTTATTCTGGCCTTTGTCCTTGCCTTTAATGGGACTAAGAGGAGGAGTGGATGGAGGGCCCCTAGATCTTGTGAAATAAGATGATGATGCCAGAGTGCATGAACTAACCTTTGGGGAGGGGAATAATAAAAACAAAAAATAAAATAGAAGATAATCAAGTCAGTGAGGATTATAAAAAGTATTGCAATATTTAAACACATAGTGCGAGAATGTAAAGCATGTCCTAATTTGGGAACCTCTTTGTGCCCGAGGTAGGCCTAGTAACAAATAGATTTGGAGAACTTCAAATGCCAATAAATTCTTCATTTCATAATACAAAAATAGATGAATCCCAAAACGGTACTAAGATAATAATAAGTCACTACTGGCACTTGGCCTTATTACATTTGGAAAGCGAATAGACCTAATCTATTTGTCCTCAGAAGGACCTTGCTCAGGTTGAATACTCTCGTCGATCAAATCCTCCAGTTCGTGTAGGTTTACTAGTAAAATGCCTTTGCTAGGTGTTTTTTTTCGTTTCCCTCAGTTTTCTAACAGTCGGCGACTCTCTTCCTCACTTTTCCTTCCAATTCCAGCAGACTGTATTCCAGATATTCCAACTTTTCTCTAGCTTTGGCGGCCCTCTCTTTCCACTTATTGATTTGGTCATTTGATGGAACACTCCTCCACCAGTCTAGAAAGAGTGGGGGCATGCTAACCATATCGAAACTGGGGACCTCGTGCCTCATTTTCTGTAAAACAAAAAGGGTTAGACCCTACCCCCACCGGACTCGACTATTTATACATTTATGATCAGCACATTGACATTTAGTTCTCTAAATTAATGCACAAAACGTGGTTGCGTCCGTTGGGATTATGAAAAACCCGATGGACTTTGGGTAAGTCTTATCTTAAAAGATCATTATGTGGACAACATAATTGGTCCAACTAGGTTTGACCATGATGCATGCACAATTTAAACAGAGTAAGGTTTCTATGGAGTTTTAGACTGGTACCCTTGAGCGGACAACTCAAGGGGGAAGACACGGAACTATCGTTGCTATAGTATTCGTTTGGAATGAGTGGAGTATGATGTTGAGCATGATTATGCAATAATTAAAAGCATGTTGACATGTATTTGCATGTTAAGAAAGTGATAAATATAGAAGTTTTATAATTTAATGCAGTTATAAAGGAAGGAAACAAGGAAGATAAGTTTTGCTTTTGAAGAAGAAATTAAACGCTTAAAGAAATTACACAAATAATTGCACATATGGAGGGGTACAAATTCACAAAAACGGTATGAAATGGTAAAAGCCTAAATATCCCCAGCGGAGTCGCCATGTTGTCGCGCCGACTTTTTTCTCGCGAAATCGGGTTTATGACATTTTGGTTTGGACAACTCTTTCCTTTTGGAAAGGGGGTTTGCATTATTGAAGAGTCGCCACCTAACAATTTAAGGTGCGTTAAGACACCTATGGGGTTCATTTATAACTACGTTTGGTAATCAGAGACAGGGTAAGGACTTAAAATTATCCTAAGGAGAAGGTGTTAGGCACCCCTCAGGACCCACTAGTGTGGTTCCCGACCAAATAATTTTTTGTGAATTTGTACAACTAGCAAATAAACAAGTATGGCTCAAATAGTAGGGGATTTGAGTTTCAATACACATGTGTTTGGAAAGCAATTAATGAAAAGCAAGATTTTAAAAAAAATTGCAATCTAAGCATGTTTGTGAATAAAAACGGGGTTGTCCTCGGTTTGTTTATAATATGGATCACAACAATTTAATACCCGGTATGACACTCCTCAAAGAGCGGCAATACGTGGTATTAACGCACCGGTCATCATATCCATATCTACCCTTTCGCGCCCCGTGAAGGTAATTAAAGCGAGTGTTGGTGTCAACACCTATTGCATGATGTTACCCGTCCTTTCTTATAATCATGGAGGAGTTTAGAATTTCTATCCTATGAGGGAGGTTCTAGGCAGACACTCAGGTTTAAAGGCAAAATACTATGCGACAAATAAGAATATATAGGACTGCATTTAGGGTGAAACACAGAAAATAGATAGAAGGCTCAGATATACCTCCACAAGTAATGCACATAGACAACACGACTCATACACAAATATCTAAGTGATTTTCAAACATAACAGAGGCAGATTTGAATTTGTAATTCAGAAAAGGCATCCTAATAAGTTTTGCCTACTGATTTTAAACCAGTTGATAATTAAGCAACATACATAAAGAAACGTGTTTCACCTAAGGCTTGCCCAGGTGTAAAACAGTGTTCTAGTCTTCAGGGTTACTTAGAGAAGACTGTTTGAATTGTATTACTAAACATGTTGTTCTAAATGTTTAAAATTCCAGAATTATTACCAGCTGGGTTAATCTTTTATCAATAATTAAACTAGAGATGCCTAAGCAGATGTGAATGTAATTCTAAAGGCATGATATCTAATGCACAAAAATGTAGAGTGATGTATATGCAAGACCTGAGTAGGATTTTTTCTAAATGCATAAGTGTTACATACTTTCAGAATATGCAGAAGATATGGAAAGGAACTGTTTATTAGCGTTGTTTTTATCCTAAGGCAGGATCTCTAAGTTTACATGGTAGAGCATAACATAATGGTAAAGTGCTAGTTATTAGCAGATTTTAACACATGATTTTATAAGGATAAACATGCTGAAACAATAAACATGAGACCTAAGAGCATGATTTACAATGCATGTATAAATCCTAAGCATGGTTTCTATTGCGCAATTAAGAATATAAACCTAATAACATGTTTTTTACCCTTAACAACTATAGTATGCATACTTACCCCATCCCTTTTCACTATCCATCCCCAGAGAGTTTTTACAATAATTATTACAAAACGTTTGCACAAATTACATAATTGGAATAATAAAAGAAGAAGTTATACAATAGGGAGCCTACTGATAGGCCCAGAATCTCTCGAATGTCTCAAATGCCATTGGTTCACAGCCTTTCACATGATCCAGGTGTGTTAGAGTTCCCTAAGGATCTCAAGGGATCCCGGGTAGTGCTCACACCCAGATTCATAACCAAATTGAGTAAGTGCAGTGTGGAAGAGTCTGCCTTAATGTGTCAGAGTTCATAGGGAGCTCATAAGGGTCCCTAAGCAGTTACACATTAAGGGGGAAAAACCTAGACTTCTAAGAGTATATGTGAGAGTGCTCGACATAGGTTTAAAAGAGTTGAGTTGGAAACAGTTTTGACAATGATTAGTTTGAAATACGTTTTGGAAAGCGATAGAAGCGTTTGCCTTAGTGAAAACCAGTTTGAAGAAGAAAAGAAACAGGACAATCAGCAACTCAAGACCGAATCAACATACATAGTTCAAATACAAATAGGGAAAGGAGGAATTGGGGACAAGTAGTTCATATATGAAAGCATATTTGCACACAGGTTAACACCAAAGAAGTACTACAAAACTTAAATAGTCACAGCAATAGTCTATCACAATGTGTTCATGCTAGGAGCTTAACAGCATTAGATTAAGGGGTGCTAAATAGAGTTACTCATTAGGTTTAGGGGGAAGGGTTTAGGATCACATAGTAACTAGGTGTCACGAACACATGCCTATAATGTATTGGGGTTAGGGGTAGGGCAGAATAGTAGTAAAAAATGCAAGAAAGCAATAGACATGCTGAATTACAGGAAAGGGGAAATCACATGGCAAAATAGGCATGCTAATTTCAAGGGAGACAGCAGATTCACAAGTAGAAGCATAAGAGAAACAAAAGAAAGTGTGTCACACCTCCTTCTTGCGCGCCTACCCCGAAAGATAAATGTGTGAGGGAGTTTTTCCAATTTAAGTGACAATATTCGAAATGGGATTATTTATTTAATTCAGAGTCGCTACTTGAGAAAGGTTTGGCTTTTGGTGTCCCACGTCACCGGTTTATCTTTAATCATAATTCGAGGAAAATATTCGACTTTCCAAATGAAGTCTACAAACTAGAAATTCTAAGTAAGGAATTCTGTTGACCTGAGGAAAGGTGTTAGGCACCCCCGAATCCCGTGGTTCTAGCACGGTCGCTTAAATTGTTGTAATGGCTAAATATCTGATTTTTATACATGTTATAACTTGTGTGCTTTTATTAAGTTTAAACCGCTATTATTATTATTATTTAATAGAATTGCAACATCATGAAAATGCATCTCGATCCACGTCACAATCAATGCACCTGTGGTTGTTAATACGTTCCGACGTCGTTGAGATTTGGATTTGGGTCACATAAATGTGCTCCCAAATTTAAGAATATAAATTAATTAAAATCGCGCCTAAAGAGTCTAACGCGTTATTATCTTTGAGGAAGGCAGTGAATTCGCTAAACGGCCCATCCCAAATTCTAAGTATTTATTATGACCAATTATTGAGGGCCCCGCAATTTGCATTTTTATTTGGCGAGGCTCGTCTCATTATCAAAAGGATTGACCTATAGTGACTATGTTTTCTATTTCGTTCGTCTCTATAATGAAAGAAAAAGAGTTCTAACTTATTTACATGCTCACGAGTTATTATAGTTGAGTTTCGAAAGTGAGTCGTTAAATCTGAAAATGATACAATAAGAGCAGTCGGTTAACAATTATGGGCCCAGGTCCGATGTATAAGGGGTAAAACTGGACCTGTGTCATCCTTATTCAGATGTTGGGCTTAGCTAAATGATTCTACACATGTTCAAACTTTAAGAATCCGAAATGAAAGAGATACCTAATGAAACCCGTTTTTAACGAATTTAGATGAGCAAGTTGTTAACTAAAATAGTTTGAACTATTGAGTAATCAACCTAAGGCCTGATGTGTATTTGGAACATGCTGTTTAATCGAACAAATTGAACTAGCAGAATGTTACAACTACACTATTAGTCCTTTTAAACTAAAAACCTATGGGGAAGAAGTTTACAACTTAAACTGCTATAGGATAGTGCCCATGTTATACATAACCAACAACTACCTGATTCTAGTGAAGGCAACTAGCTAACATATATACAACCGAGATTCAGTATATAACCAGAGTTTATATGGGTAGCGCATAGAATGTTCTAAGTACAGACAGTAAAAGAAAGAAAAGACTACATTAAACTATAGCTTCAAATCTTTCCCATTTTTTGCATTCATGCTTCGAGTAGCTTACAAGATGAACCAATGTATCAGTTTGTGTACCTAGTATTTGGAAAGCAAGGAAAGAAGATGAAGATCAGTAGAAGAAGCAGTAGTGTAAATACACAGCAGCAACAGGTTCAGCAACACAGCAAAACCAGTAACGACCAGTAGAATAACCCAGTAACAGATTGAAAACCAGCAGTACCAGAATGCAATCGCAGTCAAAGCAGAAGAGAGACGGATACAAGACGCAGTAGTTTACTGATTTTGAATAACACTCAAGGAAAGCAACCTGAAATTATTCAAGTAAAAGTTCAGCTTGTTTTTCTCTCTTTGCTCTCAAATTCTGATTTCTCAAAATTCAATCAACTCTCTCAACTTTTTTCATCTCCCATCCTCTCTCTATGTAAAAATGACTCTATTTATAACCAACACTTTTGTCTTGAACCATTAACCCGAAATATTCCCATAATTGCATGCCTTGCCCCCACTTCTTAATGTTTTTCTTATTTAATTCCCTTGTTTCCCCATGCCTACATGTTTTGTCCCTCACTATATTAAACAAATACATTATTCTCACTCCATTATGTCTTGTCCCCCACCATATTAAACAAATGCATTATTCCCACTCCATTATGTCTTGTCCCTAACTATGTATTATTTTATGCATTATTTTAATATTATTTAATACTTAGTGGACAGAGCACTCATTAATTATTTTTAAAACTCATTTAAAATCCCGAAAATGCCCCCCTGAGACTACTGAAATTACCATTCTACCCCCTGCAAATATTGCAATTTACCATTCTACCCCCATCAGCTATAACCAATTCGCCTAATCAATTCTAACCAAAATACAACAGCTATAACCAATTCATCTAACCAATTAACCAACTAATAATCAAACTCTGAATGAACGAACTCACTAAACAAAGTCCTAATGGAACAAGATTCATGAATTAACAACAGAGTCAGATTCATATTAGAAAAAACTTAATGGAACAAGCAAGCAAATTTCAATCACTAAACTTGATCATCAATCGAACTCAAAACAGTAGGAAAGCCGTCAAAACGCACACACACACATAATTTCAACAAATATGCAGTAGGAATATCATGCAAAAATTTTATCAAAAAATGTAAACACACATATTTGTTGAACTCTGCTTGAAAACACATATCAAAAAATGAAAACACATATTTGCAAAAATTTTATCAAAAAAAATGAAAACACATATCATGCTAACGATCTATGCTAAATTTTATCACGCTAAATTTTATCAAAACCAAAGAAAAAGCAACAAAAGTTCGCGAACGAGTTGTGGCTGACCTTTATGCTAACGATCCGACGTCGAACAATGTTGAACCTCCGGCAAAACACAGCTTCGTTCACAACACTATTTCGACGCTTGACTAACAGACACGGATTCGAACGGAACCTCGACGCACTGCAACTCGACGAACTTGACACTGATTTTCGGATGGCTAGTGTTTGGAGATGAAGCGGGGGACGACTGTTTCTGGTCGTGGGGCTGCTGGAGATCGATGGAATGGGTGTCAGAGCTGGACGTCGACAGACTGTGGAGTTGTGTGTGTGTATGTTGCGACATGAAAACAAAGCGGAAGGGGAGGTCGTCGATGGAGCTGGTCGTTCATGGCTGTCGTTGGACGATGGTGGAGCTGGAGGGTGGTGACGATGAAGACGATGGAGGCTGGTTGTTGGTTGTCGATGGCTGGAGCTTGACGGACTGTTGATGGTCGCCGCTGGAGGTGCTGGTCGTGGGCTGCAGCGCTGTGGACAAGCTTGAGCCATGGACGAGCTTGAGGGGCATCCATGGATGGTGTGGCTATTGGGAGATGGAGGAGGGTGTTCATGCTATGCGTGTGTGTGTGTGTTGACGAGAAGGGAGGTAAAGGGGATGACAGGGGAGGGCAGCCATTGGAGGGGAGCTTGGGGTGTTTGGAGAGGATGAAGAGGGAGCGGGGCGGGTAGTTTTTAGGTTTAGGGTTTGGGGGGAATGAAAATGAAAATGAAGAAAATGGTTTGGGCGAGTGGTTTGGTTATGGGGCGGACTGGGTCGGGTTGACCCAGTATGGGTTCGGTTCTTTGGGCCTGTGGTTTAAAATTTTGAAGAAGAGGCCCAATCCGATTTTCATCTATTTTAGTTCTTTTCTATTTATTCAATTTCCTAATTAATAAAGCTAAAATGTTAAGATTAAATTATAAAACCCAAAATTATCTAAAAATACTAAGTAGCTCCTAATAGCCATTAACACACAATTAAATAGCAATTAACGATAAAATCACACAATTTGGACGTTAAATGCTAAAAATGCAAAATACATATTGTCACACCTCCTTTTTCCGCCCCCGCGAGGGGTGAAGGAGTTTTTCCAATTAAAGGACAATCAAAACGGGATTTGTTTGTTTATTTCAGAGTTGCCACTTGGGAGATTTAGGGTGTCCCAAGTCACCAATTTAATCCCGAGTCGAGGAAAAGAATGACTCCATATTACAGTCTGCGAACCAGAAATCCGGATAAGGAATTCTGTTAACCCGTGAGAAGGTGTTAGGCATTCCCGAGTTCCGTGGTTCTAGCACGGTCGCTCAACTGTCATATTCGGCTTATTTATCTGATTTTATACAAATATGAACTTATGTGCAGATTTTAACTTTTTACCGCTTTTATTATATTTTTAAAGGAATGTGAACATCGTTTAAAACATGTCTTTGGATTGCGTCACATGAAATGCACCCCGAGTTTAAGAAAATAAGATTAATTAAGACGCATCCTAAAGAACTAACGTGTTATTATTTGCGGGGAAAAATCGTGAAATTTGCTAAACGGCCCGTCCCAGAATCTAAATGTTTAATATATACATCTAACGAGGGCCCCGCCATTTATGCGTTTTATTTGGGCGAGGCTCATCTTCTTTTATTTAAAGGCAAACCTAAAAGCAAACTATGATTTCCTATCTTTGTTTATCTCTAACAAAATGGAAAGGTTCTACTGTATTTACATACTTATGAGTCATTATAGTTAAGCCTCAAACATGATTTATTGAAAGTGGGACGTGATACGGGCAACCCATTTGGCAGTTATGGGCCCAGACCTAATGTGCATGGAGTTAAATTCGGCCTGGGCCACTCTTATTCTAATTGGGCCTATTCAACTCATTTGATAGGCGTTTAACATTTATAAACAAACAAGGGGGAAAAGCTGAAATGCGATGTACCGTTTGCCTTAATCAAACCATATTCCTAACAATTAAAACAGATCATTTGTTTAAAGAAAGAACTGTTGGGTACCTAACATGCTTCTTGATAAACAAAATAATGAATTAATAGAACATGGCTACTACAACATCAATCCCTTTCCATTATAAGCAACACATATAGTTTTCCAACTGAATGATAGGTATAAAAGTTCAACTACATCACAGCTAACCACATAGTTCTATTAGGAAAAATAAACTATCATGCAGGCAACCTATTCTTTCAATACATTTTCCAAAGCTAATTCGAAGTAACTTCAACATCTTCCAACTTTCTTTGTATTCATGCCTCAAATTTCTGCTTACATTGATAGTTTATTAGGAAAAATAAACTATCATCCAGCCCTCACATTCTGCCCATAACTCCTTAAAACGAAAAAAAATGCCCAATGCACATCCTCCTGATAGCCCCTTAGCATGTGTTTTCTGCCTAAAGGCATGGGCAGCCTATAACTTTTAATTACCCCAATGCTACAATGTTTGGTTCCCCACTATTGCATTAGTTTAATCCTATTTCAGTACCCTACTGTCAGCTCACTTAAACTAGTCATTTCTGCTCTTTTCGAACCCCCAAACTACCCATGTTAGCCCCCAGTTATTACTGTTTTACCCTGAGCTTCAGCAGTCTGAAATTAAACTTCTGAAAGTTCAAACTTAAACCATCCTAACTGAGTTCCAGCTATTGCACTGCAACTACGAATCATTCACAAATAGTGTAAAACACACAGCTAAACAACAATTGTTCGATCAGTCATATACAGCTATATGAATCAGAATGTTTGATCATTCAATCCTATAAAACTAATCGACGACGTTTATCTAATCGACTATACTAATTATGACATAGAATAATCAGTCGATCAAACAAACACTATGAACGGGGTTTCAAATGGCTTCAAACAACTTTGCACAAAACAGAGAATCTATATGAATTATCTATTCGACGACATTAATTAACTCGAACATGTATATCACCATACGTATTCAAACCTAAACAGAATAACAATCGACCGAATAAAAGGTCTTACGAAGATGGAGAACAACTCACAGAAAATCTCAGAAATAAAAAACAACTAATTAACCATGCCGATAAACTAAAATAATACTAAAACAACAACAGAAAAGGAAAAGTGAACTCACCCTGAAAGCTTAAACACAAACGACACACGCTCGAACTGGATTTGCCCATTTGAGGTCGAACAGACCTTAATCGAGGTGTTCTCAACCGAGAACACTTCGATTAAGGTCTATTATACCCCAATCCTCCGTTTAATCTGGCCGGATTCCAAAAAAATTCTTGTGTTCTAGGGTTCGACCAGTCCGATTTGGGGCTTGAGGATTTGTGGGTAGATTCGGACCAAACCAAGCTTGGTTTGGTCACAAGTGAGGGCAGGATAATGGATGGTATGAATTCGGGGTAGGTTTGTGTAGATCGGGGTTGGGCTCAAATCTTCAAATCAAGATTCGAGATGAAGGGGGATGATTCGAGGCAAGGGGGTAACAGATTTGGGTTCAGGGAGTGAAGGAGGTTCTATGGTTTTAGAGGGGTGACCGACGGCGTAGATGCCGCTGGGTTTCAGGCGAAGGAAGCTTAGGGCGGCTAGGGTTTGGGAGGTCTTGGTTTGGGTTTGGGTTTGGGACGATGAAGGGGGGGTGTTCGGATGGGGGCGTGGGGTGTGATGAATGATTTATATATGGGGTAAGGGATTAGATCCTGGCCGTTGGATCGAGTTGGATCTATGGCCAGGATCTATCTGGCACCAGGAAACGACGTCGTCTCCCTTAAATGGGAATGGGTCGGCCTAAGGTTTAAACGGGTCGGGTGCTGGGGAAAGATAGGGGATCGTTGGATTAGGTGGGACGGACGGTTCAGATCAAACGCCTCATACGGCATCGTTTGGGGGGCGTCCCTGGAAGACCTGGTTTAGACTGGGTCACTGTATTGGTTTGGGCCCGATTTTCAGTTGAATTTTCGGCCCAAATCAGATATTTTCCCTCTTATAATTTAGACAAAAATTCCTAAAAACCAAAATTAAACATACAAATATTAATTAATACCTAACAACAAATATCACACGAATTAAAACATTTTAATAAAATTACGATGACAACAAAAAATGCGTATTTTGTGATTTTCGCTTTTAAACAAACAAATTATAATTAACTAATTCCTAATTGTACCAATTATTCCTAAATGCCTGCAGCGTGCATTTTTGTATTTTCTAACTATAGCTAGGCGAGCATTTACGGACAGAACAATTATCAAAACGTCACATAAATCCTCAAAATTGTACCCGAGGGTAACTTGTTTTATTTCTTTTCCGATTTCTTTTGGAGTAGTTTCCGTGAAGCAAAAATCACGTGCTCACAGCTGCCCCTCTTTGTCCGAAAACACAAAGAGTTTTTGTGCAAAGATAAAGTGAGCGGATACGAGCGATTTTTGCCCGTTGGAATATTCCGTGTGAAGTATTTTTTGAAAAATATTTAACCGAACCTTTGCTTCGAAGGTTTCCTACATATCCCTGGCTAAAGGGGAATCAGGTTAATGTAGCTCGGGAAGTTTTGGTAGCTGGGACTACCATGGATTGCAATGTTACTGCTCTTGCATGCTATTACCCCTGCTTACCGATCTCCTTGTTACACCGTGCTTAAAAGAAAAATCAAGAAGCTAGGCTAGACTACGGATCATAAGATCTCCTCTATCTTCAACTTGTTCTTGCTGCCTTGATTTCCTGTCGGCTTGTACTTCTTCTGGTGCTTTTCTTCTGAAAACTTGGGGATGACACTGGCCTTTTGCTTTTCTGAATACCAGTTTCATCATTTTGCTCGGTCCGTTGGGGATATGGCTTCCTTCATTAAACTCTTTGGTGGTTCCACTGGGGATACGGCTTTCTTCATCAGATTTGTTGTGTTGAACATAATTTGATGTTCACGGGTCGATTCTTTCAAGACGCGTCTTTTCTTTCTTTTGACTCATGCGCTTGAATTCATGCTGGAACCTCCTGTTGCAACCTTCTGCTTCCCGATGTTAGGAATTTCTTATTGTTTCCTGCTGAGGATTCCTGTGGTAACCCTCTACCTTCGGTGGGTTATTGATTTCAAAATCTGCAGTATAAGATGATTTCCAGATTTGCAGTATAAGACTAAAAAATATTCTTCTCGTTATACAGGTGGGCGCCTGAATGCAAAAATATGAAATGTATGCCCGCATTATATTGGTGGGCGACCTAGGGCATGAAATGAAAAGACAGAAATGTATTCCCGCATTATACTAGTGGGCGACCTAGAACATGAAATGAAAACAGAAATGTATTCCCGCATTATACTGGTGGGCGACCTAGATCATGAAATGAAAAGACAGAAATGTATTCCCGCATTATACTGGTGGGCGACCTAGAACATGAAATGAAAAACAGAAACGTATGCCCGCATTATACTAGTAGGCGACCTAGAACATGAAATGAAAAGACAGAAATGTATGCCCACATTATACTGGTGGGCGACCTAGAACATGAAATGAAAAATAGAAAATGTATTCCCGCATTATATTGGTGGGCGACCTAGAACATGAAATGAAATGTGTGAAATGTATGCCCGCATTATACTGGTGGGCGACCTAGAACATGAAATGAAAACAGAAATGTATTCCCGCATTATACTGGTGGGCGACCTAGAACATGAAATGAAAAACAGAAACGTATTCCCGCATTATACTGGTGGGCGACCTAGGACATGAAACGAAATGACAGAATGTATTCCCGCATTATACTGGTGGGCGACCTAGAACATGAAAATGAAAAAAAAAAGAAATGTATTCCCACATTATACAGGTGGGCACTTGTTTAACTAAGACATAAAATTTTGAATTTGTTTCCTCGTTCCTCCGAGAAAATTTTTGACAATGGCAAAAAAAATTCTGCCCCGGTCTTGGTGACCTTCCTTGTGGCGTGTCTTTTTGTCGTCATCAACTTTTTTTTTTCCTGTAGAAAATCAAAGAGATCATTGTTAGCTTTAACATGGTGAGTGATCATGTCACTCCTGCTGGGGGATGATTTTCCTTCCCCTTTCCCTTTCCCTTACTCTTACTCTGCACTCCCAAAACTGGTCGGGGATGAAGTTGCTTGCTGGGGATGATCTGTCTGTTGGGGATGGTATTTCTGCTGGGGATGGTTTTCCATTTATCCCTTCCCCGCTCTTTTGTTTCAAAACAAACTGTGAGAGTCCCATTCAACTCCAAAACTACTCCTTTAAAAGTTTATTTCCTCCCAGCACTGCAGGAAATAGAATGTTATAACCTGGGGATAACATTATTGGGGATAGGACTGTTAGGGTTATCTTGCAGCAGATTAATTTTCTCTTCCTCCTTCCCCCTTTCTGTGGTGTATTACCATCTCGGATCTTGGTCCGTGATCTATCGCAGTTCTTGCTGGGGATCTTCTTGGAACTTGACCCACAAGTCCTTCAACCATCATTTTTCGCCTTTCTCCATGTTCTCCTTAACTTTTTAGGCCAGTTTGTCGTTTGATTTTGCGACAAACGCCTTTTGTTCTATTGCCTTGGCTTTGGCCTGTGGCTTTCGCATTTGCTTTGCACCATTTTGGCCCCTGGTAGTAAACTCTGAAAAGTCCTTCTCAAAACAAATTTCTGGAAAAGTCTTTTTAGACAAAGAAATGAAAAATATAGAAAAGAGAAAAAATCTTTCTGAACAAATGTTGGAGAAGAAGAAAAGGAAAGAACTTATTTGGATGGTAGGACCGGTCCCAACGATCATGTCGTGGATTACGGGTTAATCGACCCAGTTTATTTGTATCAATCAATCTTCCTGATGGCCTTACTTGCTGGGGATAAATAGGTGCCCACCTCTTCGCAAATGCGGATCCTTTGGCCAATCTATCTTGTCGTCTTATAGTGCCCTTCGAGGGGTTTTCACTAATAATACTCTCTTTTTTCTCTCAGCACCCGTCGCCTTATGGTGCCTGTGAAGGGTTTCACCGATGAGACTCTCTCGTTTTATTTCTCTCATTTTTCACCGCCTTATGGTACGTGTGGAGGTTTTCACCGATAAGACTCTCTCATTTTGCCTTTCAACGGGGTATTGGAGTGTTGCCGATATGACTCTCTCTTTCAGAGATTCTTTTTGGCCATCAATTCATTCCCAGTTTATGATCCCCTCTTTGCTGGGGATTCAGTGTATTATTCTCGGCTTCCATTTGCCTGACTTGGCACCTCTTGGATATTGATCGGGAGGTCTTTTTTGGCCATCGATGTTGGTTTTGTGTGGGTTTAAAGAAAGGATATCAAAAATTCAAAAATAACTCCGATAGGTGAAACACTACAACTCTTGGAATCAACCCTTTTTTGAAAATTCAAAAACATAACTCCTGCCCCAGTTTTCTTGCTTGGGGAATTTTTATATTTATACTATGTTGAGCTATGTACATTATGCACACTAAGAACACTACGGTGCACTATGACCGAGCCGTGAGGCGCCTACGTATCCTCTTTGAGGAATCAGGTCAAACGTAGTTCCTACGGTTCCTTTTTCTTATTATCTTTATCTTGTTTTTTATTTTTCTTTTAATTTCTTTTTTTTCATATATTTTCCCATTAGTGATTCCAAAAGAGGGGTACGAAAGAATAACTAAGGCTCAAAGGGGGGAAGCAAAGGTTAAAAGTGTTTGGGTGGAAGAAAGAATTGCCTCCGTCATTTCATTATCCAATAAGTACCAAGTACAAACAAACGAACCAATAACTACCATAATCAAAGAAATTACGCATAATATCTTTTGACTACATCAGAATTGATAGCCATGTCGACGCATCTTCCTTCGATATCTGTTAGACATAAAGCATCGTTGGACAACACTCTGGTTATGATATAAGGCCCTTGCCAATTTGGAGCGAACTTGCCTTTTACTTCGATCTGATGCGGGAAGATCCATTTCAATACTTGCTGCCCTACTTCAAATCTCCTAGGGCGCACCTTCTTATTGTATGCCCTCGCCATTATTTTTTGGTACAACTGGCCATGATACATTGTTGCCAATCTTTTCTCATCTATTAAGTTCAGCTGCTCCAGTCGAGCTTTGACCCATTCATCGTCGTCAATCCCGGCTTCAGCGATAATTCGGAGGGATGGAATTTCAACCAAGGATCTATGCCCTTTCCCTGACGTTCAATTACCAGCAGTGTTCAAGATGCCCAAGTTCGATTTGTACGAAGGGCATGGCGATCCTATGGCACATCTACGGGGATTTTGTAGCAAAATGAGGGGAGCGGAGGGAAAAGATGAGCTGCTGATAGCTTACTTTGGCCAGAGTTTGAGCGGGTCGGCACTGGAGTGGTATACAAGACAAGATCCGAGCAGGTGGTACACCTGGGATGACTTGGCACAGGCTTTCGCAGGACACTTCCAATACAACCTTGAGATAGTCCCAGACCGTCTCACATTGCTAAAGCTTGAGAAGAAACCCGGAGAGAGCTTCAGGGAATTTGGGTTCCGATGGAGAGAACAGGCAGCCAGAGTTGATCCTCCAATGAGAGAGGGAGAAATGGTAGATTACTTTCTACAAACTCTAGAGCCAACTTACTTTGGTCACTTGGTGACGTCAGTTGGCAAATCATTCAATGAAGTGGTGAAAATGGGAGGTATGATAGAAGAGGGACTTAAGTCCAATAAGATCCTGTGTTACTCGACAATTAAGGCAACGACTCAGGCCCTTCAGAGCGGCACGGGAGGTGCGCTAGGAAAGAAAAGGAGAGAGGAGGTCACGACAATAGAGGCCGACAATTGGTCCAGATCTAGAGGTCCTTCCCCTCATTACCAACCCAGACCCCATCATCTAAACTACCCACACATTCCAAATTACCCTCCACAACCCTACTACCCACCACAAGAACAACATTTTTTTGTCCATCAAGCCCAGACATATACTCAACCTCCGGCTTGCCCGCAATGGCGCGCGGCAGCTCCCCACATTACATACCCACCTCCACATAATTCCTACCCACCACCACAAAAACACCTATCCACCGCCAAGAGCCTACAGGAATCCTTCAGGGATGGGTTTCAGGGGAAATCCGGCCTCCAGAAATGAAAGACTGCAGAGGCAAAGAACCTTTACCGAGTTGGGAGAAACTTATACTGCCTTGTTCCACAAATTAAGGCAGTTGGGTTTATTAAATCCCGTTGAGCCTAGGTTGCCAAATCCCTTACTCCAAAATATGGATCACTCGGTAAGATGTGAATATTGTTCAGGTGCTCCCGGACATGATACCGAGAAATGTTGGAGGCTAAAACATGCGATACAAGATCTTATTGATACTAACAAGATCGAGGTACAGGCACCGGAGGCACCCAACATTAACTAGAACCCATTGCCAAATCACCACGAAGCCCACATGATCGAGCTTGTGCACGAAGGATGGGAGCAAAAGAAACCCTCACAGACAGTGATGATGATCCGTGCCACTCCGAAAGAAAAATTGACCGGTGGGGAAGCAGGGGTACAGTTGAAGGGGGAAGATGTCAAGCCAGTGGTGATATTAGGGAAGAATCCATCCACCGCTACAAAGAAACCAGAGCTAGCCAAGTTGGTAGTATCGGGAGCATCATCTGCACCCGTAGTTGTTGTGAAAGGGGTCTACAGGGAACCAGTCATCATAAAGCCGGTAGTCTAATTGCCAATGATTGATAGCAAGGCTGTGCCTTGGAAGTATGAAAAGGCAGTGGTAATGTACAAGGGAAAGCAAGTTGAGGAAGATAGTTGTGAGGCGCAGGGACTGACTCGATCGGGACGGTGTTTTACTCCCGTGGAGTTGAGAAGGTCCAACCCAACAGTAACAAAGAAACCCGTGTCAGAAGAAGAGGCGGAGGAATTCTTGAAAAAAATGAAAGTGCAGGATTACTCCGTTGTTGAACAATTGAAGAAAACACCAACCCAGATCTCGTTGTTATCACTATTGATCCATTCGGACGAGCATCGCCGGGCCCTGATGAAGATACTAAATGAAGCTCATGTGCCTAATGAAATTTAAGTGAACCACCTTGAAACAATTGCCAACAAAATTTTTGAGGTAAACAGGGTAACGTTCTTTGATGACGATTTGCAAGTGGAGGGCACAGAACATAATAAAGCTCTCTACTTGACTGTCAAATGTGAAGATGCGGTAGTTACTCGGGCATTGGTGGATAACGGTTCAAGTGACAATATTTGTCCATTATCCACACTGAACCAGTTGAAGATTGACCATGATAGAATCCACAAGAATAACGTGCGTCCGAGGGTTTGACGGAAGTGGAACAAATACCATGGGGGATATTATACTCGAGTTGACCATCGGCCCGGTCGAGTTTACTATGGAGTTCCAGGTATTGGATGCTGCGGTATCTTATAACCTTTTGTTGGGACGACCGTGGATCCACGCGGCCAAAGCAGTGCAATCCACATTGCATCAAATGGTCAAGTTTGAATGGGACAGACAAGATGTCGTGCTGCATGGGGAAGACACTGCGTGCACAATGGGAGGTGTCATTGTGCCATTCATAGAAACTAACGATGACAAAGGTCCCTGGGTTTACCAGATTTTTTATGCAGTGTCAGCAAACAAGATTCCTAAGGGTAAAAGCATTCCACACCCCAAGATAGCTTCCGCAACCGTCATGATAGTTTCGGAGATGCTAAGTAATGGGTTCGTGCCAGGAAAAGGTCTGGGGGCTGAGCTCTAGGGAATTGTTCAACCTGTCTCTTTGTCCAAGAATTTAGAGACTTTCGAATTGGGATTCAAACCAACTGCAGCAGATATAAAGCGAGCTCGGAAAATGAAAAAAAAAGTTTGGGTTCTTCTCAAGCCAGTCCCGCGTCTCTCTAGATCTTTTGTTAGAGCAGGTGTCACAATGTCGTCAGTCCCGAAAATTCATGGACCGTTCATTGGGCCAGATAGAGATTTGGATGAGGGCTTAGAAAGAATGTTCGCAGATGTCAACACAATAGAAGCTGGAGAGGGTTCCAATAAGGCAGACATACAGTTTGTGGGGCCTAGGGCCAATGTGAACAATTGGACAGCTACTCCTCTTCCTACTCGGAGGGAGTCCTGGTAGTTGGCTCTGATTTTCCTTTTTGTTTTCTGGATTATTCCAGGGTTGTAATCCAGATTCCTTTTTATTTTTATTACTGCTCAACAAAGTGTGAAACCTTGTTATCCCATAATTCAATAAAACGAAAAAGTTTCTTCTTTATTCCTTATTTTATATGTTATTTTAAATTTTGTTTCCTTGGTTTTTTTTTTCTGAACAGTTATTTTCATACTGGTTCTAATGACATGGCATGCACAACGGATCTTCAACCTAGTCTAAAAGATCAATCTGATTCCGAACTAACTATACAAGAGGTCGATTATGATAATGAATCAGAATATGATGAGGACGAAGCCTTCGAGGAGATAAACAGGGAGTTAAGTCAGTTTGAAGAAAAATCCAAGCCCAACTTAAATGACACAGAAGCCATCAATTTAGGGGATGTCGACGATATCAGAGAAACTAAAATAAGCATCCACATTGCACCAAATATCAGGGAAGAATTGATCAAAACACTTATTGAGTTCAAAGATGTTTTTGCATGGTCATATGATGACATGCCGGGGTTAAGCACAGATTTAGTGGTTCATAAATTACCCACTGACCCGGCATGTCCTCCCGTCAAGCAGAAATTGAGGAAGTTCAAAGCGGATATGAGTGTGAAGATTAAAGAAGAAGTAACCAAACAGCTGCAAGCAAAGGTTATTCGTGTCACTCGATATCCTGATTGGTTGGCTAATGTGGTGCCGGTGACAAAGAAAGATGGGAAGATCAGGGTGTGTGTCGAGTACCGCAATCTGAACAGGGCAAGCCCAAAGGACAACTTTCCTTTACCCAACATCCATATCTTGATCGACAACTGCGCCGGACGTGAGCTCGGATCTTTTGTAGATTGATATGCTGGGTATCATTAGATTCTGATGGATGAAGAAGATGCGGAAAATATGACATTCATTACGCCGTGGGGAACTTATTGCTACCGGGTGATGCCATTTGGTTTGAAGAATGTTGGGTCCACGTACATGAGAGCAATAACTACTATGTTTCATGACATGATCCATAAAGAAATCGAGGTGTACGTGGACGATGTGATCATAAAGTCTAAGCATCAGAAAGACCATGTAGCAGACCTAAGGAAGTTTTTTCAAAGACTTAGAAGGTATGATATTAAGCTTAACCCGGCTAAATGTGTCTTTGGTGTTCCATCTGGAAAGATGTTGGGATTCATCATTAGTCGGCGAGGTATTGAACTGGACCTGTCAAAGATCAAATCTATCCAAGATTTGCCACCGCCGAAGAACAAGACAGTAGTAATGAGTCTGTTGGGAAGGTTGAACTACATCAGCAGATTTATTGCTCAACTCACAGCAACTTGTGAACCCATATTTCGATTACTGAAGAAAGATGGTGCGATAGAATGGACAGCAGAATGTCAGGAGGCATTTGACCAGATCAAAGGATATTTATCCAATCCACCTGTGTTGGTTCCTCCTGAGCCGAGGAGGCCATTAATCCTTTATCTAACGGTCCTGGAGAATTCTTTTGGCTGCGTGTTGGGGCAACACGACATCACAGGAAGAAAAGAGCAAGCCATCTATTATCTCATCAAGAAGTTTACAGTCTATGAGAATAAGTACACTCAACTTGAGAAGACATGTTGTGCTCTAACTTGGGTAGCACAAAAGTTTAAGCATTATCTGTCGTCACATACTACTTACCTTATTTCACGCCTGGATCCATTGAAGTATATTTTCCAGAAGCCTATGCCCACAGGAAGATTGGCAAAATGGCAGATATTACTCACAGAGTTCGACATTGTCTATGTGACGAGGATGGCCATGAAAGCCCAAGCATTGGCCGATCACTTGGCTGAGAATCCTATTGATGAAGAATACGAGCCTTTGAGGACGTATTTTCCAGATGAAGAAGTGATGCATATAGAGGAGTTAGAACTGACCGAGGAACCAGTGTGGAAGCTTTTCTTCGATGGGGCTGCGAATGCAAAAGGAGTTGGAATAAGAGCGGTACTTATTTTGGAAATAGGACATCACTATCCTGTTACAGCTCAACTACGTTTCTATTGTACTAACAACATGGCTGAATATGAGGCATGCATTCTGGGCTTACGTTTAGCTGCAGACATGGATGTCCAAGACGTCTTGGTCTTGGGAAACTCGGACCTTCTGGTACATCAGATCCAGGGTGAATGGGAAACTCAGGATTTAAAGACTATACCATATCGACAATGTTTGCACGATCTGAACAAGCGATTTCGATCAGTGGAGTTCAGACACATCCCGAGAGTTCACAATGAGGTTACCGATGCCTTGCCCACTTTAGCATCGATGTTGCACCATCCAGACAAGATCCATGTTGACCCATTGCATATTCAGGTTCGTGATCAACATGCTTATTGCAACATGATAGAGGAAGAAGTGGATGGCGAGCCATGGTTTTATGATATCAAGGAATACCTCAGGATGGGCATATACCCGGAGCAGACCACCGGAGATCAAAAAAGAGCCATTCGACGATTGTCAAATGGATTCTTCCTCAGTGGAGGAGTGTTGTACAAAAGAACCCCAGATTTGGGATTGCCGAGATGTATAGATGCTAGTCAAGCCACGACAGTGATAACAAAGATACAGGCTGGAGTCTATGGGCCCCATATGAGCGGGTATGTATTGGCAAAGAAGATTCTGTGTACGGGATATTATTGTCTCACCATGGAGCATGATTGTATCAGTTTCATGCGAAAATGTCATCAGTGTCAGATACACGGAGATCTGATTCATTCTCCGCCGACAGAATTACATACAATGTCAGCGCCATGTCGATTTGTGGCGTGGGGCATGGATGTCATTGAACCCATTGAGCCGGCAGCTTCAAACGGTCACAGGTTCATTCTGGTAACCATCGATTATTTCACCAAATGGGTGGAGGCCAAGACTTTCAAGTCAGTGACCAAAAAGGCGGTGGTGAATTTTGTCCATTCCCATATCATCTGTAGATTTGGGATCCCGAAGGTGATCATCACGAACAACGGTGCTAATCTTAACAACAATTTGATGAAAGAAGTATGTCAGCAATTCAAGATTACACATCGTAATTCCACCCCGTATCGTACCAAGGCGAATGGTGCAGTGGAGGCAGCCAACAAAAATATAAAAAAGATTTTGAGGAAGATGGTAGAAGGGTCCAGACAGTGGCATGAAAAGCTACCGTTTGTATTGTTGGGTTATCGCACTACTGTTCGTACATCAGTAGGTGTAACTCCTTATTCGTTGGTATACGGAACTGAAGCAGTGATACCAGCAGAAGTTGAGATTCCATCCCTTCGAATTGTCGCTGAGGCCGGGATTGATGATGATGAATGGGTCAAAGCCCGACAGGAGCAGTTGAGTTTAATTGATGAAAAAAGATTGGCAGCAGTATGCCATGGCCAGTTATATCAGAAGAGAATGGCAAGAGCATACAATAAGAAGGTGCGCCCAAGGAAATTTGAAGTAGGGCAGCAAGTATTGAAATGGATCCTCCCACATCAGATCGAGGCAAAAGGCAAGTTCGCCCCGAATTGGCAAGGGCCGTATATTGTGACTAGAGTATTATCCAACGGCACTTTACGTCTGACAGATGTCGAAGGAAGATGCATCGACATGGCTATCAATTCTGATGCAGTCAAAAGATATTATGTGTAATTTCTTTTATTATTTATTTTGTTTGTACTTGGTGCTTATCGGATAATGAAATGATGGAGGTAATTCTTTCTTCTATCCAAACACTTTTAACCTTTGCTTTACCCCTTTGAGCCTTACTCATCCTTTTATACCCCTCTCTTGGAATCATTAATGAAAAAGAAAAAATGAAAAAAGAGAAAATAATAATAACAAAAACAAAAAGGGAAGGTCGCAAGAAAAACAAAAGAATCGATGAACTACGTTCGATCTGATTCCTCAAAGAGGATACGTAGGCGCCTCACGGCTCGGTCATAATGTAACAAAAAATCAAAAATAAAATAAAATTCCCCAAGCAAGAAAACTGGGGCAGAAGTTATGTTTTTAAATTTTGAAAAAAAAGGAGTTTGATTCCAAGAGTTGTAATATTTTACCCATCAAAGTTATTTTGAATTTTATATCCTTTTCTTCTAAAACCCATATTGATGTCCAAAAAAGACCTCTCCGAGGGGTGCCAAGACAGGCAAATGAAAGCCGAGCATAACATGCCGGTCCCCGACTGAATGAGGATCATGAGCTGAAAGAATTGATAGCCATAAGAATTCCCAGCAGAGAGGATCTTATCGGCAACACTCCAATCCCCAGCTGAGAAAAGCAAAATGAGAGAGTCTTATCGGTGAAAACCTTCACAGGCACCATAATGCGACGTAAGCTGAGAGAAGCAAAATGAGAGAGTCTTATCGGTGAAAACCTTCACAGGCACCATAAGGCGATGGGAGCTGAGAGAAATGAGAGAGTCTTGTTAGTAAAAACCCTCGCGAAGGGCACTATGAGGCGACAAGATAGATTGGCGGAAAGGATCCGCATTTTGCAAAGAGGTGGGCACCTATTTATCCCCAGCAAGTGAAGACATCAGAAAGATTGATCGACACAAATAGACTGGGTTGATTAATCCGGAATGCACAACATGATCGTTGGAATCGGTTATACCACCCAGATAAGTTCATTTCTTTTCTTTCCCCCATCATTTGTTCAGAAAGATTTTCTCTTTTTCTATCTTTTCATTTCTTTGTTTAAAAGACTTTTTCCAGAAATTTATTTTTGAGAAAGGTCTTTCAGAGCTTACTACCAGTTGCCAAAATGGCACAACGTAAAATGTGAAGAAGGCAGGCCAGAGACAAGGCAATAAGACAAAAGACATTGGTTGCCAGGCCAAATAATATTGGTCTAAAATGGCAAGGAAAGTACGGGGAAGAACCGGAAAAAAAAAACATGTTGAGGAAATTGTGGGCAAAGTTGCAAGAGGATCCCCAACAGGACTCCGACCGAATATCGAAACAAGTTCCGAGGTGGTCGGACAACACAGAGTGGTAAAGGAAGAAAGGAAAATCCATCTTCAGCAAAATAACCCTCAGCAAGTTTTGAGATACAGAACGGGGAAGGGATAAATGGAAAAACCATCCCCAGCAGAATGTTATCCCCAGCGAATAACATCATCACCAACAAGTTTTGGGAATGCCAAGCAGGAATAAGGGGAAGGGACCAATCATCCCCATCAGGAGTGACATGACCACTCGCCATATTGTAAAAAATAAAACTAACTAAATTTTCTTTGATTTGAACAGGAAAATAAAGTGTTGATGATGGCCGAAAGACACACCATAAGAAAGATCCCCAGAACTGGGGCAGAAAAGTTTCTGCAACAAGTGAAAATTTTCTCGGAGAATCGAGGAAACAAATTCAAGTTATTCTTTACCATTAGGCGCCCACCTGTATAACAAGGAAATACATTTCATGTCTTTACCATTAGGCGCCCACCAGTATAACAAGGAAATACATTTCTGTCTTCATTTCATGTCTTAGGCGTCCACCTGTATAACAATGGAATACATTTCTGTTTTTCATTTCAGGTCTTAGGCGCCCACTTGTATAACAAGGGAATACATTTCTGTTTTCATTTCATGTCCTAGGCGCCCACCAGTATAATGCGGGAATATATTTATATTTTTCATTTCATGTCCTAGGTCGCCCACCAGTATAATGTGGGTATACATTTCTGTTTTTCATTTCATGTCCTAGGTCGTCCACCAGTATAATGCGGGTATACATTTCTATTTTTCATTTCATGTCCTAGGTCGCCCACCAGTATAATGCGGGTATACATTTCTGTTTTTCATTTCATGTCCTAGGCGCCCACCAGTATAATACGGGAATACATTTCTGTTTTTCATTTCATGTCCTAGGTCGCCCACTAGTATAATGCGGTTATACATTTATGTTTTCCATTTCATGTCCTAGGCGCCCACCAGTATAATGCGAGAATACATTTCTGTTTTTCATTTCATGTCCTAGGTCGCCCACCAGTATAATGCGGGTATACATTTCTGTTTTTCATTTCATGTCCTAGGTCGCCCACCAGTATAATGCGGGTATACATTTCTGTTTTTCATTTCATGTCCTAGGCGCCACCAGTATAATGCGGGAATACATTTCTGTTTTTCATTTCATGTCCTAGGTCGCCCACCAGTATAATACGGGTATACATTTCTGTTTTTCATTTCATGTCTTAGGCGCCCACCTGTATAACAAGGGAATACATTTCTGTTTTTCATTTCATGTTGTAGGTCGCCCACCAGTATAATGCGGGTATACATTTCAGTTTTTCATTTCTAGGTCGCCCACCAGTATAATGCAGGTATACATTTCTGTTTTTCATTTCATGTCCTAGGTCGCCCACCAGTATAATGCGGGTATACATTTCAGTTTTTCATTTCTAGGTCGCCCACCCGTATAATGCGGGCATACATTTCTGTTCTTTCATTTTCTAGGCCGCCCACCAGTATAATGTGGGCATACATTTCTATTTTTCATTTCATGTCCTAGGTCGCCCACCAGTATAACGAGGGAATACATTTCATATTATTTTCATTTAGGCGCCCACCTGTATAACGAGAGGAATATTTTTCAGTCTTATACTGCAGATCTTGAAATCAGTAACCCACCGGAAGGCAGAAGGTTACAACAGGAATCCCCAGCAGGAAACAATAAAAATCCCCAGTACCGGAAAGCAGAAGGTTGCAACAAGAGGTCCCAGCACAGTGCAAGTGCATGAGTCAAAAGAAAGAAAAGACGCGTCTTGAAAGAAGCAGCCTGTGAACATTAAAGTATGCCCAGCATAACAAAGCTTAATGAAGGAAGCCATATCCCCAGCGTATTTAATAAGGGATGCAAACTGGTGATTCAGGAAAGCAAGAGGTCGGTGTCATCCCCGTCAGTTCTCGGAAGAAAGAAGCGCCGGAATCGACACAACCCGACAAGAAAGCAAGGAATCAAGAACAAATGAAGAGATTTTGTAATCCGTAGTCTAGCATAACTTCTTGATTTTTCTTTTAAGCATGGTGTAATAAGGAAGTCAGCAAACAGTAAAAGTAGCATGCAACAGCAGTAACATTGCAGTCCCATGGTAGTCCCAGCTACCAAAACTTCCCGAACTACATTGACCTGATTCATGTTTAGCCCAGGATATGTAGGAAACCTCTGAAGCAAAGGTTCGGTCAAATCTTTCAAAAAACGCTTCACACGGAGTACTCGAACGGGCAAAAATCGCTCGTATCCGCTCACTTTATCTTTGCACGAAAACCCTTCGTGTTTTCGGACAAAGAGGGGCAGCTGTGAGCACGTGATTTTTGCCCTCTATGAGAATCACTCCCAAAAATTCAAAATAAAACAATTTTCCTTTGTGTACAATGTTTGTATTTTTGTGGTATTTTTGTATAATTATTTGTATTTTTGTCTGTGCATGTTTATTTGTTTAAATTAATAAAAATATAAAATATATCGCATTTTTCATTTAGTATTTATTTAAGTTTGTTTTAAAAAAATGAGAAAATCATAAAAAAATAATGTACGTTGCATTTTTAGCATTTAACGTCTAAATTGTGCGATTTTATCGTTAATTTCTATTTAAATGTGCGATAATAGTTATTTGGAATTAATTAGTATTTTTTATAAGTTAATTTAGTTTATAAGTTAATTTAGAATTTTAGTTTTATTAATTAGGAAGTAAAAGAAAAGAGAGCAAGAATATAAAAGAAAATCGGAATTAGGCCTCTTCTTCAATTTTGAACCACAGGCCCAAATATACCCAACCTTCCTCTACGACCCGGTCCATTCCAAACCGGATCGACCCTGTCCATAACCCAACACCCCTATTTCCCTATCTTTCAAAAAACAAAACCCTAAAATTGTATTTTTCTCTTTCACTGTTGAAAACACCATCCGCCCCCATTCCTCATCTTCTTCTTCTCCAAAAAACAAAACACCCCAAGCTCCTCCCATGGCAGCCCTTCCCCCTCACACCCCTGCCCCCTCACGTTACACACACATATACGCACATAACATAGCATATACGCACACACACAGCATATATACGCACACATACGCAACACATACACACACAACTCGTCGACCTCCCTCTCTTGTCCACCATGGCTGCGTCTTCAAGATCTTCAAGACGAGCACGTGTTCCCGTCGTACTATGGCCATCCGCTGCAACCACTGCTTCCGCTTCTTCCAGCTTCTTCATCATCGAGTTTGAGCTCGACACCCATGGCTGCCGCTGCGTCTTCTCCATTCGATGTTGCTGCTACTGCCTGCTTCTCCATCGTGCCATTGCTGCCCGCTGCATCTTCTTCACCGCTGCTCCGTTGTGCCACTGCTGGCATGGCTGCGTCCGAGCTGCTGCGTTGTTGTTCCTTCTTCTTCGTCCTAGTTCACCCTAAGTCGCCGGAAAGCTTACCATGCCCGCGACCAGCAGCATGGCTGTTGTCGCTGCTGCTGCTCCTTCATCTTTTTTTCTTTTACCATGGCTACCATCGCAGCTATTGCTTCGTCGTCTTCAAGTCCGTTTATGTCAAGGTTTTGTTGGTTTCGTTTAAGTTCGTTCGAGTTCGTCGTTGGTCATTTACGGTCAGTTGTTCTATCCCTTATTTCTTCCGTATTTTTGTTTGATATTTTCAGATTTGAAATTAGTATAAGTTTGATTCTTTTCTTGTTCGTTATTTTCACTTTGATTATTTCTTCAGTTTGTTTCATTTTTCTTATTTATTTTTAGATAGAAATTGTTAGTTTAATTATAATGTTGTTAGATTTAAGTTGAAGATTCAATTAATTATTTTTTAATTTGTTTTATTAATTTAAAGGTATTTAGTTTAAATATAGAGTGTTAGTTTAAATCATTTGAATCCGTCATGTTTGTTGTTTAATATAGATTTAATTCGTGTTCATTTTGTTTGAAGTCCGTTTTTAATTCAGTGATTTATTGAGTTTATGTTTTGGTTTTTAATTTTTTGATTTAGTTTTGAATCATGTATCTGTGTTGTATTTTGTTGGATTTAATTTGAAGATCAATTGATTATTTGAGTTTAGAGTTTGAATCTGTTTATTTATTTTGTTTAAAGTTTAATTTGAATTTGAGCTCATGATTTGAACATACTTATTTGTTATTGTTGTTGAATCTGAAAGTAGATTTGATGTTTAAAGATTGTTCAATCAAAATAATTCCAGTTGTTTCTTTATTGTTCATCATATAGTTTGAGTTTGTTCATAAAATCTGATTAGGAATTGGTTATAGCTGCTATATTTTGGTTAGAATTGATTAGTTGAACTTGTTATAGCTGATGGGGTAGATTGGTAAATTATAATATTTTTAAGGTCAAAATGGTAATTTCTGTAAGGTCATAGGGTTATTTTTGGAATTAAAATTCTGAACAATTATTTATTTTGAGTGTTCTGTCCATTAAGATTAAGATAATATTAAAATAATCAATAATGGGGGGACAAGATATAATGGTGGGGAATAATGCAATTGTTTAATATAAGCATGGGGGACAAGATATAATGGGGTATTTGTTTAATGTAGTGGGGGACAAAATATTAGGTAGTGGGATTAAAAGGGGGATGAGTGTGAAGATAGTGGGTTTTATGTTTAAAAAATGCTGAAAGATGGCAATAAATAGAGGGGACTTGGACAAATTTAAAAGAAGAAGAGAGAGATAAAAAGAGAGAGCTAAATATTGAAGAGAGAGAAAAATTACGAATATATAAAAACTTCAAAAAATACAAATAAAAACATTCTGGAAATTAAAAGAGTAGTATACAATTTAAATATTCTGATATACGGATTCAGAAATTAAGGGTTGAACAATTAATTAGTCTTTTAAATCTGAAAAGATTCCCTTGGCTTCTGTCCGTTGATTGTTGTCGGTATTTCTGGATTTTTATCTTGATTTCAAAATCTGTCACTGGTTTCTCGTTGCTGGTTACTGGTTGCTGGGTGTTGCTGTTGTTGTATGCTACTGAATTTCTGCTGATCTCCCTTTTCTTTTGCTTCCAATATCAGGTACCGACTATAATACTAGCTATTGCAAGTTAATAATGTGGAAGCATAAATACATATGAAGAATGAAATTTTGACGTGTTAATTTCGCTTTTTCTTTGTTCCTTTTATAGATTGTATTTAGGCTATTTTATGTATTACTGAATAATAATTGGAATAAGAGAAAATAACATAAGTTAGTCTTTAATGAATAGGTTTGGCAAAATGGGTTAATTCACTAGTTATGAAGGTTTTAAGATTATCAACAGTAGGTTAATCGTGAAACAAGTAGCTAAATTTAGCTAAGGCATGAATTTAAACTAAATTTCGTGAATTAGACATTAAGGCATGATTTGAGTTCGAACAAGATTAGAAGAACATTTAAGTTTAATAAACTTTCTAATAAGCTTTAGTAATTATGGTTAAATCTAGTTTCAAATAGTTGTGAATAATTAATCTCAATAATTTTTTTTTTATAACAATGCGAGTTTTAATTTAGCTATATTTGATTCTTTTGAATATTAGTTGTCGAATTTTTATTTTATTTATAATTTCGAAATTTTTTAAGTGAAATTCCTTTTCATCAATATTTGTATTAATCTAGCAATTAGTACGCCATGCTTTCTTAAAATAAAATAAAAAATAAAAAAAACTCGTAATTAATTAGGATTTTCTTTCTTTATTTTAGAGACTAATTTTAATAGAAAAATGTAGTCGCTTTAAGATTTGTCCATTTAAAATAAGTGAGATGAGCCTCGCCTAGTAAATGTATAGATTGCAGGGCCCTCACAAAATGTATGTATTAATTATTTAGAACATCGGAGTTGGCCGTCTAGTGAAATTTTACGGCCTTTCCCAAAACAACAATACGCTAGTCGCTCTAGGCGCGTCTTTAACAAATTATTTTCTTAAATATGGGTATGCATTTATGTAACCCAAATTCAAATCTCAACGGAGTCAAAAGGTGTCGATAACCACGGATGCATTGATTGTGACGTGGTTTGAAATACGTTTTCACAATGTTGCAATTCTCCGTAAAATAATAACAATAAATAAAAATAATAAAAGCGGCTAAAGGATAAAATTTGCACATAAGTTTATAATATGTATTATATCAGATAATCAAGCCAAATATAACAGTTGAGCGACCGTGCTAGAACCACGGAACTCGGGAATGCCTAACACCTTCTCCCGGGTTAACAGAATTCCTTATCCGGATTTCTTGTTCGCGGACTGTAATACAGAGTCATTCTTTTCCTCGATTCGGGATTAAAATTGGTGACTTGGGACACCCTAAATCTCTCAAGTGACGACTCTGAAATAAATAAACAAATCCCTTTTCGATTGTCCTTTAATTGGAAAAAACTCCCTTCCGCGCCCCTTTGCGGGCGGCGCTGGCGAAAAAGGAGGTGTGACAATACTCACTTTACTCCCTGCACTTGTGTGCAGATCCAAGTGCCCGAGCGGTAGAGTGAGGGTTCCCAACATTATTGGAGCTTACCGGAGACTGCAAGGTGGCTGCACGGTGTCCACAGCCCTGCTTTCCTCCTTCCTATCTTTGTTTTCTACATTTTAGGGCTTATTATGTATTAGTCAGTCGGACTGGCTGTATTTAGAGGCTCTAGACTTGTGACACCGAATTTGTTGGGCTGTGTTGGTATTTTTTTTTGTACTATTTGTTTCCGCACATTTCAGTATTTTATATAATTCTTATGAAAGTTCGAAACTTAATCAGTTTTAGTAAATGGTTTTATAAAAAAAAATTTACTGTGGTTACTTGTTGGGTTGACTTGCCTAGTATTGTGATAGGCACCATCACGACCCGGGTATTTGGGGTCATGACAGTTATGCATAAAACCATTCCGTTATAACAATTTTATAAACATTAGCACTTCATCAATTTATGAACTCATCGCATGTAATTTAGACTTCTTTAAGATATAAATGAGATAAAATATTCCTTACAGACTCTGAAAAAATTTAGATCACAATATATTATGTTAAAAATGACAAAAATATGTAAGTTATACAATTCATGAGTACTTCAAAAGTGTGAGAACAATTTCATCGGTACTAATAACCCAAACTTTGTTACTATTATCAATATCACTAACAAAAAAAAATAAAATAAGCACACAAATATAACCTCAGAATAATCATTTTTTATATTATCCAGTTAGCTCAAAGTTATCAGGCCAGGCCATTTACTAGTAAAAGTGCACACAATTATAGAGGCCATTGAGTGGTGGGTCAAATATTTATTAAAATTATAATTACTGATTTCCTTTCCTTTGTAATCAAAATACTAGATGCAGTGGAGGAACTATTATTAGCATAACACAAGCCATAACCCCAAGATTCATGTAACTGACACAAACTCATACTCAAAAAAATTCAATTACCTATTCGGTTTTCTAAACTTTAATAATTTAGACAAGGTCAAGAATGAAAGTTATTAGGAAGTTAAATTGTCAACTCAAAAGACTTAAAAAAACAACATAAGTAATGGAGTAGTAAACCTGGAGCATAACAAACTCTCTTTCAAGTCCAACCTCACACTTACCTGCTTTTGTACTTACTAGTTATAGTAGTTATTCTTTTCTAATTCTCGTAATGAGACTAATCAGAACATGGGCGGAAGAAGAACCAAACTCAAATCTCAATTGTTTAGAGACTCGTGTTGATAACGTGTTACGAAACTTAGCTTAAGTAATAATATAGAACAAATAAAATAGACAATAATGTAGAGAGAAAGAGAGGAGAGAATCTTATTTCTTCTATATATTCAAGTATGTACAATGTGATGCCCAAACCCTCTATTTATAAGATGATATAGGTAAGACAAAGGGATGCCATGAACATGGTATTAACTATTGAGAACATGAGGGAAAATCGTGGAAGTGTGACAGTTACATCCATAATGGTAAGAAGCGGTGAGAGGTTAACGGAGAAGAGTATTACTCCCTTAGGAGTTATGGACATCCACCATAATCAAGTATTTTATAACATCCTTTATGTAGACATGTAATTTTTGACCCTCCCCAAGATTTTACACATTTTATCGTAAATATTTAATTTAGATTTAATATCGCTATTCTAAATAGTTTTGATTCTTTTACGTTATTTTTATAACAAAAATAAAAATTACAAATTTATTTTTCATCTTTAGGTTAAAGTCAATTAGTATATTTATATTTATAGTATTATAACATTTGAAAATACCAAAAATTAATTTCACTTTTAGTATTTAGTTTTATATTAGTTTATTTTAATTTAGAGCGACTTTTATATTTTTTAGATACATTATACTACTTGATCTTCTTAGCCTAGATTCAAACCCAAAAAACATGGTCCAACCCAATTCCTTAAATCCAATCCTAATTATCCTTAGTCCATAGATCCAATCCCAATACCTATAAAATTCTAAGACCTAGACTAGAAAGAAGAACGGCAGATTCCAAAATTGCCTACACCATTAGTAGCCGTAACTCCCATCCCTAATTCTCTCAAAAACAAACCCTTCCTCCTTACACGGAAAAACGAGCACCTTGACAAAAGACTGACTTAAAGATCAAAAATCATAAGGAAAATTTTGGGACCTAGACCTATAGAAAAACAAAAAGAAAATGGCGCAGCAGCAGCTAAAGAAAGGAATTCCTAAAAAGAAAGAGAAAACGGAGTCTGAGGCTTTGTTAGAGAATGATTTAGCAAAAATGGAGAAAGAGATCTGATTGGGAAATAAAAAAGTTGAGGCCTAAACTAAGTAATAAAGTGCGGCGCCGAATTCCCAAAAGGCCGAGATTTTTCTCAAATTCCCAAAACATGAAACGAGAATAGTTGCCCCATCGACGACGTACAGCTATCGGACAGAAATCAAGGCGCCGTCTTTTCATTTGTCAGTTTTTTTTGTGCGTTCTTTTCCAAACAATTTCTGGGGATCGAATTTTGAGGTGCTGTCTGAGGTTGGTCGAATTCCGGCAAGCTTCGAAGTCAAGGTTCTGATTTGTAATTTTGGTGTTTCGATCCAAGGATTGTTTCTTTGCTTTGCCCGATTGACTTGAAATTTTTAGCTTTGTTCATCAATAAAAGGTTCATTTCTCAATTTTCATTCTCATTTCACTGTGTTATGATAGATTGGTGTGCGTGTTGGTTGATTTGTGATTTTATGTTTGTTTGAGTAGTATGATCCTCCTGTATTCAGTGGGTTAGCATCAGATGATGCTTTGGGATTCCTGGAGCAGTGTTACCGTATCCTCCGCACTATGGGTATATCAGGATCGAGTGAGGTTTCTTTCACTGCCTTCCAGCTTCGAGGAGCCGCCTATGAGTGGTGGTGTACCTATGAGTTAGACAGTCCGGATGAGGCAGCTTCACTAACTTGGACTGAGTTTTCAGATATGTTCCTGAGAGAGTTTGTTCCTCAGAGCCTCGGGGACGCATGACGTGTAGAGTTTGAGCACTTGCGCCAGGGCACTATAACTGTCTCGGAGTATGCTGTCTGTTACACTAGCTTCGCTAGACATGCCCCAACCTTGGTTTCTACTGTTCGTGAGAGGGTTCGCCGGTTTATTGAGGGGCTTATTCCCAACATCAGGTATAGCATGGCTCGTGAGTTGGAGATGGATATTTCTTACCTGTAGGTGGTGAGCATTACTAGGAGGATTAAGGTTATGCATGCCAGGGAGAGAGAGGAGAGGGAGGCCAAGAGGTCTCGAGAGTCGGGCCATTATTCTGGTGTCCGTGCGCCAGCTACAGCTCGTCATGGTAGGGGTCATATGAGTCGCCCCGTTCATTCAGCTCTTCCAGTCGCTAGCGGTATTTCGGCCCCTCCTAGGCCCCAGTATCCTTATTATGCACCACCATTGTCTAGTGCACCTCCTGCACGGGGTGCTTTCAGCGGTCAGTCCAGACGACCTGGCTCGAGCCAGCCACAGCAGCCATGCCCTCCCAGAACGTATTTTGAGTGTGGAGACACTCGCCATATGGTGAGGGATTGCACCAGACTTAGGAGGGGTGCACCTCCACAGACTACTCAGGCACCGGGTGCTCCACCAGGTCCTCAGGCTATGATTACAGCACCAACTACCACTCCACCTGCTCAGCCAGCTCGAGGTGGAGGTCGGGAAGGTAGAGGTCACCCTAGAGGGGGTGGCGAGGTCATACATTATGCCATTCCTTCCCATACCGAGGTTGTTGCCTCTGATTCTGTCATCACAGGTATTGTCATGGTTTGTCATAGAGATGCATCGGTTTTATTCGATCCAAGCTCCACCTATTCTTATGTGTCTTCTTATTTTGCCCCGCATTTGGGTGTATCTCGGGATTTTTTGAGTACCCCAGTTTATGTTTCTACTCATGTGGGAGATTTTCTTGTTGTGGACCGTGTTTATTGGTCGTGTTTGATTGTACTTAATGGTCTTGAGACCAGAGCTAATTTGTTATTGCTCAACATGGTAGACTTCATTGTTATCTTAGGCATGGACTGGTTGTCGCCCCATTATACTATTCTTGATTGTCACACCAAAACCGTGATGCTGGCTATGCCAGGTATTCCGAGAGTTGAGTGTAGGGGTACTTTAGATCACACTTCCAGTAGAGTTATTTCTTTCCTTAAGGCTTAGCATATGGTTGAGAAGGGGTGTGACGCATATCTAGCTTATGTGAGAGATGTTAGTATTGATACCCCTACAATTGATTCAGTCCCAGTAGTACGGGATTTTCCTGATGTGTTTCCAGCTGATCTTCTGGGCATGCCGCCCAATAGAGATATTAATTTTGGCATTGATCTATTACCGTACACTCAGCCTATTTCTATTCCTCCGTATCATATGGCCCCTCCTGAGTTGAAGGAGCTAAAGGATTAGTTATAGGAATTGCTTGATAAGGGTTTTATTCGGCCAAGTGTATCACCTTTGGGTGCTCCTGTCTTGTTTGTGAAGAAAAATGATGGTTCTATGCGTATGTGTATTGATTATCGCCAGTTGAACAAAGTTACAGTTAAGAACCGTTATCCTTTGCCTCGTATTGATGATCTGTTTGATCAGCTTTAGGGCGCACGAGTGTTTTTTAAGATTGACTTGCGTTCAGGGTACCATCAGTTGAAGATTCGGGAGCCAGATATCTCGAAGACTGCTTTCAGGACTCGTTATGATCATTACAAGTTCCTTGTTATGTCATTTGGGCTAACCAATGCCCCATCAGCCTTTATGCATTTAATGCACAATGTGTTCCGGCTGTATTTTGACTCGTTTGTCATTGTCTTTATTGATGATATTCTAGTGTATTCACGGATCCGGGAAGATCATGAGCAGCACCTGAGGACAGTGCTTCAGACCTTGAGAGAAAAGAAGTTACATGCTAAGTTCTCGAAATGTGAGTTTTTGTTGGATTACATGGCATTCTTAGGACACGTGGTGTCGAGTAAGGGTATTTAAGTGGATCAGAAGAAACTAGAGGCAGTATAGAGTTGGCCCAGACCATCCTTAGCTACAGATATCCGCAGTTTTCTTGGCTTGGCGGGTTACTACCATCGTTTTGTGGATGAGTTTTCATCGATTGCAACCCCTACGACCAGGCTGACCCAAAAGGGTGCTCCGTTCTAGTGGACGGAAGAGTGTAAGACGAGCTTTCAGAAGCTCAAAACAGCTTTGACTACAGCACCAATTTTGATATTAACTACAAACTCGGGGTCTTACACTGTCTATTGTGATGCCTCGAGGATTGGCCTTGGAGCAGTATTGATGCAGGACGGTAGGGTGATTGCCTACGCGTCCAGACAGTTGAAGGCACATGAGAAGAACTATCCTGTCCATAACCTTGAGTTAGCTGCTATTGTTCACGCCTTGAAGATTTGGCATCATTATTTGTACAATGTTCCTTGTGAGATTTATACTGATCATCAGAGCTTGCAACACATGTTCAAGCAAAAGGACCTTAACTTGTGCTAGAGGAGGTAGTTAGAATTGCTGAAGGACTATGATATCACTATTTTGTACACCCGGGAAAGTCCATTGTGGTGGCCGATGCTTTGAGTCACCGAGCAGAGAGTTTGGGGGGTTTGGCTTATTTACCAACATCGGAGAGGCCTATGGCAATGGATGTTCAGGCCTTAGCCAGCCAGTTTGTGAGATTGGATCTTTCGGAGCACAGTCGAGTTCTAGCTTGCGTGGTTTCTCGGTCATCATTATTTGATCGTATCAGGGAGCATCAGTTTGATGACCTTCATTTTCTTGTCCTCAAGGACAAGGTTCAGCATGGTGATACCAAAGATGTGACTATTGGTGATGACGGGGTATTGAGGATGCAGGATCGGATTTGTGTACCCAATGTTGATGGGCTTTGGGAGTTGATTTTAGAGGAGGCCCATAGTTCGCGGTATTCCATTTATCTGGGTTCTGCGAAGATGTACCAGGGTTTGAGGCAGTACTATTGGTGGAGTCAGATGAAGAAAGATATAGTTGGGTTTGTAGCTAGGTGCCTCAACTGTCAGCAGGTGAAGTATGAGCACCAGAGACAGGGTGTGTTGCTTCAGCAACTAGAGATCCGAAGTGGAAGTGGGAACGGATCACCATGGACTTTGTAGTTGGGCTCCCATGGACTTTGTAGTTGGGCTCCCATGGACTTTGAGGAAGTTCGATGCCATTTGAGTGATTGTGGATCGGCTGACCAAGTCCGCACAATTCATTCCTGTGTGTACTACCTATTCTTTGTTCGTCTACATGGTATTCTAGTTTCCATCATTTCAGGTAGAGGCACTCAGTTCACATCACGATTCTGAAGGGCCGTACAACATGAGTTGGGTACTCGAGTGGAGTTGAGTACAATATTTCACCCTCAGACGGACGGACAGTCCAAGCGCACTATTCATATTCTTGAGGATATGCTCCGTGCGTGTGTGATTGAGTTTGGAGGGTCTTGGAATCAGTTCTTGCCATTGGTGGAGTTTGCCTACAACAACAACTATCAATCCAGCATTTAGATGGCATCGTATGAGGATTTATATAGTAGGCGGTGTAGACCCCCGGTGGGTTGGTTTTAGCCGGGTGAGGCTAAATTATTGGGCACAAACTTGGTTCAGGATGCTTTGGAAAAGGTTAAGGTGATTCAGGATAGACTCCATACAGCCCAGTCCAGGCAGAAGAGTTACGCGGACCAGAAGGTTAGTGATGTTTCCTATATGGTTGGAGAGCGGGTTCTGCTTTGGGTTTTTCCTATGAAGGGCGTTATGAGATTTGGGAAGAAAGGGAAGTTGAGTCCTAGGTTTATTGGCCCTTTTGAGATATTGAGGCATGTTGGGGAGGTTGCTTACGAGCTCGCCTTGCCTCCCAGCTTGGCAGGAGTTCATCCGGTATTTCATATTTTAATGCTCCGGAGGTATCACGGTGATTCGTCGCACGTGTTGGATTTCAGTTCAATCCAGTTGGACAAGGATCTATCTTATGTTGAGAAGCTAGTGGCGATATTGGAAAGGCAGGTTCGAAAATTGAGGTCAAAGAACATTGCATCAATAAAGGTTCAGTGGCGGGGTCAGTCGGTCGAGGAGGCGACCTGGGAGACCGAGCGGGATATGCACAGACGTTACCCTTATCTTTTCACTACTTCAGGTATGTCTCTATGCTCGTTCAAGGATGAACGAATGTTTTAGTATGGGAGGATGTAACGACCGGGCCGGTCATTTTAAGAATTCATGTCCCGATCCCCTATTAACTGCTTTCCCCGTGTTTGTTTTTGCTATGGTGAGTTGCCGGGAGGATTTATTTGGAGTTTCGAAGAGTTCTGGGACACTTATTCCCTAAATGAGAGTTTAAGTTTTAGAAATTTGGACCGTAGTAAGAGTAGTGTGAAGACGGCCTTGGAATGGAATTTTGTTAGCTCCATTGAGTGATTTCGGGCTTAGGGGCGTGTTCGGATTGTGTTTTGGAGGTTTGTAACTTATTTAGGCTTGGAATGCCGAAAGTTGAATTTTTGAAGTTTCCGGTTCGATAGTGAGATTTTGATCTAAGGGTCGTAATGGAATTCCGGAAGTTGGAGTAGCTCTGTAGTGTTGAATGTGACGTGTGTGCAAAATTTCAAGTCATTCGGACGGAGTTTGATAGACTTTTTGATTGAAAGCGTAAATTGAGGGTTTTGGAGTTCTCAGGCTTTAATCCGTGGTTGATTAGATGTTTCGATGTTGTTTTAGGTGTTTTAAGAATTGGTATAAGTTTGGACAATGGTATTAGACTTGTTTGTGCTTTTGGTTGAGGTCCCGGGGGCCTCGGAATGATTTCGGATAGTTGGCGGAAGGATTTGGAATTTGGAGTTGCAGCTAAAGCTGCTGATTTCTGTCATAACTGCACTTGCGGTTGGGTCCCGCAGGTGCAGAGCCGCATAACCGGCGTTAGAATAGCAAAAGCGGAAAGGGGGAGGGCCAGTAGGAGCCGCAGAAGCGGTACCGCATATGCGTATGGGAAACCGTAGGTGCGACATCTAAGTTTAGTAAATTGTCGCAGATGCGACCTTTGTTCCGCAAAAGCGGGACCGCACATGACCGCAGAAGCGGATTCGCTTGGCAGAACATATAAATAGTTGCCTTCGCGAAATTGAGTTATTTTTCACCTCTTTTCAAATGGGAAGAAGCTTTGGGGAGCCTTTTCAAGAGAGATTTTTAGAGGAATTTATTGGGGTAAGGTCTTTGGTCCTTAAACTCGTTATTGAGGTGATTTTTATCATTGTAAGCATGAAAATTTAAGGAAAATTAGTGGTAAATTGGGGATTAGGGCTTGGTTAATTTGAGAGTTTTGAGTGTTGATTTGAGGGACCATTTGAGGTCCGATTTTGGTACTTTTGGTATGACTGAACTCGTGAGAGTATGAGGTTTCCGAAAATTTAAATTTTACCCGATTTTGAGATGTGGGCCTGAGGGGCGTTTTGGTCATTTTACCTAATTTCACGTATTAGCTTAGAATATCCTTGTAGAATCAGTTACTTGAAGTGTTATTTACGTTGTGCAATTGAATTGAATAGATTTGGACCATTTGGAGTCGAGTACTCGTGGCAAGAACGTGGTTTCAGGTTGATTTTGGCCTGATTCGAGGTAAGTGTTTTGCCTAACCTTGTGTGGGGGAAACTCCCCTTAGGATTTGGTATTATTGATAATTAAAATGCCTTGTACGTGAGGTGATGAGTGCGTACTTGTGCTAATTGTTGAAAATCCAATTTTCATTAAGTAAGTACAATTATGTCTCTTTTCCTGTTTATACTACTTGCAATTTAGGCCAGATATTAGCTTAGGAAAGCATGTTTAATTGACTTAATTGCTTTACTTGTTCAAACTGCCTTATTTGGATTACGTGTAGCATGTTAGGTTAGAAATACCTGTTTTACCTTGGTATGGAACTTGAATTGCACTGTGTATTCTTCTTGTTGTTGGTGTGTGTTTACTTTGGGACTCCGCTACGGTATCCCGAGAGATCTCCATGTATGTTTACTTTGGGACTACGGAACGGTATTCTGGGAGATCCCCCTGCACATTTACTTTGGAACTACGAGACAACACCCGGTAGATTCCCCCTGTACTGAGTATTTACATTTGAGACTACGGATCGGTATTTTGGAAGATCCTCTCGCATCATAAGTTGGACTACAGGACGGTATCCCGAGAGATCCACTAGATATTTATGTTTGGGACTACATGACGGTATCATGGGAGATCCCCGGTTGTTATCTTTGTGTTGAGCTTTATTTCTTTCTGTGTTTACTTTGCCTATGTAGTAGTTGTTGCTGTTCTTTCTATCCTGTGTTACTTTTACTGTTGTACTTATTTATACTGTTTTGTTCTACACTGTTAAACCTTATATTTTATTTAACCTCAGTAGGGCCCTGACCTTCCTCGTCACTACCCAACCGAGGTTAGTCTTGGCACTTACTGAGTACCGATGTGGTGTACTCATGCCCTTTCTGTGCATGTTTTTCATGTGCAGATCCAGGTACTTTGACTCAGTCCTATCACACTTGAGGCGAGGCGACTTTCCCAGAGACTTCGAGGTATATATTTCGTGTCCGCAGACCGAGGAGTCCCTTTCTATTCTCTCTTTAAGTATTAGCCCTTCTGTACTTACTTTTGTTAGACATTCTAGAGTTAGAAACTTGTAGACATTAAAAGGCTTGTGGTTTCATGAGATTCCGGGTTTTGGGAAATGTTTTTAGTTTCGAGAGTTGTTATTGTATGTGTCGAGCGGCACATTAAACACTGTTTCATTCGGTTATTTTGGTTTTTATTTATTTCTACCGCAAATTGTTTATTTTCCGCATTTGTTAGGCTTACCTAGTCGTAGAGACTAGGTGCCGTCATGACAGTTTATGGAGGGAAAACTAGGGTAGTGACAGTTGGGTCCATCTAGGATAATTGTACCCAAATTAAAAGACCATCCTGATGCATCTCACGTTCCACTTGCGTATCTGTTTGTTTCGACTTGCATGTTGACTGGCTTCTAGAATAGGGAAAGAAAATGAAAAAAAAGAATAAAAAAGAAATGAGAGTTAGAGGTAAGTATTTGAATTATCCTGAAACTCTACCAAAATTTTGAAAAAAATGAGGAAAGGTCATTTCAAAATAAGTCATATTTTCCTGTTGCGTCAAAAACTGACGAACTACGCGGGTCTGATTCTCACCGCATGTGAGATACATAGGCAAACCTCATCGGTTCCGGCCCACCATTTTCAAAAAATCCAAAAATATTTTCTTTTAATCTCTCTCAAAATACAAAAATATTTTCATTCTTCTTTCAAAAATTCAAAAGAAAATTCAAGATTCAAAAAATATTTTCTCTTTTCTTTAGAAGTATTTCTTTCATAAATTCAACATAAAAGTCCAAAAATCCAAAGATATTTTCTTTCTTCTTTAGAAGTTTTTCTTTCAAAATAAAAAAAAAATAAAAAAATTCAAAATAAAAGGAAAAAAGAAAAAAAAGATTTAGTTTATTTCCTTTATTCCTAATCTTCCCGAACTATGCAAGATCTGATTCATGTTCCCACATGATACGTAGGCAACCCACATTAGGTTCGATCACCATTAAAAAATGAAAGAAAAAAAATGAAAAATGATGATAATTATAAGGACTGACTGAGTCCATTGTAACATGTCTCTTGTTTTGATTTGTGAAGAAAGTTTAAGGTGGTTGGTTTGTGGTAAGCTGGCAACACAAGATCTAAGGAAAAAATGTCAATGACAACTGACATCGAAGTTGTTACAAATGCTCAAGACTTAGGGTCAGAGGGTTCAACAAGAGTCTATTGTGTTGAGGAAAATAGAATATTGAAACAGAAAATGACTGAAATTTGTCAAGCATAGGCCAATGGCCAAGGACCGCCCTTTTCTTCTCATGGTTTTCCAGAGTTCACACCCATCTCGACTACTGTCATTCCGGTCTCATTGTCTAATCAATCCTATCCACCTAAGTTCAGTCCTTATCCCAACTGTATGACTACAGCTGAAACTTGTGTTTCATGCTCTCAAAGTTTGTCATTGACAACTAAGTAGACAACCTCTATTGTTATGCCTGTCTTTACCATCCCACAACCAACAGTGGTGTAGAGGAAAACTCATGAGTCACAATTTGCTACCCAGCAAGGGCAGTACCACTCTTCTAAGTACCACTCGTACTTGTTTGATCTTACTGCAAACATTGAGAAGCCTGCCCAAAAGATGACACAGGAAGAAATGACCCAAAGAGTGAAAAGCTTAGAATAACAGTTGAAAAACATGCAAGGGTTGGCTGGTCAGAAGAGCATTGCCTTAAAGGATTTATGTATGTTCCCCGATGTCCACTTGCCATCTGGTTTCAAGACTCCATTTGAAAAGTATGTTGGACATGGAGACCCCATAGCCCACCTAAAAAGGTATTGCAATCAGCTAAGAGGTGCTGGAAGAAATGAAGAATTGCTAATAGTTTATTTTGGGGAAAGCCTTACGGGAGCAGCCTCCGAATGGTTTATGGATCAAAATACCTGTCACTGGCATGTATGAGATGACATGGCTCAGGCCTTTATCAAACAGTTCCAATACAACATCGACATTACCCCAGACCGTAATTCCCTTTCAAACCTGAAGAAGAAACTAAGTGAAAGTTTTAGGGAATATGCCATTAAATGGAGAGAGCAAGCGGCTAGAGTTAAGCCACCTATGGATGACCGCCAGTTAATCACTGTCTTCCTTCAGGTGTAAGAGTCAGATTACTTTCAAAACATGATGTCTGTAGTTGTCAAATCCTTCTCGGAAGCAATCAAATGGGAGAAATAATAGAGAATGGCCTTAAGACAGGCAGAATTATAAGTCAAGCAGCTCTCAAAGCTGCAACTCAGGCTGTCCAAATTGAATCTGGTGACACAAATGAGATGGATGAAGAAATCATAATGACATCAGGGTCGAGAAAAGGTCCTAGGAGAACGTCTCGAAGGTATGGCCAGCCTCATCTATTTTCCGATAACTCCCCTGAGCATTACTATCCATCTCAGAACCCACAATACTCTGTTGTTGCACCTCAGTATGTTGCCCAGCCACCAAAACACTCTAGAAGGCAAGCATGAGCACCACAAAATCTCCACCAACATCCACAAAATTTTTAAGTGCCCTATAACCCACATCCAAGCCCAGGGTATAAAGGGGAACAAAGGTTGAAAGATAAGTTTACACCAATAGGAGAGTCCTATGCAAGCTTGTTTGAGAAATTAAAGCATTATGACATGATTGCACCTATTCCTCCGAATCATGTGGACGCACGTGCGAGAATCTTTGACCCTTCTAAAAGGTGTGAATACCATTCCGATACTAATGTTGAAAGCTGTCGGGATTTGAAAAGAGAAATAGAAAGGATGATCCAGGAAAACCTGATTATGATCCAAGATAGTGATACTCAGAATATCACGCAGAATCCTTTACCTGCACATGATGATGCACACTTTGAGGGGATGATACTTGGTGACATGGAGTATGAGAATCCTCTCAAGAACTTCCCGACTGAAATTGGAGAAGGCCATGGTGATTCTGGCGAGCAAATTTGTGGCTGAATGTCAAGCTTAGCAATTAAAAAGTCATTCTCTCCTCACTAGAAAGGAATCTTGGTAGCTTGTTTTGATGTTTTTTCTATTATCTGGGTTATTTTCAGGGTTGTGATCGAGGTATTATTTGTTTTATTGAGTCAAACCCTTCTATCTCTCCATTCCGTTTGCGTGAGTCTTGTCTGTCTATTTTGTTGCTATTTTCATTATCAAGGTTATTTTAGGGTTGTAACTAAGATTTTAGGTTGTTTGTATTGTTGTCAAACCTTTCCATTTTACTCAATGAAATACATTTTGTCCTTTTATGTCATTCTGTTCTTAGTTCTTTTCTTGCTAGTTCTAATGACATGACATGCATGCGGAAATTTTGGCCAGATCTTAGAAAACTAATTTAATCTGGAATTGGATAACTGATAAAAAGAAAATTTTTGAGGATGTAAAAGAGTTGAAATACTTTAGAATTAAGGTCGAGTAAAATTCTACTTCAAATCATTGTGAAGATTGAGCTTGGGGATATTGAATTAATTGAAGCTTGGTCGAAAGTTTGACATTAATGGATGGAAAGTTTCTTTCGACCACGACACACCAAGAAATAAACATGTTCATTAATGCCGTGATTGCGAAAGGATACTATTTTTGGCGTTCTCGAGACTGGGAGGTCCTTTTTCTGCTATCCAAACACTTTATATCCTTCACTACCCTTTTGAGCCTGAGTTATTTTCTTTGACCACCCTCTTTTGGAATCAAGTTTAGAGTCAAAAGTCAAAAAAAATGAATGATGAAAAAAAAATAACAATTAAAGTCCATGCCCCAAGGGTACAAACTTGGGCAGCTTTTAGAAAGTTCTAAGTGAAAAGAGAAGAAGAAAAGAATTGCCAAAGGTCCATGCCCTCAAAATAGACGTTGTGGCAACTTGTTTTGAAAACAAAGAGAAATAAAAAAGTTAAAAAAAAAAGAAGAAAAATAACAGAAAGAAAGATGAAAAGTTAGGTCAAATGTTTTGAACTACGTTCGACCTGATTCCTTAAAAAAGGATTACATAGGCAGCCTCATGGCTCGGTCCAACCAAATAAGAATTAAAAAAAATCCCCAATAGCTGAAACTGTGGCAAAGATTTTATTTCACTTTTGAAAGAGTCGATTCCAGGAGTTATAAGTCTACAACCCCCTTTACTTTGACTCTATTTTGAGCTTTCATGACGTTCTTTGTTTCCAACCCTATCCAAAATCCTTCCAAATAAGGACCTCCCGATATACCTTCAAAAATGCCAAGAGAGGCATGCAATGAGCAACGGTTGTCACACGCCATAGAACACTGTCACTTGCTCACACAAGGAAGCAAAGCAACAAAAAAAAATGAGAGAGTCTTGCTAGTGAAAACCTTCACGGGCACTGTAAGGTGACGGTATGTAGAGAGAATAAAAGAGAGAGACTTGTTGGTGAAACCCCTTAGGGCACCACTAGTCGAAAATGAGTCATGAAGTTGATACAAAGGATTGACACGAACAAGCCCGACTTCAAAGATCATAAGAATGGTAAAAGGGAAGATAGGATTAGTTTGATAGATCAGGCTGTTGAGTTCAAAATGCATGTCATGATCATTAAGGCTAGTTATTAAAAAAAAGAAAAAAAAATTAGAAAAAACTTTTCCTTCTATTCATCAGACATGTGCATTTCTTGTTAATACTTATTTCTTTGCATCATTGTGTACTTCACTCTGAGTCAGTCCTTGTCAAAACAAGCAAAAAAAGATTTCAAAATATGCTACCAGCTTTTCAGTTGCATAAAGTACATTTGGCCAGTACACCCAGTTGTTACTGTCAAAATACCTTAAGAATTCATGCAAAGGCTCCCCCAAAAGATTCTTGTCAGCCTACTTAGCGCAAGAAAAGATACTTTTGATTCTCTCGGGCAGACAAATTTCTCAAAACAGGAAGTCATTCAAGATATCAGAAAAGGTAACCTAAGAAAAGATCTCCAGTTAGGATAAGACTGATTGGGCCACAAATACAAATGGTACTGGGTGTGAAACAATTAGGGTTGATGTAGAGCAAAAGTTTCTTGAAATCAACTCAAGCTGATTGAGCAAAAGCCAAGTTGTCCAAGACTCAAGGCCACAAACCGATCCCCACTTTCAAAACTGACAAATTTTCTTTGTTTTAAACAGGAACGAAGCAGTGGAAGGAAAATGGTTCCAAAAAAAGAGAAAAAGAAGAGAAGAGAAGCGTCGAAAAAAGGAAGTTTCTCAAATCTTTACCTTTATCTATATTGCTAGTGTGCATAAAATATTGCCATTGCTATTTACAGTTTTCCTCCTAGGATAAAAAGTCCTAGTCTAATGGATTTTCTCCCTATAAAAATTTTAGTCTGATGAATTTTTCTCCTAAGATAACAAAAACCTAGTCTGATGAATTGTCTCCTAGGATCAAAGTCTTAGTCCGATGAATTTTTCTCCTAAGATAGAAAACTTAGTCTGATGAACTTTCTCCTAGGATAGAAATCTTAGTCTGATGAATCTTTCTCCAAAGATACCAAAAAAGAATAAAAGAGACCTAGCCTGATGAACTTTCTCCTAGGATCGAAATCTTAATCTGATGAATTTTTCTCCTAAGATAACAAACACCTAGTCTGATGAATTGTCTCCTAGGATCAAAGTTTTAGTCCAATGAATTTTTCTCCTAAGATAGAAGACCTAGTCTAGTGAACTTTCTCCTAGGATATAAATCTTAGTCTGATGAATCTTTCTCCTAAGATACCAAAAAAGAAGAAAAAAGACCTAGTCTGTCGACTTTCTCCTAAGATCGAAATCTTAGTCTGATGAATTTTTTCTCCTAAGATAGAAGACCTAGTCTGATGAAACTTTCTCCTAGGATAAAAATCTTAGTCTGATGAATTTTTCTTCTAAGATAACAAAAACCTTGTCTGATGAATTATCTCCCAGGATCGAAATCTTGGTCTGATAAATTCTTTCTCCTAAGATAGACGACCTAGTCTGATGAACTTTCTCCTAGGATAGAAATCTTAGTCTGATGAATCTTTCTCCTAAGATACCAAAAAAAAGAAAGAAAAAGGACCTAGTCTGATGAATTTTCTCCTAGGATGAAATCTTAGTTTGATGAATATTTTTCCTAAGATAATAAATTAGAAAACCTAGTCTGATGAACTTTCTCCTAGGATAGATGTCTTAGTCTGACGAATTTTTCTCCTAAGATATAAAAATCTAGTCTGATGAATTTTCTCCTAGGAAAATTAGCGCAAAAAAAAGAGGATGTCTCGACTAAAAAAAAGGTCTTTTGTTCATGCCTTTGAAAAAAGCGCTGGAGCAATTTGTTTATAAATGTTTTTTCTCAAAAAAAAAATCCTTCTTGGTTCATTTTAGCATAGGTACACAGTTCAGTAGTCTCACTTTCCAACATAGGATACTAGCATAACCTGGTAATCTTTTCCAGCATAGGGTCCCACTCCCTAGCTGATGCGAGCATAACTTGGCAATCTTTTCTAACATAGGGTCCCACTCCTTAGTTGATGCCAGCATAACCTGATAATCTTTTCAACTTAGGGCCTCCAAAATATAGGGTCTCCACTCTCTAATCTCTTTTCTCAAGGATACACAATCTTGACTTTTATTGCTTTCAATAAAGAAGTAGTTTAGAATTTTGTTACAATAACTCACGAAATTTTCCTAGTGAAAACTGGGGCAGAAATATTTCGTTTGTTTGTTTGTTTTGGTGTTTGAGTAGGTTTTACCTCGAGGCACAGGGTTCGAGACAACCAAAAGAAGAAGTCTCAATCCAGAATAAAAAAGAAGAAAATAAAAAGAAGTGAACTCGAAGTGCAGAAGCAGAGAAAAGTTGTGGAATGCTCAAGAAGTGATTGAATTCACAAGATCTGCATGTCTGGTCTTGATCTGAAGAAGCCGTGAAAGAATAAACCAACACCTGCAGCTAACAAGCATCAAGATTCATATCAGAGCCCGCATGAAGAACCAATCAAGACTCAAGATCAAGCTTCAGAAGACTCATAGATAGGAATCTTGTAATTCATAGCTAATAGGTTTTTTTAGCTCTTTTAGATTTTGATTTTGATGTAATAACGGGACTGCTGACCGGAACCTCGACAGAACCGCACTCGACTCTCTCGTCCTCTCCACACATTCAATCACTTCATTCACTTCTGAACTACATGTGGCCTGATTCCTTTATAGCCAAGGATATGTAGGCAGCTCAGATACCAAGGCTCGGCCACATTCTTCTTTCTCTTAGTTTTTGGTCTCTCTAAATAAGGGTCGGGTTAAAAAACCTGTCTCGTCATTCTTTGTCTGAAAATGCTTCACGTTTCCAATCAAAGAGGGGCAGCTGTAGACATGTAATTTTTGACTCTTCCCAAAATTTTACACATTTTAGCGTAAATATTTAATTTAGGTTTAGTATCGCCATTCTAAATAGCTTTGACTCTTTTACGTTATTTTTATAATAAAAATAAAAATTACAGAAAAATATTTTTTTATCTTTAAGTTAAAGTCAATTATTATATTTATATTATAACATTTGAAAATACCAAAAATTAGTTTCACTTTTAGTATTTAGTTTTATATTAGTTTATTTCAATTTAGAGTGATTTTTACATTTTTTAGGATACATTGTACTACTTGATCTTCTTAGCCTAGATTCAAACCCAAAAGACATGGTCCAACCCAATTCCTTAAATCCAAGCCTAATTACCCTTATCCCATAGATCCAAGCTCAATACCTATAAAACCCTAACACTTTAAAAGGATCCTTCTTCTTCTTCACAACCTAGACATAAGACCTAGACTAAAAAGATGAACGGCAGATTCCAAAATTGCCTACACCATTAGTAGTCGTAACTCCCATACCTTATTCTACCAAGAACAAGCCATTCCTCCTTACACAGAAAAATGAGCACCCTGACAAAAGACTGACTGTCACGCCCCCTTTTTTCCCTCATCGCGGAAAGAGGTTTAGGTTTTGACATTCTATGGGGTGTAAGTGACTCATTTCCTTTTGGAAACTGGGTATTTGAAGAGTCTCCACCTAACGGATTATGGTGCGTTAGGGCACCTAGAGTGGTTAACTCTTGAGTTGGTTTGCATTACCAGAGATTAGGGTAAGGGCTCGAGATAACCTCAAGGGGAAGGTGTTAGGCACCCCTCTTGGTCCACAACTGTGGGTCCCGACCGATCTTATATTTTACAAATTAGTCCATACAAATAGTTGAATCAAATAAATACAGCACGTTTGAACAAGTCAAGTAGTGAAATAAAGGTTGAACAAATTATAAAGAAAAGTTTTAAACAAGGAGAAAGTTTGGGGTAAGGAGGGTCCTAGGTTGTTTATCCTATAGGATCACCCCACGCAATGTCCGATAAAAATTCCTCAATGAGGGTCTACACGTGACATTAACGCGTAGTCATCATATCCCATGTCTACCCTTCTCATCCCCTTATTGGTCATGCAAAGCGAGTGTTGGTCACTGCTTCCTATTGCGTGCTATTGCTCGTCCCTTTTTAATAGTCTCGGAGGGAGTTAAGACCTCTACCTATAGGTGGTTCTAGACATACTCCTAAGGTTTTAAAGGAATAAATCTAAGGCGATGGTAAAAGAAAAACATTTAGTACTTTCACATAAATGAAGCAATTAAAGGCTCATGGTTTCCTCTGCAAACAAGCACACACGCAGCACGACTCAACCATATGTAAGGTCTTTAGTAATCAAAGTCCTAAAGTAGGATTTCTAATTGATTATGCAGAAATAAACCACTTTCAGATACAGAAGTCACAACCTATTAGTTGCCTAGGATCTCTTTTAAAAGCTCATTAGAATTCAGAGGCATTGAGTGACAGAAATAGCTTCAGAAAAAATGCAAGTTTGAAAATGCCCTAAGGCTTGCCTATATGCAGAACTGATATTTATGTCACTGCAGAAACGAATAGGTTTTCGAAATAGACCCTTGTAATACCTATAGGTAGGATATCTAATGAGATTAAAGCAATGTTGAAAGAACCATTTTCAGGAAATGCCGTTGCTTAACAAGGCCGGTTTTGAAAAGTAAACTAAGCGAGATAAAATTGGTCTATTGGGTTAATTAGAAATGCGAGTTAGATCCCTATAGACATGATATCTAGGCATATTGCTATTTTTAGTCAATTTGCAGTAACATATGAAAAACTCACTAAATCGGAATTATATCCCATAGGCATGGTATCTATACTTGAGTTGATTTAAAACATGATATCTTGGAAACTAGAAACATGGTTTCTAACATGACAAATGCAAGATTTAGGAACATGGTTTGTATTTGATGCAAGTGGCATTAAAAGTGAAGTCCGTATAGGCATGATTTCTATTATGAAATTAAAAGTGGAATCCTATAGGCATGATCCTACTATGCAAAAAGCAATCAGATTCAATAGGAAAAAAAACCCTATAGGCATGTTTTCTATTGGGTAGAGCAGGCAGATTTAAAAATAAATCCTAAGAGCAGGATTTCTACCCATGTTACTCCACAAAGTATACACCTACCCACCCTTTTTTTTACTAAATACCCCAAATATCTGTTTATAAAATATTACAGGCCAACAAATGAATTACATAAGTGAAATAGAAAATCAAGAAGCTATTTTATAGAGAGCCTGCAATCAGGCCATAGTTACCCAAAGCCTCCAATGGTTTTTCAAACCTCAGTTCCATAGACAAATCAGAGTCTAGGTGTATCAAAGTTCCCTAAGGGTCTCAAGGACCACGAGCAATGCTTACACCTAGACTTAATAGCCAAGCATTGAGTCAGTGCAGTGTGGAAAGCCAGCCTCAGTATGCCAGAGTTCCAAGGGCTCTCAAGAGGATCACAAGGTAGTACACATACTAGAGAGGGAAGAACTTATTAACTAGGAATAGAGTGAAAGTACAAGACACATGTGTAACACCTCCTTTTTCACTTACACCCCCGGAAGGGTATAAATTCAAGGGAGTTTTTCCAATTAAAGGACAATCAAAACGGGATCGTCTATTAAAAATTAGACTCGCCACTTGGAAGATTTATGGTGTCCCAAGTCACCAGTTGAATCCCGAATCGAGGAAAATATGACTCTGTAATGCAGTCCGCGAACCAGAAATCCGGGTAAGGAATTCTGTTAACCCGGGAGAAAGTGTTAGGCATTCCCGATTTCCGTGGTTCTAGCACGGTCGCTTTGATCATACTTGGATTACTAAATTATTTACTTACTCATTTTGGAACCTATGTGCTTTTGCCTCTTAACCGCTTTTTAATTAAGAAAATTATCTTCAAACGAGTCACGCGTACGTGTACCTATTTGTTTGGCGCGTCAAAAATCATGTCACGCGAACGTGTCCACAATTAATAACACTTTATTGTTATATATGAAAATATTTGGCCAAAGTTGTGCGTATCTAAAGCAAACTATAAACATTCATCATTTGTACGATTAAATGGTGTTCGACGCACTTCGGACTATATGAACTAATTTAATTAATACCATACGAGAATCCGCTTTTATTATTAAGAAAGTTTGTTCGAAGTTGCGCGAACGCATACTCCGAATCGATTTTTAGAATTGTAATTATGTCACGCGAACGTGTACACAATCACAATTGTATTTTAAACGGCCCAAAAGGTTCCTCTACGACTATTCAACATTTATTACTAAAATCGAGTCAGAATTGCTAAGGCCACGAGCTATACATTTGACTAGTCAGGTGTGCCTCAATCTATTTTTTAAAAGGTCCAGCTAATTAACTAAAGGTTTAAAGTGATTTGAATTCCACCTAAGTAAACAAGTGACTTAACAAAATGCAACAATGTCTCATTAATATATAACCCAACCCACTACAAACCCACATCAATAACAAGCCCAAATTACGAAGTACCATAGGAGTCCGAAATGAAATTTAGAGCATGCCGGAGGCGAGGGGCTAGCGTTAAAGGCCCAACTGCAAGCTCCAAAGCAAATCACACCCAGGAACTTATCAATTGTACATATTGTATTGAACCCCAATCAGCTTAAAGCAATGTGGAGTAGTGACAAACCAACATCTTTTCCCTTGGACTGCCTTGGACTCACAAGGCCATATCGCAAGAGCATGAGCTTTGGGCCCAACGAGCCCAAATCAAGTTTCAGGGTAATCTACTGGAAGCTTAAAGACTCTTTATCGAGTCTCCTCAATATCGAATAATGTCTGTCTAATAAACAGGCCTCAATCTTCAAGTTTATAACTGAACTAAAGTATGCACTCAAGCCAACAATACTTGTCTCAATAGACCCCAAACAGACCTGAAACACATCCGACACCACTAAAATTCTTTGCAATTATTCCATACTGTTCCTACACATGATCAAAACCCTTCAACTTTCAAGTTAAGCGAGTGAGAGGGAGAACTTTATACAACATCATAAATAATTTAAAAGGTACGGTAATAAGTAAATAACTTAATGTGAATCTAGTAGGAACATGAAGACGACATATATCGAACACCACGACTGGTAAAGTAATATGGAAAGGGCAGCGATCGATTCTTCAACTCGAACTAAATAATTCAAGCACAATTGCCATACAAAGCTTCATTTCCGTTCAAGGTTTGAAGGAAATACCTGGAAATTGAAAAGTAAAACAGAGAAATGAGGAATCAGGAGTGGAATCAGTAGCAGGAACAAGACTTAGCAACAAAATCAGCCCAGAAATGATTGAGGAAAGACAACTTTAGCCCAGTTTGTACCCACAGTGATATCACATACAACTCAAAAACCAAAATCTACCCAACAGTGGACCAAAACTTGTATACCAAAACATATTTAGCTCTTTTAAAACTACACTTGCTCGGAACTTATCATAGAATCAGTACCACAAGAATTTCCCTAAAGATTTTCAATGGAACAGTACTTTTTGTATTTTTTTAGCTGTCTCTCATTTATTGATTTTCAGCCCCTTTTCTCTCTCTAAAGTGTAACAAAAAAACTGACTTGAATGAAAAGAAAGCTTTCTTTTTAAAAGGCTGAAGGTCTGTTGTGGGCCTTCCAAGGCAAGGCAGACAGATTTTCCAAAATACCCTCATAGGGCATCTTTCACAACTGAATTTTTGGAAAACTGTCCATTTCCTTAAGATATTTTCAACTACAGCCTATTTTCCCTAACCATTTTGGGCAGCTGTCCATTTAGGAAGCTTCCATCAGTTATTAAAGATTCCTTAGGTTGAAACAATCTCCAAAATTACCCCCTAAAGTTCCCCATTATTCACTTACCCCACTTAAATTCTGACTGCCCCCAATCTCAATAATAGTAAACAAACGGGCTGACACTTCTAAACAAATTGAAACCCAAAACAATTATTGAAATTATGAGAAACTGGTTTGCATACCCTTCATAGATAAACATGAATTTAGAAAATATTTGTGAAACAAGAATTAATGCGAACGATGAACTATACTTGACTCAATTCCAAAATTAATTCACAAAATGTGACATGAAACCCAGCGGAAAACAAAAGAAAATTTCGTGAATTGAAACCAAATTAAACGCAAACCTTACGAAGCCGATTGTCATCGACAACTATGCAAACAAGCTAATTAACAATCTCGCAATCAGAACATAATGCCATTAATCAAGAGACGAGGATTCTGAAAAGCTATAAAACAAATCGAGCAAACAAACAGAAGAGAAAAACCAATCGATGCAAAGTGAAATTATTCCAAACCTGCTTCGGCAAGAACCGCATAAACTCTAACAACCTTGGAAGAGGCAGTGAACCTTTGATGGTCATTAATCAGTTGTCCTCGACAGAAGACAAACAATTAATGATGATATTAGGTTCACCTGACCTTGCTAAGTCGGAAAATAATCCCAAGGAGAAACTTGGCAATCCGGACCTCTACTCTACCACTAGGGGCCATTTTAAGATGAAACCAACATGTATTTGAGGCTGGAGGGAAATGAGGGGTTGCATGGTGTGATTTTGGGTGGATCTGGGAATTTTAGGGTTTCCGGTGCTAACCTCAGATCTGAGATTCGAGGTGATGGAAGGGGATTTAAGAGGAACTGTGTGGAGATTTGGGATTTGGAGGTGGAAAAGAGTTCATGGTGTTAATTTGGTGGCGATTGGGCGCTGGTGCCGCCACCGGACGGTGGGGAATTCTGAGGCGGCTACTAGGGTTTTGGGGGCAGGGTTCTGAAGTTGGGCTGTTGGGGACGATGAACCGAGGGGGGGGTTGTATTCGGACATATATATACTCCCCCAGCTTTAGTTCCGAGCCGTTAGATCAAGTGAGGATCAACGACTCAGATTGACAATAGCTGAAACGGTGTCGTTTCACTTGAAAGGGAACTCCGGACCGGGTATAGGCGGGTTTGGGCCGGAATTAGGCGGGTACGAGGGGGCAATTGGGATAAAGGGGGGTTAAGTTTAATTAATTGGCCCAGATCCGAGTTCCCCTTTGTTTTTTGAATCTTTTTTCTTCTTTTTTTCAATTTCCAAATTTCTTTTCTTTCCAAAATTAGAAATAAATCCTAAATTATTAAAACTAATATTATCCTATCAAATTAAACTAGTTAATCTCTAAAACTAATTACCGTACTAATTAAATACCAACTTAAAGAAAACTAACAAAATTCGAGAAATTAAAACGAGAATGCAAAAATGAACTATTTTTTGTGATTTTCCCGTTTTATAAACACTAAATTACTAATTATTTCAAACATGCAAAAATTAAATCCTAAATGCAAATGCAGCATATTTTGTATTTTTCATTAATTAACAAACGAAATGCACATACAAAAAATGCAAATAACTAATAGCAAATGCCACAAAATCCACAAAATTGCAAATAATGAAACAAAATTACTTTGTTTTGAATTTATGGGAGTATTTCATGTAGCGAAAAAATCACGTGCTCACAGCTGCCCCTCTTTGTTCGGAAACACGAAGAGTTTTTGTGCAAAGATAAAGTGAGCGAGTACGAGCGATTTTTGCCCGTTTGAATACTCCGTGGGAAGCATTTTTGAAAAATTTGTACGCACCCTGCCTCCGAGGTTGCCTACATATCCTTGGTTAAAAAGGAATCAGATCAGTGCAGTTCAGGAAGTTTTGGTAGCTAGGACTACCATGAAGCTGTGATTTCACTATTGCTGCTGCCGCTGCTTACTGAACCTCCTTATTACTCCATGTCAAAATAAAACAAAAGCTATACTAGACTATGATCTATGGATTACAAAAGTCCTATCTCTATCTTCAAACTTGATTTCGCGCTTCTTGTTACCTTGTTGTTCTCCATTCTTTCGGAGACATCCGTTTGTTACCATCTTGAATTGTAAACTGAGATGTTTTCCCCTTCTTCAGGTGGGTGCCTGACTGCTGAACTTGATATGTATTTCCTGCTCTCCAGGCGGGCTCCTGACTTCAAGATAAACAAAACAAAGAATTTGAAAGCTTAAAACTTAAATTGTACTCCCTTGTTCTCCAGGCGGGCTCCTGACTGTTGACTTGAAAGTATTCCCTTCTCTCCAGGTGGGTTCCTGGTACATAGTGAAGAGGGCTAGTTTAAGGTCGGGATGAAACATACAACCCGTTCAAACACATGGGAGAAGCGTTTAACTGTTTAGGTGCATTGCATCCCAACGTGCGATTTCCTATATGTTAAATGCCTCAAAACTAACAGGGTTGTGTGTGTGAGTAAATTAGCCAGGTTCTGTTCAGGTGATTGGTTTTGTTGGTATGCGTTGATGAATGCGCAACCTTACACACAGCCACAATATTATCCACAAAACTGAGCTCCACTTCCCAGAAATGTCCATCCTTACCAAGCTCCATACAATCCTCAATTAGATGTTCCCCGGTACAATCCTCGCCCAAGAGAGCCTTTCAGAAAGAATCAGTTCACCCCTATTGGTGAATCGTATTCAAGCTTGTTCCAAAAGCTGATTAGGCTAGATCTATTGCAGCCAGTGGACCAAATTCGGCTGAACCCCGAGTCCCCACCGCACTGAGCTGACACTATATGTGAATACCACTCTGGAGCAGTGAGGCACAGTACAAAGGACTGTTGGACCCTCAAAAGGGTAGTTGAAGATTCGATTGAAGCTGAAAGAATCGTTTTTCGGGATGAAGAAGCTCCTGATGTGATGAACAATCTGTTGCCCGCCCACAACAACAGGCCAATAGTCGGAATGATTTGTGAAAATGAGGAATTTGATCCGGCACTGAAGGCCATTACAACCATTGCCGAGATAGAAGAAAAACCATAAAATGGTTGCCAAACATGAAAGTTCCCCATCAGACGAGAGTCTCAGTAGCCAGTCTTGCTATCCTTTCTGCATCCAGATTATCTCAGGGTGTGATCCAGATGTTTTACTTTATTGTCTTACTTTCTTGTATAAACCCTTCTATCTTCAAAAAATTCAAAACAAAAAAATTCAATCAAAATCAAGAAAAAAAATGAAATTAATATTTCACTGTCTAGGAATGTCTCTTCTCTTAATCTTGTCATTTTTCTTTCTCATTCTCTTTTCAATTCTCTTAAATGCAGATTTCAATAACACGACATGCTTGCGGACTTCATGCCCGGATCCTGAAAGCCGTCAGACCTCGAAATAATGAATCAAGGATTAGATCGCAATGAAGATACGTTTAAGAAAATAAAACAATGTTTGGAAAAGTTGAAAGAAAATTGGGTCCAGATTGGAAAGGTACATACATTGCAACAAGAGTACTGCCAAAAAAGTGCGTTGTACTTGGGACACATCGAAGGAAATGCCCTTGAAATAACTGTCAATGCAAATGCAGTCAAAAGGTACTATGTTGGATCCTACATATAGTTCTAATATTTTCCGGTTGAGATGACGAAGGCTTTCATTCTCGCTACCCAAACACTATCAACCCTTTGCAAACCCATTTGAGCTGGTTACTCTTCTTTGATTACCCTCTTTGGAACCTGAAAGTATTATTGAAAAATAAAATGAAAAAAAAAAGAAATTGAAATGAAAAAGAAAAATGAAGAAAAAAAAAAGAAGAAGAAAGAATTGGAAAAAATAAGAAAATATATATACAAAAAAAGGAAGAAAAGACAATGAAAATGAAAAAAAAGGGAAACGGAAGGGAAGAAGAAAGTGAAAAACAAAACAAATCAGAAAAATAAAAGAAAATCAAAAACAAAATGATTTGCCTGAACTACATTTGACTTGATTCCGAAAGGATACGTAGGCAACCTCTTCTTGGGGTTCAGTCACACCAAAATAAAATCCAAGATCCCCCCCCCCAAAAAAAGTGAAACTGGGGCAAAAGTTATAGTGGCTCGGCGACAGTTCGCCAGAAAGGTTCTAAAGTTTTAATTCCATCCAAGCTCGTTTTACCCCAAATCCTGTTCAAGTCCTTCCGATCAATCGGTAAGAATGTTCAAGGACCATAGAATGTAGTTACTTAGATCCTCGCAAGCAAAATAAGAGAAATAAAATGAGAGAGTCTTATTGGTGAAAATCCACACGGGTATCGTAAGGCGACGGTAAGTAAAGAAAAATGAAAATGAGAGAGTCTTATTAGTGAAAACCCACACGGGCACTATAATGAGATGGTAAGAAATGAAATGAAAAATGCCAGCTCGTGAAAACCCACAAAGGGCGCCCATGATCGAAAATAAGATCCTCACAGGCATCAGCATCAACAGAGTCCTGGCAAGGTTCCTCGGTATTCAAGGCAAAGTTGTGATGAATTTTTGAGAGTCGGACGGTTTACATAGATCAAGCATCCAGTCCAAAAGGCATGTCATGTTCATTGAAGTCCGCTTGTACTCTAGATAAGTTCTTCTCTCCTTTCCCCGAGAGGGACACTTCTAGTTTTAAACTCATTCTCCATTCAATTATTTGTTGCTCTTTGAATCCCTTTTGGTCTCACACTGTTCCAAAACCAAGACAAAGAAAGGATGGCAAGACTGATTTACAGGACTTTCGTTTGATACACGCTAATGTGCAAAAGGCACCCAGTCTCAGCAGGTGCATCAAGTCGACCTCGATCGGCCATGGCGGCCGATGCTCAGGAATCAAAACTCTTGGGAGGAGAAAATCAAATTAAAGCGCCTATAAAGGCAATTGAAGTTGAAAGGGTTGAGTTTCACATGGCTAATCGCCTCAGCGAAGTTGAAGAAAGCAAGGTACCCCCAAATGCTCTAAAATTGAAGTTAGAAGAAAGAAGACAAAAAATAAAGGCCTACAAAGGCAAAATAAAGTTGGAAAGGTTAAGTCCCATGCGATTAGCCACTGCAGTTAGGTTTGAGGATCAAAAATTCCCTGATGCTCCGAAAAAACAAAAAACAAATGATTTTCCTGAACTATGTCTGACTTGATTCCGAAAGGATACGTAGGCAACCTCTCTCTGGGGTTCAGCCACACCAAAACAAAAATCCAATTTTCCTTGAAGTTGAAACTGGGGCAGATGTTATAATGGTTCAACCACGGGCACACCAAATGATTCCGAAGTTGTAATTTTATCCACAATTCTTTTTACCAAAAACCAAGTACAAGTCCTTCGGATCAATTGCCAAAGGAGGAGGAAACCAAGAAATATCATGGTTGGAAGCCGATGCATTCTAAAATTGAGAGAAATAAAATGAGAGAGTCTTGTCGGTGAAAACCTTTGGGCACCATGAGGCGACGAGAGTAGAGAAACCAAGAATGAGAGAGTCTGTTTAGTGAAAACCCGCAATAGGTACTATCGAGCGACGGTGAGAAGAGAAATGAGAGAGGTCGACTAGCGAAAACCCGCAAAGGGCGCGGTCGGTCGAAGAGATTATTTCACCACAGAAAGTTCTAGCAAGATTCCCTGGTTTGGAAACATAGATTCGTTTTGGTTCATGAGGAAATGCAAGTTCGTGAGGTTCGGATATCCAGTCCAAAAAGCATGTCATGTCAGTTTAAATCCAACATGCACCTCAGATAAGTCCTTCTTTTCCCCCGAAAGGGACGCTTCTCTTTTAAATTCGTTTTTCCGCTCTTTTTTTACCTTTCCTTGAATGCCTTTCGGCTTAACCCTAAATTATAAAATGTGTTAGAAAGAAAAGGTGGCAGGACCGGTTTCATAGAGCTCCGTCTGGCAAGAGGTGAAGAAAATACCTAGCCTCAGTGGTGCATCAGTCCAATCCCGACTGATCATGATGTTTGATTACCTCCAAAGCAAAGGCATTAAAAAAGAAAGAAAGAGAGGAAAGTCAAAGGCAAAGGTCTGGGAAGTGGAATGAGAACCAAAGACCTGCTAAAAGAGCTCACGTCCAACAATTTATGGATGTTCGCAGGAACAGTGGGGCTGGTTAAGGAGGGAGGAAGGCTACCGGGCTGAAATCGGGAAGCTAAAGCGACAAGTTGAAAGGCTTATATTTGAGAACAACGTGCAAGTCACCTCTGAGCAGGGTGAAAAGAACAAATTAGCCAAAGAAAACCAGACACTGAAAGCCCGCATTCGCCAAGTCAGTAAGAGTAACAGCGACCGACAGAAACGTCGCTCCGACAAAAGATTGATAGCAGAGTTGAGAAATCAAGTCAGCAAAAGCCGAGAAGAATTAGAGAGATCGGAAGCTTGCATAGCAAGAATAAAGGTCAGATGGGCAAAAGGAACAATGGCACGGAGAAAGCATCTACAACAAGTCATAGGGGATTCTGAAATGAGCATCGGGATATTAAGGAAAACGAACTCCTCTTCAGGAGCAGATCTTCAAACAAGCACGAGATTCCCAAGTTGACAGAAGGCGCTGTTACGATGCGATGACCAGAATGGAAAGACAAATGAAAGGTTCCAGGATCGACTCGCCGACAATGCTCAAGCACTGGGGCTAAAGAACCGGCGAATAGAGCAATTGTTTGTTGAGAGGGACAACATTTGAGGAAGGATTGATGAGATTGGGCACTACATCTACATGAGATGCCTAACATGTGAGCAAATACCTCGTGATACCCTCTTTGCTTCCATCATGGGCTACATCCACCAGATCATGAATGAGTTGAAGAGCTTGCAGAGAGGCCTTACACCAAAGTCCGCGAAAAGGCCGAACGATGCCTCGCGAGCACCTAAGTTGGAATTTTAATGTATCCCTAGTTCGAGTCTTGTTTGTTGGATTTATAGGTCCATTGTCTTCCCATATGTTGTTTTTTTTCTTTTCATCGAGTCAGGTTAAGAATGTTGGGATCTGTACTATTGTTGTTCTTTGTTTGAGATAAGTAATTTGTAATAGCAAATTTTGGTGATGAATTGAATGATTCCAAAAGAATTTTGTGTCTTTACTTTGTGGCAGAACTACGCCCGGTCTGATTCACGCGGGGATGTGATACGTAGGCAATCCACATAAGATTCGACCGCCACTAAAAAGAAAGAAAAGAAAAAAAAAAGGAAAGGAAAAGAAAAAAAAGGGAAAAGAAAGAAGGAAGGGAATAATAGAGAGAAAAATGGGGGTTCCCAAAACACTTTAAAGGCACAAATAAAGCAAGCCGGGATGACGCATGCGTTTGAAGCAAAACATGTTAGAAATGGTTAACTGCTTAGGAGCATTGCATCCCCAATGTGATGTTATCAAATCTGTTAAAACTCTAACGCTAACAAGTTTGTTGTTTTCCCAAATACCAGACAGTTAGTTGTTAAAGCGTTCTGGAAACACACCCTTATCAAACCAAATCCAAAGGATCGGTACCAACAAGCATGACTACTTCAGAAAATAGTACCGAGGAAGAAAGGCCGGTAAGCCAGTTGTTGAAAGAAGTGATGGAGAAGATAGAAAGAATGGGATTGGAGATGAATGCGATGCAGTTAGCCTTGGCTAAAGTACAAAAGATCCCGGAACCACCAGGGCATATGCCGGAATACCCTCACTCTGGCCCTTCAACAAGCTTCCCGAATCACCGCTATTATCAGGAGAGAAGCCCCCATGATTCCCAAGCTCCACCACCCCATCAACCTCTCCCAACACCAAATGTTCCCACTTTTATGGACCCACACCAGCCACACTGCAAAGATCAACTAGTGAGCCGTTGTTTCAGGCTCACAATGCGCAATACTATCCCCCTGAGCCCACATTCAATGCACCATAACCCCATACCTATAATCCACACTTGGGGGTCCCGACAGAGATTGAAAAACCAGTTAAGGGGCCCGAGCAGGATGAGGTAATGAGGAAGTTCAAAAGCCTAGAGCAATCCTTCAGGAGCCTGCATGGATTGAGCAACCAGGTCAGTGTGGCCTACAAAGATCTAAGCCCTTTCCCAAACGTCCAACTCCCGGCTGGGTTCAAGATGCCTAAGTTTGATTTATATGAAGGGCCCGGTGATCCTATGGCACATTTGCGGGGCTTTTGTAGCAAAATGAGAGGGGCGGGCGGCAAAGATGAGCTACTGATAGCTTATTTCGGTCAAAGCTTGAGTGGATCGGCATTGGAATGGTATACCAGGCAGGATTCCAGCAGATGGTACACTTGGGATGACCTAGCGCAAGCTTTCGCGGGTCACTTTCAATATAATCTCGAGATAGTCCCCGACCGTCTCACATTGTTGAGGACCGGAAAGAAGCCTGGGGAAAGCTTTTGTGAGTTTGGTTTTCGCTGGAGAGAACAGGCAGCAAGGGTTGATCCTCCCATGAGAGAGGGAGAAATGGTGGACTACTTCCTGCAAACGCTGGATCCAACTTACTTTGGTCACTTGGTGACGATGGTTGGAAAATCCTTCAATGAAGTAGTAAAGATAGGGGTTATGATCGAGGAGGGTCTGAGGTCTGATAAAATCCTGAATTACTCAGCACTCAAGGCAACGACCTAGGCTATTCAGAGCGGCACGAGAGGTGCGCTGGGAAGGAGGAAGAAAGAAGAAGTCTCCACGATTGAGGCAGGCAGTTGGTCCAGGTTCAACAAACCATACCACAACCAACCCAGACCCCACCGACCAAATTATCCATACAGCTCGGCACAACACTACTATCCACCTCAAGAACCACACTTCTCCGTGCACCAAGCCCAAACATACACTCAGCCTCTGGTTCGCCCGCAATGGCGCACGCCGGCTCCCCAAAACACATATGCACCACCACAAAACACCTACCCTCCACCCCAAAACACCTATCCTCCACCAAGGGCATACAAAAACCCTCCAAGGGCGGGCTTTCGGGGAAATCAAGCTGCTAGAAATGACAGGCTACAGAGACATAGAGCTTTTACTGAGTTGGGAGAAACCTACACCGCCTTGTTCCACAAATTGAGGCAATTAGGTTTGGTGAGTCCTGTCAAGACTAGAGGACCAAATCCCCTACCCCAAAATTTGGACCGATCAATAAGCTGTGAGTACTGCTCAGGAATGCTAGGGCATGATACCGAAAAGTGTTGAAAGTTGAGGCATGCAATGCAGGATCTTATTGATGCCAACAAGATCGAAGTCCAAATGCCGGAGACACCCAACATCAACCAGAACCCATTTCAAGTACACCACGAAGCTCACATGATCGAGTTGGTATACGAGGGAGGAGAGCCAAAGAAACCCTCACAGACAATGATGACAATCCAAGCCGCTCCGAAAGAGGAATCGACCGGTGGGGAAGTAGGGGTGCAGTTGAGGAGGGAAGATATCAAGCCAGTGGTAATACTAGGGAAAAATCCGTCCACCGCAACAAAGAAACCAGAGCCAGCCAAATTGGTGGTATCATGGACATCATCCCCACCCGCGGTTGTTGTGAAAGGGGTCTGCAGGGGGCTGGTCACCATAAAGTCGGTAGTCCAATTACCACTGATTGATAGCAAGGCCGTGCCTTGGAAGTATGAAAAGGCAGTGGTAATGTACAAGGGAAAGCAAGTGGTGGAAGATTGTTGTGAGGCGTAGGGACTGACTCGATCAGGACGGTGTTTTGCTCCAGTGGAGTTGAGAAGATCCAACCCAGCTGTGACAAAGAAACCTGTGTCAGGAGATGAAGCTGATGAATTCTTGAAAAAGATGAAAGTGCAGGATTACTCCGTGGTCGAATAGTTGAAGAAAACACCTGCCCAGATCTCGCTGTTATCATTACTGATCTATTCAGATAAACATCGTCGGGCCCTGATGAAGATACTGAATGAAGCTCATGTGCCCAATGAAATTTCAATAAACCACCTTGAAACGATTGCCAACAAAATTTTTGAGGTGAACAGGGTAACATTCTCTGATGATGATCTGCCAGTGGAAGGCACGGAACATAACAAAGCTCTCTACTTGACTGTCAAATGTGAAGATTCGGCAGTTACTCGAGCACTGGTGGATAACGGCTCAAGTGCGAATATTTGTCCACTATCCACCCTGAATCAGCTGAAGATCGACCACGGTAGAATTTACAAGAACATCATTTGCATCGGAGGATTTGACAGAAATGGAACAGCCACCGTGGGGGATATTATACTTGAGTTGACCATCGGTCCGGTCCAGTTTACCATGGAGTTCCAGGTATTAGATGCCACGGTATCTTATAACCTTCTGTTGGGAAGATCGTGGATCCACGCGGCTAAAGCAGTGCCATCCACCTTGCATCAAATGGTCAAGTTTGAGTGGGATAGACAAGAGGCCGTACTGCACGGCGAGGACACTGCGTGCACCATGGGAGGCGCCATTGTGCCCTTCATAGAGACCAATGATGAGAAAGGTCCCTGGGTTTACCAGATTTTCGATGCAGTGTCGGCAAACAAGATTCCCGAGGGTGAGATCATTCAGCACCCTAAGGTAGCTTCCGCAACAGTCATGATGGTTTCAGAAATGCTGGGTAATGGGTTTATGCCGGGAAAAGGCCTGGGGGCTGAGCTTCAGGGGATTCTCCAACCTGTCTCCTTGCCTAAGAATTTGGAGACCTTTGGACTGTGGTTCAAACCGACTGCGGCAGATGTAAAGCGAGCGCGGAAAATGAAGAAGAGAGTTTGGTTTCTTCCCAAACCAATACCGCGTCTCTCAAGATCCTTTATTAGAGCAAGTGCCAAGGGGTCACCGGTCCCAAAAATTCTCGGACCATTGATTGGGATGGACGGGGATTTGAATCAGAGTTTCGAAAGGCTATTCGCTGATGTCAATATGGTAGAAGTTGGAGAGGGTTCCAGCAGAGCAGACATATAGTTTGTGGGGCCTGAGGCCAAAACCAACAATTGGACGGTTACCCCCCTCCCTATCCGGGGGGAGTCCTAGTAGTAGGCTTTGATTTTTCTTTCTTGTTTTTCAGATTATTCCAGGGTGTCATCCAAATCTCATTTTATTTTGTACAAGTGTGAACCATGTTATCCCGCATTTTTAATAAAATTCTCTTTTCTTGTCTCATTTTAATTTTGTTTTGTTCTTTCCTCTTACTGAACAGTTCTTTTTTTACTGGTTCTAACGACATGGCATGCACAGCGGATCTTTGACCTAGTCTAATAAATCAATCTGACTCCGACTTAAGGATACAAGAGATCGATTGTGACGATGAGTTTGAATATGACGAGGATGAAGCCTTCAAAGAAATAAATCGAGAACTGTGCCAATTTGAAGAGAAACCCAAGCCTAATCTGAACGACACCGAGGCTATAAATCTAGGGGATGCAGACAATGTCAGAGAAACCAAAATCAGCATCCACATTGAGCCATACATCAGGGTGGAATTAATCAAAACCCTCATGGAGTTTAAAGATGTCTTTGCATGGTTATATGACGATATGCCGGGATTAAGCACCGATCTATTGGTTCACAAATTGCCCACTAACCCGGCATACCCTCCGGTCAAGCAAAAACTGAGGAAGTTTAAAACAGAGATGAGTGTGAAGATCAAAGAAGAGGTGACTAAGCAGCTGCAGGCGAATGTTATTCGGGTCACTCGATATCCCGATTGGTTGGCCAATGTGGTACCAATGCCGAAGAAGGATGGGAAAATCAGGGTATGCATCGACTACTGCAATCTCAACAAAGCAAGTCCTAAGGATAATTTTCCATTGCCCAACATCTATATCCTGATCGATAATTGCGCTGGGCGCGAGATCGGATCCTTTGTGGACTGCTATGCAGGATATCATCAGATCTTAATGGATGAAGAAGATGCGGAAAAGACAGCTTTCATTACACCATGGGGAACTTACTGCTACCGGGTAATGCCATTCGGACTGAAGAATGCTGGGGCAACGTACATGCGAGCAATGACTATTGTGTTTCATGACATGATACACAAAGAAATTGAAGTATACGTAGATGATGTGATCATAAAGTCTTGGCGTCAGGAAGTCCATGTAGCAAACCTAAGGAGATTCTTTCAAAGACTTCGAAGGTATGATATTAAGCTCAACCCGGCCAAATGCGCCTTCGGGGTTCCATCAGGAAAGCTGTTAGGATTCATTGTCAGTCGACGGGGCATTGAGTTGGACCTATCCAAGATCAAATCCATCCAAGATTTGCCACCGCCAAAGAACAAAACAGAGGTAATGAGTCTATTGGGAAGACTAAATTATATTAGCAGGTTCATCGCTCAACTCACGGCGACTTGTGAACCCATATTTCGGCTGCTGAAGAAAGATGTTGCGGTAGACTGGACATCGGAGTGTCAAGAGGCTTTCGACCAGATCAAAGGGTATCTGTCCAATCCACCTGTATTGGTTCCACCTGAGCCAGAAAGGCTGTTAATTTTTTATCTGACGGTCCTGGAGAATTCGTTTGGCTGCGTGTTGGGGCAACACGACATTACAGGAAGGAAGGAGCAGGCCATTTATTATCTTAGCAAGAAGTTCACAGTGTATGAGGTCAAGTACACTCAACTCGAGAGGACATGTTGCGCCCTAACTTGGGTGGCTCAGAAGTTGAAGCACTACTTATCCTCGTATACTACTTATCTCATTTCACGTCTGGATCCATTAAAGTACATTTTCCAGAAACCTATGCCTACATGGAGGTTAGCAAAATGGAAAATTTTGCTCACAGAGTTTGATATCGTCTATGTGACAAGGACGTCCATGAAAGCCCAAGCACTGGCCGATCACTTGGCTGAGAATCCCGTTGATGAAGAATTCGAGCCTTTGAGGATGTATTTCCCAGACGAGGAAGTAATGCACACAGGTGAGCTGGAATTACCCGAGGAACCAAGTTGGAAGATTTCTTTGATGGAGCCGCGAACGCGAAAGGGGTTGGAATAGGAGAAGTACTCATTTCTGAAACAGGACGCCATTATCCTGTTACAGCTCAGCTACACTTCTATTGTACCAACAACATGGCAGAGTATGAAGCATGCATTTTAGGTATGCGACTAGCTGCAGACATGGATGTCCAGGACGTTTTGGTCTTGCGAGACTCGGACCTACTGGTACATCAGATTCAGGGTGAGTGGGAAACACGGGATTTGAAACTCATACCATATCGACAATGTTTGCACGATCTGAGCAAGAGATTTTGATCAGTGGAATTCAGACATATCCCGAGAGTTCATAATGAGGTTGCCGATGCATTGGCCACTTTAGAATCAATGTTACACTACCCCGACAAAATGTATGTTGACCCGTTGCACATTCAGGTTCGTGATCAGCATGCTTATTGCAACGCGGTACAGGAGGAAGTAGATGGCGAGCCATGGTTTTATGACATAAAGGAGTACCTCAAGATGGGGATATATCCGGAGCAGGCTTGGGATTGTACAGAAGAGTATAGACGCCTAAGATGTATAGAAGTGTTGTACTCAGTGGAGGAGTGTTGTACAGAAGAACCCCAGACTTGGGATTCCTAAGATATATAGACGCCGGTCAAGCCACGATGATTATGGCAGAAGTGCATGCTGAGTTTGTGGGCCACACATGAGCGGATATGTATTGGCAAAGAAGATTCCTCGAGCAGGATACTATTGGCTCACTATGGAGCATGATTATATCAATTTCGTGAGGAAATGCCATCAACGTCAGATACACGGAGATCTGATTCATTCTCCGCCGACAGAATTGCATACAATGTCAGTGCCATGGCCATTTGTTGCATGGGGCATGGATGTCATTGGGCCTATTGAGCCGGCAGCGACCAACGGCCACAGGTTCATTCTGGTGACCATCGACTACTTCACCAAGTGGGTTGAAGCTAAAACTTTCAAGTCGGTAGCCAAGAAGGCAGTGGTGGATTTTGTTCACTCCCATATCATCTGCAGGTTTGGGGTCCCAAAAGTGATCATTACAGATAATGGTGCAAATCTTAACAGTAATTTGATGAGAGAGGTATGCCAACAGTTTAAGATTACACACCGCAATTCCACCCCATATCGTCCCAAGGCGAACGGAGCAGTTGAAGCCGCCAATAAGAACATCAAGAAGATACTGAGGAAGATGGTAGAAGGATCTAGACAATGGCACGAGAAACTACCATTTGCTTTGTTGGGTTATTGCACTACAGTCCAGACTTCCATAGGTGCAACTCCTTATTTGTTGGTATACGGAACTGAATCAGTAATACCGGGGCATAAGTTATGTTTTTAAATTTTGAAAAAAAGGAGTTTGATTCCAAGAGTTGTAATATTTTACCCATCAAAGTTATTTTGAATTTTATATCATTTTCTTCTAAAACCCATATTGATCTCCAAAAAAGACCTCTCAGAGGGGTGCCAAGATAGGCAAATGAAAGCTGAGCATAACACGCCGGTCCCTGACTGAATGAGGATCATGAGTTGAAAGAATTGATAGCCATAAGAATTCTCAGCAGAGAGGATCTTACCGGCAACACTCCAATCCCCAACTGAGAAAAGCAAAATGAGAGAGTCTTATCGGTGAAAACATTCAGAGGCACCATAAGGCGACGTAAGCTGAGAGAAGCAAAATGAGAGAGTCTTATCGGTGAAAACCTTCACATGCACTATAAGGCGATGGGAGCTGAGAGAAATGAGAGAGTCTTGTTAGTGAAAACCCCCGCGAAGGGCACTATGAGGCGACAAGATAGATTGGCGGAAAGGATCCGCATTTTGCAAAGAGGTGGACACCTATTTATCCCCAGCAAGTGAAGACATCAGAAAGATTGATCGACACTAATAGACTGGGTTGATTAATCCGGAATGCACAACATGATCGTTGGAATCGGTTATACCACCCAGATAAGTTCATTTCTTTTCTTTCCCCATCATTTGTTCAGAAAGATTTTCTCTTTTTCTATCTTTTCATTTCTTTGTTTAAAAGTCTTTTTCCAGAAATTTATTTTTGAGAAAGGTCTTTCAGAGCTTACTACCAGTTGCCAAAATGGTACAACGTATAATGTGAAGAAGGCAGGCCAGAGACAAGGCAATAAGACAAAAGACGTTGGTTGCCAGGCCAAATAATATTGGTCTAAAATGGCAAGGAAAGTACGGGGAAGAACCGAAAAAAACATGTTGAGGAAATTGTGGGCAAAGTTGCAAGAGGATCCCCAACAGGACTCCGACCGAATATCGAAACAAGTTCTGAGGTGGTCGGACAACACATAGTGGTAAAGGAAGAAAGGAAAATCCATCTTCAGCAAAATAACCCCCAACAAGTTTTGAGATATAGAATGGGGAAGGGATAAATGGAAAAACCATCCCCAGCAGAATGTTATCCCCAGCGAATAACATTATCACCAACAAGTTTTGGGAACGCCAAGCAGGAATAAGGGGAAGGGACCAATCATCCCCATCAGGAGTGACATGACCACTCGCCATATTGTAAAAAAAAACTAACTAAATTTTCTTTGATTTGAACAAGAAAATAAAGTGTTGATGATGGCCGAAAGACATGCCATAAGAAAGATCCCCAGAACTGGGGCTGAAGTGAAAATTTTCTCGGAGAATCGAGGAAACAAATTCAAGTTATTCTTTACCATTAGGCGCCCACCTGTATAACAAGGGAATACATTTTTGTCTTCATTTCATGCCTTAGGCGCCCACATGTATAACAATGGAATACATATCTGTTTTTCATTTCATTTCTTAGGCGCCCACTTGTATAACAGGGGAATACATTTCTGTTTTCATTTCATGTCCTAGGCGCCCACCAGTATAATGCGGGAATACATTTATATTTTTCATTTCATGTCCTAGGTCGCCCACCAGTATAATGCGGGTATACATTTCTGTTTTTCATTTCATGTCCTAGGTCGCCCACCAGTATAATGCGGGTATACATTTCTGTTTTTCATTTCATTTCCTAGGTCGCCCACCAGTATAATGCGGGTATACATTTCTGTTTTTCATTTCATGTCCTAGGCGCCCACTAGTATAATGCGGGAATACATTTCTGTTTTTCATTTCATGTCCTAGGTCGCCCACCAGTATAATGCGAGTATACATTTCAGTTTTCCATTTCATGTCCTAGGCGCCCACCAGTATAATGCGGGAATACATTTCTGTTTTTCATTTCATGTCCTAGGTCGCCCACCAGTATAATGCGGGAATACATTTCTGTTTTTCATTTCATGTCCTAGGTCGCCCACCAGTATAATGCGGGTATACATTTCTGTTTTTCATTTCATGTCCTAGGTCGCCCACCAGTATAATGCGGGAATACATTTCTGTTTTTCATTTCATGTCCTAGGTCGCCCACCAGTATAATGCGGGTATACATTTCTGTTTTCATTTCATGTCCTAGGCGCCCACCAGTATAATGCGGGAATACATTTCTGTTTTTCATTTCATGTCCTAGGTCGCCCACCAGTATAATGCGGGTATACATTTCTGTTTTCATTTCATGTCCTAGGCGCCCACCAGTATAATGCGGGAATACATTTCTGTTTTTCATTTCATGTCCTAGGTCGCCCACCAGTATAATGCGGGTATACATTTCAGTTTTTCATTTCTAGGTCGCCCACCAGTATAATGCGGGTATACATTTCTGTTTTTCATTTCATGTCCTAGGTCGCCCAGTATAATGCGGGTATACATTTCAGTTTTTCATTTCTAGGTCGCCCACCCGTATAATGCGGGCATACATTTCTGTTCTTTCATTTTCTAGGTCGCCCACCAGTATAATGTGGGCATACATTTTTGTTTTTCATTTCATTTCTAGGTCGCCCACCAGTATAACGAGGGAATACATTTCATATTTTTTCATTCAGGCGCCCACCTGTATAACGAGAGGAATACTTTTCAGTCTTATACTTCAGGTCTGGAAATCAGTAACTCATCGGAAGGCAGAAGGTTACAACAGGAATCCCCAGCAGGAAACAATAAAAATCCCCAGCACCGGAAAGCAGAAGGTTGCAACAAGAGGTCCCAGCACAGTTCAAGCGCATGAGTCAAAAGGAAGAAAAGACGCGTCTTGAAAGAAGCAACCTGTGAACATTAAATTATGCCCAGCATAACAAAGCTTAATGAAGGAATCCATATCCCCAGCATATTTAATAAGGGATGCAAACTGGTGATTTAGGAAAGCAAGAGGCCGGTGTCATCCCCGTCAGTTCTCGGAAGAAAGAAGCGCCGGAATCGACACAAGCCGACAAGAAAGCAAGGAATCAAGAACAAATGAAGAGATTTTGTAATCTGTAGTCTAGCATAACTTCTTGATTTTTCTTTTAAGCATGGTGTAATAAGGAGGTCAGCAAACAGTAAAAGTAGCATGCAACAGCAGTAACATTGCAGTCCCATGGTAGTCCCAGCTACCAAAACTTCCCGAATTACATTGACCTGATTCCTGTTTAGCCCAGGATATGTAGGAAACCTCTGAAGCAAATGTTCGGTCAAATATTTCAAAAAACGCTTCACACGGAGTACTCGAACGGGCAAAAATCGCTCGTATCCGCTCACTTTATCTTTGCACGAAAACCCTTCGTGTTTTCGGACAAAGAGGGGCAGCTGTGAGCACGTGATTTTCGCCCTATATGAGAATCACTACCAAAAATTCAAAATAAAATAATTTTCCTTTGTGTACAATGTTTGTATTTTTGTGGTATTTTTGTATAATTATTTGTATTTTTGTTTGTGCATGTTTATTTGTTTAAATTAATAAAAATATAAAATATGTCGCATTTTTCATTTATCATTTATTTAAGTTTGTTTTAAAAAAATGAGAAAATCATAAAAAAATAATGTACGTTGCATTTTTAGCATTTAACGTCTAAATTGTGCGATTTTATCGTTAATTGCTATTTAAATGTGCGATAATAGTTATTTGGAATTAATTAGTATTTTTTATAAGTTAATTTAGTTTATAAGTTAATTTAGAATTTTAGTTTTATTAATTAGGAAGTAAAAGAAAAGAGAGCAAGAATATAAAAGAAAATCAGAATTAGGCCTTTTCTTCAATTTTGAACCGCAAGCCCAAATATACCCAACCTTTCCCTACGATCCGGTCCATTTCAAACCGGGTCGACCCAGTCCATAACCCAACACCCCTATTTCCCTATCTTTCAAAAAACAAAACCCTAAAATTGTATTTTTCTCTTTCACTGTTGAAAACACCATCCGCCCCCCTTCCTCATCTTCTTCTTCTCCAAAAAAACAAAACACCCCAAGCTCCTCCCATGGCAGCCCTTCCCCCTCACACCCCTGCCCCCTCACGTTACACACACATATACGCACATAACACAGCATATACGCACACACACAGCACATATACGCACACATACACAACACATACACACACAGCTCGTCGACCTCCCTCTCTTATCCGCCATGGCTGCGTCTTCAAGATCTTCAAGACGAGCACGTGATCCTGTCGTACTGTGGCCATCCGCTGCAACCACTGCTTCCGCTTCTTCCAGCTTCGTCATCATCGAGTTTGAGCTCGATACCTATGGCTGCCGCTGCGTCTTCTCCATTCGATGCTGCTGCTACTGCCTGCTTCTCCATCGTGCCATTGCTGCCAGCTGCATCTTCTTCGCCACTACTCCATTGTGCCACTGCTGCCATGGCTGCGTCCGAGCTGCTGCGTTGCTGTTCCTTCTTCTTCGCCCTAGTTCACCCCAAGTCGCCGGAAAGCTCACCATGCCCGCGACCAGCAGCATGGCTGCTGTCGCTGCTGCTGCTCCTTCATCTTTTTTTCTTTTACCATGGCTGCCATCGCAGCTATTGCTTCGTCGACTTCAAGTCCGTTTAAGTCAAGGTTTCGTTGGTTTCGTTTAAGTTCGTTCGAGTTCGTCGTTGGTCATTTACGGTCAGTTGTTCTATCCCTTATTTCTTTCGTATTTTTGTTTGATATTTTTAGATTTGAAATTAGTATAAGTTTGATTCTTTTCTTGTTCGTTATTTTCACTTTGATTATTTCTTCAGTTTGTTTCATTTTTATTATTTATTTTTAGATAGAAATTGTTTGTTTAATTATAATGTTGTTAGATTTAAGTTGAAGATTCAATTAATTATTTTTCAATTTATTTTATTAATTTAAAGGTATTTAGTTTTAATATAGAGTGTTAGCTTAAATCATTTGAATCTGTCATGTTTGTTGTTTAATATAGATTTAATTAGTGTTCATTTTGTTTGAAGTCCGTTTTTAATTCAGTGATTTATTGAGTTTATGTTTTGGTTTTTAATTTTTTGATTTAGTTTTGAATCATGTATCTTTGTTGTATTTTGTTGGATTTAATTTGAAGATCAATTGATTATTTGAGTTTAGAGTTTGAATCTGTTTATTTATTTTGTTTAAAGTTTAATTTGAATTTGAGCTCATGATTTGAACATACTTATTTGTTATTATTGTTGAATCTGAAAGTAGATTTGATGTTTAAAGATTGTTCAATCAAAATAATTCCAGTTGTTTCTTTATTGTTCATCATATAGTTTGAGTTTGTTCATAAAATCTGATTAGGAATTGGTTATAGCTGCTATATTTTGGTTAGAATTGATTAGTTGAACTTGTTATAGCTGACGGGGTAGATTGGTAAATTACAATGTTTTCAGGGTCAAAATGGTAATTTCTGTAAGGTCAGAGGGTTATTTTTGGAATTAAAATTCTGAACAATTATTTATTTTGAGTGTTTTGTCCATTAAGATAATATTAAAATAATCAATAATGGGGGGACAAGATATAATGGTGGGGAATAATGCAATTGTTTAATATAAGCATGGGGGACAAGATATAATGGGGTATTTGTTTAATGTAGTGGGGGACAAAACATTAGGTAGTGGGATTAAAAGGGGATGAGTGAGAAGATAATGGGTTTTATGTTTAAAAAATGCTGAAAGATGGTAATAAATAGAGGGGACTTGGACAGATTTAAAAGAAGAAGAGAGAGATAAAAAGAGAGAGCTAAATATTGAAGAGAGAGAAAAATTCCGAAAATATAAAAACTTCAAAAAATACAAATAAAAACATTCTGGAAATTAAAAGAGTAGTATACAATTTAAATATTCTGATATACGGATTCAGAAATTAAGGGTTGAACAATTAATTAGTCTTTTAAATCTGAAAAGATTCCTCTGGCTTCTGTCCGTTGATTGTTGTCAGTGTTCCTGGATTTTTATCTTGATTTCAAAGTCTGTCACTGGTTTCTCGTTGCTGGTTACTGGTTGCTGGGTGTTGTTGTTGTTGTATGCTACTGAATTTCTGTTGATCTCCCTTTTCTTTTGCTTCCAATATCAGGTACACGACTGTAATTCTAGCTATTGCAAGTTAATAATGTGGAAGCATGAATACATATGAAGAATGGAATTTTGAAGTGTTAATTTCGCTTTTTCTTTGTTCCTTTTATAGATTGTATTTAGACTATTTCATGTATTACTGAATAATAATTGGAATAAGAGAAAATAACATAAGTTAGTCTTTAATGAATAGGTTTGGCAAAAATGGGTTAATTCACTAGTTATGAATGTTTTAAGATTATCAACAGTAGGTTAATCGTGAAACAAGTAGCTAAATTTAGCTAAGGCATGAATTTAAACTAAATTTCGTGAATTAGGCATTAAGGCATGATTTGAGTTCGAACAAGATTAGAAGAACATTTAAGTTTAATAAACTTTCTAACAAGCTTTAGTAATTATGGTTAAATCTAGTTTCAAATAGTTGTGAATAATTAATCTCAATAGTTTTTTTTATAACAATGCGAGTTTTAATTTAGCTATATTTGATTCTTTTGAATATTAGTTATCGAATTTTTATTTTATTTATAATTTCGAAATTTTTTAAGTGAAATTCCTTTTCATCAATATTTGTATTAATCTAGCAATTAGTACGCCATGCTTTCTTGAAATAAAAAAAAACAAAAAAAAAACTCGTAATTAATTAGGATTTTCTTTCTTTATTTTAGAGACTAATTTTAATAGAAAAATGTAGTCGCTTTAAGATTTGTCCATTTAAAATAAGTGATATGAGCCTCGCCTAGTAAAATGTATAGATTGCGGGGCCCTCACAAAATGTATGTATTAATTATTTAAAACATCGGAGTTGGCCGTCTAGTGAAATTTTACGGCCTTTCCCAAAACAACAATACACTAGTCGCTCTAGGCGCGTCTTTAACAAATTATTTTCTTAAATATGGGTGTACATTTATGTAACCCAAATCCAAATCTCAACAGAGTCAAAAGGTGTCGATAACCACGGGTGCATTGATTGTGACGTAGTTTGAAATACGTTTTCACAATGTTGCAATTCTCCGTAAAATAATTACAATAAATAAAAATAATAAAAGCGGCTAAAGGATAAAATTTGCACATAAGTTTATAATATGTATTATATCAGATAATCAAGCCGAATATAACAGTTGAGCGACCGTGCTAGAACCACGGAACTCGGGAATGCCTAACACCTTCTCTCGGGTTAACAGAATTTCTTATCCGGATTTCTTGTTCGCGGACTGTAATACAGAGTCATTCTTTTCCTCGATTCGGGATTAAAATTGATGACTTGGGACACCCTAAATCTCCCAAGTGGTGACTCTGAAATAAATAAACAAATCTCTTTTCGATTGTCCTTTAATTGGAAAAAACTCCCTTCCGCGCCCCTTTGCGGGCGGCGCGGGCGAAAAAGGAGGTATGACAGCTCTGGCGACTCTGCTGGGGAACGAACCCAGAATCTCTGGTTCAGGGTTCAGAATTCGAGCTTAGATAAATTGTTGTATTTGATTGTATCTGATTTTCCTACATGTTTTATGCTGAATGTGCTAAACGTTACCGCTTTGATATTATCTGAATTGTATATAAACTGTGCCGACACCCCTCTCTTCACCTCCGGGGATGTGCTTACTGGTTGAGACTCCCTATTCTGTTAGTGTCATACCTTGAAATAAGAAAGAGGCCGGACAAGTTACTAAGCCGGATGGCCCTTTGGTTACCGGAAAGTTGCCCCCTCCTCGATTCGAGTTGTCCGCTCGGGTACACAGTCTAGAACAACGACTCAGGTTTTGAACATAGAATAACATGACTTCATGTCGGATCCCTAGTAGGAACGATTATTTGCATCATGTTGCATTTGACTTAGGGGACTCAACACAGGGGTTGGGTCCATCTAGGACTAGCAACCTGGAATGAAAAGACCATCCTGCTTCATCCTATTTGCTTTATGCATTTATTTGCTTCAGACTTGCATGCTGACCGGCTTCGAAAAATCAGGAATATTGGAAAATTGTGAGAAAAAAAAAGAGTGAAGTAACAGTGTAGAGAATTAATTGCCTATTTTAGAAAGAAAAAGAAAACAATACCCAAATACTGTCAAAATTCTTTTATTTCACTCAAAAAAAAGAGACTTTTATTTTAAGTTTGGAAGAATAGGTTTCATTTTGGTGAAACCAAAAAGGAAAAAAATCTTCACTTTGTCTTGTTTTCAAAATAAAGAAAAAAAAATAGTTTGTCTTGCCATGAAAATGAAAAAGAGTCTTATTTTTAATGTTTTCTTTTATTTTGTTTATGAAAATGCAAAAAATGAAGAAAAAAAAAGAGTCGTGCGTTGAACGTGGTTTTATTATTTGACGCAATATATATATCCAAAAAGTATTTTTCTTTATTTCTTTTCTAGAAAAGTTTTTTTTACTCCCCCAATTTTCAAAAAAAATAAATCCAAAAATATTTTCCACTATTGATTTCTTTAGAAAGACTTTTTAATTGTTTTTTTAAAAAAAAATAAAAATAAAAATAAGAATATTTTCTTTTAATTTCTTCCAAAAAATCCAAAAAATATTTTCATTCTTCTTTCAAAATTGAAAAGAAAATTCAAATTCAAAAATATTTTTTAGAAGCGTTTTCATAAATTAAAAGTAAAATTCCAAAAATACTTTCTTTCTTCTTTAGAAGTTTTTTTTTTCTTTCGAAAAAAAAAATTTTTAAAAAAGAAAAATTTCTTTAGAAATCCTCCATTGCAAAAATGCTCCATTTCTTCTTTGTAAGTCTTTCCTTCAAAAAATAAAATAATAAAAAAAAAAGTTAGTTTATTTACTTTATTCGTGATCGCCCGAACTACGCTGGTTTGATTCTCACTGGAGGTGAGATACGTAGGCAACCCTCATCGGGTCCAACCTCCCTTTTTGTGAAAAATAGCCAAAAAGTCTATTTTAATTTTCATTATAAATAAGTCAGATGATGCCATTTTTTGCAACAAATAGCCGAATGTTCCTAAGCGGGACGCCGGAAGGCTGACATTGCATAAACGACCATCTTTGGTCATTATTTTTTTGATTTTTGACTGGTTGACTCTCGCAGCCTTAAAATCTTCGTTCCCGAAGTGCTAAAAGGACGCATTTGAAAACCGAGTCCATCGTTTTGAAAAAAAAAGTCTTGGGAAAGAACATAGATAGTTTTATTTTGAGTCAAATAAAAGTTTTTCGGTGGTATAATCACCTTAATAAATGTGCAGGATGAGCACAATACAAAACGAACCCTTTTCAATAATGACCAAGATCCCTTTTGAGTTGCGATTATGGTGGAATGACCTAGGCAAGGAAGGGCAAGACAAAGTAAAGAAGTATCTGAAAGATCTCCCGGATTTACTAGACATCTAGCCTCGGGGTGATGTTATCAGATCATTGGTCACTTGCTGGGATTCAGCACACAATGGATTTCATTTCTCAGACTTTGAGCTCACCCCGACATTGGAAGAAATAACGGGATACATCGGAAGTGATGAAGCTCCGTTAAGGTTCAAGTACTTGATTGCACCCAGAGCCGTCACTGTACACCGGTTTTTGGATTTCCTAAAAATACCCCGAACATTTCACCATCCAGATTTTGCAAAAGGTTTCTGCAGTCTCCGCCTCATATATGCTAGATACGGCCACGTGGGCGGGTTCAATAAGCCAGACTTCAAACTATGCAGTAGAGATAACCGACAAAAGTGGGATGAACACAGGCTGGTAGCTTTTATGATAGCTTTTTTGGGTCATATAGTGTTCCCAAGGAAAGACGGAAATATTGATTTGAAAGTAGTTGGGGTCGTCAGTACCTTGCTCACCCAGGATAAAAGCACTTTGGCGCCTATGATTATGGCTGACATCTTCCGGGCTCTCACTGCTTGCCGCGCCAGGGGTGACTTTTTCGAGGGATGTAACCTATTGTTGCAAATGTGGATGACCGATAATTTATGCCACCGCTCCCAGCGCTTGGGTTACGATTCGCCCGAGAAGACTTGTATTGGAGAATTTTACACAATAATCAAAGGGGTTAGTCTACCCGAGAGAGTCACAGCTTGGACGTCATTCTTCCGAACTCTCACTGCCAACCAAATCCAGTGGACGCTCGGATGGTTGCCTGTTGAGGAAATCATATACATGCCGGCAACCAAGCCCCACTTTCTGTTGATGGGACTTAAAAGCATCCAACCCTATGCACCGTATCGGGTTTTGAGGCAACTTGGGAGGTATCAAGTAGTGTCGAAAGATGAAGACTTGAGTACCCAAGTGGTTGAAATCAGTCCTGACGGTCGGTTCCCCGAAGAAGAAGTTCGCCAGATCTGGAGTGAGTGTCAACATTTGACGGCAAATACTTGTGTGTTGGATATGGCTAAAAGAAGTTTCCCCGGGGTATCACGCTTGGTTCAGAGGTGACATGTCCTGCGGGAGACCAGCTAAAAGACCTCATCTCAAAGATTTCGCTGAGTCATCCTATGAGCAATGGAACTGGTTTGCAAAGGAAAAGGGTTATCGGGCGGAGATCGGTGAGTTGAAGCAACAAGTTGAAAGTCTGAAATTCAATAACAGTATGCAAATTGCTGCGGATCGAGGCGAAAAGAATAGATTGGCCCAAGAAAATAAAGAACTTAGGGCCTAAATCCAGAAATTGAGAATGGCTCCTGATAAACAACCAAGGAGTCGATCAGATGAGCAGTTGATAAAAGGGCTGAAAAATGAAGTCAGGGAATGGCAGGATGGTTTAGAAAAGTCTAAGAACGTCATGGCAGAGCTCAAAGTACAGTGGGGTACAAGAGCAGATAAGCATCGCCGATACTTGAATCAATTGAAATGCGACCACGAGAAAACTGTTGCCAACATGAAGAGAAAGATGGCTACACTGGAGGGTAAAGCAATTAAGCAGGCTAAGGATTTCCAAATTGAAAGCGGACTCTATTACGACTTGTTGGCCCAAATGGAGGTAGAAGTGCAGCAATTGAAGAATCAGCATATGCAGGATTCTCAGGCGTTAAAAACATGCAGTGATCAGATAAAACGCCTACTTATAGAAAAGAAGCAAGCAAGGGACAGGATTAGAGCCGTTACCCGCGCCATTTTTAGAAGATGTCGCGCTTGTGAAGACATGACTCATGCTACTTTTGTCTCAGCAGTGCTAATCTATGTGAAACGGACCATGAATGAATTAGAGCAACTCAAAAGGGACTTGGAACCTAGGCCCGCGGCGAGGCCGAACGATGCCCCGCGGGCATCCATATTTGAAGCTTTAGAGTATGTGTAGTTCGTGTCTGTATTTCTCTATTTTTTTTAGCTGTGGTTTGTTTGTCCATTGTCTTTTTGCATCAAAGTATTTCCATAGTATTGGAACTTGTATCTGACCTTAGTTTGCGTTTGTTATTTTTTTTTCTGCAAAAAGGATTTTAGTTTGTAATAGTTTGTCTTAAGTAATGAAAAATTGAAAATCTTTCTGCGTGAACTACGCCTGGTCTGATTCGTGCGGGGTCACGATACGTAGGCAATCTCTATAGGATTCGACCGTAATTAAAAAAGGAAAAAGAGAGAAGAAGAAAAGAGAGGTCCCTGAAACACTCGAAAGAGGCACAAATAAAATAAGCCGGGATGATGCATGCGGTCAGAGCAAAAGCATGTTAGAAATGGTTAACTGCCTAAGAACATTGCATCCCCCAACGTGCACTTACAATATCTGTTAAGACTCTAACACTGACAAGTTTGTTGTTTTTCCAATCATGACCAGTTAGTTTGTTAAAGCGTACTGGCACCGTACCATTATCAAACAAGATCAAAAGGGCTTATACCAGAAAGCATGACTGGTTCAGACAACAGTGTTGAGTCGGAAAAGACGGCAAATCAGATGCTGAAGGAAGCCATGGAAAAAATGGAAAAGATGAGACTGGAAATGAATGAAATGCAGATAGCCTTAGCTAGAGCCCAAAAGGGGCATGAACTACCTGTTACTCCTACTCTCCAACCAGGACACACGTCAGAATACCTCTCTCCCGTTCTTTCAACGAGTTTCCCAAGCCATCACTACTATCAAGGAAGAGAGGCCTATGATCCCAAAGCTCCACCACCCAGTCAAAACCCTCCTCCACCAAATGTTCCCGTCTTTGTGGCACCTCCCCCAGTCCCATTGAACAGATCATCCAGTGAGCCGCTGTTTCAGGCTCACGACACACAATATTACCCCCCTGAACTCACATTCAAAGCACCCGAGCCACATACCTATAATCCCCACTTTGAGGTCCCGATGGAGATTGAAAAGCCGGCTAAGAGCCCAGAGCAGGACAATTTGCTTGGGGATTTTTTTTTTGATTTTTTGTTACATTATGACCGAGCCGTGAGGCGCCTACGTATCCTCTTTGAGGAATCAGGTCGAACGTAGTTCACTCGATTCCTTTGTTTTTCTTGCGACCTTTCCTTTTTGTTTTTGTTATTATTATTTTCTCTTTTTTCATTTTTTCTTTTTCATTAATGATTCCAAGAGAGGGGTATAAAAGGAAAAGTAAGGCTCAAAGGGGTAAAGCAAAGGTTAAAAGTGTTTGGATAGAGGAAAGAATTGCCTCCATCATTTCATTATCTGATAAGCACCAAGTACAAACAAAATAAACAACAAAAGAAATTACACATAATATCTTTTGACTGCATCAGAATTGATAGCCATGTCGATGCATCTTCCTTCGACATCTGTCAGACGTAAAGTGTTGTTGGATAATACTCTAGTCACAATATACGGCCCTTGCCAATTCGGGGCAAACATGCCTTTTGCCTCGATCTGATGTGGGAGGATCCGTTTCAATACTTGCTGTCCTACTTCAAATTTCCTAGGGCGCACCTTCTTATTGTATGCTCTTGCCATTCTCTTTTGATATAACTGGCCATGGAATACTGCTGCCAATCGTTTTTCATCAATTAAACTCAACTGCTCCTGTCGGGCTTTGACCCATTCATCATCATCAATCCCGGCCTCAACGACAATTCGAAGGGATGGAATCCCAACTTCTGCTGGTATCATTGCTTCAGTTCCGTATACCAACGAATGATCTGTTGCACCTACTGATGTACAAACAGTAGTGCGATAACCCAACAATGCAAATGGTAGCTTTTCATGCCACTGTCTGGATCCTTCTACCATCTTCCTCAAAATCTTTTTTATATTTTTGTTGGCTGCCTCCACTGCACCATTCGCCTTGGGACGATACGGGGTGGAATTACGATGTGTAATCTTGAATTGCTGACATACTTCTTTCATCAAATTGCTGTTAAGATTAGCACTGTTGTCCGTGATGAACATCTTCGGGATCCCAAATCTACAAATGATATGGGAATGGACAAAATTCACCACCGCCTTTTTGGTCACTGACTTGAAAGTCTTGGCCTCCACCCATTTGGTGAAATAATTGATGGTTACCAGAATGAACCTGTGACCGTTTTAAGCTGCAGACTCAATGGGTCCAATGACATCCATGCCCCACGCCACAAATGGCCATGGCGCTGACATTGTATGTAATTCTGTCGGCGTAGAATGAATCAAATCTCCGTGTATCTGACACTGATGGCATTTTCGCACGAAACTGATACAATCATGCTCCATGATGAGCCAATAATATCCCGCACGCAGAATCTTCTTTGCCAATACATACCCGCTCATATGGGCCCCACAGACTCCAGCATGTATCTCTGTCATCACTGTCGTGGCTTGACTAGCATCTATACATCTCAGCAATCCCAAATCTGGGGTTCTTTTGTACAGCATTCCTCCACTGAGGAAGAATCCATCTGACAATCGTCGAATGACTCTTTTTTGATCTCCGGTGGCTTGCTCCGGGTATATCCCCATCCTGAGGTATTCCTTGATGTCATAAAACCATGGTTCGCCATCCACTTCTTCCTCTATCATATTGCAATAAGCATGTTGATCACGAACCTAAATATGCAACGGGTCAACATGGATCTTGTCTGGATGGTGCAACATTGATGCTAAAGTGGTCAAGGCATCGGCAACCTCATTGTGAACTCTCGGGATGTGTCTGAACTCTACTGATTGAAATCGCTTGCTCAGATTGTGCAAACATTGTCGATATGGTATAAGCTTTAAATCCCAAGTTTCCCATTCACCCTGGATCTGATGTACCAGAAGGTCCGAGTCTCCCAAGACCAAGACGTCCTGGACATCCATGTTTGCAGCTAAACGTAAGCCCAGAATGCATGCCTCATATTCAGCCATGTTGTTAGTACAATAGAAACGTAGCTGAGCTATAACAGGATAGTGATGTCCTATTTCCGAAATAAGTACCGCTCCTATTCCAACTCCTTTTGCATTCGCAACCCCATCGAAGAAAAGCTTCCACCCTGATTCCTCAGTCAGTTCTAACTCCTCTATATGCATCACTTCTTCATCTGGAAAATACGTCCTCAAAGGCTCGTATTCTTCATCAATAGGATTCTCAGCCAAGTGATCGGCCAATGCTTGGGCTTTCATGGTCGTCCTCATCACATAGATAATGTCGAACTCTGTGAGTAATATCTGCCATTTTGCCAATCTTCCTATGGGCATAGGCTTCTGGAAAATATACTTCAATGGATCCAGGCGTGAAATAAGTTAAGTAGTATGTGAAGACAGATAATGCTTAAACTTTTGTGCTACCCAAGTTAGAGCACAACATGTCTTCTCAAGTTGAGTGTACTTATTCTCATAGACTGTAAACTTCTTGTTGAGACAATAGATGGCTTGCTCTTTTCTTCCTGTGATGTCGTGTTGCCCCAACACGCAGCCAAACGAATTCTCCAGGACCGTTAGATAAAGGATTAATGTCCTCCCCGGCTCAGGTGGAACCAATACAGGTGGATTGGATAAATATCCTTTGATCTGGTCAAATGCCTCCTGACATTCTGCTGTCCATTCTATCGCAACATCTTTCTTCAGTAATCGAAAGATGGGTTCACAAGTTGCTATGAGTTGAGCAATAAATCTGCTGATATAGTTCAACCTTCCCAACAGACTCATTACTTCTGTCTTGTTCTTCGGCGGTGGCAAATCTTGGATAGATTTGATCTTTGATGGGTCCAGTTCAATACCTCACCGACTGACGATGAATCCCAACATCTTTCCAGATGGAACACCAAAGGCACATTTAGCCGGGTTAAGCTTAATATCATACCTTCTAAGTCTTTGAAAGAACTTCCTTAGGTCTACTACATGGTCTTCCTGATGCTTAGACTTTATGATCACATCGTCCACGTACACCTCAATTTCTTTATGGATCATGTCATGAAATACAGTAGTTATTACTCTCATGTACGTGGCCCCAGCATTCTTCAAACCAAATGGCATCACCCGGTAGCAATAAGTTCCCCACGGCGTAATGAATGTCGTCTTTTCCGCATCTTCTTCATCCATCAGAATCTGATGATACCCAGAACAAAAGATCCGAGCTCACGTCCGGCGCAGTTGTCGATCAAGATATGGATGTTGGGTAAAGGAAAGTTGTCCTTTGGGCTTGCCCTGTTCAGATTGCAGTACTCGACACACACCCTGATCTTCCCATCTTTCTTTGGCACCGACACCATATTAGCCAACCAATCAGGATATCGAGTGACACGAATAACTTTTGCTTGCAGCTATTTGGTTACTTCTTCTTCAATCTTCACACTCATATCCGTTTTGAACTTTCTCAATTTCTGCTTGACGGGAGGACATGCCGGGTCAGTGGGCAATTTATGAACCACTAAATCTATGCTTAACCCCGGCATGTCATCATATGACCATGCAAAAACGTCTTTGAACTCAATAAGTGTTTTGATCAATTCTTCCCTGATATTTGGTGCAATGTGGATGCTTATTTTAGTTTCTCTGATATCGTCGGCATCCCCTAAATTGATGGCTTTTGTGTCATTTAAGTTGGGCTTGGATTTTTCTTCAAACTGACTTAACTCCCTGTTTATCTCCTCGAAGGCTTCGTCCTCATCATATTCCGATTCATTATCATAATCGACCTCTTGTATAGTTAGTTCAGAATCAGATTGATCTTTTAGACTAGGTTGAAGATCCGTTGTGCATGCCATGTCATTAGAACCAGTATGAAAATAACTGTTCAGAAAAAAAAAACCAAGGAAACAAAATTTAAAATAACATATAAAATAAGGAATAAAGAAGAAACTTTTTCGTTTTATTGAATTATGGGATAACAAGGTTTCACACTTTGTTTAGCAGTAATAAAAATAAAAAGGAATCTGGATTACAACCTGGAATAATCCAGAAAACAAAAAGGAAAATCAGAGCCAACTACCAGGACTCCCTCCGAGTAGGAAGAGGAGTAGCTGTCCAATTGTTCACATTGGCCCTAGGCCCCACAAACTGTATGTCTGCCTTATTGGAACCCTCTCCAGCTTCTATTGTGTTGACATCTGCGAACATTCTTTCTAAGCCCTCATCCAAATCTCCATCTGGCCCAATCAACGGTCCATGAATTTTCGGGACTGACGACCTTGTGACACCTGCTCTAACAAAAGATCTAGAGAGACACGGGACTGGCTTGGGAAGAACCCAAACTTTCTTCTTCATTTTCCGAGCTCGCTTTATATCTGTTGCAGTTGGTTTGAATCCCAATCCGAAAGTCTCTAAATTCTTGAGCAAAGAGACAGGTTGAACAATTCCCTAGAGCTCAGCCCCCAGACCTTTTCCTGGCACGAACCCATTACTTAGCATCTCTGAAACTATCATGACGGTTGCGGAAGCTATCCTGGGGTGTGGAATGCTTTTACCCTTAGGAATCTTGTTTGCTGACACTGCATCAAAAATCTGGTAAACCCAGGGACCTTTGTCATCGTTAGTTTCTATGAATGGCACAATGGCACCTCCCATTGTGCACGCAGTGTCTTCCCCATGCAGCACGACATCTTGTCTGTCCCATTCAAACTTGACCATTTGATGCAATGTGGATTGCACTACTTTGGCCGTGTGGATCCACGGTCGTCCCAACAAAAGGTTATAAGATACCGCGACATCCAATACCTGGAACTCCATAGTAAACTCGACCGGGCCGATGGTTAACTCGAGTATAATATCCCCCACGGTATTTGTTCCACTTCTGTCAAACCCTCGGACGCACGTTATTCTTGTGGATTCTATCATGGTCAATCCTAAACTGGTTCAGTGTGGATAATGGACAAATATTGTCACTTGAACCGTTATCCACCAACGCCCGAGTAACTGCCGCATCTTCACATTTGACAGTCAAGTAGAGAGCTTTATTATGTTCTGTGCCCTCCACTGGCAAATCGTCATCAGAGAACGTTACCCTGTTTACCTCAAAATTTTTGTTGGCAATTGTTTCAAGGTGGTTCACTTAAATTTCATTAGGCACATGAGCTTCATTTAGTATCTTCATCAGGGCCCGGTGATGCTCGTCCGAATGGATCAATAGTGATAACAACGAGATCTGGGCCGGTGTTTTCTTCAATTGTTCAACAACGGAATAATCCTGCACTTTCATTTTTTTCAAGAATTCCTCTGTCTCTTCTTCTGACACGGGTTTCTTTGTTACTGCTGGGTTGGACCTTCTCAACTCCACGGGAGTAAAACACCGTCCTGATCGAGTCAGTCCCTGCGCCTCACAACTATCTTCCTCAACTTGCTTTCCCTTGTACATTACCACTGCCTTTTCATACTTCCAAGGCACAGCCTTGCTATCAATCATTGGCAATTGGACTACCGGCTTTATGAAGACCGGTTCCCTGTAGACCCCTTTCACAACAACTACGGGTGCAGATGATGCTCCCGATACTACCAACTTGGCTAGCTCTGGTTTCTTTGTAGCGGTGGATGGATTCTTCCCTAATATCACCACTGGCTTGACATCTTCCCCCTTCAACTGTACCCCTGCTTCCCCACCGGTCAATTTTCTTTTGGAGTGGCACAGATCATCATCACTGTCTGTGAGGGTTTCTTTTGCTCCCCTCCTTCGTGCACAAGCTCGATCATGTGGGCTTCATGGTGCTTTGGCAATGGGTTCTGCTTAATATTGGGTGCCTCCGGTGCCTGTACCTTGATCTTGTTGGTATCAATAAGATCTTGTATCGCATGTTTCAGCCTCCAACATTTCTCGGTATCATGTCCGGGAGCACCTGAACAATATTCACATCTTACCGAGTGATCCATATTTTGGGGTAAGGGATTTGGCAACCTACGCTCAACAGGATTTAATAAACCCAACTGCCTTAATTTGTGGAACAAGGCAGTATAAGTTTCTCCCAACTCGGTAAAGGTTCTTTGCCTCTGCAGTCTTTCATTTCTGGAGGCCGGATTTCCCCTGAAACCCATCCCTGGAGGATTCTTGTAGGCTCATGGCGGTGGATAGGTGTTTTGTGGTGGTGGGTAGGTATTATGTGGAGGTGGGTATGTATTGTGGGGAGCTGGCGCGCGCCATTGCGGGCGAGCCGAAGGTTGAGTATATGTCTGGGCTTGATGGACAGAAAAATATTGTTCTTGTGGTGGGTAGTAGGGTTTTTGAGGGTAATTTGGAATGTGTGGGTAGTTTAGATGATGGGGTCTGGGTTGGTAATGAGGGGAAGGACCTCTAGATCTGGACCAATTGCCGGCCTCTATTATCGTGACCTCCTCTCTCCTTTTCTTTTCGAGCGCACCTCCCGTGCCGCTCTGAATGGCCTGAGTCGTTGCCTTAATTGCCGAGTAACTCAGGATCTTATTGGACTTAAGTCCCTCTTCTATCATACCTCCCATTTTCACCACTTCATTGAATGATTTGCCAACTGACGTCACCAAGTGACCGAAGTAAGTTGGCTTTAGAGTTTGTAGAAAGTAATCTACCATTTCTCCCTCTCTCATTGGAGGATCAACTCTGGCTGCCTATTCTCTCAATCGGAACCCAAATTCCCGGAAGCTCTCTCCGGGTTTCTTCTCAAGCTTTAGCAATGTGAGACGGTCTGGGACTATCTCAAGGTTGTATTGGAAGTGTCCTGCGAAAGCCTGTGCCAAGTCATCCCAGGTGTACCACCTGCTCGGATCTTGTCTTGTATACCACTCCAGTGCCGACCCGCTCAAACTCTGGCCAAAGTAAGCTATCAATAGCTCATCTTTTCCCCCTGCTCCCCTCATTTTGCTACAAAAGCCCCGTAGATGTGCCATAGGATCGTCATGCCCTTCGTACAAATCGAACTTGGGCATTTTGAACCCTGCTGGTAATTGAACGTCAGGGAAAGGGCATAGATCTTTGTAGGCCACGCTGACCTGGTTGCCTAACCCGTGTATGTTCCTGAAGGACTGCTCCAGGCTTTTAAATTTCTGCATCACCTCGTCCTGCTCTAGGCTCTTAGTCGGCTTTTCAATCTCCGCCGGGACCTCAAAGTGGGGATTATAGGTATGTGGCTTGGGTGCTTTGAATGTGAGTTCAGGGGGGTAATATTGTGTGTCGTGAGCCTGAAACAGTGGCTCACTGGATGATCTGTGCAATGGGGCTGGGGGAGGTGCCACAAAGACGGGAACATTTGGTGGAGGAGGGTTTTGACTGGGTGGTGGAGCTTGGGGATCATAGGCCTCTCTTCCTTGATAGTAGTGATGGCTTGGAAAACTCGTTGAAGGACCGGGACAGGGGTATTCTGACGTGTGTCCTGGTTGGAGAGTAGGAGTAACAGGTAGTTCATGCCCCTTTTGGGCTCTAGCTAAGGCTATCTGCATTTCATTCATTTCCAGCCTCATCTTTTCCATTTTTTCCATGGCTTCCTTCAGCATCTGATTTGTCGTCTTTTCCGACTCAACACTGTTGTTTGAACCAGTCATGCTTTCTGGTATGGGCCCTTTTGATCTTGTTTGATAATGGTACGGTGCCAGTACACTTTAACAAACTAACTGGTATTGATTCGAAAAACAACAAACTTTTCAGTGTTAAAGTCTTAACAGATATAGTAATTGCACGTTGGGGGATGCAATGTTCTTAGGCAGTTAACCATTTCTAACATGCTTTTGCTCTGACTGCATGCATCATCCCGGCTTATTTTATTTGTGCCTCTTTCGAGTGTTTCAGGGACCTCTCTTTTCTTCTTCTCTCTTTTTCCTTTTTTAATTATGGTCGAATCCTATAGAGATTGCTTACGTATCATGACCCCGCACGAATGAGACCAGGCGTAGTTCACGCAGAAAGATTTTCAATTTTTCATTACTTAAGACAAACTATTACAAACTAAAATCCTTTTTGCAGAAAGAAAATAACAAACGCAACTAAGGTCAGATACAAGTTCTAATACTACGGAAATACTTTGATGCAAAAAGACAATGGACAGACAAACCACAAGCTAAAAAAAATAGAGAAATACAGACACGAACTACGCATACTCTAAAGCTTCAAATATGGGTGCCCGCGGGGCATCGTTCGGCCTCGCCGCAGGCCTAGGTTCCAAGTCCCTTTTGAGTTGCTCTAATTCATTCATGGTCCGCTTCACATAGATTAGCACTGCTGAGACAAAAGTAGCATGGGTCATGTCTTCACAAGCACGACATCTTCTAAAAATGGCGCGGGTAATGGCTCTAATCCTGTCCATTGCTTGCTTCTTTTCTATAAGCAGGCGTTTTATCTGATCACTGCATGTTTTTAACGCCTGAGAATCCTGCATATGCTGATTCTTCAGTTGCTGCACTTCTACCTCCATTTGGGCCAACAAGTCGTAACAGTGTCCGCTTTCAATTTGGAAATCCTCAGCCTGCTTAACTGCTTTACCCTCCAATGTAGCCACCTTTCTCTTCATGTTGGCAACAGTTTTCTCGTGGTCGCGTTTCAATTGATTCAAGTATCGGCGACGCTTATCTGCTCTTGTACCCCACTGTACTTTGAGCTCTGCCATGACGTTCTTAGACTTTTCTAAACCATCCCTCCATTCCCTGACTTCATTTTTCAGCCCTTTTATCAACTGCTCATCTGATCGACTCCTTGGTTGTTTATCAGGAGCCATTCTCAATTTCTGGATTTGGGCCCTAAGTTCTTCATTTTCTTGGGCCAATCTATTCTTTTCGCCTCGATCCGCAGCAACTTGCATACTGTTATTGAATTTCATACTTTCAACCTGTTGCTTCAACTCACCGATCTCCACCCGATAACCCTTTTCCTTTGCTAACCAGTTCCATTGCTCCTGGGATGACTCAGCGAAATCTTTGAGATGAGGTATTTTAGCTGATCTCCCGCAGGACATGTCACCTCTGAACCAAGCGTGATACCCCGGGGAAACTTCTCCTTTAGCCGTATCCAACACACAAGTATTTGCCGTCAAATGTTGACACTCACTCCAGATCTGGCGAACTTCTTCTTCGAGGAACCGACCGTCAGGACTGATTTCAACCACTTGGGTACTCAAGTCTTCATCTTTCGGCACTACTTGATACCTCCCAAGTTGCCTCAAAACCCGATACGGTGCATAGGGTTGGATGCTTTTAAGTCCCATCAACAGAAAGTGGGGCCTGGTTGCCGGCATGTATATGATTTCCTCAACAGGCAACCATCCGAGCATCCACTGGATTTGGTTGGCAGTGAGAGTTCGGAAGAATGACGTCCAAGCTGTGACTCCCTCGGGTAGACTAACCCCTTTGATTCTTGTGTAAAATTCTCCAATACAAGTCTTCTTGGGCGAACCGTAACCCAAGCGCTGGGAGCGGTGGCATAAATTATCGGTCATCCACATTTGCAACAATAGGTTACATCCCTCGAAAAAGACGCCCCCGGCTCGGTTATCTCTACTGCATAGTTTGAAGTCTGGCTTATTGAACCCGCCCACGTGGTCGTATCTAGCATATATGAGGCGGAGACTGCAGAAACCTTTTGCAAAATCTGGATGGTGAAATGTTCGGGGTATTTTTAGGAAATCCAAAAATCGGTGTACAGTGACGGCTCTGGGTGCAATCAAGTACTTGAACCTTAACGGAGCTTCATCACTTCCAATGTATCCCGTTATTTCTTCCAATGTCGGGGTGAGCTCAAAGTCCGAGAAATGAAATACATTGTGTGCTGAATCCCAGCAAGTGACCAATGATCTGATAACATCACCCCGAGGCTGGATGTCTAGTAAATCCGGGAGATCTTTCAGATACTTCTTTACTTTGTCTTGCCCTTCCTTGCCTAGGTCATTCCACCATAATCGCAACTCAAAAGGGATCTTGGTCATTATTGAAAAGGGTTCGTTTTGTATTGTGTTCATCCTGACATTTATTAAGGTGATTATGCCACCGAAAAACTTTTATTTGACTCAAAATAAAACTATCTATGTTCTTTTTCAAGATTTTTTTTTCAAAACGATGGACTCGGTTTTCAAATGCGGCCTTTTAGCACTTCGGGAACGAATATTTAAGGCTGCGAGAGTCAACCGGTCAAAAATAAAAAAAATGATGACCAAAGATGGTCGTTTATGCAATGTCAGCCTTCCGGCGTCCCGCTTAGGAACATTCGGCTATTTTTTTGCAAAAAATGGCATCATCCGACTTATTTATAATGAAAATTAAAATAGACTTTTTGGCTATTTTTCACAAAAAGGGAGGTTGGACCCGATGAGGGTTGCCGACGTATCTCACCTCCAGTGAGAATCAAACCGGCGTAGTTCAGGCGATCACGAATACAGTAAATAAACTAACTTTTTTTTTATTATTTTATTTTTTGAAGAAAAGACTTACAAAGAAGAAAGGGAGCATTTCTGCAAAGGAGGATTTCTAAAGATTTTTTTTTAAAAAAATTTTTTTCGAAAGAAAAAAAAACTTCTAAAGAAGAATGAAAGTATTTTTGGAATTTTACTTTTAATTTAAGAAAACGCTTCTAAAAAAATATTTTTGAATTTTGAATTTTCTTTTCAATTTTGAAAGAAGAATGAAAATATTTTTTGGATTTTTTGGAAGAAATTAAAAAAAATATTCTTATTTTTATTTTTATATTATTTTTTAAAAAAAAACAATTAAAAAGACTTTCTAAAGAAATCAATAGTGAAAAATATTTTTGGATTTATTTTTTTTTGAAAATTGGGGGTCTAAAAAAACTTTTCTAGAAAAGAAATAAAGAAAAATACTTTTTGGATTTATATATATATATTTTGCGACAAATAATAAAACCACGTTCAACGCACGACTCTTTTTATTTCATTTTTTGCATTTTCATAAACAAAATAAAAAAAAACCATTAAAAACAAGACTCTTTTTCATTTTCATGGCAAGACAAACTATTTTTTTTTCTTTTTTTTTCTTTATTTTGAAAACAAGACAAAGTGAAGATTTTTTTTCCTTTTTCGTTTCACCAAAAAGAAACCTATTCTTCCAAACTTAAAATAAAAGACTCTCTTTTTTTTTTGAGTGAAATAAAAGACTTTTAATAGTATTTGGGTATTGTTTTTTTTCCTTTCTAAAATAGGAAATTAATTCTCTACACTGTTACTTCGTTCTTTTTTTTCACAATTTTCCAATATTCCTGATTTTTCGAAGCCGGTCAGCATGCAAGTCTGAAGCAAATAACAGAATGAAGCAGGATGGTCTTTTCATTTCAGGTTGCTAGTCCTAGACGGACCCAACCCCTGTGTTGAGTCCCCTAAGTCAAATACAACATGATGCAAATAATCGTTCCTACTAGGGATCCGACATGAAGTCATGTTATTCTATGTTCAAAACCTGAGTCATTGTTCTAGACTGTGTACCCGAGCGGACAACTCGAATCGAGGAGGGGGCAACTTTCTGGTAACCAAAGGGCCATCCGGCTTAGTAACTTGTCCGGCCTCTTTCTTATTTCAAGGTATGACACTAACAGAATAGGGAGTCTCAACCAGTAAGCACATCCCCGGAGGTGAAGAGAGAAGGGTATCGGCACAGTTTATATACAATTCAGATAATATCAAAGCGGTAACATTTAGCACATTCAACATAAAACATGTAGGAAAATCAGATACAATCAAATACAACAATTTATCTAAGCTCGAATTCTGAACCCTGAACCAGAGATTCTGGGTTCGTTCCCCAGCAGAGTCGCCAGAGCTGTCACACCTCCTTTTTCGCCCGCACCGCCCGCAAAGGGGCGCGGAAGGAAGTTTTTTCCAATTAAAGGACAATCGAAAAGGGATTTGTTTATTTATTTCAGAGTCGACACTTGGAGATTTAGGGTGTCCCAAGTCATCAATTTTAATCCCGAATCGAGGAAAAGAATGACTCTGTATTACAGTCCGCGAACCAGAAATCCGGATAAGGAATTCTGTTAACCCGGGAGAAGGTGTTAGGCATTCCCGAGTTCCGTGGTTCTAGCACGGTCGCTCAACTGTTATATTCGGCTTGATTATCTGATATAATACATATTATAAACTTATGTGCAAATTTTATCCTTTAGCCGCTTTTATTATTTTTATTTATTGTTATTATTTTACGCAGAATTGCAACATTGTGAAAACATATTTCAAACCACGTCACAATCAATGCACCCGTGGTTATCGACACCTTTTGACTCCATTGAGATTTGGATTTGGGTTACAGAAATGCACACCCATATTTAAGAAAATAATTTGTTAAAGACGCGCCTAGAGCGACTAGTGTATTGTTGTTTTGAGAAAGGCCGTAAAATTTCACTAGATGGCCAACTCCGATGTTCTAAATAATTAATACATACATTTTGTAAGGGCCCCACAATCTATACATTTTACTAGGCGAGGCTCATCTCACTTATTTTAAATGGACAAATCTTAAAGCGACTACATTTTTCTATTAAAATTAGTCTCTAAAATAAAGAAAAAAAATCCTAATTAATTACGAGTTTTTTTGTTTTTTTTCGTTTATTTTAAGAAAGCATGGCGTACTAATTGCTAGATTAATACAAATATTGATGAAAAGGAATTTCACTTAAAAAATTTCGAAATTATAAATAAAATAAAAACTCGACAACTAATATTCAAAAGAATCAAATATAGCTAAATTAAAACTCGCATTTTTATAAAAAAAACTATTGAGATTAATTATTCACAACTATTTGAAACTAGATTTAACCATAATTACTAAAGCTTATTAGAAAGTTTATTAAACTTAAATGTTCTTCTAATCTTGTTCGAACTCAAATCATGCCTTAATGCCTAATTCACGAAATTTAGTTTAAATTCACGCCTTAGCTAAATTTAGCTACTTGTTTCACGATTAACCTACTGTTGATAATCTTAAAACCTTCATAACTAGTGAATTAACCCATTTTGCCAAACCTATTCATTAAAGACTAACTTATGTTATTTTCTCTTATTCCAATTATTATTCAGTAATACATGAAATAGCCTAAATACAATCTATAAAAGGAACAAAGAAAAAGCGAAATTAACACTTCAAAATTCCATTCTTCATATGTATTCATGCTTCCACATTATTAACTTGCAATAGCTAGTATTACAGTCGTGTACCTGATATTGGAAGCAAAAGAAAAGAGAGATCAATAGAAATTCAGTAGCATACAACAACAACAACACCCAGCAACCAGTAACCAGCAACGAGAAACCAGTGACAGATTTTGAAATCAAGATAAAAATCCAGAAACACCGACAACAATCAACGGACAGAAGCCAAGGGAATCTTTTCAGATTTAAAAGACTAATTAATTGTTCAACCCTTAATTTCTGAATCCGTATATCAGAATATTTAAATTGTATACTACTCTTTTAATTTCTAGAATGTTTTTATTTGTATTTTTTGAAGTTTTTATATTTTTGGAATTTTTCTCTCTCTTCAATATTTAGCTCTCTTTTTATCTCTCTCTTCTTCTTTTAAATCTGTCCAAGTCCTCTCTATTTATTATCATCTTTCAGCATTTTTTAAACATAAAACCCACTATCTTCTCACTCATCCCCCTTTTAATCCCACTACCTAATGTTTTGTCCCCCACTACATTAAACAAATACCCCATTATATCTTGTCCCCCATGCTTATATTAAACAATTGCATTATTCCCCACCATTATATCTTGTCCCCCCATTATTGATTATTTTAATATTATCTTAATCTTAATGGACAGAACACTCAAAATAAATAATTGTTCAGAATTTTAATTCTAAAAATAACCCTCTGACCTTACAGAAATTACCATTTTGACCCTAAAAATATTATAATTTACCAATCTACCCCGTCAGCTATAACAAGTTCAACTAATTAATTCTAACCAAAATATAACAGCTATAACCAATTCCTAATCAGATTTTATGAACAAACTCAAACTATATGATGAACAATAAAGAAAAAACTGGAATTATTTTGATTGAACAATCTTTAAACATCAAATCTACTTTCAGATTCAACAACAATAACAAATAAGTATGTTCAAATCATGAGCTCAAATTCAAATTAAACTTTAAACAAAATAAATAAACAGATTCAAACTCTAAACTCAAATAATCAATTGATCTTCAAATTAAATCCAACAAAATACAACAAAGATACATGATTCAAAACTAAATCAAAAAATTAAAAACCAAAACATAAACTCAATAATCACTGAATTAAAAACGGACTTCAAACAAAATGAACACGAATTAAATCAATATTAAACAACAAACATGACGGATTCAAATGATTTAAACTAACACTCTATATTAAAACTAAATCCCTTTAAATTAATAAAACAAATTGAAAAATAATTAATTGAATCTTCAACTTAAATCTAACAACATTATAATTAAACTAACAATTTCTATCTAAAAATAAATAAGAAAAATGAAACAAACTGAAGAAATAATCAAAATGAAAATAACGAACAAGAAAAGAATCAAACTTATACTAATTTCAAATCTGAAAAATATCAAACAAAAATACGAAAGAAATAAAGGATAGAACAACTGACCGTAAATGACCAACGACGAACTCGAACGAACTTAAATGAAACCAACGAAACCTTGACATAAACGGACTTGAAGGCGACGAAGCAATAGCTGCGATGACAGCCATGGTAAAAGAAAAGAAGATGAAGGAGCAGCAACAGCGACAGCAGCCATGCTGCTGGTCGCGGGCATGGTGAGCTTTTCGGCGACTTGGGGTGAACTAGGACGAAGAAGAAGGAACAACAACGCAGCAGCTCGGATGCAGCCATAGCAGCAGTGGCACAACGGAGCAACGGCGAAGAAGATGCAGCGGGCAGCAATGGCACGACAGAGAAGCAGGCAGTAGCAGCAGCATCGAATGGAGAAGACGCAGCGGCAGCCATGGGTGTCGAGCTCAAACTCGATGATGACGAAGCTGGAAGAAGCGAAAGCAATGGTTGCAGTGGATGGCCACAGTACGACGGGATCACATGCTCATCTTGAAGATCTTGAAGACGCAGCCATGGCGGACAAGAGAGGGAGGTCGACGAGCTGTGTGTGTATGTGTTGTGTATGTGTGCGTATATGTGCTGTGTGTGTGCGTATATGCTGTGTTATGTGCGTATATGTGTGTGTAACGTGAGGGGGCAGGGGTGTGAGGGGGAAGGGCTGCCATGGGAGCAGCTTGGGATGTTTTGTTTTTTTGGAAAAGAAGAAGATGAGGAAGGGGGGGGCGGATGGTGTTTTCAACAGTGAAAGAGAAAAATACAATTTTAGGGTTTTGTTTTTTGAAAGATAGGGAAATAGGGGTGTTGGGTTATGGACTGGGTCGACCCGGTTTGAAATGGACCGGGTCGTAGGGAAAGGTTGGGTATATTTGGGCCTGTGGTTCAAAATTGAAGAAGAGGCCTAATTTCGATTTTCTTTTATATTCTTGCTCTCTTTTCTTTTACTTCCTAATTAATAAAACTAAAATTCTAAATTAACTTATAAACTAAATTAACTTATAAATACTAATTAATTCTAAATAACTATTATCGCACATTTAAATAGCAATTAACGATAAAATCGCACAATTTAGACGTTAAATGCTAAAAATGCAACGTACATTATTTTTTTTATGATTTTCTCATTTTTTTAAAACAAACTTAAATAAATACTAAATGAAAATGCGACATATTTTATATTTTTATTAATTTAAACAAATAAACATGCACAGACAAAAATACAAATAATTATACAAAAATACCACAAAAATACAAACATTGTACACAAAGAAAAATTGTTTTATTTTGAATTTTTGGGAGTGATTCTCATATAGGGCGAAAATCACGCGCTCACAAGTATGCCAACGCAGTAAGTAACTAAAGTAAATAAGGTCTGAGTGCAGTGACGAGCAGTTAGAAATCATATATAAGAGTATAACAAAGTATCAAATAAAATCAACAATTTAAAAGCCAGTTACTTCGTAAACACTTCAGTTTCAATTAAAATACTTTGAAATCATTTACTTAACAGTTTTCAAAAAAGGCTCGTCATAAAAGAAGAGCGAAAATCAACAAAAGTGGCATAAATGGGCCCTCGGGCAAGGTATCACTCATAAATATAGCCTCTCGGGCAAGCCTCTCGATCACTCGCTCTTGTCACACTATATTCACACTCAGCACTCAAGCTCAATAATATCTCATAATAGTAATAATCATAATAACCGTTGTGGCGTATAGCCTGATCCGTAGTTTATAGTCGACTACGCTCACTGGGGGTGTACAGACTCGGGAGGGGCTCCTACAGCCCAAGCGCCATATCACTACAGCACGCAGCCCGATCCAATATATATATCGTTGTTGCGTGCAGCCCAATCCATATAAGTATCGCTACACCGTGCAGCTCGATCCATAATATATATACATATAACATTGTTGTGGCATGCAGCCCGATCCATAATATTTATATAATTCTCACCATTAAGTCCTCAACCTCTCTCAATCATTAACCTCACAACCACTCGGGCATAATAGTGGAAATCGGGGAAACTCAGCCCAAACAGTTTTCACATTTTAAGAAGTAGAGTGATTAAAACCAGGTCTAAACAATAAACAGGTAAAACATTACTGAGGATATGCTTTCAAACAAATAAAGTGAGGAAAATAGTAAAAATGCCCATAAGGGTCTCAACAGGTCGGCACAAGCCCCAAATATGGCATACAGCCCATAATATAGTATCAATCTCTAAAATACGTGATATCATAAGATTTCAAATCAAATACGCGGCTTAATAGTCACTACGGGACGGACCAAGTCACAATCCCTACCGGTGCACGCCCAGACGCTCGTCACCTAGTATATGTGTCTCCTCATCTATCCAAACAATACGAAATATCGGGGTTTTATACCCTCAGTTCCAGAATTACAATAGTTACTTATCTCAAACCGGATGAAATACTACTCCGCGATGCCTTTGCCTCTCTCATCGGCCTCAACTCTTGCCGAATCTACCCAAAATCAAAATCATAACATTAGATTATGTTAAGGGAACGAAGTCCATGCAAAAATAATCAAATTATACCAAAAATCCCGAAATTGATCCAAACTCGAGCCCCGGTCCCACGTCTCGAAATTCCATAAATATCACATCAATATAATCTTTGTCCTCCCACGAGTCTATTCATACCAAAAGTATCGAAATCGGAACTCAAATGGCCCTTCAAATCCCCACTCAAAGCTCTTTAATATCAAGCTCTGATCCCTCAATTTTCTTCCTTAATTTCCACTAATACCATGATTAAAAATGGAAAAATGGTCATAAACTCAAGTAATGAAGCTTAGGTAACTTACCCAACTGATGATCTTCGATATCCCCTTGAAATTCACTGCCCTAGCTCACTTCCTGTCTTCAAAAATGGAGAACTTAGCAAATATTCGCAAAGAAAACCTTATATACTTTCTGACCCAGGTATTTTGCACTTGCGGTCCCTTTTTCCGCTTCTGTGCTACCGCTATTGCGGTCAACCTACCACTTCTGCAGTTTTCACTTAAACCCTGGAACCACACCTGCGACCTTTCTTCCATATCTGTGGTCACGTAGATGTGTCCAAACGTCCGCTTCTGCGGTTCCGCCTGACTCACCTCTTGGATGATTTTGCGGCTTGGTTCCGCATCTGCGAGAGACGCACCTGCGGCCTCCCAACCGTAGATGCGGTTATGACAACAACCATAAAACTTCAACTACCAAACTCAACACAAAAACCTCCCGTCAACCATCCGAAATCACCCCGAGGCACCCGAGACCTTAACCAAGAGCACGAACTAGACATATACCAATATCCAAACTTATAAAAATCTTTAAAATACCTCAACAACATCAAATCAACCAAATCACATCAGATTCAAGCCTAAGGTTTCAAAATCTTCCGACTTACGCTTTTGATCAAAAAGTCTAACAAACCACGTCCGAATGACCTGAAATTTTGCACACACATCCCAAATGACACAACGCACCTACTACTACTCTTGGAATTCCATTTAGACCCCTATATCAAAATCTCACCTATCAATCGGAAGACGCCAAAATTCCATTTTCGCCAATTCAAGCCTAAATCTACTAGGACCTCCAAAACACGTTCCGATCACACTCCTAAGTCCCAAATCATCTTCCAAAGCTATCCGAACCATTGGAATTCACATCCGAGCCCTTTTTCACATAAGTCAACATCTGGTTGACTTTTCCAACTTAAGCTTACTTAAAAGAGACTAAGTGTCTCAAACCTTACCAAAACCATTCCAGATTCGAACCGACTAACCCGATACCACATAATACGAATAAAAAAAATAAAGAAGCAGAAATGGGGGAAACGGAGCGGTAACACATGAAACAACCGGCCAAGTTGTTACATCCTCTCCCTCTTAAACAAACATTTGTCCTCGAACGAGTCAAGAAACATACCTGAAGCCTCAAATAGGTGAGGATATCTGCTCCGCATTTCTCGCTCGATCTCTTCGGTAGCCTCCTCCATGGGCCAACCTCTCCACTACACTTTCACTGAAGCTATATCCTTTGATCTCAACTTTCGAACCTGACACTCCAAAATAGCCACTAGCTCCACATCGTAAGTCAAATCACCATCTAACGGAACTGTGTTGAAATCCAAAACATGAGACGGATTTCTAATATACTTCCAGAGCATAGAAACATGAAATACCAGATGCACACTCGACAAGATGGGTGGAAAAGAAAGCTCATAAGCCACCTCCCCAATCCTCCAAAGCTCCTCAAAGGCCAAGTGAACTGAGGACTCAATTTACCCTTCTTCCCAAATCTCATAACACCCTTCATGGGTGAAACCTTCAATAGAACCTTCTCGCCAACCATGTAGGACACATCTAAACCTTCCTGTCAACATAACTCTTTTGTCTCGACTGCGCTGTACGAAGCCTCTCCTGAATCACCTTCACCTTGTCTAAAGCATCCTGCACCAAGTCTATACCTAATAGCCTAGACTCACCCAGATCAAACCATCCAACTGGGATCTACACCGCCTCCCATACAAAGCCTCATATGGAGCTATCTCAATACTCAACTGGTAACTGTTGTTATAAGCAAACTCTGCAAGTGGTAGAAACCGATCCCACGACCCTCCAAAATTAATGATACAAGCATGCAACATATCCTCTAATATCTGAATGGTGTGCTCGGACTGTCCGTCTGACTGAGGGTGAAAAGCTATGCTCAACTCAACCTGAGCACCCAACTTTCGCTGCATAGACCTCCAAAACTGTGAAGTGAACTGAGTGCCCCTATCTAAAATGATGGAAACTAGGACAGCATGCAAACGAACAATCTCCCGGATATAGATCTCTGCCAACCGCTCTAAAGAATAGGTAGTACACATAGGAATGAAGTGCGCAGACTTGGTCAGCCGATCCACAATCACCCAAATAGCATCGAACTTCTTCAAAGTCCGTGGGAGCCTAACTACAAAGTCCATGGTGATCCACTCCCACTTCCACTCTGGAATATTCATATGTTGAAGCAAGCCACCCAGCCTCTGATGCTCATATTTCACCTGCTAACAAATGAGACACCGAGCCACAAATCCCACAATGTCTTTCTTCATTCTCCTCCACCAATAATGCTGTCTCAAATCTTGATACATCTTCGCGGCACCCGGATGAATGGAATACCGCAAACTATGGGCCTCCTCTAAAATCAACTCCCAAAGCTCGTCCACATTGGGCACATATATCCGGCCCTACATCATTAATACTCTGTCATTACCAATAGTCACATCTCTGGCATCATCGTGCTGAACTCTGTCCTTTAGGACAAGCAAATGAGGATCATCATACTGGCGCTCTCTGATGCGATCAAATAAGGAAGATCAATAAATCACACAAGCCAATACCCGAATGGGCTCCGAAATATCTAAACTCACGAACCGATTGGCCAAGGTTTGAACATCAACTGCAAGAGGTCTCTACCCACCTAGAATATGCGCCAAACTCCCCATACTCACCGCCTTCATACTCAAAGCATCGGCCACCACATTGGCCTTCCCGGGATGGTACAAGATAGTGATATCATAGTCCTTTAGTAGCTCCAACCATCTCTGTTGCCTCAAATTGAGATCATTTTATTTGAACAAGTGTTGGAGGCTACAATAATTAGTAAACACCTCACAAGACACACCATACAAATAATGCCTCCAAATCTTCAATGCGTGAACAGTGGCAGCCAACTCCAAATCATGAACAAGGTAGTTCTTCTCATGGGCTTCAACTGACGAGAAGCATAAGCAATAACTCTACCCTCTTGTATCAATACATACCCAATACCAACCCTTGAAGCATCACAATACACGATATATGAACCTGAAGCTGATGGAAAAACTAACACTGGAGCTGTGGTTAATGTTGTCTTGAGCTTTTGAAAGCTCTTCTCACACTCATTCGACCATCTTAATGGAGCACCCTTTTGAGTCAACTTGGTCAAGGGCGATGCAATAGATGAAAATCTCTGAACAAACCGGCGGTAATAACCCGCCAAACTAAGAAAGATGCAAATCTCTATGGTTGGGGACGGTCTGGGCCAACTCTGAACCGCCTCTATCTTCTTTGGATCAACCTGAATACCCTCGTTGGACACCACGTACCCAGGGAAAGCCACTAAACTGAGCCAAAACTCACACTTGGAGAACTTTGCACAAAGCTTCTCCTCCCTCAATCTCTGCAACACAGCTCTCAAATTCTTCGTGTGCTCTTCCTGACTACGCGAATACACCAGAATATCATCAATTAAAACTATGACAAAGGAGTAGAGATAAGGTCGAAACATGCTGTTCATCAAATGCATGAATGCTTCTGGGGCATTGGTCAACCCAAAAGACATCACCAGGAATTCATAATGACCATATCGGGTCCTGAAAGTTGTCTATTTGAGTCCTTGATCTTCAACTAGTGATAACCTGAACGGGGATTAATCTTGGAGAACACCCTCTCTCCCTGAAGCTGGTCAAACAAATAATCGATACGAGGCAAAGGATACTTGTTCTGGATTGTTACTTTGTTCAACTGCCTGTAATCAATGCACATCCTCATCGTGTCATCCTTCTTCTTCACAAATAGAACAGTCGTACCCAAGGCGACACACTAGGACGAATAAACCCCTTATCAAAGAGTTCCTAAAGCTACTCCTTCAACTCCGCTGGTGCCATACAATACGGTGGAATAGAAATGGGCTGAGTGCCCGGCACCAGATCAATACCAAAATCAATATCCCTGTCCGGTGGCATACCCAGTAGGTCTGCAGGAAAAACATCGGGAAAATCCCCCATAATAGGAACAGAATCAATATTGGGAGTCTCTACACCGACATCCCTTACAAAGGCCAAGCATGAAAGACAACTCTGCCCAACCATCTACTGGGCCTTCAGAAATGAAATCACCCTATTGGGGATAAAATCAGTAGAACCTCGCCACTCAATCCGTGGTACACTCGGCATAGCCAATGTCACTGACTTAGTGTGATAGTCCAATATAGCATGATATGGAGATAGCTGATCCATGCCTAATATCATATCAAAGTCCACCATACAGAGTAACAATAGATCCACTCGGGTCTCCAAACCCCCTATAGTCACCACACACGATCTGTACACATAGTCCACAATAATAGTATCGCCCTCCGGAGTAGATACACGAATAGATGAAACAAAAGACTCAAGAGGCATATCCAAATAATGAGCAAAATATGATAACACATATGAAAAAGTGGAATCGGGATCAAATAACACAAAGGCATCTCTGCGGCAGACTGAGACAATACATGTAATCATATCATCTGAAGTAACAACATCCGGTCTAGCTGGAATGCATAAAAAAGAGCCTGACCACTACCTGATCGACCTCCCCCTCTGGGGCTACCCCTAGTTGACTGACCCCCACCCCTAACTGCCTGAGCGGGTGGTGAAGTAACTGGAGCTGAAGTTGAGGGCTGACCCCTCTACTGAGATGGACCCTCTAGAAGACGAGGACACTACTTCCTTATATGCCCAAACTCTTCACACTCATAACAACTCCCCGATGCTAGAGACGGGGACTGAAGGGGACCCCTAGCACCAAGATGACTAGTAGATGCACCTAGCATAGAAGAGCCCTAAACTGATGGAGTACGGGACGAACTCTGGGCTGGAAGGGCACTGAGTGATGAATGGCCTTGATGAGAACTATGAGAACCATGACGCGATGATGCACCACAATAACCTGGGCGAGCTGACTGAGCCTACTTGAATGGACAGCCTCTGCCGTGCTGAATTGACCTCTCGAAGAAGCACTACCAAAGCTACCAGATCGCCGATGCCTCTTGGCCTCCTTCTCCTCTCGCTCCTGGCGACGAACTGACTCAATCTAGCGGGCGATATCAACAACCACCTCAAAAGTAGAACCAAACACCTTCTCCCAAGTCATGAGAATCCGAACCTGATATATGAGGCCATCAACGAACCTCCTGGTCCTCTCTCGATCTGTAAGGACCAACCAGACAGCTTGACGAGCTGACTCAGAGAACCGTATCTTATATTGTGTCACAGTCATATCTCCTTGATACAACTACTCAAACTACCTGCGCAGCTCCTCTTTGCGAGACTGCGGCACATACTTCTCCAGAAAGAGAACGGAGAACTACTGCCAGGTAAGGGGCACTGCACCAATAGGCCTACGCTTTTTATAAGCCTCCCACCAAGTAAAAACAGCTCTAGACAACTAAAAAGTAGTAAATGCTACACCACTAGTCTCCAGAATACCCGTTGTATGAAGAATCCTCTAACACTTTTTCAAGAAACCCTGGGCATCCTCACCCTTGATACCACTGAAAGTTAGAGGCTGAAGTCTACCAAACCTCTCCAATCGACATTGTTCGTCATCAGGCATAACTGGTACCACATACTCCTAAGATAGTGCAACTGGTTGGGTTGGAGGTACCCTCGGTGTCTGAAGTCCCTGCACAACCTGCTCAGGTGTGCGAGCAACGGGAGTCTGAGTGCCTCCCCTGGCCTGAGAAGTAGTTGCGGCCGTAGTAACTGAGACCGCTTGAGCCAAACCAGTGCACACTGATAGAATCTAAGCTAGAGCTTCCTGAAGGCCTGGAATTATAATAAGCACAGTCAGTACCTGAGTTGGTGCTGCTGAAGCGTCCGCAACTGGGACCTAATCCTGAACTAGGGCGGTTGGTGGATCTGCAGGTGTTGCCTTAGATACTGTGCGGACTACACCTTGCCCCCGCCATGACCTCGACCGCGTTCTCGGCCTCTAGTGGCCCCAACTAGTGGTCATCCATCTTGACCGGTAGCACGTGTCCTCACCATCTATTAGAGAATAGAATAACAGAAGTTTAGTACTAGAATCAACAGATTCGCATGACAGGAATTCAAGAATGAGAAGATTTCCTAAAGGTTCTACAGCCTCCCGAGGATAAATACAGACATCTATGAACCGATCCGCGAGACTCTACTAAACCAGCTCATGACTAGCGAGACCTATGTAACCTAGGTTCTGATACCAACTTGTCATAACCCCAAATACCCCGGTCATGATGGCGCCTATCACAATACTAGGCAAGCCAACCCAACAAGTAACCACAGTAAATTCTTTTTATAAAACCATTTTCTAAAACTGATTAAGTATCGAACTTTCATAAGAAATATATAAAATACTAAAATGTGCAGAAAAAATAGTATAAAAAAATATAACAACACAGCCCAACAAATTCGGTGTCACAAGTCTAGAGCCTCTAAATATAACCATTCCGACTGACTAATATGTAATAAGCCCTAAAATGTAGAAAACAAAGATAGGAAGGAGGAAAGCAGGGTTATGTACGCCGTGCAACTACCTTGCAGTCTCCGGTAAGCTCCGATAATACTGGGAACCCTCACTCTACCGCTCGGGCACCTGGATCTGCACACAAAGTGCAGGGAGTAACGTGAGTACACCAACTCAGTAAGTAACTAAATTAAATAAGGTCAAAGTGTAGTGACGAGCAGTTAGAAATCATATATAAGAGTATACAACAGAGTATCAAATCAAACTCAATAGTTTAAAATCCAGTTACTTCGTAAAAACTTCAGTATCATTTAAAATACTTTGAAATCATTTACTTAGCAGTTTTCAACAGAGGCTCATCACAAAAAAAGAGTGAAAATCAACAAAAGTGTCATAAATGGGCCCCTAGGGCAAGGTATCACTCATAAATATAGCCTCTCGGTCACTCGTGACTCAACTCTCGTCACACAGTACTCACACTCAGCACTCAGGCTCAATAATATCTCATAATAGTAATAATCATAATAATCGCTACGGCGTGTAGCCCGATCCGTAGTTTATAGTCGACTATGCTCACTAGGGGTGTACAGACTCCGGAGGGGCTTCTACAGCCCAAGCGTCATATTGTTGCGGCACGCATCCCGATCCAATATATATCGCTACGGCGTGTAGCCCGATCCATATAGATATTGATGCGGTGTGCAGCCCAATCCATAATATATATACATATAACATTGATGCGGCGTGCAGCCCGACCTATATTATATATATATAATCCTCACCATTAGGTCCTCAACCTCTCTCAGTCATTAACCTTACAGCCACTCGGGCATAATAGTGGAAATCGAGGAAACTCGGCCCAAATAGTTTTCACATTTTAAGAAGTAGAGTGATAAAAACCAGGTCTAAACAATAAACATGTAAAATATGACTGAGTATATGCTTTCAAACAAATAGAGTGAGGAAAACAGTAAAAATTCCCCTAAGGGTCTCAACAGGTCGGCACAAGGCCCTAAATGTGGCATACAACCTATAATATAGTATAAATTTCTAAAATACGTGATATCCTAATATTTCAAATCAAAAACACGGCATAATAGTCGCTACGGGACGGATAAAGTCACAATCCCTACCGGTGCACGCCCATACGCTCGTCACATAGCATGTGTGTCACCTCATTTATAAAAACAATACGAAATACCAGGGTTTTATACCCTCACTTCCAGATTTACAATGGTTACTTACCTCAAACCGGATAAAATACAACTCTGCGATGCCTTTGCCTCTCGTCGCGGCCTCAACTCGCGCCGAATCTACCCAAAATCAGAATCATAACATTAGATTATGCTAAGGGAACGAAGCCCAAGCGAAAATAATCAAATTATACCAAAATCCTGAAATTGATCCAAACCCGACCCCCGGGCCCACATCTTGAAATTCTATAAAAATCACATCAATAGAATCTTTGTCCTCCCATGAGTTTATTCATACCAAAAGCATCAAAATCGGACCTCAAATGGCCCCTCAAAGCTCTCCAATATCAAGCCCTAATCCCTCAATTTTCTTCCTTAATTTTCACTAATACCATGATTAAACAATCGAAAAATGTTCATAAACTCAAGTAATGAAGCTTAGGTAACTTACCTAACTGATGATCTTTGATATCCCCTTGAAATTCACTGCCCTAGCTCACTTCCTATCTTCAAAATGGAGAACTTAGCAAAAATTCGCGAAGGAAACCTTATATACTTCTGACCCAGGTATTTCGCACCTGCGGTCCCTTTTTCCGCTTCTGTGCTACTACTTTTGCGGTTAACCTACCGCTTCTGCGATTTTCCCTTAAATCCCTGGAACCGCACCTACGACCTTTCTTCCGCATCTGTGGTCATGCAGATGCATCCAGACGTCCTCTTTTGCGGCTCCGCCTGACTCACCTCTTGGACGCTTCTGCAGCTTGCTTCCACATCTGCAGGAGTCGCACCTGTAGTTTCCCAACCACAGATGCGGTTATGACAGCAACCATAAAACTTCAGCTGCCAAACTCAACTCCAAAACCTCCCGTCAACCATACGAAATCAACCCGAGGCCCCTGGGACCTCAACCAAGAGCACAAACTAGACATATACCAATATCTAAACTTATACAAATCTTCAAAACACCTCAATAACATCGAATCAACCAAATCACATCGGATTCAAGCCTAAGGTTCCAAAATCTTTCGAATTACGCTTTTGATCAAAAAGCTAACAAACCACGTCCGAATGACCTGAAATTTTGAACACACGTCCCAAATGACACAACAGACCTACTGCGACTCCCAAAATTCTATTTCGACCCCTACATCAAAATCTCACCTATCAACCAGAAGACGCCAAAATTCCATTTTCGCCAATTCAAACCTAAATCTACTACGAACCTCCAAAACACATTCCGATCACACTCCTAAGTCCCAAATTATCTCCCGAAGCTATCCGAAACATGGGAATTCATATCCGAGCCCTTTTTCACATAAGTCAACATCTAGTTGAATTTTTCAACTTAAGTTTACTCAAAAGAGACTAAGTGTCTCAAACCTTACCAAAACCATTCTGAATTCGAACCGACTAACCCGATACCACATTAAACGTATAAACAAAGCATAAAGAAGCAGAAATGGGGGAAATGGAATGGTAACACATGAAATGACCGGCCGGGTCGTTATAATAACCATTATATGTGGCCCTGTAGGTAACAAATTTAGAGGACCGATGATGAGCCTCAATTGTATTTTGGTCTATTATGCTATTGGTTGAGGGTAAGACGGTGGGTTCAAGTCTCATTGCACCTTGAGAGTAAGACATTGGGTTCAAGTCCTAGTGCACCATAATAATAAGTCGTTGGGTTCAAGTCCCAATGCATTATATCCTAACATGCCTTTATATGGATAAGGCATTGGGTTTGAGTCCCAATGCACCATATTGGTGATATAATAATGACTAAATAAAAATAATATATTTTTCATGAAAAAACATAAAGTTTGTCCCACTTGATTTGCTTTATTCTTGAAATGAATATGATAACGTTACATAATAAGTCTAAATAAAGGCAAGTGGTTGACCAATGAACGTGGGCATGCCAAAGATCAAATAATAACAGTCATCATTATGGTAATTGTAAAAAGGAGAACGATAAGGGTTCTCAAAATGATCCTTCAAAGGTGAAGGAATATGTATCAATGTGGTCTTTTAATACGATACACGTTCATATGATTATAGTCCATTCATTGAAAATGTGACTTATGATAAACATTGTAAATGTAGGCTCCTTCCTGAAAGTAAATGTTGAAATATATATGTGATAAAAATTATGCATAAGAATGTGCTTATGCATGATTGGATAAATACCATAACTCATCTCTGAGGGAGGTTTGACAGAAATAAAGATTATGAATTTAACAATTTGGTTACATGAATATGTCATTGGTCGCGTACATGTGATACACCAATTGACATGACTTATAAAAGTTAATAAAGGCAAAATTAAATAAAGAAATGATTTTGCTTATGATAATTTTGACCATGACAATTATTATGATATGATTTTCTCAGTGAATAAGACATTCACCATATGGATGGTGTGACAAAAGTGTGACGACCCAAATAGTAGTCTCATGAGTTACCACTCTGTTTCCCCTATTTCTGCTTTTTTATGCTTTGTTTATCCATGTTATGTGGTATCGAGCTGGTCGGATCAAATCTGGAATGATTTTGGTATGGTTCGAGACACTTAGTCTCTTTTAAGGAAGCTTAAGTTGGAAAAGTCAACCAGATGTTCACTTATGTGTTAGATGGCTCAGATGTGAGTTTCGATGGTTAGGTTAGCTTCGGGAGGTGATTTGGTACTTAGAAGCGTGATCAGAATGAGTTTTGGAGGTTCGGAGTAGATTTAGGCTTGAATTGGCGAAGTTGATATTTTGGCGATTTCTGGTTGGTAGGCGAGATTTTGATATATGGGTCAAAATGGAATTCTAAGAGTTGCAGTAGTTCCGTTGTGTCATTTGGGATGTGTGTGCAAAATTTCAAGTCATTCGAATGTAGTTTGGTTGGTTTTTTTTATCAAAGGCATAATTTTGAAGATTTTGGAATTCTTAGGCTTGAATCTGATGCGAATTTGGTATTTTGATGTTGTTTTGAGCATTCCGAAGGTTGGAACAAGTTTGAATGAAGTTTTGGGATATGTTGGTAGGTTTGGTTGAGGTTTCGGGGGTTTTGGGTGAGTTTCGGGTGGTCAATCAGACCAATTCATGAAGTTTGGACTTGCAAATTTTTGTTCAGTTGTTGCAGGTAGTTTACCCTTCGCGTTCATGAGTGGACCCTCGCATTTGCAAAGAGTCAGCTGAGGAAGGTGTAATTTAAGCCTTCGCGTCTGCAAGGAAGGGTGCCCGTTCGCAAATGGCTAAGGATTTGTGGATCGCATTCTCGGGGGAGGTGTCGCGTTCGCATAGAAGGAATGGGCAACAGGGCTTCAGGGGGAAATTGTTCATCACGTTCGCGGGTGGCAGAACGTGATCGTGAAGGTTGGTCTGAGCAAGGCATCGCGTTCGTGATGGGAAGGTCATGATCGCGAAAGAGGAAAAATGGACAAAGTTAAATTGTGCTTCGCGAACGCGAGGCTTTGACCGCGTTCGCGAAGAAGGTTTTCAGGCCTGGGCAGAATGTTTAAATACTCGTCTTGTCTGCGATTTTGGGGTTTATTTCTTCCATTGTTGATCGTTTTTGGAGCTTTTGGAGGAGGATTGAATAGGGATTCAAGGGGAATCACTTGGAGGTAAGATTCTTGGGCTTAAAACTCGATTCTAATGTGAATTCTACCTAAACAATCATGGAAATTAAGCAAAAAATTGAAAAACTAGGACTTGGAAAGTTAGACCTTTGATTGAGGATTTGAAGGACCATTTGAGGTCGGATTTCAGAACTTTTGATATGTTGGGGAGATAAGGAATCTATTGATGTAAAAATTATCGAGTTCCGATATGTGGGCCCGGTGGTCGGATTTTGGTAATTTTGGGATTTGTGAAGTATTTTGATTATTTTCGCTTGGGCTTCGTTCCCTTAGTATATTTTGACGTCCTCGTTCTGATTTTGGATAGATTCAACGCAAGTGGAGGCCTATTCGAGGGGCAAAGGCGTCGAGAGTTAGAGATTTGACCGGTTCGAGGTGAGTAATGATTGTAAATGATGTTCTGAGGGTTTGAAACCCCGGATTGCACATCGTAGTGCTATATTGAGGTGAGGCACACGCTTGATGACGAGCGTGGGGTCGTGCACTATTGGGGATTGTGACTAGGTCCGTCCCGATTGACGATTTTACCGCTTATTTGACTGAAATCTATTGTTATCATCATTATTTGGGCTGAATGCCATATTTTGGCTTCATGCCAACTATTTGAACCCTTCGGAGATTTTTATTGATATTTCCTCATTGTTTTGATTTTATACTTGAACTCAGTCATGTTATTTTCCACCGTTTTCATACTCAGCCATGTTTACTTAGTTTTAACACTTAAATGATCTTTTAAATGATAATTTGGCTGAGAAACACTGTTTTACTGTTGCCCGAGTCGCTTGTGAGGATTTTGACTGAGTAAGGCCGATGGCCTATGTTGTGAGGAAACATTTGATATCGATTATGAGGCCAAGGGCCTGAGACATGTACACCACGAGGTGGCTTGATTGATATGAGGTCGAGGGCCTAGTGTTGATGCCACGAGATTGCTTGATATTGCGCTTGGGCCGTAAGGGGCCCCTCCAAGAGTCTGCACTCCCCCAGCGAGTGCGGGTACCCATTGTTATGTGAGATTGAGCCCGAGGGGATGGTATTGTTCAGAGATTGAGCCCGAGGGGCTGGTATTATTCTGAGATGTTGCCCAAGGGGCGGAATTGTTGATACTGTGCCCGAGGGGCGAAGCTTTATGTGTTTACTTTTCATAATTGACTGTCAATTACCTGCTTAATTGTTGGAAAAGATCTTCTCATGAAATTACATTTGAGTTAAAGGATTTTTACCTATCTTTCACTAATTTACATTTTTTAAATGGTTTTACTGATTCATTACGGAATGCTTTGTGCCTTATGTGTTTTCTTGCTTTCAGTCTTTATTTACATTTGTTACTCACTGAGTTGGAGTACTCACTTTACTCCGTGAACCCTGTGTGCATATTCAGGCGTAGTTGGTCCCGCTCCCGAGTGCTGATCATTTCCGGCTCAGGCGGATCCGAGGAGTCTCTAGGTAGTTGTTGGCGTTCGCAGCCCGGAGCTCTTCTTTATCTTATTCCTTACTGTTCTTAGTTTTCTGTATTAAATTCTGTAGTCGGTTTGGAGTATCCCGTGTTGTCAGATGCTCGTGACTAGTGACACCCCGGTATCGGGCTGTGTTTGGGATGTATTCCGCATATATCACTATCATTTGCTTAAACCTTGTTTATTTATTCATGTTTAGACGGTTTCTTAATGCTTAATTGCTAATAATTGGAAGATGGGAAGTGTCGGCTGGCCTTGTCTTCATAAGAGGCACCATCACGATCGGGTCCGGGTTTAGGGTCGTGACAAAAAGTCTTGTAGTACAAAATTAATTAAGAGCTTCAGAAGAACTAATTTGTTACTATCCGGATGAATGAAATTGTTCTTGACATTGATATTGTAGTAAGTCTCAAAATAAACTTTTTGAGTTTCAAATATATTAGCCAAAGTGGTTGGCATATTGAGACTATAAATGAAAGGAAGATTGATTATCTTCATATTACTCTAACATACCGGATAAATATGAAAGGTTGCCCGACTTTTCTTCTATTTGTACTGGAGATGTATAAGCATGATGATGGAATCACATGCCATAGTAAATTAAATGTTTACTGAAATAAACAATAATCGGCATGACCGGTTGGCCATCTCGTTTCAATTATGATGCGAAAAATTGATTGAGAATTTACATTGGCATATATTGAAGAAATAGAAGATTCTTCAAGAATTCTCTTGTGCTGCTTATTCTCATGATATACTAGTTAAGGTTGGGATTGAATCCCTTAAAATCTGAAACAGAATAAAAGGTAATATATATATATATATATATATATATATATATATATATATATATTATGGGTAGGTCGGGGCCCTGTTCCGATTACAATTATATGATTTTAATAGATGCATCTATTCTATGGCCACATGTGCATTTGTTATCAACTTGCAGTTTGGTTTTTTGCAAGGTTGCCTGCTCAAATTATTAGAGCATAGTTCCAAAATATAAATTATGATGATTTATCTTGATAATGCTGGTTTAAATCCAAGTTGGTTTAGCAAAAATTGTATGCCTCTAATTACAGCTAAACCATTGGTTATGAGATGAATTATTTAACATACAACAACACTTGTACGCATCTAGCCAAGTTATGATAAATTCTCCCTGTCACAATTGGTTCAGGGTCAGGAACCAAATAATTTCCATCTTGAATTATGGATGTGCTATATGATTTAATTGTGACACCACAATGCACAAAAATGGTTTCCCAAAGAAGGTTGGGAAATGTGTTGGTGATTCCAACATTAGGGGAAGAAAATGGGCAGCTGAAAAAGTGATACACAGAATGAATTATTTTGAGTACATCTAGATCCTCATACGAGAAAATGTGAACTTGAAATTCAAGTGATACTTCATTTGCAAAATATTGCCAGGCGTATTTGCTTACCCAAAGCTAAATGTCACCTTCCAACTTTAATGCTCCAAATAGAATAAAGTCCATGATGGACATAATCTATGGAACTCAACAAACTAATCGGTTCTAAAGATAAAACTCCTTGAAGAAGGAGAGGAGCAAATGATAAAGATGGTCATACTAAGGAGGCAAGTGGTCTATAAGAGCACTACGACATAACACTTTATAAGACCTCATAGGAGAGACTCAGGTACCTGAAACTATTGAGATCTCGATAAGTTATGTCTTTATTGTGTGATGATGGAACCGATGTAAAATGATCATTGACGATATTGTTGATATAATGCTGTGCTCAATATTATTAATATTGACGATGATCTTGAGCTCAAATCTGTCATGGAATTTGGACAGATAAATAATTGGCCAAATGAAAAATACGCAATAAAAATTCACTTTACCTGAAAAATATGAAATTGGACGGATAGTCCATTGTGCAAAAAGTCAAATGAAAAATCAAGTTGATAGACATAAAGACGACTTTATCCTGGCATTAGTTATATGGAGACAGGTTCTCCTGTGGTGGATGAAATTATTTTCAGGTTTTAATATGGCAATACATGAAAAGTTTGATAGGCGTATAATGAAAATCCTTGTAGGATTTAAACTATTCTAAAGCATATAGAGGTTCCCGAAAATTTTGTTAAATAAAGCTTCAGCCATTCATGTATGACATATATGATTTATTTTTGTGTCTTAGTGCTCTGGGTGCACTTATGTTTCTTGCTAGAACCTTAGGTATAACGTTATTCTAGCAAGATTTAACTTTAATTCTATATGGAGACACTGGAATGCAATTAGTAATATATTACAACGGAATCATTGATAGATTTGTTTATTCTAACAAATATTGTCAAGGTTATGTTGGTTATACAAATGCAGGGCATGGTTCGTTGTTCAGATAATCTATTTGGCTGTGAGCGTAATACCAAATTATGATATTCAACAAGATTTCAATTACATTGAAGATGATACTGCATGCATAGCTCAATTGAAAAAAGGACTATCGAATGAGACAAAATAAAACGTAAATTTCTATTTCAGACATGATTGATGTTCAACAAATTTGTTCAAGTGATAATTTTGCAAACTTCTTCACAAGGCATTGCCAACCTCGTCAATTGAGAAGTTGTTATACATGATTGGAATTTATAGTCTTTGAAATATCAAGTGATATTTTTGTTAGGGGGAGTATAGCACGCGCTACACTCTTTTTTCCTTCGCACAAATTTTGTCCCACTGGGTTTTCCTGACAAGTTTTTTAATGAGGCAGCAAGTAATGCGTATTACAAGATATGTGTACTCTTTTTCCTTAACTAAGATATTTTCCCACAAGATTTTTTCTTAGTAAAGTTTTAGCGAGACACATTATCTTTGGACATCCAAGGGGAAGTGTTATGAAATACTTGATTATGGTGGATGTCCATAACTCCTAAGGGAGTAACACCCACTACTCTTCTCCGTTAACCTCCTATTACTTCTTATCATTATGGATATAACTACCACAACTCCCTGATCTTCCCCTATTCTCAATAGTTAATGCCATCTTCACGACATCCATTTGTATTACGTGGGTTTGGACATCACATTGTACACACTTCTATACATACAATAAATAACATTCTCTCCTCTTTTTCTCTCAACATTGTTGTCTATTTTATTGTTGTGTATTGTTACTTCGAGCTAACACATTTGTGTCGTGCAGTATATATTAAGGATCAAATAAGCCTACCGTTGTACATTAATTAAGGACCATTCAGATCTTTTTCTCCAACAATCTTGTATTTGTTATAAAACAAAGACTGTAAAATAAAGACAAGTATAGAGAGAAACTGATATATTATTCGAACTCAAACTGATATACATAATGAACTGAAATCTCTTCTATTTATAGAAGAAAGGAAGCTGCTCTGTAAGCTGCTACTACAAGCTGATGTGTAAGCTGCTACTACAAGTTGCAGTGTAAGCTTTTATAAGCTGCTACTACAAGCTGTTGTGTAAGCTGCTACAAGCTGTTGTGTAAGCTGCTGCTGTACCAGATATGGATAATCTTCTACTGAGAGCAATATTTATCCATAACGGAGTACTAAATGGATAAGCTTATTATACCCGGTATGGATAATCTTCTACCGGGGGTAATGTTTATCCATAACTGGGTACTGAAAAGATAAGTTTATTATACCCGATATGGATAAACTTCTACTGGGGGTAATGTTTATCCATAACCGGGTACCGAAGTGATAAGCTTCTTCAGGAAGCTTATTTCCAATATAGTACTAAATAGATAAACATATTTACGGTGGAGTCCCATATGGATAAGTTTCTTCAGGAAGCTTATTTACAACGGAGTACTAAATGAACATCCATAATATAATATATTTATAACACTCCCCCTTGGATGTTCATTAAAAGATAATGTGTCTCATTAAAACCTTACTAGGAAAAACCACGTGGGAAAAAAAATCTAGTGAAGGAAAAAGAGTACACATATTTAGTAATACGCATTGTTAGGTGCCTCATTAAAAACCTTATAAGGAAAACCCCATGGGAAAAAACCTTAGTAAGGGAAAAAGAGTGCATCGCGTATTTTACTCCCCCTGATGAAAACCTTGTTTCAAATATTTGAGTCTCCGCATTCCAATCTTGTATACCATCTTCTCAAAAGTTGAAGTTGTTAAAGATTTAGTGAATAAATCTGCTGGATTATTACTTGAACGGATTTGTTGCACATCAATGTCACCACTTTTCTGAAGATCGTGTGTGTAGAATAATTTTGGTGAAATGTGCTTCGTTCTATCTCCTTTTATAAATCCTCCCTTCAATTGAGCTATGCATGCAGAATTGTCTTCGTATAAAATTGTGGGTGTTTTCTCACATTCCAAACCACATTTTTCTCGAATAAAATGAATTATTGATCTCAACCATACGCATTCCCTACTTGCTTCATGAATAGCTATTATCTCAGCGTGATTTGAAGAAGTAGCAACAATAGATTGCTTTGTGGAGCGCCATGATATGATAGTACCTCCATATGTAAATACGTAGCCGGTTTGAGATCGAGCTTTATGGGGATCAGATTAATAACCCGCATCTGCATAACCAACAAGGTCTTCACTATTTTTGTTAGCATAAAACAAACCCATATCAAGAGTTCCCTTTAAATATCGCAATATATGCTTAATCCCGTTCCAATGTCTCCGTGTAGGAGAAGAACTATATCTTGCTAGTAAATTAACAAAAAATGCTATGTCAGGCCTTGTAGCATTAGCAAGATACATTAGTGCACCAATTGCACTGAGATAGGGTACTTCGGGACCAAGGAGTTCCTCGTCCTCTTCTGGAGGTCGAAACAAATCCTTATTCATTTCAAGTGATCAAACAACCATTGGTGTACTCAATGGGTGCGCTTTGTCCATGTAAAAGCGTTTTAAGACCCTTTCTGTATAGGCAGATTGATGGATAAAGATCTCGTCTGCTAAATGTTCAATTTGCAGACCAAGACAAAGTTTTGTCTTTCCAAGATCTTTCATCTCAAATTCTTTCTTAAGATATTCAATTGCCTTTTGAAGCTCTTCTGGAGTTCCAACAAGATTTATGTCATCAACATAAACAGCAAGTATAACAAATTCTGATGCCATTTTCTTTATAAAAATACATGGACAAATTACATCATTTATGTAACCTTTTTTCAGCAAATATTCACTAAGGCGATTATACCACATGCGCCCAGATTGCTTTAAACCGTACAAAGATCTTTGTAATCTGATTGAATACATTTCCTGAGATTTTGCTTCAGGCATTTTAAATCCTTCAGGAATTTTCATATAAATTTCATTACCAAGTGAACCGTACAGATAAGCTGTAACTACATCCATTAGATGTATTTAAAGCTTTTCATGTAGTGCTAAACTGATGAGATATCGAAATGTTATGGCATCCATAATATGTGAATATGTTTCATCAAAATCGACTCCAGGTCGTTGTGAGAATCCTTGTGCAACAAGGCGAGCTTTGTATCTTTCAACTTCATTTTTATCATTCCTTTTTCGCACAAAAACCCATTTATGACCAACTGGTTTTATACCAATAGGTGTTTGGACTACTGGTCCAAAGACCTCTCTTTTAGCAAGTGACTTCAATTCCGATTGAATTGCCTCTTGCCATTTTGGCCAATCAGATCGTTGTCGACATTCTTCGACAGATCGAGGTTCAAGATCCTCACTATCTTGCATAATATTAAGTGCAACATTATATGCAAAAATATTATCCACCACTATTTCAAATCGATTTAAATTAATCTCATCACCGTTCGAACTTATTAAAAGTTCCTCACTAACATGAGCTTCAGGTTCATTGATTTCTTCAGGAATCTCAGAACTAATCAGATTTTGGGCCTCTTCAGGAGATCCCTTCATAGTATCGTTTTGATCATTTGTCGATTTTCTTTTTCGAGGATTTCGATCCTTAGAACCCAAAGGCCTACCACGCTTCAGGCGTGCTTTAGGTTCACTAGCTCTCATGCTAGTAGATGGTCCTACTGGGACATCAATTCGGATAGGCACATTCTCTGCTGGGATATGTGACTTAGTTATCCTTTTCAAATCAGTAAATGCGTCTGGCATTTGATTTGCTATATTCTGTAAATGGATGATCTTCTGGACCTCTTGATTACATATAAGGGTACGGGGATCAAAGTGAGATAATGATGAAACTTTCCACACAATTTCTCTTTTGATTTCTTTTTTCTATCCCCCTAATTGTGGGAAATTTGTTTCATCAAACCGACAATCTGCAAATCGAGCAGTAAATAAATCTCCTGTCAATGGTTCAAGATAGCGAATAATAGAGGGTGATTCAAACCCAACATATATTCCTATCCTTCTCTATGGTCCCATCTTACTACGTTGTGGTGGTGCTACTAGCACATATACAGCACATCCGAAAATTCGTAGATGGCCAATATTTGGTTCATGACCAAAAACTAATTGTGACAGAGAATATTTATTATAATCTGTCGGTCTGAGACGGATAAGTGATGCTGCATGCAAGATAGCATGGCCCCAAACAGTAGTGGGCAATTTTGTTTTAATAAGTAGTGGTCTTGCTATCAATTGCAAACGTTTAATAAATGACTCTGCAAGGCCATTTTGAGTATGAACATAAGCTACAGGATGTTCAACTTTTATCCCAACAGATAGACAATAATCATCAAAAGCTTGAGATGAAAATTCTCCAGCATTATCAAGGCGAATAGCCTTTATAGGATAATCTGGGAATTGTGCCCTTAATCGAATTATTTGGGCTAATAGCTTTGCAAACGCCATGTTGCGAGATGATAGTAGACACACATGAGACCATCTTGAAGATGCATCTATTAGGACCATAAAATATCTAAACAACCCACTTGGTGGGTGAATAGGTCCACATATATCCCCATGTACACGCTCTAAAAAGGCAGGGGATTCAATATCAACCTTTATTGGTGATGGTCTAGTGATCATTTTTCCTTGATAACAAGGATCACAAGAAAATTCGTCATTTGTAAGAATCTTCAGGTTCTTTAATGGATGCCCACTCGACTTTTCAGTAATTTGTCTCATCATTATTGATCCGGGATGGCCCAAACAGCCATGCCAAAGCACAAAAGTATTTGAATCCGTAAACTTCTGGTTTACGATAGAGTGTGCTTCAATTGTACTAATTTTTGAATAGTATAAGCCAGAAGATAAAGTTGGTAACTTTTCTACAATGCATTTCTGGCCAGAAATATTCTTTGTAATACAAAGATATTCCCTATTCATTTCATCTATTGTCTCAACATGATACCCATTTCGGTGGATATCTATAAAACTCAACAAGTTTCTTCGGGATTTGGAGGAGAACAATGCATTATCTATAATAAATTTTGTTCCCTTAGACAGAAATATTATGGCTCTTCCGGAGCCTTCAATCAAACTTATATTATCAAAAATTGTTGAAACATTTGCTTTTTCCTTATGCAAATAAGAAAAGTATTTCTGATCGTTGAATATGGCATGAGTTGTTCCACTATCAATAACACAAATATCTTCATGATTTTTCTTTGATCCAAACATAATTTGAGGGTTATCCATATTCTTCAAAATATCATAAATAAAATATATTATAGTAAACATCATTATCAAAGCATAACTTTTATTTATGTACAACAATTACATAACCATACTATCTATTACAAACAATAAAAATTAAAATATTTACATTTCTACAGATTCACTACCGATTACATGACTTGTTTCTCCTTCTGGGAGTGCAAAGTAATCAGCTACATCCAAATGTATGAAGTCTAAATTATCTTCAGAAATAAAATTTGCTTCAGCATTTTTTTCTGTCTTCTTCAGGGAGGCTTGATAAAGCTCAACCAGGTGCTTTGGCGTACGACAGGTACGTGACCAGTGCCCTTTTCCTCCACATCTATAACATGCATTTTCTGCATTTGGCGCTTGCACCGCTTCATGCTTTTGTTCCTTCCTTTTCCACTGCTGGTGGTGAGGTGACTTCTTTGGTGCATTATTATTATTACCATGATTGGGGTTTCTTCCCCCGACCACGGCCATGACCACGACTGGGGCCACGACCTCTTCCACGTTTAGCTTGGTGGAAGTTCGTCTCATTCACTTCAGGGAATGGACAAGAACCAATAGGTCGACTTTCATGATTTTTCATTAATAGCCCATTATGTTTCTCTGCTATAAGAAGATGTGAGATAAGTTCAGAATACTTTTTAAATCCCATCTCTCAATATTGCTGCTGCAGGAGCATATTCGAGGCATGAAAAGTGGTGAAAATTTTCTCTAACATATCATGATCAGTAATATTATCACCACATAATTTTAATTGGGAAATAATTCTGAACATAGCAGAATTATACTCACTGATAGATTTAAAATCTTGTAGCCTTAGATGAGTCAAATCATAACGTGCCTGTGGAAGAACGACCATCTTCGGGTGGTCATATCTAACTTTCAAATTATTCCACAATATGACTGGATCTTTAATAGTGAGATATTCCATTTTCAGGCCCTCATCAAGGTGATGGCGTAGGAATATCATTGCTTTGGCACGGTCTTGGTTCGATGCCTGATTATTATTCATGATGGTGTCTGCCAGACCCATCGCATCAAGATGAATTTCAGCATCAAGCACCCAAGACATGTAGCTTTTGCCTGATATATCCAGGGCTACAAATTCAAGTTTAGAAAGATTTGACATTATTTAGGAAAAGAAAGTTCTTACCTCAGATACTTTCAAAATATTTGCTCGAGATGGTAGAGCTTCGTGCTGATAACGTGTTATAAAACAAAGACTGTAAAGTAAAGACAAGTATAGAGAGAAACTGATATATTATTCGAACTCAAACTGATGTACATAATGAACTGAAATCTCTTCTATTTATAGAAGAAAGGAAGCTGCTCTGTAAGCTGCTACTACGAGCTGCTACTACAAGCTACTGTGTAAGCTCCTGTTGTACCAGATATGGATAATCTTCTACTGAGAGCAATATTTATCCATAACAGAGTACTGAATGAATAAGCTTATTATACCCGGTATGGATAATCTTCTACCGGGGGTAAGTTTCTTCAGGAAGCTTATTTACAACGGAGTACTAAATTAACATCCATAATATAATATATTTATAACACTCCCCCTTGGATGTTCATTAAAAGATAACGTGTCTCATTAAAACCTTACTAGGAAAAACCACGTGGGAAAAAAATTCTAGTGAAGGAAAAAGAGTACACATATTTAGTAATACGCATTGTTAGGTGCCTCATTAAAAACCTTATAAAGAAAACCCCATGGGAAAAAACCTTAGCAAGGGAAAAAGAGTGCATCGCGTATTTTACTCCCCCTGATGAAAACCTTGTTTCAAATATTTGAGTCTCCGCATTCCAATCTTGTATACCATCTTCTCAAAAGTTGAAGTTGGCAAAGATTTAGTGAATAAATCTGCTGGATTATTACTTGAACGGATTTGTTGCACATCAATGTCACCACTTTTCTGAAGATCGTGTGTGTAGAATAATTTTGGTGAAATGTGCTTCGTTCTATCTTCTTTTATAAATCCTCCCTTCAATTGAGCTATACATGCAGCATTGTCTTCGTATAAAATTGTGGGTCTTTTCTCACATTCCAAACCACATTTTCTCGAATAAAATGAATTATTGATCTCAACCATACGCATTCCCTACTTGCTTCATGAATAGCTATTATCTCAGCGTGATTTGAAGAAGTAACAACAATAGATTGCTTTGTGGAGCGCCATGATTTGATAGTACCTCCATATGTAAATATGTAGCCGGTTTGAGATCGAGCTTTATGGGGATCAGATAAATAACCTGCATCTGCATAACCAACGAGGTTTGCACTATCTTTGTTAGCATAAAACAAACTCATATCAAGAGTTCCCTTTAAATATCGCAATATATGCTTAATCCCGTTCCAATGTCTCCATGTAGGAGAAGAACTATATCTTGCTAGTAAATTAACAGAAAATGCTATGTCAGGCCTTGTATCATTAGCAAGATACATTAGTGCACCAATTGCACTGAGATAGGGTACTTCGGGACCAAGGAGTTCCTCGTCCTCTTCTGGAGGTCGAAACAAATCCTTATTCATTTCAAGTGATCGAACAACCATTGGTGTACTCAATGGGTGCGCTTTGTCCATGTAAAAGCGTTTTAAGACCCTTTCTGTATAGGCAGATTGATGGATAAAGATCCCGTCTGCTAAATGTTCAATTTGCAGACCAAGACAAAGTTTTGTCTTTCCAAGATCTTTCATCTCAAATTCTTTCTTAAGATATTCAATTGCCTTTTGAAGCTCTTCTGGAGTTCCAACAAGATTTATGTCATCAACATAAACAGCAAGTATAACAAATTCTAACGCCATTTTCTTTATAAAAATACATGGACAAATTACATCATTTATGTAACCTTCTTTCAGCAAATATTCACTAAGGCGATTATACCACATGCACCCAGATTGCTTTAAACCGTACAAAGATCTTTGTAATCTGATTGAATACATTTCCTGAGATTTTGCTTCAGGCATTTTAAATCCTTCAGGGATTTTCATATAAATTTCATTATCAAGTGAACCGTACAGATAAGCTGTAACTACATCCATTAGATGTATTTCAAGCTTTTCATGTAGTGCTAAACTGATGAGATATCGAAATGTTATGGCATCCATAATAGGTGAATATGTTTCATCAAAATCGACTCCAGGTCGTTGTGAGAATCCTTGTGCAACAAGGCGAGCTTTGTATCTTTCAACTTCATTTTTATCATTCCTTTTTCGCACAAAAACCCATTTATGACCAACTGGTTTTATACCAGTAGGTGTTTGGACTACTGGTCCAAAGACCTCTCTTTTAGCAAGTGACTTCAATTCCAATTGAATTGCCTCTTGCCATTTTGGCCAATCAGATCTTTGTCGACATTCTTCGACAGATCGAGGTTCAAGATCCTCACTATCTTGCATAATATTAAGTGCAACATTATATGCAAAAATATTATCCACCACTATTTCAAATCGATTTAAATTAATCCCATCACCGTTCGAACTTATTAAAAGTTCCTCACTCACATGAGCTTCGGGTTCATTGATTTCTTCAGGAATCTCAGAACTAATCAAATTTTGGGTCTCTTCAGGAGATTCCTTCATAGTATCGTTTGGATCATTTGTCGATTTTCTTTTTCGAGGATTTCGATCCTTAGAACCCAAAGGCCTACCACGCTTCAGGCGTGCTTTAGGTTCACTAGCTCTCATGCTTGTAGATGGTCCTACTGCGACATCAATTCAGATAGGCACATTCTCTGCTGGGATATGTGACTTAGTTATCCTTTTCAAATCAGTAAATGCGTCTTGCATTTGATTTGCTATATTCTGTAAATGGATGATATTCTGGACCTCCTGATTACATATAGGGGTACGGGGATCAAAGTGAGATAATGATAAACTTTCCACACAATTTCTCTTTGATTTCCTTTTTCTCTCCCCCTAATTGTGGGAAATTTGTTTCATCAAACCGACAATCTGCAAATCGAGTAGTAAATAAATCTCCCGTCAATGGTTCAAGATAGCGAATAATAGAGGGTGATTCAAACCCAACATATATTCATATCCTTCTCTGTGGTCCCATCTTACTACGTTGTGGTGGTGCTACTGGCACATATACAGCACATCCAAAAATTCGTAGATGGGCAATATTTGGTTCATGACCAAAAACTAATTGTGACGGAGAATATTTATTATAATGTGTCGGTCTGAGACGGATAAGTGATGCTGCATGCAAGATAGCATGGCCCCAAACAGTAGTGGGCAATTTTGTTTTAATAAGTAGTGGTCTTGCTATCAATTGCAAACGTTTAATAAATGACTCTGCAAGGCCATTTTGAGTATGAACATAAGCTACAGGATGTTCAACTTTTATCCCAACAGATAGACAATAATCATCAAAAGCTTGAGATGAGAATTCTCCAGCATTATCAAGGCGAATAGCCTTTATAGGATAATCTGGGAATTGTGCCCTTAATCGAATTATTTGGGCTAATAGCTTTGCAAACGCCTGGTTGCGAGATGATAGTAGACACACATGAGACCATCTTGAAGATGCATCTATTAGGACCATAAAATATCTAAACAACCCACTTGGTAGGTGAATAGGTCCACATATATCCCCATGTATACGCTCTAAAAAGGCAGGGGATTCAATATCAACCTTCATTGGTGATGGTCTAGTGATCATTTTTCCTTGATAACAAACATCACAAGAAAATTAAATTCGTCATTTGTAAGAATCTTCAGGTTCTTTAATGGATGCCCACTCGACTTTTCAGTAATTCGTCTCATCATTATTGATCCGGGATGGCCCAAACGGCCATGCCAAAGCACAAAAGTATTTGAATCCGTAAACTTCTGGTTTACGATAGAATGTGCTTCAATTGTACTAATTTTTGAATAGTATAAGCCAGAAGATAAAGTTGGTAACTTTTCTACAATGCATTTCTGGCCAGAAATATTCTTTGTAATACAAAGATATTCCCTATTCATTTCATCTATTGTCTCAACATGATACCCATTTCGGTGGATATCTATAAAACTCAACAAGTTTCTTCGGGATTTGGAGGAGAACAATGCATTGTCTATAATAAGTTTTGTTCCCTTAGACAGAAATATTATGGCTCTTCCGGAGCCTTCAATAAAACTTATATTACCAAAAATTGTTGAAACATTTGCTTTTTCCTTATGCAAATAAGAAAAGTATTTCTGATCGTTGAATATGGCATGAGTTGTTCCACTATCAATAACACAAATATCTTCATGATTTGTCTTTGATCCAAACATAATTTGAGGGTTATCCATATTCTTCAAAATAACATAAATAAAATATATTATAGTAAACATCATTATCAAAGCATAACTTTTATTTATGTACAACAATTACATAACCATACTATCTATTACAAACAATAAAAATTAAAATATTTACATTTCTACAGATTCACTACCAATTACATGACTTGTTTCTCCTGCTGGGAGTGCAAAGTAATCAGCTACATCCAAATGCATGAAGTCTAAATTATCTTCAGAAATAAAATTTGCTTCAGCATTTTTTTCTGTCTTCTTCAGGGAGGCTTGATACAGCTCAACCAGGTGTTTTGGCGTACGGCAGGTACGTGACCAGTGCCCTTTTCCTCCACATCTATAACATGCATTTTCTGCATTTGGCGCTTGCACCGCTTCATGCTTTTGTTCCTTCCTTTTCCACTGCTGGTGGTGAGGAGGCTTCTTTGGTGCATTATTATTACCATGATTGGGGTTTCTTCCCCGACCACGGCCATGACCACGACTGGGGCCACGACCTCTTCCACGTTTAGCTTGGTGGAAGTTCGTCTCATTCACTTCAGGGAATGGACAAGAACCAATAGGTCGACTTTCATGATTTTTCATTAATAGCCCATTATGTTGCTCTGCTATAAGAATATGTGAGATAAGTTTAGAATACTTTTTAAATCCAATCTCTCGATATTGCTGTTGCAGGAGCATATTCGAGGCATGAAAAGTGGTGAAAGTTTTCTCCAACATATCATGATCAGTAATATTATCACCACATAATTTTAATTGGGAAATAATTCTGAACATAGCAGAATTATACTCACTGATAGATTTAAAATCTTGTAGCCTTAGATGAGTCCAATCATAACGTGCCTGTGGAAGAACGACCATCTTCAGGTGGTCATATCTATCTTTCAAATTATTCCACAATATGACTGGATCTTTAATAGTGAGATATTCCATTTTCAGGCCCTCATCAAGGTGATGGCGTAGGAATATCATTGCTTTGGCACGGTCTTGGTTCGATGCCTGATTATTATCCATGATGGTGTCTGCCAGACCCATCGCATCAAGATGAATTTCAGCATCAAGCACCCAAGACATGTAGCTTTTGCCTGATATATCCAGGGCTACAAATTCAAGTTTAGAAAGATTTGACATTATTTAGGAAAAGAAAGTTCTTACCTCAGATACTTTCAAAATATTTGCTCGAGATGGTAGAGCTTCGTGCTGATAACGTGTTATAAAATAAAGACTGTAAAATAAAGACAAGTATAGAGAGAAACTGATATATTATTCGAACTCAAACTGATGTACATAATGAACTGAAATCTCTTCTATTTATAGAAAAAAAGAAGCTGCTCTGTAAGCTGCTACTACAAGCTGTTGTGTAAGCTGCTACTACAAGCTGCTGTGTAAGCTGCTGCTGTACCAGATATGGATAATCTTCTACTGAGAGCAATATTTATCCATAACGTAGTACTGAATGAATAAGCTTATTATACCCGGTATGGATAATCTTCTACCGGGGTAATATTTATCCATAACTGGGTACTGAAAAGATAAGCTTATTATATCCGATATGGATAAACTTCTACTGGAATAATATTTATCCATAGCCGGGTACCGAAGTGATAAGCTTCTTGAGGAAGCTTATTTCCAATATAGTACTAAATAGATAAACATATTTACGGTGGAATCACATATGGATAAGTTTCTTCAAGAAGCTTATTTACAACGGAGTACCAAATGACATAATATAATATATTTATAATAGTATTGTTCCTTTGTGGGTGACCTAGTTTTCTGTGTGCTAAACTTTGAGCCTTTTCTTTATAAGTCTTGCTTTATTGGTTCTTTGACATTCTTTTCTCTTGATTCTTTGAATTTCCTAACATATTTTCTCCTTAGTTTCTGAAGGGATTTGGGGTTTGCACTACTTTTAGTCAAAATAGTGGAGAAAGAAAGAAATGGCAGGACATGGAAGAGTAGCTTCAGCACCAATTGCAAGTGACCCAGTGCCACATCCACCAAAGATTCAGCTTCCCAATGTTTCCTACTGCATTTGTAATCACCCCCCATGGCGTAAGTCTACATTCCTTTGATTTTATATGTTCCTGTTTTGGGTTTCACGGGACCGTTTAGTTTCTTTGAGCGAGACTGTTTCTGCATTGTTGATGTTTTTTTCACCTAGGTGGTTGAGGCCTATGGGCAAAAATTTGGGGTGGTTCAGGTTCGAATATCCGATACAACACTTATCATCTGTGCTTAGGGTTGAACAATACTATGTGGTAGTAGCCAGTGGGCTAGCGGGTGGATAAATCCAAAAGAAAATTATTTGTGCATATGGGTCCGAATCTAGCCACAAGCAATACATTACAATCAATACGGGCTAAAGAAATCAATTCCACAAGAAAAATACGAAATTATAAGCCAAAATCCGAAATTGGCCAAAAACCGGTCCCCGACCCACATCTCAAAATCCAACAAAAGTCACAAAATCTGAAAGCCCATTCACTCACGAGTCACCATATGAAATTTATCAAAATCCGGCACCAAATCGACACTCAAATCCCCAAAATCAACTCACTAATTCCCTAGCCTCAAATCCCCAAATTATGCCTCAAATCCCCAAATTACTCCTCAAAAACACTTAAACTAGGTGGGAAAATCAATGGAGAAACATAATTATTGAAGAAATCTAACCACAAGTGACTTACCTCAAAACCCCCTTCGAAATCTCTCTAAAAAATCGCCCAATTCCGAGTCCCAAATGTTAAAATGAAGCCAAAATCGCGAAACCTAGCATTTATATGTTCTGCCCAGTTAAACCGCACCTGCGGTCCAAAAATCCGCTTCTGCGGTGAAAGCTCCACACCTGCGGAAGTCACTTAACCTATCTGGGCTCGCACCTGCGGTCTAGGCCTTGAACTTGCGTAGGCACTTCTGCGGTCCACCATCTCCTTCTGCGGAAACATCCTTCACCCATTCATTCCTTCAACTCCGCTTCTGCGCCTTTTTCGCCGCATCTACGGCTCGCAGGTGCGGGAGAACCTTCACACCTGCAACTCCAGCTCCTCTCTTCCTTGCCCGCTTCTACGGCTTCCTTCCTGCTTCTGCGGTCTCGGACCTACGGTGCCCACTTCGTAGGTGCGATTACACCAACAGTGGAATTTCTTCAGCAACTTATCAACTTCAAAACTTGATACGTTAATCACCTGAAAATAACCCAAGGCCCCCTGGACCTCAACCAAACATACCAACGAGTCTTAAAACATCATACGAACTTAGTCGAATCCTTAAACCACCTCAAATAACATTAAAAACACGAATTGCACACGAGTTGAAGCCTAATGAACTTTGAAATTTCCAAATTCTACAAACGATGTCGAAACTCATCAAATCACGTCCGATTGACCTCAAATTTTACACACAAGTCACAAATGACCCCATGAACCTACTCTAAGTTCCGGAATTCCAATCCGAGCCCGATATAAAAAGTCCAACCCTCGTTCAAACTTTCCAAAATTTCAAGTTTCGCCATTTCAAGCCTAATTCTACAACGGACCTCCAAATCACAATCCGGACAAGTTCTTTAGTCCAAAATCAACTAACGGAGCTAACGGAACCATCAAAGCTCAAATCTGAGGTCGTTTACATACAAGTCAATATCCGGTCAACTTTTCCAACTTAAGTTTTCAATTAAGAGATTAAGTGTCTCAATTCACTTTGAAATCTCTCCGAACCCAAACCAACCAACCCGGTAAGTCATATAATAGAGCACAAAAGGAGCAGAAAATGCGGAAACAGGGCTACAATTCTCAAAATGACCGGCCGGGTCGTTACACAAGGTGTGGCCCAAGGTATGAAGACTTCCGGGGCTAGACTAAAGTATCAAATTTTGTATCATCTAAGATGGGCCATATCAAACCATCAACAGTGACCATGGCACTGGTTTGGTATATGTGATCAAGTCCTCTCTCTTTCTCATAAGATTTAATGTGTAGTTGTCAAATGGACGAGACCTCTATCCAACTGAATAAAGATCAACACTGATGGTAGTTGGAATAGGGAAGGGATCAGGGGGGCTGGAGGTATAGGTAGAGATTCTGATGGTAGTTTGATCATGGCGTTTGCAAATACTTTAGGAAGGGGCAGCAGCAATATAGCAGAGGCTAAGGAAGCTTGGCTAGGAGCGAAGAGGTGCATCTCACAAGGCTATCAAAACAACTGAATAAAGATCAACACTGATGGTGGTGATCGATATGATTAAAGGGAATACGAAGGTGGCTTGGCATATGCAGGACATCATTTTGAACATTAGGCAACTTCTCCAACATGTTAATAGTAAAATCCAACATTGCTATCAGGAGGCTAATAGGTAGAGATTCTGATGGTAGTTTGATCATGGCGTTTGTAAATACTTTAGGAAGGGGCAGCAGCAATATAGCAGAGGCTAAGGAAGCTTGGCTAGGAGCGAAGAGGTGCATCTCACAAGGCTATCAAAACAACTGAATAAAGATCAACACTGATGGTGGTGATCGATATGATTAAAGGGAATACGAAGGTGGCTTGGCATATGCAGGACATCATTTTGAACATTAGGCAACTTCTCCAACATGTTAATAGTAAAATCCAACATTGCTATCAGGAGGCTAACCAAGTTGCAGATGCTCTTGCTAAATGGGGCATTAAGGAATATAACTCTTTTTTCTTTTCATTAAGGGAGCTTCCTAAACATGCAGCTGGTTCATATCTTCTGAACAAGGCCCAAATGGCATCAATAAGGCATAAGCAAAGGAGAAACATGCTCGTATCAAGCTATTTTTGGTTTGTTAGGTGGTAATTGCTGGTAACATTTTGCTGGATAACTGGGGCAAATATACTGGGAACCAACCTTATATATGACCCTATGAATATGTACATAGTCTAGAGAATGCCAATATGCAACTTAGAATAGTCTGTAATTTTATAATATGGTTTTGTTTGTAGCTACTAGGAACTTTCTTAACAGAGGACGTTGATGCACGCCTCTGTTTCTGATGTCATTTTTCGGTGATCAATAGAAGGATCGTGCTTCCTAAAGGCATAAATTTTATTTTTAAAAAAAGAGGGTGAGAGACAGATTGGATGTTTTAGCAAAAGTCATGTTTGTGGTGCGTACGAATACTTCAGGGTCGACAACTTTGGTTTAAAATTTCATAAGCAAGAGCAGCTGAGGCTCACAGAACATCTATTGTTTTTCTGTATGTTCTACATTCACGTCCCTACCTTGGGTTATATAATACAACCCAAGGAGCGTATACAAGTACAACTCACAGACTAAGAGACTCCTACAATCTGGTCCTATACATGAAGTAACGTGCAGGCCAGGATATTCACATTGAACCAAATTAGGTCTCCGCTATCATCCACAATTCCTTATCCCATTCAGCTTCACTTTCAAAACAGCTTAGAGATCTCTAGTATAAACAAGAGAGCTGACTGTATACACAATTTTTTCCTCCGTCCCGTGTCATTTTTCGCTTCTCGAGATTTAAACTGTGTAAACTTTGACCAACATTTTAAAAATATTGACATGAGAAAAATTGCAACTTATAGAACTTTCTTATAGTTTTGAATATCTAAATTTTAATTTTAAAATATTGAGTTGATCTAATTCAATTTAACTTCAAAAATTAGTCTAATTAATTAATCAGAAGTGACAGATAAATTGGGATGGGGAGGGTGTATTATTTGGTGGCTGACATAGTATTTACTCTGTAAAGTATTTTCTTGTTTTCCTGTTACTGCTGTTGAACAAGAATGCTGTGGAACGCTTCTCTGATTTTGTCTAATTGCTGGAATGCAGCTGAGGCTATTCTGCACGGTTTTCAACATTATCTTGTTATGCTTGGTACAACAGTTATCATCCCTACAACTCTGGTTCCACAAATGGGAGGTGGAAATGTGAGGCTTCCAGACACATTGAACTACTTAACGACTTAAGATACGAATTTCACTTGAACTCAAGTAGTGTTACAGGTTTTTAATGAAAGAATACCTGCTCGTTAATTTGCAGGAGGAGAAAGCCAAAGTTATTCAGACATTGCTATTTGTTGCTGGTCTGAACACCTTGTTGCAGTCTCTCTTTGGGACCAGACTGCCTGCTGTGATGGGAGGGTCTTACACCTTCGTTGCACCTACAGTCTCGATTATCATTTCTGGACGATGGAGTGATGAAGACCCTGTTTCGGTTGGTGTCTTCTTCAAACACTTAGTTATTTCTCTTCTATTGTTTGGATCATCTGTTAATCAACTAATTATTTGTTGAATGTCGGAGTCAAAAGCAGAGATATTGGTCTAGTTAGCTTTTCTATGGAGTTAGTTGGGGAATGCATGGAATAAGCAGTTCAACAGTTGTTATTGTCATTTAGGTAGGATGCTGGGAGAACAAACTAGAGTTGGGTTTAGGTTTGGTTCTAAACCCAAAACCAGTAGTTTAGTTTAAAAGAGTTTATACGGCCATCCAAAGAATATCTACACACATATATATAAGCATCTTTAAAATGTGAGATTTGTATTCTTAAAACTAAAGCAGGTTGTCTACCACAACATGTAAAAATAATCTGATAATGTAAAAATTTCTTACATTGATGTATATATAACTTAAACTCGGTTTACAATTAGAATTTAAGTTCTATGGATTGACTGTGTAAAAGATATTTACACCATTAAGTTATCAAAAGGTAATTGTAAGTAATTTTATTTAATAGCATTGATTTTATAACATAAAATAAACGGCAAATAACCTGTTATGACAGACTAAATTATACCGAGAGTGTCACGACCCAAAATCCATCAAAGACCGTGATGGCGCCGGTCACCTCGGTCAGGCAAGCCAACATTGAGTAATTAATTAAACCCTCATTTTAATATTTTAGGAACCATAATTTCCTTTAATTTAACTAGTAAAAGGTAATCATCACTGAATAAATAAAATATTTACAACTTTTAATATTAAATATCCCATAATCATCCCAGAACCCAGAGTCACAAGTGCATGAGCAATCACTAAGAAATCAAATGAAGTACAATAACTGTCTGGAATACAGATTTGGACAAGAAGTAAATACAATACACTGAAAGAGACTATGCTGGCTGCGGGTCACCTCGAGAGATGCAGCTCGCTTAAGTCTCCGTATCATCCATACCGCTATGCCCATTAGTTCGTTAGAGGTACATGTGCATGTGTAACAAAAATGCACAACAAGTGTAGCATGAGTACAAAAACAACGTGTACTCAGTAAGTATCCCATCTAATCTCGAAGAAGTAGAGACGAGAGGTCGACTTCGACACTTACTAGTGGTCCAATGATAATATACCAATAATTTAATAAATCGAGGATTTTCATAAAAATGACAGTAACTCAAATAGCATGAGGCAAGTAAACAATTCTTTCGTTTATAGGAAATTCCCAAATTCATTTTCATCATTTATACATTTATCTCAGGCCAGGGAGAAACAAATATCAACATCTATGAATTTCAAGGCAAGCAATACAAGCACGCGCAAATCATGTCGAGGTCGTACAACCCGATCCAACAAATATTTAAACTATGCACTGCCAGAGGGTCGAATGACGCGAACCATAAATGCATCTATTACCCCGCTCGCGAATCATACATGCGACGCGGTCAAATATAAATAAACAATCACCCCACTCGCGAATCATACATGCGATGCAGGTACACATAGAAACACGCATTCAAACAGTCAATCAAGACTTCATCAGGGAAAAACAATTACCCAAAGAAATAGCAATTCTTTTTAACGGTCAAGAAAATTATGTTTTAATTCCTTTACCAATTTAATATGATTTAAGCATTTTAAATTGACAACAAGATTCCAAATATTACAAGTAGAGCATGCTTTTAGGTCCTAGACTACCCAGACTTATGCATAATAGTAACTACGCATGGACTCTCGTCACCTTGTGCGTACGTAGCCCCCACAAATAAGAGCACATATCCAATTAATTTACCTATGGGGACAATTCCCTCCTACAAGGTTAGAAAAGAGACTCACCTCGCTCCGAAGCCCACTTTCCGGTCCAAGATTATGCTCAAACCCTCAATTCAGTGCCGAACAATCCAAAACTATTGAAATAGTGTATAAACTAATCAATACATGTTCAAAAATTCATATTCCAACTATTAAGGTGATTACCCAACCCTAAACGTAAGATTCCTAAAATTCACCCCCGGGCCCACGTGCCTGAATTCCGGAAATTTTAGAAGAAAATTGTTACCCATAACCTTATGAAGTCAAATATGTGATTTTTACCAAATTCCATATCCATTTTCGTGGTTAAATCTTGTCACGACCCCGGTTCGCCCTCTGTTCATCGTGACGACACCTAGTCTCTACGACTAGGTAAGCCTAAATTGTGGAAGAAAAACCAAATTTGCCGAAGTAAAATAATTTAAAACAGAAATAAGGTAATAACAATATTTAACTAAGCCGCTCGACATACTCCATATTTAAATCTCAAAACAATAACTAAATCCAAGACCCGAAAACCCACAAATTTCAAGCTAAGAGATACATAAGAAGCTCTAACTCCAGAAATGTCTAATAAAGGGGAATACTGAAGGGCTACACTATTACAGTAAGATAGAGAGGGACTCCTCGGTCTGCGGACGCGGCAGATATACCTCGAAGTCTCTACAGAGCGCCTCGCCTCAAGGATAGTGAGTCTGAGCAGAGGTACCTAGATATGCACATGAAAAACATGCGTAGAAAGGGCATAAGTACACCACAACAGTACTCAGTAAGTGCCAAGCCTAACCTCGGTCGGGTAGTGACGAGGAAGGTCAGGGCCCTACTGAGATTTAATAAATATAAAGATGACATGATAAGATATACAAGATAATAAGGATTACAATAACGGAAAACAGAGATAAAGGCAAACCACAAGAAGTACCACTCATAACAAGGATGATAACCGGGGATCTCTTGGTATCCCGAGGATCTCTTGGTATCCTCAATATATGCTAGGGATCTCTTGGTATCCTCAATATACGTGCCAGGGATCTCTTGGTATCCCACACCTTAGTTCAGATCATAAATACATGCAGGGGATCTCCTGGGATGCCTTCCGGCAGTCCCAAAGTAAAAACACACAGCAACAACACAAGAATACCCAATTAAGCTAAATTTCGTACCAAGTAAATAGTTAATTCTAGCCTAACATGCTTCACGTAATGCAATTAAGGCAGTTTAAGCAAATAGGCAATTAAGTCAACTAAACATGCTTTCCTAAACTAGCAACATGCTAAATTCGCAAGTAGAATAAAATAGGAAAAAGAACTCAATTGAAATACTTAAGGAAAAAAAAAAAAATCAGATTTTCAACAATTAGCTCAAGTGCGCACTCGTCACCTCGCGTACAAGGCATTTCAATTATCAAATATATCATATCCTAAGGGGAAGGTCCCCCGTACAAGGTTAGGCAAGCCACTTACCTCGAACCAGCTCAAATCAACCCGAAACCACGCTCTTGCCACGAGTACTCGACTCCAAATGGTCCAAATCTATTCAATTCGATTGCATAATGGGGAAGGTCCCCCGTACAAGGTTAGGCAAGCCAGTTACCTCGAACCAGCTCAAATCAACCCGAAACCACGCTCTTGCCACGAGTACTCGACTCCAAATGGTCCAAATCTATTCAATTCAATTGCATAATGTAAATAACACTTCAAGTAACTCTACAATTAAATTCTAAGCTAATACGCGAAATTAGGTAAAATGACCAAAACGCCCCTTAGGCCCATGTCTCGGAATCGAGTAAAATTTACATTTTCAGAATCCTCATACTCTCACGAGTCTAACCATACCAAAATTATCCAAATCCGATGTCAAATCCCCAATCAAAACTCAAATTTTTGGTCTAAGAACTTTTCCCAAATTTTCATACAAATTCCGAAATTTAATGATGAATTCATGTTTGGATTAATGGGTTACAAGCAAAAAGGAGTTAAGAATCGTTACCCAATCGATATCTCTGAAAATCCCTCAAAATCTCGGTCAAATTCGAGCTCCCAAACTTAAGTTTTGATAAAAATGGCTAAACCCTCGATTTTGAAATTTTATATGCTGCCTAGGTATTTCCTTCTTCACAAACGCGATGCACTAAAGTCCACTAGTCAGTCTCCCTCTTCGCGAACGCGATGCCTGAGCCGCGAACGCGATGATCATTTCTCTTCTCCTACGCGAACGCGAGACTTCATTCGCGAACGTGTAGGCACACAGTCCCGCAGCCTCGCGAATGCGGAAGCTCCTTCGCTAACGCGAAGCGTTAATTCCTCACCAGCCCCAGCTCCCCTTCGCGAACGCGAGATCCCACTCGCGAACGCGAAGAAGGAAACCAGAATTGACTGCTGCAACATTTTTTGCAATTTTCTAAGTCCAAAAATGATCCGTTGAGCATCCGAAACACACCCGAGGCCCCCGGGACCTCAACCAAACCTGCCAACCAATCCTAAAACATCATTCAAACTTGTTCCAACCTTCGGAACGCTCAAAACAACATCAAAACACCTATTTTTCATCGGATTCAAGCCTAAGAATTCCTAAAAATCTAAAAACACGCTTTCGATCAAAAAGTCTATCAAACCTCGCCCGAATGACCTGAAATTTTGCACACACGTCACATTCTACACTATGGAACTACTCCAACTTTCGGAATTCCATTCCGACCGTCGGATCAAAATCTCACTATCGAACCGGAAACTTCAAAAATTCAACTTTCGGCATTTCAAGCCTAAATTAGCTACGGACCTCCAAAACATAATCCGAACACGCCCCTAAGCCCGAAATCACCAACGGAGCTAACGGAACCATCAGATTTCCATTCCGAGGCCGTCTTCACACTGTTCCGACTACGATCAACTTTCCAACATTTAAGCTCTCATTTAGAGACTAAGTGTCCCAAAACTTTCCGAAACTTAAAACCGAACGTCTCGACGAATAAAAATAGCAGAAATAGACTCGGGGAAAGCAGTTAATAGGGGATTGGGACGTTAATTCTCAAGACGACCGGTCAGGTCGTCACAAATCTCATTTTTTTACAAAACCTAGATTTTCATCTAAACCCTTGATTTCACCAATTTTTACATGTTAATCTATCCATAATCTATGTATTAAACTCATGTTGTGTAGAAATTACTTACCTCAAAGTGCTAGGTGAAAACCCTCTTCCAAAAGTTCCAAAAATCGCCCAAATTCGAGACTCAAAACTCCAAAATGAGTAAAAAATGGCTGACTCCCGTTTTTAGGCATTCTGCCGATGCGAGTCGCATGTATGAAATGCGACTTTGCCTGATTTTCAAGCAAAAATGAGCTACTATCGGCCTTCAGTCAATGGACCATAACTTTCTGTACAAATATCCAAATGATGAAGGGTTTATCTTTTTGGAAACTAGAATGCAGGGGCTATAACTTTCATGTTTTGCAAATTTTCAGATTCCTTATAGATTGCAAGATATGAGCTTCCAAAATCGACTGCTCGCATCAGAAATTTTCTGGCGAAACAGCTTCTGCAATAGAATTTCAGCAGCTTTCTATGTCCGAAATCCATTCCGTTAACCTTCCGAAATCTCGAGACCTTAACCAATTATACCAACATGTCCCAAAACATGATACGAACTCGCTCGAGGCCTCAAATCACATCAAACAACGTCGAAATCATGAATCACACTCAAATTCAAGCTTAATGAACTTTAAAATTTCAAACTTCTACTTTCGTTGCTTAAACCTATCAAATCACGTCCGATTGACCTCAAATTTTGCGCACAAGTCATACTTGACATTACGGACCTACTCCAGCTTGCGGAATCGGAGTCCGACCCCGATATCAAAAAGTCCACTTCCGGTCAAACTCCTCAAAAACCTTCAAATTTCTATCTTTAGCCAAATGACTCCAAAATGATCTACGGACCCCCGAATTCACTTTCGATCGGGCTCCCAACACTAGAATCACCATACGGAGCTATCCCCAGACTCGGAATCCCAAATGGACATTGATAACACTGAAAGGCACTTTAACCCAAACTTTTGAAATCCTTCCAAAAATGCTAACTCCCACAATAGGTGCCGAAACGTTCCCGGGTCTTCCAAAACCCAATCTGGACATACGCCCAAGTCTGAAACTATCATACGAACCTGCTGGAACCTTCGAATCCCGATTCCGAAGTCGTTTACTCAAAAATCCAATCTTAGTCAATTCTTTCAACTTAAAGCTTCTGAAATGAGAATTCTCTCCCCAAATCAACTCCGAACTTTCCGGAATTCAATTCCGACCATGCGTACAAGGCATAATACCTGAAATGAAGCTGCTCGTGGCCTCAAACCGCTGAACGACACGCTAGAGCTCAAAACGACCGGTCGGGTCGTTATAGAGAGTGAAAAAAATTCATTACGGTCTGTGATCATAACTTAGTGGCTGTTTGTGCAACGTGGCTCGACCCCTTCAAACATCTGAGAGAAAATAATAATTTATAAATTTTGGAAGATACCTCCAAATATACACCCAAACATTAACTATAAATTTCCGCAATAACATTTTGAGAACCAAATTTAAATACTACTTTCTAAGTGTCAAAACAAACTGATGCACATAATAATTTATTTTCCGCTTAATATATGATTCATGTCGGTGCCCATTTCTTTAACTTCGCCACTAGCTAGTCGGAAGAAGTTTTGAGACATAGGAGTCATCCATTGCATCTTGGTGATATTGGGTGTTAATTTTTTTGTTTATGTTTCCTATATGATTCATCAGAAATTCAAGAAGATAATGCGGGCGACTCAAGGTGCACATATTGCGGCTTCAACACTTCAGATAGTCCTAGGCTTCAGTGGCCTCTGGCGCAAGGTTACACGGTTTGTTATATCACAAGATCTCTCCTGGTTTTGTACAATCAAGCACATACTTTTCTGCTCTTGGATATTGTTATGCTATACTAATGATAGATTAATTGCTCTAATAAGGATCACTTTTCGGTGGTTTAATGTCTGCTCAGTTATGTTGAGTGCTTCGTGCACGTACACTAGCTCTAATAGGCATTTTACTTTCCGCGGATTCTTAGGTTTTTGAGCCCACTTTCAGTTGTTCCTTTGGTTTCTCTTGTTGGCTTTGGGCTTTATGAGTTTGGTTTTACTGGGGTAAGTATCGCAACTCGCTAAATTTATAAGTGTTGATGATATCTTGCATTATGATATTTTCTATTTAATTCTGATCAATGGGGTTGATACTGTAGGATGATTGTTAAATCTACTTTATCTTTGTTTAGGTTGCCAAATGTGTTGAAGTTGGGTTGCCAGAGCTAGTCCTTTTGGTCATTTTCTCTCAGGTGGGATGCTTTGTCTAGAAATCAGATATTTCACTTGAACATTATTTTACATGGAAGACATTGTAGGTATAAAGGTACAAATTCTGGTTATTGCAGTATTTTGCCTATTTGATATGCCCAAGGAAGATGATATTTGATAGTTTTACTGTTAGTATCACGGTGGCCATTGTATGGATTTATGCACACCTACTCACCATGCGTGGGGCTTACAATGGAAAGCCACCAAAGACACAAGCAAGCTGCAGAACTGATCGTGCTGGACTCATTGATGTTGCTCCATGGCAAGTGCTCTTCCTGTCCTCCCCCTTTTAATTTCCCTAATGCATTGATTCTCATATTGTAGACTGCATTAGATTGTTTGTTGGTCAATTTTAAACTATTTTCATTGCTACTATCTAGGAGCAGAACAAAATTTACTTCATATTTTGAACTACTTTTTTAACTCATGGTCTAATGATTGTATCAAGGAAGTCGTATTGTTTGAAAAACATTCCATTCTACTTATTTCTTGCTTAAATTTGTAACTTTAACGATTTCCTCTTATTCCTCGCTGGCACTAATTTGCAGGATTAGTATTCCTTACCCCTTCCAATGGGGACTTCCTTCGTTTGATGTCGGTGAAGCATTTGCTATGATGATGGCCACTTTTGTTGCTCTTGTAGAGGTTTGTTTACTCGTCAGAGCTTGGACAAAGATAGTACTAAAATATTTTGAATGCTTTATTGATTTTTGTGAAAGTCTCTAATTGGGTGTAAGAAATAAAGTAAGATTTTTACAACTTGTGATCTAATATAAAAATTTGTATGGCAAAAATTCATTTCATTAAATGTAAAAGGGGATTTTAAAGTTGAATTGTTACCAAATATAGAAAGATGCCATTATTTTTGAATTGACTAAAAAGAAAAGATTATCCTATAAATTGGGACAGAGGGAATATCTTTGGCTGGTTTTGTAGACACTTAGGGGTCGTCTGATTTGAAAACAAGTTGTCCTAGAATTAATTATTTCGGATTAGTTATCCCGGGATTATTATCCCACCCTCTTATAGGGATTAAAATAACAATACAATCCCAGGATTGGTTATATCGCGATTTTATCCCAACTAAATGTAGGACAAACGCATCTCAAATTTAATACCGAGATTAATTATCCCTTATCCTCGTACCAACGAGCTTAGGGTTTAAGTAGCTCCTTGTGTTGTTTTCTTTTGCTTATTCGAATATGATCTTGATTGCCTTACATTGGGCTATTTTGGAATTATGACCCTGTGGCTGTTGTTACAGATATCTCAATCTTCATCTATTTTCTCTCACTCTTTGTGCTCCCCCTCTTTCTCCGTCACCCTTTTTGCATCCTTTTTCATTCTGATGTGATTCGTTTCAAATTCAAGAGTAACTCCATAATGGATGAAATATATTGTTTTTTGACTTTTATAATATATGTTTGAAGGATCTAGAGAAAAAGGCTACTTCTTGACCCCATTTTTCTTTTAGATCCTATTTGGGATCCCTTTTTCTTCTGCACACACAAATCCAAATACATATATTTCTTTTTCCTCCATTTTTTTTCTTCAAAATCGTCTCTTTCATCTTCAGAGAAATCTTCATCATTTAAAGAGAACCTCTGTTGCATCGATCTCCTCTTCCATGCTAAAATGACTTTTCTTGCTCAAACTAGGAAGAAAAGATGGGCTGAGCATTTAAGGTTGTGTACATGTTTCATGAATGAATTGAGAATCCTTGGTTGGGAGGGCTAAGCAATTGCTAGAAAGTAATTAATGTATGAAAGTTATTGTCTAAAGGTGGAAGTTCGACCGGTAACTGCAATTGATTAGTTTGTCACCTCCATTGTTGTCCTTGTCTCCAAAGTGGACTTCTATTCCAAATTAACCTCATTGTTATCGTCATAAAAATAGCATCTTATTCTTATGTATGGGTAAAAATTCCCTCTACCATAGTGATTTCGTTGTTGGTTGAGGAACTCTTTTTTTGGTGGGACAGTGTGCTCATCCGATATAGAAGTTTTGTCAGGTATAATATCATTACTTCCTTTTGTTTTCAACATTAGCATCATTAGTATTCTCATTACCATCACCATAACCCCTAGCTTCTTCATAAGCCTTAACCTTAGGCAAGTTACATTGTTGTGCACCCACATGATCTTTAGTTGCACTGTTTATTGTACATTCTGTTTAATTGCTAGAGGCTTCTAGGAGATGCATTACTTTTACGAACATACATTTGTTTTTGCCTCTTTTTGGTTTTGGTATTGCTCCAAGGTCGCTCCTTGTCCTTTAGATATTCACCCTGTTGTTTATTTTTCCCTATGTTATTATTTCTCAGCCATATGCTTCAACTCTTTATCCTTGTTCTGTCCATTATCATTTTTGCCAAGCTCAGTTTGTTCATCATCCTCAACATTCCATTCTTTTTTTGCATTGCTTTTCCGAATGCCCTTGCTGTGAGTACTTAAGACAATAAGAAGGACTGTTCTCATATTCTATTTTCTGCCAAATGTCCTCAACAATCTCACTCCCCGACCTCTTAAAATTGACCCAAACTTCATTTAACAACTTGTTTGGATGGTTGTTACTTGTTGTATTGTATCGTACTGTTACTTTAAATACAATTTTTGTCTTGAATATTACTTAAATTTTATGGTATCATATCGTTAAATCCGTTGTTGCATAACGACGAAAAATGCCACTTTATGGAACGACCGATTTGGTGTGGTCGCGTCGTTCCCTTATTTTTTTCCTCTGATCTTGCCTTCCATATTATTAAATAATCTCATTTTATGCTTTATCCTACCTTTTTATATAATAATTCTACCTCGTGTCTTTTTTTAATTTTATAATATTGCAAATTTATTCTTCATATTGTTGATGACATCATGAAACGGCGGAAACTAATACAATCTATCCAAACATTATATACATCAAAAAGATACAATACAATATTATAAGATACATTATGAAACCATACATAACAACCATCCAAACAAGCTGTTAGTCGATCCTTTGCTAAATCAATCTCTACTTTAACTGTAGCAGCAGAAGGTCTACCCCTTTTTTTTTTTTTTTTAAAACTAACAGACTGCCAAGTCTAGAGCAACTAGATGACCTTTGGCCCGTGCTAGCACGGGCCCAACATAGTATGTGGTTCAATTTTCGGTATGTATGCAAAATTTAAACTTATTTATCTGGTTTTAGTTACGTTTTCCTTTCTACAAAAAGTAACTAAAGTTTTTTATAAAGAACATACAAATTCTGTCATACACTACAATTTATATACAATTTGAGCATAACTTTTTGTTGTACAAATGACATACAAAAATAAATATACAATCTATTTATGTCTTACTCTTCGAGTTTCAATCTAAAATTTCATGCAAAATCAACTCGAATCTTCACCAAATTGATATATAAACGCCAAAGGATATTTCAATTACTTGCGACGTCTAATTTAGATAAATAATAATTTTGTAAGATTCTATTTTTGATTCAAAGCTTCGAAACTTTTATGGATGTCAACGGAGTTTAAGCTTATGTCTTTACGTTTCACACGTCTTAAAAAATTGTGTATAAATGAATACATAAATAAGTTTCACATAAAAGAACAAATAAATGGTTTCAGCCTCGCCTTCAGCAAGGTTCCTTTTTTTTTTTTTTTAAGTATCTTGACTTTAGCATTGTTAGGATGACGTAAAAAATGATGTGATAGTTAACATGGATCAATTATACGGGATGTGATTTTTTTCAAGGAAGCTTTAGTTCGTCCCTTTTTTGGGATAAGTTTATCCTTCATAGTTTAAAAACGAAGACGGGAGGTGCAGTAAAAAATAAGGATTTCTAGCCTATAAGCTGGTAAGAGTGCGTAGGCCTATCTCTATATACGTCATAGAAGTGACAAGCAGGCGGGTCGGGTATGGTTTGGGTCGAAACGGGTAATGAAAAAACAAACAAATTATCCGACCCGACCCCTATTTAATACGGATAAAAAACAGATCAACCGGCGAATAATATGTGTAACTATATTATCCATGACTTCTTGCATATGATCACTTTTGGGAGAATTCTTAGTCTCCCTAACTTGAGGAACCCCCAATTTGAGGCTTTACAAATGTAAAAGTTAGACTCGTTGGTTATCCATTGGTTATCCATTTTCTAAATGGATAAAATGGTTCTTATCCATATTTGACCCGTTTTTAAAATGTTCATTATCCAACCCATTTTTTGTGGATAATATGGGTAGTTAACTATTTTCTTTTAACCATTTTGCCATCCCTAGTATGTCGGATAGAGTTGGGTGGAATGGGGGAGAAAGAAGAGAGAGAAAGAATGAGGAAGATTGCAGTCTAAATACATTATTTTGTATAAAATTGGTAAATTATATATCAAATATTATAAAAGCATTGTAGAGTTGTATAAAACTTTCTAATATGTGTATTGGAACTTATTCTAAATACTCATAAGCTTTTTTTGCTTAACACACATGTAGACCTATTGTTTTGCAACAACATCGCAAAGTTGTATAGAACTTTCAAATATATGTACTTAAATTGCTAAACATAAGATTGTATAGAACTTTGAAATATGTGTACTGAAATTGCTAAATATATAAGTAGTTTTTTCAACACATGAGTGTGACAAAGTTTCCATCTGTAGTTTTCTCCATGAATAGAACTTTCGTTACATCTTTTACCTTTTGGGATAAGTTTTGAATACCTCAATAAATGACAGTTAAGATAAATAAATACTTTAAAAATAAATAATACAGAACAAATAACCACATCATGTGTAAAGTAACAAATTGTAATCTAAATGGATTTTCTTTGCTAAACAACTTAAATGAATATGGTGGTTTTCTTTTAAAATTATCCTATTTTAGAGTGTTTGTCCAAGTTTTTATGAAAAAATAGCTTTTAAGTATTAGCATAAGTTGTTTTTCAGAAGCTGAAAAATAGCTTTTCCCTATAAACACTTTTGAAACCTAGGTCGAGCATAAATTGTTCTAATATTGAGAATTGAAACATAAATTGTAGTAACTCTCTAGTAGTACTTTTTCTGAAATAGTTTTGACAAAAAGATCTTGTCAAAATAAATAAATTTAGGAGGTTTGGCCAAAATGCATGTTAAATTGGGTAAAACTATTACTATAACTTAATTAGCGTCACAACTTCTTACAAAATATATTATCGGATAACTTTGTTGAAAACCCAATTGGAGCTCCATAGAATTGTTTTCGTTATATTTCCTAACAAATATCAAATGTTTACATTTACAAAAATAAATTTAGGCAATTTTTCAAATTAAAACAAATAATATTCCCTAATTGTTGGAGCTCATGCTTAACTTACTAATGAATCGACTTTTGCGAGTATCCCGATTTTCTATAATTAACTTTCAAGATGTGGCTAACTTATTATATTAGTCTATTACCTTCTTTTTTTTAAAGTTGCATTGCAAATACCAGTGTATTATTGTTTGTTCGATTTTTTTGACTATATTTGTTAACTTTATATTTGTTATGATCACTATTTTTAATTTAAAATTAATGTATTTGTGTCTTTGACCAATTTGTAAAGATAATAATCTACGGAAGAAGTTAAGTCAAGCTATTATAAAAGTTATTTCTAAGGAGGAGGGTCGACATATATAGGTAAAAAGACTGGAACGATTGGGCCCCAACGTTGCAGTGCTACTAATGACGGATGTTATGGATATTTTGTCCAAATAAGGAAATGCACAATATACAAGGCAATCTAGTACTACAAGATTAAAGCACAGTTGTGCGCGAAATGCCAAAATTGTCCCTGGTCGGCAAGCTGACCTTCAACTGCTTCTCTCGCTCTTCTATATATTAGTAATTACTTTTCCAATTGGGGACAGGATTCTAACCAGACCTTCCTTTCTCCTCAAGTGCAATGGGAGGCTGAGTCAGGGGTCCGCAAGTACAACCCACACTAGTGCAATTGCTGTTTCCTCTTTCGGATCAAAGTCAGGGGTCCGCAAAAAATTCTTATGTTGGATCCAGTAACAAGCATCTTAGTTTTGGAATAAATGGGTAAGAATTCGGATTCTTCAGCAAAGTGAATAAAAACATGCCTGAAATCGTAATAAACAATTTGAATTTAACCCTTAAATGGACTCTGTTCCAAAAACTCTCACCTTATCATATCCATTTTAGCCTTACCATGGGAGAACTTCCCAACTAGTGTGTACTTACAATCTTCAGCTAAAATATCAAGGTACTCTTCCGGGAGAAGTATACACATGGTTTACCAATGTAGGTTTTGTGGCTATTGTGAGATGGGAAAAGAGGTCTTCGTCCTGATCTAATACCTTATGTCCCCTTAAGAACAGTAGGAAAAGACGTCCCAACAGTTGCCGTCGCGTTACTGCTCGTCTGAGTATTCGGGTCGGTGAAGATGTTCGCATCAGGCGGCTGAGGCAAGGGATGTATCCCACTCGCCGGTAGAGATTCAGCTGATGTTTCCATGGAGAAGACGCGTGAGGCACACACTTATATTTTGACCCAGATCCTCTTCTTATATGAGAGGGCAATTCTTGTGTGATTTACTTTTCTTTGTTTCCCATTTTTCTTAAGAAACATACTTTTTCTTTTCTTCTAAAGAAACTGATTTTTTGGGAGAATCTTACACAAATATCCTAAAAGAGTCTCAACTTATCAAGCTTTAGTCATTAATTATACACTTACCAAACTAGTCAAACAACTATAAAAATTGAAAAGCCAATTAGATTTATCAAAACAAATTTGAAAATTTATGGCCAAATGCTAACAAAGAAATAAGGTTATTTCTCTCCAAGAATCATACACAAAGATCTCCTACCATATTTTTAAGCGTGATTAGCAATATTAGATGCAAGACGGAAAGGTAATTTCATAGATGAGATAACAAATAAGGTGATAAAATACAAAAATAATATATTTGTACAAGATTCCAAAAATCTAAGCAAAAACAGACCCTTTTCAAATGGGTATGGTTGAGATTCAACATATAGATGTGTCAATATACAAAATTTGAGGAAGATTGTAGATGATTTGGACTGAATTAATATCAAAATTCGTAGTTAAAATCGAATTCATAAAGTTCTTCTGTGACACATGTATCAAACATGTATCACACATGTATCTCACATGCATGTATACATGGATATACATGTAATACACATTTGATACAAATATGATACATTTCTGATACACGAGTGATACGTAATGTGATACACATCATTTTTTAATGTTCATCTTCTACTTGGAATTTTCAATTCAAACCACCTTAAAACTCCACCAAATCATCCCAAAACTGAGATTCAAGCTCTTTACGATTTACCCAATCTATTCTAATAACACACACTCAAAAGAAAGCAAAAACTTACTTTTTTTTTGCTACAAATAACTAATTGGCTAATATTAATAATATTTTTATGAATTGGCTAGTTTTTATAATTAGCAAAAAACAGATACTTTTTTTTTTCCTGAAGAAACAGATGTTTTTATTTTTAAAGATATAGGCCTTGAACTAACTTCTTTTCACGCTTGTACTCTTTGGTGTTCAGTCCACTGGTTCTTTTATTGCAATTGCAAGACACACATCTGGCACTCCTGTGCCCCCATCAATACTAAGTCGTGGTGCTGGTTGGCAGGTAAACAGTTTTTCTTCCCTTGAATCTTTCCCCTTTCCCTCACCAGAGGCAGATTAGGGGGCAGAAGGGTGTTCACCAGAGCCCCTTTCGCCGAAAAATTACACTATATACGTAATGAAAATCTGTTTTTTACCTCTATATATTATGTTTTGAATCCCTTGACACAGCCCAAATGCATAGTTTAGGGGTCAAGGGGGTTCAAAAACTTTATAAGGCCATTAGTTCTATTCTCACTAGCTACAATCTTTTTAACTTTTTTCTTTTATTGAACTCCCTTGGCGGTAATCCTGCATCCGCTACTGCCTCTCACCCTCTTGTAAAGTAAGCAAAGAAGAGTAAAAGAGAAAGTTCGATTGGATTGAATTTTTTTTTTCCAAAAATAATGGACCATTTCTCGATTTGTGCATGTTAAAAGTTCTGTTGAATTGATTTAAGCGGAGCTTTAATCGGAATCAGATGAGTAGAACTTTTAGGGAAGTTTTATGTGAAGTCGGTAAGTAGATTAAGAGAATTACACAAAATTGGAACATTGTCGATCTGTTCCAGTCTCAGCATTTTCCAGATGCACAATTTACCATAAGAATAATCACTTGTTTTACGAAATCCCAACACCCAACTCTAACTAGAATGCTTTCTTCCCGTAACACAAGTCAAAATATGTGTCCATTCAACTGCAAGTTTGCAATCCGAGATGTCTGATCTGGTTCATGTACTTGGAACTATAATATTTAATATAATGCTAATTTTTGTAAATTTTGTTATAAATTTATTTTGCATTGATCCATTTAGGCTGTGACAATACATGTCAGATGTGATATTTCTTGAGATAGCAGATATCATACTTTATGTGGTTAAGGGATTGGAAGTCAATAGTATTTTCTCTTTCTAGCTTCCCCTAAAATATTCTCTTTTTCTCTGCTCTCTGTCTTTCATTTTCTGCATTGAAGGATTGTACTTCATGAGTACAAGGCATTTATACACTTACAGAAGAGACTATCAGGAAAACTAATCAAAACAAATAAAGGAAAATATCCTACGGATCTGCTCTTATAATTGAATCACCTATATATAGAGAGTAATGTATTAACGACTAATTATTCTGTAACACTCCCCTCAAGCTGGAGCATTGATATTGATCATCCCTAGCCTATTACAGAGATAATCAACTTGAGCTCCATTCAAAGCTTTTGTGAACAAATCATTTAGTTGTTCTCATGTCTCCGCATGATTAGTGCAAAATCGAGTTTTCTTGAATCATCCCACAAATAAAGTGACAGTCAACCTCTATATGTTTAGTTATTTCGTGATATATGGGATCTGAGGTGATATGAAGAGCAGCTTACTTATCACACTAGAGTTTTGGTGGTGCATAGAGCTTCAACTCAATTTCTGTCAGAAGATGATGATCACATGATCTCATATGTTGACTATGCCATAGCTCCATACTCAAATTCTGCACTGGACCATGATACACCATTTTATTTCTTACTTCTCCATGATACCAAATTTCCACCAGCAAAGACACAATAGTCAGTAGTATCTCTTCTATCAATTTTGGATCCAGCCTAGTTAGTTTCTACAAAGCACTCAATTCGACTATGTCTATTATTGTCTTATAATATGCGAGTCCATGGGCTCCTTGTAAGTAGCATAGAATCTGCTTCAAAGCTACTCAATGTTTGAATGTAGGTGCAAGCATGAATAGGCTAACAGCACTTGGTGCTAAAACAATATCTGAACGAGTTATATGGAGATAGTTTAATCTTTCAACTGACCTCCTATATCTATCTAAGTCATCAAAGTTCTTAAGATGCACATTAGGAACCATTGGAGTACTACAATGCTTGGCTGCCTTCTTTCCAATTCCAGCAAGCACGTCAAGGATATAATTTTCTCTAGCTTACTGAATTTATCAAACCAAGCACGGGGATCATGCTTCTAACCATACAAGGATTTCTTCAATTGATAGGCTTTCCTATACTCCCTTTAGCAACAATATCAAGTTGTTATCCCATATACACCTCTTCTTGGAGATCACCATGAAGCAGTGGATTATTGATATTTTACCGATGTAAAGGCCAATGCTGAGAAGCAACTAAAGAAATAAACAATTTGACACATGGAGTTCCCCCGGAGAAAAGTGTTTGAATAATTCACTAAATAAGTTTTAACATACCCTTTCGCCACCAGTTTGGCCCTTAAGTCTGGCAATAAAACCATCTAGATTTACCTTAACTATAATGACCCATTTGCATCCTACTGCCTTTTCTTCTTTTGGTAAGTACACCAAGTCCCAAGTGTGATTCTCATCTAATGCATGTACCTTCTCATGCATTACATCATACTATCCGGGGTGACTTAAAACTTTAACTGCCTTAGGCATAAAGATAGAATCTATAGAGTCAATTAAAGCACTAGATGCAGGAGATAAATGGTAATAAGAGATACAATTAGCAACGGAATATGTAGTTATACACTGATGTTCACCTTCACGAAGAACAATAGGAAGAAGGATTGAGTGGAGGAGTATCAAATGACGATGAAGCTAGTGCAGGACATGTATTATTGGTCTCTCTTCTCCTGGAATAAACTTGAACAATCAGTGACTTTGCTGGAGTAGATGGAAGACCATAATCCAACGAATACGTAAGGGAGGAACTAGAAAAAACATCCTGATCCGTCAGTTGTTCTACACTTGGTGAAGTGATCTTGTAGATGAGCCATTCTTTCATATTCCGCTGACTTGGAGAAATGTGAGAGAAGGAAAAAAAATAGGATGTTCTTAGAGAAGACCATATCAGTATAGACCATATATCGGTAAGTACTAGAGAGTAGTCACCAATAACTCTTCTGATATCCCAAAAAGAAACACTTTAAGGCCTTAGGGTCCAGTTTAATAATATGGGGACTTATATCACGAACATAGCATGTAATACCAAACACACTTGGCTCTATAGGAAATAATGGCTTATTAGGAAGAGCAAAAAAAATACTATAGCGAATGTCACCGTTAAGTACTGTAAATGGCATGTCATTAATTGAAAAGTTGGTTATGGAAAGCGCATCAACCCAAAATGGCTTTAGGGACTTACACTTGGAAAAGCAACGCACATGCGATATAATAAAGTGTTTGTTGTTCCTCAACAACTCCATTGAGAGGGAGTATCAACATAAGAAGATTGATGGAGAACACTATGTTGATTCATATAGTTCTAAAATGACATGTGTTCTTTAGCATTATCGCACCTTAATGTCACATAAAAACATTAAATTGTGTCTTTATTTTAGCACAAAATATAGGCAAATGAGAAAACAACTTAGAGCGATTCTTCGTATAAAATAAATTCTTCTCGTTTGAGAAAAATCATCTATAGAGATTAAAGGAAAAAGATAAAAGATTCTGATTTTATTAGATTTGTATGATCTTTAGGAGATATAGATGTAGATATTTTAGGAAAATGTTTAAACAGAAAATCCCTTGAAATCAGGGATCTCCTTGAGTCAAGGGATTGTTACCATCTTTTGTAGAACTCTTCTTTGTATAAATTCATGACTCTTACACAGATTTGATTATGGAATAAAAGAATATTTTTCTACTCAAACTTTCATGGTATCAGAGCCATAAGTGAAAGAGACTGCTGCTTCAGATTCAACTCGTGCCATCATGAGCCTAAGCGGAGATACATCAAATTACTCATTCTAGTTAACTGTCCATAAGCTGAATGGATGGAATTATCTGGAATGGGCTCAGTCCGTTAAACTGGCCATAGATGAAAGAGGAAAATTAGGTATTTGACCAGAGAAACTCAAAGGCCAAAAGCCGAAGATTCAAAAGCCAGCACGTGGAAGTCTGAAAATTCACTCATCAGCGCATGACTGATTAATTCCATGGAGCCATCTGTAGGTAAACCTTACCTTTTCCTTCCCACAGCAAAAGATATTTGGGAGGCTGTGAGAGAAACTTACTCAGATTTAGAAAATTTCTCACAAATCTTTGAGGTAAAAACAAAACTGTGGAAGTCTAGACAAGGGGAGCGTGAAGTTACTGATTTTTATGATGAGATGATGTGTCTTTGGCAAGAGTTAAATCAATGCTATAATGATGAGTGGGACTGTCCAACTGATAGTGTTAGGTTTATGAAAAAAGAAGAAAGTGATCGTGTGTGTATTTATTTTTGGCTGGGTTAAATAAGGAGTATGATGAGGTTAGATCCTGGATTTTAGGAAAGAAACCATTGCCAACTCTTAGGTAAGCTTTTTCGGAGATAAGGAGAGAAGAGAGTAGGCGGAAGGTGATGCTAAAACCAAATTCAGATTCAGATTTCAAAATGCTAGAGAACTCTGCACTAGCTACAGTAATAAATGAGACTGAAGGGGATAAAAAGAAAAAACCTTGGTGTGAGCATTGCAGGAAGCCGTGGCACACAAAAGAGACATGCTGGAAAATACACGGGAAATCTCCAAATTGGAAGAAAAAAGGAAATGATGGTCGATTTGGCCAGCCACTTGACAATGGAGCATTGCAGGTTTTCGGGGATGACAAGGGCCAACAGACTACTTCAGATTTACCTCAGTTCACAAAGGAACAGTTAGAGTTTCTGCATAATCTTTTGCAATCTCCACAAATTTGAGGTGGAAACACTCCAAGCCAACCATCTTGCTCATTTGTCCAAAGAGGTATCCTTCCCTCGGTCTTTCTTGGTAGTAGTACCCCGTGAAAATTCCCTTGGATTATTGATTCCGGAGCAACTAATCATATGACCAGTTGTTCCTAATCCTTTTCCACATATGTCCCATCTGCAGGAAATAAAAAGATTTGGGTGGCAGTAGCTGGGATGGGAACAGTTAAAATTTCACCCCGTCTTGTCCTACATGATGTTCTTCATGTTCCTAAGTTATCATGTAATTTATTATCAGTAAGTAAACTTGTTCATGCCCTTCGTTGTCGTGCCATTTTTGAGCCTTTCCGTTGTGAATTTCAAGAACTAATCTCGAGGAGGACGATTGGCAGTGCTAGAGAAAGTGAAGGTCTTTATGTCTTCGAGGATGGATCTAATTTTAGTTTTCAATCTCCAAGTACCTGTTTGAACTAGTTTTATTTGTAATAATGTTATGCTTTGGCATTACAGGTTGGGATATCCTAGTTTTTTCTATTTAAAACATCTGTTTCCGAGTTTATTTAATAATAAAAGTCCATTTCTTTTCAATTGTGAAGTTTGTGAAATTGTGAAGTATCACCGAACCTCCTTCCCATCTAAGCCATATAATGCTACGAAACCTTTTCTCCTAATTCACAGTGATGTTAGTGGACCATCTAGGATTCCTACCATGACAGGGAAAAAATGGTTTGTAAGCTTTATTGATGATCATACGAGACTTAGTTGGGTATACTTATTGGAAGACAAATTTGAAGTCAAAGAGATCTTTAGAATGTTTTATGCTATAATTGAAACACAATTTCAGGTGAAGATACAAATATTTAGGAGTGACAATGGAAGAGAATACCTTAATGAAGCATTAGGGGATTTTTTCTTAGAAAAAGGCATAGTACATCAAAGATCATGTCCAGATTCTCCCCAACCAAATGGGGTTGCAGAGAGAAAAAACAGACATCTCTTAGAGGTTACTAGGGCTTTATTATTTACTAGTAATGTTCCTAAGTATCTCTGGGGGGAAGCTCTTCTAACGCCATTTTTTTGATCAACAGAATGCCTTTCAAAAGTTTTACATTTCAAGACACCTTTAAGTGTGTTTCAGGAGACTTTTCCTTCCTTTAGGTTGATGAATGATTTACCTTTGAAAGTTTTTGGATGCACTGCTTTTATTCATAACCGAACTCAAGGGAAATTAGATCCTAGAGCCAAAAAATGTGTTTGTGGGATATGCACCAAATCAAAAGGGGTAAACGTGTTATGATCCACATAAGAGAAAGATACTCACTACGATGGATATAACCTTCTTTGAGTTTGAACCATATTTTAAGTCTCATCTTCAGGGGGAGAAATTAAGTGAAGATTCGCTTCAATTTCTTGATCTTTCTGAACCTAGGAAAGAATCAGATTCTAGAATTTATTCAGATAAGGACTTTAGTGTTTTATCACCGGAATTAGATGTTTTAAATAGTGAAAATCTGGAATCTGAATCTTTAAGGAAAAATTTTGACATTAATACAAATAAAGCAAATGATCAAGCAGGTCCAAAGGAGCTTATTGTCTACTCAAGAAGGAGCAAAAATCAAAGACATGAGACTGGAACTACTCGGCACTGTTAAGAATCTAAACCCCAAGATTCTACTAATCCTCAAGGTAACTCCCCTATAAGCTTATCTGAGTCTAGTCCTGTCCAGTCCGATTCTAGTGATCTTGACCTTCCCATTGCCTTGAGGAAAGGTGTCAGGCATTGTGCAAAGTATCCCATATCCAATTTTGTGTCTTTTAAAAATCTTTCTCAAAAGTTCTCTGCTTTCTCCTCACAATTATCTAGTGTGGAAATTCCAAGAAATGTGCAGGATGCTCTAAAAGTTCCCGAGTGGAAAGAAGCAATTCTTGAGGAAATGATGGCTCTTGAAAATAAAACGTGGGAGGTAGTAGATTTGCCAAAGGAAAAGAAAACTGTTGGTTGCAAATGGGTATTCACAGTAAAGTTTAGATCAGATGGGTCCTTAGAGAGAGCACGTCTGGTGGCCAAAGGTTTCACACAAACCTACGGGATTGACTATCTCGAGACATTTGCGCCGGTGGCAAAACTAAATACTATTCGAGTTCTTCTGAGTATTGCAGTGAACTTGGACTGGCCTCTTCAACAACTTGATGTAAAAAATGCATTTCTTAATGGCGACTTATTGGAAGAAGTCTACATGGACCCTCCTCCAGGATTTGAAAACAGGTATGGCTCGAGAGTTTGTAAATTGAGAAAATCTTTATATGGGCTAAAGCAGTCTCCGAGAGCATGGTTTGACAGATTCACCGAGTTTGTAAGGAAGCAAGGGTATGCTCAGGGACAAACAGATCATACAATGTTCAGAAAGTACTCAAAAGAAGGAAAAATAGCAGTTTTAATAATGTACGTGGACGACATAATTCTAATAGGAGATGACTCAATAGAAATGGAAGCCTTGAAGAAGAAACTTGCCTCAGAATTTGGAATCAAAGGTCTCGGACTATGGAAATACTTCTTGGGTATGGAGGTAGCTAGATCAAAAAGAGGACTTGCAGTTTCTCAACGTAAGTATGTGCTTGACTTACTTGACGAAACTGGGATGATCGGATGTCGTCCAGCAGAAACTCCAATAGATCTCGATAAAAAATTTGGAATGAAGGAGGGAAAACCGGTGGACGTAGGACAATATCAAAGACTAGTTGGAAAGCTTATCTATCACATACAAGACCAGATATAGCTTTCGCGGTAAGTTTGGTAAGCCAATTTATGCATTCTCCTCGTGAAGAACAATTGGATGCAGTTCATAGGATATTAAGATACCTTAAAGGTTCACCAGGGAAAGGATTATTCTTTGGAAAAAGTGAACATCAAAGGATTAAAACTTATATTGACGCTGATTGGGCAGGCTCGATCTCAGATAAAAGGTCTACGTCTGGATATTGTACCTATGTATGGATAAAAACTTATCAAAGGTAATCTTGTAACCTGGAGGAGCAAAAAACAGAATATGGTGGCCAGGAGTAGTGCAAAAGCAGAATTTCGTGCTATGGCCAATGGACTGTGAGATAATTTGGTTCAGGAGAATTTTAAAGGAGCTGAGAAGACCTGTTACAATGCCTATGAGACTATGTTGTGACAACAAAGCAACAATCAGCATTGCTCACAATCCAGTGCAACATGATAGAACAAAACATGTTGAGATAGATAGACATTTCATTAAAGAAAAAGTTGAAGATGGAGTAATCTGCATGCCCTTTGTTCAAACTTCTCAACAAACAGCTGATATTCTCACTAAGGGGCTATTCAAGCCACAGTTTGAATCACTAGTTAGCAAGTTGGGCATGATTGATATCTATGCACCAACTTGAGGGGGAGTGTAGAGATTAAAGGAAAAAGATAAAAGATTCTGATTTTATCAGATTTGTATAATCGTTAAGAGATATAGATGTAGATATTTTTGGAAAATGTTTAAACAAAAAATCCCTTGAAATCAGAAATCTCCTTGAGTCAAGGGATTGTTACCATCTTTGTAGAACTCTTCTTTGTATAAATTCATGACTCTTGTACAAATTTGATTATCGAATAGAAGAATATTTTTCTACTCAAACTTTCATCATCCATAATAATAAAAAAAACTGTGTAACCAATTTTAGACATAACGGGACATGATCCCCAAATATCTTAATGAACTAATTCAATAGCAAAGCTCACTTGTCTATTAATTCTAGGTCCTAATAACCTTTAATGAAGTTTTTCAAAATGTATAAATTCACATTCTACCCAAGGTACATCATGAAACTGGGGGCATAATTTCTTAAAATAGGTAGAGAAGGATGTTCTAGCTGATAATGTGCTTCAAATTGGTGACGACACTGGAGTAAGCAACTGACTGAGGTAGCCATGTATCAAGAATGTAGAAACCATCATCTGCATGTCCTTCATCATAGGCAAAATACATAAGTAGCCACCTGAGCTTTACACCAAATTCCTGTTACACACTTTTGAGGGCGAGCATCATATTACACACACAACCTTTCAAAAGTGTATTTAGTACACACTAATTTTTCCTTGGCCAATTTTTCAGAATATGTGGTGTCATGCACCAATAATATCGTGTGACACGTGTTAATAATTTTTAAAAAAAAATAAAATTCTTAAATATCTCTTGACCATTTTCTCTCTCATTGTCTCTTTTCTCTTCCCGAAGAAAACCAGAGGCACCACACCATACTTCAATTCTTCTCTTTCTTTAAAGACCAGTACTTTCTTCATCATCTTTGTTCTTCTTTACCACAATGCTCTAAAAATTTATCACCATTTTTTGGTTTCTAGGTTTTTTTTGCTTGAAACACCATTTTTACCGATGGGTGTTGCCATTGTAACAGTGGCCAAAAAATGGAGGTCGCCAACGAGACCAGATCTGAACAAAGAACCACCAGCTTGCCGGAAAGATTTGAGAGCTTTACCCAGCCAAAGAAGATCTGACCTCGTCGGCCATGAACTGACAGTGAAAGTAACGACCTGGCAACAGAGGTCTCGACGTTGCTTGAGGTCGTCGCCGACATTTACGAGTTATGGCTGAGATCTACTTAAAGAGATGAAAGGGGAGGAGATAGGAGGTGTGGGAGAAAAAATGGTGTTGTCGTTGTCGCCGGATTCCCAAGACGGCAGGGGAACCAAATGGGGAAGAAGGCCTGGACGCCTTTTTCTTTTCTTTTAACTAATAATTTATAAATAATTTAAGAAAAATAAGGAGAAAAAAAAGATTTGGACACATGGGCGTATATAAGGATTTGGACAGATAATGCATAGGTTTCACGCACTCGGTTTTTTTGTTAAACACATGTGTGTCATCTGGCAAAAGAAGTATGTGAGAAGTGAACAAAACAACCTGTGAATCGAACAAAATTCTCTTCGAACAAATTCTATTAACTAGAGAAGCACTAGGAGTTACCAGAAAATGGAAGGCAAGACTGAAGACAAAACTAGAAACCAAAGTTGTGGGCGCACGTGCCTTCAGGCGTAGGTGCATGAACATATTGAAGCTACAAGTGGTCTGTGGCTGCCACTTTCTTCACAGGTCAATTGCCGGAGATGACTGGTCAAGGCCGAAAAACTCCTCCACCACTTCCTGTAGTGGCTATGAAACAATAAGTTGCTTGGAATGTGTAATATATTCGTCCTCAGAAAGTGTATAACAGCATTTGATGTATAGTTCAGATGGCGACTTATGTATTTTGCCTTCATCATATGATCCTGAAAAAGATAGTGATCATGAATGAATGAGGTACAATAGTTAGGTCTTTGGTATATGTTTACTAAACAGATTAGATTGAAAGCAAGGCTATGTAGACTTAGTACAAAGGATAAGGTAATAAATGATGTGGGTTTAACATTCCCATCCCTCATTGTTACAGGTTGACCCATCAGCTATAGTTACAGAAGATAGTGTTTTATGTGGCCGAAACTAGAGAAGATTTCGAGTTTAATTGTCATGTGACAAGTGGCACCAGAGTCTATGACCCATTTATTTGAGGAAATGAGACATTTGTTACCTAACTCCGCGAGAGTAGTAATTGGAGCAGATTCTTAACTGATTGCTAATATTGAGAGAGCCTGGCATTTTCATCAGCTGAGAAGAAACACTAACACCATTGGTAGTTTGAGTTTTTTATTATGAACCTGTAATTTCTTACAATCTCGTTTCATGTGTCCGGGTTCCTTATAGTAGCAGCAAGTGATGTCATTGTTTCCTCCTTTGTTATTGTCCAACCTCCAAGCATCACTGGTATTGTTTTCCCTCCCAGCATTACTGTTATGTGTTATCGTTCCATTTACCAGCATCATTCTTATTGTTCCACCTACTAGCATTACTGTTATTATTCCCCCTTCCAATATCATTTCTTCCTCTTCCTTTTGCAATGAGTACGTTGATTTGCTAATTTTATGGAGTACTCTCTGTGCACAGCGCCCGACTGATACATTACTTTTGCGAGAATATACAACAATAACAACAATAATCCAGTATAATTCCATTAGTGGGGTTTGGGAAGGGTAGTGTGTACGCAGACCTTACCTGGAATTTATATATTTTGCGAGAATATATAAATTCCAAACAATCCACTAACTCCTTAACAAGTCACAACGGTTAACCAAACCAGCTACTTCATTTTCAACCGATTTTGTGATTTGCACGAGTAATATAGCATCATCTCTCATCCAAACCATTTTAGTTTCAGCTGTTGGAGAGACTTGAATAAGGCGATCATCCTTTTCAACACTACATAAATCCTGATTTTCACTCTCCAATCTAAATAATTAGCCCCGTTTAGTTTATGTTCAGTAATTTTTTAATTTTTATTGTAATAGAACTATTTCAGTCACAAAGGTATTATTATCAGATATTTTGCAACTAGTGTTCAATCAAGAATTGCACTAACAAGAGTAGAAAGAGCATAAAAACGTGAATTGGCAGCTACACACACAAATAACGAAAACCCAACACCAAAACAAGAGCCTAGCAGCCACATAAGCAAAAGAGATCAGATCTGAGATACTAATGAAACAAAACAGATTCGTGAAACCTGCAATAGCCCGAGAAGTGAACAAAACAACCTGTGAATCGAACAAAATTCTCTTCGAACAAATTCTATTAACTAGAGAAGCACTAGGAGTTACCAGAAAATGGAAGGCAAGACTGAAGACAAAACTAGAAACCAAAGTTGTGGGCGCACGTGCCTTCAGGCGTAGGTGCATGAACATATTGAAGCTACAAGTGGTCTGTGGCTGCCACTTTCTTCACAGGTCAATTGCCGGAGATGACTGGTCAAGGCCGAAAAACTCCTCCACCACTTCCTGTAGTGGCTATGAAACAATAAGTTGCTTGGACTCTGGGCCGGATGTCCGATACTAGTGCGGATCTAGTGGTCGAATTCTTTATGGTCTAAATTTTAAGATTCGGGGGTACGGATCCGGGTACGGTTTCAGAGCGGGTCCGGGTACGGATACAGATGTAGGGATTCAATAAAAATAAAAAATATGCCTAAATAATGAGATATTATGTGAAAAACTTACATGTTGCTTGTAGAGCACATAAAAGGGACTACAAGTTCAGTAACCATACAAAAGTGAAGAATATTAACATTTGAACTAAGCTAATAAGAAAATAAATAAGTATTTTCTAACCGGAACTTGTAGGCCTTCTATATTTTCAAAGGAGGTTCCGATGAGTTAAAAGGAAAATGAATGATATAGAAATTTCTACAGGATAATCATTCTCTTCGATTTTACCTTAGCATTTGTTTGGATTTTAGAAATTATTGTATTTGTTCCCGAATTTCTCTACTGGTCGATTTTGATTAAAGTATCCAAAATCGATTGACCAGATCTGGTACGGATCGCCCACCCACACCCTCACCCACGCCGTGTCGACAACAGTGTGGCACCGAAAGTGAAGAGTCTGAGCAACTTAGGTGAAACACAATGACCACTCAAATATGATCCTTTAAAGATCCGAATATCTTTATGAAAAAATAGCCAAATGATCGAGCCTATGGGATATAATACCATGTAATCTATGGGAGAAATATCTTCTATTCATGAGTAGAACGTATTTATATACTTGCATAAGAGACTACCAAAGGAAACTATTGAAAATAAATAAAGGAAAATATCCTAAGGATGTGCTCATACTGTCCTTCTCTACTTTCTCTGCCGATGCAGAAGAGGGTAACTAACCTCTTGACTAAGGGTTGCCTACCCCTTGGAACCCTTCTCCCTTATGTTCTTCGTAAGATGAACCTTCTTGCTTTCTTTATTTTGAAATATCATGCTTCTACCTCAGGGAGTTGGAATTTTACTATCAGGATTGTTTGGCACTGGGATTGGATCTTCTGTTTCTGTGTAAGTCCAGACGAAAACCTTCTGCAGCTAGCAAATAGTCTCTTAGGATTACATTAGTTGACTAAGAAGAACTGACTTTTCCTTTGTCCACATGCAGTGAGAATGCTGGCCTTATAGCACATACACGTGTTGGCAGTAGAAGAGTTGTCCAGACATCTGCTGGGTTCATGATTTTCTTTTCAATTCTCGGTAAACCATCACCTCCCTAACAGTTTTGTCGAACAACTATATTCTTGTGGGTTATCTTGATGCTTGATTTCCCTCTCTCCCCCACCCTATGTGGATTTATCTTGACAACACTATTATCATCAGGGAAATTTGGAGCGTTCTTTGCTTCAATTCCAACACCCATTGTAGGTGCTTTGTATTGCCTTCTCTTCCCTTATTTAGGTATGTAAATATACCAAGGCAAGTACTTCCGCTGGATCAGTGCCAAAATCTTTCATGTTATTAATATAGTTTGCGAATTAATAAGATTGTAGGTTCTTATGTTGTTGATTCTTTGCAGGAGCCGGAGGCTTAAGCTTCCTTCAGTTTTGCAATCTTAATAGTTTCCGCACCAAGTTTATATTAGGTTTCTCCATCTTTCTGGGTTTGTCCGTGCCACAGTACTTCAATGAGTATACTGCCATTGCTGGTTATGGACCTGTTCACACGCATAGAAGATGGGTATATCAAATTAAATTTGCATTTTAACCTTGAGAACGTATATCTTAACACATGACTTGTGTTTCATTCTAGTTTTGTATTAAGAGCTTTTCTGGTTTCTTATTGTTCAGCTCAACGACATGGTCAATGTGCCCTTTTCGTCGAAAGCTTTTGTTGCGGGAATCGTGGCTTATTTTCTAGACAACACACTACAGAGAAGGTATAATCAGACATGGAATGACAGAGGCAATCACTGGTGGTACATATTCACGTCCTACAAGGCTGACTCTAGAAGTGAAGAATTCTACTCCCTTCCTTGCATTCTGCATCATTGGTGACCCTATGGAGACAAAAGGGTTCCTACTTCAACGAGAGTCTTGCTTTAGCCCTGACCATTGAAACACCAATCTTCTTTTCATATGTATTGCGAAAAGAAGAATAAATAGTTTGGATGGTTGTTATCTATTGTATTTGTTAATCTAAATTACGGAGCAAGAACAACAAATTGTGTGTACCTTATTATGCGCAACAGAAATCGTTGTAATCGCTACCAAGAAAATTGCTCCCAAATCTACTTTAAATCACTAGGAAACAAAGTTAATCTTTCATCAATTAAATGCCTTAACTTGTGTGTTTTTCTTGTAGAGAGGATTAGTTAGAGAGAAAATTCCTGCGCTTGAGAAGTTTTTCGTTTTCCCTTTAACATAAATAGATAGAGTAATAGCAGTTAAGGAAGATAACTCACCACTCCCTTTTACGCGTTTACTTTAATGAGTGTTTGTGATTGTGTGGTAACTTCTCTTAACCTCTCTTACTTATCTCTCCAAACCGGGTCGGGTCAGCCCATATGGAGCGACCAACGACCCATAATCTATCTGCCACTTTGCTCATAGTGGGCTAGATCGATGTCTTTGACACACAATTCATACTGGCAAATAGTTGGTGCAACCTGCGAGCACAAAGAGCTGTAATACTCCAAAACCAATTAAAGATTGTACTAAAGCTCTATGTAGAAATCCAATCACATACAAAAAGGATTCACTACTAGCATGATGATCTTATTACTCACAATACCCTAAACATCATTCGCTACTCTATAGCTTGTTATCCGATTCCTCATCCTCGAAAAGAGGTGAACTCGGGTTCATGTATAACTTTATCCTTAATTACATTTTTTATCCTATGGTAAATGCAATGGTCGACCTATGAATACAAGTAATATTATTTATTTTAGTTGTCTTCCCTTTCTACTCGAAACTATCCATTCCATATCAACTGCTTTTCTAGACATGCACTGCATTGCCAAATCACTGATGGCTATTAGTGACATGCTAAAGTAGCAACATCGATTGGCACTTCATGAAACAGTAAAAGGTCAAAGGGTATTCCAATAAAAGTTAATATAACTATGGGGATCTCACACAATGAAGAAGCATGTTTCAATTCTTCCATTATCCCATTGGTCGTCAGCACACATGGTATGAAACACGTGTTATGGTGTTCTCACCATATATTAGTGTGCGTGTCTAATTGTTATACACATTCAATACCTTATAGATCTTGGTCTAGACACCTACAAATGTCTTAACCCGAATTTCTCACTTCAATAATCCTCAATCCTCAATAGTTTATATTAGGTTTCTCCATCTTTCTGGGTTTGTCCGTGCCACAGTACTTCAATGAGTATACTGCCATTTTTGGTTATGGACCTGTTCACACGCATAGAAGATGGGTATATCAAATTAAATTTGCATTTTAACCTTGAGAATGTATATCTTAACACATGACTTGTGTTTCATTCTTGTCTTGTATTAAGAGCTTTTCTGGTTTCTTATTGTTCAGCTCAATGACTTGGTCAATGTGCCCTTTTCGTCGAAAGCTTTTGTTGCGGGAATCGTGGCTTATTTTCTAGACAACACACTACAGATAAGGTATAATCAGACATGGAATGACGGAGGCAATCATTGGCGGTACGCATTCACGCCCTACAGGGGTGACTCAAGAAGTGAAGAATTCTATTCCCTTTACATTCTGCGTCATTGGTGACCGTATGGAGACAAAGGGGTTAATTCATACTTCAACGAGAGTCTTGCTTTAGCCCCTGACCATTGAAACACCAATCTTCTTTTCATATGTATTGCGAAATGAAGTATAAATAGTTTGGATGGTTGTTAGTATTTGTTAATCTAAATTACGGAGCAAGAACAACAAATTATGTATACCTTATTACGCACAACAGAAATCGTTGTAATTGCTATCAAGAAAATTGCTCCCAAATCTACTTTGAATCACTAGGAAACAAAGTTAATCTTTCACCAATTAAAATAACTTAACTTGTGTGTGTTCTTTGTGTAGAGAGGATTAGTCAGAAGGAAAATTTCTACGCTTGAGAAGTTATATGTTTTCTCTTTAACATAAATTGACAAAGTAATAACAGTTAAGGAAGATAACTCACCACTCTCTTTTACACATTTACTTTAGTGAGAGTTTGTGATTGTCGGGTAACTTCTCTTAACCTCTCTTACTTATCTCTCATAACCGGGTCGGGTCAGCCTACAAGGAGCGACCCACGACCCATAATCCAACATCTCCCACTTCCCTCATAGTGGGCTAGACCGATATCTTTGACACACAATTCATACTGGCAAATAGTTGGTGCGACCTGCGAGCACAAAGAATTGTAACATTTCAAAACCAATTAAAGGTTGTACTAAAGCTCTATGTGGAAATCCAATCACACACGGAAAGGATTCACTACTAGCATGAGGATCTTATTAATTACTCTCAATACCCCATACATCATTCGCTTCTCCTATAGCTTGTTATCTGATCCATCATCCTCGAAAAGAGGTGAACTCTAATTCATGTATAACTTTATCCATAATTACACTTGTTACCCTACCTATGAATACACATTATATTAGTTATTTTAGTTTTCTTCCCTTTCTACTCGAAAACTATCCAATCTAAATAAACTGCTTTCCTAGACATGTACTACATTATCGAATCACTCATGGCTCTTAGTGACATTCTTTTCACGACCCAAACCGATGGGCCATGACGGGCACCCGGTACCTTACTCAACCGAGTACCTACATAACGTATATTTTCATGTCATACTATCATAGATAACTGAGCCGGAAGGCTGCCGTGAGATAAGTAGAATACAATATATGAAACCAACTTATACACAAGACATACAAGTCTATAAGATCAAAATAACCACTCGTATACTGAACATAGGTCGAAAAAGCCATACAATCTTTTACGTACATGACATCTGTCTACAAGCCTCTAAGAATACATAATTTTCATAAAGGTCAGGACAAAGTCCCGCCATACCAAACAATACACGTCTAAATTATACTAACCAAATAAGCAACTTCGAAGCAAATGGAGCGCACCAACATCTTTCCCTGAGCTGATAGCCTACTTGGAGGGCTCTCGACCTATCTATCGGGACCTACGAGCATGAAATGCAGCGTCCCACGACAAAAGGACGTCAATACGAATAATATACAGAGTATGTAAGGTACATAATTAAGTACATAACAGACATGAAAGAAATATAGAGTAAATGACTCAACCTGTAAGTCTAGATAACTATGTAAATCATGATATAATTATGGTTTCATGCATATATGTATGAATGTCATGTCGTGCATAGGTACATGTTTTATATCATCATCAGGCCTCTAAAGGCATCTCATCATATCATATCGGCCACTGTGGGCAAAATCATCATCGTATACCAGCTGATCAGGTGGTGGTGCGTATATAACGCCATAACCTTTCCCATATCCCATATACATATATATACATACATATATACGCATATATAATGCCGTTTGACATACATGTATAAATGCATATGAAATACATTAATAAAATCTCTCGGTACATCATAAGACCATTATGCCTCTAATTAATATCATGAAAAAAACTTTACCATCTTACGTATTTTTGAGACGCATGAATAAATGATAGAATAATATGACACATGGGGAATCAAGAACATAAGCATCTTTAGCATTTCTATGAGTATAGTCATTTATGGAAGTTGTGCATTTGTTTGTTTCGTTTGTATTGTATGAATCATGCCAAAAGGAAATAAGGGATAACCTTAACATACCTGAACCAATTCTCATTTGGGGAAACACGTAACGGTGGATCGAAGTAGGAAAAAATACGTATGATATTCTTGAGAAAGATTGTACCTCGTTTTTTTTTGAATTTGCATAACACGTTGGATCTTGTAGCATTTCTCTCTGAAATTTCACGTTGGATCTTGTAAGATTTCAGAGAAATTTCACGTTGGATCATTGTTATTTCTCTTTTAATGGTATAAAAATGTTATTTTGCTTAACTTTCCAAAGTCCTATACTTTTCCAATAAAGAGACCATTCAATCTTTACGTGTAAACAAGTTATCACTTTGTCTAGTAACTCATTTTGTATAATTTGCCACCTTGGCTAAGCTTATGCCATGTGGCAATCCAAAAAAGAGTCTTATCCACTTAATACCATAATTATCTTCACTATTAATTAATTATCCACATAATTAAGGAGTATCTCAAATTACTTAAAATACTATCCACTTTTAACATACCTTATACACCTTACTGTTACACCTCCTTTTTTTCCCGAAAGAGATATAAGGGAATTTTTCCAATTAAAGTGACAATAATTGAAACGAGATTATTTATTCAAATTCAGAGTCGCCACTTGGAATAGTTTATGGTGTCACAAGTCACGGGTTTAAAATCTCGAATCGAGGAAGTTCGACTCTATTTTACAGTCCGCGAAACACAGAAATCCGGGTAAGAAATTCTGTTAATCCGAGAGAAGGTGTTAGGCATTCCCAAGTTCTGTGATTTTAGCACGGTCGCTTTAATCATATACCTGGCTTATTAAATTGTTTAATTACTTATTTTTAAACCTGTGTGAATGTAAAAATTAGCTGCTTTTAATTTCTTGATTTATTCGTAATTACGGAATTATCTTAAAACGAGTCATGCGTACGTGTACTCATTTTGTTTGGCACGTCAAGAATCATGTCACACGTATGTGTCCACAATTCTTAACAACTTATTATTATGTAGATTGTTTCGTCCAAAATTGCGCACACACATACCTTGGTTTATTTGTGGAAATCAAAATCATATCACACAAACGTGCACGCAATCATAATAACATCTTCATATCTATAAAGGATCACATTCAACAAATCCTCCATCTCTAATCCGAAAGTTACTCGGGGTTCAAGAAACATAAAGTTCTATGCTGAGAGCTTTTAAAGATTTTAAAGCCCCAATCCCTTCAAAATTGAACAAAGAAATTATCCTCAATTAAGATTATCACCTTTCAACTTTTCTATGGAGACCTTTCATTTTCCTGGAGTGATACTTGATATACGATCGTGCTATTTAGAAGATGGTATAAGAAATAGAATAAATTATATGCTAAGAGTAATTCTGAAACAAAATACATTTATAATACCAATTAACATTATGATGATCTGCTTGACCATTCCCTTTCTGAACATCAAACAAAGGACACCCAAAAACTATTTTTATTATGTTTTTTGTATTGGTATGAGACATCTGAACATCAAGATACCGTCACTGCTGAAATGCTTTTCAAACATATTCCACATTTAGAAATTAAGATGGTTAGATAATCAGAATTTATACATAATGTGCAAGAAGCAAATGAAAGAGTTTCCTAAACAAACATGCGACCTAATAACATCTCAATATTTACAATTCTATTTCAAACTAAACAAGTAAATCAATTATAAAAGAACAGATAAGAGTCATCAGCTAAAATGCTAAACATTAACAAAAGAAACTATGAGATCACAATTTATCTATGTTGACCGAAAAGCATAGAGCAAATGAAATAATTCCAAACATCACCAAATTATATGGCACCACGAAAATGAACAGACCTTTTATATATGAGAGTAAAAGATGGAAACTAGGTGATAAATCTCAAGCAAACTGGACCGGGAACAGAGAACTCACCAGCGACCTCGGTAATAGAGCTTCGGCCTCGAAAAGCTGAAAATCTATTTCTGTTTCGATTTCCTTCTTCAAAATGATACTGGACACAAGAAATTGAAAGATTTTGGATATTTTCTCGCTGTAGTAACCAAGTCATTCCACCCCTTCCCTCTTTCGTCCGTTTAGTACCTTTGTGTGCGCGTGTTTTGTGAAGAATAGAGAGGATGGCTGCGGAGATGGAGTTCAGAGAGGGAGATATGGTCGTTTGAAGGGGTTACTGGTTTTTGTGGTGGTCGTGAGTGAGTTGAAGAAGCAACATCAATTGCTTGTTAGTTGTCACCGGTCATTACTTGGGAAGAAGAAGGGTGTTCTGGGTGTGCAACTAGGTTTTCCGGCGGCTTTCATGTGGTGAGGGAGCAGCGGCAGAAGGGTGAGAGGCGCTAAAGTGGTGCGAGGGAAATGGATAGAGAAGAAGTAGCGGGTCCTTTGGGTGAGGGTTTTGCGGCTGGTTTGTGTTGTTATAGGAAGAAGGTAGCCGATGAAGGGGGGGGGGGGGTCTTTTGTTTATGGCTGCTGCCGCTGAAGCCTCTTAATTAGTGAGGGTTCACATGATAAACAACTGGATGAGGGGTAGGCTATGGCTATTTCTCCGATGAGTTTAGGTTGAATCACCGGCTGGCTGTGTGTAGGGGTGTGGTGGTGACGACGTTAGGCTGCTGAGTTTTGGGTGGAGATGGGGTCATTTGATATGAGGTCTGTTTTGGGATGTTCCAAGGTGATGAAAACGGATGAACCAGATTCTCGCTAGGGGGAGGGTCGATGCTTCTCTAGGTTAGAAAATTAGGTCTCCAGTTTTTGTTGTTCCATTTTTTTTGAAGAAGCAACGACTGTGTCCCTTTTTTCCTTAAGGGTCTAGGGTCTCTTTTTATTGAAGAAGATGACGCCTAGCATCTTTTTTCAGAAAAACGGTGTTGGAAATTAGGCTTAAAAAATGGGCTAAATTTCCTTGAAATCAATTCAAAACTAGACTCAATAAATCTCAATATATTATATGAAAAATATTAGGTACTTCCTTCTAAATTTTTTCTAAAAATGTAAAATCAACTATTTTTTTGTATTCTCAAATGTCATAATAAAATAAGAATAAGGTACTATTTTTGTATTTTTTTTTAATTTTATGAAAGGTATATAAACTAAAAGTAGCTAGATAAAAATATTAATTAGCTAAAGAAAGAAAATATTTTTGTGACAAAATAAAGTAAAAGAGTCAAGACTAGTTGAAATAACTATATTAGACCTAAACTAAATATTTACACTAAAATGTGTAAAAAATCTTGGGGAGGGTAAAAAATTACATGTCTACAACTGCCCCTCTTTGACTGGAAACACGAAGAGCTTTCAGACAAAGAACGACGAGACAGGTGTTTTAACCCGACCCTTATTTAGAGAGACTAAAAACTAAAAGAAAGGAGAATGTGATCGAGCCCTAGTATCTGAGTTGCTTACATATCCTTGGCTATAAAGGAATCAGGCCACGTGTAGTTCAAAAGTAGTAAGAATGATGGAGTATACCGAGGTGGAGAGCTGATTGAGGTGCCATTCCGTCGAGGTTCTGGTTCGCGGCCTTGTTATTACATCAAAATCAAAAATAAAAAAAAACTAACTAAACCTATCAGCTATGAGTTTCAAGATTCCTATCTATAAGTCTTCTGAAACTTGATCTTGAGTCTTGAACGATTCTTCATGCAGACTTTGATTTGGACCTTGATGCTTGGTAGCTGTGGGTGCTGCTTCATTCTTCCACGAATTCTTCGGATCAAAATTAGACACACCGTGCTCGTGACTTCAGCCACGTCTTGAGCAGTTCACATCTTTCTCTACTTCTGCATTTTGGATTCACTTCTTTTTTCTTTTTTTATTGTGGTTTGAGACTATTTCTGTTGGTCATCTCGGACTGTTGACCCTCATTCTTGCCGCGAGCTTCTACTACTTCTAACTTGAATTGAATTCTAAAATGACTTCCCTTGTTCTTTAGGTGGGTGCCTACTATTGACTTGAAACTTGAAATAATTACAAAACGAATTTTCTTGTTCTCCAAGTGGGTGCCTGCAATCAAAACAACAAAACAAACAAAATTTTTGCCCCAGTTTGCACTCGGAAGATTTGTAAGTTGCTAGCAAAACTGTAAACCACTTGTGCTATTGATGCAATGATGAGAGTAAACTAAAGACTCGACTAGGATGTGCGTCTTCTGTGAGTAAAAACCAAGGAAATTTGACTAGCAAATACATCTACTAAAAATAAAACCTGAATGACCCAGATTAGGAAGTGCGTCTCCTATGGGTGAAACTTGAATGAACCAAACTCGGAAGTGCATCTCCTAAGGCTGAAACTTGAATGAACAAAAACCAGGAAGTGCGGCTCCTAGGGGTAAAATCTCAATTTAGGAAGTGCATCTCCTAAACAGTATAACCTGAAAGACCTATACTAGGAGTCCTACGGGTAAAATTTCAATGGCTCAAACTAGGAAGTGCGTCTCCTAGGAACAAATTTACATGACCAAAAACTAGGAAGTGTGTTTCCTAAAACAATAATAACTTGAAAGATCCGGACTAGAAGTGCGTATCCTAGGGATAAAACTTCAATGACTCAAACTAGGAAGTGCGTCTCCTAGGAATGAACTTAAAAGGCCCAAAACTAGGAAGTACGTTTCCTAGGGGTGAACTTAAGTGACCTAAACTAGGAAGTGCGTATCCTAGGGATGAAATCTCAATTTAGGAAGTGGTTTCCTAAAGGTATATCCTGAAAAGCCCAGACTAGGAAGTGCGTCTCCTAGGGGTGAAACTTGAATGAACCAAACTAGAAAGTGTGTCTCCTAGGGTTGAAACTTAAATGACCTAAACTAGGAAGTGCGTCTCCTAGGGGTGAAATATCAATTAAGGAAGTGCGTCTCCTAAAGGTATATCCTGAAAAACCCAGACTAGGAAGTGCGTCTCTTAGGGATGAACTTAAGTGACCTAAATTAGGAAGTGCATCTCCTATGGGTGAAATTTCAATTTAGGAAGTGCGTCTCCGAAAGGTATATCCTGAAAACCCAGACTAGGAAGTGCGTCTCCTAGGGGTGAAACTTGAATGAACCAAACTAGGAAGTGCGTCTCCTAGGGTTGAACTTAAATGACCTAAACTAGGAAGTGCGTCTCCTAGAGGTAAGAATATCAACTTAGGAAGTGCGTCTCCTGAAAGTATATCCTGAAAAACTCAGACTAGGAAGTGCGTCTCCTAAGGGTATAACATTAATGCTTAGAACCAGGAATTGCGTCTCCTAAGGGAAATCTCAATGTACCCAAAACTAGGAAGTGCGTCTCCTAGGGGTAAAATTTCAATTTAGGAAGTGCGTCTCCTAAAAGTGCATCTTGAAAAACCCAGACTAGGAAGTGCGTCTCCTAAGGGTGGAACTTCAATGACTCAAACTAGGAAGTGCTTCTCCTAGGAATGAACTTAAATAACCCAAAACTAGGAAGAATGTCTTCTAGTGATAAAATCTCAATTTAGGAAGTGCGTCTCCTAAAACAAAATATAACTTGAAAGACACAGACTAGGAAGTGCATCTCCTAGGGGTGAAACTTCAATGACTCAAACTAGGAAGTGCATCTCCTAGAGATGAATTTAAATGACCAAAGCTAGGAAATGCGTATCCTAACAAGTATAATCTAAAAGACCCCTACTAAGAAGTGCGTCTCCTAATGGGTAAAACTTCAATGACTCCAACTAGGATGTACGTCTCCTACGGATGAATTTAAATGACCAAAACTAGAAAGTGCGTCTCCTAGGTGTGGAATCTCAACTTAGGAAGTGCGTCTCCTAAAACAAAAGTATAACCTTAAAGACCCAGACTAGGAAGTAATTCTCCTAGGGGTGATGTGTGATCTTCTCAATAGCCTTTGCGTAAGCAGAATTAGGGCATTACACCTGAAAAATTCAAGTTTCCAAGCTTTGATATGAACATAGCTTTCATCCCTATTTTAGACAAAGAAAACTTGTGAGTTTAAACATGGTGGTTGGTTTGTGGCCTTGATTTTGAGGGTGATTGCTCCTTCACTTGCCATTATAATTTTGATTTCAACTTGAAAGACCTTGCTTGTTTATTGACTAATCACTTTCTCTGTCGCCCTTATCACAGAAAATATCTCTTATTCATTCAAACTCAATACCCTCTATCTGTTGCATTGTGCTCATGAATTGATATATATTGAACCTTTGTATTTCACATGAATCCCAAAGCACGTTGATTATTACCAACTCAGTGCGCATAATGTTCTTTCCTTACTTATGCCACTTTGATGTGCTACCCAGATTTTGTTTTGTGCAATTAGAAAGCTAGTAGCAAATTTTGAAGTCATTTCTGACTTGTTCTGATCAAACAGACTCAAGAAAAGGAAGTAAACAAAACAAAAGAAACAGTTTAAGGGACAATGGAAAGAGATGATACCTAACAAGAAAATTGCAAAGTAGAAACTTATCAGATGTGGATACCAACTCTAATGACCATGACATGCACCTTTGGATTAAGTGGCCTAATCTGTGAAGCAACTCTAATATTCAACTCTTGTTGTACCTCTTTGCCGTGAAACTGGGCTTCATTGCTCTGATTATCCTATCCGACTCTCTATCCTTACCCGACTTGTAGTGCCCAAAGGGTTTTCACCATCAATCCTTTCTCATTTTGTTCTTTCTCTCAACTTACCGTTGCCTTATGGTGCCTGTGAAGGTTTTCACCGATAAGACTCTCTCATCTTATTCTTTTTCTTTTTATTTCCTCTGATTATATAGATGACAAGGCATTGACCATAGTAAAAATATCATATGCTCTTGGCATGTCTAAACTCAGCACTCTCAAAATTATTTGGGAGGTCTTTTTTGGACTGTAATGTGGCTTTTGGACATGGATAGAAAGAAAGGATATCATAAAGGATCAAAATAACTAAGATAACAAGGCTAATTTATTTACAACTTTTAGAATCCATTTCAAAACTTTGCCCCGATTTCTAAAACAAGAGAATTTGATTCTAAGAAAAACCGCCCCACTCTTGACTTCGTGGGATTATGAAATATTTTATTTGGTGCAACCGAACCGTAAGGCTGCCTACGTATCTTGTGGTAACAAGAATCAGGTCGAATGTAGTTCACAAAGATACTTTTTGTTGCTATTTTCCTTTATTTTTCTTTTTCCTTTTTTTTTCTTTTTCTCTTTTCTCTTTTGTTTTTTCTTTTTGACTTTTCTTTTAGATTGAATTTTCTAAAATAAACCTTATGGGGCATGAATTTTGCTTTTTATTTTTTTTAATTTTTTAATTTTATGTAATGACTCTAACTCGATTCCAAAACAGGGGAGGTCAAGAAAATTAGCATAGGCTCAAAAGGGGTACCAAATGGTATAAAGTGTTTGGGTAGCTGAAAGAGGGCTTCCCAATCCCTGAAAATGCCAAGTACAACATTTCTTTTTCTGCTCCGGCATTGATATCACTGATATGCCTTCCATTTTTTTAATTTTTTAGTGCCTTGTCAAGTACAAAACTCTTGTTGGGTAATTTATCTTCACAATGGATGTGCTCCGTCAGTTTGGAGCAAAATTCCTTGGCTTTATCTTGTTACTTGAGATGCATTTGAACTCAAATTTTCTCACTTCAAATTGTTGTGACACACTCTCTTGTAAAAATTCTTGTCGTCCTATTAACTTCCCAAACTATCTACCCTAGTTTCACACAATTTGGGCTTTAAGTGATCTCAAAATGCCTTTATTTATTTCCCTCAAATGTTCCTATCATCTTCAAAATTATTTCATTGCTTCATGATTAAACTAACTTTTAAGACCATGCCTAGAATTATGCGTGCATGTCATGTCACTACAATCAGCAGGAAAAGAACTATAAAAGGAAAAAAGAATTAAACAAAAAATGACTAGAAATAACATAAAATAGAAAATTGCATTAGATAGACGGTGAAAGGGTTTGAACAACAAAACAAGTAAAATAAGCTGGGGTTACAACCCTGGAACAAACTTAGATAACACTAAACGAGTTACTACGACTAAACGAACTAGGCAAAATAAAAGGAGAGGATTTGAGTCACAAGACAATATCCGGATTACAACTATGAAAAAACCTAGACAACAGAAACAACAAAATAAACCACCAAGACTTCTCCCCAGCTAGCCAACAAATGAGCGTCTTTCCAATTACCAAGCTAGACATCTTAGCCATTATGTTCCACAACAATATTATCAAGACCATTACCAACTTCAATATTATTAACTTCAGTCAGCAAGTTCGAAAGAGTATTCTCATACTCCCTATCACCATGAATGATCCCCACAAAGTATGCAGGTAAAGGATTCTGCGCGATACTCTGGGTGTCACTATCTTGGATCAAAATTATCCCTTCTTGAATCATTCTTTCTATTTCCCCTTTCAAAGAACGACAATCTTCAATGCTATACCCTTGGACATTAGAGTGGTACATGCACCATATAGTAGGATCAAAACCTTTTGCATATGGGTCTGGAGTATAGCTGAGGAACGACTCAATCAGGCCAAAATTTTTCAACTTTTCAAACAGGCTTATGTAGGATTCTCTGATTGGCGTGAAACTATTTCTTTGCCTCTGTTCCCCTCTGTACCCCAGTTTTCTAGGGTTGGATGCTCCAAAATGTTATGAAGGTAAAAGTGCATTATGCGGTGCTGGCGCTCGCCATAAAGAGTGACCCAGTGGTTGGACAGATGACCGGATATTGTTCGGAGGATAATACTAAGGTGGATTATGTGGAGCTCGGGGATAGATTTAGGGTTGGGGTTAAGACTGAGTATATTGGCAAGGCAGACCCGTTGGACCATGTCGTGATCCTGAGACAACCATGGCAACATCATCATGTTCCTTCTGACCCATCAAGCTTCCTGTGTCATTCTGAATTGCTTGTGTTGTGGCTTTTAAAGCAGAATAGCTCATGATCTTGCTCGACTTCAACCCATCTTCTACCATTTATCCCATTTTTACCACATCATTAAAAGGCTTATCCACAACCGAGATCAAATGCGCAAAGTAAGTTGGCTCTTGAGCTTGAAGAAAGTACTCGACCATCTCGTCTTCTTTGATCGGATGATTGACTCAAGCAACTTGCTCTCTCTATCTGAGCCCGTATTCCCTAAATCTTTCGTTAGGCTTCTTTTCCATCTTGGTGAGGGACATGCGATCCGGCACAATTCCTATATTGTACTAAAAGTGCCAGGCAAAGGCCTGAGCCATATCATCCTAGGTGTTCCACCGTCTAGCATCTTGACGGATGTACCATTCCAGAACTGCCCCACTCAGAGTCCGACTAAAATACGCCATCAATAATTTGTCCTTCCCACCGACGCCTCTCATCTTACTGCAATAACCTCTCAAATGGGCCACGTGATCTCCATGTTCGTCATACAAATTAAATTTTGGAATCTTAAACCCATCAGGTAGTTGGATGTTAGGAAACAAGTACAAGTCTTTGTAAGGCACGCTCATCTGGTTCACTAACCCTTGCATATACCTCAATGACTATTCCAAACTCTTTACTTTTCTAAATATCTACTCTTGCTCCACGTTCTTGGGTGGATTCTCAGTTTAAACATGAGGGTCAAAGTGAGGAGTGTAGGAATAAGGATCCGAGAGTTCTGGAGCATAGTATTGGGCATCAGAGACTTTGAACACAGCGTCGCTAGAGGATCGAGGAAAAGTAGCTGGTGGAGGAGCTACAAAAACATGAATGGCCAAAGGAGAGGGATATGATGTGGTTTTGGCGGGTGGAGTGTTAAAAGGTTGTGGGGAGATATCAACAACAGTATGAAGCTAGATTTGTGACAGTGGCAGAATGGTGACAAGGCTTTCAGTGTAGTTAGCGGGAACTAATGGTGGAGGACGCCCACTAATCCAGGCTTGGTATATTTCGACCATCTATCCTTTCAACCTTAAGACCTCTTCTTTCAACTCAGATTCTGATTCAACAATCTCCTTAGACGGATCAATACACCTGTGTCCAAGTCTTTGCTAGCCATGGCTACCTTGCTCTTGACCTTGTTTTCACAACCCTAGTTCGCCCTCCGTGAACCATCATGACAGCACCTAGTCTCAATGACTAGGTAAGCCTAACAATGCGAAAAAATAAATAAAATTGCGGAATAAATAATTAAAAACCGAAATAGTGAAATAAAACCGTGTTTTAAATACCGCTCGGCATAAGCAATATCAACTCTCGAAACTAATAACATTTCCCAAAACTCAGAATCTCATGAACACAAACGTTTGAATGTCTACAAGTATCAAACTCCAGAATATCGAACAAAGAAAAGAAAATACAGAAGGGATAATACTTAAAGGGAGAGTAGAAAGGGACTCTTCGGTCCGCGGACGCGACAGATATACCTCGGAGTCTCTACAAGCGGCTCGTCTCACACGTGATATGTCTGAGTGGAGGTACCTGAATCTACACATCAACATGCACAGAAAGGGTATGAGTACACCACAACGGTACTCAGTAAGTGCCAAGCCTAACCTCGGTCGGGTAGTGACGAGGAAGGTCAGGGCCCTATTTAGGTTAAATAAAATATAAAGTTCAGCAGTGTAGAACATAAACAGTATAAATAAGTACAATAGTAAAGGTAACACAAGGAGAAAGAACAACAACAACTACTACAGAGGCAAAGTAAACACAAAAAGAAATACAGCTCAACACAAAGACAACAACCGGGGATGTCCCAGGATACCGTCCTGTAGTCCCAAATATAAATATCCAGTAATATCCGGGGATACCGTCACGTAGTCCAACTCATAATGCAAGGGGATCTCCCGGAATACCGATCCATAGTCACAAATGTAAATACTCAGTATAGGGGGAATCTACCAGGGCAGTTCCGTAGTTCCAATGTAAATGTTCATGGGGATCCCCTGGAATACCGTTCCGTAGTCCCAAAGTAAACATACAAGGGGATATCCCGGGATACTGTCCCGTAGTACTAAAGTAAATACAGCAACATCAAGAAGAATACATAGTACAATTCAAGTTCCATACCAAGGTAAAACAGGTATTTCTAACCTAGCATGCTGCACGTAATCCAAATAAGGCAGTTTGAGCAAGTAAGGCAGTTATGTCAATTAGACATGCTTTCCTAAGCTAACAACATGCTTAAATTGCAAGTAGTATAAACAGGAAAAGAGACATAATAGTAATTACTTAATTAAAGCCAGATTTTCAACAATTAGCACAAGTACGCACTCGTCACCTTACGTACAAGGCATTTCATTTATCAATAATACCAAATCCTAAGGAGAATGTCCCCCACACAAGGATAGGCAAGCCACTTACCTCGAACCGACTCAAAGTCAACCCGAAACCATGTTCTTGCCATGAGTACTCGACTCCAAATGACCCAAATCAATTCAATTAAATTGCATAATGTAAATAACACTTCCAGTAACTGATTCCACAAATAAATTCTAAGCTAATACGCGAAATTAGGTAAAATAACCAAAACGCCCCTCGGGCCCACGTCTCGGAATCGGGTAAAATTTATATTTTCAGAATCCTCATACTCTTACGAGTTCATGTATACCAAAATTTTCCAAATTAAAGGTTAAATTCCCAATCAAAATTCGAATTCTAGGTCTAAGAACTTCATTCCAGTTTTCCCCAATTTTCACCTATAATCTGAAATTAAATGACAAAACTAACAATAGATTAATGGAATACAACTAGAAAGGGTTAAGGAATTGTTACCCGTTGATTTCCTCTTCAAATTCCTCCCAAAATCGCCCTCTCCCGAGCTCCAAATCAATTTCTAACTTTTTGAAACTAAACCCTCAAATTCTGTTTTTTTTGCCTAGCAAAGTGGCATCTGCGGCTCAATTTTCGCATCTGCAATACCACTTCTGTGGTCAAGGTAATCGCTTTTGCAGTTCTCACTTAAATTTCCCTTTACGCACCTGCGACCCATATGCCGCATCTGCGGTCACGCAGGTGCGGTAAGACATCCGCTTTTGCGGTTCCTGCTCACATTCCTCTTGTCCGCTTCTGCGGCTTGACTCCGCATCTACGGGAGTCGCATCTGCGGCCTCTCAACCGCAGATACGGTTACGACAGTAGCCCAAATACTTCAGCTGGAAACTCCAACTTTCCAACTTCCCGTTAACCACCCGCAATCATCCCGAGGCCCCCGGGACCTTAACCAAAAGTACCGACACGTCATATACCACAATTCAAGCTTAAACAAATCTCCACAACACCTCAAACAACATCGAATCAACCAATTAGCATCAGATTCAAGCCTAAGAACTTCAAAAACTCACAAAATACGCTTTCTATCAAAAAGTCTATCAGTCCGAATGACCTGAAATTTTGCACACACGACAATATTCAACACTACGAAGCTACTCCAACTTCCGGAATTACATGCCGACTCTCGTATCAAAATCTCATTATCATACCGGAAACTTCAAAAATTCAACTTTCGGCATTTCAAGCCTAAATTAGCTACGGACCTCCAAAACACAATCCGAACACGCTCCTAAATCTGAAATCAGCCAACGGAGCTAACAAAACCATAAGAATTCCATTCCGAGGCCGTCTTCACACTGTTCCGACTACGGTCAAATTTCCAAAACATAAGCTCTCATTTAGGGACTAAGTGTCCCAAAACTCTTCGAAACTCTAAATAAACCCTCCCAGAAACTCACAGTAGCATAAACAAATAAGGGAAAAGCTGTTAATAGGGGATCAGGGCATTAATTCTTAAAAACAACCGGCCAGGTTGTTACACTTGTGTTGTATGGAAGAGTTACCAGTTTAAGAACCACAAACCAACCACCCTTCTGCTATAGTGAAGATAACAAAGAGGAACAAAATGAAGTCATCATGTTAGTGTTAGGGAATTTAACAGCTAAAAAATATCACATTGCGTGCAATGCACCTAGCAACAATTAACGGTTCACGAATGACTTCGAGGGTCACAAGATCACTTGGCATCATCCCAATTTGTTCATTTGAATATTCTCTAGCACTTCTTTGCTTGCTCATTTTCCTTCCTTTTTTTTAATTATCACTCCTTTCTTTCCTATAATTTCTCACATCCTACAACTTCATCTTTTTTTTGTTTCATTATTTTCTTTTTCTTTTAATTTTAAAAATGATTCGATCGAACCATATGTAGGTTGCCTACTTATCATGTCCCTCATAAATCAGATCAAACATAGTTCTGAAAAATCGAGAATAGACTAAACAAACTAATGTTCTCTCTTCCTTTTTTTTTTCTCTTTCTTTTTTTAACCTTAATGACTACTCTGACGAGAAAAGAGAAATAAAAGAAGTAATTTTTTAAATTTTTTAGACTTAATATTTTATAACCTATTCTAAACTCAAACTTAACAAGCATATATGTTTTCTTTTTTTTGAAACAAATACTCTATGAGAAATTATTAAGGAAAAGAAAAAAAATGAGAAATAAAAAATATAAAAATAGTTTTTCAGTTTTTGATTACCTAAGGGAGAAACTCTAAAGATAAAAAAAAGATAAAGTATGTTTTTTATTCTTTCTAATGTCCTAAAATTCTAGTGAAAATAAAGAAAATATTTTTTTATGTTTTTTATTAATTTCTCAAAGAAGAACATCTAAAAGAAAATCTTTTCGGATTTTTGGAATTAATATCTTAAAGATAACTTCTAAAGAGGTATCAAAAGAAAATTCTTTTTTTTTTGTTCGAATTTTTAGTTATAACATACTAAGGGAAATATAAAAATATTTTTTTTATTTTGAGTTCAAGATATTAATTTCCTAAAGGAAAACCACCTCAAAAGAATTTTTTTTTTTTAAAAATTTCTAGAACTAGTATTCTAAAGAAAACTTCTAAAGGAAATATAAAATGCAAAATCTCTTTTTTGGATTTTTAAATTATAACACATTTTTTCAATTACAAAGTAGGAAGTACAATAACAAAAGACTCGACAAACTTACTAGACTATGACAGACTCTAACATCATCTAAAAAACTCGACATTATTGTATAAAACTAGAAGGTAAAAGACAACATAAAAAAACAGACTTAAAACATTAAAAAAAATCTCCTTAAGCAACACCTTGATAAGATATCCTGACTGGATGGTCCTGGGGCGTCTGTCATGCTCAAACTCCGGTAAGTAGATCCATGTCACGACCCATTTCCATAATAGATCGTGATGGCGCCCAATACCATTGTCAGGCAAGCCAACGTGGAAATACAATTAAGTTCTCATTCTACTTTCACAAAAAATAAGTGCAGCAATTCCTTAAGTTAAAGTTAAAACCTGAAATGAACAGTAATGTGCCAATAATAATTATAAAACCCTAAAATAATAGTCTACTAATATGTGTGCACGACCTGGTGTCACAAGTTGTGGGCAACTAATAGAATATACAAAAGAATCAATCTATCCTACTGTCCGAAATAGAATAGACAACAAAAATAAATAAGAGAGACTCCATCAAGCTGCTGAACGGCGCAAGGAGGGAAGCTGCTCACCGTAGAAGTATCAAAATATGCTTAGGGATGCGCCCCAGACTGGTAACCAGAGATACATACCTCAGATCCTATACAATTAAGTACAGAAGTGTAGTATGATTACATAAACAATATGTACCCCATAGTATCCCGTCTAATCTTGAAGAAGTAGAGACGAGAGGTCGACTTGATACTTACTAGGGTCAAATATTATGAGAAAGGATTTACACTAAGCATGGATAGTACAATTAATTAGCATTTTATGGCAAGAAATAACAGTTCCTTTTTCTAGATAATATAATACTTAACCATTTACATTTCAAGGCTTATACGAAGTTAAGTCCACAGGAAAATACTAAGTAAAGCATGCGCAAGTAATGCCGAGGGTTGTACGGCCCGATCCAACTGAAAATAAATAGTGCACTGCTGAGGGTCGAACGACACGAACTATAGATGCATATATTACCCTACTCGTGAATCACACAGTCGACACGGTCAAATATAAATAAACACAACAACAAGCAGACAATAGTGTATATCTGAGAAGCAGTTACTCACAGAAATAATCAATTTCTCTTTAAAGGCCAAGAAAGATAATGTTTCTCTTACTAGTCTCATTTACCTTAATCAACATAATTTATACGAATCCAACTTAGACATAAAGTTACAAGAATATCACATAGAGCATGCTCTTGGGTCATAGACCACCCAGACTTAACATAATAGTTGCTACACACAGACTCTCATCACCTAGTGCGTATGTAGCCCCCCCATATAGTAGCAATTTATTCAATTATTACACTTATGGGGACAATTCCCTCTTACAAGGTTAGAAAGGAGACTTACCTCGCTCCGAAGCGTACTTCTAACACCAAGAATGAGCCCAAACCCTCAATTTGGAGCCGAACGATCAAAAACTAGTTAAATGAGGTAGGAACTAGTCAATGCAAGCTCACAATATCACATTCTAGCTATTCAAGCAATTTCCCAACTTTTAACACAAGTTTCCAAAAATCCGTCCCCGGGCCCACATGCCCGAATTCCAAAATTTTTCAAAGGAAGTTGTTCTCTATAACTTAAGGATCAATAATATATGATTTTTAATTCATTTCATAACAATTTTTGTGGTCAAATCTAACTTTTGTCAAAATCCTAGGTTTTTCTCTAACCCATGATTTTACCTTAATCCTAGTGTTTAATCTACCTAAGACACAAGTATTAAACTAGGAATGGGTGGGATAAACTTACATTAAGATGCTAGGTTTCTTCTCTCAAAAGCTTCCAAAATTGCCAATGGAGGAGTGAAAAGTGGCAAAAATGACTTAGAACCCGTATTAAGTGAAGCTCACTGCTTCAGCGATTTCCGCATCTGCAGTCAGGGGACCGCATCTACGGTCCCACTTCTGTGAGAAATTGGATGCATCTACGGAACCAGCCAAGCGGGCAGCGACAACTTCTTCCATCTTGAAGCCACTTCTGTGGCTTGGGAGCCACTTCTGCGGTTTTGGGCCTGACCTACTTGGCCGCATCTGCAATAGGCAAACCGCTTCTACGGTTTCGCACCTGCGGTCGACCAACCGCAGGTGCGGTTATGACAGAAGTAGATGCTTCAACTCCTCTCAACATTACCAACTTCACTCGAGTCTCGTCCGATTGACGCTCGAGGATCCCGGGCCCCGCTCGAACATACCGACAAGTCTGAAATCATGAAACGGACTTACTCGAACCTTCGGAACGCCCGAAACAATGCTAAATCTAAGAATCACCCCCTAAAACCAATTGAATCAAACTTATGAACTTCAAGTTCTTAATTTTCTTCTAACGAGCTGAAACACCCATAAACTACTCGGATTGACACCAAATTTTGCGGGCAAGTCTTAAATGTTATTTTGGATCTAAATTGGGCTCCGGAACCAACATACAAGCCCGATACCAATGTGATCAATCATTAATTAGTTTCTTTAAATCCTTAGAATTTCTATTTAACAATTGCTAATAAAAATTCATTACTCGGGCTAGGGACCTCAGAATTCGATTTCGGGCACACGTCCAGGTCCCATATTTTTCTACGAATCCTCCTGGACCGTCAAAACATGAATCCGGGTCCGTTTGCTGAAAATGATAACAAAGGTCAAACTTAGCCTTTTAAGAAAATCTTATGGAATCAAATGAGCATATTTCAACCCAAACTCTTCCAAATCCCGAACCAACCATCCCCGCAGGTCATAATTAGTTAATGCAAGCACAAAAAAATTTATTTAAGGGAACGAGGATCTAAAAGGCAAAACGACCAGTCAGGTCGTTACATTCTCCACCTCTTAAACAAACGTTCATCCCCGAACGGACATAGAAAAGTACCTGAGCTGCTGAATAAATGTGGATATCTACTCTGCATGTCTTCCTCAGACTCCCAATTCGCGTCCTCGACTGGTTGGCCCCTCCACTGGACCCTCACCGCAGAAACCCTCTTGGACCTCAACTGGCGATCTTGTCTATCAATAAGGGCAACTGACTCCTCCTCATAACCCGAACTCTCATCCAGCTGAATAGTACTGAAGTCTAACACATGGGCAAGTCGGCATGATACTTCCGAAGCATCGATACATGAAAGATCAGATGAACTCCCGATAAGCTGGGGCTAAAGCAAGCTCGTAAGAAACCTCCCTAACTCATCTCAACACCTCCAAGAGGCCAATAAACCTTGGGCTCAACTTGCCCTTCTTCCCAAATCTCATAATGCCCTTCATTGGCAAGACTTTCAAGAGAACCTTATCGCCAAACATGAATGATACATCATGCGCCTTCTGATCCGCGTAACTCTTCTATCTGGACTGAGCTATGCGAAGCCTCTCCTGAATCAACTTTACCTTGTCCAAAGCATCTTGCACCAAATCTGTACCATATAACTTAGCCTCACTCTGATAGGAGAACGACACCGCCGACCGTATAAAGCCTCAAATAGGGCCATCTCAATACTGGACTGATAGCTATTATTGTAAGCAAACTCTTCCAAAGGCAAGAACTGATCCCACTGTCCTCCAAAGTCAATCACACATGCTCTAAGCATATCCTCCAATCTGAACAGTCCGCTCCGACTGCCGTCAGTCTGAGGATGGAATGCTATGCTAAGATTTACACGGGTCCCCAACTCACTCTGAACAGCTCTCCAGAAATGGGAAGTGAACTGAGGGCCTTTATCTGATATGATGGAAACAGGCACACCGTGCAATCAGACTATCTCCTGAATGTAAATCTGAGCATACCTCTTTGCTATATAAGTAGTCGCCACTAGAATAAAGTGGTCCGACTTGGTCAACCTATCAACAATAACCCACACTGAATCAAACTTCCGCAAAGTCTGCGGCAACCCAACTACGAAATCCATGGTAATGCGCTCCCACTTCCACTCAGGTATAGGCATATACTGAAGTAGGCCACCTGGCCTCTAGTGTTCACACTTGACCTGCTGGCAATTCAAACACCTAGACACATACTCCACTATGTCTTTGTTCATACTCTGCCACCAATAATGCTGTCTTAAGTCACGATACATCTTCGTAGCACTCAGGTGAGTGGAATATCGCGAAATGTATGTCTCTTCTAGAATCCTCTCCCTCAGACCATCAACATTAGGGACACATAGACAACCCTGGAGTCGCAAAACACCATCCTCACCAATAGAAACCTCATTGGCACCTTCCTGAAGCACCGTCTCTCTGAGAACCGCCAAATGTGGATTATCGAACTATTGGGCCTTGATCTGCCCCAATAATGAAGGCGGAGCAACCACACACGCAAGAACTCGGCTGGGCTCTAAAATATCCAAACTCACAAGTCTGTTAGCCAAGGACTAAATGTCCAAAGCTAGTGGCCTCTCCCCTATTAGAATGAATGCCAAGCTACCCATACTCTCTGCCTTCCTATTTAAGGCATCCTCGACCACATTTGCCTTGCCCGGATGATTAAGAATGGTGATGTCATAATCCTTCAGTAACTCAAGCCACTTGCGCTGCCTCAAATTAAGATCCCTCTGCTTGAACAAATGCTTTAGGTTGCGATGATCAGTATAAACCTCACATGACACCCCATATAGATAATGCCTCCATATCTTAAGAGCATGAACAATCGCAACCAACTCTAAATCGTACACATGATAATTCTTCTCATGAACCTTCAGTTGACGCAAAGCGTATGCAATAACTCGCCCCTTCTACATCAATACACATCCCAAACCAATGCTTGAAGCATTGCAATATACCGCATACATCCCCAAACCAGAAGGCAACACAAGGACTGGTGCTGTGGTCAAAACTGTCTTGAGCTTCTGAAAGCTCTCCTCACAATCATCAGACCAACAAAAAGGAGCACCCTTCTAGGTCAGTCTAGTCAGAGGTGATGCAATGGATGAAAAGCCATGCACAAATTGTCTGTAATAGCCTGCTAACCCTAGGAAATTCCTGATCTCGATCATGGAAGTAGGACGTCACCAACTCTGAAGTTCCTCAATCTTCTTGGGACCCACCTTAATGCCCTCTCCTAACACAACATGCCCCAAGAATGCCACTGACTCTAGCCAAAACTCACACTTGGAGAACATAACATATATATTCTGCTCTCGCAAGGTCTAAAGCACTACTCTCAAATACTGCTCGTGCTCTCCCAAGCTACATGAGTATATCAAGATGTCATCAATGAAGACGATGACAAATGAATTAATATAAGGCCTGAATGCCCTGTTCATCAAGTCCATAAATGTTTTTGGGGCATTAGACAAGCCAATAGACATCACCAAGAACTCATAATGGCTATATCTAGTTCGGAATGCAGTATTCGGAACATCTGAGGCCTGAATCTTCAACTGATGGTAACTCAACCTCAAGTCGATCTTAGAGAATACCCTAGAACCCTGCAACTGGTCAAACAAATCATCGATACGAGGAAATGGATACTTGTTCTTGATAGTGACTTTGTTCAACTGGTGGTAATCAATGCATATCCTCATAGTCCCATCCTTCTTCTTCACAAATAACACTGGTGCACCCCAAGGTGATACACTGGGTCTAACTTACCCCTTTTCTAACAACTCCTCAAGCTACTCCTTCTACTCTTTCAACTCTTTAGGAGCCATATGGTACAATGGAATAGATATAGGTTGGGTGCCTGGAGCCAAATCAATATAATAATCAATATCACGATCCAATGGCATGCTAGGAAAATCAGAAGGAAACACATTAGCGAACTCCCAAACTACTGGAACTGAATCAATCCTTGGAGACACTGCAGTGGTGTCCCGAACATAAGCTAGATAAGCCAAACACCCCTTCTCGACCATATCCCGAGCCTTCAGGAAAGAAATAACCCGACTAGATGTATCAACTTTGGAACCCTTCCACTCCAACCTCGGCAACCCTAGCACCACTGTTAAAATAGTCTTGGTATGGAAATCTAGGATGGCGTGATATGGAGATAACCAATCCATGCCTAGGATGACCTCAAAGTCAATCATATTAAGCAATAGGAAATCCGCTCTAGTCTCGAATCAACAGAATGTGACCACGCAAGACTGGTAGATTCGATCCACAACCACAGAATCGCCTACAGGAGTGGACACATGAACAAGAGTGCCCAAAGGCTCAGGAGAAATAACCAGGAAATGAGCAAATAGAGATGATACATATAAATAAGTAGACCCTAGATCAAATAATACCGAGGCATCTTTACCGCCAACGAAAATAATAGTTGTGATGACGGCATCTAACGCCAATGCATCTGGCCTAGCCAGAAGGGCATAGAATCTGGATGGAGCGCCGGCTGGATGGCCTCCACCTGACTGAGCTGGATGACCTCTCCCTGCCTAGCTCCACCTCTAGGACGGTCTCTACCCATCTACCACCTGCCTATTGGAGGCTGGGCAACCGGTGCTAGAATTATGGGCTGCTGACCTTGATGCACTGCCTTGCCCTGAAGTCTGGGACAAGTCCTCTTCATATGACCCGGATCTCCACACTCGTAGCAACCCCTCGGCACCATAGCCTACTGCCCTGAAGTTTGAGCCTACTGACCTGAATATCCGCCTGAAGAACCCTGAATGGCTGGTGAGCGATATGAACTCTCTTGCATTTCACTAAAGTAAGCACTAGAAGAACCCTGATGACCAGAATACCCGCAGGAGGAACCCTGAATAGTTGGTGGGTGGCAAGAACTCTCCAGCATCACACTGAAATAATATCTCACTAGAGCGCCTCGGGGAGGTGGTGGTGTTGCTGAATATGGGGGTCTACTGGGCTGACCCCTCCCGAAGTGACCTCTACCCCTAGCTGGGGCACCTCTGAACTCCCCAAAAAACCGGGCCCTCATGTCCTGCTGAATCGGCTCTCTACCTCTCTGGTGATATCCCTCAATCCTGCGAGCAATCTTTACCATTAGCTGATACTCAGTACCTATCTCTACCTCTCGGTCCATACTAGCTCAAATACAGGGGTACAACCCCGCAACAAATCTCCACACTCTCTCTGTATTTGTGGGAAGTATCATGAGTGCATGGCGAGACAACTCATAAAACCTTGCCTCATAGTCGGTCACAAACATCTGACCCTGCTCAAGATGTTCAAACTTATACCGTAGATCTTCCCTCTCAGAGGGTGGAATATACCTATCCAAGAATAACTATATGAACTGACCCTAAGTGAGGGGAGGAGAACCTGCTGGCCTGCCAAGAACATAGAACTGCCACCATGTATGGGCCCTGCCCTCCAACTGAAAAGTAGTGAAGTTTACTCCATGCGACTCTAATATCCTCATGTTGTGCAGTCTGACCCTGCACCTACCAATTGAAGTCTTGAGCATCTTCATGGCGCTCACTCCCGAAGATAGGAGGGTGAAGTCTAGTCCATCTATCTAATAACTTCTACGAGTCGCCATCCATAGCTGGTCATGGCTAGGGCGCCACTGTAGCAACTGTCTGAGCCCCATCTGCAGGTAGTACACCCAGAGTCTAATACACTGCAGCTGCGTGACCATGAGCCTGAGTAGTAGGGGTTTGTGCTCCCTCTCATGCCTATGATGTATCTGGATCTACTGGAAATAAACAAGGCTGAGTCATGGTATCCAAGAATCGTAGCATACGACCCATGACCTCTTGGAATCTCGGTGCTGTCATAAAGTCCGCCAGGGTAGGCCCAGCTGTGGGCACCTCGCCCTGCTCCTCAATGATAGGATCTCCCGCAAGATTTGCTGGTGGTACTACTAGGATAACTTTGGGACGCCCTCTTACCCTACCTCGGGCCGGTGCCCTCCCCCGTCCTCTACCTCAGCCTATAGAAATGGGGGGAGTAGCTCCTCCCGGGTCTGGAACATTACCCGTGCGTGTCCTCACCATCTGTGAGAGAATAGAATAGGGAAATTTAGTATACCAACCACTGCACGATAGGAAATGAATAAATAGAAATTTTCCTAACACTCTATAACCTCTCGAGGATAAATACAGACGTCTCCGTACCGATCCACAAGACCCTATTAGGTTTTCCCATGACTTGTGAGAGCTACGTGAACTTACTGCTCTGATACCATGTTGTCACGACCCATTTCTATAATAGATTGTGATAGCGCCCAACACCATTGTCTGGCAATCCAATGCGGAAATACAATTAAGTTCTCATTCTACTTTCACCATAAATAAGTGCAACAATTCCTTAAGTTAAATTTAAAACCAGAAATGAACAGTAATGTGCCAAGAATAATTATACAACCCTAAAATAATAGTCTACTAATATGTGTGCCAAGACCTGATGCCACAAGTTGTGTGCAACTAGTAGAATATACTCAATCTATCTTACTGTCCGAAATAGAATAGACAACAAAAATAAATAAGAGAGACTCCATCAAGCTGCTAAACGGCACAGGGAGGGAAGCAACTCACCGTAGAAGTCTCGAAATCTGCTTAGGGATGAGCCCCAGACTGATAGCCAGAGATACCCGCCACAGATCCTGTACAATTAAGTAAATAAGTGTAGTATGAGTACATAAATAATATGTACCCAGTAAGTATCCCATCTAATCTCGATAAAGTAGAGATGAGAGGTTGACTTGATACTTACTAAGGTCAAATAATATGAGAAAGGATTTACACTAAGCATGGATAGTACAATTAATTAGCATTTTATGGCAAGAATTAACTGTTCCTTTTTCCAGATAATATCATAGTTAACCATTTACATTTCAAGGATTATACAAAGTTAAGTCCACAGGAAAATACTAAGTAAAGCATGCGCAAGTAATGCCGAGGGTCGTATGTCCCGATCCAATTAAATATAAATTGTGCACTACCGAGGGTCGAACGATATGAACCATAGATGCATCTATTACCCCGCTCGCGAATCACACGTGTGACACAGTCAAATATAAATAAACACAACAACAAGCAGACAATAGTGTATATCTGAGAAGAAGTTATTCACAGAAATAATCAATTTCTCTTTAAAGGCCAAGAAAGATAATGTTTCTCTTACTAGTATCATTTACCCTAATCAACATAATTTATACGAATCCAAATTAAGTATAAAGTTACAACAATATCGCATAGAGCATGCTTTTGGGTCCTAGACTACCCCGACTCAGCATAATAGTAGCTACACACAAACTCTCGCCACCTAGTGCATATGTAGCCCTCACATATAGTAGCAATTTATTCAATTATTACACCTATGGGGACAATTCCCTCTTACAACGTTAGCAAGGAGACTTACCTTGCTCCATAGCGTACTTCTAATACCAAGAACGAGCCCAAACCCTCAATTTGGAGCCAACCCATCCAAAACTAGTTAAATGAGGTAGGAACTACTTAATACAAGCTCACAAGATCACATTCTAGCTATTTAAACAATTTCCCAACTTTTAACAAAAGCTTCCTAAAATCCGACGCCGGGCCCACGTGCCCGGATTCCAAATTTTTTTGAAGGAAGTTATTCTCTATAACCTAAGGATCAATAATATATGATTTTTAATTCATTTCATAATAATTTTCGTGGTCAGATTTAACTTTTGTCAAAACCTTAGGTTTTGCTCTAACCCCATGATTTTACCTTAATCCTAGTATTTAATCTACCTAAGACACAAGTATTAAACTAGAAATGGGTGGGATAAACTTACCTCAAGATTCTAGGTGAAAGTCTTCTCTCAAAAGCTTTCAAAATCGCCAATGGAGGAGTGAAAAGTGGCAAAAATGACTTAGAACCCATATTAAATGAAGCTCACTGCTTCAGTGTTTTCCGCATCTGCGGTCAGAGGACCGCATCTGCGGTCCCGCTTCTATGAGAAATTGGACGCACTTGCGGAACCGGCCAAGCGGGCTACGACCGCTTCTGCGGTTTTGGGCCTGGCCTACCTTGACAGCATCTGTGATAGGCGGATCGCTTGTATGGTCTCGCACATGCGGTTGACCAACTGCAGGTGCGGTTATGACAGAAGCAGATGCTTTAGCTCCTCTCAACATTTCCAACTTCACTCGAGCCTCGTACGATTGACGCTCGGGGCTTCCGATCCCCGCCCGAACATACTGACAAGTCTGAAATCATGAAATGGAGAGGAGTTTTGGTGGTTTATTTTGTTGTCATTTCTGTTGTCCGGGTTATTTCAGGGTTGTAATCCAGACATTATCTTGTGGCTCAGACTCTTCTATCCTTTTATTTTTCCTAGTTTGTTTAGTCATGGTAGCCCGTCTAGTGTTGTCTAGGTTTGTTCTAGGTTTGTGACCCCAATTTAGTTTGTTTGTTTTGTTCAAACCCTTTCACCATCTGTCTAATGCAATTTTTTGTTTTCTGTAATTTCTAGTAATTTTCATTTAGTTCTCTTTTCTTTTATAGTTTTTTTCCTGATTGACTCTAGTGACATGACATGCACGCATAATTCTCGGCCTGGTTTTAAAGGTTAGTTTAATCACGAAGCAATAAAACAATGTTGAAGATGTTGGGACATTTGAGGGAAATAAGTAAAGGCATTTTGAGATCACTTCAAGCCCGAATTGTGTGAAACTGGGGCAGATAGAGCATAAACAAACCTTATTGAAATGTATCATACCGCATCGGATTGAAGCTAAAGGCAAGTTTTCCTAAATTGACATGAGTCGTTCGTGGTAATGAGAGGGAGAGTGTTGTCCAATGGTGATTTGTATGTAACAGAAGTAGAAGGCGAATGTGTGGATATGGTCATCAAGTCTGGCGTAATCAAAAGATGTTACGAATGTTTTCTTTGGTTTGTTTAATTGGTTGTTTGTACTTGGCATGTTTTGAAGATTGGAATGACGAAAACATTTTGTTCTGCTATCTAAACACCTTATCCTTCGTTACCCCTTTGAGCCTTGTTTATTTTCTTTCATACCCCTCTTTCGGGATCAGTAACAAAGATAAGAAACACAAGCATGAAAGATAAGTAAAGGAAAAAGAGAAAAGAATAGAACGAAAAGTGAGAGAAGAAAAATGAAAATTTTTTAAAAAAAAAGAGAAAAGAAGAAAAAGAAAAAAAGAGGAAAAAGAAGAAAGAAAAAACAACAAAACAACAAAAAGAGAAAAAAGGAAGAAAGAAAAGAAAGGAGAAGAAAAGAAAAATCACAACAACAGAGCAATTCCTAAGTCATGAACTACGTTCGACCTGATTCATTTTAAGGATACGTAGGCAGCCTCATGGTTCAGTCTCATCAAAATAAAAATCCAAAAGTCCCCAAGCAAGGAACTAGGGCAGAAATTATGTTTGTTGTAAGGAATCTGGTTCCGAAAGTTGTAATTTTGAACCCATGATGAGTTGTTTTGAGCCTTTTGATACCCTTTATTTCTAACCCAATTCAAAAGCCCATGCTACGGTCCAAAGAAAGACTTTCCAATCAGTCTTCGAGAGATGCCAAGTCAAGAAAATAGAGGTGATTCATATCAGGGGCAACACTATGGTCCAAGCAAAAAAAAATAATGAAAATGAGTGAGTCTTATTGGTGAAAACACTCACAGGCACCTTAAGGCGACGGGAGTTGAGAGAAACAAAAATGAGAGAATCTTATTGGTGAAAACCTTCACGGGCACCTTGAGGCGCCTGAAAGTTGAGAGAAAGAATCAAATGAGAGAGGCTCGGTGGTGAAAAACCCTTCGGGCACTACAAGTCAAATAAGGATTGTGAATCAGATTGGATAATCGGAGCAGTGAAGCCCAGTTTCATGGTTCAAAGGTATAACAAGAGTTGAACATCAAATTTATTTGACAGAATAGGCCACAGGTGCATGTCATGGTCACTAGAGTTGACATCCACATCTGATAGGTTTCTACTTTGTAGTTTTCTTGTTAGGAATCACCTCTTTCCCTTGTCCTTTACTTTGTTCCTTGTGTCTTGTTTACTTCCTCTTCCTGAGTCTATTTGGTCAGAACAAGTGAGAAATGACTTCAAAATTTTCCACCAGCTTTCAAATTGAACAAAACGAGATCTGGCTAGCACGCCACAGTGTCATAGGTCAGGAAAGAGCAACAAACGCACTAAGTTTGTAACAATCAACATGCTTTGGGGTCCATCAGAAACACAAAGATTTGGTATATTTCAATTCGTGAACAGTGCAATAGATAGAGGATGTTGGGTGAACAAGTCAAAGGTATTCTCTGTAATGAGACAAAGAAAGTGGTTAACCAGTGACAAACGAGGTCTTCCAAACAGAAATCAAAGTTATCGTGACAAGTGAGGGAATAATAGACTTCAAGGCCAAGGCCAGTGACTTAAGTCAGGAAAAAACAGCATGCACACTAAGTGGATGACAATTAATGTGCTTTGGAATTCATGAGAAACACAAAGGTGCAGTACACGCCAACACAAGTTAGGTGGACGGATCTAAGGTGTTTTCGGTGGAATACAAAAGCTGGTAAATGTCATTTCATGAGCAATGCAATAGATAAAGGGAATTAGGTCTGAACGGAGATTGGGTATTTTTTGTGATAAGGATGACAAAGAAAGTAGTTAGTCCATAATCAAGTACGGTCTTCGAGTGGAAATCAGTTATCATGGGAAGTGAAGGAGAAATCGCCCTCAAAGTTAAGGCCACAAACCAACCACCACATTTTAAACTGACAAAATTTTTCTTTGATTAAAACAGGGGCAGAAAATTTCGATTGTTTCGGAGAAACCCTCCGTGGAGAAAGGCAGTCACCAAACAGGTTTAATTTTTGATTTTCAGGACCCTCCTGGAAAATGGGACCTAGTTTAAATGTTCAGAAATAACATAATCTAGCATAAATGTATCCCAAAAGAATATAAGTTAGCTTAGAAGTTTGCATGTCCGAGATAGGATTCAATTTGGAGTTTCCAGGACCCTCCTGAATAATGGGACTTAGCTTTAATATTTCGATTAGATAACAACAATTTAGCGTAAACTCTGCTGTAGGGCAGTATAATTCAGCTATGAAAGTTGTCACCCTTAAGATAAAAAATTGACATTTGATTTTCAGGACCCTCCTGGATAATGAGAAGTAGTTTGAAGACCCTCTTACATAACAAGATTTAGCAAAAGTCACACCTTTAGAAGATATAACTTAGATTTTAAATTGGCGTTTAGTTCAGAGTTGTCAAGACCTCCTTGAATAATGGGACATAGCTTTCAAATCCTTATAAATACTTGGTAATATGATTTAGTTTTACAATTACATCAGTGCCCAGCCACCAAACTGGGGCAAATTTTTTTTCTTATTTTGTCTATGTTGCAGTCAGGAGCCCGCCTGGAGAGCAGGAAATACATTTCAAGTCGGCAGTCAGGAGACGCCTGGAGAGAAGGGAATACATTTCAAGTCGGCAGTCAGGAGCCCGCCTGGAGAGCAGGGAATACTTTCAAGCGTAGCAGTCAGGAGCCCGCCTGGAGAACAAGGGATTACAATTTAAGTTTTAGCTTTCAAATTCTTTGTTTTATCTATTTGAAGTCAGGAGCCCGCTTGGAGAGCAATGGTATACAATTAAAGTTTCAGTAATCAGGCGCCCACCTGGAGAGCAAGGGAATACAATTCAAGTTTCAGCAATCAGGAGCCCATCTGGAGAGCAAGGGAATACAATTCAAGTTTCAGCAATCAGGCGCCCACCTAGAGAGCAAGGGAGTACAATTCAAGTTTCAGCTTTCAAGTTCTTATTGATATTTGGTAACATGATTCAGTTTACACTCACATATGTGCCCAACTACTAAATTGGGGCAGAAAATTTTCTTTGTTTTTGTCTATTTTGTTGAAATCAGGCGCCCACCTGGAGAGCAAAGGAATACATTCAAGTTCAGTAATCAGGCACCCCCCCTGGAGAGAAAAGGGAATACATTCAAATTTAGCAATCAGGCGCCCACCTGGAGAGCAAGGGAATACATTCAAGTTCAGCAATCAGGTGCCCACCTGGAGAGCATGGGAACACATTCAAGCGCAGTAGTTAGGAGCCCGCCTGGAGAACAAGGGAGTACAATTTAAGTTTTAGCTTTCAAATTCTTGGTTTGTCTATTTTGAAGTCAGGAGCCCGCCTGGAGAACAAGGGAGTACAATTCAAGTTTTAGCTTTCAAATGCTTATTGATATTTGGTAATGTGGTTCGTTTTACATTTACATATGTGCCCAGATACCCAAACTGGGGCAGAAAATTTTCTTTGTTTTGTCTATTTTAAAGTCAGGAGCTCACCTGGAGAGCATGAGAATACATTTCAAGTTTAGCAGTTAGGAGCCCTCCTAGAGAGCATGGGAATACATTCAGGTTTAGCAGTCAGAAGCCCGCGTGGAGAGCAAGGGAATATAATCCAAGTTTTGTTAATCAGGCATCCACCTGAAAAGGGAAAGCATCTCAGATTGCAATTGAAGTCAGCAACAAAAGAAGCTCATGGCAAGAACGTGAGTCAACAGTCCAAGGCGATCAACATAAGTTAGTCACAGGAAAGAAAAAAGAGAGAAAGGCAAGAAGTTAATCCAAATACAGAAGTTGATGAAAGATGTGTGCTGCTCAAGACATGGCTGAGATCACAAGTACTGCATGCCCAATTTGATCTGAAAAGCTGAAGAAGAACGAGCTAGCACCTGCAGCTAACGAGCGCCAAGGTTCAAATCTAAAGTTTGCATGAAGAACCATTCAAGACTCAAGATCAAGCTTCAGAAGACTTATAGATAGGAATCTTGTAACTTGTAGTTGAAAGGCTTAGTTAGTCTTTTTCATTTGATTTTAATGTAATAACAGGAACCGTGACCGGAATCTCGATGACACCTCAATCGGCTCTCGAACTCATCACTTCATCCACTTCTGAACTACACGCGACCTGATTCCCTTATAACCCAGGATATGTAGGCTGTCCAAAACCAGGACTCGGTTGCACCTTTTCTTTTTATATTATTCCACTTTTGAATAATGATATGGTCAAAAATTAGGCACATGGTTCACTTTATCTTTGCCCGAAAACTCTTCGTGTTACCGAGCAAAGAGGGGCAGCTGTGAACACCTAATTTTGACTGTATTTGAATTTTTTCCCACTTATCTCTCCAATACCTCACTTCTCACCCATCTTTCCCACTTTACCTTGTCCCCTACGCTGGTCACCCCCATTCTCTTTTATTTCCTCACATCCATCCCCTTTGTTCCCCACTTCTTGTCCCCCACTTTATTCTCCACTCACAATCCCATGTCCCCACTCTATTCCACTAAGCCAATTCCCATTTTCCTCCACTCAAAACCCACGTTCTCCACTCCAAATGGGAGGAACAAAAATTACCAATTTTCTTCTCTATAAAGGGACAACAAAGACTTAGTGAAAAGGGAGAGGGAAAAAAGAAAAACAATAATTCAAGTAAGAAGAAACGAGAGGAGAAGTTCAAAATACAGAGACGAAAAAAAGGGATGGCTTCTTCTTAACGGAGACAGAGGGTATACACCCGATATACGGTCAATATACATTCTATATACACTAGAGATACTCTCGATATACACCGGATATACAGAGGAAGCCAACGAAAAGAAAATCTTCTTCCTCCTAAAAATTCTACATCTAGAGCTTAACATCCACCATGAAAGAGCCATGAGAGCTCATCTTTTCCACCTGAAAAACACCCCATAAAACACCCCAAAGTCCTAGCCAAAACCCAACTAAAATACAATGAAATTCCAGCGTGTAATCACAGTCGAAAAACCCATGTGAAACATCAGTGCTTCAGCCGCATACCTGCCAGATCTCTCACTAGTTTCGTCCGCACTATCGTCGTCTCCCATATCTCGTCCATTGCTGCTTCAACCTGAATCTAGCTCCTAAACCACCCTTTAACGCCACGAAACAGCCCCAAGGTCTTTGAAAATCCAAGCCGTCGTCTGAGGTTTCGTCGATGAGATCGACGATGTTTGGTTATAGTTCTAATGATTTGCTGTATAGGTTGGTGGAAGATTGTTATCATCATATCAAATAAGTACTTTGCTTTGCAATACTACAGGTTCTCTTCCTTATGTTTATTTTATCTCATATTCATTTTACTTGTTTGGTGAAAGATTTTGATTATATTTTGCTTCTCTGTATTGGTTTTGTTCATGTAATTCGCTTGGTATGGGTGTTTCATCTTTTATTTTACGTGTATGGTAGCTTTTAGGAGTGGACGAAATACTCCTAGCTAGGTTGAATAAACATAAAAGGGACTATCTCATGACTGCCATTCATTTTCGTACAGCTTTAGCACTAGTCAATAATTTTTACACTATAAGACTTCCACGTTGAATGGATTGAACTATTTGTGTTAAGTTAGGAAATGAGTTCTTCTTTTTGGTTGAGTAATAGTAAGTACTACTGTTAGTGAATTATTTTTTTCTAGTTTTAATCCTTTGTCCATTGTGATAAATAAATCATCTTTGAAGGAAGTGCATAATTTATTTTACAAGGGGAAATTTTCACAGAGCTGTAGTACAAAGTTGGCTCGAGAATAAAAAGTATATTTTGCAGTCTTGTTTTGTGATTTAATCACTCTTTAATTTACTGTTGTTCTTGATATGTGTATATAAGTAATATAGAGTAAATAATGTTTTTAGTTTGTTTTAGGCACGTTAATTATATAATTATCATGGCTACTAAAATTCGGGAGTACATTTCATGTGGCCCGGTTCTAATTTCCAACAATGTTATATAAAATGTGTCGTGAACCACGAGTGCATTTTATGTAGCGTGGTTTACGATGTGTTTTAAATAACTTTGATTTTTTCCGAAAATATTAAAAGCGGCTAAAATATTAGTAGTATTTTTTGCTTTTTGTTTTTTTTTTTGCTTTTTGCTTTTTACTTTTTTACTTTTTGCTTTTTGCTTTTAGTACCAATTATGGGTCTGTATGATCCATTTTCACGTTAGGACCATTTTGAAAGATCACTAAATGAAAGAATGTGTTATAATAAGATTTTAATTTAATCTCAACAATTCAACTCATATATTTTGTTTTAGTAGCCTCTTTGTTAATTAATTTCATATTGAGACTTTGGTACAAAAGGATCTGCACTATGTTGATCCGTACTTATTCATTATATTGTAGAAATTCATATGTGGGGATGTATATTTGTATGATCTCAAGAAAAAGAAAAGGAAAATAGTCATACTTAATTACTTGCCTAATCGATACCACTACTACTGTTGTTTGTAATTCAAAATAAGAAAAAGAAGATTAACACAATAGATGGTTGATTAGTCATGAATATCGTTGGTTGATTTGTCCACGTGGTTATCTAATTTAGGAATAATAATAATTCAAGAACATCGTAGTTTGCTTTAGGCTCGATTTAGACTAGTATTGTGATTATGTATACGTTCCCGTAACATAATTGCGATTTTAATTCCAAAAAGTAACTTGAAGGATGCGTTCACGCAACTTCAACCAAAACTTTGTTAATATAAATAAACCAAGCGTTATTAATTGTGGACATATTTGCGTGACATGATTTTTTGACGCGCCAAAAGAAAAGAGTATACGTACGCGTAACTCAATTCTTTAATTACAAACAAATCAAGTGATTAGGCAATTTTAGCCAAGTATAAATCACTAAGCGACCGTGCTAGAACCACGGAACTCGGGAATGCCTAACACCTTCTCTCGGGTTAACAGAATTCCTTACCCGGATTTCTGTGTTTGTAGACCATTAAATAAGAGTCAACTTCCTCGATCCGAGATTTTAACCGGTGACTTGGGATACCATAAATTATCCCAGGTAGCGACTCTGAAATAATTAAATAATCCCATTTCGATTAATGTCACTTTAATTGGAAAAACTCCCTTATATACCTTAGGGTGTAGGAAAAAAGAGGTGTGACAAGGCTTATTTATAGTTTCAAAGGAAAAAACTCTAAGGCGACATACAAAACACGTATTGCAAATTAGGGAAAACATATAACAAGCAGAGGCTCAGATATACCTCCTTAAACAGAAAAGCACGTAATTAGAAGGAACACATACTATTTATGTCTGATTTAAAAGGTATTAAAGACGAGTGGGAGGAAGTTGTTGAGACAGTGTCAGCTTATCACATAACTCAGATAAGAAGTCTGAATCAAGCCTGCCTGCTGGTCGTAATTATTAACAAAAGTAGATTTAGTTTATATTTATTACCCTAGGGCTTGCCTATGTGTTGGACAAGGATCCTATAAGCATGATATCTATTGGATTCAGAAAGCAATGAAACAGTAAGGCTCGAAATGAATTGTTTGAATGCATACTTGTTAAACTTGGTAAGTAAGAGACTCAGATTCTTGAAAGAGATAGGCAAAATTTAAACGAATTGATTACAAGTTCTGCAAATGATAGCAGCCATTACTACTGGTTTTATATCTAACAATGAATGAGGCGAATCAGATTTTTTATTAGAAATTCCTATAGGCATGCTTTCTTGGCGTTACTGATTTTAAGACCTTGTAGACGTAGCGTCGAAATGCAGAAGCCTTATAGACATGATTTCCAAGTGAAGTTTCAATATGCAAAATCCTATAGACATGATTTCTAAGTGAAGTTAAATATGCAGAATCCTATAGACATGATTTCTAAATGAGGTTTGAATATGCAAAATCCTATAGCCATGATTTTTAAACGAAGTTAAATATACAGAATCCTGTAGACATGATTTCTAAGTGAAGTTTGAATATACAGAATCCTATAGACATGGTTTCTATATGAGGTTGAATATGCAGTAATATAGTGGTCCTATAGTCTTGATTTCTACCCTTTGCATACATAGTTACCCACCCTTTTTCAATAACCAGCCCCAAATATTTATTACAAATTATTACAAACCAGAATAAATAAATTTACATCAGGAAAAGTAAAATAAGGTACAACTAGAGGAAGCCTAATTCTGACTTCCTCTCTAAGTTGTATGATAGACCCAACTCAAAGACTATTGATCCAAAGCCTTTCTCCAATCTGAGTGTGTCAAAGTTCCCTAAGAGCCTCAATAGGACTCCGGGCAATGCTCACACCCAAATTGCATTATCAGAACGGGGATAAGTGCAGTGTGGAAGGGCCAACCCTCAAGTGTCTAAGTTCAGAGGGAGCTCAAGGGGTCCTAAGACAAGGCTCACAAGAGGAGGAGGGGCAGAACTTAAAGTCTAAGAGAGAGTGCAAGTGAGGAACAAAGTTTTAAAGGGGTGAATGAGAGGGAAACAGCTACAAACAAGTACACAAAAGGGGTTCAGGGGAATAGGGAAGTTGCAAAGAGTCCATGTGCTTAGACATTTAGCTAATTTTGGGCATGCACAACAATAGAAAGTGCTGTTATGCTTACAAATCAACAAGAATACACAACATATGATAGTGACATGGAGGTTATGATTCCAGGGGAATCAAGTTTGAGCCATAGACAATAATACTTAATATTATCATGCCTCAAACAAACCATTAGCATCAAACACATTAGGGTAAGGGGTTTGGGATTCATAATAGGAAGTAAATTACATCATGCTAAAGTAAATTCTAAACTAAACATAAGCAATAGGCATACATGCAAGTGAAGGTATTAAACAAACACATTGTTGTGGTTGCTGAAAACCTTAATCAGGACATACTAGTTTCAAAGGAGCAAAATACAGCAATAGCAGTACTTGAAAGAAAACATGCCACAATACAAGTAACAAGAGAGAGAGAGTGCTTTTTGAATGTGAGTGTAAGTTCAGAAAACTAAGAGTGTTCGTGTGTTTGTGTCAATGAAAGTGCATAGTATTTATAGTTTGAAAACAGGCAGAGAATAAGGCAAGAAAATAACTATGTACCAATTAAAATCAATCAGTTGAAGAACTTCCTTTAATTAAGGAGTTCAAACTTAAACGGTAATGAACAGAAGTCATTTAAGGAAAGAGAGCATATAAGCATCTTGTGCAAAGTAGACAATTAAGGGTAAATACATAGGAGTTAAATTAAGGGAAGGATCTTTAAAATACACGGTTAAATAAATAAGTTAAGAATCAATCAGTACATAGTAAATCAAGGAGTCAGAGATTCAAAATTACTGGTTCATGAATAAACCAAGTCAGAAAGGCTGAGGAAAGTTTTCAAATCAAACAAAAAAACAGGGAAATTAGTAAAACAAAGAAAGAATCAATCCGATTTACACAAAGAGGTTTGAAATCAGTCAAAAATTGAAAGTCATTTTAGAGGAGTAGTGTCGCGCCCCCTTTTTCTCGCGAAATCGGGTTATGACATTTGGGAGGACACTTGTTACCTTTCGGGAATTGGGTTTTGAATTGAAGAGTCGCCACCTAATGATTAAAGTGCATTAGGACTCTAAAGTGGGTTTGTCTTGAGTAACCAGAGATTGGGTAAGGGCTTTAAATTATCCAAGGGGAAGGTGTTGGGCACCCCTCAGGATCCACTAGTGTGGTTCCCGGCAAAACTATTGTTGTGACTTAAGTGCAAATAACACATAGGCAAATAAAGGCTTCAAATAAGAGGGGATTTTCACGTAATGGTTACAAATAAAAAAAAATAAGAAAAATGAACTAAAAAGAGTTTATTTCCATAAAAGAAATGGTTTAAAAAGATTTAAAAGAAACAAAGAAAACAAAGGGAAAGGGGTGGGGGTCCTAGATTTATTAATAATATGGATCACCCCACACAACATCCGGTAATCACTCCTCAGTGAGGGGATACACGTGATGTTATCGCGTGGTCATCATATCCATATCTACCCTTTCCCACCTAGTTAAGGTATTAAAGCGCGAAATAGTCTCGTTTATTCATTGCATGCTATTACTCGCCCCAATCCTATCAACCCCGGAGGCACTTGGGACTATTAATCCTAAAGGGAGTAGGTATTGGGCTTATTTGTGGTTTCAAAAGGTAAAATACTAAGGCGAAAAACAAAACACATATAGCAAGTTTGGGAAAGCATATAAACAAATAAAAGGGCTCAAACAGACCTCCTTTAAACTAAAGAAAGCACATAATTTAGCATGACTTGCATGCACTGTTTAGGGTCTGATTAAAACTTAGAAGGTTGAGGCAAACTGATGTATTACATAGTTCAGATAAAAAGCCCGAATCAGGCCTGCCTATTGGTTGTAGCATATAAAATCTGATTCAGCTTATAAACTTTCACCCTATGGCTTACCTAAGTGTTAGACGAAGACCCTATAAGCATGATATCTACTGATTCCAGAAACAATGAAGTAAACATGAATACATACTAATTTAAGAAATATCGTTTGTTACTAAAGAAATGCGAGTTTTAGCAAAATAACATGCGTCACTGTTACTGGTTTTATACTTATAAGCGAGTGAAATGGTTCAGATTCGATTAAAGATCCTATAGGCATGCTTTCTATGTGTTGTCGATTTTGCTCACTTTTATAAACATAGTAAAAAAATGCAGAAATCATATAGGCATGACATCTAGATGCTGAATTTTGTTTAAAGCCTATGAACATGATATATAATTGCAGTTGGTTATTTAAGACATATGAACATGATTGCTTAATGAAGAATGGATATGCAAGATTCAGAAAGACTTATAGGCATATTTTCTATATGCATATGCAGAATTCAGATTTCGGGTAATTATGGACATGGTATATATATGAGAGAATGCAGAAATTTAGAAACCTATAGGCAGAATACCTATACGAGAGAATGCAGAAATTTAGAAACCTATAGGCAGGATATCTATATGAGAGAATGCAGAAATTTAGAAACCTATAGGCAGGATGTTTATATGAGAAAATGCAGAAATTTAGAAACCTATAGGCAGGATATCTATATGAGAGAATGCATAAATTTAAAAACATATAGGCAGGATGTCTACCCCTTTGCATACATAGTTATCCCTCCTTTTTTCACTAGCCATCCCCAAGAGTTTATTACAAAATTATTACAGCCCTGAATAAAGTAAAGTAAAGAAAATGCATCAGAAATTAAAAAGTACAACCAAGGAGAGTCTGATTCAGACTTCCTATCTGAAATATGGAGTAAACCAACTCCAAGAGATCATGTTCCAAAGCCTTTCTCCCATTTGGATGTATCAAAGTTCCCTAAGAGTCTCATATGAACTCCGGGCAGTGTTTACGCCCAAATGTATCACCAGATTAAGACATAGTGTAGTGTGAAAGGTCCAGCCCTCAGGTGTCCAAGTTCAGAGGGAACTCAAGGTCCCAAGGAAAGGCTCACAAGAGGGGTGCAGATCTTAGAGACTAAGAGAGAGTGCAAATGCAGAAACAGAATGTTGAAAGGGGAAAGGGAAATAGCTTAAATCAGTACACATAGGTGTATAAGGGAATGGGGAGGTTGCAAAGAGGCCAAAGCAGGCTGGTAGGCATACCCAGCAATGGGAGATGCTGGCACACCCATAAGCCTATTAGAACATTATTAGAGGTTAGGACTCCAGTGGATCAAACTTAACTCATGGGCAACAACTTACATCGCCCTGCGTTAAGCCATAACTCAAAACACATAAGGGTACAGGGGAATGGGATTCATAACAAAACAAACAGAAGGAAATCAGCATGCCACTTTAAGTGTTGATATATACAAAAACAACAAGTAGACATGGACACGAAGCAGTAAATACACATTGTTGTGGTGTTAAAAATTAAATCCGGACATACCAGCTCTAAAGAGACAAATTGAGGAAAGTAGTAGGTCTTGTAGACGCCACATTGTAGATATGAAAAGAAGATACTATTGTGTATAAGTGTGATTTCAAAAAGACTGTGAATTGATGATGAGTTTGTGAAAGAGTTATGCATTTATAGTGTGAATATCAAGCAGAAATAAGGTAAGAAAACAGTTAAGGAACTGATTCTCAATTAAGAATTAATTACACAAGACTTCCCTTAAATAGGGAATTCAGATTCAAACAGGTAAAAATGATTTAAGGAAAGAAATTAAATAAGCACTTTGTGCAAAACATGCAATTAGGGGTAAATACATAAAAGGTTATTTAAGGACATGATTTTGAAGTACACGTTTGTACAAATAAAGTAAGAAAATCAATTAGTAGCCAGTAAATCAATGGTCAGGGATCTTATAATTAATGATCTATGAATGAACCAAGTCATAAAAGCTGAGAAGGGTTTTAAAAATAATTCGAGTCATGAGGAAAATCAGCAAACAAGGAAGGAAAATCAGCAAACAAGGAAGGAAAATCAATTAGTCCTATTCAAAAGGAAGTCTAAACTAATCATAAATTTGAAAACCCCTTTAGAGGGAGGTTCATCACATATAAAGAGCATACAAACATGTTGAGTTGAAAGAAAATGTTGTGCCATTGCAAAATCAGTAGGTAGTGGTTCGTCACATAAGTCAGTAATGCAAAAGAGAAGTAGCATTCTGATAGCATGCAAAAGATCTAGTAAAAAGAGTTTAGAATTGTGTGAAACAAGTATGACCAAGCTCAGTTCAGAGACTCGAAATTGGTCTGAAAGAGTTGGGGTTTTTGAAATAAAACCTTAGTTTGAGCAAATCACATAGCCGAACCTTGAAGAACCCTAAAATTCTAGGGTTTCCGCCATTAATCGAGTGCAGAGATGAGAGGGCAAGTAATAAAATTCGAAACAGGTTCAGAGGTCTCAGAAAAGAACTGAAACTTCTAGCATATTCCTTTGAGCAACAAAACTCATGAGAAAACATGATAGAAAAGTAACATGCAGAACACAATAGAAGAGCTCAAACAAAATAGAGTAGGAGAATCTAATACGAAACATAATGGGAAAAATTGATAAGAACAGTAGAAGAAGCATGCTAAGAAGTTTTAGAAGAAACTTAAATAGAGCTCAGTAGATGGAATTTAATAAGAAACACTTAAGAACGTAGTAAAGGAAGATACGGTAGGAGAAACACACAAGAACACAGTATAGGAAAACACCATTGAAAAAGCATACAAGAACACGATAGAAGAAAATACAAGAACACAGTAGAAGAAAATACAAGAACACAGTGTAGGAAAACACAAGAACACAGTATAAGAGAACACCGTAGAAGAAGTACACAAGAACACGGTAGAAGAAAATACAAGAATACAGTAGAGGCAGATACACAAAAAGAAAAAGAAAATACTTTTTAGAAAACCCTAGATTGGAAAAGAAATGGTTTTAAAAGTAGATTTTTGAAAGAAAAGCCAGAAAATCTTTTAAAAGCTTAGGGAAAACATAGATACACAATGGATCTAAAGGAATCAGAAAAACCTCGAAGGATTAGTGTTTCAGAAGAACTCCAGTAGTGAGAAAGGCTTGGAAAAGTCACTGATCTAAGCAGGAGGTCGAGGTCAGACTCGAACAACTATAGTACGTCGGAGCAAAGCCGGAGATGGTCGTAGAACTTGAATCAGATGAAGCCTGGACCAAACTTCGTTGTGGTCAAGCCTTGAATATTCAAAAACCAGGCGTGTAGGACCGTAAGAGGCCGGTTTAGGTTTCTGATGGCCTTGGAAGCCATGGATTCTGGTGGCTTTAGGGTGGAAATGGTGGGAAGGCGGCTAGGGTTTGAGAAGCTTCAAGAGAGTTTGAGAGAATGGGGGGGGGGGGGGGCTTAGAGGCGGCTGGTAGGTGGAAAATGATTTAGTTATAGGGTGTAATGGGTAGTTAAAAATGGTAAGGTTGAAATGTGGCCGTTGATCATTTTGATCAACGACCTGGATTACGGGGGGTCGGGCGGGTAATTTAAATGGGCTGTGGGTTGGGTAATTTTAGGAATTGGGCTGAGTGATTTGAAATTGAAATTGGGCTGGATTAGGGGAGCAAATTAGGCTGAAATTGAAATGAAATCTAGCTAGATTTTAAATAGCCACTTTTTTCCCTTTATTTTATAAAATATAGAAAATTAAAATCTGGAAATAAATTGAAAGTAATAAAATGATTTAGAACATATAATTATCAATTTAAAAATACTGGACTTAATATTTATAAATATAAATGCAATCAAATCATAAATGTGGCTAATATTACAATTACATGCAGTTAAGCTTTTAAAATACTAAAAATATTTGTAAAAACATGCATAATTATCTTGGCTGCAGTTTAGCATAATATGAGAATTCAACAAGTGAATCACCAAAAATGATAATTTTGGACACTTACTGGATTTTTCTTGATAAAATAAGGTAATAAAATTGATTTTAAAAGCCTTTAAAATTAAGGAAAAATAATAAAAAATATTTGTAAATACTTATATATGCATACATATGTTATTTTGAAAGTATTTTGATATAAAAATATACAGGGAAAAATTGGGTATCAACAACTGCCCCTCTTTACCCGGGAAGGATGAAAGAGTTGTTGGGTAAAGATATGATGGCCAATTTTGACCGAACGAAATGATTTGAAGAGGTTGACCATTATCTAGTTCCTAAGATGTCTACATATCCCTGGTCTTACAGGAATCAGGCCATATGTAGTTCATGATCCGTAGGCAGAATATGCCAATGGAGATATTTCAAGACGGACGCGATATTCGGGTTGGGATGGACGGTTAAAGTCTAATAGGGCTGCAGGAACTGGAGTGGGATTGCTCCTGTTGAGACGGTCGTTGCTCGCCGGTTTACCTGCAAATAAGCAATACAAGTGTATATTGTGCGGAAATTTAAACGTGATGCAAGTTCCTGTCAGACCATGAATGTTGTCTTTAGACGGTTAGGATGACGTCCTTAGACCATGACGTCCTGGTCCATGAAGTATATGATAAGGGATTCACAGGCCATGAAATTATGCTCTCGGGCTATAAGAATGATACCTCTGAACTATGACACCTTTGAATAATGATATGCAAAAGACAAAAGGGGTCCTAAGGCCATGGCATGACGTTCTCGGGCTATGAAAATGGTACCTCCGAACAATGACGCCTTTGGATAGATTGATGATCTTTCAGCCCATGAGATGCAGAAGGTGGCAATTTTTTTGCCGATGCAAGATGTAAATGAAGTGGCGATCTTTCAGCCAATGTAAGATTTAAATAAAGTGGCGATATTTCAGCCCATGAGATGCAAAAGGTGGCGATCTTTCAGCCGATGCAAAATGTAGATGAAGTGGCGATCTTTCAATCGATGCAGATGTAAATAAAATGGCGATATTTCAGCCATGCAAGATGTAAATGAAGTGGTGATCTTTCAGCCGATGCAAGATGTAAATGAAGTGGCAATATTTTAGCCATGCAAAATGTAAATGAAGTGGAGATCTTTAAGCCGATGCAAGATGTAAATAAAGTGGCAATATTTCAGCTATGCAAGATGTAAATGAAGTGGCGATCTTTCAGCCATGCAAGATGTAAATGAAATGGCGATCTTTCAGCCGTGCACAATGTAAATAAAGTCTCGGAAGGCAGAATGGTAGCATTATGCAATGCAGGGAATGCAGATGGAGATAGAGCTTAGTCTCGGAAGGCAGAATGGTAGGCTTATGCAATGCAGAGAATGCAAATGGAGACAAAGCTTAGTCTCAGAAGGAAAAATGGTAGCCTTATGCAATGTAGAGAATGTAGATGGAGACAGAGCTTAGTCTCGAAAGGCAGAATGATAGCCTTGTGCAATGCAGGAAATGCAGATGGAGGTAGAGCTTAACCTCAGAAGGCAGAATGGTAGCCTTATGCAAGAAATAAAAGGCAGGTGGTAGTAGAGTTTTCTTAGCTGATATCTGATTTTGATATGCTGGCTGCTGGGAATATTGTGTACGTATAGCAACTATGAATAGGTGACGGTTCTGAGAGTTGTATTCCTAATCAGTATGAGTGTATAGTATATTCGATGATATTCCAACTCAGGTGCCTGCATCCAAAGAAAAATTATGAGTTTTGTAAAGGGGAAAGGTTAGTTCGTATCCTCGCTGACTTTGCGTGACGTGCTCGGCTCTGTTTCGGTGAACTGTGCATATCATTGGGTTAAGGTTGCTAAACAAAGCAATTTTGGTAACAGACATGCATGATTTAGTAAAAATATAACATAAATACATAATCGAGAATAGTTTTCTTTAGATGACTAGACGACTGCGACGTGGTTCAAGACATTGCAACTTTTCTTGCTCCAGAATTTTGAGGGTCCTCCTTAAACTTCTTCCCCAGTTTACTGGGTTGCTGTTTCTAACGGCTGCTTACTGTGACTGGCTAAAATTACTTCGGAATTTTGAGGGTCATTCTCAAAATTCTGCCCCAGTTTCTGAACTTTTGGGGGAAAAGGGGGAAGGAGGGGGATGAAAATTTTATTGAATTGTGACCGAACCCATAGGGATGCCTATGTATTCCCTCTTAAACGGGAATCAACTCAGGCGTAGTTCAAATTACATCATATAAAAAAAGCATAAAGGTTACATATAGTATCGCTTGACTGCGTCTGAATTGATCGGCTTTGGCCAAACTTCCCCGTCCATTTCCACAAGTATGAGGGCTCCTCCTGTCAGAACCCGGTGAACCATGTACGGACCCTGCCAGTTGGGAGAGAATTTCCCTTTGGCTTCATCTTGATGCGAAAAAATTTTCTTTAACACCAGCTGCCCCGGTGTGAATTGTCTCGGCTTGACTATTTTGTTGAAGGCTCTAGACATTCTGTTTTGATAGAGCTGACCATAGAAAACTGCATTCATTCTCTTTCTATCTATGAGAGCTAGCTGCTCGTAATGACTTTTCACCCATTCTGTGTCGTTGAGCTCTGCTTCCTGTATGATCCTTAAGGAAGGAATTTCCACCTTGGTGGGAATGACTACCTCTATACCGTAAACCAACATATAGGGGGTTGCCCCAGTTGATGTGCGGATTGTGGTACGGAACCCCAATAAAGCAAATGATAACTTTTCATTCCACTGTTTATGCTTCTCTATCATTTTCCTTAATATCTTCTTGATAATCTTATTGGTGGCTTCTACAACTCCGTTCATCGGAGGTCTGTAGGCTGTAAATTCTTGTATTTGATCTTGAAGGTTTCACACATGGCTTTCATTAGGTCATTGTTGAGGTTGGAGCCATTATCAGTGACAATTGACTCTGGGATCCCGAATCAGCAAACGATACGGTCGCGGACAAAATCTGCCATGAGTTTCGTAGTCACTGCTCTGTAAGATGCTGCTTCAACTCATTTGGTGAAATAATCAATTGCTACTAGAATAAACTTGTGTCTGTTTGATGTGGCAGGTTTGATCGGTCCGATAACATCCATTCCCTAGGCGGCGAACGACCATGGCGAGCTTGCTGCATTAAGCTCATTTGGAGACACCTTTATCATATCTGCGTGTATCTGACAGCGGTGGCACTTTCGGACATACTGGATGCAGTCTATTTCCATAATCATCCAAAAGTAACCAGCTCGTAGTATTTTCTTTGCTAAGACAAAATCATTCATATGTGGACCGCAGCTCCCTGCATGAATTTCCTCTAATAGCCTGGACGCTACCTTTGCGTCGACACACCTTAGTAATCCCAAATCAGGAGTCCTCCTGTATAGGATTCCTCCGCTGTGAAAGAAATTGTTGGATAACTCTGAAGCGTGCGCTTCTGAGTAGCGTTTGCGAGTTCTGGGTATTCTCCTTTTGCCCAGTATTCCTTGATATCATGAAACCAAGGCTTTCTGTCTACTTCTTCTTTGACATGAGTACAGTAAGCTGGCTGATCATGGATCTTTACCAGAATGGGATCAATGAAATTCTTGTCTGGATGTTGTATCATGGATGTTAGGGTAGCCAGTGCATCGGCGAATTCATTCTGGAACCTGGGAACATGCTGGAATTCTGTCTTTGTGAACCTCTTTCTCAACTCCTGTGCATGATGCAGATTAGGGAGTATCTTGGAGTTCTTGGTCGCCCATTCTTCTCGAACCTGATGTATAAGCAAATCCGAATCTCCAACTACTAGCAACTCTTGAATGTTCAAGTCAATGGCCATCTTGAGCCCTAAGATGCAGGCTTCATACTCGGCCATATTGTTGGTGCATGAGATCCTGAGTTTGGAAGACACTGGATAATGCTGACCGGTTTCTGATACTAGGACCGCTCCTATGCTAACTACTTTGAAATTTTGTTGCTCCATCGAAAAACATTCTCCAACCGTCATAGAATTCTGCAATATCTTCTCCTATGAATGATATCGCTTCATCAGGAAAATATGTTTTCAAGGGTTCGTATTCTCCAACCACGGGATTTTCAGCAAGGTGATCGCTAGTGCATGTCCTTTGATTGCTTTCTGAGTTACGTAGACAATGTCAAATTTACTCAACAGGATTTGCCACTTGGCCAGCTTGCTAGTGGGCATGGGCTTCTGAAATATGTACTTCAAGGGATCCATCCTTAATGTGAGATATGTAGTATAGGCACAGAAGTAGTGCCTCAACTTCTGAGCTACCCAAGTCAAAGCACAACAGGTGTGCTCTAATAGAGAATACCGAGCCTCATACGGGGTGAACTTCTTACTGAGGTAATAGATGGACTGCTCCTTCCTCCCCATTTCATCATGATACCCCAAAACACAACCAACCGCTCCATCCAGTACTATGAGATAGAGAAATAGTGGTCTACCTGGCTCGGGCAGGATCAAAATCGGTGGTGTTGACATGTACTCCTTAATTTGATCGAAGGCCTTTTAGCAGTCATCTGTCCATTTGGTAGTGGCATCCTTCTTCAACATCTTAAAGATTTGCTCAAATGTAGATTGTGTTATGAACCGACTGATATAGTTAAATCTCCCCAAGAAACTCATTATGTCCTTTTTGTTCTTTGGCGGTGGCAGTTCTTGAATAGCTTTGACCTTTGATGGATCCAGTTCTATTCCTCGGCAACTTACGATGAACCCAAGTAGTTTTCCAGCAGGATCCCCAAATGCGCACTTCGTGGAATTCAGTTTTAGGTTGTACCTTCTCAGTCTATTGAAGAACTTCCTCAAATCTTCCATGTAATTAGTGGCTTTCTTGGACTTGATGATAACATCGTCTACATATACTTCAATCTCCTTGTGTATCATATCGTGGAAAATGGTGGTCATGGCCCTCATGTAGGTGGACCCTGCATTTTTTAACCCAAACGACATCATTTTGTAGTAGTACATTCCCTACGGCGTAATGAAAGCCATTTTCTCAGCATCTTCTTCTTCCATCCAGATCTGATGATAACCAGCGAAACAATCTACAAATGATTGCAACTCGCGCTTGGCGCAATTGTCAATCAGTATGTGTATGTTTGGCAAGGGAAGTCGTCCTTTGGACTGGCCCGATTGAGATCTTGGTAGTTGATACAGACTCTGACCTTCCCATCCTTCTTTGGCACCGGCACAATATTGGCTAACCATGTCAGATATTCTACTACCCTAAGAACCTTAGCTTTGACCTACTTAGTGATTTCTTCTTTGATCTTGAGTCTCATATCAGGCTTGAACTTTCTGAGCTTCTGCTTTACTGGTGGACATGTCAGATCAATTGGCAGTTTGTGGGCCATAATAGATGTGTTCAGACCAGTCATGTCATCGTATGATAGGCGAATATGTCCTCGTATTCTCTTAGAAATTCTGTGTACCCTTCCTTTTCTAACAGTGATAAGTAAACGCAGATTCGTGTTTCTTTAACATTTTCTGCATCTCCCATGTTAACAATCTCAGTCTTGTCCAGGTCGGACTTCGGCATGTTCTTAAAGTTCTCGACTTCTTTAACAATCTCTTCTGGTATATCATCTTCCTCTGAATCTATGTCCGCTTGTTGCGTTGTCTCTTTGCATGTCACAACCATTGGTTCATCAAGATAGGTAATAGTAATGCTGTATAAATAAAGTAATGAGAGAAAATAATAAGAGTAATATTTGTAAGGAAACCGAAATGCTTTGATAAATTTCATAACTCTTTTGAACATTGGAAGATCTTATTGTGAAAATTCAAAAAGTGAAAGGAAAATAAACTAGTAAAAATGAAAGATAGTGCATGATGCTTTATTTTGCCTTGCTACCCCGAGGCTTTTCAGGCTCTGGTGGTTCTGATGGTCCAATTGTTGAAGCATGCTCCTCGGCTTACGACCTGTATGGAAGGGCCTTCCTCCCCCTCCTCCTCGAAGATGACACAACAATCCATGTTATTATCTTCTAGGAACAAATTCCTTACTAATGTCAATGCTTCCTCTTCTTTCGACACATAGATAACATCGGCCGGCTGGAAAGTCTGCTCCAATTGTGGTATTGGCTGCTCCAACAGGTAGTATGGACCACGCCTTGGTGGCGACCAGTTGTTGAATTCTTCCCAAGTGTACTCATATCCCAGACCAAGGGTGGTGCCATGTTTCTTCAGTTTGATAGGCTTGGAGGTTCTTGCCAAGTCCCTTGCCAGGTTCATATCCGCTCCAGTTCAATATGCTTTCAATTTTGTTGTCCCACCATTTGTCTTTGTAAACGGCATTGACTCGCTCGATGTGGTGATAAGTTTCCCCGCCTATCTTTCTTCTTCCTCCGATCGCTAGGATGGTTTGGCGACTGTATATGGGATTATTACCGTCGTCGTGAATGATCACCTCCTGGTGATTCAACTCAAACTTCACTACCTGATGTAGTATTGACGCTATAGCTCCAGTGGCATGAATCCACGATCGTCCCAATAGCAAGTTGTAAGATGCCGACACATCTATTACTTGGAAATCGACATCGAACCAAGTAGGCCCCATTTGCAAGCACAAACTAATTTCCCCAATAGTGGACCTTTGGGAACCGTCGAAAGCTTTGACGTTGATGGCCTCATCCTTGATCTTATGCAGCCGCTTTCCCAATGTTTTGAGTGTTACCAACGGACAAATATTGAGGCTGGAACCTCCATCAATCAGGATCCTAGTGATAAAATAATCTTCGCATTGCATGGTGATGTGCATCGCTTTGTTGTGACTCAACCCTTCTGGTGGCAGCTCATCTTCATGATAAGTGATCTTGTGACTTTTCAATACCTGCCCTACCATGTTTGACATTTCTCCTCCGGTGATGTTGCTTGGTACATATGCCTCACTCAGCACTTTTAACAAGGCATTCTTATGTGCATTGAAACTTTGCAGCAAAGCTAGCATAGAAATCTGTGCCGGTGTTTTGTTTAGCTAATTAATGACTGAGTATTCCTTGGTTTGTATCTTTCTCCAAAGATCATCGGGCCCAGTTTCAGTGATGGTCAGCTGACCAGAGGCCTACTTACTCGACTCAGCTAAATGCTCCAGAGTATAAACCCTGCCAGTTCTTGTCATACCCTATGCTTTAATCGTTTCCCCAAACTTGGCTTTCCCTTTCCTTCTCGCCTCGGCTGTGTAATCCCAATGTATGGAATTTGTATGGAATGGTGTTATAGCCGACATTGCTACCAGAATCGGCACGAGACCTTTACTCTGAACGGAGCATGTACTTTGAAAGGTAACACAACAACTTCAAATGGTACAGGTGCATTTGCTGGAGACCCAAACTCGACCTCAATCGGTGCTGGCATATTTGTCGAGGATGGTGCTTCAAACTCAAGTGGTATAGACATGTTTACCTCGGCATCCCCAAAAGGATGAATCTGGACTACGATTAGATTAAGGGTGACATTGGCTTCTTTGGTTCGTCACCTTCTGTGATCAAACCGATTGATCCCTTGGGGTCCCAATCATCCTCTATTTCAATCATGTGAACACTTCCACCCTTATGGTCCGACATAGGGTTATTGCGTACATTCGGAGTAGGCTCTTTTACCACAATGATCTTGTTATCAATCAAAGTATAGATCTTGTCTTTTAGAGAGCGGTATTCATCAATGGTATGCCCTTTTATGCCGGAATGGTATGCACATGATTTATTTGGATTGACCTATTGAGAAGTGTTTTCAAGGGTTATAGTAGGGATAGGGGTGACATAACCAGTAGTTTTGAGCGTTTTGTACAGCTGGTCAATTGGCTCAGTAATGGCGGTATACTGTTTAGGGGGTCAACGGTCAAAATTTGTTCAAGGTCTAGGAAAGTTTTGGCATGCGGGAGGTGACTGATAGTGGGATGGTTGAATATTGTAGGCTTGATAGACATGTACAGGTTGGGAGTATTTGGGTGAAGTAGGTTGATATGTGGGAGGTGGGGGTGATTGGTAAGTAGGTGGTGGAGTTTGGTAAGAGGGTGAGGGTGCTTGGTAATTCGGGGTAGGCTGATATGTGAGTGGAGGTATCAGATAGGCTTTGCATTTGATAGGTGATTTGGCTCTTTGTGCAACCATTACGACACCTACGTCCCTTTTCTTGGACGTGCCACCAGACTGTAAAGCCTTATTGGTAGCTTACAAAGCTTCAAAAATTTTAACCATACCACTTTGACGCCTTCCTCAATCCTTTCCCCTAGCTTGATGATGTCGGAAAATTTCTGGCTCTCAATCAATATTAACCTTTCATAGTTCTACGGGTCTTTAGCCTGGATGAAAAACTTGTTCATTTGTTCTTCTTCTAAAGCTGGTCTGACCTTAGCAGCTTCTGATCTCCAACGAGTAGCGTACTCGCAGAATGTTTTCGTGGGCTTCTTCTTTAAACTCTCGATGTAGAACACATCTGGCGCATTTTCTGTGTTGAACCTGAACCTGTCCATAAAGTCAGACGTCATACTCACCCAGTTCGACCATTTCTTCGGGTCTTGGCTAATGTACCAAGACAGAGCACCTCCTCTCAGACTCCTCATGAAAAGCTCCATGCGAATCCTTTCGTCCTTCTCTACTCCGACCAGCTTGTTGTAGTATGTTCTCAAGTGGTCTCTCAGATCCTCTGTACCATCAAACATCTCGAACTTATGAGGTTTGTACTCCTCGGACAGTTCAACATCGGTTTTATGCAAAGATCTTCGTAGTTCAACCCTTCGATCCCCTTACTTCCTTCGACGCCTTGAATTCGGCTAGTCAATTTCTTGAGTTCTTCAGCCAGGTTCTTGATGAGTGAGTCTTTATCATCAGACTCGGGCGTGCTAGAGATGGATTGGGTGGAGTGTGGCATGGTCTCCACATAGATGGGGGTGTTATGGTGGGTGTAGAAATGGTCATTTGTGGCATTCAAAGGTTCAGGGATAAGCAGTGGAATATTGTTGGATGTTTGGCAAGTATTGCAGTGGTGGTGAGGAGCGGGGTGGTTTTGGGATGTTTTGTGGAGGCGTGGGTTTCTGAGCATTTGGAAAATTGACATCTGGCGTGGTGAGGGAAAATGACAGGTTTGCTAGATTTTGAACCTTATCAAGTCCCTCCTGAAATTTCATCAGTCTCTGTTCGAGTTGGGACACACTTTCTTTGGAGACCTGAGCACCATGAGTGACCTCTACCCGTTCAGTTGAGTTTTCCTTTCTGGTGTTATTTAAATCTTCCATTTTTCCTTTGTTCATGCTTCTGATAGGACTAGAAGGAGGAGTGGGTAGAGGGCCCTTTGATCTTGTGGAATATGATGACAATGCCAGAGTGCATGAACTAACTTTTGCGGAGGGGAATAAATAAAACAAAAGTAAAAACAAAAAAGGTAACAAGTCAGTGCGAATTATAAGAAAAACAATGTTGCGATATTTAAACACATAGTGCAAGAATGTAAATCGTGTCCTAATTTGGGAGCTTCGTTGTGCCCGAGGTAGGCCTAGCGACAAATTGATTTGGAGAACTTAGAATGCTAAATGCCTCATTTTATTGATAAAAGTGGACGAATCCCAAAATGACACTAAATAACAAGGAATAAAATATCACTAGTGGCCATTGGCCTTATTACATTTCTTAAAGCAAAAAGAAAAGATTCCTATCTGTTTGGTCCTAGAAGGGCCTTCCCCAGACTTGGCATCTTTGGCTTCATCGAACAGCTTCACCAGCTCGCGATGTCCCAGCAATAGGTAGGCTCTGGCCAGGTGTCCACCCTGGTTTCCTTCAACATTCTGGCAGTCCTCGATCCTCTTAAGAAACTTACTTTCCAGCTCCACTAAACCTCGTTCCAAGTATCCCAGTCACTTGTTGACACTGACAACCATGTCTTTCCACTCTTCAATCAGTTTTTGTTGGGCTTCTTGAATCTCACGGTGCTCACTTTCACATTCCCGAATCCTCTTGCACAGTTGATTGTATTTGACCTGTTCCTCGGCCTTTTCATCTATGATTCTGTGACCTCGAACAAACCTGGGTTTCCCTAGACCATTATGATTATCCTCCAGCTAGCCTGAATAGTATGAAGTACAACTAGCATGGTATCTGTATGACTTGATGGTATCCCATCCCATGACGATTCTGTAGTGCCACATATGCTGAGCCTGGCACTTGTAAGGGCTACCATCATCCTGAAATTCAGCCCGAAAGTGACTCATCTTGTCGACCCTTAATATAACCTGCTTCCTACCAGCCAGTCTCATGACTCGGAGAGGGACGTAAGGGTAGGTTCCTCTCAAACCTATCAGTATCAGAAACGGTGCATCCCTTGATCAGGCGATGAATTCCTCAGTAGGGAACCACTCGAACATCTATTGTACTTGATCCTCAGTTAGATTTTCAAATAGCTCTAACCACTCTTTGGCATCTTCTGGTTGAGCGAACATGTTGGGCATGTAGTTCATTCGTCTTGGATGATGGAAGGCTATGTGATCATCCCAATCCCTTCGCTGAATCTCTTATCACTATTCACCTTTTTGAAGGTGCTCCCTGAGCCAGAACTGGAGTAGAAAATTGCAACCCTCGAAATGTTGGGCTCCTTGTTGACACTTCTCCAAGGCTCGGTATATCGCTACGAGGATCTTGGGCACTATGCTAAATGGTTGTCCACCAATTCCCTCCATCAAAGTTTTGGTGACCATGGCTAGCCTGGTGTGGATCCTTGCTTTCTTCATTGGAAACACTATCATCCCCAAGAAGCAGAACATGAAGACAAAGACCCTTTGGTGAATATGCCCCAATGATGTAAGGGCGAACTCATCCGGATAAGTATGGTAGGATTTGCTGTGATTGTACCTCTCGTACAAATAATCAAAGGGAATATAGGACTCCTTCAAACATGTCAAGTCTAGATTCTTCTTTAGGCCTATCATTTTGAGAAGACCTCTACCCTTGCGATTTTCCAGCATTAACAAACCTGGAGTCTCCCATGCTATACCAGCCAATCCTCCTATTTCCTCTTGCAGGGGTGTCATCTCAATCTCCCCGAAGCGAAACACAGACCTATCACAATCCCAGAACAGAATAGCAGCTTCTATGATTTTGTTGTTGGGTTGGACCTCAAGGAGGGAAGGTAGACTTCCTAGGTATTTCCGGACAAGAGTCTGATCACTGGAATGAAGATCCTCCCACCAGCTTAGCAACCTTGGGTGGATGTTAGTGACCATGCCAAATTTGGGGACTTCGTGCCTCATGTTTCTGCAAGACAAAAGGGTTAGTCCCTTACCCCTACCAGACTCGACTATTAAATACCAATAATTGGCATAAGACATTTAGTTCTCCAAATAAATGCATAGAACATGATAGTGTCCGTTTGGGTTTTGGGAAAACACAGTGGACTTTGGACAAGGCTATCTTAAAGAATCATTATGCGGACAACATAACTGACTCGGCTGGATTTGACCAAGATGCATGCACAATTAAACAAAGTAAGGTTTCTATGGGAGTTTTAGACTGGTACCCTTTAGCGGATAACTCAAAGGGGAAAGGCGCGGAACCGTCGACTACACCGTTGATCGACTGGTTTTACCGCAAATATGCCTTTTTCGAATTTATGGGTGATAATATTTGAAGAGTGCAACCACTCATTATAAGCGTTGCTATGGTATTTTGTTTGGCACGAGTGGAATATGTTGTTGAAAACATGCTTATGCAATAATTAAAACAAGTTGTCACATATTTGCATGTTCATAAAGTAATAATTACAATAATTTAAAAAGTGCAGTAAAGGAAAGCTATAAAGAAATATGGAAAAGAAACAAGAGACAAGTCAGTTTTTGCAGTAGAAGAGGGAATTAAATGCTTAAAGGTATTAAACAAATAAAGGCACATAAGAAATATAAAGTCACAATAATAGCTTGAAATGGTAAATGCCTCAAAGAAATTTCCCCAGCAGAGTCGTCATGCTGTCGCGCCCCCTTTTTCTCGCGAAATCGGGTTTATGACATTTGGGAGGACAACTCGTTTCCTTTCGAGAATTGAGTTTTGAATTGAAGAGTCTCCACCTAATAATTAAAGTGAATTAGAACACTAGGAGGAGTTTGTTTTGGGTAACCAGAGATTGGGCAAGGGCTTGACATTATCCCAAGGGAAAGGTGTTAGGCACCCCTCAGGATCCACTAGTGTGGTTCCCGACCAAACTATTGTTGTGACTTAAGTGCAAATAACACATAGGCAAATAAATGCTTCAAATAAGAGGGGATTTTCATGTAATGGTTACAAATAAACAAAAATAAGAAAAAGGAACTAAAAAGAGTTGATTTCCTTAAAAGAAATGGTTTAAAAAGATTTAAAAGAAGCAAAGAAAACAAAGGGAAGGGGTGGGGGGGGGGGGTCCTAGGTTTATTAATAATATGGATCACCTCGCATAACATCCGGTAATCACTCCTTAGTGAGGGGATCAAACAGACCTCCTTTAAACCAAAGAAAGCACATAATGTAGCATGACTTGCATGTATTTTTTAGGGTTTGATTAAAACTTAAAAGGTTGAGGCAGGCTGATTTATTACATAGTTCTGATAAGAAGCCCGAATAAGGCCTGCCTGCTGGTTGTAGCATATAAAATCTGATTCAGCCTATAAACTTTCGCCATATGGCTTGACTAAGTGTTAGACGAAGACCCTATAGGCATGATATCTACTGATTCCAGAAATAATGAAGTAAACATGAATACATATTGATTTAAGAAAAATCGTCTGTTATTAAAGAAAGGCGAGTTTTAGCAAAAGAGCAAGCATCACTGTTACTGGTTTTAGACTTATAAGCGAGTGAAGCAGTTCAGATTGGATTAAAGCTCCTATAGGCATGCTTTTATGTGTTGTCGATTTTGGACACTTTTATAAACATAGTAAAAAAATGCAGAAATCCTATAGGCATGACATCTAGATGTTGAATTTCGTTTAAAGCCTATGAACATGATATCTTATTGCAGTTGGTTATTTAAGACCTATGAACATGATTGCTTAATGGAGAATGGATATGCAAGATCCAGAATGACTTATAGGCATATTTTCTATATGCATATGCAGAATTTAGATTTCGGATAATTGTGGACATGGTATCTATATGAGAGAATGCAGAAATTTAGAAACCTATAGGCAGGATACCTATACGAGAGAATGCAGAAATTTAGAAACCTATAGGCAGGATATCTATACGAGAGAATGCAGAAATTTAGAAACCTATAGGCAGGATGTCTATATGAGAGAATGCAGAAATTTAGAAACCTATAGGCAGGATATCTATATGAGAGAATGCAGAAATTTAGAAACCTATAGGGAGGATGTCTACCCCTTTGCATACATAGTTATCCCTCCTTTTTTCACTAGCCATCCCCAAGAGTTTATTACAAAATTATTACAACCCAGAATAAAGTAAAGTAAAGAAAATACATCAGAAATTAAAAACTACAACCAAGTAGAGCCTGATTCAGACTTCCTATCTGAAATATGAAGTAAACCAACTCCAAGAGATCATGTTCCAAAGCCTCTCTCCCATTTGGATGTGTCAAAGTTCCCTAAGAGTCTCATATGAACTCCGGGCAGTGCTTACACCTAAATGTATCACCAGATTAAGACATAGTGCAGTATGGAAGGGTCAGCCTTCAAGTGTCCAAGTTCAGAGGGAACTTAATGGCCCAAGACAAGGCTCACAAGAGGGAGGAAGAACTTAGAGACTAAGATAGAGTGCAAGTGCAGAAATAAAATGCTGAAAGGGGAAAGGGAAAAGGGAAACATCTTAAATCAGTACACATAGGGGTATAGAGGAATGGGGAGGTTGCAAAGAGGTAAAAGTAGGCTGATAGGCATATCCAACAATGGGTGATGCTGGCATACCCATAAGCCTGCTAGAACATTATTAGAGGTTAGGACCCCAATGGATCAAACTTAACTCATGGACAACAACTTACATTGCCCTGCCTTAAGCCATAACTCAAAACACATAAGGGTACTCGGGAATGGGATTCATAACAAAACAAACAGAAGGAAATCAGCATGCCATTTTAAGTGTTGAGATATACAGAAACAACAAGTAGACATAGACACAAAGTAGTAAATACACATTGTTGTGGTGCTAAAAATTAAATTCGGACATACCATCTCTAAAGAGACAAATTGAGGAAAGCAGTAGGTCTTGTAGACAAGCCACAATATAGACAGGAAGAGAAGATACTATTGTGTATAAGTGTGAGTTTAGAAAGATTGTTAATTGATGAAGAGTTTGTGAAAGAGTTGTGCATTTATAGTGTGAAAATCAGGCAGAAATAAGGTAAGAAAACAGTTAAAGAACTGATTTTCAGTTAAGAATCAATTACACAAGACTTCCCTTAATTAGGTAATTCAGTTTCAAACGGGTAAAAATGATTTAAAGAAAGAAATTGAATAAGCACTTTGTGCAAAGCATGCAATTTGAGGCAAATACATAAAAGGTTATTTAAGGATAGGATTTTGAAGTACACGGTTGTACAAATGATGTAAGAAAATCAATTAGTAGCCAGTAAATCAATGGTCAGGGATCTTGTAATTACCGATCCATGAATGAACCAAGTCATAAAAGTTGAGAAGGGTTTTAAAAATAAGTCAAATCATGAGGAAAATCAGAAAACAAGGAAGGAAAATCAATTAGTCCTATTCAAAAGGAAGTCTGAACTAATCATAAATTTGAAAACCCATTTAGAGGGAGGTTCATCACATATAAAAAACATACAAACATGTTGAGTTGAAAGAAGATGTTGTTCCATTGCAAAATCAGTAGGTAGTGGTTCGTCACATAAGTCAGTAATGCAGAAGAGAAGTAGCATTCTGATAGCATACAAAAGATCCAATAAAAAGAGTTTAGAATTGTGTGAAGCAAGGATGACCAAGATAAGTTCAGAGACTCAAAATTGGTCTGAAAGAGTTGGGGGTTTTGAAATAAAACCTTAGTTCGAGCAAATCACATAGCTAGACCTGGAAGAACCCCCAAATTCTAGGGTTTCCGCCATTAATCGAGTACAGAGATGAGAGGGTAAGTAATAAAATTCAAAACAGGTTCAGAGGTCTCATAAAAGAACTGAAACTTCTAACATATTCCTTTCAGCAACAAAACTCATGAGAAAACATGATAGAAAAGTAACATGCAAAACACAACAGAAGAGCTCAAAGAAAATAGAGTAGGAGAAGCTAATACGAAACATAATGGGAAAAATTGATAAGAACAGTAGAAGAAGCATGCTAAGAAGTTTTAGATGAAACTTAAACAGAGCTCTGTAGATGGAACTTAATAAGAAACACTTAAGAACGTAGTAACGGAAGATACGGTAGGAGAAACACACAAGAACACAGCATAGGAAAACACCGTAAAAGAAGCATACAAGAACATAGTAGAAGAAAATACAAGAAAACAGTAGAAGAAAATACAAGAACACAGTAGAGGCAGATACACAAAAAGAAAAAGAAAATAATTTTCAGAAAACCCTAGATTGGAAAAGAAATGGTTTTGAAAGTAGTTTTTTGAAAGAAAAGCCAGAAAAATCGTTTAAAAGCTTAGGGAAAGCTTAGATACACAACAGATCTAAAGGAATCGAAAAAACCTTGAAGGGTTAGTGTTTCAGAAGAACCCCAGTAGTGACAAAGGCTTGGAAAAGTCACTGATCTAAGCAGGAGAGGTCGAGGTCAGGCTCGAACAACCATAGTACGTCGGAGAAAAGCTAGATATGGCCGTAGAACTTGAATCATATGAAGCCTGTACCAAACTTCATTGTGGTCATGCCTTGAATCTTCAAAAACCAGGCGTGTAGGAGCTGTAGGAGGCTGGTGTAGGATTCCGATGGCCTTGTAAGCCATTGATTCTGATGGCTTTAGGGTGGAAGTGGTGGGAGGCGGCTAGGGTTTGAGAAGCTTCGAGAGAGTTTGAGAGAATTGGGGGGGGGAGGGTTCAGAGGCGGCTGGTAGGTGGAAAATAATTTAGGTTTAAGGGGTAATGGGTAATTAAAAATGGTAAGGTTTAAATGTGGTCGTTGATCATTTTGATAAACGACCTGGTTTAAACGGGGGGTCGTGCGGGTCATTTAAACGGGCTGTGGGTCGGGTAATTTAAGGAATTGGCTGGGTGTTTTGAAATTGAAATTGGGTTGGATTAGGGGTGCAAATTAGGCTGAAATTGAAATGAAATCTGACTAGATTTTAAATAGCCACTTTTCCCCATTTATTTTATAAAAAATTGCAAATTAAAATCTGGAAATAAATTGAAAGTAATAAAATAATTTGTAAGCACGTGATTTTTACCCTATATGAGAATTACTCCCAAAAATAAAAAAAATAAAATGATTTTTCTTTGGTGTGCAATTTTGTGATATTTTGAATAATTATTTGCATTTGTCTGTGCGTGTTTATTTGCTAAATTAATAAAAATACAAAAATATGTCGCATTTTGCATATAGGATTTAATTCTACAATTTTTAATAATTAGATGTGTTTTACAAAAATTAAAAAATTACAAAAATAGGCATCGATTGCATTTTTAGCATTTAATGTCCAAATATATAATTTTATGCTTAATTATTATTTAATTGTGCGTTAATTGATATTGGGAGTTAATTTGTGCTTTTATGACTTAATTTAGTTCTTAATAATAGTTTAAGTATTTTTATAATTTAGTTTTAGAAAAATAAAAGAAGAAAAGAGAGCGAAAATATAAAGAAAGTAGGAATTGGGCCTCTTCTTCGATTTCAAGCCACAGGCCCAAAAAATGGCCCAACCTTCCCTATGACCCAGTCCATGTCGAACTGGGTCGACCCAGTCCATAACCCAACACCCCTATTATCTTACAAGCAACACAAAACAAAACAAAAAAGTAAGAAAACCCTAAAAATGCCTAAAACATCCGCCCCCCCCATTATTCTCCTTCTTCTTCCTCAAGCTCCCCTCCCTAGCATCAATGGCTGCCCCTCCATCCTCAACACCCAAACCACCACCTTACGACTAGCAGTCCACCATCGTCATCCTCCTGCTCCAACGACCACCCACTTCACTTTCTTGTAAAGATGCTAACTTTGTGTTGAGATCTTCCAAGAACCCATCGTCTTCTTCATCCTCGTCGTCGTGCATAACGCAGCGTTGTAGCTGCTGCTTCACCTTCTTCTTCGTCTTCATCACCTCCCCACCTCCAAGATCTTCATCAACACACACATACATAGCCGCGTCAACACACTCACACGAGCACACTCTCCCCCGCCATGCTGCTGCTGCTCGTAACCATGGCTGCCTAGTCGTGGCAGTTGTTTCCGTCCCCTCCATCATGCTGCTGCTGCTCGTAACCATGGCTACCTAGTCGCGGTAGTTGTTTCCGTCCCCTCCATCGTGCTGCTGCTACCGTTGCTAGTTCGCCGGAGCTGGGTCGTCGTTGCTGCTGCCTGCGCTGCTGCTTCACGTTCCATGCTTCGGCTCTTGCTTCGTCTTCTTTGTTATGTCAAAGTTTCGTTGGTTTCATTTAGAGTTCGTTCGATGTTCGTCGTTGGTCATTTACGGTTAGTTGTTCTAAGTTTTATTTTTGTCCATATTTTTGTTTGATATTTTCCGAATCCAAACTCGTTAAATGATTCAATTCTTGTCTTATCCGTTGTTCATCGTTGAAATAATTTTCTAGTGTGTTCATGTGTTTGATTGAATTAATTTTCAGATTTCAAATGGAAAGTTAATTAGTGGTTCTTCATGTTTATTTCATGTTTGTTTTATTGTTTAAGTAAGAATTTGTTAGTTTGATGTTTGTTAGATTCAAATTGAAATTTAATTAATTGTTTCTTCAATTTGTTTCATATGTTTATGTATTGTTAGGAATTGTTAATATTGTTAAGTTCAAGCTTAAGTTCATAATTGTTTATTCGTCGATCTTGTTATTTGTCTAAAAAGAATTTAGTTGTGTTAAAGGAAATATATTGATTTAATCGTTTTAATCCGTCATGTTTGTTGTGTTAAAATAGATTCATTCGTGTTCATACTTTGTTTGGATGATCTTGAATCCAAATTTTGTATAGTTTGATTTCTTGTTTATCATTTATGATTATTTCTTGAATTTGTCTCATAATCTTGTTTAAGTTTAAGATAGGAATTGTTTGTTGTAATGTTGTTAGAGTAGTTGATTTTAAGTTCAATAGTATTGAATTTAGAAATCTAAATATACTTGTTTGTTGTTGTTGTTGTTGAATCCGAAAATAGGATTGTTTGTTGCTAAAATATTGTTCAATCAAATTTTAGTTGTTCTTTGTTGTTCAATTTGTGTTCATGTGATTTGTTGTTGAAATGTTGAAGAAATCATGTTCATGTGATTTGTTGTTGAAATGTTGAAGAAATCATGTTCATGAAATTTGTTGTTTGAACATTGTTAGAAATTAATCATATTGTCTATATTTTGGTTAAGTTTGATTAATTGATGTATTATAGCTGATGGGTAGTTTGGTAATTCATAGTACTTTCAGGGGTAAAATAATAATTTGTAATAGGGTCGGAGGGGTAGTTTAGGAATTGTACATTTTGTAATTGTTTATATGAAGCATGGGGGACAAAATGAAATGGGGTGGGTTGTGATATAGTTGTTTAATATAAAGGGGGGACAAGACAAAATTTAGTGGGGGGAATCTTGTATTTATTTATGTTAGGCATGGGGGACAAAATATAATGGGTGGTGTGATATATTTATTTAATGTAATGGGGATGAGTGGGAAGATAATGAGTTTGGTAGAGAAAATGGGTTGATTTTAATTGATTAAAAGATTTATGGGTTGGGGGATATATAGAGAGGTCTTGAATCAGATTTAAGGAGGAGAAAAATTTAAGAGAGAAAATTCCGAAAAATAATACTAAGACTTTAGAAAAACAAAAAGAAAAACATTCTGGAAATTCAAAAGAATAAGAATATACACCTGATATATAGTCCAAATATTCTGAGATACGGATTGAGAAATTAAGGGTTAAACACTAACTAGTCTTTCAAAATCTGAAAAGTTTCCCTTTGCTTCTGTCCGTTGGTTGTTGTTGTTTCCGGATTTTGTCTTGATTTTAAAATTTGTCACTAAGTTTCTCGTCGCTGGTTGTTACTAGTTGCTGGGATTGCTTTTGTTGTATGCTACTGAATTTCTGCTGATCTCTCACTTTTCTTTTGCTTCCAATATCAGGTACACAACTGACACGCTGATTATTGTAAACTGAAACAGGAAGCATGAATACGAAAAAATGAAGAATTGAAGTTCTAAATTTATTTTGAAGTATATTCTTAATTTTATTTGTATATATAAATTATTTAGCTTACAAAATCCGGAATCATGTAGCTATTTAATGTATATATAGTGGAACATCCAACGATAGCTTAACGGATGAACTATCTATATATTGCTTAAAAATAAATAAATGGTGTAGTAACTCCGTCTAAGTTAAAAATCAAACGAATAGACTATTTCGAAACTTGTAAGAAAATTGTTTAGTTAAATAATAATGGTTAATTCCAGTATGTAATTGTTTTAGGATTTAAATTAGATTGCCAAGTAAATAAATAAATGGTGTAGTAACTCCGTCTAAGTTAAAAAATCAAACGAATAGACCATTTCGGAACTTGTAAGAAAATTGTTTAGTTAAATAATATTGGTTAATTCCAGCATGTAATTGTTTTAGGATTAAAATTAGATTGCCAAGTTTTTTTTTAATTTGACAAACTGAGAACATGCCTAGTATAATATAATTAGGTAGTAATACGTGAAGCCCAGGTTTAGTTTAATGCCATATACGTTGGGCCTGTGCCCGAATTGGCAACGGAATGCCTTGCTTGTATCATTTTTCAGAATTTACGAATCATATTCGAAACTCAACTATAACAACTCAAGCAAGTAAATAAATTAAGACCTTTTCTCTTTCATTTTTGTAGAGACAATTTTAATAGAAAATGTAGGCACTTTAGGATTATCCTGATAAAAATAAATGAGATGAGCCTCGCCAAATAAAACGCACAAATTGCGGGGCCCTCGATAAATGTTTAATTAAAATTACTTAGACTTCGGGATGAGCCGTTTAGCAAAATTCCACAGCCTTACCCAGAAATAATAATACGATAATTGCTTCAGGCGTGAATTTTAATAATCTTACCTTCTTAAATTCGGGTGCGCATTTATGTGACCCAAATTCAAATCTCAACGGAGTCGGAATGTATTAACAACCATGGGCGCATTGATTGTGACATGGTTCGAAATACATTTTTATAATGTTGCAATTCCATAAAAAATAAATAATAATAAAAGCGGTTTTAAACTTAATGAAAGCACATAAGTAATAACATGTAATAAATCAGATATCTAGCCATTATAACAATTTAAACGACCGTGCTAGAACCACGGGATTCGAGGGTGCCTAACACTTTCCCTCGGGTCAACAGAATTTCTTACTTAGAATTTCTGGTTCGCAGACTTCATTTGGAAAGTTGAATATTTTCCTCTAATTGGGATTCAAGATAAACCGGTGACTTGGGACACCAAAAGCCAAATCTTTCCCAAGAGGCGACTCTGAATTAAATAAATAATCCCATTTCGAATATTGTCACTTAAATTGGAAAAACTCCCTCACGCATTTACCCTTCGGGGCGGGCGCGCAAAAGGAGGTGTGACATAATTTATAACCTATAACTATTAATTTAAAAATACTTGACTTAATTTTTATACATATAAATGCAATCAAATCATAAATGAGACTAATATTGCAATTACATACAGTTGAACTTTAAAAATACTAAATAAATTTATAAAAACATGCAAAATTATCTGGGCTGTAGTTTAGCATAAATATGAGAATTCAACAAGTGAATCATCAAAAAAAATAATTTTGGACACTTATTCGATTTTTGTTGATAAAATAAGGCAATAAAATTGATTTTAAAAGCCTTTAAAATTAAGGAAAAATAATAAAAAATATTTGTTAATACTTATATGCATACATATGCAATTTTGAAAGTATTTTTCATATAAAAATATACAGAAAAAAATTGGGTATCAACAAGAAGCTCACCATATATAAAGAGCACACAAGTATTAGGCATGCGAGGTTGTATTTAGGACAAAGAAAAGTGTCATGCAATTGCAAAATCAGTTAGTAGTGGACTATAGGAACATGGTAGTCACATAGGTCAGTTTCAGTAACTCAACAATGGAGAAGGGAGAGATTATCAAATAGCATCAAAAGGGTCCAGTAGAAAGACCTTAGAAGAGTTTAGCAGGGATTCAGAATCATATAAAGAAACAAAAGATTTTGAAATTCAGTCGAGCAACAGATGAAAAAACTTCAGAAACTCAATAGGTCCAAAGAAAAATAAGGTTTTGAAACCAAACAAGTTCGGAGATGAGGAGCAAACAAATCACATAGCAAATAATATCAGAACTCGAATGAACCCCAAATCTTAGGGTTTTTGCCATCAATCGAGTGTAGAGGTGAAAGACAAGAGAATCAGGCTAAAATATCAACAAAGAAAATAAAATCAGAAGCCCTAAGAAAGAACTTAAGACTTTAACATAAAGAAACATAGTAGAAGAATCAACATAAGAAACATAGTAGAAGAATAACAGAAGAAACACAATAGAACATGCTAAAGATCAGAGAGACTTCTAAATATCTTGCCAAAACCATAAATCAGAAAAGATAAAGGTTTTGAAAGCAGAGTTTTGAAAGAAACTTTGAGAAAGCTTTTGAAAGTTTAGGGAAAACACGGATCTAGAACAGATCTAAAGAAATCAGAAGAACCTCAAAAGTTAGGGTTTTAGAAGAACCCAGATGGTGAGAAAGTCTTGGAAAGTCATTAATCTAAGCCGGAGAAGTCGAGATCAGGCTCGAATAGCCATGGCTGGCCGGAGCAAGGTCGGAGACGGCCATAGAACTCAAATTGAACAACATTTGGGCCAAGATTCTTCAGGGTCAAGCCTTGAAACTATAGTAACCAAGCGAGTAGGATTAATAGGAGGCCGGTATAGGACTTTAGTGGCCTTGGAAGCCATGGATTCCAGTGATTTTAGGGTGGAAGCGGAGGGAGGTGGCTAGGGTTTGAGGGGAGCTTGAGACATAACTAGGAGAAAGAGGGATTCAAGGGCGGCTACAAAAGGGAAATGATTAGGTATAGGCGTTAGGTCGGGTTAAAAAAGAAGGGGTTAAGGGTGGCGGTTGATCATTTTGATCAACGGCCTGAATTGGAGGGGAATCTGGGCGGGTTATTTTAAAAAGGTATTGTGTCAGGTAGATTTAGGATTTGGTCTGGGTAATTGGATTTGAAATTGGGTTTAATTGGGGTGTCAAATCTGGCTAAAATTGAAATACAAATGGCTAACATTTAAATAGCCATTTTTCCTTTATTTATTTTATACAAAATAGTAACATAATTTCTATAAATAAATTAAAGGTGCTAAAATTATTAATAATACATAATTATCAAATTAAAAATACTGGAGTCAATTTTATAAATATAATTACAATTAAATCTTGAAAGAGGCCAATATTGCAATTATATGCAATTTAGCTTTAAAAATACTAAATAAATTTGTAAAAATATGCAAATATTATGCTAGCTATATTTTAATATATATATGAGAATCCAATAAATGAATCACCCAAAATGTTAATTTTGGGGATAATTACTGGGTTTTTTCTTAATAAAATAGGGCAATAAATTAATTTAAAAATCTTTAAAAATTAAGAGAAAAATAATAAAACCTTGGGACATACTTATATATGCACATACATGCTATTTTGAGAGTATTTTTCAAACTAAAAATATACAGGTAAAAATTGGGTATCAACGGCTGCCCCTCTTTACCTGGGAAGGATGAAAGAGTTGTCGGGTAAAGATATGATGGCCAATTTTGACCGAACGAAATTGTTCGAGGAGACTTAGGCCGTAATCTAGGTTCTGATCTACCTACATATCCCTGGTTTTACAGGAATCAGGCCGTATGTAGTTCGGGATCCGTCGGCGGAATATGCCGATAGAGACTTTTCAAGATCGGGCGCAATATTCAGGTTGGGGTGAAAGGTTTGAAACCTGACAGGGTTGTGGGAACTGGAGCGGTATCGCTCCTGATGAGACACGTTGCTCGCTGGTTTACATGCAAGTAAGTGATACAAGCATATATTGTGCGTAAATTTAAACATGATGCAAATTCCCGTTGGACCATGAAAGTTGTCTTACATGAAATTATGCTCTCGGTCTATGAGAATTATGCCTCCGAACTATGATGCTATTGAATAATGATATGAAAAAGTTAAAAGGGGTCCTCAGGCTATGAAATGGTGTTCTCGGGCTATGAGAATGGTGCCTCCGAACAATGATGCATTCTGATAGTTTGGCGATCTTTCAGCCCATGAGATGTAGTGTCTAGCGATCTTTCAGCCTATGCAATGCAGTAGGTGGCGATCTTTCAACCAATGCAAATGTAAATAAGGTGGCAATCTTTCAGCTGGTGCGAATGTAAATAATGTGGCGATCTTTTAGCCAATGCAAATGTAAATAAGGTGGCAATCTTTCAGCCGATGCGAATGTAAATAAGGTGGCGATCTTTCAGCCAATGCAAATATAGGTAGAGCTTAACCTCGAAAGACATAATGGTAGTCGTATGCAATGTAAAAAATGCAGATGGAGGTAGAGCTTAACCTCGAGAGGCATAATGGTAGCTTTTTGCAATTCAAGAAATGCAGATGGAAGTAGAGCTCAACCTCGAAAGGCAGAATGGTAGCCTTATGCAATGCAAGAATGCAGATGGAGACAGAGCTTAGTCTCAGAAGGCAAAATGGTAGCCTTATGCAATACAAGAAATGCAGATGGAGAAAGAGCTTAGTCTCAAAAGGCAGAATGGTAGCCTTATAGAAGAAGTAAGAGGGCAAATGATAATAGAATTTTCTTAGCTGATAGCGGATTGCAATATTGCGACTCCTAGGGATACTGTGTCTACTAGGGACACTACATGCGGATAGCAGCTGTGAGTAAGTGCAACAGTTTCTAGAGTTGTATTTCTAAGCAATGTGAGTCTAGTGAGTGTATAGTATATTTGATGATTTTGCAACTCAAGTGCCTGCATTCAAAGAAAAATCATGAGTTTTGTAAATAGGGGAGGTTATTTCGTATCCTCGCTAGCTCTGCTTGACCTGCTCGGCTTTGATCTAGTGATACTATACGTATCAGTGTGGTAGCGTAGCTAAACAAGTCAATTTTCGCATTAAACATGCATGATTTAGTAAAGGCATACATAATACATAATTAAGAATAGTTTTCTTTAGATGAACCAACAACTGCGACGCGGTTCAAGACATTGCAACCCTTCTTGTTATGATATTTTGAGGGTTCTCCTCAGAATTCTGCCCCAGTTTAATGGATTGATGTTTTCAACTGCTGCTAGCGATGATTGGCTGAAATTAACTTCGGAATTTTGAGGGTCCACCTCAAAATTCTGCCTCAGTTTCCAATTGCGGGGGAAATAAAAGTTTTATTGAATTGCGACTGAACCCATAGGGATGCTAATGTATCCCCTCTTAAACGGGAATCAGGCCAGGCAAAATTCAAATTACATCATATGAGGAAAGCATAAAGATGACACAAAGTAATGCTTGACTACATCTGAATTGATCGGCTTTGGCCAGACTTCTCCGTCCATTTCTGTGAGTATGAGGGCTCCTCTTGTAAGAACCCGGTGAACCATTTATGGACCCTACCAATTGGGAGAGAATTTCCCCTTGGCTTCATCTTTATACGAAAAAATTTTCTTTAACACTAGCTGCCCTGGTGTGAACTGTCTCGGCTTGACTCTTTTGTTGAAGGCTTTGGACATTCTGTTCTGATAAAGTTGACCATGGCAAACTGCATTCATTCTCTTTCCATATATAAGAGCCAGTTGCTCGTAACGACTCTTCACCCACTCTGCATCGTCGAGCTGAGCTTCCTGTATGATCCTTAGGGAAGGAATTTCCACTTCGGGGGAAATTACTGCCTCTGTACCGTAAACCAGCATATAGGGGGTTGCCCCGGTTGATGTGCAGACTGTGGTGTGATATCCCAGTAAAGCAAATGATAACTTCTCATGCCACTGTTTATGCTTTCCATCATTTTCCTCAATATCTTCTCAATATTCTTATTGGCAGCTTCTACTGCTCCGCTCATCTGAGGTCTGTAGGCTGTAGAATTCTTGTGTATGATCTTGAAGGTTTCACATATGGCTTTCATCAAGTCACTATTGAGGTTGGAACCATTATCAGTAATGATTGACTCCGGAATCCCGAATTGATAAATGATGCGGTCGCGAACAAAGTCTGCCACGAATTTCTTAGTTACTGCTTTGTAAGATACTGCTTCGACCCATTTGGTAAAATAGTCAATTGCTACTAGGATAAACGTGTGCCCGTTGGAAGCGGCAGGTTCGATTGTTGCGATAACATCCATTCCCCAAGCGGCGAAGGGCCATGGTGAGCTCGTTGCATTAAGCTCATTTGAAGGTGCCTTTATCATGTCTGCATGTATTTGGTAGCGGTGGCATTTCCGAACATACTGGATGCAGTCGAAGTAAAGTAACCAGCTCTGAGTATCTTCTTTGCGAAGACGAAGCCATTCGTATGCGGACCACAGGTCCCTGCGTGAATTTCCTCTAGTAGCTTGGATGCTTCCTTTGTGTCGACACACCTTAGTAACCCCAAATCAAGAGTCCTCCTATACAGGATCCCTCCGTTGTGAAAGAAATTGTTGGACAACCTCCGAAGGGTGCATTATTGAGTAGGATTTGCAAGTTTTGGGTATTCTCCTTTCTTCAAATATTCCTTGATATCATGAAACCAAGGTTTTCCGTCTACTTCTTCCTCAACATGAGCACAATAAGCTGGCTGATCATGGATCTTTACCGGAATGGGATCAATGAAGTTCTTGTCTAGATGTTGTATCATGGATGATAGGGTAGACAATAAATCAGCGAATTCATTCTGGACCCTGGGAACATGTTGGAATTCTGTCTTTACGAACATCTTTCTCAATTCTTGTACATAATGCAAATACGGGAGTATCTTGGAGTTCTTGGTTGCCCATTCCTCTCGGACCTAATATATAAGTAGGTCTGAATCTCCGATCACTAGAAACTCTTGAATATTCATGTCAATAGCCATTTTGAGCCATAAGATGTAGGCTTCGCACTCAGCCATATTGTTGGTGCACGAGAACCTTTGTTTAATGGACACCAGATAATGCTTATCGGTTTTTGATACCAGGACTACTCCTATGCCAACTCCTTTGAAATTTGCTGCTCCATCAAAAAATAATCTCCAACTATTATAGGATTCCGCAATGTCTTCTCCTATGAATGACACCTCTTCATCAGGAAAATACATTTTTAGGGGTTCATATTCTCCATCTACGGGATTTTCAGCAAGGTGATCTGCCAATGCCTGACCCTTGATTGCTTTCTGAGTCACGTAGACAATGTCGAGTTTACTCAATAGGATTTGCCACTTGGCTAGCTTGCCAGTGGGCATGGGCTTCTGGAATATGTACTTTAAAGGATCCATCCTTGATATGAGATATGTAGTATAGGCACAGAAGTAGTGCCTCAACTTCTAAGCTACCCAAGTCAAAGCACAACAGGTGCACACTAACAGAGAATACTAGGCCTCGTACGGGGTGAACTTCATAGTGAGGTAATAAATGGCCTGCTCCTTCCTCCCTGTTTCATCATGCTGCCCCAGAACACAACCGGATGCTCCATCCAATACTGCAAGGTAGAGTAATAAGGGTCTACCTAGCTCAAGCGGAACTCTGACTGGTGGTGTTGACAGGTATTCCTTGATTCCGTCGAAAACTTTTTGGCAATCATCAGTCCATTTGGTAGCAGCGTCCTTCTTCAACATCTTAAAGATCGGCTCACAGATAACTGTAGATTGTGCTATGAACTGGCTAATGTAGTTAAGTCTCCCCAAGAAACTCATCACGTCATTCTTGTTCTTTGGCGGTGGCAATTCTTGAATAGCTTTGACCTTTGATGGATCCAGTTCTATTCCTCGGCGACTCACAATAAACCCAAGTAGTTTTCCGGTAGGAACCCCAAATGCACACTTCGTGGGATTCAGTTTCAGATTGTACCTCCATAATCTGTTAAAGAACTTCCTCAAATCTTCCATGTTGCCATTGGCTTTTATGGACATGATAATAAGATCATCTACGTACACCTTTATCTCCCTGTGAATCATATCATGGAAGATGGTAGTCATAGCCCTCATGTAGGTGGCCCCCTGCATTCTTCAGGCCGAACGATGTCATCTTGTAACAGTACATTCCCCACAACGTAATGGAAGCTGTTTTCTCATCATCTTCTTCATCCATCCAGATCTGATGATACCTAGCAAAACAATCCACAAATGATTGCAATTCATGCTTGGCGCAATTGTTGATCAGGATATGTATGTTTGGCAAGGAGAAGTCGTCTTTCGGACTGGCCTGGTTGAGATCCCGGTAGTCGACACATACTCTGACCTTTCCGTCCTTCTTTGGTACTGGCACAATGTTGGCTAATCATATTGGGTATTCTACTACCCTATGAACCTTGGCTTTGACTTGCTTAGTGACTTCTTCCTTGATTTTCAGACTCATGTCAGGCTTAAACTTTCTGAGCTTTTTCTTTACCGGCGGACATGTTGGATCGGTTGGCAGTTTGTCAGCCTCAATAGATATACTTAGACCAGTCATGTCATCATACAACCAAGCGAATATGTCTTCATATTCCCTTAGAAATTCTGTGTATTCCTTCTTTTCTGGTGGCGATAAGTGGACACTGATTCTCGTTTCTTTGACGTTCTCTACATCTCCCAGGTTAACAATCTCAGTCTCATCCTGGTTGGACTTAGGCCTGTTCTCAAAATTCTCAACTTCCTTAACAACCTCTTCTGGTATTTCATCTTTCTCTGAATCTATGTCCGTTTATTGCGTTGTCTCGTTGCATGTCACAGTCATTTGTTCATCAAGATAATTAATAGTAATGCTGTATAAGTAAAGTAATGAGAGAAAATAATAGTAATATGTCTTGATTCATATGAAAAGTCAAAATTCTTTGATAAATTACATAATAATTGTTTTGAACATTGGAGATCTTATCGCAGAAATTGAAAACATGCGAAAAATAAAAAATCTTTTAGTAAATCAAAGCAGTGCTTGTTTTAGCCTTGCTACCCCGAGGCTTATCGGGATCTGGTTGTCCTGATGGTCTAGTTATTGAGGTGGGGCCCTCTGCTTCGGCTTGCATAGAAGGGCCTTCCTCCCCCTCCTCCTCGAAAATGACACAATAGTCCATATCACTGTCTTTTAAGAACAAATTCTTCACTACTGCCAATGCTTCCTCTTCTTCTGGCCCATAAATAATATCGGCCCGTTGGAAAGTCCGCTCCAAATGTGGTATAGGCTGCTCCAGCGGTTAGTAAGGACCACACCATGGTGGCGACCAGCTGTTGAATTCCTCCGAGGTGTACTGATATCCCAGACCGAAAGTGGTGCCATGTTTCTTGAGTTTTATAGGCTTAGCGATTCCTTGGAGATTCTTGTCGAGCCCTTTGCCAGGTTTGTACCCACACCAATTTAGTATACTCTCGATCTTGTTGTTCTACCATTTGTCTTTGTCAACAGCATTCACTCATTCAATGTGATGGTAAGTCTCTCCACCTAGCTTCTTTCTCCCTTCGATTAACGGAATGGTCTGGCGACTGTATATGGGGTTCCTACCATTGCCGTGAATGATCACTTCCTGGTGGTTCCATTCAAACTTTACTACCTGATGCAGTGTTGATTCTACAGCCCCAATGACATGGATCCATAGCCATCCCAACAGTAGATTGTAAGATGCTGGCACGTCTATCACTTGGAAATCGACATCGAACCAAGTTGGCCCCATTTGCAAACACAGACTAATTTCCCCAATAGTGGACCTCTGGGAACTGTCGAAGGCTTTCATGCTGATGGCTCCATCCTTTATCCCATGCAGTCCCTTACCCAACTTCTTGAGTGTTACCAGCGAACAAATATTGAGGCTAGAACACCCATCAATCAGGATCTTGGTAATAAAGTAATCCTTGCATTGCACAGTGATGTGCAGTGATTTGTTGTGCCCCAACCCTTCAGGCGGTAGCTCATCCTCATGAAAAGTAATTTTGTGACTCTCCAATACCTGTCCGACCATGTTAGCCATTTCTCTTCCAGTAATGTTGCTTGGCACGTATGCTTCACTTAGAACCCTCAACAAAGCATTATTGTATGCCTCAGAATTTAGTAGCAAAGCAAGTATGGAGATTTATGCCGGTGTTTTGTTCAACTGGTTGATGACCAAGTATTTTTTAGCCTGTATCTTTCTCCAAAGATCGTCTGGACCTGTCTCAATGATGGGCTACCAATTAAAGACCTGCTTACTTGACTTAGCTAGGTGTTTTGGGGTATAGACCCTGTCGGTCCTCGTCATACCCTGTGCGGCAACAGTTTTCTTGAACCTAACCTTGCCTTTCCTCCTTGCCTCAGCTGTATAGTCTCGTGGTATAGCCTTGGTATGGAATGGTGTTACGGTCAACATCACCACTGGAATCGGTGTGGACATCTTCACTCCGAACAGAGCATGTTCTTTGGGAGGTGAAACTGCAACTTCGAATGGTGGAGGTGCATTTGTTGGAGTCACAAATTCGACCTCAATTGGTGTTGGTGCCTTTGCAGTTGCTTCAAACTCAAATGGCACAAATATGTTTAGCATCCCCAGATGGCTGAATCTGGACTATGATTGGATTATAAGTAACTATTGGTTTCTTTGGATCATCACCTTTTGTGATCAACCCAATCGACCCCTAGGGATCCCAATTATCCTCTATTTTGATCACGTGAATGCCTTCACCCTTATGGTCTGGTAGAGGGTTATTGCGGACATTTAGAGAAGGTTCCTTTACCACAATAGTTTTATTGTCAATCAGATCTTGGATCTTGTCTTTCAGAGAATGACATTCGTCGATGGTGTGTTCCTTCATGCTGGAATGGTATGCACAGGATTTGTTTGGATTGACCCATTGAGAAGGGTTCTCAGGGGTTATGGCAGGCATAGGGGTGACATAACCAGCAGCTTTGAGTCTCTCGTATGACTGGTCAATGGGTTCGGCAATGGCTGTATACTGTTTAGGAGGTCTGTAGTCAAAATTTTGTCGAGGTCTAGGGAAGTTTTGGCGTGTAGGGGGTGATTGATAGTGGGATGGTTGAGCATTGTAGGCTTGGTAAATAGGTGCGGGTTAGGAGTATCTGGGTGAAGTGGGCTGATATGTGGGAGCTGGAGGTGATTGATAAGTAGGTAGTGGAGTTTGGTAAGAGGGTGGGGGTGATTGGTAATTTGGTGTAGGCTGATATGTGAGTGGAGGCATCGTATAGGTTTGGTATTTGATGGGAGATTTGGTTTTCTGTGCAACCATTACGTCCCCTACATCACTTTTCTTGGACGCACCACCAGACTGTAAGGCCTTGTTTGTAGCTGCAAGGCCTCAAAGTTCGTGACCATATCGCTTTTGATTCCTCTTTGATCCTCTCACCTAGCTTGATGATGTTAGAAAATTTATGGCTTTCAATCAACATTATCCACTCATAATACTACGGGTCCTGAGCCCGGACGATGAATTTATTCATCTGTTCTTCCTCTAAGGCATGTCTGACATTAGCAGTTTCAGATCTCCAATTAGTAGCATACTCGCAAAATTATTTTGTGGGCTTCTTCTTTAGGTTCTGAATGTAGAACACATCTGGCGCATTTTTTGTGTTTAACCTGAACCTGTCCATGAAATCGGATGCCATACTTACCTAGTTTGACCATTTCTTCGGGTGTTGGGTAATGTACCAAGATAGAGCATCTCCTTTAATACAACTCATGAAAAGCTTCATGTGGATCCTTTCGTATTTCCCTACTCTGACTAGCTTGTCATAGTATGTTCTCAAATGGACCCTCAGATCACCTGTACTGTTAAACATCTCAAACTTCGGAGGTTTTTACCTCTCCAACAGCTGAACATCTGGTTGTATGCAGAAATCTTCATAGTTTAAACCATTAATTCCCTTGCTTCCTCTGACGCCTTGAATTCGGCTAGTCAGTTTCTTAAGTTCTTCAGCCAGGTTCCTGATGAGCGAGTCTTTATCATCAAACTCGGGAGTGCTTCAGATGGGTTGGGTGGAGTGTGGCATGGTCTCCACATTGATGGGGTTGTTGTGATGGGTGTGAAAGTGGTCATTTGTGGATTTCAAGGGTTCTGGGATGAGCAGTGGAGTATTGTTGGAAGTATGGCAGGTGTTGCAGTGGTGGCGAGGAGCGGGATGGTTTTGTGGCTTTGGGATATTTTGTGGAGGTGTGGGGTTCTGAGTATTTGGGAAGTTGACATCGGGAGTGGTGAGGGAAAATGACAGATTCGCCAGATTCTGAACCTGATCAAGTTCTTTTTGGAATTTTAGTAGCTTTTGTTCAAGCTGGGATGCACTTTCCCTTGGAACCAAAGTACCATGACCATGAGTGACCTCTACCCATTCAGTTGAGTTTTCCTTTCTGGAGTTGTTCATATCTTCCATCTTTCCTTTGTTCTTGTTTTTGACAGGACTAAGAGGAGGAGTGGATGGAGTGACCTGAATCTTGTGGAATAAGATGATGTTGCCAGAGCGCACGAACTAACCTTTGGGGAAGGGGAATAATTAATCAAAAAGTAAAAATAAAAAGGTAACAAGTTAGTGAGGATTATAATAAAATGTTGCGATATTTAAACGCAAAGTGCAAGAATGTAAATCGTGTCCTATTTGGGAACCTCTTTGTGCCCGAGGTAAGCGACAAGTTGTTTTGGAGAACATAGAATTATAAATGCCTCATTTTATTGATAAAAAGTAGACGAATCCCAAATTGACACTAAATAACAGGAAATAAAATATCACTAGTGGTCGTTGGTCTTATTACATTCATAAAATGAAAAAGTAAATTCCTATCTACTTGATCCTAGAAGGACCTTCCTCAGGTTGAATGCTCTTGTTGATCAAATCCTCCAGCTCACGTAGGTTCACCAGTAAAAATGCCTTTGCCAGGTGTTCTCCTTCGTTTTGCTCAGTGTTCCGGTAGTCGGCGACTCTCTTCCTCACTTTTCCTTCCAATTCTAGCAGACTGTATTCTAGATGTTCCAACTTTTCGCTAGCTTTGGCATCCCTCTCTTTCCACTCATTGATTTGGTCATTTGATAGAAGACTCCTCCACCAGTCTAGAAAAAGTGAGGGTGTGCTAATCATACCGAAGCTGGGGACCTCGTTCTTCATTTTTTACAAAAAAAAAGGGTTAAGACCATACCCCTACTGTATTCGACTATTTAATATCAACAATTAGCATGAAGCATTTATTTCTCCAAATAAATGCACAGAACGTGGTGACGTCCGTTTGGGTTCAGGGAAACCTAGTGGACTTTGGTCAAGGCTATCTTAAAGGGTCATTATGTGGACAACATAACTAACCCGACTAGGTTTGACCATGATGCATGCATAGTTAAATAGAGTAAGGTTTCTATGGGGTTTTAGAGGTAAAGGCACGAAACTGTCGACTACACCATTGATCGACTAGTTTTACAACAAATTCACCTTTTCCGGATTTTGGTGTGATAATATCGGAAGAGCGCAACCACGCATTATAAGCATTGCTATGGTATTTTGTTTTGCACGAGTGGAATATGATGTTGAGCATGATTACGCAACAATTAAAGCAGGTTGTCACGTATTTGCACGTTAGGAAAGCAGTAAATACAACAGTTTTTTCATAATTTAAAGCGGTAGTAAAGGAAATCTGTAAAGGAAAGTAATAAAGAAACAAAAAGACAAGTTAGTTTTGCAATCGAAAAGAAAATTGAATGCTTTAAAGAAATAAACAGATAATTGCACATAAAGAAGCATAAGTTAACAACAATAGTCTGAAATGGTAAAAGCCTAAAAATCTCCAGCAGAGTCGCCATGCTGTCGCGCCCCCTTTTTCCTCGCGGAATAGGGTTCATGACATTTGGAGGGACAACTCATTCCTTTTGGAAATTGGGTTTGCGTTTGAAGAGTCGCCACCTAATGATTAGGGTGCATTAGGACACCAAAAGAGTTTGATTTTGAATAACTAGAGATTAGGTAAGTGCTTGAAATTATTCCAAAGGGAAGGTGTTAGGCACCCCTCAGAATCCACTAGTGTGATTCCAGGACAGACAATTATTGTGAATTTGGGGTGAAATTAACATGTAGACAAATAGGGCTCAAATAAGAGGGGGTTTCATATAATGGTTTGCAAATAAACAAAGTTTGGAAGAGCGAAGAAAGCTATTTTTTTTAAAGAAGGAGTTGAAAGAAATAAAGAAATAAGGGAAATGGGTCCTTGGTTTATTAACAATATGGATCACCCCACACAAAGCCCGGTAATCACTCCTTAATGAGGGGCTACACGTGACATTATCGCGTGGTCATCATATCCATATCTACTCTTCCCAACCCGTTAAGGTATTTAAAGCGCGGATTGGTCTCGTTTACTTATTGCATGCTATTACCCATCCCGATTCTATCAGTCCCGTAGGCATTTAGAACTACTAATCCTAAAAGGGAGAGATATTAGGATTATTTGTAGTTTCAAAGGAGAAACCTCAAAGGCGACATACAAAACACGTATTGCAAATTGGGGAAATCATATAACAAGTAGAGGCTCAGATATACCTCCTTAAACAAAGAAGCACGTAATTAGCATGACTTACACATACTGTTTAGTTCTGATTTAAAAGGTATTAAAGACGAGTGAGATGAAGTTGTTGAGACAATTTACGCTTATCAAATAACTCAGTTAAGAAGTCCGAATGAGGCCTGCCTACTGGTCGTAATTATTAACAGAAGCAGATTCAATTTGTATTTATTACCCAGGGCTTGCCTCAATATTGGACAAGGATCTTATAAGCATGGCATCTACTGTATTCATAAAGTAATGAAACAGTAAGGCTCGAAATGAACTGTTTGAATGCATACTTAAACTTGCTAAGTGAGGGACTCGGATTATTGAAAGAGATAGGCAGAATTTAAGTGAATTGATTACAAGTTATGCAAACGATAGCAATCACTACTACTAGTTTTATATCTAACGCTGAGTGAGGCGAAACAGATTTTTTATTAGAAACTCTTATAGGCATGGTTTCTAGGTGTTACTGATTTTAAGACCTAGTAGACGTAGCGTCGAAATGCAGAAGCCTTATAGACATGATTTCCAAGTGATGTTTGAATATGCAAAATCCTATAGACATAATTTCTAAGTGAAGTTAAATATCCAGAATCCTATAGACATGGTTTCTAAATAAGGTTTGAATATGCAAAATCCTATAGCCATAATTTCTAAGCAAAGTTAAATATGCAGAATCATATAGACATGATTTTTAAGTGAAGTTTGAATATGCAGAATCCTATAGACATAGTTTCTATGTGAGGTTAAATATGCAGGAATATAGTAGTCCTATAGTCATGATTTCTACCCTTTGCATACATAGTTACCCACCCAAATTACATTATCAGAATGAGAATAAGTGCAGTGTGGAAGGGTCAGCCCTCAAGTGTCCAAGTTCAGAGGGAGCTCAAGAGGTCCCAAGGCAAGGCTCACAAGAGGGGGGGTGGGGGCAGAACATAAAGTCTAAGAGAGAGTGCAAGTGAGGAACAGAGTTCTAAAGGGGTGAAAGATAGGGAAACAACTACAAACAAGTATAGGAAAAGGGTTCAGGGGAATAGGGAAGTTGCAAAGAGTCCTTGTGCTTAGACATTTAGCTAATTCTGGGCTTGCACAGCAATAGAGAGTGTTGTTATGCTTAAAAATCAACAAGAATACACAACATATGATAGTGACATGGAGGTTATGATTCCAGGGGAATCAAGTTTGAGCCATAGACAATAATACTTAATACTGTCATGCCTCAAACAAACCATTAGCATTAAACACATTAAGGTAGGGGGTTTGGGATTCATAATAGGAAGGAAATTACAGTATGCTAAAGTAAATTCCAAACTAAACATAAGCAATAGGCAGACATGCAAGTGAAGGAATTAAATAAACACATTGTTGTGGTTGCTGAAAACCTTAATCAGGACATACCAGTTTCAAAGGAGCAAAATACAGCAGTAGTAGTACTTGAAAGAAAATAGGCCACAATAATAGTAACAAGAGAGAGAATGCTTTTTGAATGTGAGCGTGAGTTCAGAAAACTAAGAGTGTTCATGTGTTTGTGTCAATGAAAGAACATGCTATTTATAGTTTGAAAACAGGCAGAGAATAAGGCAAGAAAATAACCATGTACCAATTAAAATCAATCAGTAGAAGAACTTCTTTTAATTAAGGAGTTCAAACTTAAACGGTAATGAACAAAAGTCATTTAAGGAAAGAGATCAAATAAGCATCTTGTGCAAAGTAGACAATTAGGGGTAAATACACAGGAGTTTAATTAAGGGAAGGATCTTTGAAATACACAGTTAAACAAATAAGGCAAGAATCAATCTGTACATAGTAAATTAAGGAGTCAAAGATTCGAAATTACTAGTTCATGAATAAACCAAGTCAGAAAGGCTAAGGAACATTTTCAAATCAAACCAAGAAACATGGAAATTAGTAAAACATGGAAAGAATCAATCAGACTTACACAAGGAGGTCTGAAATTGGTCAAAAATTAAAAGTCACTTTAGAGGAGAAGCTCAGCATATATAAAGAGCATACAAGAATTAGGCATGCGAGATTGAATTTAGGACAAAGAAAAGTGTCATGCAATTGCAAAATCAGTAAGTAGTGGACTATAGGAACATGGTAGTCACATAGGTCAGTTTCAGTAACTCAGCAATGGAGCATCAAATAGCATGCAAAAGGTCCAGTAGAAAGACCTTAGAAGAGTTTAGCAGGGATTCATAATCACATAAAGAAACAAAATATTATGAAATTTAGTTGAGCAACAGATGAAACAACTTAAGAAACTCAAATAGGTCCAAAGAAATTAGGGTTTTGAAACCAAATATGTTCGAAGATGAGGAACAAACAAATCACATAGAAAATAATAGCAGAACTCGAATGAACTCCAAATCTTAGGGTTTTACCATTAATCGAGTGTAGAGGTGAATGACAAGAGAATCAGGAAAAAATATTAACAAAGAAAATAAAATCAGAAGCCCTAAGAAAGAACTTAGGACTTTAACATAAAGAAACATAGTAGAAGAACAACATAAAAAATACAGTAGAACATGCTAAAGATCAGAGAGACTTCTAAATATCTTGCCAAAACCCTAAATCAAAAAAGATAAAGGTTTTGAAAGCAGAGTTTTGAAAGAAACTTTGAGAAAGCGTTTGAAAGTTTAGGGAAAACATGGATCTAGAACAGATCTAAAGAAATCAGAAGAACCTTAAAAGTTAGGGTTTTAGAAGAACCCGGATGGTAAGAAAGGCTTGGAAAGTCATTGATCTAAGCAGGAGAAGTCGAGATCAGGCTTAAATAGCCATAGTTGGCTGGAGCAAGGTCGGAGAAAGCCATAGAACTCGAATCGAACAAATTTTGGGCCAAGCTTCTTCAGGGTCAGACCTTGAAACTATAGTAACCAGGCATGTAGGAGTTATAGGAAGCCGGTATAGGACTTTAGTAGCCTTGGAAGCCATGGATTCCGGTGATTTTAGGGTGGAAGCAGAGGAAGGCGGCTAGGGTTTGAGGGGAGCTTGAGAGAGAACTGGGAGAAGGGGGGGGGGGATTCAAGGGTAGCTATAGAAGGGAAATGATTAGGTTTAGGGTTAGGTCGGATTAAAAAAGGAAGGGTTTAAGGGTGGTCATTGATCATTTTGATCAACATCCTGGATTGAAGGGGAATTTGGGCGGATTATTTTAAAAGGATCGTGGGTCAGGTAGATTTAGGATTTGGGCTGGGTAATTGGATTTGAAATTTGGTTTAATTGGGGTGTCAAATCTGGCTAAAATTGAAATGCAAATGGGCTAACATTTAAATAGACATTTTTCCTTATTTATTATATAAAAAATAGTAAAATAATATGTGAAAATAAATTAAAGGTAATAAAATTATTAATAATACATAATTATCAAATTTAAAATACTGGAGTCGATTTTATAAATATAATTACAATTAAATCTTGAAAGAGGCCAATATTGCAATTATATGCACTTTAGCTTTAAAATTACTAAATAAATTTGTAAAAATTATGATATCTATATTTTAATATAAATATAAGAATCCAATAAATGAATCACCCAAATGATAATTTTGAGGATAATTACTGGATTTTTCTTGATAAAATAGGGCAATAAACTGATTTACAAATTAAGAAAAAAATAATAAAACCTTGGGACATACTTATATATGCACATACATGCTATTTTGAGAGTATTTTGCATATTAAAAATATACAAGGAAAATTAGGTATCAACACCTGTCGGGCATGCCGCAGGACAGGCATATTGATTTTGGTATTGATCTGGTGCCGGGCACTCAGCCCATTTCTATTCCACCATATCGTATGACACCAGCGGAGTTGAAGGAGTTAAAAGAGAAGCTTCAGGAACTCCTTGATAAGGGGTTCATTCGGCCTAGTGTGTCGCCTTGGGGTGTGCCAGTTCTATTTGTGAAGAAGAAGGATGGCACTATGAGGTTGTGTATCGATTATAGGCAGTTGAACAAAGTAACAGTTAAGAACAAGTATCCTCTGCCTAACATTGATGATTTGTTCGACCAGCTTCATGGAGGGAGAGTGTTCTCCATGATTGATCTCCGTTCGAGTTATCATCAGTTGAAGATCAGGGATTCAGATATTCTTAAGATGGCTTTTAAGACCTGATAATGAGTTCTTGGTGATGTCTTTGGGCTAAGCAATGCCCCAATATCATTTATGCATTTGATGAACAGTGTGTTCTGGTCTTATCTCGGCTCGTTGACATAGTTTTCATTGATGATATTCTGGTGTATTCGCGTAGTCAGGAGGAGCACGCGGAGCATCTGAGGGTTGTGTTGTAGAGATTGACGGAGGAGAAGCTTTATGCAAAATTCTCCAAGTGTGAGTTTTGGCTCAGTTCAGTGGCTTTCTTGGGGAACGTGGTGTCTAGCGAGGGTATTCAGGTTGATCCAAAGAAGATAGAGGCAGTTCAAAGTTTGCCCAGACCATCCTCAGCCACAAAGATTAATAGCTTTCTTGGTTTGGCGTGTTATTATCGCTGGTTTGTCCAAGGATTTTCATCTATTGCATCACCCTTGACCAAGTTGACTCAGAATGGTGCTTTATTTAGGTGGTCGGATGAGTGCGAGGAGAGCTTTCAGAAGCTCAAGTCCGCCTTGACCACGACTCTAGCATTAGTTTTCTCATCAGCTTTAGGGTCATATACCGTGGATTGTGATACTTCGAGAGTTGGTATTGGTTGTGTATTGATGCAGGAGGGTAGAGTTATTGCTTATGCTTCTCGCCAGTTGAAGCCCCATGAGAAGAACTACCCCATTCATGATTTGGAGTTGGTTGCTGTAGACATGTGATTTTTGACCCTCCCCAAGATTTTATAAATTTTAGCGTGTAAATATTTAGTTTAGGCCTAAAATCGCTATTTCAGCTAATTTTTACTTTTTTACTTTATTTAGCACACAAGAATAAAAATTACAAAAAAAGGTTACGTATTTTTAGAGTATTAATTTTATTTTTTAAAAAGTTTCCAAAATATATAATTTAGTTTAGTACAATTTTTAAGCTAGAGACTTTCGAGAAATAAATATTGAGTATGTAGTGACATTACCTTATTATTTTAGGAGTAGATTTTATCTTGTGGACTTATTTTCAAGAAGAAAAAAGAAAACTAACAAAAAAAAAGCCAATGAAATCATGGCACATCATAAGATTCCTTCCAACAAACCTTATCCCAATTCAAAATTTTCACATGCACACAGGCACGGAAAAGGGAATTTTCAGAATTTTTAGTTTTTTTGGGGAGTCCACACGATTTTTCTCTGATTTCTCTAAGATGTGCTCTCCAAGAAAATGAAGATATACACTTATATATTCATTCAAGAACTGGAAGAAGAGGGGACTAGCGACAACAATACAAACCCCACCCTATCGTCTCCTTCATGAAAAACCTGCAATAACTTTAAGACCTAGGAGTTGAGAGCTGAAACGGGCCACAATAAAAGACACCCACCCCAGTACATGATCTTCAACTTCCTTACATCTAAGCAGCCATGAGAGGACCCTAGAACCTAGAATCTCTGTCGCTACCACTCCACCGACGGCCACACGCAATAGTGGCTATTCCTCGTCGTTGCTCCTTCTGTTCACCTACATAACGAGACCCTATCAGCCTTCTTCTCCTTATTCAAAAAAAACTTGAAAAACCCTAGAGTTAATTAAAGTGACAATCCCGCACCCATAGATGCATAAACGGACAGAAGGGGAGGGGAGCGGACTGACTTGGCTACTACAGTGAGAAAACATCCAAGATGTTTCAGTTTCTTCTATTCCATACCATTTTGAAGAAGGAAATTGCAACAGAAACAAAGTTGGAGTTTCTTCTATCGGAGTTCATTGTTTAAGCTTACTTGGGACTGAATTCGTGCTTGTTTTAGTTTTCCGATGCCGATTTATGATCCCGTCTCGTCTTCAGCTTTTTTATGCCAGTCCGAGGTCGCCGTCAAATTTTGTCGCCGATTCGAAGCACTTTCCGAGCTACTTTCAGATTCAAGTTCTTCCAGGAAAACCCAACTAGCCCGTTGCTTGCCGAGGGTCTGTTCGTGTTCTGCCATCGCGCTGTATTCTTCTTGTAACCCGTTGAAAGATCTTTAATATATTTAAAGTCTTCAAAGGTCCGTTGTTTTCTTCTTTATCGTTTTGTTTGGATGGTTAAATTCCTATAATATGTTTGGGTTGAAATTAAATGGTGTTATTAATGTGCTTCATGTTGTTCATGTGGTTGATTCATTAGTAGCATTAAAATGCAGCATCCGTAGAGTTTAATCAATCATTGCAAGTTTGAATTTTTTTTTGAATAATATGAATGCTCATCGTTAAGTCCTGATGCATTTTAGTTTTCTTTTACCGTGTTGGTTCTCACATTTTAGACTTGGTTCTTCTTCACGGATGGAATGATAAGACGAGTCAAAATAATAGTTGGACCATTATTTGCTAATTTACATGAGTTGTATGGTCACTTGGTTTAATTTAATTGAATAAGTAGTTGTACTACATTTCTGGACCATGGCCTGTTAGTCAAGGCAGTAGAGATGTTTGTTTGTCTTTGAAAATCATAAATTGGATTAGATAGGAGCATCCGTAGGGGACTTTAGTTGAGTACAATCTTTTGAAATAGTTGGTGGCGTGCCATGTTAAATAAGCTTAGATATGGCCCTCGAATAATAAAATCCTTTGAAATTAAAATTCGAGGCGTGCCATTTAGCAAATTTTCATGGCCCTCGCAAAGTTAAACACGCGTAGTTACTTTAGGCACGTTCTATTAATAATTTATGTGATCAAAATCCAAAATCTCAACAATGTTAAAATATGTCGAAGATCGCGGGTGCATTTATGTGACGTGGTTCAAGATGTGTTTTAATAACGTTGCAATCTTCCTAAAAATGAACAAAGGTGGCTAAAAAGTTAAAATTTGTACATAGGTTCATAATTGTTTAAAAATCAGATAATTAAGCTGAATATAACAGTTGAGCGACCGTGGTAGAACCACGGAGCTCGGGAATGCCTAACACCTTCTCCTTGGTTAACAAAATTCCTTACTCGGATTTCTGATTCGCGAACTGTATTACAGAGTCAATCTTTCCTCGATTTGGGATTTGAACCGATGACTTGGGACACCATAAAATTATCCCAAGTGGCGACTCTGAATTTTTAATAAAATAATCCCGTTTCGATTGTCACTTTAAGTTGGAAAAAACTCTCTCATCTACCCTCTCGGGGGTGTAGGTAAAAAAGGAGGTGTGACAACTCAGGCGACTCTGCTGGGGATCGAACCCAGAATCTCTAGTTTAGGGTTCAAGAATTCGAGCTTAGAATAATTGTTATAGTTGGCTTTATCCATTATCTGATTTTGTCATATGATTTGGGCCTAATGTGCTAATTGATTGCTTTTACTGCTTTGATATTCCGTGAACTGTATATAAATTATTGCGAAATCCCTCTTCTCTCTAAGTCTTCTAAATCATGAAGAAGTGTGCACTTCGTGTGACTTCTTTTCTGTTAGAGTCATATTCCAAATTTAGAACGAGGTTTGGACAAGTTGCAAAGCCGGTGAAGCTTCTGTATTCCCTGTACGCGGCCCCCCCGGCTCGAGCTGTCTGCACGGGTAAGCCAGGTCTAGAACAATAAACCCAGGTTTTGAACCCAGAAAAATAGCTTTATGTCAGATCCCTAGTAAGAACGCTTGTTTGCATCATGTGCATTTGACTTAGAGGACTTAACAAAGGGGTTGGGTGCGTCTAGGACAGGTGTACCCAAAATAACAGACCATCTTGGTGTATCCTATGTGCTACATGTTGTATTTCTTAAAGGGTAAAAGGGTCATTTGGCAGACCAATGATAATTGAGGGCGACTAAAAAAAAGAGAACAAAGAGAGGCTGAAGTGTGAGGATGAAGCGAGTAGGGCCCAATTATATTTTTGTTACATTTTATTAAGAAAAAAAGAGCATGGAACTTCAAAAAGATTTTGCACTTTTTATCATTTTTCAAAAATCAAAAAAATCGAAAAAAAGAAAAGAAAATCCAAAAAGATTTCATATTTTTCATCATTTTGCGAAAAAAAAAGACGAAAAAATGTGTTTTCTATATGTCAGTTGTTTTTTTATTATTCTCGCCCGTATCCAATCTGCCCGAACTACGCATACCTGATTCTCGTCTTTCGGGGCGTGATACGTAGGCAACTCACATAGTGTCCGATCTTCTTAGTAAATCTTAGGTTCTTGGCTTTGCGGGGTCTTAGCCAAATTTTGCACTTCTAGCCATCTTTTGGCCAAATAAGCCATTTTGCAAAAAAATAGCCACAACCATGTCTTGCATGTGTCTAGTAGGAAATGTTATTGTATCTTATAGTGATGGTTTTAGTTTTCTCATACAGATGCGTATTTATTTACTGGACTTTGAGCATGACAGATTCCCCGTGACCATCCAGTCAGAATCGCTCAGTTAGGAGTTGCTTAAGGAGATTTGTTTTATTTTTATGTTTTAAGTATGTTCTTCATTTTATGTCGTCTTTTACTCTCTAGTTTTATACAGTAATGTTAAGTCTTTTGTTATTGTATTTTCTGCCTTATATTTGAAAAATATGTTGTAACTCAAAAATCCAAAAAAAAGAGATGTTGCATTTTATATTTCGTTATAAATTTTCTTTAGAATACTAATTCTAGAAATAAAAAAAAACATTTGAGGTTTTTTTTCCTTTAGGCAATTAATATCTAGGACTTATAATGAATTGTTTTTATGTTTCCTTTAGTATATTAGGACAAAAATTCAAAATGAATTGTTTTTCCTTCTTTAAAAGCTTTCTTTAAGGTGTTAATTCCAAAATCCAAAAAGATTTTCTCTTGAGGTGTCTCTTTGGGAAATTAGTGAAAGATGAGAAAAGAATTCTTTTATTTTTATTAGAACTTTAGGATATTGTACATAGAAAAAAATACATTATCTTTTGTTTATCATTAGAATTTCTTTTTTATGTAATCAAAATTGAAATCCAAAAGCATTTTGTTTTATCTTTTTCATTGCTCGTTTCTAAATATCGCATCAGGATATCAAATGAAAAATTCAAAATATGTTTCTGTGGTTTATTGTTTAGATTTCCTCCTTAAAAAAAAGAATCAAAAAATATTTTTTTTTCTCTTCTAGGGTTTTCTTTAATAATTTCCCATGGAGTATTTGTCTTGAAAAAATATATATGAACGTTAAGCTTGAGTTTAGAATAAGTTATAGAACATTAAGTCTAGAAAAGTCAAAAAAAATTTGCTTCTTTTATTTCCCTTTTCTCGTCAGAGTAGTCATTAAGGTGAAAAAAAAAAGAATGTTAGTTTGTTTTCTTTATTCCCGATATTCCAGAACTACGCAAAGATCTGATTCATGCGGCGTCATGATACGTAGGCAACTTACATATGGTTCGATAGAATCATTTTTTTTACTGTTAAAAGAAAAGAAAAAAGGGGAAAAAGGAAAAAAAAGAGAGAAAAAAGAGATGAAATTGTGGGATGTGAGAAATGAGAGGAAAGAAAAGAATGAAATTAGAAAAAGAGGAAGAAAAATGATCAAACAAGTACTAGAAAAGCAAAGAAAAGAGAGGATTGAAATGAACAAATTGGGATGATGCCAACTGACCTTCGTACCCTCGAAATCATTTTAGAACCGATAACTGTGGCTAGGTGCATTGCACATAAAGTGAGATTATCTTATGTTAAATACCCTAACGCTAACGTGATGGCTTCATTTTTTTATATTCATAGAAGAAGGGTGGTTGGTTTGTGGTTTTAAAGTGGTAACTTTTCTCTACAACATAAAGTCAAAAGGCAATGACAGACAACAATAGAACTGAGTAGGTTGATACCGACGCTTGAAAGCAGATGGTTGAAAAGGACAATGGGTTGGTTGAAGAGGTAAAGATGTTAAAACAACACATGGTTGACATGCATCAAGCTTGGATGACTGGGAAGGTGCCACCCCCACCACGACCTAGCTTCCTAGATGCTGCCCTTACCCAAACTACGGACACAATGCCAGATAACCCTCTATACTCTCCAGATACACCCGCTTATCTCCAAGCTCATGATGCCCAATATTACCCCTCAGAGGTTTCCCACAATGTTCCCTACTCATACAAACACGACCCTAGGGGTGAGCCTCATGTTGAAAATGAAATGTTCACAGGAAGAAAAGGGAAAGATGGGACACCCAGGAGGCTGAAAGGTATAGAACAGTCCTTAAAGAACAAGCATGGAATAGGAGACCAGGGAAGCATGGCTTACAAAGAACTGTCTGTGTCCCCTGACGTTCGCTTGCCCATGGGGTTTAAAGTTCCAAAATGTAACTTGTATGATGGGTATGGGGATCCGGTAGCCCACCTAAAGGTTTATTTCAATGAAATAAAAGGTGTTGGAGAGAAATATGACTTGATGGTGGCGTATTTCAGTGAGTGCCTGACTAAGGCAGCTTTGGAATGGCATGCTCGTCAAGATGTTGGTAAGTGGCCTACATTGGGTGACATGGCTCAAGATTTTTTTCAATACTTTCAATACAAATCAGGCGTTACCCCAGACCACTCCTCCATATCTAGAATGGGAATGAATCCGAAGGAAAGCGTTAGAGATTTTGGGCTCAAATGGAGGGTAAGGAAATTGGACATGTTGAAGCCGATCCAGATAAAAATGCCAAACCCTCTTCCAAAGAAGTTTGATTTTTCTCAAAGGTGCACATATTGCTCAGATGCCCCGGGGCATGACATAGAGAAGTACTGGAATCTGAACAACGCGATTCAGAAGCTTATTGATGCAGGCGACCTTGTCGGGCAAAATCCAGAAGCAGAAGACACTAGCCAAAGTCTGTCACCTGTGCATAATGAGACGCATATGGTGGGTATGATTTATTTTGAAAAGGAAGCCCCTGCGCAGGGGCTCGGCTCCCGAACCGTACGTGAGCTGTCTCGTACGGCTCTTCCTAAGAACTTAAAGCCCCCTCTCTCTAAATAGAAAAAAATGCATTTACAAGAAAAAAAAGACTTTTTCAAAAAGATCAGGTCACCAATCGGTGACTTAGTTTAGGAATGAATATCCGTAACTCCCATTCCAGTACATAAACTGACAAAATGGAATAAAAAATCAAGACCTGGAGGCCTTTTTTTTTATATTTATATATTTTAGAAATCGAATCATCATGCACTTTAGGCCCTTCTAAAAGTATCTGGTAGACTTGGTAAAAGGGCCCCGACTTATTTCTAGAATAAGAGTTCGACCGGCGCAAAACTCTTCTTTTTTCCTGCACTCAGGGAGCACGAAGATGCAAAAATGAGATGTGAGAATTCTTCTAGAATCCTAGGAGGTCCACGTGCTACGAAGCTTTCTGTGATATCAGAGGTTGATCCTAAGAACGAGCAGGGAAAGGGAACCCAAAGGCAATCTATTAAGAACAATGTGATGGAGACTTGTGAAGGTCCTAGTATCATTGATGCGGAAGTCAGTGGCTAAGATGTTGAGTTTTGATGATTGGAAAGACGCTCCTTTCTTGGTTATCCAGGGAGGAGTTTTGGTGGTTTATTTTGTTGTCATTTCTGTTATCCGGGTTATTTTAGGGTTGTAATCCGGATATTGTCTTGTAACTCAAACCCTTCTATCCTTTTATATTGCTTAGTTTGTTTAGTCATAATAGCCCGTTTAGTGTTGTCTAGGTTTGTTCTAGGTATGTAACCCCAGTTTAGTTTGTTTATTTTGTTGTCTAAACCCTTTCACCATCTGTCTAATGCCATTTTCTGTTTTCTGTGATTTCTAGTCATTTTCGTTTAGTTCTCTTTTCTTTTTATAGTTCTTTTCCTATTGACTCTAGTGACGTGACATGCACGCGTAATTGTCAGCCTGATTTTAAAAGTCAGTTTAATCATGAAGCAATGAAACAATGTTGAAGATGTAAGGACATTTGAGGGAAATAAGTAAAGGCATTTTGAGATCACTTCAAGCTCGAATTGTGTGAAACTAGGACATATAGAACAAAAAGAAATACTATTGATCGCATCCTGCCGCATCAGGTTGAAGCTAAAGTCAAGTTTGGCCCAAATTGGCGGTCCCGTTCATCGTAATGAGAGTGTTGTCCAATGGAGCTTCATATTTAACAGATATAGAAGGCAAATGTGTTGATATTGTTATCAATTCTGATAAAGTAAAAAATATTATGTATGATTTCTTTGGTTAAGTTGTGTTTGTTAGTACTTGGCATATTTTGAAGATTGGAATGACGAATGCATTTTGTTCTTCTATCTAAACACTTTATCCTTTGTTAACCTTTTGAGCCTAATTTATTTCTTTTTCATACCCCTCTTTTGTAATCAGTAGTAAAGTTCAGAAACGCAAGTGCAAAATGTAAGTAAAGGACAAAGAGAAAAAGAGAAAGAAAATAATGAAAAGAGAAAGAAAAGAATGAAAAGAAAAAAGAAGAAAAAGAAGAAGAGAAAGAGAGAAAAAACCACAAAAAGAAAAACAAAAAGAAGAAAAGAAGAGAAAGAAAAAGCACAAAAAATAAAGCAATTTCTATAACATGAACTATGTTCGACCTGATTCCTTGAAAGGATACATAGGCAGCCTCGCGGTTCGGTCCCATCAAAATAAAAATCCAAAAGTCCCCAGGCAAGAAACTGGGGAAGAAGTTGTGGTTGTTGTAAGAAATCTGATTCTGAAAGTTGTAATTTTGAACCCATGTGAATTGTTTAGAACCTTTGAAACCCTTTCTTTTTAACCCTATCCAAAAACCCACGTTACGGTCCAAAGAAAGACCTTCCGATCAGTCTTCGGGAGTTGCCAAGTCAAGCAAGGAGAGGTAATTCATATCAGGGGCAACACTCTGGTCCAATCGAAAAAATAATGAAAACGAGAGAGTTTTATTGGTAAAAACCCTCATGGGCACCGTAGGGCAACGTAAGCTAAGAGAAATAAAAAATGAGAGAGTCTTATTGGTGAAAACCCTCGCGGGCACCATAGGGCGATGGTAAGTTGAGATAAAGAACAAAATGAGAGAGGCTTGATGGTGAAAACCCTTCGGGCACTACAAGTCGAATAAGGATTGTGAATCAGATTAGATAATTGGAGCATTGAATCCCAGAATCACGGTTTAGGGATATAACAGGAGCTGAACATCAGACTTGCTCAATAGAATAGGCCACATGTACATGTCATGGTCATTAGAGTTGGTATCCACATCTGATAGGTTTCTACTTTGTAGTTTTCTTGTTAGGGATCATCTCTTTCCTTTGTCATTTACTCTGTTCCTTTTGTCTTGTTTAATTCCTCTTCTTGAGTCTGTCTGTTCGAAATAAGTCAGAAATGACTTCAAATTTTGCCACCATCTTTCTAATTTTACAAAATGAGATCTGGCTAGCACATCAAAGTGGCATAAGTTAGGAAAGAATGATGTGCTCACTAAGTTGGTAACAATCAACATGCTTTGGGATTCATGTAAAACACAATGGTTTGGTAAATGTCAATTCATGAGTAATGCAACAGATAAAGGGTATTGGGTCTTAACGGGGAAGAGGTATTTTCTGTGATAAGGTTGACAAAGAAAGAGGTTAACCAGGGACAAGCAAGGTCTTTCAAGCAGAAATCAAAGTTATCATGACAAGTGAAGGAGCAATAGACCTCAAGGCTAGGGCCAATGGTTTAAGTCAAAAAAGAACAGCATACGCATTAAGTGGGTAGCAATTGACATGCTTTGAGATTCATGTGAAACACAAAGGTTTGGTAAATGCCAGTTCATGAGCAATACAACAGATAGAGGGTATTAGGTCTGAACGGGGAAGAAGTATTTATGTGATAAGGGTGACAGAGAAAATGGTCACTCAATAAACAAGCAAGGTCTTCGAGTGGAAATTAAAGTTATCATGGGAGTTGAAGGAGTAGTAGCTCTCAAGCTCAAGGCCACAAACCAACCACCATATTTTTAAACTGACAAGATTTTTCTTTAATTTGAAACAGGGGCAGAAAATTTCGGTTGTTCCGGAGAAATCCTTCGCAAGGGAAAGGAAAGCACCAAACAGGTTGATGTTTGATTTTCAGGACCCGCCTGGATAATGGGATTTAATTTGAAATTCTCAGGACCCTCCTGGAAAATGGGACCTAGTTTAAAATTCAGAAACAACATAATCTAGCACAAATGTATCCCAAAGGAATATAAGTTGGTTTAGAAGTTTACATGTTTGAGATAAGATTCAATTAGGAGTTTTCAGGTCCCTCCTGAATAATGGGACATAGTTTTAAGGGTTCAATCAGATAACAACATTTAGCGTAAGTGCTGCTATAGGGTAGTCTAATTCAGCCGTAAAAGTCGTCACTCTTAAGATAGGACTTGATGTTTGATTTTCAGGACCCTCCTGGATAATGGGATTTAATTTTTAAATTCTCAAGACCCTCCTGGATAATGAGATTTCCTTTTTAAAAGTTCTCAGGACCCTCCTGGACAATGAGATTTAGTTTTTAAGTTTTCAGGACCCTCATGGATAATGAGATTTAATTTTAAAAGTTCTCAGGACCCTCCTGGATAATGGGATCGAGTTTTTAAATTCTCAGGACCCTCATGGATAATGAGATTTAGTTTTTAAGTTTTCAGGACCCTCCTGGATAATGGGATCTAATTTTTGAATTCTTAGGACCCTCCTGGATAATGGTATTTAGGTTTTAAGTTTTCAGGATCCTCCTGGATAATGAGATTTAATTTAAAATTCTCAGGACCCTCCTAGATAATGGGATTTAGCTTTTTAAGTTTTTAGGACCCTCCTGGATAAAGGGATTTAATTTTAAAAGTTTTTAGGAACCTCCTGGATAATGGAATGTAGTTTAAGACTTTCTTAGATAACAAGATTTAGCGAAAGTCATACCTTTAAAAGATATAGCTTAGATTTAAAATTGTCGTTTAGTTAAGAGTTGTCAGGACCCCCTGGATAATGGGGCCTAGCTTTCAAATTCTTAGTAATATGATTCAGTTTAACACTCACTTTAACACTCACACATGTGCCCAGCTGGGGCAGAAGTTTTCTTTGTTTTTGTCTATTTTGTTGAAATCAGGCGCCCACATGGAGAACAAGGGAATACATTTCAAGATTTGGTAATCAGGCGCACACCTAGAGAACAAGGGAATACAGTTTCAAGTTTTGGTAATCAGGCGCCCACCTGAAGAACAAGGGAATACATTTCAAGTTTGGGTAATCAAGCGCCCACCTGAAGAACAAGGGAATACATTTCAAGTTTTGGTAATCAGGCGCCCACCTGGAGAACAAGGGAGTATAGTTCAAGTTTCAGTTTTAAATTTCTTACTGATATTTGGTAGCATGCCAAACTAGGGTAAAAGTTTTCTTTGTTTTTGTCTATTTTGTGGAAATCAGGCGCCCATCTGGAGAATAAGGGAATACATTCAAGTCAGCAGTCAGGAGCCCGCCTGGAGAATAAGGGAATATATTTCAAGTTTTGGTAATTAGGCGCCCACCTGGATAACTAGGGAATACATTTCAAGTTTTGGCAATCAGGCACCCACTTAAAGAACAAGTGAATACATTTCAAGTTTTGGTAATCAGGCGCCCACCTGGATAATAAGGGAATACATTTCAAATTTTGGTAATCAGGCGCCCACCTGGATAACAAGGGAATATAGTTCAAGTTTTGGTAATCAGGCGCCCACCTGGAGAACAATGGAATACAGTTTCAAGTTTTGGCAATTAGGCGCCCACCTGGAGAACAAGGGAATACAGTTTCAAGTTTTGGCAATCAGGCGCCCGCTTGGAGAACAAGAGAATATAGTTCAAGTTTTGGCAATCAGGCATCCACCTGAAGAAAAGGGAAAGCATCTCAGATTACAATACAAGTCGGCAACAAAAGAAGCTCGCGGCAAGAATACGAGTCAGCAGTCCGAGGTGATCAACAGATGTTAGTCACAATAAAGAAAAAAGAGAAAGGCAAGAAGTTAATCCAAATGTAGAAGTTGATGAAAGATGTGGGCTGCTCAAAGACAAGGCCGATGTCACAAGCACTACATGTTCGGTCTTGATCCAAAAATCTGAAGAAGAATGAATTAGCACCTGCAACTAGCAAGCATCAAGGCTCAAATCCAAAGTCTGCATGAAGAACCATTCAAGACTCAAGATCAAGCTTCAGAAGACTTATAGATAGGAATTTTGTAACTCATATTTGACAGGTTTAGTTAGTCTTTTTTATTTTTTTGATTTTGATGTAATAACAGGACCGTGGATCGGAACCTCGACGGAATGACACATCGATCGACTGTCCACCTCGGTATACTCCATCACCTCAATCACTTTTGAACTACACGTAGCTTGATTCATGTATAGCCAAGGATATGGAGGCAGCTCAAATACAGGGCTCGGTCACATTCTCCTTCCTCTTAGTTTTTGTCTCCTTAAATAAGGGTCGGGTCAAAAAACCTGTCTAGTCATTCTTTGTCTGAAAATTTTTCAAATTTTCAGTCAAAGAGGGGCAGCTGTAGACATGTGATTTTTGACCCCTCCCCAAGATTTTATATACTCCACCGGCGGCCACACGCACATAGTAGCTTTTCCCCGTTGCCATCTTTCACCAGCGGCGCGACCCCTGAACCTCGTCGCTACTCCTTCTGTTCACCCTCACAACGAGACCCCATCAGCCTTCTTCTCCTTCTTCAAAAAAAAACTTGAAAAACCCTAGAGCTAATTAAAGTGAAAATCCCGCACCCATAGATGCATAAACGGACAGAAGGGGAGGGGAGCGGGCTGACTTGGCTACTACAGTGAGAAAACATCCAAGATGTTTCAGTTTATTCTATTCCATACCATTTCGAAGAAGGAAATTGCAATAGAAACAAAGTTGGAGTTTCTTCTATCAGAGTTCATTGTTTAAGATCGCTTGGGTCTGAATTCGTGCTTGTTTTAGTTTTCCTATGCCGATTTATGATCCCGTCTCGTCTTCAGTTTTCTGATGCCAGTCCGAGGTTCGCCGTCAAATTTTGTCGCCGATTAAATGGTGTTATTAATGTGCTTCATGTTGTTCCTTTTTTTGATTCATTAGTGGTATTAAAATACAGCATCCATAGAGTTTAATCAATCATAGCAAGCTTGAATTTTTTTTTTTGATTAATATGAATGCTCATTGTTAAGTCCTAATGCATTTTAGTTTTCTTTTACCCTGTTGGTTCTCACATTTTAGACTTGGTTCTTCTTCACGGATGGAATGATAAGACTTGAGTCAAAATAATAGTTGGACCATTATTTGCTAATTTACATGGGTTGTATGGTCACTTTGTTTAATTTAATTGAATAAGTAGTTGTACTACATTTCTGGACCATGTCCTGTTAGTCAAGGCAGTAGAGATGTTTGTTTGTCTTTGAAAATCAGAAATTGGATTAGATAGAAGCATCCGTAAGGGACTTTAGTTGAGTACAATCTTTTAAAATAGTTGGAGACATGCGATGTTAAATAAGCTTAGCTATGGCCCTCGAATAATAAAATCCTTTGAAATTAAAATTCGAGGCGTGCCATTTAGAAAATTTTCATGGCCCTCGCAAAGTTAAAAACACGTAGTTGCTTTAGGCACATTCTTTTAACAATTTACCGTCTTAAATGCGGGTGCGCATTTATGTGACCCAAATCCAAAATCTCAATAATGTTAAAATATATCGAAGACCGCGGGTGCATTTATGTGACGTGGTTCAAGACGTGTTTTAATAACGTTGCAATCTTCCTAAAAATGAATAAAGGCGGCTATAAAGTTAAAATTTGCACATAGGTTCATAATTGTTTAAAAATCAGATAATTAAGCTGAATATAACAGTTGAGTGACCGTGCTAGAACCACGGAGCTCAGGAATGCCTAACACCTTTTTCCGGGTTAGCAGAATTTCTTACTCGGATTTTTGGTTCGCGGACTGTATTACAGAGTCAATCTTTTTCTCGATTCGGGATTTGAACCGGTGACTTGGGACACCATAAAATTATCCCAAGTGGCGACTCTGAATTTTTAATAAAATAATCCCGTTTCAATTGTCACTTTAAGTTCGAAAAAACTCTCTCATCTACACTCTTGGGGGTGTTGGTAAAAAAGGAGGTGTGATAGCTCTGGTGACTCGACTGGGTATCGAACCCAGAATCTCTGGTTCAGAGTTCAAGAATTCGAGCTTAGAATAATTGTTATAGTTGGGTTTATCCATTATCTGATTTTGTTATATGATTTGGGCCTAATGTGCTAGTTGATTGCTTTTACCGCTTTGATATTCCGTGAACTGTATATAAATTATTGCGAAATACCTCCTCTCTCTGAGTCTTCTAAATCATGAAGAAGTGTGCACTTCGTGTGACTTCTTTTCTGTTAGAGTCATATTCCAAATTTAGAACGAAGTTCGGACAAGTTGCAAAGCCGGTGAAGCTTCGGTATTCCCAGTACGCTGCCCCCCCAGGTTTTGAACCTACAAAAACATAGCTTCATGCCGGATTCCTAGTAGGAACGCTTGTTTGCATCATGTGCATTTGACTTAGGGGACTCAAGAAAGGTGTTGGGTTCATCTAGGACATGTGTACCCAAAATAACAGACCATCTTGATGCATCCTATGTGCTACATTGCATTTCTTCAAGGGTAAAAGGGTCATTTGGCGGACCAATCATAATTGAGGGCGAATGAAAAAAAAGAGAAAAAAAGAGAGGCTGAAGTGTGAGGATGAAGCGAGTAGAGCCCAATTATATTTTTGTACATTTTATTAAGAAAAAAAGAGCATGGAAACTTCAAAAAGATTTTGCACTTTTTATCATTTTTCAAAAATCAAAAAATTCGAAAAAAAAGAAAAAAAATCCAAAAAGATTTTATATGTTTCATCATTTTGCGAAAAAAGAATAAGAAAAAAATGTGTTTTCTATATGTCAGTTGTTTTTTTTATTATTCTCGCTCATATCCAATCTGCCCGAACAACGCATACCTGATTTTCATCTTTCGAGGCGTGATACGTAGGCAACCCACATAGGGTCCGATCTTTCTAGTAAATCTTAGATTCTTGGCTTTGCAGGGTCTTAGCCAAAATTTTCACTTCTAGCCATCTTTTGGCCAAATAAGCCATTTTGCAAAAAATAGCCACATTCATGTCTTGCATGTGTCTAGTAGGAAATGTTATTGTCTCACATAGTGATGGTTTCAGTTTTCTCATACAGATACGGATTTATTTACCGGAGTATGAGCATGACAGATTCCCCGTGACCATCTAGTCAGGATCGCTCAGTTAGAAGTTGCTTAAGGAGATTTATTTTATTTTTATGTTTTGAGTCTGTTCTTCATTTTATGTCGTCATTTACACTCTAGTTTTGTACAGTAATGTCAAGTCTTTTGTTATTGTATTTTCTGCCTTATATTTGAAAAATATGTTGTAACTCAAAAATCCAAAAAAAAAAAGAAGAGATGTTGCATTTTATATTTCGTTATAAATTTTCTTTAGAATACTAATTCTAGAACTGAAAAAAAAATTTAAGGTTGTTTTTCCTTTAGGAAACTAATATCTAGGACTTAAAATGAATTATTTTTATGTTTCCTTTAGTATATTAGGACAAAAATTCAAAATGAATTGTTTTTCCATCTTTAAAAGCTTTCTTTAAGGTGTTAATTCCAAAATCCAAAAAGATTTTCTCTTGAGGTGTCTCTTTAGAAAATTAGTGAAAGATGAGAAAAAAATTCTTTTATTTTCATTAGAATTTTAGGATATTGTACAAAGAAAAAAATGCTTTATCTTTTGTTTATCATTAGAATTTCTTTTTTAGGTAATCAAAATTGAAATCCAAAAGCATTTTGTTTTATCTTTTTCATTGCTCGTTTCGAATATCGCGTCAGGATATCAAATGAAAAATTCAAAATATGTTTCTGTGATTTATTGTTTAGATTTCCTCCTTAAAAAAACGAATCAAAAAATATATTTTTTTCTCTTCTAGGGTTTTGTTTAATAATTTCCGACGGAGTATTTGTCTTGAAAATATATATATGAACGTTAAGCTTGAGTATAGAATAAGTTATAGAACATTAAGTCTAAAAAATTCATAAGAGATTTGCTTCTTTTATTTCCCTTTTCTTGTCAGAGTAGTCAATAAGGTAAAAAGAAAGAGAATGTTAGTTTGTTTTCTTTATTCCTGATATTCCAGAACTACGCAAAGATCTGATTCATGCGGCGCATGATACGTAGGCAACCTACATATGGTTCGATCGAATCATTTTTTTACTGTTAAAAGAAAGGGAAAAAAGGAAAAAAAGGAAAAAAAGATGAAATTGTGGGATTTGAGAAATGAAAGGAAAGAAAAGAATGAAATTAGAAAAAGAGGAAGAAAAATGATCAAGCAAATGCTAGAAAATCAAAGAAAAGAGAGGATTGTAATGAACAAATTGGGATGATGCCAACTGACCTTCGTACCCTCGAAGTCATTTTAGAACCGATAACTGTGGCTAGGTGCATTGCACATAAAGTGAGATTATCTTATGTTAAATGTCCTAACGGTAACATCATGGCTTCATTTTGTTATATTCATAGCAGAAGGGTGGTTGGTTTGTGGTTTTAAAGTGGTAACTCTTCTCTACAACATAAAGTCAAAAGGCAATGGCAGACAACAACTGAACTGAGTTGGTTGATACCGGCGCTCGAAAGCAGATGGTTGAATAAGACAATGGGTTGGTTGAAGAGGTAAAGATGTTAAAACAACACATGGTTGACATGCATCAAGCTTGGATGACTGGGAAGGCGCCACCCCCGCCACCACCTAGCTTGCTTGATGCTGCCCTTACCCAAACTCCGGACACAATGCCAGATGACCCTCCATACTCTCCAGATCCACCCGCTTATCTCCAAGCTCATGATACCCAATATTACCCCTCAGAGGTTGCCCACATAGTTCCCTACTCATACAAATAGGGCCACAGGGATGAGCCTCATGTTGAAAATTAAAGGTTCACAGTAAGAAAAGGGAAAGATGGGGAACCCAGAAGGCTGAAAGGCATAGAACAGTCCTTAAAAAATAAGTAAGGAATTGGAGACCAGGGAAGCATGGCTTACAAAGAACTGTCTGTGTCCCCTGACGTTCGCCTGCCCCCGGGGTTTAAAGTGCCAAAATTTAACTTGTATGATGGGTGCGGGGATTTGGAAGCCCACCTGAAGGTTTATTGTAGTGAAATGAGAGGTGTTGGAGAGAAAGATGACTTGATGATGGTGTATTTCAGTGAGAGCCTGACTGGGGCAGCTTTGGACTGGCATGCTCGTCAAGATGTTGGTAAGTGGCCTATATTGGGTGACATGGCTAAAGATTTTGTTCAATACTTTCAATATATCTCAGGCGTTACCCCAGACCGCTCCTCCATATCTAGAATGGGAAAAAAGCCGGAGGAAAGCTTTAGAGATTTTGGGCTCAGATGGAGGGTAAGGAAATTGGACATGTTGAAGCCGATCTAGATAAAAATGCCAAACCCTCTTCCAAAGAAGTTTAATTTTTCTCAAAGGTGCGCATATTGCTCAGATTCCCCAGGGCATGACATAGAGAAGTATTGGAATCTGAAGAACGCGATTCAGAAGCTTATTAATGCAGGCGACATTGTCGTGTAAAATCCAGACACAACAGACACTAGCCAAAGTCCGTCACCTGTGAATAATGAGACGCATATGGTGGGTATGATTTAATATGAAAAGGAATGTGAGAATTCTTTTGGGATCCTAGGAGGTCCACGTGCTACGAAGCTTTTAGTCCTATCAGAGGTTGATCCTAAGAACGAGCAGGCAAAGGGAACCCAAAGGCAATCTGTTAAGAACAGTGTGATGGAGACTTGTGAATGGTCCTAGTATCGTTGATGCGGAAGTCAGTGGCTAAGATGTTGAGTTTTGATGATTGGAAAGACGCTCCTTTCTTGGTTAGCCAGGGAGGAGTTTTGGTGGTTTATTTTATTGTCATTTCTGCTATCCGGGTTATTTTAGGGTTGTAATTCGGATATTGTCTTGTGACTCAAACCCTTCTATCCTTTTATTTTGCTTAGTTTGTTTAGTCATAATAGCCCATTTAGTGTTGTCTAGGTTTGTTCTAGGTTTGTAACCCCAGCTTTGTTTGTTTGTTTTGTTGTCTAAACTGTTTCACCATCTGTCTAATGCCATTTTCTGTTTTCTGTGATTTCTAGTCATTTTTGTTTAGTTCTCTTTTCTTTCTATAGTTCTTTTCCTGTTGACTCTAGTGACATGACATGCACGCATAATTCTCAGCCTGGTTTTAAAAGTCAATTTATTCACGAAGCAATGAAACAATGTTGAAGATGTAAGGACATTTGAGGGAAATAAGTAAAGGCATTTTGATATCACTTCAAGCCCAAATTATGTGAAACTGGGACTGATAGAACAAAAAGAAATACTATTGAAACACATCCTGCCACATCAGGTTGAAGGTAAAGGCAAGTTTTCCCCAAATTGGCGGGCCCATTCATCGTAATGAGAGTGTTGTCCAATCGTGCTTCATATTTAACAGATACAGAAGGCAAATGTGTAGATATGGCTATCAATTCTGATGAAGTCAAAAGATATTTTGTATGATTTATTTTGTTAAGTTGTGTTTGTTTGTACTTGGCATGTTCTGCTATCTAAACATTTTATCCTTTGTTACCCTTTTGAGCCTTATTTATTTATTTTTCATACCCCTATTTTGTAATCAGTAGTAAAGTTCAGAAACGCAAGTGCAAAATGTAAGTAAAGGACAAAGAGAAAAAGAGAAAGAAAATAATGAAAAGAGAAAGAAAAGAATGAAAAGAAAAAAGAAGAAAAAAGAAGAAAAAAGAATAAGAAAAAGAGAGAAAAAACAACAAAAGTAAAAACAAAAAAAAGAAAAGAAGAGAAAGAAAAAGCACAAAAAATAAAGCAATTTCTATGACATGAACTACGTTCGACCTGATTCCTTTAAAGGATACGTAGGCAGCCTCGCGGTTCGGTCCCATCAAAATAAAAATCCAAAAGTCCCCAGGCAAGAAACTGGGGAAGAAGTTGTGGTTGTTGTAAGAAATCTGATTCTGAAAGTTGTAATTTTGAACCCATGTGAATTGTTTAGAGCCTTTGATACCCTTTCTTTTTAACCCTATCCAAAAGCCCATGTTACGGTCCAAAGAAAGACCTTCCGATCAGTCTTCGGGAGTTGCCAAGTCAAGCAAGGAGAGGTAATTCATATCAGGGGCAACACTTTGGTCCAAGCAGAAAAATAATGAAAACGAGAGAGTTTTATTGGTGAAAACCCTCATGGGCACCGTAGGGCGACGGAAGCTGAGAGAAATAAAAAATGAGAGAGTCTTGTTGGTGAAAACCCTCGCGGGCACCATAAGGTGATGGTAAGTTGAGAGAAAGAACAAAATGAGAGAGGCTTGATGGTGAAAACCCTTCGGGCACTACAAGTCGAATAAGGATTGTGAATCAGATTGGATAATTATAACATTGAATCCAGATTCACGGTTTAGGGGTATAACAGGAGTTGAACATCAGACCTGCTCAATAGAATAGGCCACATGTACATTCCATGGTCATTAGAGTTGGTATCCATATCTGATAGGTTTGTACTTTGTAGTTTTCTTGTTAGGGATCATCTCTTTCCTTTGTCATTTACTTTGTTCCTTTTGTCTTGTTTACTTTCTCTTCTTGAGTCTGCCACCAGTTTTCCAATTTCACAAAATGGGATCTGGCCAGCACATCAAAGTGGCATAAGTTAGGAAAGAATGACGTGCTCACTAAGTTGGTAACAATCAACATGCTTTGGGATTCATGTGAAATACAAAAGTTTGGTAAATGTCAGTTCATGAGCAATGCAACAGAAAAAAGGTATTGGGTCTGAACGGGGAAAAGGTATTTTATGTGATAAGGTTGATAAAGAAAGAGGTTAACCGGGGACAAGAAAGGTCTTCCAAGCATAAATCAAAGTTATCATAGCAAGTGAAGGAGCAATAGACCTCAAGGCCAGAGCCGGTGGTTTAAGTCAAGAAAGAACAATATACGCACTAACTGGGTGGCAATTGATGTGCTTTGGGATTCATGTGAAACACAAAGGTTTGGTAAATGTCAGTTTATGAGCAATGCAACAGATAGAGGGTATTGGGTCTGAATGGGGAAGAAGTATTTTCTGTGATAAGGGTGACGGAGAAAATAGTCAGTCAATAAACAATCAAGGTCTTCGAGTTGAAATCAAAGTTATCATGGGAGGTGAAGGAGTAGTAGCTCTCAAGATCAAGGCCATAAACCAACCACCATATTTTTAAACTGACAAGATTTTCCTTTGATTTGAAACAGGGGAAGAAAATTTCGGTTGTTCCGGAGAAATCCTCCGCAGGGGAAAGGGATGCACCAAACAGGTTGATGTTTGATTTTCAGGACCCACCTGGATAATGAGATTAAATTTGAAATTCTCAGGACCCTCCTGGAAAATGGGTCCTAGTTTAAAATTCAAAAATAGCATAATCTAGCACAAATGTATCCCAAAGGAATATAAGTTGGTTTAGAAGTTTACATGTTCGAGATAGGATTCAATTAGGAGTTTTCAGGACCCTCCTGAATAATGGGATTTAGTTTTAAGGGTTCAATCAGATAACATCATTTAGCGTAAGTGCTGTTGTAGGGTAGTCTAATTCAACCGTAAAAGTCGTCACTCTTAAGATAGGACTTGATGTTTTATTTTCAGGACCCTCTTGGATAATGAGAATTAATTTTTAAATTCTCAGAACCCTCCTCGATAATGGGATTTCGTTTTTAAAAGTTCTCAGGACCCTCCTGGATAATGGGATTTAGTTTTAAAGTTTTTAGGACCCTCTTGGATAATGGGATTTAATTTTAAAAGTTCTCATAACCCTCCTGGATAATGGGATCGAGTTTTTAAATTCTCAGGACCCTCCTGGATAATGGGATTTAGTTTATAAGTTTTCAGGACCCTCCTAGATAATGGGATCTAGTTTTTAAATTCTCAGGACCCTCCTGGATAATGGGATTTAGTTTTTAAGTTTTCGGGATCCTCCTGGATAATGGGATCTAGTTTTTAAATTCTCAGGACCCTCCTGGATAATGAGATTTAACTTAAAATTCTCAGGACCCTCCTGGATAATGGGATTTAGCTTTTTAAGTTTTCAGGACCCTCCTAGACAATGGGATTTAATTTTAAAAGTTTTCAGGAACCTCCTGGATAATGGGATGTAGTTTAAGACTTTCTTAGATAACAAGATTTAGAGAAAGTAATACCTTTAAAAGATATAGCTTAGATTCAAAATTGTCGTTTAGTTAAGAGTTGTCAGGACCTCCCTGGATAATGACACCTAGATTTCAAATTCTTAGTAGTATGTGGTAATATGACTCAGTTTAACACTCACATATGTTCACAGCTGCCCAACAGGGGCAAAAGTTTTCTTTGTTTTTGTTTATTTTGTTGAAATTAGGCGCCCACATAGAGAACAAGGGAATACATTTCAAGATTTGGTAATCAGGCGCCCACCTAGAGAACAAGGGAATACAGTTTCAAGTTTTGGTAATCAGGCGCCCACCTGAAGAACAAGGGAATACATTTCAAGTTTTAGTAATCAGGCGCCCACCTGAAGAACAAGGGAATACATTTCAAGTTATGGTAATCAGGCGCCCACCTGAAGAACAAGGGAATACATTTCAAGTTTTGGTAATCAGGCGCCTACCTGGAGAATAAGGGAGTATAGTTCAAGTTTTAGTTTTCAAGTTCTTACTGATATTTGGTAGCATGCAAAACTGGGGCAGAAGTTTTCTTTGATTTTGTCTATTTTGTGGAAATCATGCGCCCACCTGGAGAATTAGGGAATACATTCAAGTCATCAGTCAGGAGCCCGCCTGGAGAATAAAGGAATACATTTCAAGTTTTGGTAATCAGGCGCCCACCTGGATAACAAGGGAATACAGTTCAAGTTTTTGGCAATCAGGCGCCCACCTGGAGAACAAGGGAATACAGTTTCAAGTTTTGGTAATCGGGCACTCACCTAGAGAATAAGGGAATACAGTTTCAAGTTTTGGAAATCAGGCACCCACCTGGAGAACAAGGGAATACAGTTTCACGTTTTGGCAATCAGGCGCCCGCTTGGAGAACAAGAGAATGCGGTTCAAGTTTTGGCAATCAGGCATCCACCTAAAGAAAAGGGAATGCATCTCATATTACAATTCAAGTCAGCAACAAAAGAAGCTCGCGACAAGAATCTGAGCCAGCAGTACGAGGTGATCAACAGAAGTTAGTCACAATAAAGAAAAAAGAGAAAGGCAAGAAGTTAATCCAAATACAGAAGTTGATGAAAGATGTGGGCTGATCAAAGACATGGCCGAGGTCACAAGCACTACATGTTCGGTCTTGATCCGAAAGTCTGAAGAAGAATGAACTAGCACCTGCAACTAGCAAGCATCAAGGCTCAAATATAAAGTCTGCATGAAGAACCATTCAAGACTCAAGATCAAGCTTCAGAAGACTTATAGATAGGAATTTTGTAACTCATAGTTGACAAGTTTAGTTAGTCTTTTTTATTTTTTTGATTTTGATGAAATAATAGGAACGCAGACCGGAACCTCGATGGAATGACACCTCGATTGGCTCTCCACAACGGTATACTTCATTACCTCAGTCATTTTTGAACTACACGTGGCCAGAATCGTTTATAGCCAAGGATATGTAGGCAGCTCAGATACCAGGGTTCGGTCACATTCTCTTTCCTCTTAGTTTTTGTCTCCTTAAATAAGGGTCGGGTCAAAAAACCTGTCTAGTCATTCTTTGTCTGAAAATTCTTCGAATTTCCAGTCAAAGAGGGGCAGCTGTAGACATGTGATTTTTGACTCTCCCCAAGATTTTATATACTTTAGCGTGTAAATATTTAGTTTAGGCATAAAATCGCTATTTCAGCTAATTTTGACTCTTTTACTTTATTTTGTCACAATAATAAAAATTACAAAAAAGGTTACGTATTTCTAGAGTATTAATTTTATTTTTTAAAAAGTTTCCAAAATATATAATTTAGTTTAGTACTATTTTTAAGCTAGAGACTTTTGAGAAATAAATATTGAGTATGTAGTGACTTTACCTTGTTATTTTAGGAGTAGATTTTATCTTGTGGACTTATTTTCAAGAAAAAAAAAGAAAACTAACAAAAACAAAAAGCCAATGAAAATATGGCACATCATAAGATTCCTTCCAACAAACCTTATCCCAATTCAAAAATTTCACATGCACACAGGCACGAAAAAGGGAATTTTCGGAATTTTCGGAATTTTCAGTTTTTTAAGGAGTCCACACGATTTTTCTCTGATTTCTCTAAGACGTGATCTCCAAGAAAATGAAGAGATACACTTATATATTCATTCAAGAACTGAAAGAAGAGGGGATCAACGACAACAGTACAAACCCCACCCTATCGTCTCTTTCATGAAAAACCTGCAAAAAACCTTAAGACCTAGGAGTTGAGAGCTGAAACGGTCCACAATAAAAGACTCTCACCCCAATACATGAGCTTCACCTTCCTTACATCTAAGAAACCATGAGAGGACCCTAGAACCTAGGATCTCCATCGCTACCACTCCACCGATGGCCACACGCACACAGTGGCTCTTCCTCATCACTGCACCTTCTGTTCAGCTACATAATGAGACCCCATCAGCCTTCTTCTCCTTCTTCACAAAAAAAAAAACTTGAAATACCCTAGATCTAATTAAAGTGACAATCCCGCACCCATAGATGCATAAACGGACAGAAGGGGAGGGGAGCGGACTGACTTGGCTACTATAGTGAGAAAACATCCAAGATGTTTCAGTTTCTTCTATTCCATACCATTTCAAAGAAGGAAATTGCACCAGAAATAGAGTTGGAGTTTCTTCTAACGGAGTTCATTGTTTAAGCTCTCTTGGGTCTGAATTCATGCTTGTTTTAGTTTTCCGATGCTGATTTATGATCTTGTCTCGTCTTCAGCTTTTTGATGCCAGTTCGAGGTCCGTCGTCGAATTTTATCACCAATTAAATGGTGTTATTTATGTGCTTCATGTTGTTCATGTGGTTGATTCATTAGTGGCACTAAAATTCAACATCCGTAGAGTTTAATCAATCATAACGAGCTTGAATATTTGTTTTTCAATAATATGAATGCCCATCGTTAAGTCTTGATGCCTTTTAGTTTTCTTTTACCCTGTTGGTTCTCACGTTTTAGACTTGGTTCTTCTACACGGATGGAATGATAAGACTTGAGTCAAAATAATAGTTGGACCATTATTGCTAATTTACATGGGTTGTATGGTCACTTGGTTTAACTTAATTGAATAAGTAGTTGTACTACATTTCTGGACCATGGCCTATTAGTCAAGGCAGTAGAGATGTTTGTTTGTCTTTGAAAATCAGAAATTGGATTAGATAGGAGCATCCGTAGGGGACTTTATTTGAGTACAATCTTTTGAAATAGTTGGAGGCGTGCCATATTAAATAAGCTTAGCTATGACCCTCGAATAATAAAATCCTTTGAAATCAAAATTCGAGGCGTGCCATTTAGCAAATTTTCATGGCCCTCGCAAAGTTAAAAATGCGTAGTTGCTTTAGGTGTGTTCTTTTAATAATTTACCTTCTTAAATGCGGGTGCGCATTTATGTGACCCAAATCCAAAATCTCAACAATGTTAAAATATGTCGAAGACCGCGGGTGCATTTATGTGACGTGGTTCAAGACGTGTTTTAATAATGTTGCAATCTTCCTAAAAATGAATAAAGGTGGCTATAAAGTTAAAACTTGCATATAGGTTCATAATTGTTTAAAAATTAGATAATTAAGCTGAATATAACAATTGAGCGATCGTGCTAGAACCACGGAGCTCGGGAATGCCTAACACCTTTTCCCGGGTTAACAGAATTCCTTACTCGGATTTCTGGTTCGCAAACTGTAATACAGAGTCAATCTTTTCCTCGATTCAGGATTTGAACTGGTGACTTGGGACACCATAAAATTATCTCAAGTGGCGACTCTGAATTTTTAATAAAATAATCCCATTTCGATTGTCACTTTAAGTTGGAAAAAACTCCCTCATCTACCCTCTCGGGGGTGTAGGTAAAAAAGATGTGTGACAGCTGCCATTGTTCACACATTGAAGATTGGAGGCATTACTTATATGGTGTATCTTGTGAGGTGTTTAATGATCATCATAGCCTCCTACACTTGTTCAAGTATAAGGATCTCAATTTGATGCAGCGGAGGTGGTTGGAGTTGCTAAAGGATTATGATATTACTATCTTGTACCATTTGGGGAAAGACAATGTGGTGACCGATGCTTTGAGCCAAAAGGCGGTGAGTGTGGTGAGTTTGGAATATATTCCAGTTGGGGAGAGACCTCTTGTAGATGATGTTCAGGCCTTGGCCAATCGGTTCGTAAAGTTAGATATTTTGGGGGCCAGTCGGGTATTAGCTTGTGTGATTTCTCGGTCTTCCTTAGATGATCGCATCAGAGAGCGCCAATATAATGATCCTTATTTGCTTGTCCTTAAGGATAGATTTCAACACGATGATGCTAGAGATGTGACTATTGGTGATGATAGAGTGTTGAGAATGCAGGGCTAGATATGTGTGCCCAATGTAGATGGGCTTCGGGAGTTTATTTTGGAGGAGGCCCATAGCTCGCGGTATTCTATTTATTGGTGGAGGAGAATGAATAAAGACATTGTGGGATTTGTAGCTTGGTGTCTCAATTGTCATCAGGTGAAATATGAGCATCAGAGACCGGGTGACTTGCTTCAAAAGATGGATATTCCAGAGTGGAAGTTGGAGCGCATCACCATAGACTTTGTAGTTGGACTCCCACAGACTTTGAAGAATTTCGATGCTATTTGGGGGATTGGGGATCGTCTAACCAAGTTCGCGCAATTCATTCCTGTGTTTACTACCTATTCTTCAGAGCAGTTGGTAGGGATCTATATCCGGGAGATGGTTCGTTTCCATGGTGTCCCAGTTTCCATCATTTCAGATTGGGGCACTCGATTCACTTCGTAGTTTTGGAGGTCTGTGTAGCAAGAGTTGGGTAGTCAAGTTGAGTGGAGCAAAGCTTTTCACCCTTAGACGGAGGGGCAGTCCGAGCGCACTATTCAGATATTGTAGGACATGTTACGTGCTTGTGTAATTGATTTCGTAGGGTCATGGGATCAGTTTCTACCGCTTGCAGAGTTTGCTTATAACAACAGTTACCAGTCGAGTATTTAGATGGCTCTATATGAGGCTTTGTATGAGAGGCGGTGTAGATCTCCAGTTGGTTGGTTTGAGCTGGGTGAGACTAGGCTATTGGGGACAGACTTGGTGCAGGATGCTTTGGAAAAGGTGAAGGTGATTCAGGAAAGGCTTCGTACAGCGTAGTCGAGACAAAAGAGTTATGCTGACAAAAAGGTTCGGGATGTGTCCTACATGGTTGGTGAGAAAGTTTTGTTAAAGGTTTCACCAACGAAGGGTGTTATGAGATTTGGGAAGAAGGGTAAATTGAGTCCTTGGTTCATTGGGCCTTTTGAGGTGCTTCAGAGGATTGGGGAGGTGGCTTATGAGCTTTCTTTGCCACCCAGCTTGTCGAGTGTGCATCCGGCATTTCATGTTTCTATGCTCCGAAAGTATATTGGGGATCTGTCTCATGTTATGGATTTCAGCACGGTGCAGTTAGATGGTGATTTGACTTATGATGTGGAGCAACTATTTTGGAGCGTCAGGTTCGAAAGTTGAGATCAAAGTATATAGCTTTAGTGAAAGTGAGTCGACTCGTGGAGGAGGCTACCTGGGAGACCGAGCGGGAGATGCGGAGAGATATCCTCACATGTTTGAGGCTTCAAGTATGTTTCTTGACTCATTCGAGGATGAACGTTTATTTAAGAGGGGGAGGATGTGATGACCCGGCCAGTCGTCTCATGAGTTACCGCTCTGTTTCCCCCATTTTTGCTTCTTATTGCTTAGTTTATCGGTTCTATGTATGATCTGGTTGGTTGGCTCAGGTTCGGAAAAGTTTTTGTAAGGTTTGAGATACTTACTCTCTCTTGAGGAAGCTTAAGTTAGAAAAGTCAACTAGATGTTGACTTATGTGTTAAAGGGCTCGGATGTGAGTTCCGATGGTTCAGATATCTTCGGGAGGTGATTTGGGACTTAGGAGCGTGATCGGAATGTGTTTTGGAGGTCCGGAGTAGATTTATACTTTAATTAACGAAATTGGAATTTTGGCATTTTCCGGTTGATAGGTAAGATTTTGAGATAGGGGTCGGAATGGAATTCCGGGAGTTTCAGTAGTTTTGTTGTGTCATTTGGGATGTTTGTGCAAACTTTTAGGTCATTCGGACATGATATGGTAGACCTTTTGATCAAAAGCGTAATTTAGAAGATTTTGGAATTCTTAGGCTTGAATCTAATGCGAATTTGGTGTTTTGATGTTGTTTTGAGCATTCCAAATATTGGAACAAGTTTTAATGATGTTATGGGATATGTTGGCATGTTTGGTTGAGGTTCCGGGGGCCTCGGGTGAGTTTCGGGTGGTCAATCGGACCATTTCATGTTTTGGAAAGTTGTAGAAATCTGTTATTAGATGTTGTAGATATTTGGCCTTCGTGTTTGAGAGTGGGCCCTCATGTTCGCGAAGAGTTAGCAGGTGAGTTTGGATCTTTTGCCTTCGCGTTCACGAAGGGCTGGGCCATTGGGCATCGCATTCGCGAGAAGGGGAGCCGTGTTCGGAAAGGTTGAGTTGTGAACTCATCGCGTTCGCGAGGTAGTGGTCGCGTTCGCAAAAGAGGGAAATTTTGTCAAAGTCAGTTTATACTTGGTGAATGCGGTCAAAGCCTCGCGTTCACGATGAAGGTTTTTAATGCCTGGGCAGAATGTTTAAATAACCATTTGTCCGCGATTTTGGGGTTAACTTCCACCATTTTTGAGAGACTTTGTAGCTTTTTGAAGAGGATTGAAGAAATATTCAAGGGGGAACACTTGGAGGTAAGATTTATGGGCTCAATACTCGATTCTTATGTGAATTCTACCTAATTAATCATGGAATTTAAGCCTAACATTGAAGAACTAGGGCTTGAAATTTGAGACCTAGAATTTGGGATTTGAGGGTCGTTTGTGGTTGGAATTTGCTGCTTTTGATATAAATGAACTAGGGCAGTGATAAGGAGTCTATTGATGTAATTTTTATTGGAATTCGAGACGTGGGCCCGGGGGTCGGGTTTGGCCAATTTCGGGATTTGTATTGTAATTTGATTTCTTTCAGGTGGGCTTTGTCCCTTAGCATATTTTGATGGTTTGCAAAGATTTTGGTTAGATTTGGAGCATCCGGATGTCGATTCGAGAGGAAAAGGCATCAAGAGCTAGAGATTTTGACAGAATAGAGGTGAGTAATGATTGTAAATGTTGTCCTGAGGGTATGAAACCCCGGATTTAACATCGCTGTGCTATATTGAGGTGATGCACATGCTAAATGACGAGCGTGAGGTCGTGCACCATTGAGGATTGTGACTTAGTCCATCCCGAATGATTATTTTACCGCGTATTTGATTGAAAACTATTTGCTATCATCATGTTTTGGGCATCGTGCCATCTATTTAGACCATAGGGGATTTTTACTGATATTTCCTCACTATTTTGACTGTATACTTATACTCATTCATGCTATATTCTACTATTTTTCATAACTCAGTCATGTTTACTCTATGTTAAATATTAAATGATATTTTAAATGATAAATTGGATTGAGCATCATGTTTTACTATTGCTTGAGTGGCTTAAGAGATTCTGACTAAGTAAGGCCGATGGCCTGTTTTGTGAGGATACACTGATTTATGATTATGAGGCCAAGGGCCTGAGATTGTATGCCACGAGGTGGCTTGATATTGCATTTGGGCCGTAAGAAGCCCCTCCTTGAGTCTGTACACCCCCAGTGAGCGCGAGTACCCATTGTGATATGAGATATAGCCCTGAGGGCTGGTGTTGTTATACGATATTGCCCGAAGGGCGGATTCTATTGACATTATGTCCGAGGGGCGGATTTTTAGGTGTTTATATGTTCTAGCTGCTTCTCATTTAATTGTTAAACTATTAAAAAGGTATTTAAAAGAAGCTTCTTCTGAATTAAATGTTTTTAGATGTTTTCACTGTTTCATTGCTTTTACTGGTTTTATACTGCTTCTCTATAGCATGTTGATGTGCTTTTACATGATTTCTTATCGCTCAGTCTTCATTTATTATTATTACTCACTGAGTTAGAGTACTCACTTTACTCCCTGCATCCCGTGTGCATATTAACGCGCTTCAGGTCCTACTTGCAAGGGTTGAGAGCTTCCAGCAGACTTCGGAGATTCACTAGGTAGTTGCCCGGTGTTCGCAACCCAATGCTTCTCCCTCTATCTTATTTTCTCTTATTTTAGTTATGTAATAGTTGTGTAGACTCTTTCAGGCATGTAGTTTTTATGATAGATGCTCATGATTGGTGACACCTCGATGTCGGGCTATGTCTATTTTACAACTGTAGCATTCACCTTATTTGGGGATTTTATTATGTTAAAGTCTTAGTATTTATTATTATAATTGCTTAAAAATGAATTTGAATTGTGTCGGCTGGACTTATCTTCATGAGAGGCGCCATCATGACCGAGTCTGGGTTTAGAGTCGTGACATTCATAAGGTTATCTTGGGTGTAAATCCTGCTAGGATTATGTCATAATTATCAAATATGAGTTTCGAGATCATCTAGGACTAACTCAGGCTAGGAGAACTGCTGCCCTTTTACTTGCATCAGAATTTAGTTACTTTTCTCAAAAGGTTTAGGAGCTCGGGGAGAGGATATTTTTGAGAGATATTTTCATCTACTTCAATGGGTTAGGAAACCTAACTCGAATTAACGATTATAACATGAATCTATTATTGATTTAGGCTCTAAATAACGAAATTTTAAAGAAGTTTGGCTTGAGAGATAAGAAAGTTGAGTTTTGAACATCGATTCGGGGTCAGATTTGAGTGATATTAATATGATCAAACTTAGATTTATGGATTTTATCGGGTTTTGGGAAGCGGGCCTAGGTTGAATTTTTGGTTGACTTTGAGTATTTAATTAAAGATTCAACTTTTATTGTTTGGGTTGGTTTCCTACGATATTATTTGATGTTTTCGAGTTATTTTCTACTAGATTCGAGCTGCTCGGATATCGATTCATGCAGGATGACCTTTTAGAGTATTATTTTGGTTTGTTTTAGGTAAGTTTCTTCTCTAGATTTGTTGGGAATTTTTTTTCTAATAAAATAATATTGCTTACTATATGCGAGGGCGATGTATAAGCGAGGTGAGGAGTGTATATGCATGTACCAGGGTCATACATGGTTGGGGGTAGATTACATGATTCTTTGTTCCTTGTTAGACTTTGCGAATTCCTTGCCTCATTTTTACTTGACTTGTATAATATTATGAGCACAATTTCATCGCCAGACCATGCTTCAGCCTACTACAACTTGATTAAATATGATGGACCCTTGTAAAATTGTTGATGTGCTAAATTTGGTCATAAGTATAACTAAATTATTATACATTTCTATGTCTATTATGCTTCGGATACTTGGGTTCCATACTTATATGGAAGATCATGTTTGAGTTTTGATTGTTGTTCACGTGGTGTATTTTGCTTAACCACTTTTGTTGATGTTATCCATGCTTCCCACCTTACTTGTTGTTGATGTATATATGTTTGATAAGGAAGAGTGTTAAGCACGAAGGATGATGTCGTGCAATATATTTATATTTGTATGTGAGGATGAGAATAAAAGCACGAAGGAAGAGGTCATGCATTGTTGCATTATCATGTGACGATGAGAGTAAAAGCACAAAAGGTGATATCCTGCCATTATTTAAAAGCATGAATGGTGATGTCGTGCCATTGTTTTACATTATCATGTGAGAAAAAAAGTAAAAGGATGAAGAGTAATACTGTGCAATTATTGTATATTATAATGTAAGGACGAAAATTCATGGCACGAAGAGTGTTTTCGTGCGGCCGAGGATGAGAGCATACTTTATATTGTGTTATCTTTTTCTTGTTTATATATTTATGCCTTTATCCTAAGTTGTTAAAATTTCACCTATGCTTTCTATGGTTCTTGATTGCTGTCACGTCTTTGCCTTCTACCTTATTTGTTATTGTTTTATGCACGTCTTCTATTTGTTTATCACTATTATATTCATGATGTCCTTCTTATTTATTATACCTATATCTATGCTTTATCTCTCATTTGTTGTGGTTTCATTTGAACCTTCTATCTTGATAACTATTCAAATCTATATTTTCCTACCTTATTTGCTATCATTACTTTGGTGCCCCCTACCTTGTCATTACCGTTATCCACTTGCTTCTGCTTGTTTGTTACTGCTATGTGTGTGTTTTCTACTTTATTGTTACTGCCATTTGTATTCCATCTACTTGGTTAGTACTATTATACAAATGCTTGGCGAGGATGAGATAAATGCATGAAGGGAGTTGTCGTGCCATTTGATTTAACATACATGAACATGTTGGGTTAGGATGAAATAAAATGCAAGAAGGGTGTTGCCATGCCATTTGATTGGATATCTCGAACATATTCCTCATATTAGGAAAATTATTGATTTTACTATATTACTTTGGTGGTTATCGCTTTAACCTCATGTCTTGAGCTGTTAGAAAATGATTGGTTATGATATTAAGGAAACTGCCCGTAATTCTTTTAGTTAATCATTTACTACTTCTCATATTTATTCTTGTAATCTACTTTGTTCTTTCGAGTGTTGTTTCTACAGTAAATTTAACTGAACAGGCTATATAGTGAGTATCTTGTAACTTAAAATCTCGTCACTACTTTACTGAGGTTAGTCAAGATACATACTGACTACATGGGGTCGGTTGTACTCATATTGCACTTCTGTATCTTGCGTGCAGATTTTGGAGTTGTGTAGCTGTGGAAGACAGAACCTTACATTGGAGACATACCAACATACCAGATTCATGCTACCTTCTTTATCATGGCAACTTAGGATTTTATTTCTGTTGATATAGCTTTCGAACAGATGTTGTATTTATTCATTTCACCAGCTTGTAAATCTAAATCATAGTGGCTCATGACTTGTACTACCAGTCTTTGGGATAGTTATACATGATTCAGATGCAGTTTTATTATATATACTAGTTCTGGGTATGCGCTTTGCGCCTGTACTCCATATCGATGGATATTATTATTATAAATCAAATAAATATTATGATAAAATATATTTGAGTTATAAAATAAAAATTAAAAATACAAATTACTAAAAATATAATTGTTGATTCTCGTTAGCTAGCTAATAAAGGACGAAATCCAGCTCTACACAAGTCCTCAATGCCTTAGTTGTTAAGTGTTCTTTCAACAAATACTTTAGAATTTGAAGTACGTTGAGTTAAAAGTATAATAATGGTAAGGAGGCCTAGTATCTAATTAGTAGAAGTATTAATTAGAATATGCATGGTTATGAGATAATTTCTTCTTTTCTTGTGCTTTGGTTTCTTGGCTCAATCACTTCAACTTTCCATCTCTGTTTGCTTTAGTATGGATTCTTCGTGCCATTGAGATGGCAATTCAATAATTCTTCCAAATTGCTGCAACTAAGAACCTAATATCACAAACACACTAAATTAGCTACCTTTCACACTTGGATCATCAAGCAATGTATCAAAGGCATGGAGCATAATGGAAAAAAAAGAAAAAGAAAACATATACACACACAAAAAATCAAGTTATCAACTCTCACAATGATATGAATTGCTATAAGTACTATTTGATAAACCATGACATATGGAATAGTTATCTTAAATTAGATAATATTACGAACATAAAATGTTGGAATTAAAAAATTATATATACGTGGAGGTTTTCATTAGAAGAAAGTCAGTTATTCAACCCTCATCGTGTACAAAACCGGCAAACTTAAATTGACTTTCTTTTTTCAACTAACAAACCAACTCAAATTAGTTAAAGAATATGCAATGATAGCTGCAAATTACGTACCAGCAGCACATTTAGGATTAGCACAATATATGATGGAAATTAGTAGATATATATCCACGAATGGATTGAAAATCACTGAAAAAAACTTTTAAGAAGGCAAAAAGAAAAAGTAGAATACTAATCTTAAATTTGACAAGGGAGCAAGGCCGACTCCAACGTTGTTCCAACTAAGGCTTTTGCCTTATGCCCCCAAATTTTGGGGCCCAGTTTTTAGAACTAATAAGTTTATAGGTATTTAAAAAAAGTAATATTTAATACTTTTTATATAAAAGTAGAGTTTTTTTTAATAACAATAGCCTAAAAAAGAATTTTTTTAAGATTATAATTGATAAAATCTTAACTGAGATTAACAATGTCTCAAGATAGATTAGATGCATTGGCTACATTATCAATTAAAAAGGCATTAGTGGAAATCGATTATAAAAAAATTATTAATAACTTTACATCTCAATAGAAAAATAGACTTCAAATAAAAATATATATCATACCTTCTAAAAATTTAGGTTTCACACTAAACTTTGGTTATAAGCCACACATGTGTTTGTGTAACGATCCGGCCAGTCATTTCATGAGTTATCGCTCCGTTTTCCCCATTTCTATTTCTTATTACCCTGTTTAGCTGTATTTTATGTTATCGGGTTGGTTGGCTCGGGTTCGGAGAGATTTTGGTAAGGTTTGAGACACTTAGTCTCTTTTGAGTAAGCTTAAGTTGGAAAAGTCAACCGGATGTTGACTTATGTGTTATAGGTCTCGGATGTGAGTTTTGATGGTTTGGATAACTTCGAGAGGTTATTTGGGACTTAGGAGCATGATCGGATTGTGTTTTGGAGGTCCGGAGTAGATTTAGGCTTGAATTGGCGAAATTGAAATTTTGGCATTTTCCGGTTGATAGGTCAAATTTTGATATAGGAGTCGGAATGGAATTCCGGGAGTTGTAGTAGGTTTGTTGTATCATTTGGGATGTGTGTGCAAAAGTTCAGGTCATTCGGACGTGGTTTGATAGACATTTTGATCAAAGGCAGAATTTGGAAGATTTTGGAGTTCAGAGGCTTGAATCCGATGCAAATTTTGTGTTTTGATGTTGTTTTGAGTGTTCCGAAGGTTTGAACAAGTTTGAATGATGTTATGGGATATGTTGGCATGTTTGGTTAAGGTCCCGAAGGCCTTGGGTGAGTTTCGGGTGGCTAAACGTACCATTTCAAGTTGGATAAAATTAGAGAAAATCTGTTGTTGATGTTGCAGATAGTTGTTCTTCGCATTCGCGAGTGGATCCTCGCATTTGATAAGGTTCAGCAAGGGAGGCTGTGAGACTGAAACAATACCTCCCGAATCTAACCAAACCATCGGAACTCACTTCCGAGCCTTATAACACATAAGCCAACATCCGGTTGACTTTTTATAACTTAAGCATTCTTAACAGAGACTAAGTGTCTCAAACTTCACCAAACTCATTCCGAAATCGATCCGACCAACCCGATACCATAAAAACACGGATAACAAAACATAAAGAAGTTGAAATGGGAAAAAGGAATGGTAACTCATGAGATGACCGGTCGAGTCGTTATAGTGTTTCTCCCTCCTATTTTACTTCCTTTATTCTAGTTCTGTTATAAACTGTATAAACTTTTTCATACTCTTAGACTTATGTTAGATGCTCATGACTGGTGACACCTCGATGTCGAGTTGTGTTGGTTTTTGCAAATTGTACTAGTTCACTTTCATTTTTGTGATAATTAGCAAGATAATGACTTAAATTGTGTTATTTTATTTCATTACTAGAAATCCGGAAAAAAATGACCAAAGTTGGTCATTTACAAGTCATAAAGCGACCAAAAAACGTCCAAACTGGATTGGTCGCTATTTTGCTAGTCCCTTTGTCTTAGAGACCAAAGTTGGTCGCTAATTAGCGACCAATTTTAGTCTCTAAAATGAAAGGACCAAATATTCCAAGTAAACAATATACCAACCAACATTGGTCGCTTTAATATTTTAATAATATAAATTTAGCGACCAAAGTTGGTCTCTATATTTAAATTATGCTTTTTTCATTTATAATTATTCAAAATATGCCGACCAACTTTGGTCTGTAAACCAATTATTATATTTTAAAATCTAGAAAATAGCGACCAAAGTTGGTTTCTTTTTTATTTAAAAAAAAATTTAAACATAAGCGACCAAAATTGGTCGCTAATTTCAAGAATTTAATTTTTTTTAAACATAAGCGATCAAAATTGGTAGCTAATTTTCAAAAAAAAATATTAATAGAATAGCGATCAAAGTTGGTCGCTTTTTAGGAAATCTGGGTTAATTAGCGATCAACCTTGGTCGCTATTGCCTAGAAAATAGTTTTTTAAATAAAAAATCGACCAAAGTTTGTCGCTTTTCTGAGTATAATTTTGGCAGAAACTGCTTGTTTTGGCAGCTACACCACCTGCCAGCACACCAAATTCCCTAAATAACAATATAATTCAATTGATAAACTACAATTTCATTACCAAAATCTCCACAACAACCCAACAACAACAACACTACCACCACCACCACCACCACCACCACCACAACAACAACACAATTCAAAAAACACATTAAAACCAATAAATTAAAGTTCAATAGAACTAACAGATTAAACTAAGTTAATGCTTATTACACCTAGTTCAAAACCGGTTCTATTTATCTAGTTCAAAGTATATGAAATATAAGGAGTGTTTTGTACAACATCAGTATCATCAACGTCTGATGAACTTTCATCAACAAGACGGTATACAGAAGTGTCTACCTCGATCCTTGTTTGTCATCTGCTTAATATAATGCATATTTAGATTGAAACATATAAGAAACTAGCTATAAAACGAGAGTTATTAAAGAAACCAACTTTTTAAAGCTCATCGACGTATTGTTCCTCGTCCGAGAATTCTTCTTCCTCACTAGTTTGGGCTTTATCAGTTGATTCTTCTTCCTCATTTTCTATAATTCTTACATCATTTATATCAACTTCTTCCAATATATGTTCAGGATGTTCCAAATCATTTTCTAAAAGTTCGTCCATGTGACGAGCCGGCCAGTCGTCTCATGAGTCACCGCTCCATTTTCCCCATTTCAGCTTCTTTACGCTTTGTTATCCGTGTTTTATTTGATTGAGTTTATTAGTTCTAGTTCGGAGAGGATTTGGTAAGAAATGAGACACTTAGTCTCTTTTAAGAAGGCTTAAGTTTGAAAAGTCAACCGGATATTGACTTATGTTTTAGAAGGCTCGGAAGTGAGTTCCGATTGTTCGGTTAGCTTCGAGAGGTGATTTGTGACATAGGAGCGCGATCGGAATGGGTTTTGGAGTTGTAGAGAAGATTTAGGCTTGAATTGGCGAAATTGATATTTTGGAAAATTCCGGTTGATAGGATAGATTTTGATATAGGGGTCGGAATGGAATTCTGAGAGTTGCAGTAGCTTCATTGTGTCATTTGGGATGTGTGTGCAAAATTTCAGGTCATTCGGACGAGATTTGATAGACCTTTTGATCGAAAGCATAATTTAAGAGTTCTTGGAGTTCTTAGGCTTGAATCCTATGTTAAATTGTTGATTTGATGTTGTTGTGAGCGTTCCGAAATTTTTGAGCATGTTTGAACGATGTCATGAGATGTGTTGGTACAATTGGTTTGAAGTTCCGGGTAGGTTCCGGGATGTTTTAGTGCAAAAATCATAGTTGTAGCAGGTATACAGGGGTTGCAGGCCCTGGAACTCACTCATGTGGTCCGCACAAAAATGAGTGCGCCCGCGCTGAGTGCTGTTCGGACCACACAAAAGCGGGCGCGTCTGCGGGAGGCGTCACGCGGACCGCACAAAAGTGGCCGCGGCCGCGGTGAAGAACCCTCCCGCTTGTCCTACTTCGGAAGCTCATATCTTTTGATCTACAAGGAATTTTGAGGTGATTCAAAAACGAAAGTTGTATCCCTTTGTATCTAGTTTCCAAAGAGGTGAAGATATCGCAATTTGAACATATTTAGTAAAGGTTATGTATAAAATACTAAAGTCTGTCACTGTAGAGAGAGGCCTGTGCGGCCGCGATTGCCTTTGCACGGACCGCGGTCGTTTTGGTGCGACCCGCGGTAGCTGAAACCTAAGGGGTACCTATTAATATGAGGTTTTGAGTTTTATTTAATATTTTGACCTAGAGAGCTCGGATTTTGGCGGTTTTTCGAAGGTTTTTCAAGAAATTCATCCGGGTAAGTAATTTTAACTCAGATTTGGGTATAATACATGAATCTATCACTGAATTCATCATTTAATTCGTGATTTGAGATGGAATTTGGGAAGAAAATTGTGAAACCTTTCAAAAATATAAAATGATGATTTGAAGGACCAAATGGTATCAGAATTGGATAATTTTTGTATGGTTAGACTCGTGAGGCTATGAGGATTCTGAAAATGTAAATTTTACCCGATTTCGAGACGTGGGCCCGGGGCTCGAGTTTTGTTAATTTCGGGATTTTTGATATTTTTTCGAATGTTTTCGCTTGGGCTTTGTTCCCTTAGCATATTGTGACGTATTCGTTCGGATTTTGGATAGATTCGACGCGCGTGGAGGCCAATTCTAGGGGCAAAGGGCATCGCGAGCTTGAGAATTAGTCAGTTCGAGGTGTGTAATGGTTGTAAATGATGTCCTGAGGGTTCGAAACCCCGGATTGCACATCGTAGTGCTATATTGAGACAAGATACACGCTGGATGATGAGCGTGAGGTCTTTCACTACTGGGGATTGTGACTTGGTCCATCCCGATTGATGAGTTTACTGAATATTTGACTGAAATTCATTTGTTATCATCATGATTTGGGCTGATTGCCATATTTGGGCTTCGTCCCAACTATTTGAACCCTTCGGGGATTTTTATCACTGTTTCCTTACTGCTTGACTTATTATTTGAACTCAGTCCTGTTGATATCTATTGTTTTACAAACTCAGCCACTTTTACTCAGATTTGAAACTTAAATGATATTTTTACATCATGTTTTGGGCTGATAACTATTGTTTTTCTAATGTCCAAGGGGCTTATGATGATTTCTGGACTGAGTGAGGCCGAGGGCCATATGTGAGGATATGCTGAGTGATATGAAGTCGAGGGCCTGAGATACTATTTATGCCATGCAGTGGCTTGAGTGATGTGAGGATATGTTGAGTGATGATTCCACAAGGTGACTTGATATAGCACTTGGGCCATATGGGGCCCCTCTGGAGTCTGCACACCCATAACGAGCGCGGGTACCCATGTGATTTGAAACAGTGGTAACAATGACATTGTATGATGCAATTTGGTCAGGTAACAGTGGTTGACCATTATGCTGAGTGATTGTGAGGTAGCCCGAGGGGCTGATACTGTACTGAGAGTGAGCCCGAGGGGCTGATACTATGCTGAGCGATTGATACTGTGCCCGAGGGGCGGATTTCTACTTGTTAATTACATATTAAATTACCTGTTTTACTTGTTTTAAAAAGGAATATCATTTGATTTCTTCACTGATTTACTGCTTTAAGTGATTTTACTGCTTGATATGGAATTGCTTTGTGCCTTTTCGTATTTTCATACTTTCATCCATTATTTTTAATTAATACTCACTGAGTCGGAGTACTCATATTACTCCCTACACCGTGTGTGCAGATTCAAGTATAGCAGAGTTCGCACTTGAGCGCTGATTCCTTCCAGGCTAGGTAGTGATTTGGAGTCTCGAGGTAGATGTTGACGTCCGCAGCCCCTTGTCTCTCTTATCCTCTATCATTTATGTTTTCTTCAGACTGTTGTATCGGATTCCGTACTATGTAGAACTATATCAGATTCTGTAGTAGATCATGACTTGTGACACCCCGGTTTGGGCTGTGTCGGGATTGTTCCTGCTGTTATTATCGTTAAATTCTGCAATTTATGAATATTATATTATATGTTACTACTGTTTATGATGATGAACTATTTAAAAGAGGTGTTCCGTTTTGGTCTGGTTGGCCTTGTCTCGCGAGAGGCGCCATCACGACCGGGTTCGGGGATTGGGTCGTGACAAGTTGGTATCAGAGCCTAGGTTACTTAGGTCTTACGAGTCATGAGCAGGTTTAGTAGAGTCTTGCAGATCGGTACGGAGACGTTTGTATTTATCCTCGAGATGCTACAGAACCTTTAGGAAAAAAAAATTCATATTCTTCAAACTCTTGTTGTGCGAACTTGTTGTTCCGAGTACTAAACTTCTGATATTCCATTCTCTCACAGATGGTGAGGACGCGAGCTACTGGACGAGGTATACGATCACCAGTGCCACCCACTGAGGCCACCAGAGGCCGTGGACGCGGTCGTGGGGTGGCAGAGGTAGAGCAGTGAGGGCAACACCTGTTGATGCACCGGCTGCCTCGGCTCCGGATAAGGCTCCCGCTATGGATGCTCCAACAACACCAGTTCAGGCACTAGTTGTGCCTATCGTGGTTTCGGGTCGTCAGAAGTCCTTGGCACAGAACTTATCAGTTTGCACTAGCCTGGCTCAGACAGTTTTAGCCACTACAGCAGCAACTACTTCACAGGCCGGGGGAGGCAATCAGACCCCCGCTGCTCGCACACCTGAGTAAGTAGTGCAGGGACTATAGACACCGGGGGCACCTCCAGCTCAGCCGGTTGCACCGGGGGATATGACTGTGTCACAGTATGAGTCGAGGTTTTCTTAGTTGGCTCGTCATGCCATTTGGATGGTTTCGACAGATCGTGAGAGGATCAGGAGATTTGTTGATGGCCTTAACTATCACCTCTGTATTCTTATAACCTGAGAGAGGGTGTTGGGTGCTACGTTCGAGGAGGTGATCGATATCGCTCGCGAGATTGAGACAGTTCGCCGTCAGGACCGAGAGGAAAGGGAGGCCAAGAAGCCTTGAGGATCTGGCAATTATAGTGGTGCTTCTTCGAGGGGCAAGTTTCAGCAGTGTAGAGGTCGTTCTTTCAGGCATGCTCAGTCAGCCCACCCAGAGTATCGCGGGGCATCTTGGGGCATGGTCATCATGGATCTCAGCGGGGCCAGTCATCACTCAGTGCCCTTCCAGCCCAAAGATCATCTCGTGCGCCGTCAGCTCAGGGTTCTTCTATGCTGAGTGCATCAGCTGGTCACTCTGGTATGAGGGGTTCCCTTCAGTCCCCTTCTCCAGCACCTGGGAGTTGTTATGAGTGTGGAGAGTTTGGACATGTGTGGAGGCAGTGTCCTCATCGTATGGCTAGTTCATCTCAGCAGAGGGGTCAGCCCTCGACTACTACTCCAGTTACCTCGCCACCTGCCCAGCTAGCTAGTGGTGGAGGTCATGCAGCTAGGGGTCACCCCAGAGGGGGAGGTCAATCAGGGGGCGGTCAGGACCATTTATATGCACTTCCTGGCAGGCCAGATTCTATTGCTTCGGATGCTGTCATTACAGGTATTGTTTCAGTCTACCACAGAGATGCCTCTGTATTATTTGATCTCGGTTCCACCTTTTCTTATGTGTCATCATACTTTGCTCGTTATTTGGGTATGCCTCGTGAGTTTCTTGCTTTACCTGTTCATGTATCTACCCCAGTGGGTGATACTGTTGTTGTAGACCGTGTGTACCGGTCATGTGTGGTGACTATTGGGGGTCTAGAGACCCGAGTGGATCTATTGCTATTGAGCATGGTGGATTTTTATGTCATTTCGGGCATGGATTGGCTATCTCTGTGTCGTGCTATTCTAGACTGTCTTGCTAAGATAGTCACTTTGGCTATGCCGGGTGTATCGCGGATCGAGTGGCGTGGTGTGACTGATTATATCCCTAGTAGAGTGATCTCTTTCTTGAAGGCCCATCGTATGGTTGGGAAGGGTTGCCTTTCATATCTAGCATTTGTGAGGGATGTTGGAGCTGAGACTCCTAGTATTGATTCTATCCCAGTTGTGAGGTATTTTCCTGATATTTTTCCTGCAGACCTGCCCGACATGCCACCGGACAGGGATATTGATTTTGGTATTAATCTGGTGCCGGGCACTCAGCCCATTTCTATTCCGCCATATCGTATGGCACTAGCAGAGTTGATTGAATTGAAAAAACACCTTCAGAAACTCCTAGATAAGGGGTTCATTCGGCCTAGTGTGTCCCCTTGGGGTGCACCGATTTTGTTTATGAAGAAGAAGGATGAAACGATGAGAATGTGCATTGATTATAGGCAATTGAACAAAGTAACAATCAAGAACAAGTATCCTTTGCCTCGCATTGATGATTTATTTAATCAGCTTCAGGGAGCGAGGGTGTTCTCCAAGATTGATCTCTGTTCGGGTTATCACCAGTTGAAGATCAGGGATTCAAATATTCTTAAGACTGCTTTCAGGCCCAGATATGGTCATTATGAGTTTCTTGTTATGTCCTTCGGGCTAACCAATGCCCCAACAACATTCATGCATTTGATGAACAGTGTATTTCGGCCTTATCTGGATTCGTTCGTTATTGTATTCATTGATGATATTCTGGTGTACTCGCGTAGTCAGGAGAAGCACGCAGAGCATTTGAGAGTTGTGTTGTAGAGACTGGGGGGAAGAGAAGCTTTATGCAAAATTCTCCAAGTGTGAGTTTTAGCTCAGTTCAATGGCTTTCTTGGGGCACGTGGTGTCCAGCGAGGGTATACAGGTTGATCCGAAGAAGATAGAGGCAGTTCAGAGTTGGACCAGACCATCCTTAGCCATAGAGATTCGCAGCTTTCTTGGGTTAGCAGATTATTGCCGGTTTGTTCAGGGATTTTCATCCATTGCATCGCCCTTGACCAAGTTCACTCAGAAGGTTGCTCCATTCGTATGGTCGGACGAGTGTGAGGAGAGCTTTCAGAAGCTCAAGACAACCTTGATCACAGCTCCAGTGTTGGTTTTCCCATCAACTTCAGGTTCATATACTGTGTATTGTGATGCTTCAAGAGTTGGGATTGGTTGTGTGTTGATGCAGGAGGGTAGAGTTATTTCTTATGCTTCTCGGCAGTTGAAGCCCCATGAGAAGAACTACCCGTTCATAATTTGGAGTTGTCTACCATAGTTCACGTATTGAAGATTTGGACGCATTACTTGTATGGCGTATCTTGTGAGGTGTTCACTTATCATCGCAGTCTTCAGCATTTATTCAAGCAAAAGGATCTTAATTTGAGGCGGCGAAGATGGTTGGAGTTGCTTAAGGATTATGATATCACTATATTGTACCATCCGGGAAAGGCCAGTGTGGTGGCCGATGCTTTGAGCTGAAAGGCAGTGAGTATGGGGAGTTTGGCATAAATTACAATTGGGGAGAGACCTCTTGCGATTAATGTTCAGGCCTTGGCCAATCGGTTTGTGAGGTTGGATATTTCGGACCCCAGTCGGGTGTTGGCTTGTGTGGTTTCTCGGTCTTCTTTATATGATCGCATCAGAGAGTGCCAGTATGATGATCCGCATTTGCTTATCCTTAGGGACAAAGTCCAGCATGATGATGCTAGAGATGTGACCGTCGGTGATGATGGTGTGTTGAGGATGCAGGGCCGGATTTGTGTACCCAATGTGGATGGTCTTAGAGAGCTGATTCTGGAGGAGGACCATAGCTCACGGTATTCCATTCATCCGGGTGCCGCAAAGATGTATTAGGATTTGAGGAAGCACTATTAGTGGAGAAGAATGAAGAAAGAAATTGTGAGATTTGTAGCTCAGTGTCTCAACTATCAGCAGGTGAAGTACGAGCATCAGAGACCAGGTGGCTTGTTTCAGCAGATGGTTATTCCCGAGTGGAAGTGGGATAAAATCACTATGGACTTTATGGTTGGACTTCCTCGGACTTTGAAGAAGTTCGATGTTATTTGGGTGATTGTGGATCGGCTGACCAAGTCTGCGCACTTCATTCCTATGTGTACTACCTATTCTTCAGAGCAGTTGGTAGGGATTTATATTCGGGAGATTGTTCGGTTGCATGGCATTCCTGTTTCCAACATCTCAGATAGAGGTACTCAGTTTACTTCGCAGTTTTGGAGAGCCGTGCAGAGAGAGTTGAGTACTCAGGTAGAGTTGAGCACAGCGTTTCATCCTTAGACGGATGGACAGTCCGAGTGTACTATTCAAATATTGGAGTACATATTGCGTGCTTGTGTTATTGACTTTGGAGGTTCATGGGATAAGTTTCTACCACTTGCAAAGTTTGCTTACAACAACAGCTACCAGTCGAGTATTCAGATGGCTTCATATGAGGCTTTGTACGGGAGGAGGTGTAGATCTCCTGTTGGTTGGTTCGATCCCGGCGAGGCTAGACTATTGGGGACAGATTTGGTTCAGGATGCCTTAGAGAAGGTGAAGGTGATTCAGGAGAGGCTTCGTACAACACAGTCACGTCAGAAGATTTATGCGGACCGGAAGGTTCGCGATGTGTCCTACATGGTCGGTGAGAAGGACTTGTTGAAGGTTTCGCCCATGAAGGGTGTTATGAGATTTGGGAATAAAGGCAAGTTGAGTCCTTCGTTCATTGGGCCTTTTGAGGTGCTTCTGACGATTGGGGAGGTGGCTTATGAGCTTGCTTTGCCACCCAGCCTATCGAGTGTGCATCTGGTATTTCATATTTCTATGCTCCGGAAGTATAGTGGGGATCTGTCTCATATTTTGGACTACAACAAGTTTCGGTTGGATGATGATTTGACCTTTGATGTGGAGCCAGTAGTTATTTTGGGTCGCTAGGTTCGGAAGATGAGGTCAAAGGATATAGCTTCAGTGAAGGTGCAGTGGAGAGGTCGACCCATGGAGGAGGCTACCTGGGAGACTGAGCGGGAGATGCGGAGCAAATATCCTCATCTGTTTGAGGCTTCTGGTATGTTTCTTGACTCGTTCGAGGACGAAAGTTTGTTTAAGTTGGGGAGGATGTGATGGCCCGGCGAGTCGTCTCATGAGTTACCGCTCCATTTCCCCCATTTCAGCCTCTTTAAGCTTCGTTATCCGCGTTTTATGTGATCGAGTTTATTAGTTCGAGTTCGAAGAGGATTTGGTAAGAAATGAGACAGTTAGTCTCTTTTAAGAAGGCCTAAGTTGGAAAAGTCAACCGGATGTTGACTTATGTGTTAGAAGGCTCGGAAGTGAGTTCTGATGGTTTGGTTAGCTTCGGGAGGTGATTTGTGACTTAGGAGCGCGATCGGAATGGGTTTTGGAGTTGTAGAGAAGATTTAGGCTTGAATTGGCGAAATTGATATATTGGGAAATTCCGGTTGATAGGCGAGATTTGGATATAGGGTTCGGAATGGAATTCCGAGAGTTGCAGTACCTTCATTGTGTCATTGGGGATGTGTGTGCAAAATTTCAGGTCATTCAGACAAGATTTGATAGACATTTTGATCGAAAGCATAATTTAAGAGTTCTTGGAGTTCTTAGGCCTGAATCCGATATTAAATTGGTGATTTGATGTTGTTGTGAGTGTTCCGAAATTTTGAGCAAGTTTGAACTATGTCATGAGATGTGTTGGTACAATTGGTTTGAAGTTTCGGGTAGGTTCCGGGATATTTGTGTGCAAAAATCATAGCTGTAGCAGGTCTACAGGGGTTGCAGGCCCTGGAACTTACTCATGCGGTCCGCACAAAAATGAGTGCGCCCGCAGTGAGTGTTGTGCGGACCGCACAAAAGGGGGCGCGGCCGCGGTGAAGAACCCTCCCGCTGGTCCTACTTCGAAAACTCATATCTTTTGATCTACAAGGAATTTTGAGGTGATTCAAAAACGAAAATTGTAGACCTTCATGTATAAATTCTAGAAAGGTAAAGATATCGCAAGTTGGATATATATAACAAAAGTTATGGCCAAAATATGAAAGTATGTCACTGCAGAGGGAGGCCTGTGCGGCCGCGGTTGGCTTTACGCGGACCGCACTGGCTTGCGCGGACTGCGGTCGTTTTGGTGCGGCTCGCGGTAGCTGAAACTTAAGGGGTACCTATAAATACGAGATTTTGGGTTTTATTTAATATTTTGACCTAGAGAGCTCGAATTTTGGCCATTTTTCGAAGGTTTTTCAAGAAATTCATCGGGGTAAGTGATTTTAACTCAGATTTGGCTACAATACATGAATCTATCACTGAATTCATCATTTAATTTGTGATTTGAGATGGAATTTGGGATGAAAATTATGAAACCTTTCAAAAAGGTAAAATGATGATTTGAAGGACCAAATAGTATCGGAATTGGATAATTTCGGTATGGTTAGACTCGTGAGGGTATGAGGATTCTGAAAATGTAAATTTTACCCGATTCCGAGACGTGGGCCCGGGCCTCAGGTTTTGCTAATTTCGGGATTTTTGATATTTTTCGAATGTTTTCGCTTGGGCTTTGTTCCCTTAGCATATTGTGACGTATTCGTTCAGATTTTGGATAGATTCGACGCGCGTGGAGGCCAATTCGAGGGGCAAAGGGCTTCGTGAGCTTGAGAATTAGCCAGTTCGAGGTGTGTAATGGTTGTAAATGATGTCCTGAGGGTTCAAAACCCCGGATAGCACATTGTAGTGCTATATTGAGGCAAGATACATGCTGGATGATGAGCGTGAGGTCTTTCACTACTGGGGATTGTGACTTGGTCCATCCCGATTGATGAGTTTACTGAATATTTGACTGAAATTCATTTGTTATCATCATGATTTGGGCTGATTGCCATATTTGGGATTCGTCCCAACTATTTGAACCCTTCGGGGATTTTTATCACTATTTCCTTACTGCTTGACTTATTATTTGAACTCAGTCCTGTTGATATCTACTGTTTACAAACTCAGCCACTTTTACTCAGATTTAAAACTTAAATGATATTTCTACATCATGTTTTGGGCTGAGAACTACTGTTTTACTAATGCCAAAGGGGCTTATGATGATTTTTGGACTGAGTGAGGCCGAGGGTCATATGTGAGGATATGCTGAGTGATATGAAGCCGAGGGCCTGAGATACTATTTATGCCATTCGGTGGCTTGAGTGATGTGAGGATATGCTGAGTGATGATGCCACAAGGTGGCTTGATATAGCGCTTGGGCCGTAATGGTCCCCTCTGGAGTCTGCACACCCACAGTGAGCGTGGGTACCCATGTGATTTGAAACAGTGGTAACAATGACACTGTATGATGCAATTTGGTCAGGTAACAATGGCTGACCATTATGCTGAGTGATTGTGAGGTAGCCCGAGGGGCTGATACTGTACTGAGAGTGAGCCCGAGGGGCTGATACTATGCTGAGCGATTGATACTGTGCCCGAGGGGCGGATTTCTACTTGTTAATTACCTATTAAATTACCTGTTTTACTTGTTTTAAAAAGGAATATCATTTGATTTCTTCACTGATTTACTGCTTTAAGTGATTTTACTGTTTGATATGGAATTGCTTTGTGCCTTAACGTGTTTTCATACTTTCATCCATTATTTGTAATTATTACTCACTGAGTCGGAGTACTCATATTACTCCCTGCACCATGTGTGCAGATTCAGGTATAGCAGAGTCCGCACCTGAGCGCTGATTCCTTCCGACTAGGCAGTGATTTATAGTTACGAGGTAGCTGTTGATGTCTGCAGCCCCTTGTCTCTCTTATCCTCTATCATTTATGTTTTCTTCAGACTGTTGTATCGGATTCCGTACTTTGTAGACCTATATCAGATTTTGTAGTAGCTCATGACTTGTGACACCCCGGTTTGGGCTGTGTCGGGAGGGTTCTTGCTGTTATTATCGTTAAATTCCGTAATTTGTGAATATTATATTATATGTTACTACTGTTTATGATGATTAACTATTTAAAAGAGGTGTTTCGTTTTGGTCTGGCTGGCCTTGTTTCCGCGAGAGGCGCCATCACGATCGGGTTCGAGGATTGGGTCGTGACAGTCCACTATTTGGTGAACACTGGAGATATCGTTTTGATATGCAACATCTAACATATTCTCGACTTCCACCCTACCTACAGGCTTAGTTTTTATTACAACCTACCAATCAGACTTATTCTGCCGCAATGGATAAGGAGAATAATACACTTGCCTAGAATTATGTGCAATTATGTAAGGATCATAGAGTGGATCATAGAGATCATACTCCCTCGTATGATTAACCTCAATTATGTTGTATTGATTGTGTACTCTTGTACCTCTTGTTGGATTTGGGTCAAACCACTTGCATCTAAAGAGTATCAATTTCTTAAATGGCCAACCTGTATATTCTAGTTCTATTATTTCTTTGAGCACACCATAATAATCAATATCTCCAACTTGGTTGCGGATTTCCAAAAAAAAAATCTCCAACTTGGTTGCCATCACCACCTTGAACCCACACCCCGCTGTTGTTGCTATTTTTATTTTTAGAGCAATCCTCTGTATGAAACTTATAACCATTCACAACTCATCGATGCAAATAACCTCTTTAACCTGGGTATAAGAGGTAAATAATGCATCGCCTTGATAGTGACCATATTCCCGCTGGAAAGCCTCTTGAAACGAGACTTTTTGCAAAATTTACAACTGTTTAAATTTGCATCATCTTTATAATATAGCATACAACCATCTTAACAACAATCAATTCTCACTGACGAAAGTCTTAACTTAGAAACTAATCTCTTTGCCTTATAGAAATCACCAGGTAATTTGATATTAGGACCAACTAGTTCACTCATAAGGTCAATGAAAGAGTCCATGGCTGCTTGAGAAATATTCCAATCAGATTTGATACTTAGTAATCTAACTGCAACAGATAGCTCAGAGTGCGGACTTCGATTATGTAGTGGACGATTAGCTTCCTCTAACTGTTCATAAAAACGTTTTGCTTCATAATTAGGAATTTGTTCAACATTTTCATTGGGCTCACCCCCTAAATTCATCCCAAAAGCATCCGCAGCCATATCATGAATTCTATAATCACAATTTGTATTCTCCACCGACCTACTACTTTCACCCACAACCATGTTATGAAATATCCTATGGATACCATCGATCTCTCCATGATTAATCCACACAAAGTAATTTGCTATAAACCCCTTCCTATAAAGATGATGCTTAACTTCCGCCGGTTTTCCAAACTTCATACAGTCGCACCTAAAACAAGGGCACCTAATTACTCCTTCACTTAGGTACGGTGGAAGTGACATTGCATGTCTAATAAAGTCATCCACCCCTTCTACAAAATCCTCCCGCAATCCCTGCCGATTAGGATAATTCCTATTGTACATCCAAGTACGATGTTCCATCTATACAAATAAAACAAGAACAAATTAATTTAGTTAATTCATATCCTAATCTTTTTTTAGTTAATTAATTTCATATCCTATAATTTCAATTCATATCCTAAATTTTCAATTTACAAACTAAAAGTTAAATTCATAAACTAAAAGTTCAGTTCATATCCAAAAGGTTCAATTCATAAACTAAAAGTCCAATTCATATCCTAAAATACTCAATTTATAAACTTAAAGTTCAATTAATATCCTAAAATTTCAATTTATAAACTAGAAGTTCAATTCATATCCAAAAATTTCAATTCATATATTAAAAGTTCAAATCATATCCTAAAATTACAATTTATAAACTACAAGTCCAATTCATAAACTAAAAGCCCAATTAATATCCTAAAAGTTCAATTCATATCCAAAAAGTTCAATTCATAAATTAAAGGTTCAAATCATATCATAAAATTACAATTTATAAACTACAAGTCCAATTAATAAACTAAAATGCCAATACATAAACTAAATGTCCAATTCATGTAAAAAAGTTCAATTCATAAATTAAAAGTTCAAATCATATCCTAAAATTCCAATTTATAAACTACAAGTCCAATTCATAAACTAAAAGTCCAATTCATATCTTAAAGGTTGAATCATATCCTAAACTATCAAGACAATACAAAGTATAATTCAAATCTAACTAAACTAAATTCAACACTAATTAAACTAATTAATTAATAAAATTAATTAATAAAACTAGTTAAAACAAGACCTAAACCCTAATCCTCAATAAAATACAATGTTCAAAGAATTGAAACACTAATTGAAACAATAAATGACAATACATCAAATATCGTAACACACACACTAGAAATAACAAAGATTGAAGGTTATAATTCTAACCTTGGTTTTTTAGGTGGAGAAGGAGAGAGAGAGAGAGGGGGGGACGACAGTGGTGGTGGCAGTGGTGGTGGCCGGCGAGCCGGTGGCAAGCAAGGGGGCAGTGGTGGCGCGGGGTGGGGGATGGGATTTGGGTGAGTGTAATAGAGAAGGGGAGGGAAAGAGAGAGTTGGGGAAATTTTGGGGAAGGAAATAAGAGAAATGGGGGAAAACCCATTTTTGTATCTAGAATTAGGAAAAGCGACCAACTTTGGTCGCTATTTTTGGTCTTGAAATAAGTTTTGACCGTTTGATCAAAAATAGCAACCAACGTTGGTCGCTATTTAAAAATAATTAAATTGAAAATAGCGACCAAAGTTGGTCGCTATTTTTACAAAAAAAATTAAATTGTTTTTTTTTTGGTTTTTAAATATTATAAGCTATAAAAAATTATTTTTAGCTATAAATATTTATTTTATTTAACTACAATTATTATAAATAATTATCAACTATGTAATTACTTTTAATAGATTATAATAGCATCTATGTAACGTAATTTTTTAAGTTATATTTAAGTATATGAGTAATTTCATATACAAGTATAAACTATATTGTAATTGATGATCAATCTTATACTTACTACGTACGAATAATTAATGAATTGATAAACCAATATATTATTATTCTATTAATTGATATAATAGTATTCATTATTTGTATTATAACAGAGTTAATGAATTATATTCATTCATAACTAGGTTATAAGTCGATGAATCAATTATAACATATTAATTGACATAAGTTGAAACATTTTGTTTTTAATATTCAATGATGCATCTGAGTAGGTTATAAGTTGATGAATCAATTTAAAAGTGTATAAATTCCTAAAATAACCCAACCATGTGTTACTAGCGCTTCATGTTCTTATATATATATTTAGACACAAACACGCATACACTTCACTGTAATACTATAACGTATATATAACTTTATATAGTATACGTTAGTGTGTGTATATCTATAACACACACACTTCTGCTGCTTTAACTACATATATAGCATGTTATAGTATATGATATTGTATTCATATACATGAAGTACCACTCTCTCAGGCTCTGAGGAACAAACTCTCTTAGGAACAGATCTGAAAACTGGGTCCAAGTCAGTGAAGCAGCCTCGTCCGAACTGTCCAACTCATCGGTGCGCCACCACTCATAGGCGGCTCCTCGAAGCTGAAAAGTAGTGAAGGAAATTCCGCTCGATCCTGATATACCCATGGTACGGAGAATACGGTAGCACTCCTCCAGAAATCCCAAGGCATCATTCGATGCTAATCCACTAAATACCGGAGGATCGTACTTCTTGAACCTCTCAAGTCTCCGATGCTCATCCTCTGAAGCAGCTACCCTGTCCTCCGGCTGAACTGGACTGCAGGCGGTACAGGAATAATCTTTATGACCTGATGAACATGCACTCACTGCTCAGGAGTGCGGGCGACGGGAGTCTGTTCTCCTCCCCCAACCTGGGATGTGGTTGCAGCAAGGGAAAGCAACGCTGTTTGAGCCAAAGTGATGTACATGTTCATGACATGCGCTAGAGTCTTCTAAAGGCTGGAATAGTAGTAGCAATAGGCATGTCAGGAGCCTGGACTCCGGCTGGAACTGCGGGTGTACCTCGAAGGCAGCTCGTGCAGGTGCTCTAGCTGCACCACGTGCGCATCCTCGCCTCAACCTTGGCCCCGTCATCTAACGGCTGCAGTAGGGGGCACGGGTGCCTGATCATCTCGGGTAGCACGTGTCCTCACCATCTGTGAGAGAATAGAAGATAGAAGTTTAGAATTGTGATGTCAAAATAATGCACGACAAGGAAATTAAATGAAGTGGAAATTTTCCTAACAGTTACATAGCCTCTCGTAGATAAGTACAGACGTCTCCGTACCAATCAGCGAGACTCTAATAAACCGGCCTATGATTTATGACTCCTATAAGCCTAGAGCTCTGATACCAACTTGTCACAACCCCGGTTCATCCTCCGTGAGCCATCGTGATGGCACCTAGTCTATACGACTACGTAAGCCTAAATTGCGAAAGAAAACCAAAATTTGCGGAAGTAAAACAATTTAAAACAGAAATAAAGTAATAATAGTGTTTAAATGTACCGCTCGGCAAACACCATGTTTAACTCTCAATACCAATACATAAATCCAAGACCCGAAAACCCACGAATCACAAGCTAATAAAATACTACATAGCTCTAACTTCGGAATATCTAATAAGAACAGAAAATACAAAAGGGCTAAGTACTAAAAAGCAGGAATAAAAAGGGACTCCTCGGTCAGTGGACGTGGCAGATATACCTCGAAGTCGCTAGGGCAGTCATCTCTCCTCATGAGTGATAGGACTGGGTAGAAGTACCTGGATCTGCACATGAAAAGCATGCGCAAAAAGGGCATGAATACACCAAAGTGGTACTCAGTAAGTGCCAAGTCTAACCTCGGTCGGGTAGTGACGAGGAAGGTCAGGGCCCTCCTGAGGTTAAATAAATAATAAGATGACAAGATAAGATAAATAGTACAATTGAGAATATACAGTAAGAATCTACATAGAATAATAAGGAGTACAATAACGGAAACAGAAATAAAGGCAAACACCAGGAAGTACCACACATAAAAAGGATGATAACCGGGGATCTCTTGGTATCCTCAATATATGCTAGGGATCTTTTAGTATCCCGAGGGTATCTTGGTATCCTCAATATACGTGCCAGAGATATCTTGGTATCCCGTACCTCAGTTCAGATCATAAATACGTACAGGGGATCTCCCGGGATGTTGTCCCGTAGTCCCAAAGTAAAAACACACAGTAGCAACACAAAAATACCCCCATTTAAGCTAAATTTCGTACCAAGTAAATAGTTTATTCTAGCCTAACATGCTTCACGTAATGTAATTAAGGCAGTTTAAGCAAATAGGCAATTAAGTCAACTAAACATGCTTTTCTAAACTAGCAACAGGCTAAATTCGCAAGTAGAATAAAACAGGAAAAAGAACTCAATTGAAATACTAAAGGAAAAAATCAGATTTTTAACAATTAGCTCAAGTACGCACTCGTCATCTCACGTACAAGACATTTCAATTATCAAATATATCATATCATAAGGGGAAGGTCCCCCACACAAGGTTAGGCAAGCCACTTACCTCGAACCAGCTCAAAATCAACCCGAGACGACGTTCTTGCCACGAGTACTCGGCTCCAAATGTCCCAAATCTATTCAATTCAATTTAATAATGTAAATAACACTTGAAGTAACTGATTCTACAATTAAATTCTAAGCGAATACGCGAAATTAGGTAAAATGACCGAAACGCCCCTCGGGCCCACATCTCAGAATCGGGAAAAATTTATATTTTCAGAATCCTCACACTCTCACGAGTCTAACCATATCAAAATTATCCCAATCCGATGTCAAATCCTCAATCAAAACTTAATTTCTTGGTCTAAGAACTTTTCCCCCAATTTCCACCAAAATTTCGAAATTAAAGGATGGATTTAGGTGTAGATTTATGGAAATTAGTCTAAACCTAGTAGGAATTACTTACCCAAATCGCCCAGGTGAAAATCTCTTCAAAAATTGCAACCTCCCGAACTCCCAAGCCCAAAATATGAATTGTGGCTCAAACCTTCGAAACGCTCAAAACAATATTAAAACACCTATTTTTCATCGGATTCAAGCCTAAGAATTCCAAAAACTCTAGAAACATACTTTCGATCAAAAAGTCTATCAAACCTCATGACCTAAAATTTTGCACAAACATCACATTCAATACTACGGAGCTACTCCAACTTCGGCATTTCAAGCATAAATTAGCTACGGACCTCCAAAACACAATCCGAACACGCTCCTAACCTCGAAATCACCAAGCGGAGCTAATAGAACCATCAGATTTCCATTCCAAGGTCGTCTTCATGATGTTCTAACTACGGTCAACTTTCCAACACTTAAGCTCTCATTTAGGGACAAAGTATCCCAAAACTCTCCGAAACACAAAGCCGAACATCCCAGCAAATCAAAATAGCAGAGATAAACTCGGGGAAAGCAGTTAATAGGGGATAGGGGAGTTAATTCTTAAGACGACTGGCCGGGTTGTCACATCCTCCCACACTTAAACATTCGTTCGTCCTCGAACGAGCATAGAGACATACATGAAGTAGTGAAAAGATGAGGGTAACGGCTGCGCATATCCTGCTCGGTCTCCCAAGTCGCCTCGTCGACCGGCTGACCTTGCCACTGAATCTTTACTGATGCAATGTTCTTTGACCTCATAGTTCTAACCTACCTATCCAATATTGCCATTGGCTCCTCAACATAGGACATGTCCTTGTCCAACTAAACTGAACGAAAATCCAACACATGCGACGGATCACCGTAATACCTCCGGAGTATCGAAACATGAAATACCGGATGAACTCCTGCCAAGCTGGGAGGTAAGGCAAGCTTAAAATCAACCTCCCCAAGATACCACAATATCTCAAAAGGTCCAATTAACCTCAGACTCAACTTCCCTTTATTCCTAACCATATAGGAGACATCACGAACCTTCCGGTCCGCGTAACTCTTCTGTCTGAACTGGGTTGTACAGAGCTTTTGTAAATCACCTTAACCTTCTCTAAAGCATCCTGAACTAAGTTTGTGCCCAATAGTTTAGCCTCACCCGGCTCAAACCAACCCACCAGGGATCTACACTACCTACCATATAAAGCCTCATATGGTGCCATCTGAATGTTGGACTGATAACTGTTATTGTAAGCAAACTCCGCCAATGGCAAGAACATATCCCAAGACCCTCCAAACTCAATCACACACGCACTGAGCATATCCTCAAGAATTTGAATAGTGCGCTCAGGCTGTCCGTCCATCTGATGGTGAAATGATGTACTTAACTCCACCCGAGTACCCAACTCATGATGAACAACCCTCCAGAACCGCAATGTGAACTGAGTAACTCTATCTGAAATGATGGAAACCGGAATACCATGCAGACGAACAATCTCCCAGGTGTAAATCTATGCCAACCGCTCTGATGAATAAGTAGTACACACAGGAATGAAATGAGCGGACTTGGTCAGCTGATCCACAATTACCCAAATAGCATCAAACTTCCTCATAGTCCGTGGGAGTCTAACTACAAAGTCCATGGTGATCCGCTCCCACTTCCACTCCGAAATCTCTATCTGCTGAAGCAACCCACTCAGTCTCTGGTGCTCATACTTCACCTGCTGACAACTGAGACACCGAGCTACGAATCTAACTATATCTTTCTTCATCCGCCCCCACCAATAGTGTTGTCTCAAATCCTGATACATCTTCGCGGCACCCGGATGGATGGAATACCGCGAACTATGGGCCTCCTCTAGAATCAACCCTCGAAGCCCATCAACATTGGGTACACAAATCCGACCCTACATCCTCAATATCCCATCATCACCAATAGTCACATCTCTGGAATCACCGTCTGAACCTTGTCCTTAAGGACCATTAAATGAGGATCATCATACTGCCGCTCCCTGATATAATCAAATAGGAAGGATCGAGAAATCACGCAAGCTAGAACCCGGCTTGGCTCTAAAAGATCCAATCTCACAAACTGGCTCGCTAAGGCCTGAACATCCATTGCCATAGGCCTCTTTGATGCTGGTAAATATGCCAAACTCTCCAAACTCTTTTCCCGGTGACTCAAGGCATCGGCCACCATATTGGCCTTGCCAAGGTGATACAAAATAGTGATATCATAGTCTTTCAACAACTCTAACCACCTCCTTTGGCGCAAATTTAGATCATTTTGCTTGAACAAGTGCTGTAAGCTCCAATGGTTATATAAATCTCATAGGGAACCCTGTATAAATAATGGAGCCAAATCTTTAGGGCGTGAACAATGGAAACTAACTCAAGGTCGTGAACAAGGTAATTCTTCTCATGTATCTTCAGTTGATTGGACGCGTAGGCAATCACCCTACCGTCCTATATCAACATCGTTCCGAGGCCAATCCTCAAGGCATCATAATAGACCGTATAAGACCCCGAACCTGAAGCCAATATCAAAACTGAAGTTGTAGTTAAAGCTGTCTTGAGCTTCTGAAAGCTCGCCTCACACTCCTCCGTCCACTGGAATGGATCACCCTTCTGGGACAACCTGGTCATAGGGGCTACAATCGATGAAAACCCTTCCACAAAATGACGGTAGTAGCCCGCCAAGCCAAGGAAACTATGGATCTCTGTAGCTTAGGATGGTCTAGGCCAACTCTGCACGACCTCTATCTTCTTCGGATTCACCTGAATACCCTTACTCGATACCACGTGGCCTAAGAATGCCACTGAATCCAACCAAAACTCACATTTCGAGAACTTAGCATATAACTTCTTCTTCCTCAGAGTCTGAAGCACAGTCTCAAGTACTACTCATTATCTTCCCGACTCCAGGAATACACCAGAATATCATCAATAAAGACAATGACGAACGAGTCAAGATACGGCAGGAACACACTGTGCATCAAATGCATAAAGGCAGCTGGGGCATTGGTCAGCCCAAATGACATAACCAAGAACTCGTAATGACCATACCGAGTGCTAAAAGCAGTCTTCGGGATGTCTGGCTCCCAAATCTTCAATTGATGGTAACCTGAGCGCAAATCAATCATAGAAAACACCCGTGCACCCTGAAATTGGTCAAACAGATCATCAATACGAGGCAAAGGATAACGGTTCTTCATTGTAACCTTGTTCAACTGGCGATAATCAATACACATACGCATAGAACCATCTTTTTTCTTCACAAACATGATAGGAGTACCCCAAGGTGATACACTAGGCCGGATAAAACCCTTATCAAGAAATTCCTGTAACTGATCCTTCAACTCAGGAAGGGTCATATGATACAGAGGGATAGAAATGGGCTGAGTGCCTAGAAATAGAGAAATTCTAAAATCAATTTATCTGTCAGGCGGCATGCCTGGAAGATCAGCTAGAAACACATTGGGAAAATCCTGTACTTCTGGACTGAATCAACTAAAGGGGTATCAATACTGATATCTCTCACATAAGCTAAATACGTGTCACACCCCTTCTCAACCATACGTTGAGCCTTAAGGAAAGAAATAACTCTACTAGGAGTGTGACCTAAAGCACCCCTCCACTCAACACGCGGTATACCTGGCATAGCAAGCGTCACGATTTTGGCGTGACAATCAAGAATAGCATAATGGGGTGACAACTAGTCCATGCCAAAGATAATATCAATATCACCATGCTGAGTAATAATAAATTGGCTTTGGTCTCAAAACCACTAAGAGCAACCAAACACGATTGATAAACATGGTCCACAACAAGAGAATCTCCCACAAGGGTAGAAACATAAATAGGGGAACTCAAAGAATCCTGAGGTACACCCAAATGCGGAGCAAAATAAGAAGACACGTAAGAGTAAGTGGAGCCTGGATTGAATAAAACCGATGCATCTCTGTGACAAACCAGTATAATACATGTGATGATAGAATCAGAGGTACCAGCCTTGGTACGGGTGGGAAAGGAATAGTATCTGGCCTAACCTCCCCCTCTAGGGAGACCTCTACCTCCCCGACCTCCACCTCTAGCTAGATGAGTAGGTGGAGTAGCAACTAGAGCTGTAACCATAGCCTGAGAACTATACAGGGCATGCTGTGGCTGAGAAGTCTATGGAGGTGCACTCCTCCTAAGTCTAGGGCAATCCCTCACCACCTGGCATGTGTCACCACACTCAAAACAAGCTCTGGGAGGATGTGGCGGCTGTGACTGGCTCAAGCCAAGTCTACTGAACTGACCTTTGAAAGCACCCCGCACAAGAGGCGCGCTAGAAACTAGAGGTGCATAATAAGGCTCCTAAGACCTAGGAGGAGCTGGATCACTACTGGCTGCTGGAAGAGCTAAATGAAAAGGGCGACTCATACATCCCCTACCATGGCGACCAGCAGCTAGGGTACGGGGAGGAAAATAATAGGAGGAATCTTGAGACCTCTTGGCCTCCCTCTCCTCTATCTTCCTAGCATGCATACCCTCAATCCTCCTAGCAATGCTCACCACCTGCTCATAAGAAATATCCATCTCCAACTCACGAGCCATGCTAGACGTAATGCTGGGAATGAGTCCCTCAATAAACCGGCGAACCCTCTCGCGTACAGTAGAAACCAAGGCTGGGGCATGTCTAGCCAAGCTAGTGTAACAGACTGCATACTCTGAGACAGTCATAGCATCTTGGCGCAAATGCTCAAACTCTGCATGCCATGGGTCCTTGAGGCTCTGAGGAACAAACTCTCTCATGGACAGGTCTGAAAATTGGGTCTAAGTCAGTGAAGCAACCTCGTCTGGACTGTCTAACTCATAGGTGCGCCACCACTCATAGGCGGCTCCTCGAAGCTGGAAAGTAGTGAATAAAACCCTGCTCGATCCTGATATACCCATGGTACAGAGAATACGGTAGAACTCCTCCAGAAATTCCAAGGCATTATCCGATGCTAATCCACTGAATACCGGACGATCATACTCATTGAACCTCTTAAGTCTCTGCTGCTCATCCTCTGAAGTAGCTGCCTTGTCATCGGGCTGAACTAGCACTGCAGGTGGTACAAGAATAATCTCTGGGACCTGATCAACATGTGCTTGCTACTCAAAAGTGTGGGTGGAGGGAGTCTTTGTTCCTCCCCCGGCCTGGGATGTGGCTGCAGCAAGGGGAAACAACCCTGCCTGAGCCAAAGTGGTGTACATGCACATGAACTGTGCTAGAGTCTCCTGAAGGACTGGAGTAGTAGTAGCAATAGGCGTGTCAGGTGTATGGACTCCGACTGGAACTATGGGTGGTACCTCGACGGTAGCTCGTGCAGGTGCTCTGGCTGCACCATATGCGCATCCTCGGCCTCTACCCCGTCCCCGGCCTCTGGCTGCTACAGTTGGGGGCGCGGGTGCCTGATCATCTTGGGTAGCACGTGTCCTCACCATCTGTGAGAAAATAGAAGAAAAAAGTTTAGAATTGTGATGTCAAAATATCACACGACAAGGAAATCAAATGAAGTGAAAATTTTCCTAACAGTTACATAGCGTCTCGTAGATAAGTACAGACGTCTCCGTACCGATCATCGAGACTATAATAAACCGACTTGTGATCCATGACTCCTATAAACCTAGAGCTCTGATTCCAACTTGTCACGACTTTGATTCGCCCTCTGTGAACCATCGTGACGGAACCTAGTCTCTATGACTAGGTAAGCCTAAATTGCGAAAGAAAACCAAAATTTGCGGAAGTAAAACAATTTAAAACAGAAATAATGTAATAGCAGTGTTTAAATGTGCCGCTCGGCATACACCATGTTTAACTCTCAATACCAATACATAAATCCAAGACCCGAAAATCCACGAATCACAAGCTAAGAAAATACTACATATCTCTAACTCCGGAATGTCTAATAAGAACAGAAAATATAGAAGGGTAAGTACTAAAAAGCAGTAATATAAAGGGACTCCTCAGTCTGCGGACGCAGCAGATATACCTCGAAGTTACTAGGGCAGTCGCCTCGCCTCAGGGATTATAGGACTGGGTAGAAGTACCTGGATCTGCACATGATAAACATGCGTACAAAGGGCATGAGTACACCACAACGGTACTCATTAAGTGCCAAGCCTAACTTTGGTCGGGTAGTGACGAGGAAGGTCAGAGCCCTACTGATGTTAAATAAATAATAAGATGACATGATAAGATAACCAGTACAATTTAGAATCTATAGTAAGAATCTACATAGGATAATAAGGAGTGCAATAATGGAAACAGAAATAAAGGCAAACGCCAGGAAGTACCACTGATAATAAGGATGATAACCGGGGATCTCGTGGTATCCCAAGGATCTCTTGGTATTCTCAATATATGCTAGGGATATCTTGGTATCCTCAATATACGTGCCAGGGATCTATTGGTATCTCGCACATCAGTTCAGATCATAAATACGTATGGGGGGTCTCCCGGGATGCCGTCCCGTAGTCCCAAAGTAAAAACACACAGCGGCAACACAAGAATACCCTAGTTAAGCTAAATTTCATACCAAGTAAATAGTTAATTCTAGCCTAACATGCTTCACGTAATGCAATTAAGGCAGTTTAAGCAAATAGACAATTAAGTCAACTAAACATGCTTTTCTAAACTAGCAACATGCTAAATTCGCAAGTAGAATAAAACAGGAAAAAGAACTCAATTGAAATACTTAAGGAAAAAATCGGATTTTCAACAATTAGCTCAAGTGTGCACTCATCACCTCACGTACAAGGCATTTTAATTATCAAATATATCATATACTAAGGGAAAGTCCACCACACAAGGTTAGACAAGCCACTTACCTCGAACCTGCTCAAAATCCACCCGAGACCACGTTCTTGCCACGAGTACTCGACTCCAAATAGCCAAAATCTATTCAATTCAATTTCATAATGTAAATAATACTTCAAGTAACTGATTCTACAATTAAATTCTAAGCTAATACGCGAAATTAGATAAAATGACCAAAACGCCCCTTGGACCCACGTCTCGGACTCGGGTAAAATTTATATTTTCAGAATCCTCACACTCTCACGAGTCTAACCATATCAAACTTATCCCAATCTGATGTCAAATCCCCAATCAAAACTCAATTTCTTGGTCTAAGAACTTTTCCCCCAATTTCCACCAAAATTTCGAATGGCAAAATACATAAGTACCCACCTAACCTCTGGCCAAATCACCCTTACAAACTTTCTGTGGACGATAATAATATTAAACATGCAACCTTTTAAAGTTGTGCCTAATACACACTACGTTTGCCAGATGGCACGCGCATGTTTAACCAAAAAATGAGCGCGTCAAACCACTGCATTATCTCTCCAAGTCCTTATATAAGCACACGTGTCTAAATCTTATTTGTCCACTTAGTTTTGTTAATTTAATACTTAAATGAAAAGAAAATGATATCCAAGCCCTTATTCCCCATTTGGAGACCCTATGTCCCTAGAAGCCGCGACAACCGCAGCCTCCTCATCTCCTCCCTCTTGCATCTCCTTTAAGAAGATGTCAGCCATAACTCGTAATACCAGCAACGACCTCAAGCAACAAGCCGAGAACTCCATTACCAGGTCATTAGTTTCACTGTCAATTCATGGTCGATGAGCTAAGATCTTCTCCGCGTGGGTGGAGCTATCAGATCTTTCGGCAAGCTGGTGTTCTTCGTTCAAATCTGGTCTCGTTTGGTTAAAAAAGAAGGCAAACAGTAGAGACCTCCATTTTCGACCACTGTTACAGTGGCAAACCCATCGGTAACAATGGTGATTCCACTACAAACAAAACAAACAAAACCTAGAAACTAAAAAAAGGTGAAAATTTTATAGACTAAAAAAATGGTAAAAATTCATGTTAATATTTTGTTTTGGTGGGGATTTTCCATGGCTGATGGAGTTTAGAGGAGGAGGTCGACGGGTATGGGGTTCAGAAGAAGATGAGAAACGTTGGGGGGGGGGCTTTGTTTCTTTTTATTTGTTTTCTTTTAAATATTATCAATTGGTGTAAATTTAGTATTTTTTTCTTGAGTTAGGACACGTGTCACGACCTTATTGGCGCGTGACCTCACACATATTTTGAAAAACTGGTCAAGAAAAAAATGGTGTGTACTAGCTACATTTTAGAAAGGTTGCGTGTGTAATATTATTATCGTCCACAGAAAGTGTGTAAGAGGGATTTGGACTATAGGTTAGGTGGGTACTTATGTATTTTGCCTTTCGAAATTAAAGGATGGATTTAGGTGTAAACCGAGTAGTCACATGGAAATTAGTCTAAACCGAGTAGGAATTACTTACCCAAATTGCCCAGGTGAAAATCTCTTCAAAAATCGCAACCTCCCGATCTCCCAAGCCCAAATATAAATTATGGCTCAAACCCTCAAAACGCTCAAAACAACATCTAAACACCAATTTTTCATCGGATTCACGCCTAAGAATTCCAAGAACTCTAGAAACACGCTTTCGATCAAAAAGTCTATCAAACCTCGTCCGACTGACCTAAAATTTTGCACACACATCATATTAAACACTACGGAGCTACTCCAACTTTCGGAATTCCATTCCAAACCTTTGATCAAAATCTCACTATCGAACCGGAAACTTCAAAAATTCAATTTTCGGCATTTCAAGCCTAAATTAGCTACGGACATCCAAAACACAATCTGAACATGCTCCTAACCTCGAAATTACACAACGGAGCAAACGGAACCATCAGATTTCTATTCCGAGGCCATCTTCATGTTGTTCTGACTACGTTCAACTTTCCAATACTTAAGCTCTCATTTAGGGACTAAGTGTCCCAAAACTCTCCGAAACTCAAAACTGAACATCCTAGCAAATCAAAATAGAATAAATAAACTCGGGGAAAGAAGTTAATGGGGATCAGGGCATTAATTCTTAAGACGACTGGCCGGATTGTCACACACACACACACACACACACACATATATACTTTGATAGCCTTATATATGTATCAATCCCTAAAATAACTCGACCATCTGTTCCTAGCGCTTCATGTGTGTGTGTGTGTGTATATATATATATATATATACACACACACACACACACACACACATGAAGCGCTAGAAACACATGGTCGGGTTATTTTAGGGCCTGATACATTTATAAATTGATTCATCGACTTATAACCTACTCAGATGCATCATTGAATATTAAAAACAAAACGTCTGTCTCTCTCTCTCTCTCTCTCTCTCTCTCTCTCTCTCTCATATATATATATATATATATATATATATATATATATATATATATATATAACATGCTTCGTTGTACAATTTTAACTACATATATAGCATGTAGAGTATATTTTAGTGTATTCATCTCTTATATTACAAAAGTGTTAACGGATTACATTTATATTATTTAGATAGTAAATATAAAAGTGATTTTTAATTTTGACCAATGTTGACCTGAAAAGAGACCAACTTTGGTCGCTAATTATCTAGAATTTCAAATTAGCGACCAATATCCAAAAAATTAAAATTATTAAAATTTGAAATGGGTCGCAGATTAGCGACCAAAGTTGGTTTCTATCTGCTTCCCCTTTCGTAAGCAACCAACTTTGGTCGCTAATTTTAAATTATATTTATTTATATTTTATAATTTTTTTAATAATAATATAATTATTAAAATTTTATAATTGGGTCCCAGATTAGCGACCAAAGTTGGTCTCTATCTGCTTCCCCTTTCGTAAGCGACCAACTTTGGTCGCTAATTTTAAATTATATTTATTTATATTTTATAATTTTTTTAAATAATAATATAATTATTAAAATTTTATAACTGGGTCCCACTTTGCGACCAAAGTTGGTCGCTAATCGAACGTATTTTTAAGTGGGGGAGGATGTAACGACCCGACCGGTCGTTTTGAGCTTTTGCACTTCGCTCGCCAGTTCTCGGGCATGACTTACCCCGTGTGGTGTATTATGACTTATGTAAATCGTTGGTGTTAGGTTTCAGGTTAATCAGAATCAATTTGGAAGAACAGTCTCAGTTGAGAGCTTAAAATTTGAAAGATTTGACCAAGATTTGACTTATGTGTATTTGATCTCGGATTGAAATTTTTATGATTTGGTTAGCTCCGTTAGGTGATTTGGGACTTAAGAGTGTGATCGGAATGCATTTTGGAAGTCCGTGGAAGGTTTAGGCTTGGATTGGGGAAATTGAGATTTTGGCGCTTTCCAGTTGATAGATGAGATTTTGATATAATGGTCGGAATGAAATTTCGAGAGTTGCAATAGCTTCATTGTGTCATTTGGGATGTGTGTGCAACATTTCAGGTCATTCGGACGAGATTTGATAGACTTTTTGAGCGAAAGCATAATTTAAAAGTTCTTGGAGTTCTTAGGTTTAAATCCTATGTTAAATTGGTGATTGGATGTTGTTGTGAGCGTTCCGAAGTTTTGAGAAAGTTTGAACGATGTCATGAGATGTGTTGGTATAATTTGTTTGAGGTTCCGGGAGTTTCGGGTTGGTTCCGGGATGTTTAGTGCAAAAATAATAACCGTAGCAGGTCCACAGGGGTTGCAGGCCCCGGAACTCACTCACGCGGTCTGCACAAAAATAAGTGCGCCCGCGGTGAGTGCTGTGCGGACTGTACAAAAGCGTACGCGGCCGCGGTAGGCGTCGCGCGGACCACACAAAAGTGGCCGCAGCAGCGGTGAAGAACCTTACCACTGGTCCTACGTCGGAAGCTCATATCTTTTGATCTACAAGGAAATTTGAGGTGACTTAAAAACACAATTTGTAGATCTTCATGTCTAGTTTCCAGAAAGGTAAAGATATCTCAATTTGGACATCTGTACCGAAAGTTATAGTCAAACTACTAATGACTGTCATTGCAGAGAAAGGCCTGTGCGGCCGCGGTTGTTTTTGCGCGGACCACGATCGATTTGATGCGGCCCGCGGTGGATGAAATCTGAGGGGTACTCTATAAATACGAGGTTTTGGGTTTTATTTGTTATTTGACATAGAGAACTCGGATTTTGGCGATTTTTCGAAGTTTTTTTTAAGAAATTCATCGGGGTAAGTGATTCTAACTCAGATTTGGCTAGAGTACATGAATCTATCATTGAATTCATCATTTAATCCGTGATTTGGAATGAAATTTGGGAAGAAAATGGTGAAACCTTTCAAGACTGTAAAATGATGATTTGAAGGGCCAAATGGTATCAGAATTAGATAATTTTCGTATGGTTAGACTCGTCAGAGCGTAAGGATTCTAGTTTTGTGAATTTTGTCAAATTTTGAGATGTGGGCCCGGGGCTCAGGTTTTGGTAATTTCGGGAGTCGTGCCCTTTATTGATTGTTTTCGCTTGGGCTTTGTTCCCTTAGCTTATTGTGACGTATTCGTTCTGATTTTGGATAGATTCGACGCACGTGGAGGCCGATTTGAGGGGCAAAGGCATCGCGAGCTAGAGATTTCGCCGGTTTGAGGTGAGTAATGATTGTAAATGATATCTTGAGGGTTTGAAACCCCGTATTTGCATTTCGTAATGCTGTATTGAGGTGAGACACGCGCTGGATGACGAGCGTGTGGTCTTTTACTATCGAGGATTGTGACTTGGTTTGTCCCGATTGATGATTTTATCGCGTATTTAACTGAAAACTAATTGTTATCATCATTATTTGGGCTAAATACCATCTTTGGGCCTAGTGCCAGCTATTTTAACCCTTCGGGGATTGTTGTTTGATATTTCTTCACTGTTTGATTATATAGTGGAACTCAGTCATGTTATTTTCTACTGTTTTCAAAACTCAGCCATGTTTACTCCGCTCTAACACTTGAAATGGTATTTTAAATAATATATTGGGTTGAGCATCATGTTTTACTGTTGCCTGAGGGGCTTGTGTGAATTTTGACTGAGTAAGGACGAGGGTCTATATTGTGAGGATACTTTTGGATTGGGTTGCACGCCGCAACAGTGAGATAGTGATTTATATGAGGTCGAAGGCCTAGATTTGATGCCACGAGATGGCTTGATATTGCGTTTGGGCCATAAGGGGCTTCTCCCGGAGTCTGCACACCCCCAGTGAGCGCCGCCGATGATAAATGGATCGGGCTGCACGCCGCATCGATACTGGTACTATTCTACGTGTTTACTTTATTTCATTGTCTGTCATTATCTGTTGTTGTGCTACTTCATGTGATATCTATCTGATTGCCTGACATTATCTGTTAATTGAGTGTTGCGCCCGAGGGGCGGATTTCCATGCTTATCTACACTATTTGTTTTGCGTTCATTTGCGTAACAGTTCATAAAGTCATTTTCAAAAGAGGTTTAAACTGAGCTAAGATATTTCTAAAGATTTCACAGCTTCACTATTTTTCTCAAAGGGTTTTTCACTGCCTCTCTACAACATGTTGGTTGACTTACGTGATTTCTTACTACTCAGTTATTATTTACCTTTACTACTCACTGAGTTGGAGTACTCACTTTACTCCCTGCACCTTGTGTGCAGATGCAGGTATTTAAACACCCAGTAGCGGGTTTTGAGCCGATCGGAGGCTAAGTTATCGAAGTTTAGCAAGGTGACCGCCAGCGTTCACGGCACCACATTTCTTCCTTTTGTTTATCAATCATATTTTGTATAATTCAGACCGTGTAGTTGTATTTATACTCTAATAGATGCTCGTGACTTGTGACACCCCGGTTTGGGCTGTGTCGGGGTGGTTTCTTCTATTGTCATCATTATTTTCCGCAAATTATGGCTATTATATCATGTTTAGAACTATTTATGATATTTAACTATTTAAAAGAAATGTTCCGTTTTGATCTGGCTGGCCTTGTCTTCACGAGAGGCGCCATCACGACCGGGTTCGGGTTTTGGTTCGTGACAAAGTCTGAGCAGTCTGGTCAATATTTTGACTACATTATAGACCAACCTTGGTCGCTAATGTATTTAGAATAATTATTTAATAATTTTCTCCAATTTTGCGACAAACTTTGGTCACTTTTTTTGACAGACCAATTTTGGTCGCAAATTGTAGGTCGCTTTTTTCTTGATTTTTAGTAGTGATTGTTTAAAATGAATTGGATGTTGTGTCGGCTGGCCTTGTTTCACGATAGGCGTCATCACGACTGGGTATGGATTTAGAGCCGTGACAGTTTGAGCCACCCTTGGGAACAAGTCAAACATTTGAACTTCAAAATAAATGAACAAGCCATACCGCAGCTAAACTTTACCATACATAGTTGTGCATTAAGCCTTGCTCCACATGACTTTCTGAGTTCCCTCTAATATATTACAAATGATCAAATATATCTAGAACTACTATGCCAATTTCTTTGTTGAAAATACTGTATCCGTGTAATCAAATGTAAAAAAATCTGAAACAATAATAAGCACACAAAATAAGCGTAAGTAGTGTCAACAAAGTGATGTTTAAACCATGCATCCCAAGAACATTGTTCTAACAAGTACCAAAGAAACTTTTTATTTGACCATTAAAATATTGATGAATACAAAATATTCTAGAAAAACCCTGTGCATAGAAACATGCAATTAAGTACAAAAATATCTACACTTTGATGTGCTTTTCAACACTATAATGGCAAAAGTTGGCAAATTAAACTTACTTGTAGTCTCCCTTTTTCTTCCAACCCAACCAAATCCTAATGCTTAATTTTGTCAGCGTAAAGCATCAGTTTGTTTCTTCAAGGTCTTATCTCAACCGTATGAAAAATATTAATATCCCATGTTTTGGTAGAGAATACATAGAGTTGTCACAAGTTTCCCGAATATAACTTGTCATGTACACTGTTCTTTGTATATTCATATAAAAATTAGTGCAAGAGACATAATTAATAAGGAAACAGAGAGACTCCGGCGCGTGAATGTTTTAGTACTGCAAAATGTTATGAAAAAACATTTACGTACTGCTACTTCACTTCTAACTCACTCGGTTCACTTCTAATGTAGTAATTAATTATTTAATTGAAAGTTTATTATTTTTCTTAGGGACAAAACAGACGTAAAATTTAAAGGATATTATTGTAAATTATCTTTGAAGATATGAGTTTCCTACTTTTAGTATAATATAATTATTGATTTCTTAGTTTAATTGTGACTTATACTATTGGGCTTACCTGGCAGGTTGTGTTAGATGTCATCGCAACTTAGTGGGATTTTGGGTCGTGAAAATAATTTATCATACGTGAGATAAAAATTAAAGCGTGTCTTTCTCCTTAATTCTTCATCAACATATTATGGTACTCCATGGCCAGGACAAATATAAAAAGAAATAGAGGATCTCCTTGCCTTAGAGCCCTCCTTGCTGGGAATGGCACACTAGGGTTTCCATGTTATTATAGAGTATTACACAATGCCAACACAAGTCATTACCTAATGAACAAAAATATCAGAGAAATTCAGACTATTGAGAACTCTTTCTAAGAAAGGCTAGTCTAGGGGATTATTGGGGCTTTTTGCATAACTACCTTTTTGCATACACTGATGGTAGGCTATAATCTCGTGCTTTCATCGCTTATTGCACTCTAATTCATTTCACTTTATTTATGTTTGAGCTTTAATTGGTAGTGTTTTGCACTTGTTGTGTGTTTTACGCCTTGTACAGGTGATTACAAGTTATGTAGATGTTGTGGAGCTAATTTAAGCTATTTGGAGCTTTGATGTCCGAGTAAATGTGTCATGACCCGAATTTTCCACCGTCGAGAGTCGTGATGGTGCCTACTCATGAAAGCTAGGCAAGCCGAGTATTACGGAATCATTGCTCTTTTCCCTTAACCTTTTTAACATTTACGAATTTACATGCGATCAACAGCGGAATAATAATAATAAACAGAAATGTCAAAGACGAAATCTAACAGTCTAACCAAATACTAGTACAAAAATCAAAGGTACAACTCTACCTAGAATTTGGCGTCACAATGTCGCGGACTACCTACGAATACTACAAACAGAGGTCTGAAAGAAAAGTAAATACAATCTGTCTCTGAAGTACATAAAATAGAATGGAAAGATAGAAGGGGACATCGAGGCCTGCAGACGCCTGCAGGACTACCTCGAGTCTCCTGATGGACTGAAGGCAACAACCTCTCTACGGTCAAAATACTCCAGCACCGGGATCTACACACAGTGCAGAGTGTAGTATCAGCACAACCGACCCAATGTGTTGGTAAGTGTCGAGCCTAACCTCGGCAAAGTTGTGACGAGGCTAGGACAAGACTACCAAATAAACCTATGCAATTATATCATATACAACAAATAATAACAACAAAAACTAATAGTTAAAGATGGGAAAGGGGAACATGTCGCAGGGAATATCATGTACAAACACAATTTCAGTATGGAAGCATAAAGAACACCATAAATCAATTATGAGCAAGAATAAAGAAAGACAATAACAGGTGCACGACATCACCCTTCGTGCTTTTACTCTTGTTCTCACCATAAGAGTCAATATATTCAACACGGCATCACCCTTTGTGCTTTTACCTCACATAATCATGACACGACATTATCCTTCGTGCATTATCACTTATATCATTGCACGACATCACCCTTCGTGCTTTTACATTTACAATATCGGCACAGCATTACCCTTCTTCGTGTATTAACACTCACTCACAAAATATCACGCACGACATCACCCTTCGCGCTTTTATACTCTTCCTTACCCAAACGACAATCAAAAGGCAATTTGGACAAGGGAATCAATAAAATCACAATAGAATTCCGGCAAAGGAACAATAGTATATCAATAATATCCCGGCAAGGGAAACAATATCATAACCAATAACGTCCCGGCAAGTGGAACAATATCCTAACCTCTTCTATTTTCCATAATTACTTCACTACTCAATTCTCAACTTGAGCCAATGCTTTACAATGTTCAATTACCAAGAATACTACCATAAACCTTGTTCACATTAGCAATTATAATATTAAGCATGGAAAATACATAACGGAGTCACAACAATCATGGTACAAGACTCACGAGCATGCGTGACACCAACGTATAGATACTCATCATCATACCTATATGTCGTACTCAACAATTAACATGTCACGACCCTAAACCAGTCGTGATGGCGCCTCTCGTGAAGATAAGGCTAGCCAACTAGTCGCAATTCAATTTTTAAATAGTTAAATATTAATAAACAGTCTAAGCATGGGTAAATAAACTAAAGACTAAGCAAAAGATTTTATAATGTGCAGAATTCATCCCAAACATAGCCCGATACCGGGTGTCACAAGTCACGAGCATCTATTAGGGTCTAAATACAACTGAAAAGTCTGAAATGTACAAAATACAGACTAATGAAATAAAGTGGGAGAAAAACAGTGCTGCGAATGCTGGTAGCTACCCTGCTAAACTCCAATGACTCTACCTCCGATCAGCGAATACTCGTCACCGTGTTCAAAAATACCTGAATCTGCACACAAGGTGCAGGGAGTAAAGTGAGTACTCCAACTCAGTGAGTAATAATCATAAATAAAGTCTGAATGGTAAGAAATCACGAAAAGTGCATCAACATGCTGTATAGAAGCAGTACAAAACCAGTAAAAAGCAATGAAGCTGAAAAATCTCTTAAAAACATCTTAGCTCAGTTTAACTTCTTTGAAAATGGCTTTTCAATAGTTACGCAAATGAATGCCAAACAATTACTACAGATAAGCACAGAAAATCCGCCCCTTGGGCACAAATACACAATTAAACATGTAAATGACAGGCAAATAAGAAAGATAATCACATAAGGTTTGCTCATGGGCACAGTGTCAATAATCCATCCCCCGGGCAATATCTCAGAATAATACCATCAACTCGCACAATCACATAGAATAATACCAGCCCCTCGGGCTATATCTCACATCACAATGGGTACCCACACTCACTAGGGGTGTGCAGACTCCTAGAGGGGCCCCTTACGGCCTAAGCGAAATATCAAGCCACCTCGTGACATCACAAACAGGCTCTCGGCCTCATATCAATATTAAGCCACCTCGTGGCGTACAATCTCAAGCCCTCGACCTCATAATCAATATCAGTGTATCACCGCTGCGACGTGCAGCCCGACCCAGAAGATATCCTCACAACACAGGCCCTCCGCCTTACTCCGTAAAAAATCACATAAGCCTCTCGGGCAACAGTAAAACAATGTTTCTCAGCCCAAAATATCATTTAAATATCATTTGAGTATTAAAACTGAGTGAACACGACTGAGTTTTGAAAAATAGTGGAAAATAACATGGCTGATTTCAAGTATAAAGTAGAAACAGTTAGGAAATATCAACAAAAATCCCTGAATGGTTTACATAGGGCAATAGGCCCAAATATGGCATTTAACCCAAGTAATGATGATAGCAAATAGTTTTATAATCAAATATGCAGTAAAATCATCAATTGGGTCGGACCAGGACACAATCTCCAATAGTGCATGACCCCACGCTCGTCATCAAGTGTGTGCCTCACCTCAATATAGCACTACGATGTGCAATCCGGGGTTTCAAACCCTCAGAACATCATTTACAATCATTACTCACCTCGATCCGGTACAAACTCTAGCCCGCGATGCCTTGCCCGCATGAATCAACCTTCGGATGCTCCAAATCTATCCTCAGTCAATAAATAATAATTAAAATATTCAAAGGGAACGAATCCCACTCAAAAATGTCCAATTTACATTAAAATACCGAAATTGCTCAAACCCGATCCCCTGGACCACATCTCGAAATCCGATCAAATTAACATCAATGGAATCCTCATCCTCACATGAGTCTATACATATCAAGAACATCAAAATCGGACCTCAAATGGCCCCTCAAATCCCCACTCAAATGTCTCTTAATCTCAAGCCCTAATTGCCCATTTTTTGTACTGATTTTTCCATGGATTTCATGCTTACAATGATAGAATTCATCATAGAAACAAGTTTAGGGACCAAAAATATTACCTCCATGAAATCCTCTTGAATTCCCTCTTCAATTAGCTCTCCCAAGATTCAAAATCTCCCAACAATGGAGGTACTTAGCCTCAAAATCGCGGAATAACCCTTTTTAAATCATTCTGCCGAGGCATAAAAATCCTTCTTCGCGAACGCAGTCAAAGCCTCGCGTTCGCAAAGCACAAAATTACTTTGACCAAATTTCCTTCATCGTGAACGCGTACTACCACTAGAGAACGCGAAGTCTTGGATCTCTAACCCAACGCGAATGCGACTCCCTTTCCACGAATGCGAAGAACAAATAAATCCTCTAACCCAGCTGCTCGTTTCCCCTACGCGAACGTGGAGCCTCCCTCGCGAATGCGATGCACAACGAACCGAGCCCTTAGCGAACGTGGAGCCTCCCTCGCGAACGTGAAGGCTAAAATCTCCACCTCACCAGCAAACCCTTCACGAACGCGAGGTCCTACTCGCGAACGCGAAGGCCAGATGCTTGCAACACTGAAAGGAAATTTTCTGCAACTTTGCAAAACATGAAATGGTCCGATTGACCACCCGAAACTCACCTGAGGCCCTCGGTACCTCAACCAAACATGCCAACATATTCCATAAACTCATTCAAACTTTTTCCAACCTTGGAACGCTCAAAACAACATCAAAACACCAAATTCACATCGGATTCAAGCCTAAGAATTCCAAAACCTTCTAAATTACGCTTTCGATCAAAAACCCAACCAAACCACATCCGAATGACCTAAAATTTTGCACACATCCCAAATGACACAACGAAACTATTGCAACTTCCGGATATCCATTCCGACCCCTATGTCAAAATCTCACCTATCAACCGGAAAACGCCAAAACCTAAATTTTGCCAATTCTAGCCTAAACCATCCACGAACTTCCAAAATGCATTCCGATCATGCTCTTGAGTCCCAATTCACCCAACGGAGCTAAAAAATCATAAAAATTCCGATCCGAGATTATATATACAAACAAGTCAAATCTTTGTCAAACCTTTCAAATTTTAAGCTTCAACTAAGGACTGTTTCTTCCAAATTCATTCCGATTACCCTGAAAACCAAAACCAACGATTTACATAAGTCATAATACATCGCAAGGGGCAGGTCACACTCGAGAACTGACGAGCAAAGTGCAAAAGCTCAAAACGACTGGTCGGATCGTTACATTCTCCCCCACTTAAGCATACGTTCGTCCTCGAACGTGCCCAGAGTTGTTCCAAAAGTCAACCAATCGCTGAATAACCTTACCATGTATATACTCGGGGGTGATCCCACGTCACCCTATCTCATCTAGGTTCGATTATACAATACAACTGAAATTCCACAATCTAATCTAGCCCATTAACCTTGGAACCACATTTCCAGTTCTGAAATCATTCACAAGAGCAGAATCTCACATGTATACTATATATAAGCCCGATCAAGCTATAATAACTCATACCTGCAATCTCAGGTGCAATCACATGATATACCACATAACTCAAATACTTGTAGCGATAACTTCTAATCACAGCAGCTGCACATAACACCTGAATACCGATAGAAAAACTCTTATCACTAAAGTCTCATCCCAACACTTTCATTCACTGCCAATGATAACTAAAACGTACAGTAAGCCATAACCACTTCCCAGATCAACCATTAATGGAGCTATTTCTCCTTTGGCAAATACCATGGCAAATTTTCTAAGCCAAACCTCGATATTATCCTTCCCACATGCTAAAATCGAATCTGTTCGTATTCATTGATGATCCCAATGATCTTACCTAATCAAACACACTACGTTGGTGACATGACACATCAATAAAGGCTAAGGACACAACTTGCGCAATATGCGCACCAATAAGCAACACTCCGAACATACTCAAATAATGAAAATGACTCAAATGAAAGAGTTGTACCTCAAGCTCACCATTACCACCACAACACAAGGCTGAGAACCCATCTCACATCATAGGAACAGAACACACAAATCTAACCCGCAAGGTCATACCCCCACATAGTTTCACTGTGGTGCACAATCCTATCCAAACACTGCTCCACATGAAACACCTCAAGTCACTATGCTCGAAATCGACAAAAACACACAACTTGATGTCTAGAACCAAAGAAAATCATCATAACCACGCGAAACAATTTACAAAACATTACACAACCCAAGGACATAACCGATGCGCCATTCATCGAGCAACACCCAAATACGCTTCCCGCTCGACTTCCACTATGAATCCCCAATAGAACCGCACCATATGTGCATGTAACAAACAAATCATAACATCTCGCAACACAAAAAGGTAACTCATAAATCTCCCCAGATTACTAATAAGCTCAATAACAATCGAATCAACACATTCCTCAACAATACAATTCGGAGCCAACCAAGCCGACTCAAGTTAGAGCACGCATCCACATTGGTCTGCCAACGAACTCCTTATCAAAGACATCCTGAAGTTGCTCCTCCAACTCCTTTAACTCTACCGGTGCCATATGATACAGTGCCAGACATCAAATTAATACCAAAATCAACAACCTTGCCTAGCGACATGCCCGACCACAAGAAAACACATCCGAAAAGTCCTTCACCACCGGAACTGAATTAATGTGAGGAGCCTCTGCACTGATGTCCCTCATGAGAGCCTAAATAAGGAAGGCAATCCTTCCCAGCCCTCCGCTGGGTCTTCAAAATATGAAACCACTCTACCAGGAAAATAATCCTTCGAACCTCGCCACTCAATTTATGGTATTCCCAGCAAAGCCAATAACGTCGCCTTAGCGCAATAGTCTAGAATGACACAACACGGATACAACCCGTTTGAACCGAATATCACATCCACAATCTAACATACCAAGCAATAAAAGATCCGCTCGGGTCTCTAAACCCCGATAGTCACTAAACAACGCCAATTCACGTGACCCACAACCATAACATAGTCTGAATATGAGAACTCCCCGTCTCCAAATCCATATGGTACATGAATCACCATACCCAATTCCATTTTCACCATCCGAATATATACCACACCTCTAAAATCCAATCATTCCACGAGAGATACTCTAAAATTCTTATGTGCCACCAAGCAAACTCGATATCAGCAGTCGATCTAACAAGAAAGTGTCGCAATACTACCGAAGTACTATCAACTTAATCACATTGCCTTTTCTAAAGCATATACCCTTGTCAAATCACCCCAAATTAGCAATACCATTTTCTTAATCATCTGAAGACCGTTTCTCTAATTGTCTGAAGCTCATTTCTCTAATTGTTTAAAACTGCCCGCTACCTAAGAGTTTTATGACCTTTCTTTCAAAACTGGGCTATAACCTTACACACGCAATCTCACTCCTCCACAACATACTGCATATGCCATACCATCCTAGGATAACGTGATAACTTCATATATCTTTCGAGCCATAAGCCACTATGTACTCAACCAACCAAGAACTTTCCATTGAGCCCAATCTAGAAGAAAATCACTATACATCCCATACTCCTCACGCCAGCAGAAAATATACATCTCTAGTCACAGAAGAATTTGACAAGAACTCTCCAACTCTCCTCTGCACAAACAAGCCTGTCAGGACTGAATCCTCCTAATTCAACCAACCTACGAAGGCCACTAAAACCAAAGAGCATTGTCGTGAAATACCTTTAGAAACTCATTACCTCGTAGGCATCCAAGATCAAATCATATCCTTACCATATCGACTCGGCTTACTACCAAGCTATCTCATCTATCCGAGTTCCCTTCTGACTTACCTTCAACTTGATACTCCTTCTTACTATAACATCACAATTTCTTAACCCAATCTTACCACACAAGACCCAAGCATCAAAACCACACCGTCTGAGACTCATGAGCCGCTGAATACTCTTAAATATTCCCAAAAGCACCACACTCAAAATACTTTATGCTGAAGAGACTTCCTACGAATCTAAATCTTTTACATTTACCTTCCTAATACTGATACATAGGATCCCATAACTGATATAGAAAATACCACAAGTCTTGACATCTTCCAATGAAAACTCAGTTTCTAGACACATATACAACTTGAAAATACCCAATTGTTACATGTAAAATCTTGAACAGATCAGAACCATTCTCGAGAGTCATTCACTCTATTCAAACTGCAATCACCTGATCAAACGAATAGAACCACCTGTATCTCAATAGCACTCCGACACCGCAGTGTATAACTTCATCCTAGAACAACCAAACAACTTCCTGCTCTATGGACCGAGCATCCATTACCAACAACAACTCAAGACATTCCGTGATTCTCATACACCTATGAAGCATGACATACCTTTGTCAAAATTTTCCTTTACTCGAGCCATCCTCGGTCTCAATCTTTGTAAGCAATAACTGATTCACCTGCACGCATCAAACTCGAACCAACATAGCACATAACCATGCAATCAACCAATCAATAGTGGACTTCCCCACTTGGCACGAAGCCATAGAACAAAATACGCACAATAACTCGAAACGCATATAATCTATTGCTGCCAATATACCATAGTGAGATTCAAACTCAACTCTTCATAAGCTCGTGAAACACAGACCATCCGGTACTTTGAATGTTCTACAATTTCGCATTTATCCTCGCAACAGTCAAACCCACTCTCTTAAGCGGCCCAAATTTAAATTTCAACACATATAATTCACTTGTAAATGAGATCTTCTAACAGACAACATGAGGATCACATAACCTTAAAACACTCCACAGGGGATAACCCACCTGCTTTACCTCCAACTAGCATTCTTGTATACCTTCCACTATCATAAATATTACGCAGTCACTTAGTCCTCCTAAGCCTGAACTCATACCGCAACATGAAATTTACTTCACTCCCAACTAGAACACATGAAAAGATTCTTCACACACCCATAAATCAGAGCTATATCTCAAATCGAGATGAAAATGAAGTACCTAATAGTTCTTCTATCCTCCAGCAGACCCTTCTCGTCGTTTACAAATCATATGAATACACCTCGCAGTCATAACTTACTCATCATGTAGCTATCTAGTCATTACTCCCCTTAATAGGGACACAACAAAACATATAGATCCAGAAGTATGTGCTCCCGAAATCAAACAGCTCAGGGCTCGAGCTATAGGCAAAAATCCGGCCACAAGTCTTTTAGACTGGCCAACATCAACATACAAAGATCACATCTCACCCCTTGATTGGAGAATCACAAGCCATCGATGCACATCTGATACCGAGCGCTCATGCACGCATACGTACGCGTGGAAGGATTTCAAAGAGTTACATTTCAAGCCGAATCAAGGACGCACAATAAGAATTCAAGAATGTGAAATTTTTCCTAAAGGTTCTGCAACCTCTCAAGGATAAGTACAGACGTCTCCGTACCGATCCGTGAGACTCTACTAAACCTGCTCATAACTCGTGAGATCTACATAACCTAAGCTCTTATACCAACTTGACACGACCCTAAACCCGGACCCGCTCGTGATGGCGCCTCTCGTGAAAATAAGGCTAGCCAACTAGTCCCAATTTAATTTTTAAATAGTTAAATATTAATAAACAGTCTAAGAATGGGTAAATAAACTAAAGACTAAGCAAAAGATTTTATAATGTGCGGAATTCAGCCCAAACACAGCCCGATACCGGGTGTCACAAGTCACAAACATCTACTTGGGTCTAAATACAACTGAAAAGTCTGAAATGTACAAAATACAGACTAATGAAATAAAGTGGGAGAAAAGCAGTGCTGCGAATGCTGGTAGCTACCCTGCTAAACTCCAATGACTCTACCTCCGATCAGCGAATACTCGTCACCGTGTTCAGAAATACCTGAATCTGCACACAAGGTGCAGGGAGTAAAGTGAGTACTCCACCTCTGTGAGTAATAATCATAACTAAAGTCTGAATGGTAAGAAATCACGAAAGTGCATCAACATGCTGTATAGAAGCAGTACAAAACCAGTAAAAAGCTATGAAACTGAAAAATCTCTTAAAAACATCTTAGCTCAGTTTAACTTCTTTGAAAATGGCTTTTCAATAGTTATGCAAATGAATGCCAAACAATTACTGCAGATAAGCATAGAAAATCCGCCCCTCAGGCACAAATACACAATTAAACAGGTAAATGATAGGCAAATAAGAAAGATAAGGACATAAGGTTCGCCCTCAAGCACAGTGTCAACAATCCGCCCCTCGGGCAATATCTCAGAACAATACTAGCCCCTCGGGCAATAACATAGAACAATACCAGCCCCTCGGGCTATATATCACATCACAATGGGTACCCGCACTCACTAGGGGTGTGCAAACTCCTGGAGGGGCCCCTTATGGCCCAAGCGCAATATCAATACACCTCGTGGCATCATAAACAAGCTATCGGCCTCATATCAATATCAAGCCACCTCGTGGCGTATAATCTCAGGCCCTCGACCTCATAATCAATATCAATGAATCACCGCTGCGGTGCGCAGCCTGACCCAAAAGATATCCTCACAACACAGGCCCTCGGCCTTACTCAATAAAAAAGAAGATAAGCCTCTCGGGCAATAGTAAAACAGTGTTTCTCAGCCCAAAACATCATTTAAATATCATTTGAGTATTAAAACTGAGTGAACATGGCTGAGTTTTGAAAAACAATGGAAAATAACATGACAGATTTCAAGTATAAAGTCAAAATAGTGAGGCAATATCAACAAAAATCCCCGAAGGGTTAACATATCTGGCACTAGGCCCAAATATGACATTCAGCCCAGGTAATGATGATAGCAAATACTTTTTCAATCAAGTATGCGGTAAAATTATCAATTATGTCGGAGAAGGACACAATCCCCAATAGTGCACGACCCCACGCTCATCATCAAGCGTGTGCCTCACCTTAATATAGCACTACGATGTGCAATCCTTGGGTTTCAAACCCTCAGAGCATAATTTACAATCATTACTCACCTCGATCCGGTCCAAACTCTAGCCCGCGATGCCTTGCCCGCACGAATCGAATTCTGGATGCTCCAAATCTAGCCACAATCAATACATAATCATTAAAATATTCAAAGGGAACGAATCCCACTCGAATGTCCAATTTACATTAAAATCCCAAAATTGCTTAAACTTGATCCCCTGAGCCCGTGTCTCGAAATCCGATCAAATTAACATCAATGGAATCCTCATCCTCACACGAGTCTATACATATCAAGAACATCAAAATCAGACCTCAAATGGCCCCTCAAATCCCCACTCAAAGGTCTCTTAATCTTAAGCCCTAATTGCTCATTTTTGCTTCTGATTTTTCCATGGATTTCAAGCTTACAATGATAGACTTCATCATAGAAACAAGTTTTGGGACCAAAAATCTTACCTCCATGAAATCCTATTCTATTAGCTCTCCCAAGCTTCAAAATCGCCCAACAATGGAGGTACTAAGCCTCAAAATTGCGGAATAGCCCTTTTTAAATCATTCTGCCTAGGCATAAAAAATCCTTCTTCGCGAACGCGGTCAAAGCCTCGCATTCGTGAAGCACAAAATTACTTTGACCAAATTTCCTTCATTGTGAACGCGCCCTACCACTCGCGAACGTGAAATCTTGGCTTCCTAACCCAATGCGATCGCAACTCCCTTTCCGCGAACGCGAAGAACAAATAAATCCTCAAACCCAAATGCTCATTTCCCCTGCGCGAACGCGGAGCTTCCCTCGCGAACGCGATGTACGACGAACCCAGCCCTTCGCGAACGCGGAGCATCCCTCGCGAACGAAAAGCTTAAATCTCTACCTCACTAGCTAACCCTTCGCGAATACAAGGGCCTACTCGTGAACGCGAAGATCAAATGTCTGCAGCACTGAACAGAAATTGTCTACAACTTTGCAAAACATGAAATGGTCCTATTGACCACCCGAAACTCACTCGAAGCCCTCGGGACCTCAACCAAACATGCCAACATATCCCATAACATCTTTCAGACTTGTTCCAACCTTTGAAATGCTCAAAACAACATCAAAACACCAAATTCGCATCGGATTCAAGCCTGTGAATTCCAAAACTTTCTAAATTACGCTTTCGATAAAAAAACACAACCAAACCACATCTGAATGACCTGAAATTTTGCTCACACATCCCAAATGACACAACGAAACTACTGCAACTTTCGGAAATCTATTCTGACCCCTGTGTCAAAATCTCACCTATCAACCAGAAAACGCCAAAACCTCAATTTCGCCAATTCAAGCCTAAACCTTCCACGGACTTCCAGAATATATTTCGATCATGCTCCTAAGTCCCAAATCACCCAACGGAGCTAACCAAATCATAAAAATTCTGATCTGAGATCATATACAAACAAGTCAAATCATGGTCAAACCTTTCAAATTTCAAGCTTCAACTGAGGACTGTTTCTTCCAAATTCATTCCGATTACCCTGAAAACCAAAACTAATGATTTACATAAGTCATAATACATCACACGGGGCATGTCATACTTGATAACTGACGAGCAAAGTGCAAAAGCTGAAAAATACTAGTCGGGTCGTTACATAACACATAACAAATAAGACCAAAACTCATATTCCCTCAAGCTAAGGTTAGACCAAACACTAACCTCAATGCCACTAACACAATCAAGCCTCAACTACCTCTTGATTCCACCCACAACTCGCTTGTATCTAGCCACAATTTACCTAATAATATTAACAAATGCTAATTAATCCAATTCTAATGCAAGAAAATTGGTTTTCTAGTATTTTCCCCAAAAAATCAAAAATTAACCCCAGGCCCGCTTAGTCCAAACCCAAAATTCGGACCAAAACCCGATTACCCATTCACCCCTAAGCCCGGATATACAATTGGTTTTGGAATCCGACCTCAATTTGAGGTCTAACTCCCTAAATTTCAATATTCCTAAGTTTTACCCAAAATTCCAAATTCCACCATGAAAACCCTAGATTATATGATGAAATCTTGTAAAAAGAAGTTAAGGAGTGAATGAAATGAGTTAAAAATCACTTACTTGTGTTTTAGGAAAGAAAAAGTGTTTGAGAAATCGTCTTTTATGTTTTAGGGTTTTGAAAAAATGAAAAATTGCTGAAAGGTCCCATTTATATATACCATCTCTCATACCATCACTACTGACCGCATAAAGAGGACCGCGACTGCGGAGCTCCACCACAACAATGAAATATAGAGCGCAGTCACGAAGACATGGCCTTGCCCACTTCTGAACGCAAAACCCCACCGCGGTCGTGAAGACCCTACTGTGGACCACAAAGCCTAGTTCAGAGACCTGTAACTTTCTCTGAACCTACAACAATTATTTTCTAAGTCTAATTTCACTCTGTGGCCTATCCAAAACTCACCCGAGCCTTCGGAGCTCCAAACTAATCATGCACGCAAGTCTAAAAATATTATACGAACTTGCTCGAGCGATCAAATCATCAAAATAACATTAACAACTATGGATGCAACCTCAAATTCATAAAAATCACTCAAGAACATTGAAATTACTATTTTCTCAATTGTACGCCTGATTTATACCAAATCAATTCCGATCTTTCCAAATTGCATAGATTCAACTTAACTAATATTTCAAATATGTACCGGACTTCGGAACCAAGATGCGGGCCTGATACCATCAATAACACACATCATTTTATTTCAATAAGCCTTTATATTTTCTAGCAACAATTTTCTTTAAAAATTCTTTTTCTCGGGCTTGGGACATCAGAATTCGATTCCGGGCATACAAACAAGTCTCATATTTTACTACGGACCCTACAACGTTAACCAATTTAATAAATTTTCTTATATTTCATGTAAGAGATTTCCGGAAACACGCCTAGATTATACATTCAAATTGAGGTGAGACAAGAAAAAAATTTAAGACCTCAAAACACAGAATTTACTTTCAAAACAAGTGATGCCCCTTTTGGATCATCACATTCTCCACCTCTAAAATAACCGTTCTTCCTCGAACGGACATAAGGAAAATACCTGAGTCGGAGAAAAGGTGGGGATATCGGCTCCGAATATCGGACTCCAACTCCCAGGTCGCTGCCTCAACAGGCTGACCTCTCTACTGAACATAAACAAAAGGGAAGCTCTTTGATTTGAACTGACAAACCTGCCGGTCTAGAATAGCTAACGACACCTCCTCATAGGACAAGTCTTTGTTCAACTGGACAGTGCTAAAGTCTAATATGTGGGATGGATCGCCATGATACTTTCGTAGCATGGACACATGAAACACTGGATGCATGGATAATAAGCTCTGTGGTAATGCAAGTCTGTAAGCCACCTCTCCTACTCGATCAAGAATCTCAAACGGGCCAATGAATCTAGGGCTTAGCTTGCCTTGCTTTACAAATCTCATCACGCCCTTCATAGGCAACACCCGCTCGTCGACCATGAATGCCACATCACGAACCTTACGGTTGACATAACTCTTTTGCCTGGAATGAGCTGTAGAAGCCTAACCTGAATGATCTTAACCTTGCCCAAGGCATCCTGAACTAGATCCGTACCCAACAACCGAGCCTCTCCCGGCTCAAACCACCCAACCAACGACCGACATCGCCTACCATATTAAGCCTCATAAGGAGCCATCTGGATACTCGACTGATAGCCATTGTTGTAGGCGAACTCCGATAAAGGCAAGAACTGATCCCACGAGCCTCTAATGTCAGTAACACAAGCTCAGAGCATATACTTTAAAATTCGAATACTACACTCGGACTGTCCTTCCGTCTGAGGATGAAATGCTATGCTCATCTCGACTCATGTACCCAACTCACGCTGAACTACCCTCTTGAAATGTGAGGTAAACTGCGGACCTCGGTCAGAAATCATAGACACGGGCACACCATGAAGACAAATAATCTCCTGGATATAGATCTCCACCAACCGCTCAGAAGAATAGAAGTCATAGTGATACGCTCCCACTTCCACATAGGAATCTCAATCCTTTGAAACAGACCACCAAGTCTCTAATGCTCGTACTTGTCACGGCCCCAAATACTCGGTCATGATGGCGCCTATCACATTACTAGGCAATCAAACCCAAATCATTAATCACATCAAATTTCTTTTATAAAACCATTTTCTAACGTGGTTTAAATCTCAATTTTCATAAGGAATGCATAAAACAGCTAAAAATATGCGGAAATCAATATAACATTTAACCAACACAGCCCCAACATCTGGTGTTATGAGTCTAGAGCCTCTAAATATACACGTCTGACATGTCTAATACAAAATAAGTGTAAAATGTGGGAAAACAAGGATAAGAAGAAGAGAGCGGGGATGCGGACGCCATGTAGCTACCTTGCAGTCTCCGGTAAACTCTGGAAATGGTAAGGACCCTCACTCTGCCGCTTGGGCACCTGGATCTGCACACAAGGTGCAAGGAGTAACGTGAGTATGCCAACTCAGCAAGTAACTAAAGTAAATAAGGTCTGAAAGCAGTGACGAGCAGTTAAAATCATATAAAAGAATAAATAACATGATAGCATATCAAACTTCAAAGTTTAAAAACCAGTTTCATTATAAAAACATCATTTTTCAATTGGAATACTTGAAATCATTTAATTAGAAATTTTTCAACAAAGGCTTATTTTAAAAGAAGAGTGAAATCAGTGTGAAAATATCATAAATGGACCCATTGGGCAAGGAATCACTCGGAATATGGCCTCTCGGGCAGCCTCTCAATCACTCGTGACTCAGCTCTCGTCACTCAGTACTCACTCTCAACACTCAGGCTCATTAATATCTCATAATAGTAATAATCATAGTAACCATTCCAGCGTGTAGCCCGATCCGTAGTTTATAGTCGACTATGCTCACTGGGGTGTACAAACTCCGGAGGGGCTCCTACAACCCATGTGTCATATCGCTACGGCACACAACCCAATCCAATATATATATCGCTGTGGCATGCAGCCCGATCCATATAAGTATTGTTACGGTGTTGTGATGACATTTTGGGTCATCACTTGTTTTAAAAGTAAATTCTGCATTCCGAGACCTTAAAAACCTCTTAATGTCTCACCTCAATTTGCGTGCACAGTCAGGGCACATAGCCAGAAAGCCATTATGTGAAAATCTGTGAAAAAAGATAAATTTTGACCTTAAAATGCATTTAAGTTGACTTCGGTCAACATTTTGGATAAACGGACCCGGAGTCCTGGAGGGTCCGTGGAAAAATATGGGACTTGGGCGTATGACAGAAATCGAATTTCGAGGTCCCAAGCCCGAGAAATGAATTTTTAAAGAAAAATGTTTTCTAGAAATTTTCATGAGTTTTGGAAATGAAATGCATTTAGAATTTGATGGTATCGGGCCCGTATTCTGGTTTTGGAGCCCGGTACAGGTTTTATATGTGAAATAAGATGAGTCTGTGAAATTTGGTACGAAATGGAAGTCGTTTGAGGTAATTCAAACATGTACTTGTGAAAATTCCAACTTTGAAAGTTTTGAGATTCTTCTTAGATTTCTATGGTAAATTCGTTGTTTAAGAGGTTATTTTGGCGATTTGATCACACAGATAAGTTCATATGATATTTTTGAGTTAGTAAGTATGTTTGGTTTGGAGCCCCGAGGGCTCGGGTGAGTTTCGGTAAGTTTTTGAACTTATGAAAGTTGTAGGTTTTTGGCTGTTCAATGCACAAGGATTTTGTTCTTTGCGTTCGCGTGGTCCCACTCGCGAACGCATAAGGCAAATTTCCCAGGTGCCAGTTTTTTTCTTCGTGAACGCAAAGTCTGAGATGCGAACGCGAGGCTGGGGAGGATTGCCCTTCATGAACTTGTCCAGTCACCCGCGAACGCGTAAGGCTATTGGCCTCGGGGGGAGGGTTCAATATTTTTTCTACGGTATGCGGCCACTAACGCGTGAATGCGAAGGCTCGAGGAGTCAAAGCTCCATGAACGTGAGCCTGAGATCGCAAACGCGAAGGTCACCTAAGATTGACTTATCGCAAACATGAAAGGACTATCGCCAACGCGATGAAGGCCTGTCCAGTGATTTTAAAACAGAAGCCAAATCGGGATTTAATCAAAATTTCATAACTTCTTCTTCCAAACTCCAAATTGGGCGATTTTTGAAAGAGAATTTCACCACCAATCCATAGGTATGTAATCTTAGACTCATTTTCTTCATTTTCCATTAACACCCATTAGATTTCTAGGCTTAAATCATGTTCTTAAGGGTAGAAAATTAGGGATAAATTTGGATAGAGTTAGGGCTTTTTGTATATTTGGGATTTAGACCTTGTTTTGGGGTCGAATTTTGGAACTAATTGTATATTCGGTCTCGTGGGTGAATGAGTGATCGGGTTTTGGTCCGAACCTCGTGTTTTGACCAAGTGGGCCCAAGTCAATTTTTGACTTTTTGGGAAGAATGATTGGAAAGCTATAATTAAGCATTGAAATTGGATTGTTTACCATTTATTGATATTATTAAATCGATTATGTCTAGATATAATTGATTTGGAGCCGAATTCAAAAGGAAAAGTGGTGTTTGAGGCTTGAGTTGGCCATGGAAATTCGAGGTAAGTGTTTGGTCTAACTTTAGCTTGAGGGATTAGGAGTTGAGACTTATTTGCTATGTGCTAATTGTTGAGTACGACGTATAGGCATGGAGACGAGTATCTATACATTGGTGTCAAGCATACTCGTGAGTCTTGTATTGTAATTGTTATGACTCTGTTGTGGTTTATTGCGCTTCACATGTTATTATCATTATTATTCCCTTGCCGTGATGTTTGCTTTGGTATTATTGTTCCCTTGCCAGGATGTTTGCTTTGGTATTGTTGTTCCCTTGTCGGGATGTTGTATAAATATTATTGTTCACTTGTCGAGATGTTGTTATATTGTTCTTGTTCCCTTACTGGAATCCTTTTGTGATTGTTGTTGATTAGTAACTGGGATCGGGCGGCACGCCGCCACGGAAACATATAAAATGGTAGCGGGTTGCACGCCTATAACAAGAAACATGAAATGGGAGCGGGTTGCACGCCTACAACAAGATATATGAAATGGGAGTGGCTTGCACGCCTGCAACAAGATATATGAAATGGGAGCGGGTTGCACGCCTGCAACAAGATATATGAAATGGAAACGGGTTGCATGCCTGCAATGAGAGATATATGAAATGGGATCGGGTTACATGCCTGCATTAAGAATACATGAAATGGGATCGAGTTGCACGCCTGCAACAAGATGTGAACTGAAAGTGAATCTTGCATTTGTTTTCCCTTATCCTTGTTAGTAACTGGATTTTGGTTCCTTATTATTTACCTTGATATTCTGTTGCTATCTTTTATTCCTCGGATCATGTTTTGTCCATCCCATCTCTAACTGTAATTATCTACTTTATTATTATGTTGTACATGATTTAACTGCACAGGTTTACTTAGTAGTCTGGTCCTAGCCTCGTCACTACTTTGCCGAGGTTAGGCTAGGCACTTATCTGCACATGGGGTCGGTTGTGCTAATACTAGACTCTATACTGTGTGCAAATACTGATATCAGAGTGCTTGGACCACAGTGAGGGTGTTGTCTTCAGTCCACACAGGCGACCCAAGTTAGTCTTACAGACGTCCGCGGGCCCTGGCATCACCTCCTATCCTTCCTTTATCCTATTTCCTTTACTCATTTCCGAAGCAGTGTGTATTTCATCTTTCAGACTTTGTATGTATTAGTCTTAGATAATTTGTGGAGCTATGACACCAAATTCTAGGTAGAGTTGTGTTTAGACTTCCGGAGTTTGTATTAAGATTAATTATCAGATTTTGTCTTTCGCTTAATTATTTCGCTATTTGCATGATATCTACTCATCACTGATAATGGTTTAAAACTGGAAAAGGTTAAGTAATTAGAATGAATTGGCTTGCATAACTTTCAACAATATGCGCCATCACGAATCCCCGAAGGTGGTAAATCCGGGTCGTGACAGGTGTGCAGCCTGATCCATAATATGTACATATAATATATTGTTGCTGTGTGTAACCCGATCCGTAATATTTATAATCCTCACCATTAGGTCCTCAACCTCTCTCAGTCATTAACCTTACAGCCACTCGGGCATAATAGAAGAATTCAGGGGAAACTCAGTCCAAACAGTCCTCACATTTAAAAAATAGAGTGATAAAATCTGTTTTAAAAAATAGACATGTAAAACATGACTGAGGATATGGTTTTATTCAAATAGACTGAGGGAAAACAGTAAAAATGCCCCTAAAGGTCTCAAAAAGGTCGGCACAAGGCCCCAAACATGAGATACAACCCATAATATAGTATAAACGTATACAACATGAGATATCATAAGATTTCCAACCAAGTACGCGGCTTAATAGCCGCTATGGGATGGACCAAGTCACAATCACTACCAGTGCATGCCCACACGCTCATCACCTAGCATGTGCATCACCGCATTGATCAAAACAATTCGAAATACCGGGGTTTTGTACCCTCAGTTCTAGATTTACAATGGTTACTTACCTCAAACCGGGTGAATTACTACTTCGCAATGCCTTTGTCTCTTGCCTTGGCCTCAACTCGTACTGAATCTACCCAAAATCAGAATCATAACATTAGAATATGCTAAAGGATCGAAGCCCAAGCGAAAATAATCAAATTATGCCAAAAATCCCAAAATTGGCCAAACACGACCCCAGACCCACATCTCGAAACTCGATAAAAGCACATCAACGGAATCCTTATCCTCCTATGAGTTCGTACATACCAAAAATACTAAAATCCGACCACAAATGGCCCCTCAAATCCTCACCCAAAGGTCTCTGATACCAAACCCTAATCTCTCAATTTTCTTCCTTAATTTCCACTAATAACATGATTAAATAATAGAAAAATGTTTATAAACGCAAATAATGAAGCTTAGGGAACTTACCTAACTGATTCCCTTCGATTTTCCCTTGAAATCACTGCCCTAGCTCACTTCCCGTCTTCAAAAATGGAGAACTTATCGCGAAGGAAACAATATATACCTTCTGGTCCAGGGATACCGCACCTGCGGCCCTTTAACTGCTTTTGCGGTCCCGCTTCTGCGGTCTTGACCACCGCACCTGCGGTTTCCACTTAAAAGTCTAAATGCGTACCTGCGACCAAATAATAGCACCTCCGTCATCGTAGGTGCGCTTAGCACACCGCATCTGCGGCTCCTGCCCTTCACATCCTTGACCGCTTCTGCTGTCCTTTCCTCGCTTCTGTGGTATCGCAATTGCGGTCCCCAATCCGCAGGTGTGAAAACAACAGAAGCACGAAATTCTGCAGCTTCACCAAAAATTCCAACTCTCCGTCAACCATCCGAAACCACCCCGAGGTCCCCGGGGCCTCAACCAAAAGCACAAACACATCATATACCACCACCCAAACTTGTACAAATCTTCAAACACCTCAAATAACATCGAATCAACCAAAACACATCAGATTCAAGCCTAAATTTCCAAAATCTTCCGAATTACGCTTTTGATCAAAAAGTATACCAAACCACGTCCAAATGACTTGAAATTTTGCACACACATCCCAAATGACCCAACAGGACTAGTGTAACTCCCAGAATTCCATTCCGACCCCTATATCAAAATCTCACATATCGATCGGAAAACGCCAAAATTCCAATTTCGCCAATTCAGGCCTAAATCTACTTTGGACATCCAAAACACATTTCGATCATGCTCCTAAGTTACAAATCACCTTTCGAAGCTATCCGAACCATCGGAACTCACATTCGAGCCCTCTAACATACAAGTAAACATCCGGTTGACTTTTCCAACTTAAGCTTCCTCAAAAGAGACTAAGTGTCTCAAACCTTACCAAATCCTTTCCGAACCCAAGCCAACTGATTCGTTCATACATAGAACCGATAGACAAAGCAATAAAAAAGCATAAATGGGGAAACAGAGCGGTAACTCATGAGATGACTGGCCGGGTCATCATATGTTCCCCCTTTTAAAAAACGTTCTTCCTCGAACTAGTCAAGAAACATACCTGAAGACTCAAACAGGTGAGGATATCTACTATGTATCTCCCACTTGGTCTCCCTGGTAGCCTCCTACACGGGTCGACCTCTACACTGCACTTTCACTTAAGCTATATCCTTTGATCTTTACTTTTGAACCTGACGCTCCAAAATAGCTGCTAGCTTAATATCATAAGTCAAATCAACGTCCAACTGAACCGTAATAAAATCCATAACATGAGATGGATTCCCACTATACCTCCGGAGCATAGAAACATGAAATACCGGATGCACACTCGATACGCTGGGTGGCAAAGCAAGCTCATAAGCCACCTTCCCAATCCTCCGAAGCAACTCAAAAGGCCCAATGAACTGAGGACTCAATTTCCCTTTCTTCCCAAATCTCATAACACCCTTCACGGGTGAAACCTTCAACAGAACCTTCTCACCAACCATGTAGGACACATCTCGAACCTTCTTGACAGCATAACTCTTCTATCTCGACTACACTGTACGAAGCCTCTCCTGAATCACCTTCACCTTTTTTAAAGCATCCTGCACTAAGTCTGTCCCCAATAACCTAGCCTTACCCAGCTCAAACTAATCAACTGAAGATCTACACCGCCTCCCATACAAAGCCTCATATGGGGTCGTCTAAATACTCGGCCTGATAGCTGTTGTTATAAGAAAACTCTACCATCGATATGAACTGATCCCATGACCCTCCAAAATCAATGACACAAGCACGCAACATGTACTCCAATATTTGAATAGTTCGCTCAGACTGCCCATCCGTTTAAGGGTGAAAAGCCATGCTCAACTCAACCTGAGCACCCAACTCTCGCTGCACTGACCTCCAAAACGGTGAGGTGAACTAACTGCCCATATCTGAAATGATGGAAACTAGGACACCATGCAAACGAACAATCTCCCGGTTATAGATTTCTGCCAACCGCTCTAAAGAATAGGTAGTACACACAAGAATGAAATGAGTGGACTTGGTCAGTCGATCTACAATCACCCAAATAGCATAAAACTTCTTAAAAGTCCGTGGGAGACCAACTACAAAGTCCATGGTAATCTTCTCCCACTTCCACTCTAGAATATCCATCCGCTGAAGCAAGCCACCTAGTCTCTAATGCACAAATTTTACATGTTGACAATTGAGACACCGAGCCACAAATCCCACAATGTCTTTCTTTATTCTTCTCCATCAATAATGCTGTCTCAGATCCTAATACATCTTCATGGCACCCGGATGAATGGAATACCTTAAGTTATGGGCCTCCTCCAGAATCAACTCCCGAAGCCCGTCCACATTGGGCACACATATCCGGCCATGCATCCTAAACACTCCATCAGCACCAATAGTCACATCTCTGGCATCATCGTGCTGAACTCTGTCCTTAAGGACAACCAAATGTGGATCATCAGACTGGTGCTCTCTAATGCGATCATATAAGGAAGACCGATAAATCGCACAAGTCAATACCCGACTGGGCTCCGAAATATCTAACCTCACAAATCAATTGGCCGAGGCCTGAAAATCAACTGTAAGAGGTCTCTCCCCAACTGGAATATATGCCACACTCCCCACACTCACCGCCTTTCAGCTCAAAGCATTGGCCACCACATTGTCCTTCCCAGATGGTACAATATAGTGATATCACAATCCTTTAGAACTCCAACCACATCCGCTGCCTCAAATTGAGATCCTTATGCTTGAACAAGTGTTGGAGGCTACGATGATCAGTAAACACCTCACAAGACACACCATACAGATAATGCCTCCAAATCTTCAATGTGTGAACAATGGCAGCCAACTCCAAGTCATGAATGAGGTAGTTTTTCTCATGGGGCTTCAACTGAGGAGAAGAATAAGCAATATCTCTACCCACTTGCATCAAAACACACCCAATACCCACTCTCGAAGCATCACAATACATAATAAATGAACCTGAAGCTGATGGCAAAACTAACACTGGATTTGTGGTCAAGGTTATCTTGAGATTCTGAAAGCTCTACTCACACTCATGCGACCATACAAATGAAGCACCCTTCTGAGTCAACTTGGTCAAGGGCGATGCGATAGATGAAAATTCCTGAACAAACCGACGATAATAGCCCGCCAAACCAAGAATGTTGTGAATCTTTGTGGCTGAGGACGGTCTGGTCCAACTCTGAACCCCCTCTATCTTTATCGGATCAACATGAATACCATCACTAGACAACACGTGCCCCATGAATGCCATTGAACTGAGCCAAAACTCACACTTGGAGAACTTTGCATAAAGCGTCTCCTACCCCAATCTCTGTAACACAACTCTCAAATGCTAACGTGCTCCTCCTAGCTACGCAAGGACACCAGAATATCATCAATGAAGAATATGACAAATGAGTCGAGATAAGGCCGGAACACATTGTTCATCAAATGCATAAATGTTGCTGGAGCATTGGTTAACCCAAAGGACATCACCAAGAACTTATAATGACCATATCGGGTCCTGAAATCTATCTTAAGAATATCTGAGTCCCTGATCTTCTACTGGTGATAACCCAAACGGAGATCAATCTTGGAGAATACTCTCACTCCCTGAAGCTGGTCGAATAAATCATCAATGCAAGGCAAAGGATACTTGTTCTTGATTGGTACTTTGTTCAATTGCCTATAATCAATGCACATCCTCATAGTGTCATCCTTCTTCTTCACAAATAGAACTGGTGCACTTCAAGGCGGAACACTAGGCCGAATGAACCCCTTATCAAGGACTTCCTGAAGTTGCTCCTTTAACTCATTCAACTCCGCTGGTGCCATACGATACGGCGAAATAGAAATAGACTGAGTGCCCAGAACCAGGTCAATACCAAAGTCAATATCCCTGTCTAGTGGCATGCCCGATAGGTCTACAAGAAACACATCGGGAAAATCCCTCACAAAGGGAGCAGAATCAATACTAGGAGTCTCTGCACCGACATCCCTCACAAAGGCTAGATACGAAAGAAAACCCTTACCAACCATATGCTGGGCCTTCAAGAATGAGATTACCCTACTGGGAACATAATCTGTCACACCTCGCCACTCAATCCGTGGCACACCCGGTATAGCAAATATGACTGTCTTAACATGACAGTCCAGAATAGCATGACACGGAGATAGCCAATCCAAGCCAAAAATAATGTTGAAATCCACCATACACAATAATAAAAGATCCACTCCTCCCACGAGTTCGTACATACCAAGAATACCAAAATCCGACCATAAATGGCCCTTCAAATCCTTACCCAAAGGTCTCTGATACCAAACCCTAATCTCTCAATTTTCTTCCTTAATTTCCACTAATACCATGATTAAATAATAGAAAAATGTTCATAAACCCAAATAATGAAGCTTAGGGAACTTACCTAATTGATTCCCTTCGATTTTCCCTTGAAATCACTGCCCTAGCTCACTTCCCGTCTTCAAAAATGGAGAACTTATCGCGAAGGAAACAATATATACCTTCTAGTCCAAGGATACCGCACCTGCGGCCCTTTAACCGCTTTGGCGGTCCCGCTTTGGAGGTCTTGCCCACCGCACCTGCGGTTTCCACTTAAAAGTCTAAATTCGTACCTGTGACCAAATAACAGCACCTCCGACATCGTAGGTGCGCTTAGCACACCGCATTTGCGGCTCCTGCCCTTCACATCCTTGACCGCTTCTGCTGTCCTTTCCTCACATCTATGGTATCGCAATTGCGGTCCCCAATCCGCAAGTGCGGAAACAACAGAAGCAGAAAATTCTGTAGCTTTACCAAAAATTCCAACTCTCCGTCAACCATACGAAACCACCCTGAGGTCCCGTGGACCTTAAACAAAAGCACAAACACATCATATACCACCACTCAAACTTGTAAAAATCTTCAAACACCTCAAATAACATCGAATCAACCAAAACACATCAGATTCAAGCCTAAATTTCCAAAATCTTCCGAATTACGCTTTTGATAAAAAAGTATACCAAACCACGTCCAAATAACCTGAAATTTTGCACACACATCCTAAATGACCCAACAGAACTACTGTAACTACTGTAACTCCTAGAATTCTATTCCGACCCCTATATGAAAATCTCACATATAGACCGGAAAACGCCAAAATTCCAATTTTGCCAATTCAAGCCTAAATCTACTTTGGACATCCAAAACACATTCCGATCATGCTCCTAAGTCAAAAATCACCTCCCGAAGCAATCCTAACCATCAGAACTCACATTCGAGCCCTCTAACATACAAGTAAACATCCGGTTGACTTTTCCAACTTAAGCTTCCTCAAAAGAGACTAAGTGTCTCAAACCTTACCAAATCCTTTCCGAACTCGAACCAACTGATCCGTTCATACATAGAACCGATAGACAAAGCAATAAGAAGCAGAAATGGGGAAACGGAGTGGTAACTCATGAGACGACTGGCCGGGTTATCACATGCTCCCCCTCTTAAAAAACGTTCGTCCTCGAATTAGTCAAGAAACATACCTGAAGACTCAAACAGGTGAGGATATCTACTCCGTATCTCCCAATCGGTCTCCCTGGTAGCCTCCTACACGGGTCGACCTCTACACTGCACTTTCACTAAAGCTATATCCTTTGATCTCAACTTTTGAACCTGACGCTCCAAAATAGCTGCTAGCTTTATATCATAAGTCAAATCACCATCCAACTGAACCGTGATGAAATCCAAAACATGAGATGGAATCCCAATATACCTCTGGAGCATAGAAACATGAAATACCGGATGCACACTTGATAAGCTGTGTGGCAAAGCAAGCTTATAAGCCACATCCCTAATCCTCCGAAGCAACTCAAAAGGCCCAATGAACTGAGGATTCAATTTCCCTTTCTTCCCAAATCTCATAACACCCTTCATGGGTGAAACATTCAATAGAGCCTTCTCACCAATCATGTAGGACACATCTCGAACCTTCTTGACAGCATAACTCTTCTGTGTCTACTGCACTGTACGAAGCCTCTCCTGAATCACCTTCACCTTTTTTAAAGCATCCTGCACTAAGTCTGTCCCCAATAACCTAGCCTCACCCAGCTCAAACCAACCAACTGAAGATCTACACCGCCTCCCATACAAAGCCTCATATGGTGTCGTCTAAATACTCGGCTGATAGTTGTTGTTATAAGAAAACTCTACAATCGATAGGAACTGATCTCATTACCCTCCAAAATCAATGACACAAGCACGCAACATGTACTCCAATATTTGAATAGTGTGCTCGGACTGCCCATCCATTTGAGGGTGAAAAGTCATGCTCAACTCAACCTTAGTACCCAACTCTCGCTGCACCGACCTCCAAAACTGTGAGGTGAACTGAGTGCCCCTATCTGAAATGATGGAAACTAGGACACCATGCAAACGAACAATTTCCCGGATATAGATTTCTGCCAACCGCTCTAAGGAATAGGTAGTACACACACGAATGAAATGTGCGGACTTGGTCAGTCGATCTACAATCACCCAAATAGCATAAAACTTCTTCAATGTCCGTGAGAGCCCAACTATAAAGTCCATGGTAATCCGCTCCCACTTCCACTCTGGAATATCCATCCGCTGAAGCAAGCCACCCGGTCTCTGATGCTCATATTTCACCTGCTGACAATTGAGACACCCAGCCACAAATCCCACAATGTCTTTCTTCATTCTTCTCCACCAATAATGCTATCTCAGATCCTAATATATCTTCGCAGCACCCGGATGAATGGAATACCTTAAGTTATGGGCCTCCTCCAGAATCAACTCACGAAGCCCATCCACATTGGGCACACATATCCGGCCATGCATCCTCAACACTCCATCATCACCAATAGTCACATCTCTAGCATCATCGTGTTGAACTCTGTCCTTAAGGACAAGAAAAAGTAGATCATCAGACTGGCGCTCTCTAATGCGATCATATAAGGAAGACCGAGAATTCACACAAGCCAATACCCGACTGGGCTCCGAAATATCTAACATCACAAATCGATTGGCCAAGGCTTGAACATCAACTATAAGAAGTCTCTCCCCAACTGGAATATATGCCAAACTCCCCATACTCACCGCCTTTCAGCTCAAAGCATTGGCCACCACATTGTCCTTCCCAGATGGTACAATATAGTGATATCACAATCCTTTAGAACTCTAACCACATCCGCTGCCTCAAATTGAGATCCTTTTGCTTGAACAAGTGCTGGAGGCTACGATGATCAGTAAACACCTCACAAGACACCCCATACAGATAATGCCTCCAAATCTTCAATACGTGAACAATGGCAGCCAACTCCAAGTCATGAACGAGGTAGTTCTTCTCATGGGGCTTCAACTGAGGAGAAGAATAAGCAATATCTCTACCCACTTGCATCAAAACACACCCAATACCCACTCTCAAAGCATCACAATACACAATATATGAACCTGAAGCTGGTGGCAAAACTAACACTGGATTTGTGGTCAAGGTTATCTTGAGCTTCTGAAAGCTCTCCTCACACTCATGCGACCATACAAATGAAGCACCCTTTTGAGTCAACTTGGTCAGGGGCGATGCGATAGATGAAAATTCCTGAACAAACCGACGATAATAGCCCGCCAAACCAAGAAAGATTTGAATCTTTGTGGCTGAGGACGGTCTGGGCCAACTCTGAATCGCCTCTATCTTTTTCGAATCAACCTGAATACCATCACTAGACAACACGTGCCCCATGAAAGCCATTGAACTTAGCCAAAACTCACACTTGGAGAACTTTGCATAAAGCATCTCCTACCCCAATATCTGCAACACAACTCTCAAATGCTCAGTGTGCTCCTCCTAGATACGCGAGTACACCAGAATATCATCAATGAAGAATATGACAAATGAGTCGAGATAAGGCCGGAACACGTTGTTCATCAAATGCATAAACGTAGCTGGAGCATTGGTTATCCCAAAGGACATAACCAAGAACTCATAATGACCATATCGGGTCCTGAAATCTATCTTAAGAATATATGAGTCCCTGATCTTCAACTAGTGATAACCCAAATGGAGATCAATCTTGGAGAACACTCTCTCTCCCTGAAGCTGGTCGAATAAATCATCAATGCGAGGCAAGGGATACTTGTTCTTGATTGGTACTTTGTTCAATTGCCTATAATCAATGAACATCCTCATAGTGCCATCCTTTTTCTTCATAAATAGAACTGGCGCACCCCAAGGCGGCACACTAGGCCAAATGAACCCTTATCAAGGACTTCCTGAAGCTGCTCCTTTAACTCATTCAACTCCGATGGTGCCATACGATACGGCGAAATAGAAATGGACTGAGTACCCAGAACCAGGTCAATACCAAAGTCAATATCCCTATCTGGTGGCATGCCCGACAGGTCTACAAGAAACACATTGGGAAAATCCCTCACAAAGGGAACAAAATCAATACTAGGAGTCTCTGCACCGACATCCCTCACAAAGGCTAGATACGAAAGAAAACCCTTCCCAACCATATGCTGGGCCTTCAAGAATGAGATTAACCTACTGGGAACATAATCTATCATACTTCGCCACTTAATCCGTGGCACACCCGGTATAGCCAATATCATTGTCTTTACATGACAGTCCAGAATAGCACGACATGGAGATAGCCAATCCATGCCCAAAATAATGTCGAAATCCACCATATATAATAATAAAAGATCCCCTATGGTCTTCAGACCCCCAATAGTCACCACACAGGATCGGTGCACACAGTCTACAACAACAGTATCGCCCACCAAAGTAGATACATGAACAGGTGAAACAAGAGTCTCACGGGGCATATCCAAATAACGAGCGAAGTATGATAACACATAGGAAAAGGTGGACCGGGATCAAATAATACAGAGGCATCTATGTGGTAGACAGAAACAATGCCTGTAATCACGACATCTATAGCAGCAACATTTGGTCTACCTGGGAGGGCATAAAAACGAGCCTGACCACCACCCATTCGACCTCCCCCTCTGGGGAGACCCCTAGCTGACTGGCCCCCACCCCTAGCTGCCTGAGCGGGTGGTGAAATAACTGGATCTAAAGTCGACTGCTAACCCCTCTACTAAGACGGACCCTCAAGAAGACGAGGACACTGCCTCCTCATATGCCCAAACTCTCTACACTCATAACAACTCCCTGGTACAGGAGATGGGACAGAAGGGAACCCCTAGCACTGGAATGACCAGAATAATGACCACGCATGGAAGAACCCTGAACTGATGGAGCACGGGATGAACTCTCGGCTAGAAAGGCACTTAGTGTTGAATGGCCCTGATGAGAACGGTGAGAACCATGACTCGATGATGCCCCACGATAACCTAGGCGAGCTGATTGAGCCTGCCTGAATGGACGAGCTCTACCATGCTGAAACTGACCTCTCGAAGGAGCACTACCAAAGCTGCCAGATCCCCGAGGCCTCTTGGCCTCTCTCTCCTCTTGATCCTAACGATGAACTGACTCAATCTCCCGAGCAATGTCTACAACCTCCTCTAAGGTATCACCAATCACCCTCTCTCTGGTCATGAGAATATGAAGCTGATAAGTGAGGCCATTAACAAACCTCATAATCCTCACTCTATTTGTTGGAACCAACCCAACCTCCTAACTCAGAGAACCACATCTCATACTGTGTCACAGTGATCTATCCCTAACGCAACTACTCGAACTGCCTGCGCATCTCCTCTCGACGAGACTGTGGCACATACTTCTCCAAAGAGAGAACAGAGAATTACTGCCAGTAAGGGGCACTACACCAGCAGGCCTACGCCTCTCATAAGCCTCCCACCAAGTAAAATCAACCCTAGAAAACTAAAAGTTAGTAAATGCTACACCACTGGTCTCTAGAACACCCGTTTTACGAAGCATCCTCGCCCTCTGCACCACTGAAAGTCGGAGGTTGAAGTCTACCAAACCTCTCTAGTCGATGTTGCTCGTCGTCCGGCATAACTGTTTACCATATACTCCTGAGCTAGTGCAACCGACTGGGCTGGAGGTGCCCCCTGTGTCTGATGTCCCTGCACAACATGCTCAAGTGTGCAAGTAATGGGAGTCTGGGTGCCTCCCCCGGCCTAAAAAGTAGTTGCGTCTGTAGTAACTGAGACCGCATGAGCCAAACTAGTACACACTAATAGAATCTGAGCTAAAGCCTCTTAAAGGCCTAGAATCAAAATAGGCACAACTGGTGCCTGCGCTGGTGCTGTTGTAGCGTCCACAACTGGGACCTGATCCTGAACTTGGGTAGCTAGTGGATCTGTAAGTGCTGCCCTAGCTGCTGTGCGGGCCATAACCCTATCCCTACCACGGCCTCGACCGTGTCCTCGGCCTCTAGTGGCTCTAGCTGGTGGTACAGGTGGTCGTCCATCCTACCCGATAGCATGTGTTCTCACCATCTGTGAGAGAATGGAATAACATAAATTTAGTACTCGAATCAACAGATTCGCATTACAAGAATTTTAAGAATATGAAGTTTTTCCTAAAGGTTCTGCAGCCTTTCGAGGATAAATACAAACGTCTCCATACCGATCCGCGAGACTCTACTAAACCGGCTCATAACTCGCAAGACCTATATAACCTGGCTCTGATACCAACTTGTCAAGACCCCAAATACCTAGTCGTGATGTCGCCTATCACATTACTAGGCAAGCCAACCCAAACCATTAATTACAGCAAATTTCTTTTATAAAATCATTTTCTAACACGGTTTAAATCTCAATTTTCTTAAGGAATGAATAAAACAACTAAAAATGTGCGAAAATCAATAAAACATTAAACCAACATAGCTCCAACATCTAGTGTCACGAGTCTAGAGCCTCCAAATATACAAGTCTGATATGTCTAATATAAAACAAGTCAAATGAAGAAAAACAAGGATAAGAGGAAGAAAGCAGGGCTGCGGACACCATGCAGCTACCTTGCAGTCTCCAACAAACTCTGAAAATGCTAAAGACCCTCACTCTACCACTCGGGCACTTGGATCTGTACACAAGGTACAGCGAGTAACATAAGTACGCCAACTTAGTAAGTAACTAAAGTAAATAAAGTCTAAAAGCAGTGACGAGCAGTTAAAAGCATATAAAGGAATAAACAGCAGGATAGCAGATCAAACTTCACAGTTTAAAAACTAGTTTTGTCATAAAAACTTTAGTTTCAATCGGAATACTTGAAATCACTTACTTAGCAATTTTTCAACAGAGGCTTATTTTAAAAGAAGAGTGAAATTAGTGTGAAAATATCATAAATGGGCCACTTGGGCAAGGTATCACTTAGAATATGGCCTCTCAGGTAGCCTGTCAGTCAGTAGTGACTCAACTCTCGTCACTCAGTACTCACTCTCAGCACTCAGGCTCATTAATATCACATAATAGTAATAATAATAATAGTAACCACTGCGACGTGCAACCCGATACATAGTTTAAAGTCAACTATGCTTACTGGGGGTGTACAGACACCGGAGGGGATCCTACAGCCCAAGTGTCATATCGCTGCAGCACGTAGCCCGATCCAATATATGACTTCTAGTAGTTCTCCCTACTAGCCACGCGTATCAAGCCACCCTTATCTCACCGCATACGTTTCAATACCTAGGGCTTATAGCCCAATCCATAAGATTTATAATCCTCGCCATTAGGTCCTCAACCTCTCTTAGTCATTAACCTTACAGCCACTCGGGCATAACAGAAGAATTCAAGGGAAACTCAGTCCAAATAGTCTTCACATTTAAGAAGTAGAGTGATAATGCCAGTTTAAACAATAGACAGGTAAAACATGACTGAGGATATGCTTTTAATCAAATAGAGTGAGGAAAAACAGTAAAAATGCCCTTAAGGGCCTTGTGCCGACCAAGGCCCCAAACATGAGATACAACCCATAATATAGTATAAACGTATACAACATGAGATATCATAAGATTTCCAACCAAGTACGCGGCTTAATAGCCGCTATGGGATGGACCAAGTCACAATCCCTACCCGTGCATGCCCACACGCTCGTCACCTAGCATGTGCGTCACCTCATTTATCAAAACGATACGAAATGTCGGGGTTTTGTACCCTCAGTTCCAGATTTACAATGGTTACTTACCTCAAACAGGGTGAATTACTACTCCGCGATGCCTCTGCCTCTCGCCTCAGCCTCAAGTCGTGCGAATCTACCCAAAACTAGAATTATAACATTAGAATATGCTAAAGGATCAAAGCCCAAGTGAAATATTTAAACTATGCCAAAAATCCCGAAATTTACCAAACCCCACCCCTGGGCCCACATCTCTAAACTCGATAAAAATCATATCAATGGAAACTTTATCCTTTCACGAGTTCGTATATACCAAGAATACCAAAATCCGACCATAAATGGCCCCTCAAATCCTCACTCAAAGATCTCCGATACCAAGCCCTAATCTCTCAAATTTCTTCCTTAATTTCCACTGATACCATGATTAAATAATGGAAAAATGATCATAAACCCAAGTAATGAAGCTTAGGGAACTTACCCAACTAATTCCCTTCGATTTTCCCTTGAAATCACTGCCCTAACTCCCTTCCCATTTTCAAAAATGGAGAACTTAACAAAATTTTGCGAAGGAAAAAATATATACCTTCTGGCCTAGGGATTCTGCACCTGCGGCCCTTTAACCGCTTCTGTGGTCTAGACCACTGCACCTGCGGTTTCCACTTAAAACTCTAAAGTCGAACCTGCAACCAAATAACTGCACCAGCGGCATCGCAGGTGCGCTCAGCACACCACATCTACGGCTCCTGCCCTTCACATCTTGGACTACTTTTGTGGTCCTTTCCTCGCATCTGCGGCATCGCACCTGCGGTCTCCAATCCGTAGGTGCGGAAACAACAGAAGCAGAAAATTCTGCAGCTTTACCAAAAATTCCAACTCTCCGTCAACCATCCGAAAACACCCCGAGGCCCTCGAGACCTCAACCAAAAGCACAAACACATCATATACCACCACTCAAACTTGTACCAATCTTCAAAACACCTCAAACAACATCGAATCAACCAAAACATATCAGATTTAAGCCTAAGTTTCTAAAATCTTCCAAATTACGCTTTTGATAAAAAAGTATACCAAACCACGTCCGAATGACCTGAAATTTTGCACACACATCCCAAATGACCCAACGGAACTACTGTAACTCCCGAATTTCCATTTCGACCCCTATATAAAAATCTCATCCCTAGACCGAAAAAAGCCAAAATTCCAATTTCGCCAATTCAAGCCTAAATCTACTCTGGGCCTCGTTCCAATCACGCTCCTAAGTCCAAATCACCTCCCGAAGCTATACGAACCATCGGAACTCACATCCGAGCCCTCTAACATATAAGTCAACATCCGATTGACTTTTCCAAGTTAAGTTTCCTCAAAAGAGACTAAGTGTCTCAAACCATACCAAATCCTTTCCGAACCCGAGCCAACCGACCCGTTCACACATAGAACCGATATAAAAAGCAATAAGAAGCAAAAATGGGGGAAACAGAGCGGTAACTCATAAGACGACTAGTGGGGTCATCACAGTATTTTACCTGCTAACAATCCAAACATCGAACTACATATGCAACAATGTCTTTCTTCATTCTCCTCTACCAATAATGATGTTGCAAGTTATGATACATATTAGCGGCGCCCAAATGAATAGAGTACCAGGAACTATGGGCCTCTTCTTGAATCAACTCACTAAGTCCATCCACATTAGGCATACAAATAGGACCCTGCATCCTCAAAACTCCATCATCTCCAACTGTAATTTGTTTGGCACCCCCGTGCTACACTGTGTCTCTAAGGACAAGCAAATGAGGATCATCATAATGTCGATCTTGAATACGCTCAAATAATGAAGAATGAGCGACTGTGAAAGCTAACACACGACTGGGCTCAGAAACATCCTACATCACAAACTGATTCGCTAAAGCCTGAACATCCAAAGCAAAGGTCTCTCACCGACCGGAATATACACAAGACTGCCTATACTGACTGGCTTTCTACTCAAAGCATCGGCCACCACATTGGCCTTCCCTGGATGGTATAAGATGATGATATTATAGTCTTTCAATAGCTCCAACCACCTTCGCTGCCTCAAATTTAGCTCCTTCTGCTTGAACAAGTACTATAGACTCTTATGATCCGTGACACCTCAGATGACACACCATATAAATAGTGCCTCCAAATCTTCAACGCGTGAACAATGGTTGCTAACTCCAAATCATGAATTGGAAAATTATTCTAATGGATCTTGAACTATAGTGAAGCATAAGCAATTACCTTGTCATCCTGCATTAACACTGCACCAAGTCCAATACTAGATACATCATAATACACTGTATGTGGCCCTGAACCTGTGGCAAAATCAACACCGGCGCCATAGTCAAAGCTATCTTGATCTTCTGAAAGCTTGCCTTACACTCGTCAACAACCTGAACTGGGCACTCTTTTGGGTCAACCTAGTCATCGGGGTTGCAATAATGAAAACCTCTCCACAAACCGATGGTAATAGCCAGCCAAACCCAAGAAACTCCAGATCTTAGTAGCTGACGCAGGTCTAGGCTAGTTCTTGACTACTTCTATCTTTTTCGGATCCACCTAAATACCCTATGTTGATACAATGTGACCCAAGAATGTAACTGAACTCAACCAGAACTCACACATCAAAAACTTAGCATACAACTAACTATCTTTCAAGGTCTGAAAAACCATTCTTAGATGCTGCTCATTCTTCTCCCGGCTACAGGAATAGATCAAAATGTCATCAATGAAGACTATCATGAACAAAACCAAGTAAGGCTTAGACTATCAGTTCATCAAATCCATGAAGGCTGGTGGAGCATTTGTCAACCCGAATGACATCACCAAAAACTCGTAATGCTCGTACTGAGTTCGGAAAGGTGTCATCATATGCCCTAATCCTCAATTGATGGTAGCCAGATCTCAAGTCAATCTTCGAAAATACCTTGGCACCCTGAAGTTGATCAAACAAATCATCAATCCTCGACAATGGGTACTTATTCTTGATTGTGACCTTGTTCAACTACCAATAATCTATACACATCCTCATCGATCTGTCTTTCTTCTTAAAAATAACACCGGCACACCCCAAGGCGAGACACTAGGTCTAATGAAGCCTTTATCAAGTAGGTCTTGCAACTGCTCCTTTAATTCTTTCAACTCAGGCAAAGCTATAATATGGCGGAATAGAAATGGGCTAAGTGCCTGGAGCCAAATCAATGTAGAAGTCAATATCCCTATCGGGTGGCATACCCGACAGGTCTGAAGGAAATACCTTAGGAAACTCACAAACAACAGGCACAGAATCCATAGAAGGAACCTTGGCACTAGAATCACAAACATATGCCAAATAGGCCAAACATCCCTTCTCAACCATACGCCGAGCCTTCATATATGAGATAACCCTACGGGTGGAATGACCAGGCATCCCTCTCTACTCTAAACGAGGTATACCCGACAAGGCTAAGGTTAGAGTCTTGGCATGATAGTCCAAGATAGCGTGGTAAGGTGATAACCAGTCCATCCCCAATATGACATCAAAATCAACCATATCCAAAAGTAACAAATCTACTCGGGTATCAAGACACCAATCATATTTATACATGAATGATGGAAACGATCTACCACAATAGAATTACCCACAAATGTAGACACATATACAAGAGCACTCAAGGAATCACTAGGCATGACCAAATACGGTGCAAAATAAGATGACACATAGGAGTATGTAGATCCTGGATCAAATAGAAATGAAGCATCTCTACTACAAACCAGAACAGTACTTGTGATAACTGCATCGGAGGCCTCAACCTCAGGCCTAGCTGGAAGAGCATAACATCGTGGCTGGGCCCCACCACTCTGAACTACATCTTTGGTACGACCTTCCGTTAGCTAGCCACCACCTCTAGCGGCCTAACCTTCACCTCTAATACCTCTACCTTCACCTTTAGAACTTATACCTCCCCATCTAGCTGGCTGAGCGAGAGGTGGAACACTAGATGCCTGAACCATGGCACGGGAACCCTGATGCTAAGAGCTGCTCGGTGCTCGAGGGCAAAATCTAGCAATATGGCTCATGTCACCACAATTATAACAAGCCCTTGGCTGCTGAGATTGTTGACCCTATCAGCCTGAATAACAACTCTGAAAACTTTGGAGCGGAGGTGCACTGATAGGAGCTGGTGGTGCACTATATGGCAACTAATCAGAATACTGCATATGAGAACCACGACCACCTGGTGCACCATGAGAAGCTTGAAGTGCTAAATGAAATGCCCTAGAAGGATCGCCCCTACCAAAATAATCCCTAGCTCCAGACAAGGCACCACTAAACCTGCCCGAATGACGAGGCCTCTTGTCAGTCCCCTAACCACTCCCCTATGATAGAACCATCTCAACTCTCCTGGCCATATTGGCTGCATCCTGAAAAGAAATCTCGCTTCCTGTCTCCTTAGCCATCTGCAATTAAATAGGCTGAATGAGTCCCTCAATGAACCTACTCACTCTCTCTCTTAGTGGGAAGTATAAGAAGAGCATGACGGGCCAAGTCAATAAATCTGGTCTCGTACTGAGTAACAGTCATAGAACCCTGCTGAAGATGTTCCAACTGTCTCCGATAGTTCTCCCTCTGATTGAAAGGAAGAAACTTCTCCAGAAATAGTTGAGATAGTCGATCCCAAGTCAAAGTAGGTGGCCCAGTTGGTCTACCCAAACAATAATTTCTCTACCAAGTCTTGGCGGATCCAAAGAGATAAAAAACAACAAAGTCGACCCCATTTGTCTCCAATATCGCCATGTTCCGTAGAACCTCATGACAACTATCCAAATAATCCTGGGGATCCTCAGAAGATATACCACCAAAAGTAGCAGTGAAAAGGTTGGTGAACCTGTCCAACCTCCATAAGGCATCAGTAGACATACCTGGCCCCTCACCGGTCTGTGCCACAACACCCGACTGAACCACTCCAACTGGCAGAGCTTCTAGAGTCTAAAACTAGGGAGCCATCTACTTCGGAGTGCGAGTAGCAGGAGTCTGGGCTCCTCCTATAGCATGAGAGATGGCTGGTTCTACAAGAAGCAAGCTTGCAAAGGCAACACTCTCCATAAGGCCTACTAGATGGACCAGAGCATCCTGAAGTACCAAGGTGGCGATGAACCTCTCTGGACCTGAGCTGGTCTTGGTGGAACTACCTGGGATGGAACCTCATCGTCAAACTCAACTTGAGGCTCTGCCGTTGGTGTTGTTGCTCGAGCTCTGTGTTGAGTCCTACCTCTGCCTCGGGCCCTAGCACGGCCTCAGCCTCTACCCCTCGCAGGAGTTGCTACTAGGGGCTTGGGCTGCTGGTCAGCTGATGAAGCGGTACATGTTCTCACCATCTATGAAAGAACAAAGTGGAAGTTCAATTAGTGTTGATAAACCAAGTCGCATGACAAGAAAGGATAGATGTAAAGTTTTTCCTAACTCTGTAGCCTCTAGGGATAAATACAAACATCTCTGTACCGATCCCTTAGACTCTACTAAGCTTGTCTGTGAATTGTGAGACCTAAGCAACCTAGAGCTCTGATACTAACTTGTCACGATTCGGATTTCCCACCCTCAAGATTCGTGATGGTGCCTACTCATGAAAGCTAGGCAAGTTGATTATTATGGATTCATTACCCTTTTTCCTTAACCTTTTTAACATTTATAAATTTACATGCAATCAACAACGAAATAATCATAATAAATAAAAATGCAGAAGACGAAATCTAACAATCTAACCAAATATGTCACAACCCAAACTGGAGGGCCATGACTAGCACCCGACCATACTTGCCGAGCACCAACGTACATTTTATCTAACCTTCTTTATTATCTTTTAGGGCTGATGAGATCAATATAAATGGTAGATATGGATCATGGACAACCAACCATAAAATATGATGGCATGAACATACATAACATGGGATGACCAGACAATCAAAAAACTATATATATATGGTACGAGCTACCACGCTACCATGAAAGTCTATACAACAAAAACCAGCCGACAAGGCATACCAAACTATACATGAGTCGACACCTGTCTAAGAGCCTCTAAAGGAACATAAGTTCTGCAACATAGTCAGAACAGGACCCCGACATACCCATAACGTCTATAACAAAAATGCATACCAAGACCACGACATGCCTGAAGAAGGGATCTCGCCAATCACCACTAAACTAGACTGCCTACTATGGTGGGGTAGCTGCGCCTGCCTGTCTATCAGGACCTGCAACACGACATGCAGCGTCCACAAATAAAAGGACGTCAGTACGAATAAAGTACTGAGTATGTAAGGCAGGGAACCATAAATACGATCAGTAATGTAAGTAAGGATAGAGAATATACAAGTTGTAACATCTTAGTACCTCTGAGGCTACTGACATGAAATGCATGATACATATGTATAAATACATAAACCTTTAAAACATTCGCCTCTATGGGCATCATCATCATCATATCGTACCCGGCCATAATAGGCTCGGTAAAAATGTACCCAGCCATCATAAGGCTCAGTAGAATCGTACCCGACCACGTGGAGCTCGGTAAAACCCAACTGATCAGAGGTTGCACAATAGGTGCCGTACGCGGCCAACTATAGCGTGGCTCAGTAGAGTAAAATAGATACATATATATAATGCATGCTCGACTCATGGAATCACATTCTAAACCTTTCGGAGTGACGTAAGGTCGGTATCCTCTGTACACGTTATTAGTACTAACTCTTCACTATGAACCTTATAAGAATCAGGAAGTACCAACAACATTGATAACATAATAATAAGAGAAGAAACATTAACATCAATCGTTCCATAAGAGGGAAAACAATGCAAGTACTGCTAGCTTCTAAGAGTAGAGTATCTTGGAAGCTCGTTCATTACATTATGTACAATCGGAGTCGTGCAAAAGAAGGAAAGGGATAGCCTCACATAACTTGTATATACTGCCCCAATCTCAAGCTATGCAATTGTCAAAACTCCTTAGTCTACAATAAGAGAAACGATACTATCGTTATCATTTAAGCGTCATAACTATTATGTATCGACCACAACCTATTTTATGATGAAACGGACAGCACCTCCCCTATATATATGACTTCACACCATTAAAAATAATCACCAAACATCCCAAACAACATCAATAATAAACATATTGAGCCTCCCAAAATAGTCCAAGCACAGCCTAATCACTTCAAACATACGACGACCACCGTAATCGTGTCAAACGACCCGGAAATGTTACGAATAACTATCAGCCCACAACCCTACATATATATGGCGTTTCTCCACACCCTTACTCCTCCAAAACTCCACAAAACTGTAGTAAAATACGCAGCCCAACAGCAACACAAAATAGTCCACAAAACAATAACATTACTACCAAGCCTTTCGATATATATTTCTCAAGTTCTAGCTTCAATGGCTTAGCCGCAAATTGGATAATCTTAAATACATATATAGTAAGAGGTTACTTACCTTTATAAAGAAATAAAAACTCCAATTTGACCTTAAATTGCTATGAAATATCCCTCCAATGCTTCCACAACAACAAGAAAGTGAAACTAGCGATCAATTAGTGTTTTTCGGCACTAGAATCACTTTAGAAGGCTTAAAATCACCTAGGATTGATATTAATAACATGAGGGATTATTTACAGAACATAAACCCTTTAAAAAAACCTCCCACAAGAGCTGGAACAACACAAAAATGAGCAACAACAAGAAGAACAAGAGACTTACTAGCGCCACGGAATTCCCAACACTTGATTTGTGTTGTTTGTCCTTTTTTTGGGTCTTGAATCTTTAGAGAACCTTGAGAGGATGTTCCTAGGGTTATAAGGTCTGAAAGTAGTGAGAAGCAATGACTTAAAACGGGTTGGAGTCATCCTATATAGGTCCAAATATCTTAAACCGTCTTAGTGGGCCCCATAGAGAGGTGCTTGGCGCAGTCTCGTGAAAACGCAAATATCTCTCTACTCCAAGATCGTATCGATGAACGGTTTAATGCGTTAGAAACTAGACTCATTTATCTTTAATTTGGTGGGTAGATCACCCCGTAATTCCTTGTAAATTAGGAAGCGTAGAAACATTTGACCTAATGTTTAAGTAAAATTATGAACCTAAGTTGCTACAACTTTTGTTGACTTTTGTTTCATAACTCGTTTGACTTCAAGACTTATGATACGGATATTATATGATTCAAATACTTTAATACATGACCTTGAGTGTATTAAGAACCTCTAGGTTTACCTGAAAATACGAGTTACAACATCCTCGATTCGTTTAACTTCTAATACTTGTTAATCACCATTATACACCCTTGTATCACTTAAGACAAATAGAATTAACTTCTTATCATCTCAAAGGTAATTCCTTCTTGAATTTATGTTAACTAATATATGGCATGAACTAACGCATGTGGATATGGGTTGTAACACCCTTCCCCCCTTAGGAACATTCGTCCTCGAATGTAAGGGTTCATGGGGAGTTTAAAACATCGTGGATTCCAATGGAAATTTCCGATCAATTTTCCCCTATAAAATGGTCACTAGAAAAACTTGCAAGCAATTAAGCCCAACATATGGCTTCACAAGGCTACACAAAGCATTATGCATATTTACATTATCTATATATCACCATTTTGTATTAAGGAGGAGTATTCTCAAATTATTGCTTACCTCATAGAGCCGTTTCACCTTCCAATGTATCTTGTCTTCCACCAGCATCCTTGTTATCTTCATTCTGGAATAGGTAAGGGTATTTAGACTTCATCTCCTCTTCTGCTTCCCATGTCATTTCTTCCATATTTTTGTTCCTCCACAATACTTTGACGGAAGCTACATCTTTTGTTCTCAGCTTGCGGACTTGTCGATCTAATATCGCCACTGGCACTTCTTCATATGATAGGTCCTCTGTAACTTGTACATCTTTGATAGGGACGACTCGAGAAGGGTCTCCAATACATTTCCTCAACATAGATACATGGAATACCGGGTGGACAAATTCCAATTCGGATGGCAATTCTAACTCATAAGCAACCTGTCCAATTCGTCGAAGAATTTTATACGGCCCGATATACCTTGGACTCAGCTTACCTTTCTTCCCAAAATGCATAATACCCTTCATTGGTGAGATCCTCAGGAAAACCCAATCACCAACCTCAAACTCTAGATCACGACGTCGGACATCAGAATAAGATTTTTGCCTGCTTTGTGCCGTCCTCAATCGCTCTTGTATCACTTTCACCTTCTCAATAGCTTGTTGAATCAAATCTCGCCCATATAATTCTGTTTCACCGACTTCGAACCATCCAACTGGTGATCTACATCTTCTCCCGTATAGTGCCTCGTATGGGGCCATTTTAATATTGGAATGGTAGCTATTATTGTAGGTGAATTCTATGAGTGGAAGATGGTCATCCCATTTTCCCTTAAAATCTAGAACACATGCTCGTAGCATATCTTCCAATGTCTGAATGATATGTTCAGCCTATCCGTCAGTCTGCGGATGAAATGTAGTGCTGAGATTTACTTGTGTGCCTAAACCCTTCTGGAAATACCTCCAAAAGTTAGCCGTAAATTGAGCTCCTCGTGCTGAAATAATAGATACCGGCACACCATGAAGCCTAACAATCTCCTTGATATACAACTTCGCATAATCTTCAGCTGTTTAAGTTGTCTTAACTGGCAGAAAATGGGCACATTTTGTAAATCGATCAACTATCACCCAGATGGAGTCAAACTTATGATAAGAGCGAGGTAATCCAATAATGAAGTCCATATTAATCACCTCCCATTTCCAGGTCGGAATCTCTATATTCTGAAGCAATCCATCGGGTTTCTGATGTTCTATCTTTACTTGTTGACAATTGGGACACTGGGCTACAAATTCTGCAATAGACTTCTTCATGTTATCCCACCAATACTGCTCCTTGACATCATGATACATCTTTGTCGAGACGGGATCGATGGAATATCGGGATTGATGAATCTCATTCATAATCTTCTCTCGCAACCCTGCCACATTAGGCACACATAATCGGCCCTGGTATCTCAGTGCCCCATCTCTTCCGATCTCAAAAGCCAAACTTTTACACTGCTGAATGCTCTCTCTTAATCGTACTAAGATAGGATCTTCATATTGCCGTGTTTTTACCTCGGCTACCAAAGATGATTCTGATGTATTCTGTACAGTAACACCTCCGTCATCAGAGTCTAACAATCTGATTCTCATATTGGCTAGCTGTTGAAGCTCTTTAGTCAACCCCCATCTACCTGCCTCAATATGTACTAAGCTTCCCATGGACTTACGGCTGAGAACATCGGCCACAACATTGGCTTTACCGAGATGATACAATATCTCGACGTCATAATCTTTCAGTAATTCAAGCCACCTATTAGGCTCAAACATGTAAAAATCAGATAAAGCCAAATATAACAATTTATCTAAGCTCGAATTTCTAACCCTGAACCAGTGGTTCTGGGTTAATAATCCCCAGCAGAGTCTCCAGAGCTGTCACACCTCCTTTTTTCGCCCCCGCGAGAGGTGAATGAGTTTTTCCAATTAAAGGACAATCGAAACGGGATTTGTTTATTTATTTTAGAGTCGCCACTTGGGAGATTTAGGGTGTCCCAAGTCACCAATTTAATCCCGGATCGAGGAAAAGAATGACTCTGTATTACAGTCCGCGAACCAGAAATCCGGATAAGGAATTCTGTTAACCCGGGAGAAGGTGTTAGGCATTCCGGAGTTCCGTGGTTCTAGCACGGTCACTCAACTGTCATATTTGGCTTAAATATCTGATTTTTATACAATTATGAGCTCATGTGCAAATTTTTAACTCTTTACCGCTTTTATTATTATATTTTTAAAAGAATGGGAACATCGTTTAAAAACATGTCTTTGGATGGCGTCACATAAAATGCACCCGCGATCCGGAACGTATTTTTATTCAATGTTTTGGGATTCGGATTTGGGTCGCATAAATGCGCACCCGTGTTTAGGAATGTATTATTATTAAAATCGTGCCTAAAGCGATTAGCGTATTATTATTTCTGGGTAAGACCGTGGAATTCACTAAACAGTCCATCCCGAATTCTAAATATTCAATTAAACATTTATTGAGGGCCCCGTAATTGGTGCATTTTATTGGGCGAGGCTCATCTCATTTTATTTTTAAAGGACGGTCCTAAAATGCCTACATTTTTCTCTTATTAAATTTGTCTCTACAAAATAAAAGAGAAAATGCCTTAATTTATTTACATGCTTGAGTTGTTATAGATTGGTTTCGAATATGATTCATAAAATCTGAAAATGATGCAAACAGGACAGTCTTTTACCACTGCGGGCCCAGGCCCAACATGTAAGACATAAAACTAGACCTGGGCCGTCTTATTCACATGTTACTACCTAGTTACATTATACTAGGCAAGTTCTCAGTTTGTCAAATTTAAAAAAAACTTAGCAATCTAATTTTAATCCTAGACCATTTACATGCTGAAATTAACCAATATTATTTAACTAAACAATATTCCTACCAAGTTCCTAAATGGCCTATTTGTTTGATTTTTTAACTAGACGGAGTTACTACACCATTTATTTATTTTTAGGTAATATATAGATAGTTCATCCGTTAAGCTATCGCCGGATGTTCCACTATATATATTAAATAGCTACATGATTCTGATTTTTGCAAGCTAAATAATTTATACATACAAATAAAATTCAGAATATAATTAAATTAAATTTAGAATTTCAACTCTTCATTTTCGTATTCATGCTTCATATTTCGGTTTACAATAACCAGCGTGTGAGTTGTGTACCTGATATTGGAAGCAAAAGAAAAGGGAGATCAGCAGAAATTCAGTAGCATAAAACAACAGCAACTCCAGCAATCAGAAACAACCAGACAAGAAAAACTTAGTGACAGCTTTTAAAATCAAGACAAAAATCCAGAAACACCAACAACAATCAACGGACAGAAGCAAAGGGAATCTTTTCAGATTTTGAAAGACTAGTTAGTGTTTAACCCTTAATTTCTGAATCCGTATATCAAAATATTTGGATTGTAATCAGGTGTATACTATTCTTCTTTTGAATTTCCAGAATGTTTTTCTTTTTATTTTCTGAAGTCTTAGTATTTTTCGGAATTTCCTCTCTCTTAAAATTTTCTTTTGTATTCTCTCTCTTATTCTTTCTATGTCTGTCACTTTTTTTTCCTAGTCTCTCCTCCTAAAATCTGATTCCAAACCTCTTATTTATATCTCATCCAAAACCCTTTAATCAATTAATAACAATCACTTTCTCCTACCAAACTCATTATCTTCCCACTCATCCCCATTTTAATCCCACTACATTAAACAAATATATCAACCCCACCCTATTACATCTTGTCCCCCATGCTTATCATAAACAATTACCATATTCCCCTCCACTACATTATGTCTTGTCCCCCATTTATATTAAACAATTATATCACCCACACCCCATTACATTTTGTCCCACATGTATAACATAAAGAATTACAAAAATATTTAATTACCAAACTACCCCTCCGACCTTATTGCAATTACCATCTTACCCCTGAACGTACTGCAATTTACCAAACTACCTCATCAGCTATAACCAATCAATTAATCAAACTCAACCAAAATATAGCCAATATGACCAATTTATACACAAATTCAAACAACAAATCTCATGAACACGATTTCTGAACCAATTCAACAACAAATCACATGAACACAAATTGAACAACATCAAATTAATGTGCATAAATTAACCATATTGGGACTTAGACCAAAAATTGATGAGCAAGGAAACAACAATATTAACAACACAATACATGATTCAAAATAAATCAACAAATCAAAAACCAAAACATAAACTCACATTAAATTACTGGATGAACTTCAAACAAAGAATAAACATGCATTAGATCCATATTAAATAACAAACATGACGGATTCAAATGATTTAAACTAAATCTAACAATATTAAAATTAAACTAACAATTTCTTCTACAAAAATACAAAATAAAAGCATATGAAATAAACTGAAAAACTAAATAATTAAAGTTCCATTTGAATCTGAAAATTAAATCAACAAAACATATGAACAAACTAAAAAATTATTTCAACGATGAACAAATAAAACAAGAATTGAATCATTTATCGATTTTGGATCCGAAAAATATCAAACAAAAATATGGACAAAATGAAACTTAAAAACAATCCACTAACCGGATCGAAATGACGAACAATGACTGACCAACGACGAACTCGTATGGACTGTTTTGACGACCCCAACCAAAACTCAAACAAACGACGACGAAGACGAATCTAAGAAGCAACTGAAGCAGCGATGAAGAAAATGTGAAGCAGCAGCAAACGGGTCAGTGAAGAAGACGCAACAACTGGGGTCTGTTTGGATGTAGCGAAAAAAAGAAACAGTAGCAGCTGGAGATTTTCGATGGAGAAGATGAAGGCAGAAATAGCAGCAGCGGGAAGCATGTTTGGTGAAGGTCGACGAACTATTCGTCGTCGATGGAGCAGTGGAAACGCAGCAACAATGGAGGACAAAAAGCAGTAGCAATGGCGAAGAGAAAAGGACGCAGCAACAGCGACATGGACGACGCAGAAGCAGCTGGGTCCGTTTGGAGAACGGGGTCGGTTTTTCGAACCAACTGCTCGAACATGCTAGACACAGCAGGAGCAGCAGAAGCAAAAAAAAAACGACGAGGGAGCTGAAGCAGCGATGGCTATGGTGGGTGGTCGTTTGGTCGGAGAAGATAAAGCAGAAGCAATGTCCGCCATGGACGAGCTTGATGAAGAAGATGAGACAGCAGCCATGGCTGCTCGGAGACGACGACGAGGTGTGTATGTGTGTGCGTGGAGACAATGGAGGCTGGGCAGCCATGGGAGGGGTGTGAGGAGTTCGGAGAAGAAGAAGAAAAATGATGGGGGGGATGAGTTTAGTGTTTTAGGGTTTGGGTTTTTTTGTTTTTTTTTTGTTTTTGGTTTGTCAAAATGAAAAATGAAAATTAAGAGGGGTTGGGTATTGGGGTTATGGGGCGGAACGGGTCGACCCGGTTTGAAGTGGACCGAGTCAGAGAAGGTTGGACAATTTTTGGGCCTGTGGCTTACAATTGAAGAAGTGGCTCAATCCGATTTTTTTTTGTATTTTTGCCCTCTTTTCTTCTTTTATTTTTCTAAAACTAAATTATAAAAATACTTAAACTATCATATAGAACTAAATTAATTTATAAAAGCGCAAATTAACTCCCAATAACAATTAACACACAATTAAGTAATAATTAAGCATGAAATTGTACAATTGGACATTAAATGCTAAAAATGCAAAAGATGCCTATTTTTGTAATTTTCAATTTTTGTAAAACAAACTTAATTACTAACAATTGTAGAATTAAATCTTAATGCAAAATGCGACATATTTTTGTATTTTTTTTATTAATTTAACAAATAAACGTGCACAGACAAATATGCAAATAATTACACAAAAATACCACAAAAATTCAAAAAAATTGCACACCAAGGAAAAATTATTTTATTTTGAATTTTTTTTGGGAGTAATTCTCATATAGGGCAAAAATCACGTGCTTACAGCTGCCCCTCTTTGCCCGAAGACATGAAGGGTTTTCGTGCAAAGATAAAGTGAGCGATTTTTGCCCATCCGAGTACTCCGTGTGAAGCATTTTTGTTTTTGAAAAAGATTTGACCGAACCTTTGCTTCAGAGGTTTCCTACATATCCTGGGGTAAACAGGAATCAAGTCAATGTAGTTCGGGAAGTTTTGGTAGCTGGGATTACCGTGGGACTACAATGTTACTGTTGTTGCATGCTATTACCACTGCTTACCGATCTCCTTGTTACACCGTGCTTAAAAGAAAACAAGAAGCTAGGCTAGACTGCAATTTGTTCTTGTTGCCTTGCTTTCTTGTCTGCTTGCGTTTCTTCCGGTGCTTTTCTTCCGATGCTTTTCTTCCGAGACTTCTGGCCCTTTGCTTTTCTGAATACCAGTTTTTATCATTTTGTTCGGTCCGATGGAGACATGGCTTTCTTCATTAAGCTTTTCGGCGGTTCCTCTGGGGATACGACTTTCTTCATCAGATTTGATATGCTGGGCATAATTTAATGTTCACATGCCCTTTCTTTCAAAATGCGTCTTTTCTTCCTTTTGACACATGCACTTGAGTTTGTGCTACAACCTCTTGTTGCAACCTTCTGCTTCTCGGTGGGGTAATTGATTTCAAAATCTGAAGTACAAGACTAAAAAGTATTCCTCTCGTTATACAGGTGGGCGCCTGACTCCAACAAAAAACTTTGAAAAATAAACGTCTTTCCTCTCTTCAGGCGAGCTCCTGATTTCAAAACAACTTTTAAAAATAAACGTCATTCCTCTCTTCATGTGGGCTCCTGACTTCAAACAAACAACTTTTAAAATAAACGTCATTCCTCTCTTCAGGCGGGCTCCTGACTTCAACAACAACTTTAAAAATAAAATGTCATTCCTTTCTTTAGGTTGGCGAGATTTCAGCAACTTTTAAAAATAAAATGCCTTTCCTCTCTTCAGGCGGGCTCCTGATTTAAACAACTTTTAAAAATAAAACGTCATTCCTCTCTTCAGGCGGGCTCCTGATTTCAACAACGACTTTGAAAATAATCGTCATTCCTCTCTTCAGGCGGGCTCCTGACTTCAACAACAACTTTAAAATAAAATGTCATTCCTTTCTTTAGGTTGGCGAGATTTCAACAACTTTTAAAAATAAAATGTCTTTCCTCTCTTCAGGAGGGCTCCTGACTTCAAACAAACAACTTTTAAAATAAACGCCATTCCTCTCTTCATGCGGGCTCCTGACTTCAAACAAACAACTTTTAAAATAAACGTCATTCCTCTCTTCAGGCGGGCTCCTCACTTCAAACAAACAACTTTTAAAATAAACGTCATTCCTCTCTTCAGGCAGGCTCCTGACTTCAACAACAACTTTTAAAAATAAAATGTTATTCCTTTCTTTAGGTTGGCGAGATTTCAACAACTTTTAAAAATAAAACGCCTTTCCTCTTTTCAGGCGGACTCCTGATTTCAATAACTTTTAAAAATAAAATGTCATTCCTCTCTTCAGGCGGGCTCCTGACTTCAACAACAACTTTAAAAATAAAATGCCATTCCTTTCTTTAGGTTGGCAAGATTTCAACAACTTTTAAAAATAAAACGCCTTTCCTCTCTTCAGGCGGGCTCCTGACTTCAAACAAACAACCTTTAAAATAAATGTCATTCCTCTCTTCAGGCGGGCTCCTGACTTTAACAACAACTTTAAAAATAAAATGCCATTCCTTTCTTTAGGTTGGCGAGATTTCAACAACTTTTAAAAATAAAACGCCTTTCCTCTCTTCAGGCGGACTCCTGACTTCAAACAAACAACTTTTAAAATAAACGTCATTCCTCTCTTCAGGCGGGCTCCTCACTTCAAACAAACAACTTTTAAAATAAACGTCATTCCTCTCTTCAGGCGGGCTCCTGACTTTAACAACAACTTTAAAAATAAAATGTCATTCCTTTCTTTAGGTTGGCGAGATTTCAACAACTTTTTAAAAAAAATAAAACGCCTTTCCTCTCTTCAGGCGGGCTCCTGACTTCAACAACAACTTTAAAATAAAATGTCATTCCTTTCTTTAGGTTGGCGAGATTTCAACAACTTTTAAAAATAAAATGTCTTTCCTCTCTTCAGGCGGGCTCCTGACTTCAAACAAACAACTTTTAAAATAAACGTCATTCCTCTCTTCAGGCGGGCTCCTGACTTCAAACAAACAACTTTTAAAATAAACGTCATTCCTCTCTTCAGGTGGGCTCCTCACTTCAAACAAACAACTTTTAAAATAAACGTCATTCCTCTCTTCAGGCGGGCTCCTGACTTCAACAACAACTTTTAAAAATAAAATGTCATTCCTTTCTTTAGGTTGGCGAGATTTCAACAACTTTTAAAAATAAAACGTCTTTCCTCTCTTCAGGCGGACTCCTGATTTCAATAACTTTTAAAAATAAAACGCCATTCCTCTCTTCAGGCGGGCTCCTGACTTCAACAACAACTTTAAAAATAAAATGCCATTCCTTTCTTTAGGTTGGCAAGATTTCAACAACTTTTAAAAATAAAACGCCTTTCCTCTCTTCAGGCGGGCTCCTGACTTCAAACAAACAACCTTTAAAATAAATGTCATTCCTCTCTTCAGGCGGGCTCCTGACTTTAACAACAACTTTAAAAATAAAATGCCATTCCTTTCTTTAGGTTGGCGAGATTTCAACAACTTTTAAAAATAAAACGTCTTTCCTCTCTTCAGGCTGACTCCTGATTTCAATAACTTTTAAAAATAAAACGACATTCCTCTCTTCAGGCGGGCTCCTGACTTCAACAACAACTTTAAAAATAAAATGTCATTCCTTTCTTTAGGTTGGCGAGATTTTAACAACTTTTAAAAATAAAACGTCTTTCCTCTCTTCAGGCGGGCTCCTGACTTCAAACAAACAACCTTTAAAATAAACGTCATTCCTCTCTTCAGGCGGACTCCTGACTTTAACAACAACTTTAAAAATAAAATGCCATTCCTTTCTTTAGGTTGTCGAGATTTCAGCAACTTTTTAAAAAAAATAAAACGCCTTTCCTCTCTTCAGGCGGGCTCCTGATTTCAACAACTTTTAAAAATAAAATGCCATTCCTCTCTTCAGGCGGGCTCCTGATTTCAACAACAACTTTAAAAATAAAATGTCATTCCTTTCTTTAGGTCGGCGAGATTTCAACAACTTTTTTTTAAAAATAAAACGCCTTTCCTCTCTTCAGGCTGGCTCTTGATTTCAACAACTTTTAAAAATAAAACGTCATTCCTCTCTTCAGGCGGGCTCCTGATTTCAAACAAACAACTTTTAAAATAAGCGTCATTCCTCTCTTCAGGCGGGCTCCTGACTTCAACAACAGTTGAACATTGATAATCTTAAGAAAACTAAAAAAATGACTCCCCTTTTTTTTCAAATTCAAACTTCTTCTTTTTTCAAATTATCCGACTAAGATTTTATTATATTATCTTGGGAGAAAAATTCCATCGGACCAAGATTTTGACTCTAGGAGATAAATCGTCAAACTAGGTCCATTTTGTTGTGATCTTAGGAGAAAGATTCATCGGACTAAGATTTGATATCTTAGGAGAAAATTTCATCGGACTAAGATTTAATTTCTTATCTTGGGTGGAAAATTCCATCGGACCAAGATTTTGACTCTAGGAGATAAATCGTCAAACTAGTTCCATTTTGTTGTGATCTTAGGAGAAAGATTCATCGGACTAAGATTTGATATCTTAGGAGAAAATTTCATCGGACTAAGATTTCTATCTTAGGAGAAAAATTCATCGGACTAAGATTTGGTATCTTAGGAGAAAATTTCATCGGACTAAGATTTGATTTCTTATCTTGGGAGGAAAAATTCCATCGGACCAAGATTTGATATCTTAGGGGGAAAATTCATCGGACTAAGATTTGATATCTTAGGAGAAAATTTCATCGGACTAAGATTGTATCGGGAGGGAAATTCATCAGATTAGGACTTTTTATCCTAGGAGGAAAATGTAAAGATCAATGATTTGAGAAACTTACCTTTGTAATTTCTTCTTTTCTTTTCTTTTTCCTTTGCGCTGCTTTGTTCTTGCTTGCTGGGGATAATACCACTGGGGGAGTCTCCTTTCTTCCCCTCCTTCAAATTTTTTTTTTATTTTCTCTCAACACTGCTGGGGATAAAAGTGTTATCTTCTTGGGATAACGTTGTTGAGGATAACACTGCTGGGGAATTTTATCCCTTCAAATCGATGCTTCATTCTTTTGGAAGCTGCTGGGGATGATAATGGCTTTTGCTTTTTCTAAACACCAGTTTCATCTCTTTGGTTCTGTCCGCTGGGGATACAACTCCTTTTATTAAAACTCATTATTTTCTTTCTTTTAACACTGCTGGGGATAACACCGGTTCAAAGACCACTTCCCTTGAGGCTGGTGTTATCTTTATTCTTCCTCGAATGGGTACCTGACTTCCAGAAAATTTTCTAAATGAAAGGAAAGTTTTCTGCTCCAGTTTGACAGTCTCCATTATGGCATGCATTTCTGTCATCAATGCCATTTCCTTTACCTATTTCAAATCAAACAAAATTTGTTAGTTTAAAACGCGGTGGTTGGTCATGATACTCCTACTGGGGATGGCTTTTCCCTTTCTCCTTCCCTGCTCTGCGTTCCAAAACTTGTTGGGGATGATATTATTTGCTGGGGATAATCCCTTTCTGCTGGGGATATCTTTCTTCTTTTGTGGCATAGCTCGGAAATTGACATTTCCCCGACATTTTAGTCTAATATGAATTTCCCAAATCACGCTCACTGCTCTCCTTGCTTTGTTCACGGGCCTTGGCCTTAAGGTTTATAACCTTTAGTTTTGGCAAGGATATCCCTCTTGACACTCGTCAATCCTTTTGTCAATTCCCTTTTGCTGGGGATATCTTTCTTGACACTGGCCTTGCGCTTGTTCCTTGCTGACTATACCACTTGGATGTACTAGTCAGATCTCATCTTGCATAATTATAAAGCTGATGGCATATTTTGAAGTCAATTCTCACTTGTTCTGACCAGACAGACTCTACTGGGGAATTCTTCTATGAAAGGAAAACATAAAAGGGAACAGAATAAAAAAAACAAAGGAAAAAGATGACTCTTTAACAAAAGAAACTATAAATAAAAACCTATCACACGCAGATAACGACTCTAATGGTCATGGCATGCACATGTGGCCTATCCTCCGCCGTCAATCGTCTTTTAAGATCTTCAATTGGCAATTCCCCATCTGATTCTCAATCTTATTCGGCTTGTAGTGCCCGAAGGGTTTTCACTATCAAGCCTCTCTCGTTTTGGTTTTTCTCTCAGCTTTCATAGCCTTATGGTGTCCGTGAAGATTTTCACCAATAAGATCTCTCATTTATATCACTTTCCAGCTGGGGAGTTGGAGTGTTGCCGGTATGACTCTCTCTGCTGGAGATTAGAGTCCTTTCTGCTATGGAACAGAATGTTATGTTCACCGGTAAGACTCTCATTTGTCTGACTTGGCATCTTTTGAAGACTGATCAGAAGGTCTTTCTTTGGACCGTAATGTGGGATTTTGGATAGGTTTAGAAAGAAAGGGTATTAAAGGCTCGACAAAAAAACAAAATAAATTTGGGGTTCAAAATTACAACCTTCAGAACCATATTTGCTTACAACAAGCGCAACCCTTGCCCTAGTTTCTTGCTTGGGGATTATTTATTTATTATTTTTATTACACCATGACCGAGTCGTGAGGTGCCTACGTATCCTCTTTGAGGAATCAGGTCGAACGTAGTTCCCAATTCCCCTGTTTTCATTTGACTTTCCTTTGTTTTTTTTTGTTATCATTTTTCTTTTCTTCTTTTTCTTCATTTTTTTTACCTGTCATGCTTGCGTTTTCTAGTCGTTTCTACTGATTCTGAACGAGGGGTACGAAAGAAAAACAATAAGGCTCAAAAGGGTTAACGAAGGATAAAGTGTTTAGGTAGCAGAACAAAATGCCTTCGTCATTCCAGTCTTCAAGACATGCCCAGTGCAAACAACACATTTAAACAAAGATTTGTAGCCTCTTCCGATGGTGCTGGACTTGACAATTATGTTAAACATTTGCTTTTTCATTTGTCATTTCTAAAGCACTGTTGGGCGAAACTCTCACTCTCATGAACGACCCTCATGCCAATTTGGCGAATCTTGCATTTAACAATTTTCTTTATGTTTTACTTTCCCCAGTTCCACATGACTCAGGCTCCAAATAATCTCAAACCGTTCTTATTTCTTTTAAATGCTTTGATCACCTTCCCAGGGTTTTATGATTAACTTTTAAGATTAGGCCCAAACTGTGTGCGCATGTCATGTCACTGGAATCAGCACTGAAAAAATGATAAAAGGACTAAACAAAAAGATGAATGGAAATAATAAAAGATTGGATTTTGTATTAGACTACCGGTGAAATGGTTTGAATAACAAAACAAACAAAAACAAACCAGAATAAAATCCTAAAACAACCTGGACAAACTTAAACAAACCGCTATGACAAAACGGAAAGATAAGACAGTTTGACACAAGACAATATCCGAATTACAACCCTAATAATCCGAACAACAGAAATGACAACAAAATAAGCCACCACAAGCTTCTCTCTTGCTAACCAAGGAACGGAGCGTCCTCCCACTTTATCAAAATTGGCATCTTAGCCACTGAGCTTTGCATCAATATTGTCCAGACCATTTCCAACTTCGATATCATCAACCTTAGTCAACAATTCCCCAATAGGATTCGAGTGCTTCTGTCATCAGGCCTGATCCCCGCATGATGTGCAGGTAAAGGATTCTGCGCGATATTCTGGGTGTCATTGTCCGGCTTACCACAAACCAACCACCTTAACTTTCTTTGCGATTCAAAACAAAATAGGTTAGAATGGACTCAGTCGGTCCTCATTATTAACAACATTTTTTTTTCCTTTTTTTCTTCTTTTTCATTTTTTTCTTTTCTCTTTTTTTATTTTTTTTTTCATTTTTTGTTGTGGTCGAATATTATGGAGATTGCCTACGTATCATGACCCCGCATGAATCAGACCTTGCGTAGTTCGGACCAATAAAGATAAACAATAATAAACATTTTCTCAATTTTCATATTAAAACAAACTGGGTTTCAAAGGTTTGAAGATGACCTACAAACTCGAAAATCAAACAACCCACATATTCTAATAAAAAGATTTACAAACTCCAAAAACAAATGGCCAGCTTCCTTTCTCTGTTTGACAAATGCAACCGAACGGTTATTTTTGCAAACGTGGCCCCTCCAAATTTCACATGAATTTGAGGCCGGGGAGGATTATTTTATGACACTTTACAAACTTGTTCATTCTTTTACGAAAATAGCCTTTCGACAACTAAAAGATACTCTGAGGCTATTTCGGCAAGAACGGTTTAAGACGCGGCCGAAGCTGGCTCGGCTTATATCGACCAAAATCCCAAACGGTATTCACTTGACCGCTGACTCTTTGTTTTTTTTCAAATTACGATGAAAACGTGGTGTTGCAAACACGGCCCTTCAGTGCCTCGGGGACGAAGATTTTTAAGGCTGTGTGGGTCAACTGGACCAAAATCCCTAAAAAATTGACCCAAGGTGGCTGTTTATACAAAGTCAGCCTTCCGGCGTCCCTTTCGGGAACATTCGGCTATTTTTAACAAAAATAGCATCACCCGACTTATTTATGACTCTTTTTATCATTTTTCAAAAATAGAAAACTCAACATTGCAAACACGGCCTTTCAACGCCTCGGGGACAAAGATTTTTAAGGCTGTGGGGGTCCACTAGACCAAATCTTAAACATGACCCGAAAAGTGGCTGTTTATGCAAAGTCAGCCCTCCGGCGTCCCTTTCGGGTATATTCGGCTATTTTTGACAAAACAGCATCACCCGACTTATTCATGACAAAATTAAAATTTTGACATATTTTTTTATTATTTATTTATTTGTTTTTTGGCTATTTTAGCAAAAAAGGAGGGTTTGGACCCGATGAGGGTTGCCTACGTATCTCACATCCGGTGAGAATCAAACCCGCGTAGTTCGGGCCATTAACTGAACTATTTTAAAACAGGATTTTTTTTCTTTTTCAGCAGTAAATAACAAAACCACTTTCAAAGCACGACTCTTTTCATTTTCAAAAAAAAAATCTATTTTAAAAGTAAGACTCTTTTTTCATTGTCATTTTTCAGGGGAAGACAAACTATTTTCCTTTTTTATTTTTATTTTTTAAAAATAAGACAGAACAACGACTTTTTTTTTCTATTTTTCCTTTGCTTTTAATAAAACAAACTAATAAGACATTTTTTTTTCATTTTCTCAAATTTTCGGCAGAGTTTTGACGATATTCAGGCATTGGTTTTTTTCAAAAATAAACAATCAATTCCCTAACCGCTATTTTTTCAATTTCAAAATATTATTCCTGATATTCAAAAGTCAGTCAACACACAAGCCCGAATCAAATAAATGCGCAAGTAGCAGCAAGTAAGATGCATCAGGATGGTCATTTTCATTTTTTGGTACACCTGTCCTAAACAGACCCAACCACTGTGTTGAGCCTCCAAAGTCAAATGCACGTGATGCAAACAAACGTTCCTACTAGGGATCCGACATGAAGCTGAGTTATTCTAAGTGAAAAACCTGAGACATATTGTTCTAGACCTGGCTTACCCAAGTGGACAGCTTGAGCCGGAGTGGGGGTAACGTACCGGGAGCACGAAAGTCTACCCGGCCTAGTTACTTGTCCCAACTTCGTCTTATTTGGTATGAGTTCTAATAGAAAGGTGGGCCACGCGCACGTGTGCACCATAAATACAGAGGACTCAGAAAGAAGAAGGGTTTCGTAGCAGTTTTATATACACAATTCAGATAATATTAAAGCGGTAAAAAGCAACATTTAGCACATTAAGCATAAACATGTAAAAATCAGATAATAAATAAAGCCAACTATAACAGTTATTTTAAGCTCGAATTCTTGAACCCTGAACCAGAGATTCTGGGTCCTTTGTCCCCAGCAGAGTCGCCAGAGCTGTCACACCTCCTTTTTCCGCCCCCGCGAGGGGTACAGGAGTTTTTTCCAATTAAAGGACAATCGAAATGGGATTTGTTTATTTATTTCAGAGTCGCCACTTGGGAGATTTAGGGTGTCCCAAGTCACCAATTTAATCCCGGATCGAGGAAAAGAATGACTCTATATTACAGTCCACGAACCAGAAATCCGGATAAGGAATTCTGTTAATCCGGGAGAAGGTGTTAGGCATTCCCGAGTTCTGTGGTTCTAGCACGGTCGCTCAACTGTCATATTTGGCTTAAATATTTGATTTTTATAAATTATGAGCTCATGTGCAAATTTTTAACTCTTTACCGCTTTTATTATTATATTTTTAAAAGAATATGAACATCGTTTAAAAACATGTCTTTGGATGGCGTCACATAAAATGCACCCGCGATCTGGAATATATTTTTATTCAATGTTTTGGGATTCGGATTTGGGTCGCATAAATGCGCACACATGTTTAGAATGTATTATTATTAAAATCGTGCCTAAAGCGATTAGCATATTATTATTTTTGAGTAAGACCGTGGAAATCACTAAACAGTCCATCCCGAATTCTAAATATTCAATTAAACATTTATTGAGGGCCCCGCAATTGGTGCATTTTATTGGGAGAGGCTCATCTCATTTTATTTTTAAAGGACAGTCCTAAAATGCCTATATTTTTCTCTTATTAAATTTGTCTCTACAAAATAAAAGAGAAAATGTCTTAATTTATTTACATGCTTGAGTTGTTATAGATTGGTTTCGAATATGATTCATAAAATCTGAAAATGATGCAAACAGGACAATTCATTGCCACTGCGGGCCCAGGCCCAACGTGTATGACATAAAACAAGACATGGGCCGTCTTATTCACATGTTACTACCTAGTTACATTATACTAGACATGTTCTCAGTTTGTCAAATTAAAAAAAAAACTTAGCAATCTAATTTTAATCCTAGACCATTTACATGCTGAAATTAACCAATATTATTTAACTAAACAATATTCCTACCAAGTTCCTAAATGGCCTATTCGTTTGGTTTTTTGACTAGACGGAGTTACTACACCATTTATTTATTTTTAGGCAATATATAGATAGTTCATCCGTTAAGCTATCGTCGGATGTTCCACTATATATATTAAATAGCTACATGATTATGATTTTTGCAAGCTAAATAATTTATATATACAAATAAAATTCAGAATATAATTAAATTAAATTTAGAATTTCAACTCTTCATTTTCGTATTCATGCTTCATATTTCGGTTTACAATAACCAGCGTGTCAGTTGTGTACCTGATATTGTAAGCAAAAGAAAAGGGAGATCAACAGAAATTCAGTAGCATAAAACAACAGCAACCCCAGCAACCAGTAACAACCAGCAACGAAACTTAGTGACAGATTTTAAAATCAAGACAAAAATTCAGAAACACCAACAACAATCAACGGACAGAAGCAAAGGGAATCTTTTCAGATTTTGAAAACTAGTTAGTGTTTAACCCTTAATTTCTGAATCCGTATATCAGAATATTTGGATTGTAATCAGGTGTATACTATTCTTCTTTTGAATTTCCAGAATGTTTTTCTTTTTATTTTCTGAAGTCTTAGTATTTTCGGAATTTTCTCTCTCTTAAAATTTTCTTCTGTATTCTCTCTCTTATTCTTTCTATGTCTGTCCCTTTTTTTTCCTAGTCTCTCCTCCTAAAATCTGATTCCAAAACTCTTATTTATATCCCATCCCAAACCCTTTAATCAATTAATAACAATCACTTTCTCCTACCAAACCCATTATCTTCCCACTCATCCCTATTTTAATCTCATTACATTAAACAAATATATCAACCCCACCCCATTACATCTTGTCCCCCATGCTTATCATAAACAATTACAATATTCCCCTTCACTATATTATGTCTTGTCCCCCATTTATATTAAACAATTATATCACCCACACCCCATTATATTTTATCCCGTATGCTTAACATAAAGAATTACAAAAATGTTTAATTACCAAACTACCCCTCTGACCTTATTGCAATTACCATTTTACCCCTGAACGTACTGCAATTTACCAAACTACCCCCATCAGCTATAACCAATCAATTAATCAAACTCAACCAAAATATAGCCAATATGACCAATTTCTACACAAATTCAAACAACAAATCTCATGAACACGATTTCTGAACCAATTCAACAACAAATCACATGAACACAAATTGAACAACATCAAATTAATGTGCATAAATTAACCATATTGGGAACCAATCCTGGTTAACTTAGACCAAAAATTGATGAGCAAGGAAACAACAATATTAACAACACAATACATGATTCAAACTAAATCAACAAATCAAAAACCAAAACATAAACTCACATTAAATTACTGGATGAACTTCAAACAAAGAATAAACATGCATTAGATCCATATTAAATAACAAACATGACGGATTCAAATGATTTAAACTAAATCTAACAATATTAAAATTAAACTAACAATTTCTTCTACAAAAATACAAAATAAAAGCACATGAAATAAACTGAAAAACTAATTAATCAAAGTTCCATTTGAATCTGAAAATTAAATCAACAAAACATATGAACAAACTAAAAAATTATTTCAATGATGAACAAACAAAACAAGAATTGAATCATTTATTGATTTTGGATCCAAAAAATATCAAACAAAAATATGGACAAAATGAAACTTAAAAACAATCCACTAACCAGATCAAAATGACAAACAATGACTGACCAACGACGAACTCGTATGGACTGTTTTGACGACCCCAACCAAAACTCGAACAAACGACGACGAAGATGAATCGAAGAAGCAACTGAAGCAGCAATGAAGCAAATGTGAAGCAGCAGCAAACGGGTCAGTGAAGAAGACGCAGCAACTGGGGTCTGTTTGGATGTAGCGAAAAAAAAAGAAACAGTAGCAGTTGGAGATTTTCGATGGAGAAGATGAAGGCAGAAACAGCAGCAGCGGGAAGCATGTTTGGTGAAGGTCGACGAACTGTTCGTCGTCGATGGATCAGTGGAAACGCAGCAACAATGGAGGACAAAAAGCAGTAGCAATGGCGAAGAGAAAAGGACGCAGCAGCAGCGACATGGACGGCGCAGAAGCAACTGGGTCCGTTTGGAGAACGGGGTCGGTTTTTCGAACCAACTGCTCGAACATGCTAGATGCAGCAGGAGCAGCAGAAGCAAAAAAAACGACGAGGGAGGTGAAGCAGCGATGGCTATGGTGGGTGGTCGTTTGGTCCGAGAAGATAAAGCAGAAGCAATGTCCGCCATGGACGAGCTTGATGAAGAAGATGAGACAGCAGCCATGGCTGCTCGGAGATGACGACGAGGTGTGTATGTGTGTGCGTGGTGACAATGGAGGCTGGGCAGCCATGGGAGGGGTGTGAGGAGTTCGGAGAAGAAGAAGAAAAATGATAAGGGGGGGGGGGGATGAGTTTAGTGTTTTAGGGTTTGGGTTTTTTGGTTTTTTTTTGTTTTTGGTTTGTAAAAATGAAAAATGAAAATAAAGAGGGGTTGGGTATTGGGGTTATGGGGCGGACCGGGTCGACCTGGTTTGAAGTGGACCGGGTCATGAGAAGGTTGGACAATTTTTGGGCATGTGGCTTACAATTGAAGAAGTGGCCCAATCCGATTTTTCGTTGTATTTTTGCCCTCTTTTCTTCTTTTATTTTTCTAAAACTAAATTATAAAAATACTTAAACTATCATATAGAACTAAATTAATTTATAAAAGCGCAAATTAACTCCCAATAATAATTAACACACAATTAAGTAATAATTAAGCATGAAATTGTACAATTGGACATTAAATGCTAAAAATGCAAAAGATGCCTATTTTTGTAATTTTCAATTTTTGTAAAACAAACTTAATTACTAACAATTGTAGAATTAAATCTTAATGCAAAATGCGACATATTTTTGTATTTTTTTTTATTAATTTAACAAATAAATGTGCACAGACAAATATGCAAATAATTACACAAAAATACCACAAAAATTCAAAAAAATTGCACACCAAGGAAAAATCATTTTATTTTGAATTTTTTTGGGAGTAATTCTCATATAGGGAAAAAATCACGTGCTTACAATGGGTTGGATAATTCTTTTCATGCTTCTTCAATTGTATTGATGCATAAGCAATCACCTTCCCACGTTGCATCAATACGCACCCCAAACCTATACTTGAGGCATCACAATATACCACATAACCTTCTGTTCATTCAGGAAGAGTGAGCACTGGTGCGGATGTCAATTGATTCTTCAGCTCCTGAAAAATATGTTCACAAGTGTCACACCACTGAAACTTGGTAGCTTTCTATGTTAACTTAGTCAATGGTGATGATATAGAGGAAAATCCTTCCACAAACCGCCTATAATATCCTGCTAGCCATAGGAAGCTGCGGACTTCTGATGGTGTTGTAGGTCTCGGCCAATTCTTTACTGCATCGATCTTGTGAGTGTCGACACTAACACCCTTTTCAGATATCACATGGCCAAGGAACGCTACTGAGTTCAGCCAAAATTCACATTTGGAGAGCTTAGCATATAACTTACGATCCTGAAGCGTCTGTAATACTATCTGCAAGTGGCCCGCATGTTCCACCTCTAAACAAGAATATACTAGAATGTCATCAATGAATACAATCACGAACGCATCAAGATAGAGCCTAAATATAGTAGTCATGAGATCCATAAAAGCTGTTAGGGCATTTGTTAGCCTGAACGACATCACCAAGAACTCAAAATGCCCGTATCTTGTCTGGAAGGCCGTCTTTGGAATATCCTTCTCCTTAACCCTCACCTGATGATACCCTGAACGTAAATCAATCTTGGAGAAATACTTGGCACCCTGGAGCTGGTCAAACAGGTCATCAATTCTTGGAAGTGGATACTTGTTCTTTATAGTAGACTTATTCAACTGTCGATAGTCGATACACATCCGTAATGACCCGTCTTTTTTCCGCACGAATAGGACGTGTCACCCCAAGGTGAAGTGCTAGGCCTAATGAAGCCCTTATCCAGCAAGTCCTTCAACCGAACCTTCAACTCTCGCAACTCTGTCGGGGCCATTCTGTATGGAGGAATAGTGATCGGTTGAGTGTCAGAAAACACATCAATGCTAAACTCAATCTCCCTTTCAGGAGGAAGGCCTGGGAGTTCATATGGGAAAACATCTGGGAATTCGTTGACCACGGGGATTGATTGTAAAGTAGGAGGTTTTGCCTCCGCATCCCTAACACGAACGAAATGATAAATGTAACCTTTTGAGATCATTTTCCTTGCCTTAAGATAGGAAATAAACCTACCTTTTGGTGTAGCAATATTCCCTTTCCATTCAATGATGGGTTCACCAGAAAATTGAAATCTAACCATCTTCGTACGGCAGTCAACATTTGCATAGCATGAGGCCAACCAGTCCATTCCCATTATCACATAAAAATCAACCATTTCTAACTCAAATAAATTTTTCGAGGTTTGACGACTACAAATCATCACAGTGCAACCTCTATATACCCTTATAGCAATCACAGAATCTCCTATCGGAGTAAATACCGCAAGGGGCTTACTTATCAATTCAGGTTCAATGCCAAACTTATTAGCCACAAAGGGTGTAACATATGATAATGTAGATCCCAGATCAATCAGCGCATATACATCATAATAAAACACAGATATAATACCTGTAACAACATCTGGAGATGACTCGAGATCCTGTCGACCTTCTAGATCATAGGTTCGATTTTGAGCACCACTCGAACTCGGCACTGCACCTCTACCCCTACCATGACCTGTCGATTGCTGAAAACCCCATGCTGGAGGTCGAACTGATGAGGAAGAACCAGACACAGATCCAGTTGGCTGAGCCATACCATCACCTCCTCTGTTAGGACAATCTCGCATCATATGGCCAGGCTGTCCGCACGAATAGCACGCATCAGAACCTCGACGGCACAATTCAAAGTGGGCCTTGCCGCACTGATCACAATGTGGTGTTGGGGGTCTCATCTGACTAGTATCCCTATGATGTTGTGAGCCAGATGACCGCGAACTCTGACCTGGACCAGAATAGGATCGATCATATCAAGGCCTCTGAAACCGTGGAGGAGCACTAGCTACAGGTGGCGCCGAACTCCTCGAAAACTATGGCGTGACTCTACCTCTGAAGTCATCAAAATACACTACAAATCTCGCCCTCTTATGCTGGCCCCTATCCTGCTCCCTAACTGCCCTCTGCTGGCGCTTACGATCCTCTAGGGTCTGGGCATAAGCTTGAATACGGGAAATATCCATGCCCTCCACCAAGGAGGCTGTCGTACACTCATTTATCAGATGTGGTCCCAACCCATTCACGAACATATGCACCCTATCACTCATCTCGGCCACCATATGGGGAGCATACCTTGCCAAAGAATCAAACTGCATACTGTACTCTCGCACACTCATATTACCTTGTCTAAGGTTCAAGAACTTATCAGCTCTAGCTCGTCGTATCTCAACTGGCAAGTAGTGATGAAGAAAGGCCTCAGAAAATTCCTTCCACACAGCTGGAGGAGCGTTCGGACCCCTGGATCTCTCCCAACTATCATACCAGAGAACCGCTAAATCCCGTAGCCGATAAGAAGCCACCTCTACTACCTCTATATCACTAACATGCATAACCCGCAGTGTACGATGAACCTGGTCAATAAAAGTCTATGGGTCCTCCTTGGGGTCTGATCCGATAAACACTGGAGGGTCTAAATTAATAAAATCACGAACTCTTGTACTAACTGGTTTATCAGCAGCACCTGTATTCTGCCTCTGAGCCTGAGCAGCTACCAAGCTAGTCAAAAACTGTAAAGCACTCCGCATATCTTGGTCTGTAGTGCCAGACGGAGGAAATAGAGGCGTTGGGTACCTCTGGAGGAGATGGAGTAGATGAGGTATGAGAGGGCATCTCACTCTAAGCCTTACTTTGTCTTGCTCTGGCTTGGGGCACCTGACTGGTACCCTCTTCCGCTGGTGTATCAAGTCGTCTACTAATCATTTGCTTCCTAGTCGAAGGCATCACTGAAAGAAAACAAGATGAATATTAGAGACGAACACTTATGACTCAACTCTATGCACAATCTAGATTCAGGACTCTACTAGATGTGAATATAGTAGAGACGGCTACACAAGGTGAATAGACTCAACTCTACGCACGATCTAGATTCAGGAAGAAGGTAACAACATCACTGAAAGAAAACAAGGTGAATATAAATGTGGCGTGCTACACATCCATAATCAATACTCTACTAGACACGGCTCATAGACAACCCCTAGGACAGACTTGCTCTGATACCAAGTTTGTCACGACCCAAACTGGAGGGCCATGACTAGCACCCGACCATACTTGCCGAGCACCAACGTACATTTTATCTAACCTTCTTTATTATCTTTTAGGGCTGATGAGATCAATATAAATGGTAGACATGGATCATGGACAACCAACCATAAAATATGATGGCATGAACATACATAACATGGGATGACCAGACAATCAAGAAACTATATATATATGGTACGAGCTACCACGCTACCATGAAAGACTATACAACAAAAACCAGCCGACAAGGCATACCAAACTATACATGAGTCGACACCTGTCTATGAGCCTCTAAAGGAACATAAGTGCTGCAATTTAGCCAGAACAGGGCCCCGACATACCCATAATGTCTATAACAAAAATGCATAACAAAACCGCGGCAAGTCCGGAGAAGGGATCTCGCCAATCACCGCTGAACTGGACAGCCTACTGTGGTGGGGGAGCTGCACCTGCCTGTCTATCAGGACCTGCAGCACGACATGCAGCGTCCACAAATAAAAGGACGTCAGTACGAATAAAGTACTGAGTATGTAAGGCAGGGAACCATAAATACGATCAGTAATGTAAGCAAGGATAGAGAATATACAACCTGTAACATCTTAGTACCTCTGAGGGCTACTGACATGAAATGCATGATACATATGTATAAATACATAAACCTTTAAAACATTCGCCTCTGTGGGCATCATCATCATCATATCGTACCCGGCCATAATAGGCTCGGTAAAAATGTACCCGGCCATCATAAGGCTCAGTAGAATCGTACCCGACCATGTGGAGCTCGGTAAAACCCAACTGATTAGTGGTTGCACAATAGGTACCGTACCCAGCCAACTATAGCGTGGCTCGGTAGAGTAAAATAGATACATATATATAATGCATGCTCGACTCATGGAATCACATTCTAAACCTTTCGGAGTGACGTAAGGTCGGTATCCTCTGCACACGTTATTAGGACTAACTCTTCACTATGAACCTTATAAGAATCAGGAAGTACCAACAACATTGATAACATAAGAATAAGAGAAGCAACATTAACATCAATCGTTCCATAAGAGGGAAAACAACGTAAGTACTGCTAGCTTCTAAGAGTAGAGTATCTTGGAAGCTCGTTCATTACATTATGTACAATCGAAGTCGTAAAAAAGAAGGAAAGGGATAGCCTCACATACCTTGTATATACTTCCCCAATCACAAGCTATGCAATTGTCACAACTCCTTAGTCTACAATATGAGAAACGATACTATCATTATCATTTAAGCGTCACAACTATTATGTATCGACCACAACCTATTTTACGTTGAAACGGACAACACCTCCCCTATATATATGACTTCACACCATTCAAAACAATCACCAAACAGCCCAAACAACATCAATAATAAACATATTGAGCCTCCCAAAATAGTCCATGCACAGCCTAATCACTTCATACATACGACAACCACTGTAGTCGTGTCAAACGACTCAGAAATGTTACGAATAACTATCAGCCCACAACCCTACATATATATGGCGTTTCTCCACACCCTTCCTCCTCCAGAACTCCACAAAACAGTAGTAAAATATGCAGCCCAACAGCAATGCAAAACAGTCCACAAAACAATAACATTACTACCAAGCCTTTCGATATATATTTCACAAGTTCTAGCTTCAATGGCTTAGCCGCAACTTGGATAATCTTAAATACATATAGAGTAAGAGGTTCCTTACCTTAATACAGAAATAACAACTCCAATTTTACCTTAAATTGCCATGAAATATCCCTCCAATGCTGCCACAACAACAAGAAAGCGAAACTAGCGATCAATTAGTGTTTTTCGACACTAGAATCACTTTAAAAGGCTTGAAATCACCTAGGACTGATATTAAGAACATGAGGGAGTATTTATAGAACATATACCCTTTAAAAAAACCTCCCAAACGAGCTGGAACAACACAAAAAATGAGCAACAACAAGAAGAACAAGAGACTTACTAGCACCCTAGAATTCCCAACACTTGATTTGTGTTGTTTGACCTTTTTTTGGGTCTTGAATCTTGAGAGAACCTTGAGAGGATGTTCCTAGGGTTTTAAGGTCTGAAAATAGTGAGAAGAAATGACTTAAACGGGTTGGAGGCATCCTATATAGGTCCAAATATCTTAAACCGCCTTAGTGGGCCCCATAGAGAGGTGCTTGGTGCAGTCTCGCAAAAATGCGAATATCTCTCTACTCCGAGATCGTAACGATGAACGGTTTACTGTGTTGGAAACTAGACTCATAGATCTTTAATTTGGTTGGTAGATCACCCCGTAATTCCTTGTAAATTAGGAGAAAAGATTAGAAATATTTGACCTAATGTTTAAGTAAAATTATGAACCTAAGTTGCGACAACTTTTGTCGACTTTTGTTTCATAACTCGTTTGACTTCAAGACTTATGATACGGATATTATATGATTAAAACACATTAATACATGACCTTGAGTGTATTAAGAACCTCTAGGTTTACCTGAAAATACGAGTTACAACATCCTCGATTCGTTTAACTTCTAATACTTGTTAATCACCATTATACACCCTTGTATCACTTAAGACAAATAGAATTAACTTCTTATCATCTCAAAGGTAATTCCTTCTTGAATTTATGTTAACTAATATATGGCATGAACTAACGCGTGTGGATATGGGTTGTAACAAAATACTAGTACAAAATTCCAATGTACAACTCTACCTAGAATTTGGTGTCACAATGTCACGGACTATCTACGAATATTACAAACATTGGTCTGAAAGAAAAGTAAATACAATCTATCTCTGAAGTACATAAAAACAAAATGGAAAGATGAAATGGGATGTCTAGGCCTGTGGACGCCTGCAGGACTACCTCGGGTCTCCTGATAGACTGAAGGCATGAACCTCTCTACGATCCAAATGCTCCAGTGTTGGGATCTAAATACAGTGCAGAGTGTAGTATCAGCACAACCGACCCCATGTGCTGGTAAGTGTTGAGCCTAACATCGGTGAAGTAGTGACAAGTCTAGGACAAGACTCCAAATAAACCAGTGCAGTTATATCATATACAAAAAATTAATAACAACAAAAACTACTAGTTAAAGATGTGAAGGGGGAACATGCCGCAGGGAATATCATGTACAAACAGAATTTTAGTAAGGAAGCATAAGGAACACCATAAATCAAATATGAGCAAGAATAAGGAAAGGCAGTAACAAGTGCATGACATCATCCGTCGTGCTTTTACTCTCGTTCTCACCATAAGAATCAATATATTCGGCACGGCATCACCCTTCGTGTTTTTACCTCACATAATCATGGCACGACATTATCCTTTGTGCATTATCACTCATATCATCGAACGCCATCACCCTTCATGCTTTTAGATTTATAATATCGGCACGTCATCACCCTTTGTTCATTAACAATCACTCACAAATATCATGCACGACATCACCCTTCGTGCTTTTATACTCGTCCTTACCCAAGCAACAATCACAAGGAAATTTGGGCCAATGATCTTAACGTCCCGGTAAGAGAAACAATATCATAATCCTCTTCTCTTTTCCACAATTACTTCACAACTCAATTCTCAACTTGATTCAATGCTCTATAATGTTCAGTTACCAAGAATACTTCTATAAGCCTTGTTCACATTAGAAATTATCATATTAAGCATGGACAATACATAACGGAGTCACAACAATCATGGTATAAGACTAACGAGCATGCTTGATACCAATGTATAGATACTCGTCACCATACCTATACGTCGTACTCAACAATTAACACATAGCAAATAATACCCAAACTCCTATTCCCTCAAGCTAAGGTTAGACCAAACACTTACCTCAATGCCACGAACACAATCAAGCCTCAACTACCACTCTACCTCTTGATTCCACCACCAACTCGCTTGTATCTAGCCATAATTTACTTAATAATATTAACAAATGCTAATTAAACCAATTCTAATGCATGAAAATAGGTTTTATAGTATTTTCCCCAAAATGTCAAAAATCTACCCCAGACCTGTTTGGTCCAAACCCGAAATTCGTACCAAAACCCGATTACACATTCACCGCCGAGCTCGGATATACAATTGGTTTTGGAATCTGATCTCAATTAGAGGTCTAACTACCCAAATTTCAATATTCCTAAGTTTTACCAAAAATTCCCAATTCCACTATGAAAACCCTAGATTCAAGGATGAAATCTTGTAAAAGAAGTTAAGGAGTGAATGAAATGAGTTAAAAATCACTTACCTGTGTTTGGGTAAGAAAGAATGTTTGAGAAATCGCCTATTATGTTTTAGGATTTAGAAAAAATGAAAAATGGCTGAAAAGTCCCGTTTATATATACCCCCTGTCAGACCCTCACCGATGACCGCATAAAAAGGACCGCAGTCGCGGAGCTCCACTGCGAAATATCGAGCGCAGCTGCGAAGACATGGCCTTTCCCACTACTGAGCGGGAAAATCCCACCGCGATCGCGAAGAACCCACCACGGACCACGAAGCCTGGTTCAAAGACCTACAACTTTCTCTGAACCTACAACAATTACTTTCTAAGTCTAATTTCACTTCGTGGCCTATCCAAAACTCACCCGAGCCCTCGGAGCTCCAAACTAATCATGCACGCAAGTCTAAAAACATCATACGGACTTGTTCGTGCGATCAAATCATTAACATAACATCAATAACTACGGATTCAACCTCAAATTCATAAAAATTACTCAAGAACATTGAAATTACTATGTTCTCAACTGTACGCCCGATTTATACCAAATCATTTCCGATCTTTACCAAATTGCATAGATTCAACTTAATTAATATTTCAAATCTGTATTGGTCTACGAAACAAAGATACGGGCCTGATACCATTAATAACACACATCATTTCATTTCAAAAAGCCTTTATATTTTCAACAACAATTTTCTTTAAAAATTCTTGTTCTCGTGCTTGGGACCTCTGAATTTGACTCCGGGCATACGTCCAAGTCTCATATTTTACTACAGACCCTATGAGACTATCGAATCACGGTTCCGTTTACCATAAATTTTGACCAAGGTCAACTTTAACCAATTTAAAAGGTCAATTTCAGAAATTTTCTTATATTTCACATAAGAGCTTTTCAAAAATGCGCCCGAACATACACTTAAGTCGAGGTAAGACAAAAAGAAGTTTTTAAGGCCTCAAAACATAGAATTTACTTTCAAATTGAGTGATGCCCCTCTTGGGTCATCACAAAATGACCAAGGGATAATGTCAGGATCGTGTTTGGGGGTCGAGGACCAAGTCTGGATGTCAAAAATCAAGTTTGGAGTCCTACTTTGAGAATTTTGCACTACTGTGGCACATGGTGCACTGCAGGAGTGTATTTTTGGCCGCCTGGCAGAAGTTGAGCTCTCTGAATTTCCCTACTAATGCCCTGCATGGCACGTCGCCCCATGTGGCATGCCTGTGCAATATTTACAAAGTGAAAATCCCATTTTATGAATCAGTCGAGGCAGCAGTTTCAGCCTCAACATCCCAATCAGCCTTTTCTAGAAGATCTCATGAAGGCCTTCATTGTGAAAACTGATGAAAAGATTTGAAGTACAAGGGGGAGCAATTTGAAATTTAGATAAGCAAGTGGGCCAGATTGCAACAATATAATCTGAGAGGGTTCCAGGCACCCTTATTGCTGATACTGAGTGAAATCCCAAAGAAACAGCGAATGTTGTAACCTTGAGAAGTGGGAAAGTGTTAAAACACCCCACCCCAATCCAAAAAGAGGTGACACTTGAAAAGGAAAGTGTGGAGCAGCTAAAAAGTGATGATGACCAAAAGAAGAAAGGCCCGATGAAAGCTGAGAAAAATAAGAGGGAAGAAAAATCGATAAAGGAGGAACATAAGGAGAGCAAGAATATGCCTGTGCTACCTTTCCCTCAAAAGATATGTAGAGAAAAGCTGGATAAGTAGTTTGAGAGATTTTTAGATGTGCTGAAACAGGTTCATGTAAACTTACCATTCACAGAAGTGCTTTCACAAATGTTTTCTTATGCCAAATTGTTGAAGGAGATCCTTACAAAGAAGAGGAAAATAGAGGACACTTCAGTGGTCAAGCTCATAGAGCATTGTAGTGCGATATTGCAAAATAAACTCACATAAAAGTATGGAGATCCAGGGAGTTTTACTATACCGTGCTCTTTAGGAATTGTTTTGATAAGTCTTTATGTGATTTTGGTGCCTCAAATAATTTAATCCTCTATCTATTTACAGAAAACTGGAGAAGGAGATTGGTGAGATAAGGTCTACACCAATATCATTGCAGCTCGCAGACCAAACAACTTTAATACCGGAGGGGATAGTGGAAGATGTGTCTGGTGGATAAGTTCGTATTTCTTGTGGATTTTATAGTGGTGAATATGGAGGAAAATAAGGAGGTTCCCCTCATCCTAGGAAGACCATTCTTAGCAACAGGAAGAGCGATTTTAGATATACATGAGAGAAAATATACCCTTTGAGTGGGTGAGGAGACTGTGACTTTCATGAAAGATATAGAAAAGGGGGTGCAAAAAGAAAAATCAGTTGCGAGGGTTGAGTGGAAAGTGAAGGGCTCGAAAGAGAATGTTGCGGTAAGTGAGAAAGATAAGTGTGGGGTAAAACGGCTGAGAAGAAGCTGTCTGCATGGATGTGTGCATTAGTTCGGGTGTGAGGAATGGGGCCCGACTTCGGCTCAGACCCCGACTAGATGTTTAGGAAAGTTTTCGTTACATTATGATTTTGAATTGTGTGTCATGAGGACATGCCACAACTTAAAGTATGGAGTGGGGGATATTTATTCGAATGTATGTATATTAGTTTTCTTTTGCTTAGTTTTAGTAGTTGGAGATAGAAAATTTAAAAAATCATAATAAATTTAAATATTTTTATTTTTCCTAACGATGGATATCATTGATGGGTTTTTGAGGGATTAAAGTCGAAAGAAAAAAAAAGATTTTCTTTTGTAGGTAGTATAATGATTCCCCCTTGGTTTTTCTTTGTGTCGCAGTTCTTTTTCAACGGACACAACGGACAAGCGTATGGTACGTATTTTGTGACATATGAATATTGTTTCTTAGAGTGAGCGAATTCATTTTATTTTGAGTTCCAAATTGTTCTTAAATTATATTGTGTGTGGAGCTACTCTTCATTATTGTGTGAGGGCACCTGATTCACGAAGGAAAGGTAATGTCGTTGGCCTCTGTATTAGAGTAAATAAGCGGGTTATAGAAATGCATGGTGCTTTTGAGTCAAATCTTGAGGTGAGGATGTTACGATATTGTGCTTAATCTGTTTTAAATATTCGTGGAATGATGAGTTATGAGAGTTGTTGAAAAATGTTGTGTCTATATGAAGTGTAGTTTGATTTCTCCAGGACGAGCAATGGTTTAAGTGAGAGGTGTTGATGGTAGGCTATAATCTCATACTTTAATCACTTATTACACTATAATTCACTACACTTTATTTGTGTTTGATCTTTAATTGGTGATATTTTGCACTTATTATGTATTTTATGCCTTATAGGAGTGGTTCCAAGTTATGTAGATGTTGTGGAGCTAATTTGAGCTATTTGGAGCTTTGAAGTCTGAGTAAAAGCCCAAGGGGTTAAGACGGGATCATGTTCGGGGGTCAAGGACCAAGTCTGGACGTCAAAAATCAAGTTTGGAGTCGTACTTTGAGAATTTTACACTACTTCGGTGCGTGGTGCACCGCAGTAGTGTAATTTTTTTATACCTGACAGAAGTTGAGCTATCTGGATTTCCCCCCGCTAATGCCCCGTATGGAGCGTCAGCCCATGCGGCGCACCTGCGCAAATTTTATAGGGTGAAAATCCTATTTCAGCTAGGAAAGGGTGATTCTTCTGGGCCCAACACTACTTAGTATAAATACATAGAAAAATATTATTTTTTGGACTTATGACATACTTTGGACCTAAGTAGGAGTTGGAAGAACACAAGCACACGGATTTCATCATTCCTTCATCACTCATGACCCGAGTTTGGATTGAATTTATGTTTTCCTATACTTTAATTTTATTTATGATGAATTGCTCCATATATAGGGAGTAGTTCCACTTGGTGTTTGATGGTTTTGATGTATTGATGTAATGACTCGACCGGTCATTTTGAGCTTTTGAACTTCGCTCGTTAGTTCTCAGGCATGTCTAGCCCCGTGTGATGTATTATAACTTATGTAAATCGTCGGTTTTGGTTTTCAGGGTCACCGGAATGAATTTTGAAGAACAATTCTCAATTTGAAGCTTAAAATTTGAAAGTTTTGACCAAGATTTGACTTGTTAGTAGATGGCCTTGAATTGGAATTTTTATAATTTGGTTAGCTCCATTAGGTGATTTGGGACTTAGGAGCATGCTCGGAATGTGTTTTGGAGGTCCGCGGAAGGTTTAAGCTTGAATTGGCGAAATTGAGATTTTGGTGTTTTCCGGTTGATCGGTGAGATTTTGATATAGGGGTCGGAATGGAATTCCAGAAGTTGGAGTAGGTCTGTTGTGTCATTTGTGACGTGTGTGTAAATTTCTGGTCATTCGGACGATGTTTGGTAGACTTTTTGATCGAAAGCGGAATTTGGGAGTTCTTGGAATTTTTAGGCTTGAACCCGATGTGATTTTGGTGTTTTGATGTTGTTTTGAGCATTTCTAAGGTTGGAACAAGTTTGAATGAGGTTATAGGATATGTTGGCATGTTTGGTTGTGGTCCCTAGGGGCTCATTTTGGATTGATTCCGTGCTATTTTTCCTTCATGTTTCACTGTTGTATTTTTGCTGGTATCTGGTGTCTTAGTTCTTCATCGTGTTCGCGAGGAAAATGTCGCGAACGCATAGTGTATTCTTATGGAAGCAGCAAATTGTTCTTCGTGATCGCGAAGTATGTCCTGCATTGACGTAGTGGTAGGGATGGACTTTTTATGTTCGCGTATGGGATATCGCGTTCACATAGAGTCGAGCTAGGAGCTGGGCTGGAGGACCTTTCTTCATCGCGTACGTGAGTCTTGGGCCGCGTTCGCGTAGTTTTGTATCCATGTGTTTATTGCGTTCGCGAGGATAGTGTCGCAATCGCATAGAGCATTTTTGATGGCTGGTGTTTTTGTTCATCGCGAACGCGATGGTTATCCTGCGTTCGCGAAAGAGGATGTCTGGGTAGAATGTATAAAAATCAATCTTCGCTATTTAAGCCCATTTATCACTATTTTTGAACGATTTTGAAGCTTTTTGAGAGGATTTGAAGAGGGATAACACCTAGAGGTAAGATTTTTGAACTTAATACTCGATCCTATGTTGATTCTTACTTGTTTAAACATGAAATATGTGAAAATTAAAGCCTAAAATTAGGGAATTAGGGCTTGAATTTGGAGAGTGTAAATTGGGAATTTGAGGGGGGCATTTGAGGTCCGATTTTGATGTTCTTGGTATGTATAGACTCCTGGGAGGATAAGGATTCTATTGATGAGATTTTTATCTAATTCCGAGACGTGGGCCAAGGGCTGGGTTTGAGCAATTTCGGGATTTTTTTATGTAAATTGGATATTTTCGAAAGGGCTTTGTTCTCTTAGCATATTTTAATGGTTATGTACTGATTTTTGTTAGATTTGGAGCATCTGGAGGTCGATTCGAGAGGGCAAAGGCAACGCGGGCTAGAGTTTGGATCGGATAGAGGTAAGTAATGATTGTAAATGTTTGTCTTGAGGGTATGAAACTCTAGATTTCACATCGTTGTGCTATATCAAGGTGACGCACACACTAGATGACGAGTGTGGGGTTATACACCATTGGGTATTGTGACCTAGTCTATCCCGAATGACTATTTTATCGCGTATTTCATTGAATACTAGGTCGGGCTGCACGCCGCTGCAGTGATAAACTGAATTATGATTATAAGGCCGAGGGTCTGATATTGTACACCACGATGTGGCTTGTTGATATGAGGCTGAGGGCCTATTGATTATTCCACGAGATAGCTTGATATTGCGCTTAGACCGTAAGGGACTCCTCCCGGAGTCTGTACACCCTAGTGAGCGCGGGTACCTAGTGTGTTATGTGATATAGCACGAGGGGCTGATGTTGTTTGGGTATTCTGAGTGAGTGATATATTGATTATGCCACGAGATGGCTTGTTATTGCGCTTGGGCCGTAAGAGGCCCCTCCCGGAGTCTGTACACCCCAGTGAGCGCGGGTACCCAGTATGAGATATGATAAAGCCTGAGGGGCTGATGTTGTTCCGTGTTATTGCCTGATAGGCGGTTCTTGATTTATGTTATGCTTAAGGAACTGATTACAAGGGATTGTGAGGTAGCCCGAGGGGCTGGTTCTGTTAATATTATGCCCGAGGGGCAGTTATGGTACATGTTTTGACCGAGGGGCTGTTTATATTTCTATTGTGTTTATTCTCTATTTTATCACTCGTTTGAAAACTATTTAAAGTTGTTTTAAAATGGGTTTTCGCTGAAACTGATCATGATTTACGAAGAAAATGATTTCTGTACTGTGTTGGAAATATCCTGCTTTTGTTGTAGCATTTTGACATGGTTTACGTATTTTCTTAATCCTCAACTTTCATTTACCTTTATTACTTACTAAGATGGAGTACTCATATTACTCCCTGCACCTTGTGTGCAGATTCAGGTATTTTCTGAACCCGGTAGCGGGTGTCGATTGCTCAAGAGGCAGAGTTATTGGAGTTTAGCAAGGTAGCTGTCTGGCATTCGCAGCACAACTTTTCTCCATCTTGCTTTCATCAGTTTCACGATAGGCGCCATCATGACTGGGTCTGTTTTAGGGTCGTGATAGGTTGGTATCAGAGCCTTTGTTACATAGGTATCACGAGTCATGAGCAGGTTTAACAGAGTCTCGCACATCGGTATAGAGACATCTGTAGTTATCCTCGGGAGGTTGCAGAACCTTTAGGAAAAACTTCACATTCTTGAATTCTTATCGTGCGTCCTTGATTCCGCTTGAAATGTAACTCTTTGAATTCCTTCAAAGCGTTCGCATGCGTGCATGAGCGCTCAGTATCATTTGTGCATTGATGGCTTATGATTCCCTGATCGAGGGATGAGATGTGCTTTTCTGTGCGTTGATGTTGGGCCAGTCTGGAGGACTTAAGGCCAGGTTTTGCCTGCAACTTGAGCATCGAGGTGTTGATTGTGTGAGCACGTGTTTTTTATGAAATATATGTTAGATAGTGCCCCTATTAGTAGAAGTGATGGCTGGATGGCTATGCGATGAGTATGTTATGAATTCGAGATATATTCATATGATTTGTAAGCGACGAGAAGGGTCTGCTAGAGGATAGAAGAACTATTGGGTGCTTGATTTCCATCTTGATTTGAGGTATAGCCCCGAGTTATGGGTGTGTGAAGAATTTTTTCATATTTTCTAGTTGGGGGAGTGAAGTGGGTTTCGCGTTGTGATATGAGCTCAGACTTAGGAAGATTAAGTGACTACGTAATGTCTATGACGATGGAAGGGTATAAAGAGATGTTAGTTGAGGCAAAGCAAGCGGGTTATCTCCTGTAGAGTATTTTGAATGTCGTGTGATCCTTATGTGGTTTGTTGGAATGCCTCTTTTACCAGCGAAATGTATGTACTGCAATTTGAATTTGGGTTTCTTAAGAGAGTGGGCTTGACTACTACGAGGGCGAATGCGAGATTAACAGAAGATTTGAGGTGCTAGATGGTCTGTGTTGTACGAGCTTATGAAGGATTGAGTTTAATCTTACTATGGTATTATAGTAGTGATAGAGTATATGCATTATGAGTTATTGTGTGTTTTGATCTATCGCTTCGAGCCAAGTGGGGGATTCTGCTATTGTTTAGCTGGTTGCACGGTTATGTGCTATGTTGGTTTTAGTTTGAGGCGTACAGGTGAATTAGTTATGGCTTACGGAGATTGAGACCGAGGATGGATTGAGTAAAGGAAAATTTTGACAAAGGTTATATTATGCTTCATAGGTGTATAAGAATCACGGAATGTCTTGAGTGGTTATCGGTAAAGGATGTGTGGCGTATAGAGTAGGAAGTTGCGTAGTTGCATTAAGGTGAGGTTACTTCTGCGATGTCGGAGTGCTATTGGAGCATAGGTCGTCCGGCCCATTTGATCGGTCTAATTGCGATTTGAGTAGAGTGAATGACTCTCGAGAATGGTTCTAATGTTTTCAATATATTATGTGTAATAATTGGAGATTTCCAAGTTGTATAATTTGGCTAGGAACTGAGGTTTGCCTTGGAGGGCGCCAAAACTTTTATCATTTCTATATCAATTTTGGGATTCTATATATCAGTATCAGGAAGGTAATGGCTTCGGATTCGCAGGAAGTCACTTCAGGGTAGGTATTTGGAATGTGGTCCATTTGGGAATATATAAGAGAGTATCCAGCGGCTTATGAGCCTTAGACGATGTGGTTTTATGCTTGGTCTCGTGTGGTGAGTCGAGGTTGAGGAATTGTTGTGTTATAACAAGAAGAAGTATCAAGTTGAAGGTAAATTAGAGGGAACTTGGATAAATGGGATAGCTTGGTAGTAGGCCGGATCGGCATGGTAAGGATATGATTAGTTCTTTGGATGCTTAAAGGGTAATGAGTTTCTACAGGTGTTTCGCGGAAATTCTCTTGGGTTTTAGTGACCTGCATAGCTTGGTTTGAGTTAGAAGGATTTAGTCCTAGCGGTTTAATTTTGTGCAAATGGAATTCAGAGAGTTCTTGATGGTTTTTACCACATTTAGAGAGGTATATTTCCAATTGGCGCGAGGAGCATGAGATGTATAGTGATTTTCTTCTAAATGGGATCAATGGAATGTTCTTAGCTAGTTAAGTACATAGTTACTTGTGGCTCTGAAAGGATATGAAGTTCTCATATTTATCCTAGGATGGTACGGTTTATGCGATATGTCGTGTAGAATTGAGATTTGCATGTGTAAGGTCACGTTTAAGATTTGAAAGGAAGGTCACAAATTCTTAGATAGCATGGGCAGTTTCAGAGGACTAGATAAATGAGATCACGGATAGGTGTGTCTTGCTGAGGGTATACGTTTCAGAAAAAAGGCAAGTGTTTGAGTTGAGGATACTTCAGTAGTATTGTGCCACTCTCTTGTTGGATCGACTGTTGATATTCGAGTTTGCTTGGTGGCACGGGAGAATTCTTAGAGTATATCTCGTGGAAAGATTGGGTATTAGAGATGTGTCATGTGTTCAGACAGCGAAGTTAGGATTGGATATGGTGATTCGCGTGCTGTATGGATTTAGAAACTGGGAGTTCTCATAGACAGGCTAGGTCGTGGTTGTGGACCGCGTATATCAGTCTTGTGTGGTAACTATTGGGGGTTTGGAGACCCGAGTGGATCTTTTGCTGCTTAGTAAGTTAGATTTTGATGTGATACTGGGTATAGATGGGTTGTCTCCATGTCGTGTTATTATGGACTATTGTGCTAAAGCTGCGGTGTTGGCTATGCCAGGGATGCCACGGATTGAGTGGCGAGGTTCGACGGATTATGTTCTCAGAAGGGTAGTTTCATTTTTAAAGATCCAGCGGATGGCTAGGAAGGGTTATGTTTCTTATTTGGCCTTCGTGATAGATGTCAATGCAGAGACTCCTACCACTGATTTCGTTCTAGTAATGAGGGACTTTTTCGGACGTGTTTCCTACTGCCGATCATGTCGCTGAATATTGTTGTTGATTTCGGTATGGATTTGGTGTTGGGCACTGTATCGTATGGCATCGGCGGAGTTAGAGGAGTTGAAGGAGTGACTTCAAGAACTCCTTGATAAAGGGTTCATCGGAAGACCTATATGGATGGGTGTTCTACATCGAGATGGCTTTGTTGACTTCGAGTTGTATTGGTGAGGCATGTGTTGATTCATTTGTTTTGAGCTATTAGTGCTCTGAGGTGATCTATGAGTTATTCTTCTGTGTTGTGAGGCGTTATGATTTGTTGGTTATAGGCATATTTGGTGCAGTGTTATTGGGGTCTCTCAGTGGAATTCGAGCGAGAAGAGTATTAGGTATTGCTCGGTGGATGGCGCATCGGTTGTGGCCTTTCAGGTTTGTGTGATGTTATGTCAATTGCTTCGCCATTGTTATGATGATTTGTTTTGGTCCTAGACAACAAATTGTGCGTGGTTGTTGATTTTGAGCATAGTGACTTGAGGTGTTTCATGTGGACAAGTGTTTGGATAGAGTCGCGCATTGCAGCAAAGTTTTGTGGAGGAATGATCCTTCGTGTTAGATTCGTGTATTCTGGCTCTACGATGTGTGATAGGTTCTCAGGATTGTGTGTGGTTCTACTGGTGAGATTGCGGTACAACTCTCTCACTTGAGTCATTCTCACGATTTGAGTACGTTCAGATTGTTTCTTATTGGTGCGCGGATTGCACGAGTTATAGCTTTATATTGTATTGATGTGTCATGTCACCATAGTAGTTGTGTTAGTATTAGATGAGATTGGAATCTAGAATGAATACAAACGGATTAGGTTTCAGCTTGTTGGGGGGATAATGTCGATGTTCGACTCGAAAACTTGCCATGGTCCTTGCAAAAGGAGAAGTGGTTTCACGAATGGTTGATCTGAGAAGTGGTTATGACTTCCTACGTGTTTCATTTATCATTGGCAGTGTACGGAAATGTTGGGATGAGGCTTTATTTGATAAGAGGCTTATTATTGAAATTCGGATATTTTAAGCAACTGTTGTGATTAGAAGTCATTGATTCGAGCGTTTGAGTTGTGTGGTATATCATGTAATTGCATCCGAGGTTCCAGATATGGTTTGTTACAGCTTGTTCGGACTTATTTAGAGTATGGATGTGAGATTCTGATCTTGTAGATAGTTTTAGAAGTAGAAATGTGGTTCAAAGGTCTATGGGTCAGGTTGGATTGTGAAATTTCAGTTATATTGTGTTATCAGACATATATGAGATAGGGTGATGTGGGATCACCCCCGGGTATCTGCATGGTAAGGTTATAAAATGACTTGTTGGCTTTTGGAACAACTATGGGCACGTTCAAGGACAAACGTATGTTTAAGTGGAGGAGGATGTAATGACTTGACCGATCGTTTTGAGCTTTTGCACTTTGCTCGCCAATTCTCAGGCATGTCTATCCCCGTGTGATGTATTATGACTTATGTAAATTGTCGGTTTTGGTTTTTAGGGTAACTGTAATGAATTTTGAAGAACAGTTCTCAATTTGAAGCTTAAAATTTGAAATGTTTGACCAAGATTTGACTTGTTAGTAGACGACCTCGGATTGGATTTTTTATGATTAGGTTAGCTCCATTAGGTGATTTGGGACTTAGAAGTATGGTCGGAATGTATTTTGGAGGTTCGCGGAAGGTTTAGGCTTGAATTGGCAAAATTGAGATTTTGGCATTTTTCGGTTGATCAGTGTGATTTTGATATAGAGGTTGGAATGGAATTCCAGAAGTTGGAGTAGGCCCGTTGTGTCATTTGTGACGTGTGTGCAAAATTTCAGGTCATTCAGACGAGGTTTGGTAGACGTTTTGATCAAAAGCGGAATTTGGAAGTTCTTGATTTTGGTGTTTTGATGTTGTTTTGAGCGTTTTAAAGGTTGTAACAAGTTTGAATGAGGTTATGGGATATGTTAGCTTGTTTAGTTGTGGTCCCAAGGGGCTCAGGCACATTTTTAGATTGATTCCGGGCTAATTTTTCCTTCATGTTTCACTGTTGTATTTTTGTTGGTATCTGGTGTCTCAGTTCTTCATCGCGTTCGCGAGGCAAGTGTCGTAAACGTATAGTGTATTCTTATGGCAGCAGCAAATTGTTCTTCGCAATCGCGAAGTATGTCTCGCGTTCGCGTAATGTTGGGGAAGGACTTCTTCGCGTTCGGGTATGGGATATTGCATTCGCATAGAATTGAGTTAGGAGCTGGGCTGGAGGACCTTTCTTCATCGTGTACGCGAGTCTTGGGCCGCGTTATCGTAGTTCTGTATCCATGAGTGTATTGAGTTCGCGAGGATGGTGCCGCGATCGCATAGAGAATTTTTGATGGCCGGTGGTTTTGTTCATCGCGAATGCTATGGTTATCCCTTGTTCGCGAAAGAGGATATCTGGGCAGAATGTATAAAAACCCATCTTCACGATTTTTACGCATTTCTCGCCATTTTTGAACAGTTTTGAAGCTTTTTTAGAGGATTTGAAGAGGGATTCAAGGGATAACATTGGAGGTATGATTTTTAAACTCAATACTCGATCCTATGTTGATTCTTACTTGTTTAAACATGAAATATGTGAAAATTAAAGCCTAAAATTAGGGAATTAGGGCTTGAATTTGGAGAGTGTAAATTGGGAATTTGAGGGGGGCATTTGAGGTCCGATTTTGATGTTCTTGGTATGTATAGACTCGTGGGAGGATGAGGATTCTATTGATGTGATTTTTATCGGATTCCGAGACGTGGGCCCGGGGGCCGAGTTTGAGCAATTTTGGGATTTTTATGTAAATTAGATATTTTCGAGTGGTCTTTGTTCTCTTAGCATATTTTACTAGTTATGTACTAATTTTGGTTAGACTTGGAGCATCCGGAGGTCATTTCGAGAGGGAAAATGATTGTAAATATTTGTCCTGAGGGTATGAAACCCCGAATTTCACATCGTTGTGCTATATCGAGGTGACGCACACGCTAGATGACGAGTGTGGGGTCGTGCACCATTGAGGTTTGTGATCCAGTCTATCCCGAATGACTGTTTTACCGTGTATTTGATTGAAAACTGTTTGTTATCATCATATTTTGGGTTGAATGCCATATTTGGGCCTCGTGCCAACTATTTGGACCCTTAGGAGACTTTTACTGATATTTCCTCACTGTTTTAATTTTATATGTGTACTCAGTCATGTTATATTTTACTGATTTCATAACTCAGCCATGTTTACTCTGTTTTACCACATTAAATTATACTTTAAATGATATTTTGGGCTAAGCATCATATTTTACTGTTGCCCGAGTGGCTTATGAGATTCTGACTAAGTAAGGCCGAGGGCCTGTATTATGAGGATACTTTTGGGTCGGGCTGCACGCCGCAGCAGTGATACACTGAATTATGATTATGAGGCCAAGGGCCTGTGATTGTACGCCATGAGGTCGCTTGTTGATATGAGGCCGAGAGCCTATTGATTATGCCATGAGCTTACTTGATATTGCGTTTGGGCCGTAAGGGGCCCCTCCCGGAGTTTGTACATCCCCAGTGAATGCGGGTACCCAGTGTGTTATGTGATATAGCCCGTGGGGCTGATGTTGTTCGGGTACCCTAAGTGAGTGATATATTGATTATGCCACGAGATGGCTTGTTATTGCACTTGGGCCGTAAGAGGCCCCTCCCGAAGTCTATACACCCCCAGTGACCGCGGGTACCCAGTATGAGATGTGATATAGCCCGAGGGGCTGATGTTGTTCCATGTTATTGCCCGATGGGCGGTTATTGATTTATGTTATGCTCGAGGGGCTGATTACGAGTGATTGTGATGTAGCCCGAGGGGCTCGTTATGTTGATATAATGTCTGAGGGGCGGTTTATGGTACATGTTTTTCCCAATGGGCTGTTTGCATTTCTATTGTCTTTATTCATTATTTTATCACTCGTTTGAAAACTATTTAAAGTTGTTTTATAAAGGGTTTTCACCGAAACTGAGCATGATTTACGAAGAAAGTAATTTCTATACTGTGTTAGAAATATCCTGCTTTTGTTGTAGCGTTTTGACGTGGTTTACGTATTTTCTTACTGCTCCGATTTCATTTACATTTATTACTTACTGTATTGGAGTACTCACATTACTCCCTGCACCTTATGTGAAAATTCAGGTATTTTCTGAACCCGGTAGCGGGTGTCGATTGCTCAAGAGGCAGAGTCATCAGAGTTTAGCAAGGTAGCTGTCTGACGTTCGCATCACAGCTTTTCTCCCTCTTACACTCATTAGACTGTATTTAGTACATTTTTAGACTTTCCGTTAGATTGAGATCTTAGTAGATACTCGTGACTTGTGACATCCCGATGTCGGGCTTGTATATTTTTATGCACTGTTCATTTTGACTTATATTTTGAAATATTTATTTAAATTAAAGGAGGAAACATGAGTCTTATTGATAAATGGTTAATTTGGAAGTTGTGTCGGCTGGCTTAGTTTCACGATATGAGCCATCACGATCGGGTCGGTTTTAGGGTCGTGACAAGTGATGATTTTTTTGTGGATTATAACTCTACTTTTATGTATTGAATCCTTTTTTGATGAATTAATTTTTGCATTTAATCGAGAGAGACATGACTTGTGATATCTTTACATTATATTGTTGGTTAAGTTCATAGGTTCTTGTAATTAATCAAAAGAGGCTAGTCGAAACATTGATTAAACCTACTTAGTAGAATAACCGAAAGAGGTTTTCCTAAAGACCAATCCACTACGCATCCTCGCATATCTTCACGGGCTTAAATTGGTTCATCTTGTGAGGTTAAGACTTAATCGAGAGAGGAGTTTTTGCCGAACGTTTGAACTAATAATTCAGCAAATTCGAGAGACTCAGACGAACATTAGAAGAGAATTATCTAGAGTTAGATCCCGAATAATTATCTTGCACCTATCCTATCAAAACCTTATCTTCTCCTATTGATAACCTTCTCTGCTTATTCGTTGTTTTGATTGTCATTAGTCAATAACTTTAGATTCTTAGTCAATTTTAGTTAAACATTTTATAAATCTCAACTGTTGATCATCTTGGATAGTAATCAAGCTAGAAACTACGAGAATATTGTTTAAATTCAATCCCCGTGGATACGATATTATATTATACTATATTTGATTAACGAGCATAATTTATGTGTGTGTTTTTTGCTCGTCATACACCTAGGAGACATTCCTTTTCTATTGTACCCTTTTACAAGCTCATGACTTAGAATATTATTATTTGTGATCACCCTATTAGGCATAAATGCAGATTGAAAATTATTCACTACTATATCTATTACTCTATGCAATCTCCTAGTAAGTACTTTAGAGATGATTTTATAAAGCATTGTGCAGTAAGAGATAATCCTAAACAGTTTAATTGTAAATAAATTCTTAACTTTTGGGATCAAGGTTACTAAAGTGCAATTGATAACTTTATACAGTTTAGATGATTCAGAAAACTTAAGAATAGCTTCTGTTACCTTTTTTCTTATTATACTCCATGCTTTTTAAAAGAATAAAGAATTATAATTATCACACCCTGGTGCCTTCTTATTATCAATGTCTTAAAGCTTCATAGATATCCTGCCTAGTTACAGTTTCAGTTAGCTTCAGTTGTTGCTCCCTATTCAAAATTTGTCCATCCTTCATCACCTCTGGATTTATGGCAGGGATCCTTGTAGCTTTTGTCCATAGCAATTGCTTGTAGAATCCAAGAATTTCTTCAGTAATCACCTCTTCGTTATAAATTAATTGGCCATTTTCCTTTACCAGACTGTTTGTCCTATTTTGTCTTTATTGAAGCATAAGAAAAGGAAGTATTTGGATCCCCTAGCCTTAGCCATTGATTCCTATATTTCTATTTAGCTATACCTTCTTCTATAAGCCCCTACTTTTTCAGGTCCAATCTAAGCTCCCTTTCCACTTCCTACAAAGCATCTGAGCGTCTATGATCTCTCATATATTCTTATATTATCTGCAGGTAATCAATACTTTAACAATGGTTAGTGTTTAGTTTCCTTAGCTCTTGCTTAATCACCTTCAACTTTTTCCATATGCCATTCATACTCACACAATTTACTTGTTGCAACCTGTCACACCTCCTTTTCTAAGTAAGGAATTCTGTTGACCCGAGGGAAGGTGTTAGGCACCCTCGAATCCCGTGGTTCTAGCACGGTCGCTTAAATTGCTATAATGGCTAAAATCTGATTTAAATACATGTTATGACTTATGTGCTTTTATTAAGTTTAAACCGCTTTTATTATTATCATATATTTTTTTTTGTATTTTTCTTATAGAATTGCAACGTCGTGAAAATGCATCTCGAACCACATCACAATCAATGCACCCGTAGTTGTTAACACATTTTGACTCCGTTGAGATTTGAATTTGGGTCACATAAATGCGCACCCGAATTTAAGGATGTAATTTAATTAAGTCGCGCCTAAAGAGTCTAACGCGTTATTATCTTTGGGGAAGGCAGTGAAATTCACTAAACAGTCCTTCCCAAATTCTAAGTATTTATTATGATCAATTATTGAGGGCCCCGCGATTTGCATTTTATTTGGCGAGGCTCAACTCATTATTTGAAAGGATAAACCTACAGCGACTACATTTCTATTATGTTTGTCTCTAAAAAATAGAAGAAAGAAAATACATGCTAATTAAATTACATGCTTGGCCAATTCTGGCCTCTCATTAGTTATTGGATTAATTAGTTACGAGGCGGAGAATCGTTTCGAGCCTTATTCCATGAGCGAGCATGCTTTTAATTCGCTAAAGGAGATTAACGTACAAGATTAATGAAAATGCTAAACTTACGCTAATTGTTCTTCAAGTTCGAATTTAAACTAACTTATTTAAACTAGATTAATGGAGCTAACTACTAGAAACTGCTACTAATGGGATTTGAACATGGTTCTATAGACTGCCTAACGGAATCAGATTTAATAACGTTAGCTCAAATGATGAAAAAGAAACTATATTACATTTGGCAAGATTAGAAACAGTACCTTATGTACAAAATATAACTAAAGATGAAGTCTAGTTATTGCTATACCAACTACTCGTGCATTTTACAAATTGCGTAATTATCATACATACAACTGAACCGCTATAAATCACAGTACCTAAACAACTAAGTTTCAATTAAGTACGAAACTAACTACTGTATTATGCTATCGAGCTACAAACTAAGAATTACACAAATCTAACAACATTTATAAAGCTGTAAGTGCAGCAGCCAATGATTAAAACTCTTTCGCCTCTTTCATTTCATGCTTTTACTGTTACATCAGTGTGAAATTCAAAATATGTACCTGGAAATTGGACAACAAGAAGGAAAAGAGGAGTGATCAGTGCAGCAGCAGTGATAAATAACAAACAGCACCAGCAACACAGCAGTTTCAGCAACCAGATGCACCAGGAACACACTCAAACGAAGCCCGAAATGATTTGTGAAACCCAAACAGCAACAAACAACATGCAAAAGACTCAAAATGGACTTGAACTCAAACCAAGGTTGGACCAATAGATTGCATAGGAAGTTCCAACAAGGTGGAGTCAGACCAGAAGATCAATATCAGCTACTGGGGCTTTGAGCTGAACCAAAGCTCAATGGAATGATGTTTTATCTACCCCCTTTTTTGTCAGCTATTTTCAGAACCTCTTTTAACTCTCAAAAAATGCCCCCTCCCCTTTGTTCTCTCTGTGATTTTATGTTGCTCAGCAATTCCCGAAAAGATGGTTTTTAGGGGGTGTTTTTGATGGCTGAAAACTCCCTTCTTCAGGGGTGTCCCCCTCTCTTTTATATATCCCCCACAGCCCCCCCTCTCAGCCCTTAGAGCACTTAGTCAATTGAAAACTAATTCTCCCATGTTATTCCCTCTGTTTATCCCACTCAAAACTCAAAAGAAAAGTATCCCCCATAAGATTCCCCTTACAGACCCTTTCTTTACTGCTAAAGTGGCATGTCCCTTATTCTAATTAGCAAATATGGGCAGCCTGAATATGCCCTGACAGCACATGCTGTCAAATTTGCTCTAATTCAATAAAGAAACAATAATGCACATGCTGCCCAAGAGTGCACATGCCATCAATTCAGACTCAACCCTGAACTACAGCTATAACCCAATCCTTAAATGACTCTTGGTTCAACTAATCAGACCATGAGTAGTTAAAATCAATTCTTAGCTAACTCAAACAATGGCTTAGTAAAATTAAAAAGCATGAGTCGGATTACTGTCATCCCAAGCTGAAACTAATTGATGACATACGTCGAATTGACTCCGCGAATTACAACACATACAATCAATAGCTAATGATCAGAATCGAACAGTGTTGAACAGGGGGTTCAGATTGCACTGTCAAAACAAGAAATGACCCTAGGAACTAATTAATCAATCGAAATTCATTTCAATCGATTACACTGTCAAACACATACACTCATCAATGAATAGCAAAAGAGATTCGACCAAATAAAAGGTCCGGGCAAGATGGACAGAACAGTCGACATAAAAATTCAAAATAAATCAACTAAACATTTGGACATATGAACAGACATTTAACTATAACAAAACAACAAAATGAACTGACAAGGAAAAGAAAAGCAGAAATACCTTAAAGGTTTGAAAAAATCAGAAGACCCTGTCTCGGATTTCGAATCAAAACTTCTTTTGGGGTTGAACAGACTTTAATCGAAGTGTTCTCAACTGAGAACACTTCGATTAAGGTCCATTAGACCCTAATCTTCTCGTTCAAACGGACAAAAACTCGGACTCAGGACTTCTAGGGTTCCTATGGCGGATTTGGGATTCAGGTTTTCCTGGTTTGATTTAGACCAAACCAAGCCTGGTTTGGTCACGATGGAGGTTAGGGGAGTACCTGGCATAGATTTGGGGGGGTTTGGTGTAGGTCGTGGTTTGGTTCGAATCTTCAAATGAAGATTCGAGAATCTAGGGATCGATTCGAACTAAACGGTTGGTGGATTTGGATTCAGGGTGGTTGAGTGGTCTTAGGGTGTTAAAATGGTGGCCGGCGGCATTGATGCCGCCGGGTTTCAAACGGGAGGGGACTAAGGCGGCTAGGGTTTCGTGAGGTTTGGGTCTGGTGAGGGAGACGACTCAAGCGAGGGGGGTGTTCGGATGGGGGCGTGGGGTAAGGTTTTTGGCTTATATAGTTAGTGAGTAATTAGATCCTGGCCGTTGGATGAAGTGAGATTGAGGGCCAGGATCTTTTAACTAATGAGGAACGATGTCGTTCCAACTGAAGGGGGTTGGGTTGGTCCGGGGTTGAACGGGTCGGGTTTAAACAATGGGTATGGATATGTGATCTTGGCCGTTGATCATTCTGAGATCAACTGCCCAGATCAAATATGATTAGAACGACGTCGTTTGGGTGCCCCTGAGGCCAACCAAACTGGACCGGGCAAAGGCAATGTTTTTGGGCCTGATTTTGGGTCCAATTTAATGGCCCAATTCCGATTTTAAACTCATTTCTTTTTCTTCTTTTAATTTTGATTTAAATGAAATTCCTAACTAAAAAATGTAAGATCAAAAATACAAAAATCACACAAATATTAATTAATATTCAAACAACAACTATCACTCATATTAAACATATATTATTGTATTTTGTTTTGACAAAACCAAACAAATCACAGACAAAACTACAGCTAACTGCCAAAAGTGCCACGTAAAATTCAAAAAATTGTACAACAAAACCATTTGTTTTATTTTTTGATTTCTTTTGGAGTAATTTCCGTGAAGCAAAAATCACGTGCTCACAGCTGCCCCTCTTTGCTCGAAAACACAAAGAGTTTTCGTGCAAAGCTAAAGTGAGCGGGTATGAACGATTTTTTCTCGTCGGGTACTCCGTGTGAAACATTTCTTGAAAGTATTTGACCGAACCTTTGCTTCAGAGGTTTCCTACATATCCTGGGCTAAACAGGAATCAGGTCAATGTAGTTCGGGAAATTTCGGTAGCTGGGACTACCATGGGATTGCAATGTTTGTTGTTACTGCCGTTGTTGTTGCCACTACCTCTTTACTGACCTCCTTATTACAACCAAAGGAAATTGAAACTGAACTAGCTACTTATGCCTGTCAACCACTAGTTACAAGATTCCTATCTATAATTATTTTGCAACTTGATCATGGGTCTTAGCTGATTCTGCTTGTATACTTCGATCCGAATCTTGATGCTCGCAAGTTGTATGTGCTTGTTTATTTCTGCAGTATTGAGTGAAACGGGATTGGCGGAGCTTGGGACTTTGATCAAATTTTGGAGTGATCCGCCCTTTGTTTGTTCCAATATCTCGGAACATCTTCTTTTTGTTCTTTGTTTCTTTTCTTTATTCTGGATTGAGACTTATCCCGTAGGTCGTCTCGATCCATGCGCCTCGAGGTCAGACCTGCTGAGACAAACAAAACAAACGAACGAAATTTTTCTGCCCCAGTTTCACTAGGAAAATTTCGTGAGTTAATCGCCATAAAAACTTACAGAATTGATGAGGGGATTGGAAAACTCTAGTCTACAAAACATAACTCTAGTCAGGGATTGGAGCTCTAATGTCGCCAAAGGTAAAAATGCACAACTCAGGGATTGGAGCCCTAATGTCGGCTAAATGGAAAACTGCTCAACTCAGGGACTGGAGCCCTAATGTTGGCTAAAAAGGAAAACGCTCAATTCAGGGGTTGGAGCCCTAATGCTGGCTAACAGAAAAACGCTCCGTTCAGGGGTTGTAGCCCTAATGCTGGCTAACAGAAAAATGCTCAGTTCAGGGGTTGGAGCCCTAATGCTGGCTAACAGAAAAATGCTCAGTTCAATGATTGGAGCCTTAATGCTGGCTAACAGAAAAAATGCTCAGTTCAGGGATTGGAGCCCTAATGCTGGCTAAACGGGAAAAAATGCTCAGTTCAGGGATTGGATCCCTAATGCTGGCTAACAAAAAAATGCTCAGTTCAGGGGTTGGAGCCCTAATGCTGGCTAAAAGAAAAATGCTCAATTCAGGGGTTGGAGCCCTAATGCTGGCTAAAAGAAAAACGCTCAGTTCAGGGGTTGGAGCCCTAATGCTGGCTAACAGAAAAATGCTCAGTTCAGGGGTTGGAGCCCTAATGTTGGCTAACAGAAAAAATGCTCAGTTCAGGGGTTGGAGCCCTAATGCTAGCTAACAGAAAAATGCTCAGTTCAGGGGTTGGAGCCCTAATGCTGGCTAAAAGAAAAATGCTCAGTTCAGGGTTGGGGCACTAATGCTGGCTAACAGAAAAAGCTCAGTTCAGGGGTTGGAGCCCTAATGCTGGCTAAAAGAAAAACGCTCAGTTTAGGGGTTGGAGCCCTAATGCTGGCTAAAAGAAAAATGCTCAGTTCAGGGGTTGGAGCCCTAATGCTGGCTAAAGAAAAATGCTCAGTTCAGGGGTTGGAGCCCTAATGTTGGCTAAAAGAAAAACGCTCAGTTCAGGGGTTGGAGCCCTAATGTTGACTAACAAAAAAATGCCCAGTTCAGGCGTTGGAGCCCTAATGCTGGCTAACAGAAAAAATGCTCAGTTCAGGGGTTGGAGCCCTAATACTGGCTAACAGAAAAATACTCAGTTCAGGGGTTGGAGCCCTGATGCTGGCTAACAGAAAAATGTTGGGGATTCTAACTGACCCCTTTTTTTTGAGTTTTCTAGTAAAATGTAAGAGAGAATTTTGGGGAAACTTCCCTTTTGAGTAGATTCCTTATTGCCACGCTGTTTCTTGCATTCACGTATTCCTTTTCTTTTTTCTTTTTTTCTTTTTTTTTTTTTGGGCGACCCCTGCTTCTTGCAACGGTTGCTTTGGAGCACACCTGTTTCAATTTTCCAAACAAAAAAACAATTGTCAGTTTTGAAAAAATGGTGGTTGGTTCGGTGACCTTGATTGTTCCAATTGCTTTGTCGCGTTCTTATTTCTGTTGAGAAACTCTTCCATTGATTGGATTCACAGGCGAATCCCTTTTTGACTGCTCAGACTCGCATTTCCAGATTTTGTGATGATTTGCCCGTGTAAGGCTTTGGTTCTTCCATCCCATTCTGCTTGGGGATTTCTAGTGGGGATTTTTATTGGGGAGACTCTGTGGGGATTTGTATAAGGCAGACTCGTTGGGGAATTTTACAAAGAGAGGCTCTGTGGGGATTTTTACAAAGGGGGACCCTGTGGGGATTTGTACAAAGGGGGACCCTGTGGGGATTTGTCATTTTTTTTGTGTAGGTGTGGCTTCACTTTGAAAGCAACCAACATCATGATCAATCGGGACTGGACAGACGTACCACTTGAAGCGGGGTATTTACTTCTTACTAACGGAGCTCCGTGAGACTGGTCCTGCCACGTATTCTTTCCAGTATATCTGAAACTTGGGGTTAAAAATGAAAGGGATTCAAAGAAATGTAAAAACAAAGAACGAAGAAAGCAAATTTTAGAAGAGAAGTGTCTCTTTCGGGACAAGAAAGACTTATCTGAGGGAAACATGCTGAATTTAAATTGACATGACATGTTTTTTGGACTGGACGCCTGACCTTCACGAACTTGTATTTCCTCATGAACCAAAGCAGATCTATGTTTCCAAACAGGTGGAATTTTGCCAAGACTTTCTGATGCGGAATTATCTTTTCGGCCGACAGTGCCCTTTGCGGGTTTTCGCTAGTCGACCTCTCTCATTTCTCTTCTTGCTATCCCTTGATAGCACTCTTCGCGAGTTTTTGCTAAACAAGCTCTCTCATTTTCAATTTCTATACTCCCGTCGCCTCACTGTGCCCGAAGGTTTTCACCGATAAGACTCTCTCGTTTTATTTCTCTCAATTTTGAATGTACTGGCCCCAAATCATGCTATCTCTTGACTCCCCCTACCTTTGGTAATTGATCCGAAGGACTTGTGCTTGGTAAAAGAATTGTAGATGAGACTACAACTTCTAAACAATTTGTTGTGCCCCGGTTTCAATTTCAGGGTAAATTGGATTTTATTTTGGTGTGACTGAACCCCAGAGAGAGGCTGCCTACGTATCCTTTCGAAATCAAGTCAGACGTAGTTCAGGCTCAATTAATGTTTTTTTTTCGATAGGTAGCCGAAGAAATGTAATTGGCTCAAAGGGCTTGTAGAGAGAGTTGATAGTGTTTGGGGTAGTGGGAATAAATCCTCCATCATCTCACATGTGCCAAAATATCACCGAAGCAAATTCAAACATAGTACCTTTTGACTGCATCCGCATTCACTGCTGTTTCAGGATCATTTCCTTCAATATCACCCAGATACAATGCTCCTCTTGGCAATATCTTCCTGATGATGTATGGTCCTTTCCAATTAGGAGCAAATTTTCCTTTCGCTTCCTGGTGATGTGGCAGAATGCGCCTCAATACCAATTGACCCACTTCAAAATTCCTGGGTCAGACTTTCTTGTTGTAAGCACGGGCCATTCTTTGTTGGTACAACTGCCCGTGACAAACCGCAGCCATTCGTTTCTCGTCAACCAAAGTCAACTGCTCCAATCGAGTCTTAACCCACTCACTATCTTCAATTTCTGCTTCGACAATGGTTCGGAGCGAAGGAATTTCTACCTCTGCTGGTATCACAGCCTCAGTCCCATAAACCAACAGATAATGGGTTGCTCCTACTGATGTGCGTACTGTGGTGCGATATCCCAGCAATGTAAAGGGTAACTGTTCATGCCATTGTCGGGAATTCTGGATCGTCTTCCTCAAAATCTTCTTGATGTTCTTGTTTGCTGCTTCAATAGCGCCATTGGCCTTGGGCCGATAAGGAGTGGAATTCCTATGCGTTATTTTGAACTGTTCGCATACATCCCCCATCAAGTGACTATTCAGGTTTGTCGCGTTATCTGTAATGATAGTTGCAGGATTACCAAAACGGAAAATAAGATTTGAATGCACAAAATCCACTACAACCTTTTTAGTGACCGACTTGAGAGCGACAGCCTCTACCCATTTCGTGAAGTAGTCGATAGCAACTAATATAAATTTGTGTCCATTTGAGGCCTTTGGCTCGATCATACCAATGACGTCCATGCCCCAGGCAACCAATGGCCAAGGTGCAGACATGGGATGCAATTCCGTGGGAGGTGCATGAATCAAATCACCGTGCACCTGACACTGATGACACTTTCGAACGAAGCTAAAACAGTCCTTTTCCATGGTCATCCAGTAATAACCTGCTCGAAGGATTTTCTTTGCCAAAACATACCCGTTCATGTGGGGCCCGCACACTCCTGCGTGTACTTCATGCATGATCCTTCCCGCCTCCTCGGCGTCAACACATCTTAGCAGATTGAGGTCCGGGGTCCTTTTATACAATAACTCGCCGCTCAAAAAGAAACCGCCTGCATGCCGCCTAATGGTTCTCTTTTGATCTCCAGTAGCATGTTCGGGGTATTCTTGTGTCTTCAAGAACCTCTTGATATCATGGTACCATGGTTGTGTACACGATCCTGCCTCGATTACATTACAGTAACCGTGTCTTTCCCTGATTTGGATTTCCAATGGATCGACGTGGGCATTGCTTGGGTAGGGTAGCATTGAAGCCAAGGTAGCAAGTGCATCCGCTAGTTCGTTGTGACACCGCGGGATGTACCTGAACTCTATTGACTTGAAACGCTTGCCGAGATCCTCCACGTGCTGTCGGTAAGGAATAAGCTTGACATCCCGAGTTTCCCATTCACCTTGGGCTTGCCGGATAATCAGGTCAGAATCCCCCATAATCAATAAATCTTCAACATCCTCATCGATCGCCATATGCATGCCCATGATGCAGGCTTCATATTCAGCTGTATTGTTTGTGCAAAAGAAACGCAGTCTAGCTGTAGCAGGATAGTGCTGACCAGAGGGCGAAATCAAAATTGCCCCGATTCCTACACCTTTGGCGTTTACGTCCCCATCAAAGAACATCTTCCAAATATGAGCGTTTTCCTAGACTACTTCTACGGTGTTTATTTTTTCATCCAGAAAATAAGTACTCAACGGTTGGTATTCCTCATCAATCGGGTTTTCGGCTAAATGATCTGCTAACGCCTGGGCTTTCATTGCCGTGCGGGTGACATAGACTATGTCAAATTCAGTAAACAAGATTTGCCACTTGGCCAGTCTTCCAGTAGGCATTGGTTTTTGAAATGTATACTTCAAAGGATCCAGCCTGCTTATAAGGTAAGTAGTGTGAGCTTGGAGATAATGTCTCAATTTTTGAGCAACCCACGTCAAAGCACAACACGTTCTTTCCATCAGAGTGTACTTGGCCTCGTAGTCGGTGAATTTCTTGCTCAAGTAGTAGATCGCTTGCTCCTTCTTTCCGGTTATGTCATGTTGCCCGAGGACGCAACCGAAAAAATTTTCCAAGACTGTCAGATACAAGAACAGAGGTCTTTCTGGCTCTGGCGGGACCAAAACTGGGGGATTTGAAAGATATTCTTTGATTTTGTCAAAAGCTTCTTGACACTCAGCCGTCAATTTGATCGCTGCATCTTTCCTCAATAGCTTAAATATGGGCTCACACGTGCTAGTCAGCTAGGCAATGAATCGATTGATATAGTTTAACCTGCCCAACAGACTCATCACGTCTTTCTTCGTTCTTGGGGGAGGTAGATCTCTGATAGATTTTATCTTTGTTGGATCTAATTCGATACCTCTCATGCTTACTATGAAACCCAAAAGCTTGCTTGATGGGACTCCGAAAGCGCATTTGGCTGGGTTCAGCTTCAAGTCGTACTTCCTCAGTCTCTCGAAGAATTTCCTCAAGTCTTGGATATGATTGTCCCGCGTCCTAGACTTGACTATCACGTCGTCCACATACACCTCTATTTCTTGATGCATCATGTCATGAAAAATGGCAGTCATGGCCCTCATGTAAGTTGCCCCAGCATTCTTCAGACCAAACGACATAACCCGATAACAGTAAGTGCCCCAAGGTGTAGTGAAAGCAGTCTTCTCGGCGTCTCCTTCATCCATCAACACCTGATGATACCCAGCGTAACAATCTACGAAAGACTGGATTTCATGTTTGGTGCAATTATCAACAAGGATGTGGATGTTGGGTAATGGGAAATTGTCTTTGGGACTCGCCATGTTCAAATCTCGATAATCCACACATACCCGAGTCTTCCCATTTTTTTCGGCACTGGAACTACATTCGCCAACCACGTGGTGTACTGGACTACCCGAATTACTCCCGTTTTCAGCTGTTTGGTGATCTCTTCTTTAATTTTGTCACTGACATCAGTTTTGAAATTTCTTTGCTTTTGTTGAACTGGAAGAAAATCAGGGTGAATTGGCAATTTATGAACCACTAGATCAACACCTAATCCCGGCATGTTATCGTATGACCAAGCAAACACATCTTTAAATTCAAAAAGGAGTTGAATTATCGCGTCTCGTGTTTTTTCGTCCATGTGAATGCTTATTTTGGTCTCTCGGATTTCTTCAGGAGTTCCCAAATTAACCGGTTCAGTGTCATTCAGATTCGGCTTAGGTTTATTCTCAAAGTGTTCCAATTCTCGATTTATCTCCCTAAAAGCCTCTTCTTCGTCATATTCTGATTCTTGGTTCATTATTTCACAATTAAACAGCTCGTTGTGATCTGGGCGTGAAGTCCGCAAGCATGTCATATTATTTAAAGCCGCATTATTATAACTGAAAGAAAAGATAAAGGAAAAATAACAGAAATCAGGACAAAGGAAAAAATGAGAAAACAATGATTTTTATTTCTTGGAATTTGGAAGATAACAATGTTTATATTTCAGGAATTCAAAACAACAACTGAAGGGAAAAACACCCAAGTTATATCCTGGGGATAACTCGTGATGCAGGAAAGGTGGCAGGACAGGTCTACCCGGACTCTTGTCTAGTTGGGAAGGGTGTGGCCTCCCAGTTTCGAAGCTTGGCGTTTGGCCCCATATATAGCATCTCAGCGGTGCTTGTGCCTTCTCCCGGTTGAACCATGTGAGCTTCGTAGAGCATTTCTCTCATTGCCCCACATATCTCCTCGATCTCTTCGGCCGTGAAAACCTCATCGTCTTCTTCTTCGATGTATTTCGGTCTGACGAAAGTCTCGTACAAATCTGGCAATGGACGAGGCAGTTTCCAACCCTCATTTTTCCTCTTCCTTGCCCACTCTTCATCCTTTGGAGTGGGTTGAAAACCTATCCCAAAAAGTTTCTTGGTGGAAGGCAGGGTGATGAGTTCCGTTATTCCTTGAAACGTTCGTACGATCCCTTTCCCTGGCCTGAATCCATGTCGGATCATTTCTTTAGCCACCATGATTGAGGCGTTGGACAAGAAAGGTTGGGGGCAAGGTCTTCCTTCTTCATACTGCTCTGCTAGCACAACTTCGAAAGCCTGATAAGCCGTGTGCTCGCTCCCTTCCCTTGATTCAAGATATGGGATGGATGGGTCCCGATAAATAGACTGTTCGTCTTCTCTGTGGACCACAATTTCCCGATCTTTGTATTAAAACTTCACCATTTGGTGAAGAGTGGAAGGTACAGCCCCTGCCGCATGAATCCAAGGTCGGCCAAGGAGAAAATTGTAAGACGTATCCATGTCAAGCACCTCGAAAGTTATTTCAAACTCCACTGGTCCTATAGTCAACACCAAGTCTATTTCCCCGAGGGTTTCCCTCTTGACGCCATCAAAAGCCCTTACACAGACATTATTGGGGTGGATTCTTCCGGTCCCAATTTCCATTCTCTACAGTATGGAGAGCGGACAAATGTCAACACCTGATCCTCCATCCAACATTACCCGCTTGACGTAGTAGTCTTCGCATTTAACTGTCAGATGTAAGGCTTTGTTGTGAGCTTCTCCCTCTGGAGGTAAGTCGTTCTTGCTGAAAGAAACCTGGTTAACGGCGAAGAACCTCTCCGTCATTCGTTCTAGTTGTTCGACTGAGGTTTCAACTGGTACGTACGCTTCGTTCAGGGTCTTGAGCAAGATCTTTTGGTGTTCGGCTGACCTCATCAGCAGAGATAGCATGGACACTTGATCGGGACACTTGCGTAGCTGATCCACCACTTCGTAGTCTGGCATTTTCATCTTTTGGAAGAAAGCTTCCGCTTCCTTAATGCTTACAGGCTCCTTGGGTGGGAAGCGTTTCCGTGTGGCGTTGTTTAACTCTTGAGTGTTCGAATACCTTCCAATGAAAGTATTCTCCGGAAGTTCTCCCATGACTTCTCTGCCTTTGTACGTAACCAATGTTCTTTGATAGTTCCATGGTACTGCGGACGGGTCTGTCATTGGCTTCTGTGGCACGCGTCCGATAACCAGTGGCTCATTCAGCCGAGGTGGTTGAATCGTCCCCCGGACCACATAGGCCCCTTTTGGTACGTACATTGGTTTTCCCCTTTTGACTTCGAATCTCTGCGGCTTCTCTGCTCGTCCTCGTGGAACGTAGAGAACTTCATTCCTTACAGGCACCGTCGTTACTGTCTTTGTCTCGACCTTCTCTTCGGGATCAACCTTGATAGCACTAGCCTTCTTTTCCCCTTTCTCTAGCTTCGGGGTGGTTTTAGGCTTTTTCCCTGCATCAACGATGGCAATTATAGCTTTTAAGGCAGGAACAAATTCTTTGTCCTCACAAATCATTCCAATCAACGGCTCGTTATTGTGAGCGGGCAACTGATTGTTAGTCACATTTGGGACCTCCTCGTCCCTCAGTACTATCTTCCCCTGCTCTATCAAGTTCTCAACTGCCCTTCTCAAAGTCCAACAATCATTTTTATCGTGCCCTTCTTCTCCTGAATGATAAGCGCACCTAACACCGGCTTTGTAAGCAGGTGATGTCGGATTGTGCCTTATCTGAGGGACTGGCTGCAGGAAACCCATCTGGACTAGCTTTGGGAACAAAGTAGAATATGGTTCACCGATGGGTGTGAAAGTCCGTCTTCTAGGTGGTTCCTGAGGGCGGAAGTTATTTTGAGGGGGTTGTGGATTATAGTGGTTCCGGTAGGGAGGCTGATTTCTAGGAGGTGGAGCTTGGCCTCGATTGGCTTGCTGTGGTGGATGGACATAGGGCTGGGTATTCATGACCATGTAGGGTTGAGGAGCATAAGTCACATTTTGGTGGGGGTAGTAATGCTGTGGGGTTCTTTCTGGAAATCGGGGCCTAGGATTACGATATTCCCTCGCTTCTGATGCTGCCATGGATGTTTCTTCCTTTTTCTTTCCTCTTGCCATCCCTCCGGTCCCGCTTTGGACGGCTTGGGAGGTTGCCCTTATGGCTGCTTGACTTAAGATTCTACCCGTTTTCAAACCATTCTCTACCATCTCCCCGATCTTGATCGCTTCCGCGAAAGGCTTTCCCATGGCTGACATCATATTCTGGAAATAGTCTGATTCTTGAGCCTGGAGGAAAGTAATGACCATTTCTATCTCGTCCATGGGAGGTTTTACCCTTGATGCCTGCTCGCGCCATTTAATGGCATATTCTCTGAAACTTTCCGAAGGTTTCTTCTTCAAGTTTGACAGAGAATTTCTGTTTGGTGAAATGTCAATATTATACTGAAATTGTCTCACAAAATCTCTGGCGAGATCATCCCATATATGCCATCGAGATATGTCTTGGTCCATATACCACTCTGAGGCTATTCCTATCAGACTTTCCCCGAAGTATGCCATTAATAATTCTTCTTTGCCGCCGGCTCCCCTCAATTGGTTGCAATACTTCTTGAGATGAGCAATGGGGTCGCCGTGCCCATCATACTTTTCAAACTTTGGTGTTTTGAAACACACAGGTAAGTGCACATGAGGGAACATGCATAGATCGGTATAGGAAACACTCTTTTGCCCGCTTAAACCCTGCATGTTTTTCAAACTCTGCTCGAGGCTCCTCATTCTTTTTGCTATCTCATCTTGTTCAGCAGCTTTGGGGTTTTGATCCTGCCCAGGTGAAAACTCGTATTGAAGTTGTTGAGGATGAGTGTTGGTGGTGAACCGAGTTGGTTCTAGTGAGAAGGATGGTGCTTGAAATGTGAATGAGGATGAGTCAAAATTCGGCCTGTGTGTAGCGGGTTGTGCCACGATTGGACAGGGAGGTGCAGTGAATATGTTCGTAGCTACATCTGTTGTTGACATCCGGGGATAAGAATCAGAGGGTGATCCAGCAGAGTGGGCTGAAATGGCCGGGTACCCGAATGGGGTAGTTGGATAGCTTATGGGGACGTTGGAAGTCCCACTTGTCCTGGAGAACAACTCAGGGAACCCAGGGATTATACTTGGTGGCTCTTTTCCGTTATTCCAATAATCCAACATTTCCAACATGTGGAGCCGCAGGATTCTGTTTTCCTCAGCAGTTGCTAACTCGGGCGTCAGGACGGCCGAGATTGAAGTCTCCTCAGAGACAGGAATTGTCGGCAAAGGGATTTCTGAAGACATCTCTATGCTTCCCTTTGATCTTGTGAAGTAAGTGTGAATACTCCCTCTCGACTTAACAACGAGTAACTGAACACTCCCTTTCGACCTCGTGAAGTATGAATGTGAGGCCAGACCTCCACCAAACCAACCACCTTTTCTAAAAACCTGAAGGACTCAGCAGCAAACAAACGGTTAGTTCGAAACAAATAACAGATAGGTAATCTCACGTTGGGGCATGATGCACCTATACAGTTAAGTGAATTTCTACATGTTTGCAACAAAGACATGCGTCATTCCGGCTTTCTCTTAAGGCTTCCCTTTATTTATCATTTTTTTGTTTATTTATTTATTTTATTTTATTTTATTATTTCCTATCATTATCGTTTTCATTATCTGCAGTTAAAAATGTCACCGGATCCGATGAGGATTGCCTACGTATCACGATGCTGCGTGAATCAGATCATTACGTAGTTCAAAAAGAGGAGTGTAAAAGAAGCACACATTCTATTACTGAAACAATCTATTACAAACTAACATTTTCGAAAAAAAAGGGAAAATAACAAGCCTTGAAAATAGTATAGACTCAACAGACTAATACACCCTGATGCGAAAAGACGGACAGACTCGACCTATGAATACATTAAGGTTTCGAGAATTGGCGCCCGCGGGGCATCGTTCGGCCTCGCCGCGGTCTTAGGTGTGAGGTCCCTTTCAAGTTGTTCTAGCTCATACATGGTCTGCTTGACATAAATCATCACTGCCGAGAGAACAATAATGTTGGTCATGTTTTCACATCGTAGACACCTTCTGATGATGGCATGGGCAATGGTCTTAATCTTATCCCTGGTTTGCCTCTTTTCTTTGAGTAGGTGCTCTATTTGATCATTACGGGCTGTCATAACTCGAGAATCCTGGAGGCATTGATTTTGCCACTGCTGAATTTCTACTTCCATTTGGGCTAAGAGCTTGTAGCAATGTCTATTTTCAACTCCAAGGGTTCGGGTTTGCTCAACCGCTCTGCCCACCTTTTCCTTCAGATTGGCAATGGTTCGCTCGTGATCCCTTTCCAACTGCCATAGGTGCTGGTTACGCTTTTCTGTTCTTCTTGCCCAGTGTGCTTCGAGTCCTGCTATGGTATTTTTCGACTCACTCCGGCATTCCCCAATTTCCATCCTTAAAGCTTTTATCAATCGTTCATCTAACCGGCTCCTTTGCGGGTTATCAGCATCTATCCTCATTTGTTTGATCTGGGACCTGAGCACCTCGTTTTCCTGGGTCAACCTGTTCTTTTCTCCCAGATTGGTAGCAACTTGCATGTTGTGCTCATATTTTAGACCTTCACCTTGTTGCTTCAGTTTGCCGATTTCGGCACGATAGCCTCTTTCTTTTGCCAACCAATCCCACTGCTTTTGCGATGATACAATGAAATTCAGGATGTGGGGTCTTTTAGCCGGCCTTTCGTGTTAAAGTTCTCTTCTGTACCATGCAAGGTAACCTGGCGCCATTTCACTTTTGGCCCGATCCTGCACACAAGTATCCGCTTTCAATATTGACATTCATTCCAGATCTGGCGGATTTTGTCTTCAGGAAATTGTCCGTCAGGGCTAATCTCAATTGTTTGAGCACTAAGATCTTCCTCGTGTGGCACTATCTGGCATCTTCCGAATTGTCTCAAGACTCGGCAGGGCGCGTAAGGTTGAATTCTCTTAAGTCCCATAAGCAGAAAGCGAGTTCTAGTTGCTGGCATATACATGACCTCATCAACAGGCAACCATCCCAGCGTCCATTGTATTTGGCTGGCAGTGAGAGTCTGAAAGAATGAAGTCCACGCCACAACTCCTTTGGGCAGACTGATCTTTTTGGTTCTCGTGTAAGACTCTTCAATGCAAGTTTTCTTCGAGGAACCGTGGCTCAAAAGCTCGGAACGATGGCAGAGATGTTCGGTCATCCATAATTGTAGTAGCAAGTTACACCCTTCGAAGAAATTCCCCCCGGCTTTGCAGGTTGTGAGAGCTCGAAAGATATCAGATACCACCATAGGCGTGAGTGTACTATCATTCTGAGTGAGCAAAGTACTGACGGCCCCGGATATTTTCAGATCAATATTTCCGTCTTTCCTCGGAAATACCAGAAGGCCCAAAATGTTATCATGAAAGCCACCCGTTTGTGCTCATCCCACTTCTGACGACTACCTTTGTTGCATAGCTTGTTAGTCGGATTATTGAATCCTCCTACATGACCATACCTGTCGTATATGAAGCATGGATTACAAAAACCCGCGACCAAATCTGGGTTATGGACCGTTCTGGGTATTTTTAGTGAGTCTAGATATCGATGTACCGTGACAGCTCTTGGGGAAACCAGGTATTTTTGCCTTAATGGAAGTTCAGCATTTCCGATGTACCTAGCCATTTCCTCCAGAGTCGGGGTGAGTTCAAAATCGGAGAAGTGGAAAACATTGTGCGCTGGGTCCCAGTAGGTGACCAAAGCTCTTATGATATCTCCTCGAGGCTGGATTTCCAATAAACTCGTGAGACCTTTCAGATATTTCTTGACCTCATCTTGCCCTTCAGCACCTAGATCATTCCACCATAGTCGTAACTTGACAGGGATTTTAGTCATTATCGAAAAGTGTTCATTTTTGCATTGTGCTCATCCTGCACATTTATTAAGGTGACTTTAAGGAAAAATGATTTGGCTCAAAAATATTTTGACTATATATATTTTTTTTTAAAAAGAAGATCTAATTTTCGAACATGCCTTTCAGCACTTCGGGGATGAAGATTTTAAGGCTGTGAGGGTCAACCGATCAAAAACTCTAAAAGATGACCGAAAGTGGCCGTTTTATGCAAAATCAGCCTTCCGCCGTCCCTTTCGGGAACATTTGGCTATTTTTGACAAAAACAATCACTTGATTTATTTATGACTCTCTTTTTTAGTAATGAACCAACATGGGGAACACGACCTCACAGAGCCTCGGGGACGAGGATCCTAAGGCTGTTGGGCAATTTGGTCAGAAAAAAATAAAAAAATAAAAATGACCAATAATGGCCGTTTGTGCAAAGTCAGCCTTCCGGCGTCCCTTTCGGGAACATTTGGCTATCCTTGACAAAACGGCATTACCCGACTCATTCATGACGAAATTAAAATTCTAACATTTTGGCTACTTTGAAAAGGGGAGGTTGGACCCGATGAGGGTTGCCTGCGTATCTCATACCCTGTGAGTATCAAACCGGCGTAGTTCGGGCATGATCAAAATAGAGTAAATAAACTAAACCCCTTCTGAATACAATCTTTTAAAGAAAAGGAAAAAATATTTTTTTGGATTTTTATATATTTTTTATTATTTTTGAAAAGAGATGAAGACTAAAGAAAAATCTTTTTAAGGAAGTATTTAAACTTCTTTTCACTTTTTTTTTTTGAAATTTCGAAAATCTTTTTAAAGAGATACTACAAATGAAACGATATTTTTTTGAATTTTGAATTTTTCCATTTTTTTTACTTTTAAATAAATACCTTTTTTTGGGTTTTGAAAGTGATTAAAAGGGAAATTTTTTTTATATGTTTTCTTTTTTTATAAATCAAACTAAAAGACAAATTTTGTTTTCATTTTTTTTCTTTTTTAAAAAAAAAATCCGGCGAGGTTTTGATACTACTTGGACATTGGTTTTATTTTTCCAAAAAATAAGTAATTATCTCCCTACGCTGCTATTTTTTTTTTTTTTTTAAAGTTTTTTTTTAGAAACCGGTCAGCATGCAGAACTGAAGCAAATAAATGCGCAAAACAAACGGGATGCAGCAGGATAGTCTTTTCATTTCAAGTTGCATGTCCTAGACGGACCCAACCCCTGTGTTGACTCCCCTATGTCAAATGCAACATGATGCAAATAAGCGTTCCTACTAGGGATCCGACGTGAGGTCTTGTTATACTAGGTTTATAACCTGGGTGTATGTTCTAGACTGTGTACCCGAGCGGACAACTCGAGTCGAGGAGGGGGCTACGTACCGGGGACCCACGAGATCGTCCGACTTTGTAACTTGTCCGGCCTCTTTCTTATTTTAGGTATTGACACTAACAGAATAGGGAGTCTCGACCAGCGAGCTTCTCCCCGGAGGTAAGAAGAGAAGGGTTTCGGCATAGTTTATATACAGTTCAGATAATATCAAAGCGGTAAAAGACAACATTTAGCACGTTATGCCAAAACATGTAATAAAGATCAGATAATAAATCCAAATATAACAATTATTCTAAGCTCGAATTCTGAACCCTGAACAAACGTTCTGGGTTCTATTCCCCAGCAGAGTCGCCAGAGCTGTCACACCTCCTTTTTGTGCGCCTGCCCCGAAGGGTAAAATGCGCGCGGGAGTTTTTCCAATTTAAGTGACAATATTCGAAATGGGATTATTTATTTAATTCAGGGTCGCCACTTGGGAAAGGTTTGGCTTTTGGTGTCCCAAGTCACCGGTTTATCTTGAATCCCAAATCGAGGAAATTTTGACTTTCCAAATGAAGTCTGCGAACCAGAAATTCTAAGTAAGGAATTCTGTTGACCCGAGGGAAGGTGTTAGGCACCCTCGAATCCCGTGGTTCTAGCACGGTCGCTTAAATTATTATAATGCCTAAAATCTGATTTAAATACATGTTATGACTTATGTGCTTTTATTAAGTTTAAACCGCTTTTATTATTATCATATATTTTTTTGTATTTTTTTATAGAATTGCAACGTCGTAAAAATGCATCTCGAACCACATCACAATCAATGCACCCGTAGTTGTTAACACATTTCGACTCCGTTGAGATTTGAATTTGAGTCACATAAATGCGCACACGAATTTAAGGATGTAATTTAATTAAGTTGCGCCAAAAGAGTCTAACGCGTTATTATCTTTGGGGAAGGCAGTGAAATTCACTAAACAGTCCTTCCCAAATTCTAAGTATTTATTATGATCAATTATTGAGGGCCCCGCGATTTGCATTTTATTTGGCGAGGCTCGTCTCATTATTTGTAAGGATAAACCTACAGCGACTACATTTCTATTATGTTTGTCTCTAAAAAATAGAAGAAAGAAAATACATGCTAATTAAATTACATGCTTGGCCAATTCTGGCCTCTCATTAGTTATTGGATTAATTATTTACGAGGCGGGGAATCGTTTCGAGCCTTATTCCATGAGCGAGCATGCTTTTAATTCGCTAAAGGAGATTAACGTACAAGATTAATGAAAATGCTAAACTTACGCTAATTGTTCTTCAAGTTCGAATTTAAACTAACTTATTTAAACTAGATTAATGGAGTTAACTACTAGAAACTGCTACTAATGGGATTTGAACATGGTTCTATAGACTGCCTAACGGAATCAGATTTAATAACGTTAGCTCAAATGATGAAAAAGAAACTATATTACATTTGGCAAGATTAGAAACAGTACCTTATGTACAAAATATAACTAAAGATGAAGTCTAGTTATTGCAATACCAACTACTCGTGCATTTTACAAATTGTGTAATTATCATACATACAACTAAACCGCTATAAATCACAGTACCTAACAAACTAAGTTTCAATTTAAGCACAAGCTAACTAATGTATTTTGCTATAGAGCTACAAACTAAGAATTACACAAATCTAACAACATTTATAAAGCTGTAAGTGCAGCAGCCAATGATTAAAACTCCTTCGCATCTTTCATTTCATGCTTTTACTGTTACATCAGTGTGAGATTAAAAATGTGTACCTGGAAATTGGACAACAAGAAGGAAAAGAGGAGTGATCAGTGCAGCAGCAGTGATAAATAACAAACAGCACCAGCAACACAGTAGTTTCAGCAACCAAATGCACCAGGAACTCACTCAAACGAAGCCCGAAATGATTTGTGAAACCCAAACAGCAACAAACAGCATGCAAAAGACTCAAAATGGACTTGAACTCAAACCAAGGTTGGACCAATAGATTTCATAGGAAGTTCCAACAAGTTGGAGTCAGATCAGAAGATCAATATCAGGTACTGGGGCTTTGAGCTGAACCAAAGCTCAATGGAATGATGTTTTATCTGCCCCTTTTTTTGTCAGCTATTTTCAGAACCTCTTTTAACTCTCAAAAAATGCCCCCTCCCCTCTGTGATTTTATGTTGCTCAGCAATTCCCGAAAAGATGGTTTTTTAGGGGGTGTTTTTGATGGCTGAAAACTCCCTTCTTCAGGGGTGTCCCCCTCTCTTTTATATATCCCCCACAGCCCCCCTCTCAGCCCTTAGGGCACTTAGTCAATTGAAAACTAATTCTCTCATGTTATTCCCTCTGTTTTTTCCACTCAAAACTTAAAAGAAAGTTATCCCCCATAAGATTCCCCTGACAGACCCTTTCTTTACTGCTAAAATGGCATGTCCCTTATTCTAATTAGCAAATATGGGCATCCTGAATATGCCCTGACAGCACATGCTGTCAAATTTGCTCTAATTCAATAAAGAAACTATAATGCACATGCTGCCCAAGAGTGCACATGCCATCAATTCAGACTCAACCCTGAACTGCAGCTATAACCCAATTCATAAATGACTCTTGGTTCAACTAATCAGACCATGAGCAGTTAAAATCAATTCCTAGCTAACTCAAACAATGGCTTAGTAAAATTAAAAAGCATGAGTCAGATTACTGTCATCCAAGCGGAAACTAATTGACGACATACGTCGAATCGACTACGCGATTTACAACACATACAATCAATAGCTAATGATCAGAATCGAACAGTACTGAACAGGGGGTTCAGATTGCACTGTCAAAACAAGAAATGACCCTGGGAACTAATTAATCGATCAAAATTCATTTCAATCGATTACACTGTCAAACACATACACTCATCAATGAATAGCAAAAGAGATTCGACCAAATAAAAGGTCCGGGCAAGATGGACAGAACAGTCGACACAAAAATTCAATATAAATCAACTAAACATTTGGACATATGAACAGACATTTAACTATAACAAAACAACAAAATGAACTGACAAGGAAAAGAAAAGCAGAAATACCTTAAAGGTTTGAAAAAATCAGAAGACCCTGTCTCGGATTTTGAATCAAAACTTCTTTTGGGGTTGAACAGACTTTAATCGAAGTGTTCTCAACTGAGAACACTTCGATTAAGGTCCATTAGACCCTAATCTTCTCGTTCAAACGGACAAAAACTCGGACTCAAGACTTCTAGGGTTCCTAGGGCGGATTTGGGATTCAGGTTTTCCTGGTTGGATTCGGACCAAACCAAGTCTGGTTTGGTCACGAGGGAGGTCAGGGGAGTACCTAGCATGGATTTGGGGGGGTTTGGTGTAGGTCGAGGTTTGGTTCGAATCTTCAAATGAAGATTCGAGAATCTAGGGATTGATTCAAACTAAACGGTTGGTGGATTTGGATTCAGGGTGGTTGAGTGGTCTTAGGGTGTTAAAATGGTGGTCGGCGGCGTTGATGCCGCCGGGTTTCAAACGGGAGGGGACTAAGGCGGCTAGGGTTTCGTGGGGTTTGGGTCTGGTGAGGGAGACGACTCAAGGGAGGGGGGGTTTGGCTTAGGAGGCGTGGGGTAAGGTTTTGGGCTTATATAGTTAGTGAGTAATTAGATCCTGGCCGTTGGATGAAGTGAGGTTGAGGGCCAGGATCTATTAACTAATGAGGAACAGTGTCGTTCCAACTGAAGGGGGTTGGGTTGGTCCGGGGTTGAACAGGTCGAGTTTAAACAATGGGTATGGATATGTGATCTTGGTCGTTGATCATTCTGAGATCAACGGCCCAGATCAAATATGATTAGAACGACGTCGTTTGGGTGCCCCTAAGGCCAACCAAACTGGACCGGGCAAAGGCAATGTTTTTGGGCCTGATTTTGGGTCCAATTTAATGGCCCAATTCCGATTTTAAACTCATTTCTTTTTCTTCTTTTAATTTTGATTTAAATGAAATTCCTAACTAAAAAATGTAAGATCAAAAATACAAAAATCACACAAATATTAATTAATATTCAAACAACAACTATCACTCATATTAAACATATATTATTGTATTTTGTTTTGACAAAACCAAACAAATCACAGACAAAACTACAGCTAACTGCCAAAAGTGCCACGTAAAATTCAAAAAATTGTACAACAAAACCATTTGTTTTATTTTTTTATTTCTTTTGGAGTAATTTTCGTGAAGCAAAAATCACGTGCTCACACAACCAAGCATCCTTTACCATATCTAGGAAGTCTACATGATTAGCGATGAAGTTAAAGAATTTGAATGGACTTTACCCTTTCCCAAAACTATTTTGCATTTTAACACATAAAAGGTGTGATCAGAAAATAGCAGATCCGTAATCGTTCTTCTAACAGAGGATTGGAGTCCATCCATTCTACATTTACCAAAACTCTATCTATTCTGCAATGGAGTTGACTATTTGTCCAAGTGTATTGCCTTCCAACAACTTTTATTTTAGTCATACCAGTGGCACTTAGGAAATCTCTTAAGCCTTTGATTTTATTTTGATGAATAGGACACACATTGAGTATGTCATCCATGTTTAAAATTGTATTGAAGTTTCCCATCCATGTTACCTGTCCAACTATATTGCCTTCCATGCTTCTTTATGTCCCCTACTATACGTAAATCATAGACTGCAGTGAATGCAAAACTCACATTGTTACCTAGCCTACGGATGTTGCTATGTACAAGTTGGGATTGCTTATAATCACACGTTATTGCACACAAATAGGATCCCAAAGAATCTTAACCCTTCCTTCAATATCAGGTTCATAGTTTGTACATCTCCACCATCTGGGTACAAACTTATTCATAATCTTTTAAGCTAGAGCCTATTGTACTTTGTGTTTCCAGTATAACTATCAAATTTATATTGTTCTCTTGCAAAAACACATTCAACATCGGGTGCTTATATATCTTATTTATTCCCCTTAGATTTCAGGTGACAATCTCTATAGATGAGATGGGCCAGGTGGTAGTCCCTCCTTCTTAATCAAACTTCACTATCTTCTATCCTGTGGTCCAGCTACAATCAGCCCATTACCAGTAATAAGTGGCTTAAACACATTTACAGTAGTACCCCACCATCTGATTTACTCTTCACCTCTTTCCATCTTGCTTCATTGACTTGTATGGTTCGTAGGCTAGTTATCTGCTCTCCTCCTATTTTTGAATAGTCACTAGTAGCATCAAGCAAACTACACTATTGTCCCACTATTTTATTTGATTGTTTCACATCAATTTCGAGGGGTTTTTATTAGCAGTTAAATGTATTTCCCTATTGACTGATTATCTGGCATGCTTATTGGCATCTCATTTTACTTATTTCCTCTAACATGCCTTTCTTGTTTAAACTTCTTGTGTTTTATATCTAACTGGCTTTGGAGGATTCTTCTGTTTCTTTTGCTGGTATTGTTGTCCCATATTGAGAACAAACAACAGCAACAACAATCCACTATAATCCCATTATTGGTGTCTGCGGGTAGTGTGTACGCAGATCTTACCCCTACCCTAGGGTAGAGAAGCTGTTTCCGATAGACCCTGGACATTCCTCCCTCCAAGAATTTCCCACCTTGCTCTTGGGGTAATTCGAATTCACAACCTCTTGGTTGGAAGTGGAGGATGCTCACCACTGGAGCAACCCATTGAGAACAAACAATTGAAAAAATAGGTCTCCATTCATATGTTATTATTTGATCAAAGGATTTCCCTGTTGGATCTTGGACACACACGGTCTCCGGCATGTCTCTTGTGATATCCATCTCAATTACTCTTGCATATGAAATCCATTCAGCTTTTGTAGTGCAATCATGATAGGCATACAAAGGGATATAAAGTCCACTACCAATCCTACTGCGGGTTTTCATATTCCAGCTATTTAGTGGTAATTTTGGAAACCTTACCCATACTGAGGTATTTTTCAGCACTTCATCATTAAAACTAGAATTAATTGTCCAACCCCTTGTTATATTACTATTAATTATATGAGGCCCAGAATACATGCAACATTCTTGTCATCCATACTAGTAAAACGAACAACAAAATAACCATCGTTATTGAAGTATACCTTTATTTGGTTTAGCTACGAAGTTCCACTGAGATGAAATGAAGTGCTCAATAGCTCCAATTATTGGTGTTTGTCCCAATACATACAGTATAATTGCAAAGTCCTTTATTAAGTTTCATCATCGAGCTCATCTTGCACCTGTTTAACCAAAAAAATGTGCATTCCGGTCAAAGCTTATTTTTAGAAGTACTTGAGCTACTAATAATCAAAAAATTCTATATTCTCTCAGAGATAAGAAAGGAAATAAGAATATGAAATAGCAAAGTAATTAATAGAAAGCAAAAGTGACTGTTGATTGAATCTGCAACTCTTCAGCGGTTTTTAGGGCTTTTCGGCAGCTGCATCAGTCACAAAGTGATTGTTTTCATTATGAAGTTGTCACGACCCAAACCGATGGGCCGTAATGGGCACCCGGTACCTTACTCAACTGAGTACCAACGTAACGTATCTTTCTTATTACATCATCGTATACACATGACATACGGGCCTAATAGGCCAACATAATCATTTATAAACTTAAAACATAGGCCGGCAAGGCCGTACAATCTTTCACGTACATGACATATGTCTACAAGCCTCTAAGAATACATAAATATCATAATGGTCGGGACAGAGTCCCGCCATACCAACAATACACGTCTAAATCATATTAACAAAATAAGCAACTCCGAAGCAAATGGAGCGCATCAACATCTACGCTGAGCTGATAGCTTACTTGGAGTGCTCTCAACCTGTCTATCGGGACCTGCGGGCATGAAACGCAGCGTCCCCAAGCAAAAGGGACGTCAGTACGAAAAATGTACCGAGTATGTAAGGCACATAAATAAGTACATAAGAGACATCGAAGAAATATAGAGTAATTGACTCAACCTGTAAGTCTGGATAACTCTGTAAATCATAAATTACTTTTAACAACATGCATATGCGTATGAATGTCATGTCCTACATAGGTACATGTTTCATAACATCATCAGCCTCTGAGGGCATCCCATCATATCATATTGGCAACTATGGGCAAAATCATCAACGTATACCAGCTGATCAGGTGGTGGTGCATATATAACACCATAAACTTTCCCATATCCCATATATATTTATATACATACATATATACGTGTATATAATACCATCTGGTCACGGGTCGATGTACATGAATGCAATGCATAAAAAGTACCTTAATAAAATATTTCGAAATGTCATAAGACCATTTTGGCTTTGAGTAATATCGTAAAGTAAACTTTTTTCAACTTTCGTATTTTTCTAAGACCCATGAACAGATGATAAAATATTATGACACATGGAAATTAAAGAAATAGATATCTCTAATACTTCTATGAATAGAGTCATTTATGGAATTCGTGCATTTGCACGTTTTGTTCGTATCGTATGGATCATGCCAAAAGAAAGAAGGGATAGTCTTAACATACCTGTTATTTGAACTATTTGCACGAAATGAAGCTTTTGCTCCTTTGAACTTTAACGAAATTCATGCTTGGACTCTATAAAATTGGAACGAAATTCTTTCTGCTTGTCTAGATTTTAAGATGTTAGTCCTTTTAGTCCAAATCAAGAAAGCTAATATACTGATCCTTCCCGTTTTCTTGGAATGAATTGAAAAAAATCTTAATTTTGCTATTGTTTGTCTTTTTAATGGAATGAATTGGAAATACTTGTATTTGTAATGGAATGAGTTGGAAATACTTGTAATGGAATGAATTTGGAAGACTTGGAACAAAATCACCTTTCGGTTGTTCCTAAGTCTTTAAGTAGTAAGAATGTCATATTGTTTCTTGTTTGATCAAATGAAGCTCAACTTCCTCAATGCCTTACACACAATTCAATCAAGACTGTGAGTCATTTACCTTGAATATGGGGCTGCCACCTCATGTTATTTGATACTTATCTAATATATCCCCCATTAATTAGGTAATGTCTCGTTACCTGGTAACTAACCAATTACCCGCAAAATGGAGAGTTATTCCCACTTACTTGAAATATTACTCACTTTTCACATACCTTATACACCTTACTATTATGGTCATGTAGTACCTTGTATGGTACTAGTGCATAAATACGGAGTATTTTAGCTCGAGATGTATTTTGTCCCAACATGCCAAACATGGACGAAAATTCATTTTCTTTGACTTGTTCCCCCTTTCACCTTTACTAATCACTTGTAAAATAGCATAATCCTTATAATATCCAAATAATCTTTTCCTTGGACTGATGTCAATACCTTCCAACAAATTTAACGTACAATACTTCAAGGTGCAACATCGTCGTAACTTAATACTGCAAAGTGTGACATCACCATAATGTAATACTGTTGGGTGCAACATTGTCGTAACTTAATACTGTGAAGCATAACATCACCGTAATGTAATACTGCAAGGCATAATATCATCATAATATATTAATGCAGGATGTAACACCATCGTAATATATTAGTGCAGAGGATAACATCATAGTAATATATTACTGCAGAGCATAACATCGTCGTAATATAATACTATGGGACGTACTATCGACGTAATATTGTGGGGGCGTAATAGAAGTTTCCATCATGAACCCCTTCATATGACGGTTGCTTCTTCGAATTAATACCTCTTTATGCCTTTGCTTTCACGAAAACCTTCAATATGTAGTATTCTTCTTCCATAATAGTTTTTGTTCATCAGGTCGTATTATTTTCTTATACATCCATGTCTTCTCCAAATCCCGATCATCGTAGAGTAGTTATAATAGATGAATTCCCCTTTTATCTACTCCTATTAGAAGTAGAAGAGGTGGCAGATTACGTAGTTTAGGGTCTTCGTCTATTCGTGGTTCACCTTCTCAACCCAGTGTTACTCCCCCTTCGCCTTCTAGAACTAGGGCTTCTTCTTCTCATAGATCTTCTGCTAGAAGTAGGGATTCCAATGAACCTCTTCGAGAACCTACTGTTGATAAGACTGTCCTCGCTGAACTTACTTCTATATTGATCGAGAATCAATTAGAAATCAAGTTACATATATGACTTTCCATGATCGCGTTGATGTTTACCCTTCCCAGATTATTGAGGGCTTGATTTCTCTTGTGCGATGTGAATGATATTGGAAATGTGATTTCCCAATTTTAGTCCCTAATGCAAATCAAAAGATGACCTCATACAAAATTGGTTATTCCTTTGTTTATACATATCCCTTTACATTAGGCTTCATACCACCTATTGATCCAGTCATTATAGAATTTTGCCATTTCTTTAATGCTTGCTTAGGACAAATTGGCCCTATTGTATGGAAAGTCGTCACATGCTTAAGATACTTGTCGAATTTGGCCTCTTCACCTTTTACCTTTTATCACTTGATTCATCTATATTCCCCCAAGTTGTTTTGTTCTTGGGTATTTACTCTCGTGGCAAGGAGTAAAAAGATTTTGGTTAGCCCTGAAGATTATAAGGATCGTGGGTGGTATGCCTGTTTAATTACTGCTCCCACAAAAGGTTTAGTGGGTGAAGAGAACATGCCTTTTCTAGAAAAATGAAACTTTGCACTTACATTTTTTTAATCTTTTTTCTTCTTTTTCTATTGAAGAAACAAGAACTTACAATCTCATGACTGTATATTTTTTCCTTTTTCAGCAACCATAGAAGTTATTGAGGAGATTCCAAACTTCCGTTGTTGGGCAGGAAAATTTTTGGTTATTACTACTATAGAAGGAAGGTCTTGGAAGTACCTTTCTAATAGGTTTGGTTGGAAAGTGAAGACTTAACACGACCCAAACCAATGGGCCGTGAAGGGCACTCGGTACCTTACTCAATCGATTACCAACGTAACGTATCTTTCTTATTACATCATCATATACACATGACATACGAGCCTAATAGGACAACATAATCATTTATAAACTCAAAACATAGGCCGACAAGGACGTACAATCTTTCACGTAAACGACATATCTACAAGCCTCTAAGAATTCATAAATATCATAAAGGTCGGGACAGAGTCCTGCCATACCATCAATACACATCTAAATCATACTAACCAAAAAAGAAACTCTGAAGCACATGGAGTGCACCAACATCTTCCACTCAGCTGATAGCCTACTTTGAGGGCTGTCGACCTGTCTATCGGGACATGCAGGCATGAAATGTAACTTCCCCAGGCAAAAAGGACGTCAGTATGAAAAATGTACCAAGTATGTAAGGCACATAAATAAGTACATAAGAGACATGAAAGAAATATAGAGTAATTGACTCAACCTGTAAGTCTAGATAACTTTATAAATCATAAACTACTTTGATCATCATGCATATGCGTATGAATGTTATGTCATGCATAGGTACATGTTTCATAACATCATCATCCTCTGAGGGATATCATCATATCATATTGGCCACTGTGGGCAAAATCATCAACGTATACCAGCTGATCAGGTGGTGGTGCGTATATAATACCATAACCTTTCTTATATCCCATATACATATATATACATACATATATACGCGTATATAACGCCATCTGGTCATGGGTCAATGTACATGAATGCAATGCATGAAAAGTATGTTAATAAAATATTTCAAAATGTCAAAAGACCATTTTGCTTTTGAGTAATATCGTAAAGTAAACTCTTTTCAACTTTGTATTTTTCTGTTACCCATGAAGAGAAGATAAAATATTATGACACATGAAAATTCAATAAATAGATATCTCTAATACTTCTATGAATAGATCCATTTATGAAATTTGTGCATTTGCACATTTTGGTCCGTATCGTATGGATCATGCCAAAAGAAAGAAGGGATAGCCTTAACATACATGTTCCTTGAATTATTTGCACGAAATGAAGCTTCGACTCCTTTGAACTTGAACGAAATTGATGCTTGGACTCTATAAAATTGGAACGAAAATCTTTCTGCTTGTCTAGATTTTAAGACGTTAGTCCTTTTTGTCCAAATCAAGAAAGCTATTCTACTGATCCTTCACGTTTTCTTGGAATGAATTGAAAAAAAAATCTTAATCTTGCTACTATTTGTCTTTGTAATTGAATGAATTGGAATGGTTGAAAATACTTGTATTTGTAATGGAATGAGTTGGAAAGTCTTGTAATGGAATGAATTTAGAAGGACTTGGAACAAAATCACGTTTCTGTTGTTCCTAAGTCTTTAAGTAGTAAGAATGTCATATTGTTTCTTGTTTATCAAATGATGCCCAACTTCCTAAATGCCTTACACGTAATTCAACCAAGACTATGAGTCATTTACCTTGAATATGGGGCTGCCACCTCATGTTATTTGATACTTATCCAATATATCCTCCATTAATTAGGTAATGTCTCGTTACCCGGTAATTAACCAATTACCCGCAAAATTGAAAATTATTCCTACTTACTTAAAATATCACTTACTTTTCACATACCTTATACAACTTACTATTATGGTCATGTAGTACCTTTTATGATACTAGTCCATAAATATCGAGTATTATAGCTCGAGCCGTATTTTACCCCAACATGCCAAACTTGGACGAAAATTCATTTTTTTCGACTTGCTCCCCCTTTCACCTTTACTATGTGAAATTTCTTAATCCTTATAATCTCCAAATAATCTTTTACTTGGACTGATGCCAATTACATTACGACAAATTTAACATACAATACTTCAAGGTTCAACATCGTCATAACTTAATACTGCAAAGCGTTATATCACTGTAATGTAATACTACTAGTTGCAACGCTGTCGTAACTTAATACTGCGATGCATAACATCATCGTAATGTAATACTGCAGGGCATAACATAATCGTAATATATTACTGCAGAAGGTAACATCATTATAATATATTACTGTAGAGCATAACATCGTCGTAATATAATACTGTAGGACGTAATATTAACGTAATATTGTTGGGCGTAACATCATTTCCCCCTTTGGAACATTCGTCCTCGAATGTTGACTGATGCTCTTATCATTTTCGTAACTTATAGCTCTTGTGAATACCTTAATACTCTTCTTGCCATTTAAGCAGTTGCTCTATGAATAAATCCAAAGTCTAGGGTATTCCCCGCTTTAGTCTTTTTGCTCATATCATGACCTGTGGTCGAAATTTTCCTAATCATGCAACTGTTGTTACCTCCTGTCATGCAGCCTGTATGACCCTGGCTTTGTAAGTGTACTTATGCGATTCATCTTTCCTTTTTTCCTTTTATCTTTTAGTCAATCTCTAGGACTTATTTTGTATATACAAGGCTTAATAGGATGCCTCTCTGGGCATCTATAGGTAAACTAAAGTTCTTTGCTCGATATTTTATCGAATTTATGAATATTGCTATATCTTATTTCATAAAATGGCTTATCGATTTGTATGGCTTTACTGCATCTAATTAGGTTAGTATGCCATCTCGCTTTCTTTGATTTTTGTCGTTACTGAGGTCTGCGATCGAACTCCAGGTTACTTTTGTTACTTATTCTATATGCATAAGGCTAAGTCCTTTAATGCTTCCTCATTACTGTTCATCTTAAGAATGACAACCTAATCTCAGCTCATACTTTGTGACTTTTTTCCATCCATTATGATTCGTCTCAATATTGTTCTATAGTATACCATTGATAACTTGAAACTTCTTACGTAATACCTTGCCACTAGGGCTTACATTGCATCGACAAATATTTGAAGTGATTTCCATAATCGTATTTCATAGCATCGCAATGGGATTCACCCTACGTGGGTATTTTAATCTTGTGCAACTCATGAAATCCCCATCTCATCATTTTTTTTCTATTTTTGTTTTCAAATCATTACTCAATCGAAGGCCCAAACGTTATCCTTTCCTTATCACAATTACACCCTTATTCCATTAATAGGGCAACATTCCATTCCTTCTAAATGCTATTAGTCTTAGACTCCTTCGATTTCATTAAGGCTATAGTGAGCTTTGTATAACATAGAGAAATAGTCTGCTCTTGTTATTTTCATGGGCTTAATCCTAAAGACTTATCCATTCTCGTCACCTTTTCACTTGCCTTTCCTCATCCTTACTCATGTTTCCTTAAAACTTTGTCTCTCTACCATACTTTAGCTTGCGACCTATACATATCCATTTATACTACTCGCAAATTTCCTTCAACTTGCTTGCACCATAGATTTCCTTATGTTATTCTGGAACGTAAAGCGAGACATCACATCATCTCCAACTTTTCTCTACTTTCTTAACTAGATCTCTCAGTGCTTAGAAACCATAGGCTGGAATACATGCCGTTGACAATGCCGTTATCATTCTCGGTTATTGGATCCCCATACTTATAGCCTTCTACCCGAAGTACGGACTATTCACGATCTTCTGCCTTTGAGTATCTCGTACGTTGTTCACCTTTACCTTACTTACCTTAAGATCTCGCATCGTATCTTCTATCTCTTTCCTGACCTCCCTTCCACCTAGGTGTAATTCACCTCTATAACTTGAAGCTCTATTTAATACTTTCACCTCTGGTGCATACACAATCCGTGGGAGTTTCATAATGACTTCTTATGAGACTGGTACCCTTCTAACTGGATTTATCGTAGAGCCCTTATAGAACATAGTTGTTGTGCTATCTCTCTTGCACTTCTAATATTAAGATTGATTCTACTATGTTCTCAATCATGTTTCCTATAACTTTTGGGTCCAATAATCAAACTCCTGATTTACTTTGTTGATGTAATGATTTAGTTTCCTTCTTCTTCTGATCGACCTTTATGCTGGCTTAAGTTATCTTCCAATCTGCGGCTCATGGTAATTAGCCCTCCATGAACACTATGGAATATCCATGATACAATATTCTAACAATTCATTTCTTTATCTATGATTTGGGTTCAATTCTTTCTTTTAACTTATACCGGAATCTTTTATGGTTGTATGATTGTCAACATATATGTTGTATGGATAATACTCCAAAATCTTGAGTGTATCCATAATGTACTAACTCTAGATCATTAATCGAATAATTCCTTTCGTTCTATTTTAGCTTTATTTCAACGTAAGCTATTACCTTTGCTGGTCTTTCTGCCCCCTTGTTGCATTCATACTTAGCGTATCATAGTGCCCACACATGCCAGAGTTTTCGTGCACCTCATATGATCTCAAATATTACTTTTAATTTTACTCCCCGTTCATTAGTCATGGTAAATGCCACTTTCCTTTGGAGTGCTATAATGTTTTTGTGAGACTGTTGTTACACGACCATTTCCTCTTTAGGTCGTTGTACCATGTTTTAGGATCTTATTTGCACTTACACTTAGTGTAAATTGCTGATGATAAAATTGGTAAAAATAGTTTCACACTTGATTATCCCGTTTAAAATAACTAGTAATAATTTCTGCACATGATTAGAATAACATGCTCTTAGGGTAAAAAAGCTCCAACTGTCTTAACAATTCTGAATAACTGTTGTATACTGCTTACGCCTAGGCAAGCCTTAGGTAATTACTTAAATAAACTGGAACTGCCTTTGTTTCATTATCAACTGTTAAAAGTCAGTAGACAAACCTGATTCAGACTTCTTTTCTGAGTAATGTAATAAATCTAGTTCTGATGTTATCACTTAAACACCTTGCTTTAGGATTTTAAATTCAGACCTTAATTGTGTATAAGTCATGTTGTCTATGTGCACTATTTACAGAGGTATACAAGAGCCTTCTACTTGCTTATATGTTTCCCCCTCTAAGTGCAGTCTTACATGTTTTTGTATGTTGCCTTAGTATTTTTTGCCTTTAAACCTGAGGGTCTACCTAGAACCTCTTTCTTATAGGAATAGGAGTCCTAAATTCCTCCGGGGCTGATAAGATTGGGACGGATAACAGCATGCAATAGAGGTCGAGACCAAACCTCGCTTTAATTACCATCACGGGGCGGGAAATGGTAGATATGGATATGATGACCGGTGCGCTAATACCACGTGTATCCCCTCTTTTGAGAAGTGTCATACCGGGTATTGCATTGATGTGATCTATATTACAAACAAACCTAGGACACCCCCTTTACATTCATAAGCATGCTTTATATTGTAACCTTTTTTCAAAATTTCGCCTTTCAATAATCGTTTCCAAATGCTTGTGTATTTAAATCCCTGATTATTTGAGCCCTACTCATTTATTTGCTAATTGCACAAATTCACAAAAACCTGTCTGGCCGGGAACCACACTAGTGGATCCTGAGGGGTGCCTGACACCTTCCCCTTGGAATAATTTCAAGCTCTTACCCTGTCTCTGGTTATCAAACATAGTTAGAAATGAACTTTATGGGTGCCCTAATGCACCATAAAATCTTTAGGTGGCGACTCTTCAAAAATGCAGACCTCGTTCCCAAAAGAAATGAGTTGTCCCATACCCAAAATGTCATGACCCCTATTATCGTAGAAGGGGAAAAAGGGGGCGCGATAGTGAGTACTCCAACTTAGTGAGTAATAATAATAAATGAAGACTGAGCGATAACAAATCATGTAAAAGCACATCAACATGCTATAGAGAAGCAGTATAAAACTAGTAAAAGCAATAAAACAGTGAAAATATGTAAAAACACATAGTTTAGAAGAAGCTTCTTTAATACACCTTTTTAACAGTTAAACAATTAAATGAGAAGTAGCTAGAACAGATAAACACCTAAAAATCCGCCCCTCAGGCACATTGTCAACAAAATCCGCCCCTCGGGAAATATCATGGAACAACACCAGCCCCTCGGGCTATATCTCATATCACAATGGGTACTCGAGCTCACTGTGGGTGTACAGACTCCGGGAAGGGCCCCTTACGGCCCAAGCACAATATCAAGTCATCTCGTGGCATAATCAGTAGGCTCACAGCCTCACATCAACAAGCCACCTCGTGGCATACAATCTCAGGCCGTCGGCCTCACAATCATAAATCAGTGTATCCTCACAAAACAGGCCCACGACCTTACTCAGTCAGAATCTCATAAGCCACTTGGGCAACAGTAAAACATGATGCTCAGCCCAATTTATCATTTAAAATATCATTTAATGTTTAAAAACAGAGTAAACATGGTTGAGTTACAAAAAACAGTAGAATATAGCATGACCGAGTACAAGTATAAAGTCAAAACAGTGATGAAATATCAGTAAAAATCCCTTAAGGGTCCAAATAGATGGCACGAGGCCCAAATATGGCACTCAACCCAAAACATGATGATAGCAAATAGTTTTCAATCAAATACGCGGTAAAACAATCATTCGGGATGGACAAAGTCACAATCCCCAACGGTACACGACCCCACGCTCTCCATCTAGCATGTGTGTCACCTCAATATTGCACAACGATGTGAAATCCTGTGTTTCATACCCTCAGGACAATATTTACAATCATTACTCACCTCTATCCGGTCCAAATCTCTAGCTCGTGATGCCTTTGCCTCTCGAATCGACCTCTAAATGCTCCAAATTTTACCAAAATCAGAGCCAAACCATCAAAATATGCTAAGGAAATAAAGCCCACTCAAAAGAAATCAAATTACATCACAAATCCTGAAATTGGCCAAACTCGGCCCTGGGGTCGGCGTCTCAGATTCTGATAAAAATTACATCAATAGACTCCTTATCACTCCCCGAGTTCAGTCATATCAAAAGCATCAAAATCCAACCACAAACGGCCCCTCAAATCCCAAATTCTAGGTCTCCAATTTCAAACCCTAATTCTTCAATATTAGGCTTAAATTTCATGATTAATTAGGTAGAATTCACATAAGAATCGAGTATTGAGTCCATAAATCTTACCTCCAAGTGTTCCCCCTTGAATTACTCTTCAATCCTCTTCAAAAAGCTCCATAATCGCTCAAAAATGATGGAGGTTAGCCCCAAAATCGCGGACAAATGGCTATTTAAACATTCCGCCCAGGCATTAAAAGTGACTTTGACCAAATTTCCCTCTTTCGCGAACGCGACCACTACCTCACGAACGTGATGACTCCACAACTCAACCTTCACGAATGCGGCTCCTCTTCTCGCAAACGCGATGCCCAATGGCCCAGCCCTTCGCGAACGCGAAGGCCAAAAGTCCAACCTCACCTGCTAACCCTTCCCAAACACGAGGGCCCACTCGTGAACGCGAAGGCCAAATGTCGGCAACACCCAAGAGCATATTTCTATAACTTTCCAAAACATGAAATAATCCGATTGACCACCCAAAACTCACCCGAGGCCCACGGGACCTCAACCAAACATTTCAACATATGCCATAACATCGTTCAAACTTGTTCCAATCTTCGGAATGTTCAAAACAATATCAAAACACCCAATTCGCATCGGATTCAAGCCTAAGAATTCAAAAATCTTCTAAATTATGCTTTTGATCAAAAAGTCTACCAAACTATATCTAAATGACCTCAAATTTTGCAGATACATCCCAAATGACACAATCGAACTACTGCAACTTCCGGAATTCCATCCCCTATCTTAAAATCGCACATATCAACTGGAAAACGCAAAAATTTCAATTTCGCCAATTCAAACCTAAATCTACTCCAAACCTCCAAAACACATTTCGACCACGCTCCTAATTCCCAAATCACCTCCCGAAGCTATCCCAACCATTGGAACTCACATACGAGCCCTTTAACACATAAGTCAACATCCGATTGACTTTTCCAACTTAACCATCCTCAAAAGAGACTAAGTATCTCAAACCTTACCAAAACCTCTCCGAACCCGAGCCAACCAACTCGATCACACATAGAACCGATAAACCAAGCAATAAGAAGAAAAAATGGGAGAAATGGAGTGGTAACTGATGAGACGACTGGCCGGGTCATCACAATGAATCACCCAATTTTGCATTAAAAGGAGAGTTGTATGATGTTTTGAAGTTTTGAAGGAAGTCGGAATATTCCTGAATTGTTTAAACTAGAAAAATTAGCAATGGCAAAAAATATCATTTTAGCACCCAAAACTCGTTCTGAAGCTCCCAGGCACAAACCATTTATTCATTTCAATCATAAATCATGCTAAAATCTTGTTCGTGCACACAAGACTTTGAAAAGAGGTCGTCTTGACCTGATATTGACCGTGGTCAAACTCCAAATCCTTAACTTAACTAGTCTCTCAACCAATGATCCAAAATATACCCGAGCCCCTCGAGATCCTATCCAATCATACCAACAAGTACAAATAGATTTATCCTAACTTAACCAAAGGCTCAAAATACCCACAGGAACATCACAACAAAGAATCGAGTCTCAAACCGAGTATAATTATTCTTAAGTTGTTAAATCTCCATTCCTTCAAAAGAGTGTTCGAATCACACCTACACACTTTGGATTACTTCTAAACTTTACACATAAGTTCAATTCAACTATATATACCTATCCAAAGTCTCGGAATACCAATTGGAGTCCAATAACATCAAATTTAACTCTTGGTCAAACTTATGAACTCTTAGGTTCTTCAAATTGTCAACTTTCAACAAATAGTGTCACTTTCTTCTAGGAACCTCAAAAATCGAATCTGAACATACGTACAAGTTCAAAATCGTCATATGAACCTATCAGAATCGTAAAAATGCGATTCCAGGTCCATTTACCCAAAAGTCAAACCTTGGTCAACTCTTCCAAGTTAAAGCTTCCAAATTAAGAGTCATTCTTCCAAATTAATCCTGAACCACTTGAAAACTAAAACCGACCATAGACGCAAGTTATAATCATCATATTAAGCTACTCAAAGTCTCAAATCACTGAACTAAATGTTAAAGCTCGAAACGACTAGCCTGGTTATTACAATTGCATATTATACGTCTTAGGTTTGCTGATTATCTCCTCATGTTCAGTAGAGGAGATGTTGTTTTAGCTCAACTTCTTTACTATTGCTTCAATTATTTCTCTGAGTCTTCAGGACTATGAGAAAATCTTTGTAAGATCTTAGTGTATTTTGGAGGTGTTGATAGATAGGAAATTTTAAAATTTCTTGGATTTACAAAAGAGGACATACCTATTATATACCTTAGTGTACCATTGAGAACTAAACGATTATCCATTATGCAACGCTAATCTTTGGTAGACAAGATGCTGGGTAGAGAGACTTCTGGGTTGCTAGACATATATTCTATGCTCGGAGAGTTCAATTAATAAAGAAATTCTCCATACAAACTTTCAGGTCCCAAAACTTTATAAATCATTCAGTTGATTAAAGCAACATGTAGGACCTTCTTATAGACTAGAAGTGTTGAATTGTCAAAAAAAACCTTGTTGGCTTTAGGATAAAGTATGTTGGCCAAAATCAGCAGGGGACTACAATATTATGAATGTGAGATTATGGAATAGAGCAGTTATATGCAAGTTATTGAACTTTATACACGAATAAAGACAAGTTGTTGGTTTAATGGGTCCATATATACCATGGTAATAAGAGTGAGATTTGGGGGATTTGCAAAGGTTCCGTGGAGGAAATTGAATTGTAACAAACATACTTCTCGAAATTGGTTTTTTATTCTAAATATGGTTGTATCGAGTAAGTTTAATACCAAAGACAAGCTAGCAAAATAGGGTAGTATAGCTAAATAGGAATGTAGCTTCTGTAAAGAGCGGAATGAGACCATTACACATCTCTTTTTTATTGCAATTACTCTATTGAATTCTTGGGGAAAATTATTTTGTAGAAAGGGTTAATACTTGTGATGACATTGCAAGTAGAACTGCACTAAGCTGGAACAAAGATGAAAGGCAAGACTATCAATATTGAGATCTACAGAATGGCCTTTGTATGCCATGTATATGATATTTGGCAAGAGAGAAATGTAAGGGATTTTTAGAGTAACCAGAGAAGTGTTGGGATGATTACTAGATAAGTAATTCAATATATATTTAGTAGAGAAAGCATGAAGCATGTGCTTATCAGAAGACTTGAAAGCTTAAACTTCTACCCGTAGTGTATTTATATTGATAGGATTATACACTAGCTTTGTTGTAGAGTGAAGTTTTGTAACTTCTGGTGTAATAACTCGGCCAGTTATTTTGTGTATTTGAGCTTCATTTCCCTACTTGATGTTTCCCGTATGCTTGTTTGTTGTTTTGTGATTTGGGGAGATGGTTGGCTAGGTTCCGAGAAGGTTTGGGAGTGGATTGGAACATTTAGTTCCATTGTTGGAAGCTTAAGTTATAAGAATTGACCATGGTTTGGCTTTTGTGTAAATAACCTCGAATTGGTGATTTGATGGTTCCAATAAGTTCGTATGGTAATTTTGGACATAGGTGTATCTTCTGATTTTGATTTGGAGGTTCCTAGGATGTTTTGGCCATATTTGCTAAATGTTGGCAATTTGAAGGTTTAGAAAATTCCTAAGTTTTACTGGAAGTTGATTTTGATGATAGTGGATCGGGTTAGCATTCCAGATCTTTGAATAGAATATTTTTTGCTCTTTGGATCTTGTGTGAAATATTTGAATATAATCTGAATTGGTTAGGCTTCAATCAGATGATTGGTAGGAAGTTCTTGAACTTAAGAGAAGTTCAAGTATTGATTTGATCTTTGATTTGTTGATATGATATTATCATTTGTGTTTGGAGTCTTTGAATACGTCCAAATACTATTTATAGTCTTGTTGGTATGACTGGACGGGGTCTCGGTGTCTTTACTAAGTTTCAGACAACCCAGAAAATGTTTAGAAGTTGCTTATTTTGTTAGTGTCTAGTATTCATCCCATTCACGAGAGGAGCCTCGCATTCGCAATGATGGATTTGGTGCCGGGGAGGATTTTTTCTTCACGTTTGCTCCTGGGTGGCCTCATTCGTGATGAACAGTGTGTTGGTTCTTTGCGTTTGCGCAAGGAGGGTAATATTCGTGATGTAGAGTGGGAGCTGGGGTCTTTGGCTTTCGTGTTCGCAAGGGCTTGGTCGCATTTGCGGAAGGCTGGGGTATTTGACTTTCATGTCGTGATGGCTATGTGGCATTCGCAAAGTATGTTTGGGCAGAGCCAGATTTTATGCTTCGCGAGCGCGAGACACGTGCAGCGTTCTCAAACAATACTCCTGGACAATGCATTTAAGTGTTGAATTTTGGAATTTTAGCCTATACTTTCATAGTTTGAACCCTATTCTTTAGGAAGGGGGATTTTTCTTGGAGATTATCATACGAGACTTTAGAGTAAGTAATTTCTACTCATATTTATATTATTTCAAGAATCTACATGGATTGTTAACACCCAAAATATCGAATTTTGAGGTAGATTTATGGGATTTTCCTGCAACTTAACAAAGTAAAATTTTGGGGTTTGAGCTATGATTTAGACTTAGGTTTAGAATCTAAACACATATTCCCTCGAACCTTCTTTACGCTGCCTTCTTTGTGGAAGCCCTTAGGTTTATCTGGATGTCTGAATTCTATGGTAAAGGATGTTGTAATAATAATTGGGCCATGAGAAACTCTTTTACGTATTGCAAAAGAAAGGACCTACTAATAGAGCTGGCGGGGAGGGGAGGCCATAAATGTTATCAGGTCAGAGAAAGGCATGACCGTAAGTTGACCCCTTTGAAAACCTATTACTTTATAAGGATTTGTTTTGTGCGATATGCCGAAGACTTACTACTAGAATTATGCAATCTGTCGAATTTCTCATACAAATGCAAAAATGTATCGTACCCAAGCTATGGTGATTGCTAGGAGATTGGAGTGTATTCGCAGGCAAGAGAGAAAGGATAAGGAGGCCAAGAATCCCTATTGTATTGGAGGATTTGGTGGTGCCCGTTATGGGGGGGCAGGGCCGTCATAATAGAGGCTATGTTTGTCGACTAGTTTAGTCAACACTTTAGGTTGCACGCAGTGCTCCAGCTAGCCATGGATTTAAGAGCACCCATATCGGGCAGTCATCCTTCAGTTCACCTCCTGCGCATCGTTCTTACTATCATTTTTCTAGTCGTCCAGGGCAGATCCCAATAGCCATGTCCATAGAGAGCTTATTTTGAGTGTGGCGGTGTAAGGAACATGAGGAAAGATTGTCCTAGGCTAAGATAAGTTTACCTCAATAGGGTACCCAAGCTATGATTCTCATGCCAAAATCTATTCCACCTATATAGCCAGTTAGAGGAGGGGGAGAGGCAGGTAGAGGTCATCCTAGAGGGGGAGGCCATGCCTATTATTGTGCTTTCCTTTGTAAAACTGAGGTAGTCGCATCACATGCAGTCATGACATGTATTGTTCCAGTCTGTTATAGTGATGCTTCAGTATTATTTGATCCGAGCTCTAATTATTTGTTTGTGTCATCCTCTTTGCATCGTTTTTGGAAATGTCTCGCAATTCTTTAGGTATTCTTGTTAATTGTCTACACCCATTGGGATTTTGTATGGTGGATCGTATCTATCATTCTTTTGTGGTTACAATTAGGGGCTATAAGACTAGGGTTAATATGTTTTTTCTTAATATGGTGGAGTGTGGTGTGATTTTGGGTATGGATTGGCTATCTTCATACCATGATACTTTGTTTGTCACGTTAAAACAAAAACATTGGCGATGCCGGGGTTGCCAAGGTTAGAATGGAGGGGTTTGCTTGATCATATTACTAGTAGAGTGATTTCTTTCCTGAAGGCTTTACGAATAGTTGAGAAGGGATATTTGGCATACTTAGCATTTGTTAGACATGTATGTATTGATATTCCTATGGTTGATTCAGTCTCTGTAATGAGAGAGTTTCCAAATGTGTTTCTAGCAAATATACCGGGCATGCCATCCGATATGGATATTGATTTTGGCGTTGATTTGGCACGGGGAACTCATCCCATATATGTTCCACTGTGTCGCATGGCTCTAGTAGAGTTGAAGAAAATAATGAAACATGTAGGGGTTTCTAGATAAGGGTTCATTTCGCCGAGCATTTCTCCTTGGGTTGCACGAGTATTATTTTTGAAGAAGAAGGATTGTTCCATGATGATATTCATTGATTATAGGAAATTGAACAAGGATTCCATTGAGAACAAGTATCTACTACCTCGTATTGATGATTCATTTGATCAGCTTCAGGGTGTTAGGGTATTTATAAAGATTGAATTAAAATCGAGGTACCATCTGTTGAAGATCAGGGCTTTGGACATTCCTAAGATGGTTTTAAGGACCAGTTATGGCATTATATGTTCTTGGTGATGTCTTTGGGCCTGACTAATGCCCTAACAACATTCATGCATATGATGAAAAATATTTCAAGCCTTATTTGGATTCAATTTGTTATTGTGTCCATTTATGATATCTTGGTATATTCCCGTAGTAGGGAGGAGCATGGGAAACATTTGAGGATTGTGCTTTAGATTTTGTGAGAGAAGAAGTTATAAAGTATGTTCTCCATGTGTGAGTTCTAGTTGGATTCAGTAGAATTCTTGGGACACATGGTGTCTAGTGACTGGATCAAGGTGAATTTTGAAGAATATTGAGGTGGTTCAATGTTGTCCCTAATCTTCTACAGCCACAAAGATCAGGAGTTTTCTGGGTTTGGCTAGTTACTACCATTGCTTTGTGGATGGGTTCTCATTTATTGTAGCTCCATTCACCAAGTTAGCTCAGAAGGGCATTCCATTGATGAGTACGAGGAGAACGTTGAGAAGCTCTAGACTGCTTTGACTACAACTACAGTTTTGGTGTTGCCTTCAGGATCGGGGCTGTATACGGTCTACTGTGATGCTTCACACATTGATTTTAGGTGTATGTTGATGCATGATGGTAGGATAATTCACTACGTATCGTGCCACTTGAAGTTTCATGTGGTTCATAATTTAGAGTTAGCAACTACTGTGCACACGCTCAAGATTTGGAGGCATTACCTATATGGCATGCCTTGTGGGGTTTACAGTAATCACTGGAGTCTTCAGCATTTGTTTAGGATCAGAATTGAGACAGCGGAGATGGGTGGAGTTGTTGAAGGAATATGACATCACTATTTTTTAACATCCAGGAAAGGTTAATGTGGTAGCAGACATCTTGAGTAGACAGGTGGAGAACATGTGAGTATCAACACAGACATCTCTCACAAAGGCTAGATATGCCTTGCACCTATTCTCAACCATCCATTGTGCCTTCAAAAAGGACCAACCCTACTAGAAATATAATCCAATGTACCTCTGCACTCCAACCGCAGTAACCCGGGCATAGCCAATGTCACGGTCTTGGCGTGACAATCCAGAATAGAGTGATAGGGAGATAACTAATACATGCCCAATATTACGCCAAAGTCCACCATACTGAGTAGCAGATGATCAACTCTGGTCTCATAACCCCCGATAGTGACCAAACACGATCGATAGACACGGTCCAACAATAGAATCTCCTACCAGCATAGACACATAAAAGGCGCACTCAAAAAATCATGGGATATATACAAACATGAATCAAAGTAAGATGACACACGAGTATGTGGAACCCAAATCAAATAAAATTGATGCATCCCTATGACAGACCAAAACAATACTTCTGATGATAGCATTTGAAGCAGGCACCTCCATCTTGCTAAGAAAAGCATATAAATGAGCATGTCCTCCCCGTGTAGGGCGACCTTTACCCGCCTGACCTCCACTTCTAGCTAGTGGTGCAGATGGAGCGCCAACTATGGCCTGTGAACCCTGTGCACCTTGTGGAATCTGTGGAGCCTATGTAGCCTATGGAGGTGCACCCCTTTTGAGTCAGGGACAGTTCCTCACCATATATATGGTATCATCACACATGAAATAAGCTCTCGGTGGGTGCGGCTGCCGAAAATGACCCTAGCCTGATCGACTAGACTGACCGCTGAAGGTACCCCGTGCAGGAGGTACTGGAAAGTGGTTGTGCATCGTGGGAAACTTGAGACCTTAGAATAGTCAGAGTAATGCTTGTAGATGGAAGTGTTGAATCAACTAGGCGTCCCGCATAGCCTCGGCCATGATGAGATGAAACTTATTGTGGGTACCGCTAAATCCTTCATAATCTTGAGGCCTCTTGGACACCCTCTCCTGGCCTCGCATACGCTCCAACATGCGAGTGATCTCCACAACAATCTGAAACAGAGTATCCATCTCCAACTCTCAAGTCATACTAGATCTAATACTTTAACTAAGACCCTCGATGAATCTATGAACTTGCTCTCTGACTGTAGAAAGCAAGACAGGTGCATGTCAAGACAACTCGTTGAATTTGATGGCATACTCTGACACTATCATAGTCCCCTAGAGAAGATACTCAAACTCTGTGAGCCATGCATCCTGGAGGGTCTGGGGAACAAACTCTCTCAAAAACATATTTGAAAATTGAGTCCAAGTGAGTGGTGTGGCATCAGCTGGCCTAGCCTCTTCGTATGCCAGCCACTACCTAAAGGATTCTCTTGACAACTAAAATGTAGTAAGGAAGACCTTGCTCACCTCTACAATTCCCGTGGTGCAGAGAATACGGTTACTTGTCTAAAAAACCATGCGCATCTTTAGTAACTTCACCACTGTAAGTAGGAGGGTCAAACTTCTTGAACCTCTCAAATCTCCTCTACTCCTCCTCAGATGCCTCTGGCCTAACCTCCGGTTGACTTGGAATAACGGACTGTGCTGGCATAACTCCCTTAACTTGATCAACATGGACTAGCTACTCTAGAGTATGGGCTGCGGGAGTCTGAGCTCCTCCCCCAGCCCAAGAAGTAGCTGGAGCAACTAGCATCAATCCCGTCTGAGCTAAAGTACTGAACATGCTCAAGAAGTGTGTTAATGTCTCCTGGATATTGGTAGTAGTAGGCGTCTCAAGTTTTTGGCCCCAACCGGAGCTACGGGTGGCTCCTCCGTCGTTTCTCTAGCAGGTGCTCTGGCTATGGTACGTGCCCTTCCTCGTCCTCTACCATGGCTCTGGCCTCTCGCACCTCTAGTAGGGGGCATGGTTGTCTGATCATCTGATCAAGCAGTGTGTGTCCTCACCATCTTGTTGAGAATAGAAAGATAAAGGCTTAGATTTTGAAACCAACAAAACTCTACAATAAGAATCAAAGAAATGGAATTTCCTAATAGTTATGTAGCCTCTCGAAGATAAGTACAGATGTATTCATACTGATCCGCAAGACTCTACTAAACTTGCTTATGACTCATAGTACCTATGAACCTAGAGCTCTGATATCAACTTCTCACAACCCCAAATTCTCACCTTAGGATGTCATGATAACACCTAGTTTCTAAGACTAGGTAAGCCTCACATACATTGAGAATTTATCAGAGCTAACAATTAAGATGATAAATTAAATTGATAAGTATCATAATGAAACCGAAACAGTACAATAGTCACAATATACACAAAATCGTTGGAACTGAGTCATAAGCTTTACATATATACACTAAGGATCTCTAATACAATATTGTTTTGATATGAACTAAACACTAGAAAAGACAATAGCAGAAGGTGACTCCGCGGCCTACAAGCATCAAGCATGTATACCTTGAACTCTCCAAAATAACTAAGTCAACTCACTAGCATATGGAACAAGTAGAAGTACCTGGATCTGCATGAAAAAATGTGCAGAAGCGTAGCATGAGTAAACCACAATGATATTCAGTAAGTATCAACTCTAACCTCGGTAGAATAGCGACAAAACCAGGTCATGACACCTACTAGACATAGGCATCTGAACAGAATATTAATGTAATCTAATATTAGAAAGTAAAGGAATAAGTGACAACAAATAGAATGACGATATAAGGCCAGCAATAGAACTAAGGCAATAACTGACAACAAGAATGAAGATATAATTAGAACAACAAGAGATCAAATATAGTCAAAAATACAAGTAAAATGAATAATTGAATTTCAATAACCGTTCAAATCAATAAGCATTTTTAACGTGGAATGTACAACAAGAACCACAACCGAGTTACCACACCTCATATTTATATTTAAAAGTCACAATCACAATCTTCCTTGTGTCGCTGCGTGAGCCTTGCATTTATTTTTAAAATAGTTTTCTCGAAATAGTTGCACGTGCTTTAGTCCCCCTATCTCACCACGTTGCTTCAAGTAATTCCCTTACTAGAAACACATCTATAAATCCCACATTATTTCTCCGCAGGCACATCAACCCCTAGACTTATATTGTCGCTTGCTCATCAATATCATAACAAAATAATTAACTCGCACCACACGTGCCCATATGTCACAACATTTACAAAAAACAACAATACCAATATCATCACAACACATAGCCCACAGCTCAACCACAACGTGTACAAAATTCTCAATAACAATAAAATGAATGGAAATAACTCAACAAGGAAAGGTATTTCAATAACCAACAATTACAACTACTAACGTGTTAATAACCCTCAACTACTATAACTTCAATACTCAACAATGAAGGTATTTCCATGAAATGACAACTTCAAACCCTAGGCATAACATAAGCATAACAATAAAAGGGACAACAATAAATAGAAAAAAAAAACTAAATGCATGAGAATAAAGCAACAGTAGAAGGAATAGCATGTAACCACAACTACAAATAAATGAATATAAGAGTAACCTCGACAGTGGAAAACTAGAACATGTAAGAACAACTTCAAGTAAAGCATGTAAGAATAAACTTGACAACTAAGATATAACAAATAGTAAAAACCTCAATTTTTATGCTTATAAGTGACCTAAGAGTCTAAAACAGTCAAAAACCACATATAGGCCCGTTTACACACTCATCATCTCATGTACGCGTCTTCCACATAAATCAAGTAGCACAATCAAACCAAATCCTAAGGGGTAGTTTCCTCCACCCCACAAAGTTAGGCAAGATACTTACCTCAGCTAGGCAAAATCAATACTCAAAAATAGCTTTTCCCTTAAATTTGCCTCCGCACGGCTCAAATCTAGATTAAAATGACTTAATATCATCAAATAATGTAAGAGAAACCAATGACAGTTAATAAAGTTATGATCTTTATACAATTTTCCAAAAGTCAAGAAAAGTCAACCCCGGGCTCGCCGGTGAAAACTCGGATCAAAGGATAGATCTCGACTACCCATAACCCCATTAGTTTATATATGTGTTTTGTTTTCAAATTTGAGTCCAGTTTGTCTCTCAAATCCCAAATTTTCACTTTTCAAAATATAGACAAAATTTCTCTTAGATTCTCATGAATTTGATGTTAAATCTCATATATAATCATGTAATATAATTGCAAATTAATTCAAATAACTTACGCAATGATTATATATAAAAATACCTCTCCAAATTTCCTCATACCGAGTCTATGGTTTTAAATTGAGAGAAAATGAGATCAAATCCCATCTTTCCAGCCCTTTTGTTCAGGTGCGGATGCTGTATTTTTATCCTAGGTTCACAATTGTAGACCCTCGAAATTACGAAGAATCACTCGTAATTGCGGCACCTAGCAGTCTAGAGGGATGCTGCAAATTGGACACTGGCTTTGCATTTGTGAAGCCTATTCCCATTGCAAATGCAACCAATTAGTCCCAATTGCGAAACTACCCAGCCTTGCCTACACTTCACAAATATGATCAAGGTATCGCAAATGCGACACTTGAGACCCCTCTGCTACGATCGCAATTGCGATACTGGTGCTCAAAATTGCGACAACTGGAGCTCCAACACACCAGCAAACCTGAACTAGCTCAAAACCATTCTGAAACACATTTAAAACTCATCCGAGTCTTCGAGGCTCCAAACCAAACATCCACATAAGTCTATAAGCATCATAGGAACTTGCTCACACTATCAAAACACCAACACATTATCTAGAACTACCAATCAGATATCAAAATGCATGAAATTCAAAAGAAAATACAAGAACATCTAGAATCACAACCAAGCGTTTGAATCCTATCAAACCAACTCCTAATTATACCAAATTTTGTAGACAAGTTTCAAATAGAAAAACTGACCTATTCCAATTCCCAAAATAAAATCCGAACATTATAGCCATAAAGTCAACCTACGGTTAAACTTAGGGAAACTTCTAAACTTGAAATTGCCAACTTTCGGCAAAATAAGTCAATCAACCTAGGGACCTCCGAATTCAATTACGGGCATACGACCAAGTCCAAAATCATGGAATGAACCTTAGGATACCTCCGAATTCATTTTCACATAAGTCAAACCTCGATTATCATTTTTAACTTAAGCTTCCAAATTAAGAACTAAAGGGTCCAAATCAACCCAAAATCTTTTCGGAATAAACCTAACCACCCCCACAAGTCATAAAACCACAAATGCACATGTGCAAAGCATCAAAAAGGGAAACGAGGCTCAAATACACAAAATGATGGGTCAAGTTTTACAAAATGAAAATCAAAGGCGGACGACATTATGGAAGTGTAGTATATAATTTTTAGCACTTTTTATTTTTTTTGTTTTTATTCGGAGGGGACAATTTTGAACCTCTTTTATGTTTATTTTATTTTTTCCCGCAATTAGAGTATTTTTAAAAGCCAACCAAATCAAGTATGCAACTGTGTCTTTCAAGGGACTTATGAAATACTTAATATCTTCTCCCCAAGTAAAATAAATCCACCTACCTAGAATCTTATTGGTGTATGCCAGTCATCTTAGAGTCAACTGTGTATTGAATGAAAATTATTTTTTAAAAGAAAAGGTGACTTGGCATACCAAAATATTATGTCAAGTGGCGACTACAAAAAGTAATGCCGCTTTCAAATTTGAAAACTCTTTTGAGCTCTTAAAAATACTTTTATCTTTTTTAAGGGGTAAAAAAGGGTGTGACAGTACTATGAGGATGTGCATTGATTTTAGACAGCTAAACAAGGTTAATATCAAGAACAAATATTTATTACCTCGTATTGATTGATTTGTTTGATCGGTTTCAAGGTGCTAAGGTATTCTCAACGATTGTCTTAAGGTCGGGTTATCAGCAAGTGAAGAATAGGGCTTCAGATATCTTTAAGATAGTGTTTAGCACTTGCTATGGCCATTATGAGTTCTTGGTGATGTCATTTGGTTTGTCGAATACTCAAACGATGTTCATGGATTTGATGAACCAAGTGTTTAAGCCTTATTTGGACACTTTTGTGTTACTATTCATTGATGACATCTTGATTTGCTCTCATTGTAGGGAAGAGCATTAGTAGCATTTGAGGATTTTTCATCAACATTGAATGAGAAAGATTTTATATGCTAAGTTTCCTAGGAGTGAGTAGCATTGTTTGGATTCAATTGCATTCCTGGGTCATATTGAGTCTGGTAATGGTATCAAGGTTAACCCCAAGAAGACTGAGGTGGTTCAGATTTGGCCTATACTTAATTTAGCTAGAGATATTAGTAGTTTCTTGGGTTGGGTTGGGTTGGGTACTATTGTTGTCATTTTGTAGAGGAATTTTCGTCATTGCAGCTCCATTGACCAACCTAACTCACAAGGGTATTCCTTTTAGATGGTCTGATGACTGTGAAGAGAGCTATCGGAAGCTCTAGGTTTCTTTGACTATAGCCCCGATATTGGTATTGCCTACAACATCAGGGCCACACATGGTATTTTGTGATGCTTCACTCATTGTTCTTAGTGTGGTGTTGATGCAAAAGGGTAGAATGATTGCTTATGCATCACTAAAGTTAAAGCCCCATGACAATAATTATCAAGTACATGTTTAAAATAGGGAGCAATTATGCAGGCACTCATGCTTTAGAGGCATTACTTGTATGATGTATCATGTGAGGTTTATACTGACTATCGTAGTCTTCAGCATTTGTTCAAGCATAAGGACTTAAATTTGAGGCGGTAGCGATGGCTTAAGTTGCTTAAGGATTATAATATCAATATCTTGTATCATCCCAGCCAGGTGGATGTGGTAGCGGATTCCTTGAGTAGAAATACAAAGAGTATTGATAGTTTGGCACTTATTTCTGCTGAGGAAAGGACTTTGGTTATGGATGTTCAAAATTTAGCCAATAGATTTGTGAGATTGGTATTTCTAAGCAGAGTTCTTGCTTGTGTTTTTGTATAGTCGTCCTTGTTTGAGAGCATTAAGGCTCGCTAGTATGATGATCCTCATTTGTTAGCGCTTAAGGACGCGGTGCATTGAGGTGGTTCTAAGAAGGAGTTTATTGAATATAATGGTGTTATGTGACTTTGGTGTCAGCTTTGTGCTCCTAATGTTGATGGTTGGAGGGAGTTAATACTTTAGGAGGCTCATAGTTTGCATTATTCTATTTATCCAGGTGCAACGAATATGTATTGTTATTTGAAGCAGCACTATTGGTGGCAGATGATGAAGAATGATATTGTTGGACATGTTTCACGATGTTTCAATTGCCAGTAAATTAAGTGTGAACATTAGAAACAAGTTGTTTTGACTTAAAAAATGGTTATACCGGAGTAGAAATAGGAATAAATCATTATGGACTTTATGGTAGGTTTACCATGTACCTTGAGGAAGTTCAATACTATTTGGGTCGTTGTGGATAGGCTGACCAAGTTCGTGTATTCTATTCGGATGTTGACTGCTTATACTTTGAAGAAGTTAGCTCAGATTTACATCCGGGAGGTAGTTCATTTTCACAGATTATTGCTATCATTATAGAATGTGGTACGTAGTTCAAATTTTACTTTTGGAAAGCCATTTAGCAAGAGTTGGGTATGCAGGTTGAGTTTAGCACAATATTCCACCAGTAGAAAAATAGTTAGTTTGACCGGACTATTTAGATTCTTGAGCACATATTGAGAGCTTTTGCGATTGACATTAGAGGTCATTAGTATCAGTTCTTAGCTTCGGCGGAGTTTTCTTACAATAACATTTATCAATCCAACATTCAGATGGCTCCACATAAGGCTTTCTATGATAGACAATATCGTTCTCATGTAGTTGGTTTGAGCCTAGTGAATCTAAGTTGTTGGATATAGATTTCGTACATGATGTTTTGGAGAAGTTGACGTTAATTCAACAACGATTCGGACGGCACAGAGTCGAGCAAAAAAGTTATGCAGACAAGAAGGTTCATGGTCTGCCATTCATGGAGGATGAGAATGTACTTTGGAAAGTTATGTTATTTAGGGTATATTTGGTATTTCATGTTTTTATGCTCCGTAAGCACACACACACACACACACACACACACACACACACACAAAAATATATATATATATATATATATATATATATATATATATATATATATATATATATATATATATATATATATATATATATATATATGAGATTTGGTCAATGAAGAAGAGTTAGTAGCTCTTTTTGATAGGTAGGTCAAAAGTTTGAGGTAAAAGGAGATCGCTTCGGTGAAGGTGCTTTAGAAAGGACAACCGAACAAAGAGTCTATTTGGGAGGCCAATCAGATATACGTAGAATATATTCATACCTTTTTAGCAATTCAAGTACATTTCTAAACTCGTTCGAGGGTGAATGTTTGTTTAAGAGGTGGAGAATGTAGCGACACAACTAGTTGTTTTGGAACTTCTAGTCGAAAGTTAGAATTTTAAACTTAAAAAAGTTTGAGATTCTTAGTTTGATGCTTGATTCTTGGTTTCAATGTTTTTCTAGTGTTTTGAGCCTCTGACAAGATTGTATAGCACACATGGACTTGTTAGGATGATTGGACTGGGTGTTGGTGGTTTAGATGAGTTTCAATGTGATTTAGTCGCATCTCGGATTGAGGTTGGATTGTTGGTTTTCTACTGCACAACGGAGCATCACAATTGAGGAGTTTTGTCTTATGAACGTGTAGGAGTGGTGAGAAGTCCTTCTCGATCATGTGTGGTTTAGTCGTGATCGCATAGAAGTATTGGCCGAGGGAAGTTATTATATGCTTCACGAATGCATGGTGAAGGGTCGCGATCGCATAGGTTAGGGAGCTGATGCATCACGATTATTTGATGATTGGTTGCAATCATGGAGAAGGATGGCCGACAACATATTTGTAATGATTGTGTGGGTTGACTATCACAAACGTGTAGAGCATTTCGCCAGTAGGGCTATTTATATTTTGGGAATTCACTCATTTTCACGTTTTTTGAGTTTCGGAGAAAGTAAGAGGAGATTTTGAAGAGGGTTTTAACTTCAATCTCGAGTGTTAGTAATTCTTACTTGGATTTGATCATATATCTTAATTTCACATGAACTTCTACACCCAAACTATGAAATTAAAGAGTGAAATTTAGGTATTTTTCTAAAAGTAAAAAGAGCTTATCTTGAGGCTTTGAATACCAATTTGGATTCGGATTTAGAAATTAATCATATATTTTGTCTTGGAGATTATGAGTAATTGGTATCTTGTCTTAGACTCGAGTTTCATCATGTGGGCCCAGGGTGACGTTTGTTGGCTTTTGAGATTTAATTAAAGATGTAAGCTTTGTTGTTTGAAATTAATTTGTATGAATTTGTTTGAACTTGTTAAGTATTGTTTGGCTGGACTTAGAGCGCTCGGAGGTCACGGATAGAGGGAAAGGTGTGCTTTGAGGCTAAAGCTTGTTATAGAAAAGGTAAGTCCTAATCTTGGTTTGAGAAAAATGCCTTAGGAAAGGACCTCATTTGCTAATTTAAATGTGTTAGGGTAACATATATGCGAGATGGAAAGTGTATATGCAGATGTTATAATTTATTCATGCCCGGGATAGACCTTAGACTTCTTTGTGGCTTGTTTGGTTGCATGATCTTCTTGACATATACTTTATTTGACTATATGACTACGTGAGCCTATTATTTCATGCTAGAAATCATATTTAGGCTTATGACATGTTATTTGGTTATGACGCGTTATTCTTGAGATTGTTGACATATTTGATTAGCGGTAGTCATACTTTATATCATGTACACATACATCCGCATCTTTATTAATTAAGTCTTTGTGCATCTTATTTGTTACATCTTGAGCATATGCACACATTCTTGGTGGTGGTGATCCTAATAAGGATTGATATTAATTATGGCACATTTGGACATTATGAGCAGGTTGATATTGATATGGCATGAAGTTTAGGCCATGTAGTTATTGTTATGACATGAGATTTTTACCGTACGACGTGTGGATATGGATCCATCCCTCTAAGGTCGCCCTCCCATGTTTATATCTTGGTGACTTACACGTAGAGTTTGTGAGACACTGATAAGTGTCAGTTTGTGATGGTATTGATTGATGAGTTGTGCACATAGGTGGAAACTTTGATCTTTTAAATAAATTCTTTATGTCCTGCCATGCATTCTATATGCTTTCCGTGCATATCTTCTAATATGCTACTTGATACCCCAGTTATATGCATTCGATTTGATTGGCGAGGTAGAACGATCATGTCTTAATCTCTAATTCATGGTATATTACATTGCTTTGCTTTGTATATGCATGAACTGTACAGGTCCTCGCCACTACTTCACCGAGGTTAGTCTTGATACTTACTGAGTAAATATTATCTTTGTACTGATATTATACTTCTGCATACTTTGTGCAGCTTCTGGCATTGGCACTAATGGATCTCTGGAGGGTGCCTGTAGCTGACTCATGAGACATGAGATAGTGCTGCTTGATTGACCGCAGACCCTTGAAGTTACATTCTTCTTATTATTACATTGTTTATCTTATTTCAGATAGTACTCTTGTAGTTTGTGAGACTAACTTGTACAGTTGTACTTCATCTTAGTAGCTTATGACTTCGTACTCTGGATTTTGGGAGGTTGTTATTTTCTTTTCATATTTGGTTGATGGTTTGAGACTTATTTATGTTTTATCTATATTTTCTTAGTGGATAATTCTTGCTTGTCTTGCTTTAGTTGATTATGTTTGTTGGCTTATCTAGCCTAATGGGGTTAGGTACCAGCACGACCATTGGCGAAACTCTGGAGTGTGACACACTTACCTTAACATCATAGATTATAAGCTTTTTCAAAATCTCTCAAACCCAAGCTCCCGACTCTCCAAAATAATAGAGCATGGACTAATATCACGAAATGAGACTATTTATACAAAGTACAACAAAATTTCCTGGGGAGGGGAGGCACCCGTGCATAGAACAACACCTTTGGTAGGCGCGACTCTAGGTGTGCTGCAACCAATACCGCACCTAGGGTGGGTGCATTTCCAGGCGCGTTGGACCCTACATGGCTGCACCAGCAAACTTTTCAATTTTGCTCTAATTCTTTCCGAAAACATCAAAACTCATCCAACCCGCCGGAATTCCTCTAAACAATCCCAACAACTCCAAAATATTATATGAACCTATCCAAAGGCTCGAATATTGAAATAAAGAGGAAATGTCGATCAAATGCAGTAGAGGTTCATTTTCTTAATTTTGAAACATAGGATCTAAAGTATTGGTTAATTATTAAGTATCAAAACTATGTAATAAGATATGCCGATATTTGAATTATAAATAAAAACACTGACGTAGAAAAAAAAGTAAATATTATAACCTTTAAAAGCTTAGAGAAAGAGGGTGTTGATACTTCAAAGGGAAAAATAGATATTACTTTGGAACAGGAGGGAAATGATTTTATCTATTGTCAAAGATTTGAGGAGTCATGTGCTTTTAAAGACAAAGTTGGTGGGGAAGAAATGCTTTTACCCGAAAAAACTGGTTGCTTCTTTTAATCGATTTTATTTTTTAATTTATCTTTATTGTCATTCTTGTCCATAAACTTCTAAGGACCAAGGTTGTTAAACTACATAACAAGCTCAAAAATGGCTTGAAATTAAGATGGTAGCACTATTCCAATTTATGTAGGCAATATATACTTTAGCCTCGTGTCATTCAAATTCAGTGCCTTAAAATACCTCTTTGAGAAGTGTTTGTACCTGACAATTAAAAACTAGTTGAGAAAAAAAAAAAGTGAAATAAGGAAGATTTGTGGACAGCTTTGTTATCGTCAAATGACAATTTTATAAGCGTGACAATCTTTTGCACCAGCAGTCTTCACCACCCTCACCCCTAAACGAGTCTGGCTGTCTTTCTTGGACTTATGCTGTCATCTTAAATGGATAAAATTATGAAGGTCAACTTATCAGGGATAGCGTTTATGGTACCACAATAACAATAGCAATAGCAGCCCAGTGAAATCTCACAAGGAAGGTATGGGGAGGGTATGATGTACGCAACTTTACCCCTATTTGGCCAAAAGATGTTAAATCCTTTGATTAAATCAATCTTATGATTAGAAGAAGGGTGAATCTCAGCTAAGAATAATAAAATCTAGATCAAGTGAAAAAGGAAGTAAGCAAGACGAATGATGTTAGCTAACATGTTGGAATCAATTAAATGCTCATTAATGTGACAACTTAAATACGCAATCAATCTAGATAAATGTAGTCGGCGAAGAAAGGAAATAAGTATGAGATGATTGTGGAATCTTTGGTTCTTATCAGTATCGTATAATGATGTATGTTTAGGTTGTGTAATCAATGAAAGAGGTTGCTCTTGTATTTTTTTCTCAGATGAATCTTTTACAAAGTGTTCTTTTATCTTTTTTCTCGGTCCCCGTTTTCTTTACTAAACCTTCCTATTTATAAGGAACAATCTCCCAAGAAACACTATAAAGTACAACATAAAAAATATTCGAAAAGCATATTCTTACTGTCTCCTACTAATTTTACACTACCGTTGACATCTTATCTCGACTGACCGCTCCTGGTCGTCGTCCTTTATCACGACGATCATCAGATATTGTGTCACGATAACCTTGTTCCTCGTCCTATCTGGTAACTGTTGTAGTTGCCAAATTTGGACCCATATAGTTAGTCTCTCCGCTTGTTGAGGTTATGGCCATGTACGTCCTCGATAAGCAGACATCGCCTATACCCGCGGAGAATTTTGGTTGTTGAATTACACCGGTTTGACCAGGAAAGAAAGAGTGGTGCATTCCACGATATCTTGGATGGTGTAGCTTATCGGGAAATGACGTCACTCCCACGTGCGTCATCATCACGCGTCTTCCCGAGGTAGAGACTGATTGCTTGTCGCTTTGATTTTGGTGCCATTGGCAGCCTTCTACTTCGCTTCTAGCACCACCCAACCCTATAAATAGGTGAAGGTTTTGTTTTTTCAATAACTTTTAGCCATTTCCTTTCTTGTGTGTGTATTTTCTTCTTTGGTCATCTCTTCTTGGGTTTTCAGCTCTGTTTTCTTGATTTCTCTTCTCATCTTTTCCGTTCATCATTCTTTGTTTTGCGTTTTACCATCATACCTTCTACCATTAAGATGCCTAGAACGCATCGGTCACGCGAAGAAATTTCTGACGCTACCCCATTATCCATGGCACCTAATTCTGGTGGTGAGGATATGGTTGTGGAGGAGGGGGACAACTTTCCCATCATGGAGGAAATACTCCCGAGAAACCCTATGTCCCGAAATGATTTTCACAAAGAACATGCCTTTTTCCTCATTCTGGTGGTTTCTGAAACCGAGCAGGCTCATATAGATGACTTTCGGTCTACGTACGACATTCCTCCCCATGTTGAGATGGTTCCGGCTAGGAGGGACCTTGTGGAGGTCCATAGACCGGCATATTGTGCTTTTTACGTATATCCCTTTTGTGATCAGCCACACCCTCTATCTCCTTCCATTGGCGGAGGAATTTTGTCGGTTCTACGAGGTTAGATTAGAGCAGCTATCTCCTTATTCGTATAAGATTTTTCTAGTACTGACGAAGTATGCGGAGTTGGCGGGGTGTGAAGTTGTCCTTCGTCACCTTTTACATTTGTGTTCCCCGAGTTTTCATAGGGGCACTATGATACACTTGAGGCATCGCGGACTAGGGGTATGGTGGTCAAAACGGACGACTGGGGAAGTCGCAAATTTTGGCACAAATACTTCTTCATTAGAACCGAGCACCTGGTGTCGGACCCAACTGGATTCCCAGAGCGGTGGAATCATAACCGTAGGTGTTGGTACTCGTTGTTTACTTTCGTTCTTTCCTATTTTGCACTTATTTATAACTTTCCCGTGTAGCTGTGAGGCGTATACCTCGTCCCATTATCGTTATCGAAGACCGGGTAGCTCGCGTACTTCCTTATGTGGCGGGGACTCGAGATTGGCCTGCTTTCCTTAAATGCTTTGGGCTGAAAATTCCATCTGATATGTGTTCCTTTTGCTTTAACCTTTTGCTATTTGCTGTCATTTATTGATACGACCTTTTCGTGATGATAGGTCGTAAGGCTTCCAAGAAGAAGTCTCTAGTCCCAACATTTTCTCCAGGCCATCGCATCAACGGGGATACAATTTGCCTTGGCCGAGTCTGTCCGAGGAGGCCGTGCTGAATCCGTATCGGCTAGAGACACTTCTCGTGATGTCGTTGTACGGGAAGAGATCTCCTCTCGACCCATCTATAACCTCATAGATGAGCCCTCTAACAGGGACGAATCACCGTCGAGGAAGAGGAGAAGGGTAGAGCTTTGGAAGGTCGTCGTCTTCGATACTGGAAAGAACAGAACTGATGTTGCGGGAGCGACGTCTTTACCTAGGTTAGGCACAGGTGTTGTTCTTATGGCAGATGCTATTTTGGCAGGGAGGTCCCTGTCAGCACATGAATTTTGCCCTACATGAATTACTCCCATAAATTCAAAACGAAATAATTTCTTTCAGTGTTTGCAATTTTGAGGATTTTCGTGGCATTTTCTGTTAATTGTTTGCATTTTTGTTGGTGCATTTTAATTAGTGAAAAATACAAAAATATGTTGCGTCTGCATTCAGGTTTAGTTTTACATTATAGTATTAATTGACAAATTATTTATTTTATAAAAATGGAAAAAATCACGAAAATAGCTTATTTTCGCACTTTTAATTTTAATTTTGAATTTTGGTAGTTTTTCCTTTAATTTGGTTTTTAATTATTTGCAGTAACAATTATTAGGGTTAATCAATTTAATTTGGTAGGATAATTTGGTTTAGGATTTAATTTAGGTTTTAATTTTAATTTTGGAAAAAGGAAAAGAATTTTAAAGAAAAATGAATTTTAAAAAAAGAAGGGAGAAGAAAAGAATGGAAAGGGATCAAATTTTTGGGCCAAATTAATTAAACTCCCCAGGCCCAAAGCCATTTCCTCATACCCGTCCAACGTATCCCAAAACCCGTCCAACCCGTTCCAAAACCCCTAGTACCATACGACGCTGTTTCATTAAGCTTGATCTAGGACGTTGATAATGCCTAATCCAACGGATCAGACCTGGGGGGCTTAATATATATATGTCCAAATGCTACCCTACCCCCCCCCCCTCATTTCATCGTTCCAACACCCCGTCCTCAGAAACCTGCCCTCAAACCCTAGTAGCCGCCCCAAAATCCCACCACTGTCCGGTGGCGGCGCCACCTCCAACCACTCCCAAAATAACACCCCATGACCATCAAGAGCCCCTCATTCCAAATCCCCACTATGTTTGCCTCGAATCAAACCAGAACGATTCAAATCTTTGAAGGAAGGTTCGGCTAAAAACCCTATCTACTCTAAAACTTCATCATCTTGGCACCCCAAACTTCCCGTTCCCTCCTCATACCAGATTCCCAACAGGCTTCCTAATAACCTATGTTTACTGGTCGGAATTTCAGATCCATAACTCGAAAGACCCGGTCTTCCCCAATATGGTCACTCAGGTCTCTCTGTTTCAGTTTCTCTTTCAAGGTTGAGACCCCCAGGAGTCCTTTATCTCACAAAGACTTAGCCGAAGCCATGCAAGGTTGGGTCTACTGGAAGAAATTATTTTTGTTGGTCAAAGCAAAGTTGAAATCTAAAGGGGCTTGAAATTATTTCTCAACGGCTTTCCTTGTTCTTTCCTTTCTTTTTGTCCATGCCTTCTTCCTTTGTCCCTATTAAAGATTGAGTCCAATTTGATCTCTGCGTTTTGGAAAAAATTGATTGTTGAAACTCTGTTTTAAGATTAGTTTCTTAAGTGCCTTTAAAATCGAGTTGTTTTCAGAGTTTTGTTTTTATTTTGTTTTGTTTGTTTGAAATTGCTTAGTTTGTTAATTAGTTTAAATAGCTTAATTATCTTCCTACTTATTTGTGATCATCAAATTAGTCATTCTGCCGGGTTCTGGTAAGTTTTTTTTCTTTTGAATTTGTTTTGGTTTCACTTTGCCATTTGTGCTCTGAGGACAGTACAAACCTCGTTCTAAGAGAGTCTTCTTTGGCCTGAATTTGAGGCTATGTCTTTTGACACATTGAGCCCATTTGGGGACCATAGCATACACCCGTTTGACCCAGGTTGGTCTTCAGGGTAAAAATAGGGTGCTAGGAGGGTAGTTTAGAAAATAAGATATAAGGAATCTTTAGTGTAACTGATTTGGAAGTTTCTAGTGAGGGTTTCTCTGTGAATTTCAGACTTTTAACAATATAACTTGAGTAACAAGCCAATAAGGGAGGGACTTTTAAGCTAAAAGAAGATTTTAAAAAGGAACTAAAAGGTGAATACTAAATTGTTTAGGCTGCCCTATTTACTTGCCTATAAAGGCATCATTTCTTGCCTGGGGGAAGAAGATTCAGAGATTAAAAAATCCAGAAAATACAAACGGTTGATTTTTTACTGTTTCATTGAACTTTTTTTAGTGATTTTTGAATCTTTCAATTTCCAAACAACTTTGATTTATCTGAGGGTAAAAATGGATTAGAATTGCGATTTTGGAAAATTCTGGTTCAAGCTTTTGGTTGGGTTTACTATTCTACTGAATGCCTGGAGTTGATTTCACTATCTTGACTGTTCAAATCTGGGTTTAGCTGATTCTGTGGTGATGCTTCCTATTTGATATCTCGGTTGCATCTTACTACTCCTTACCTATTCTTCTTTGTCCATTTACAGGTACATTTTTTGAACTTTACCCAATGTGAAATCCAATTTGAAGAGGGAAATGAAAATGAAGTTAAGAATTGATAATAGTTCTATCTGCATTAGTTCTATATAATGTCTATTTTCGTTATTTGATTCTTGGCGTATGCTAGGTAGTTTTTATTCTGAATATTCGAATTCGTTGAGTTGTATTAGATTTGGGACTGTTATAAGACTTGGAAATAACCTGTTAACCGAGTTAAATTTAGGACAGATGCATTCTTGGGGAATCTTGTGATATAAATGGTATTGAGATTTGTTTGTTGAATAGCTCACTTAAGTTTTGATAACATGTTAATTGTGTTAGTTTGATCATGTACTTATATATTATTTTGGCATAATGTTATCCATTGGATTTCGTGGGTGTTGGAATTATGTTTAATGGGGAAGAATTGGTCTAGAGTATTCTAATAATAGAAGTAGGTGTCAGTTCATTTTGCTGCTGGTTGTGAACATGCTTAGTTTAGATTAGTTTTTTCAATTCAAAATGTTTAGTTAGTGGGCTAAAACTCGGAAGCATTAGTCTATTTTTGTGTTAATTATGAACATGTTTGAGTTAGATTTGTTGTTTGCCAAATCATAATGATTAGTTGATAGTTAAAATTCATAAATAAAGGGTTAGTTTCATTTCATGCTTCACCGAGTTGCTTAATTGAAGTGTAAGCAGTTAATTGTACATTGAGCATTTTTGCTGAGAATGGTTGGCCATCTCAGGCTTGAATAATTGAGATTCAGAAGTGGGAGGTCAATTCCATCTTATGTTTCATGTAGTATCTTGAATTATTTACAATCAATCCACTGTGCATAAAGGGAGAGTTTGAACTTGGGCCTAGCGATGGCCCAGTTAATGAGATCAGGGCCATTAATTCTGATGTTTTGCATGCGTAGAGAATCGATCCGGAGTCCCACATCTGTTGATGTCCATTCTCTACGACTTGGGGCTCGTGTTGGGCCTGTATCAGGGCAGGCCAGGTCTTTTGGCAGTAGGCCTAATCTTCCGAGCCCAATGCTCTTTAATTCCACTCGCTCATCCTACCTGATTGTTGCTCTATTAGTTTTAAATTGATCCGAAATTTTAGGCTTAAAAGTGTTGATAATTTTTTCCTTTAATTAATTTAGTTCACACTAGTTACATTACGAGGTAAGCCATATTGGATAATATAAGTAGTTTATGGCCCTCCAAAGTTTAATTCGAATTCCCTTTTAGAATTGGAATTGAGGTGCACCGCGCTAAATAAAATCTCAAATGCGCAGCTCACATTTAATTATTTTTCTTAAATCCTTAGAACTCGAGGCGTTCCATTTAGCAAATTTTCCAGGGCCCTCGCAATGTTAAAAACACGTAGTCGCTTTAGGCGCGTAATTTTAATAATTAACTTCCTTAAACTCGGGTGTGCATTTCATGTGACCCAAATCCAAATCTTGACAATGTTAAATAAAATATGTCGTGGATCGCGGGTGCATTTCATGTGGCGTGATCCAAAGGCGTGTTTTGTATAACGTTGAAATCTTCTTAAAATGAATTAAAAGCGGTTAAAGGTTTAAAATGGCATCATAGGTTAAAACGTGTTTCTAAAATCAAATAATTAAGCTGAATATAACAGTTAAGCGACCGTGCTAGAACCACGGAACTCGGGAATGCCTAATACCTTCTCCTGGGTTAACAGAATTCCTTACTCGGATTTCTAGCTCGCGGACTGTTAAACAGAGTCAATTTTTCCTCGATTCGGGTTTTAAAACTGGTCACTTGGGACACCATAAATTATCCCAAGTGGCGACTCTGAATCTTTAAACAAACAAATCCCATTTCGATTGTCATTTAATTGGAAAAACTCCCTTGTATTTATACCCTTTACGGGTGTAGGTAAAAGGAGGTGTGACAGCTCTGGCGACTCTGCTGGGGATCGAACCCAGAATCTCTGGTTCAGGGTTCAAGAATTCGAGCTTAGAATAATTGTTATAGTTGGCTTTATTCATTATCTGATTTTGTTACATGATTTGGGCCTAATGTGCTAATTGATTGCTTTTACCGCTTTGATATTCCGGGAACTGTATATAACTATTGTGAAACCCCTCCTCTCTCTGAGTTTTCTAAATCATGAAGAAGTGTGCACTTCGTGTGACTTCTTTTCTGTTAGAGTCATATCCCAAATATAGAACGAGGTTCGGACAAGTTGCAAAGACGGTGAAACTTCTGTATTCCCGGTATGCTGCCCCCTCGGCTCGAGCTGTTCGCTCAGGTAAGCCAAGTCTAGAACAATAAACCCAGGTTTTAAATCTAGTATAACAAGACCTCATGCCGGATCCCTAGTAGGAACGTTTGCTTGCATCACGTGCATTTGACTTTGGGGACTCAACACAGGGGTTGGGTCCGTCTAGGACAGATGCACCCGAAATAAAAAACCATCCTGATGTATCCTACTTGCTACTTGTGCATTTATTTTCTTCGGACTTGCATGTTGATCGACTTATGAATATTGGGAAAAGTTAAGGAAAGAGAAATAGCAGTATGAGGGCTGAAGAGAATTAACCGCTTCTTCTAAAAAACCAATGTCCAAATAGTGTCGAAACCCTGCCGAATTTTTTAGAAAATAAAAACAAAAAAAAAGAGGAAAACCAAAAGTTGGTGTTTTCAAAAATAGTTTTATTTGCCAATGGAATGAAAAACAGTCATTTTTAAATAAAAAGTAGTTTGTTATATTTGCCTGAACTACGTCAGTTTGATTCTCACAGGGTGTGAGATACGTAGGCAACCCCCATCGGGTCCAACTTCCTTTTTGCGAAAGTAGTAAAAAGAACAAAAAATTTACTTTAATTTGAAAATAACTAGGGTGATGTCATTCTTGTCAGAAATAGCCTAATGTCCCTAAAAGGGCGCTGGAAGGCTGTTTTTGCAATAATAGCCACTTTTGTCACTTTTAAAGGTTTTGGCTGGTTAGCTGACACAGCCTTAAAATCTTCATTTTTGAAGTACTGAAAGGCCGTGTTGGCAAGGCCGAATGTTTTGTGGAAATTTTGAAAAATGGTCATTTCTCTTAAGTCAAAACGTGTCATGGTTTTCTTTTAATTAAAATCACCTTAATAAATGTGCAGGATGAGCACAAATCAAAATGAACTTTTCTCAGTCTATGAAGAGATCCCTTTGGAGCTACATATGTGGTGGCATGATTTGGGGGGCGACAACAGGAAAGTTGTGACAAAAGCATTGGCGGTCTTATTGGGCTTTTGAAGGTCAAGCCTAGAAAAGACGTGATTGAAACTTGATACCGTTTTGGGACCCAGCACACAATGTGTTCCACTTTGCGGATTTCGAACTAACTCCTACGCTAGAAGAGATAGCAGGCTATGCCAGTTTTGAAGGGAATCTCAGAAGTCAATACCCAATAGCACCAAGAACAGTGACCCCCCATAAATTTTTGGACTTGTTAAGCATCAGTCAGGATACCGAGACGGAAATCTGGCCAAAGGACTTTGTACCTTCTACTTTCTGTATGGACGTTACGGGAATCCCCGTAGCTTCAAAACGCTAGATACTGGTCTTACTTATGCTGGAAATCAAGACAAGTGGGAAGCTCGGAGAGGATTAGCTTTCATAGTGACGTTCTTGGGTATCTTGGTTTGCCCGAGAAAAGACGGGAACGTAGAGATGGGGCTAGTAGGGATAGCCGACTTTATGATGAAAAAGGCAAATGGGACTATAGTGTCGCTAATCTTGGCAGAAATTTACCGAGCTCTCACTCTCTGTCGAGAAGGAGCGAAATTCTTTGAAGGGTGCAATATGCTGTTACAAATATGGATGGAGGAACACCTTTACCACCGTCCTGGCTACTTGAATTGTGGTATGACCGGCCTTGAGTTCATTGAAAAACATGAAAAACGAGTAGAGGGTTATGAGTTTCCGGATGGTACGGAAGCATGGCATGCTCATTTGAGATCTTTGACCGCAAATAAGATCGAATGGACATTCGGGTGGCTCTCAGTCAACGAAGTAATCTAGATGTCGGCTGAGGTGTATTTTTTGCTGTTGATGGGTCTTCGGAGTATCCAGCCTTATGCTCTGCACAGAGTCTTACGTCAGTTAGGCCGATACCAGACCATCCCACACAATAAAGATTTGAGTCGGCAAGCCATTGAGTTAGATCCAAAAGCTGCCTTCCCAGAAGAGAAAGTGCGTCGGATTTGGCATCAGTACAGATTGTTAGGGCCTAATACTCAAGTAAGAGATCAATAAGACTACTTGGTATGGTAAAAGATCATGAGATCAATATGAACCTGACATGCTCGCAAAGAGGCCCCATATCAAACAATTTACCGATGGAGCATAAGTGCAATAAGACTAGCTGACCAAAGAAAACGAGTACAGGGCTACCATAAGCAAATTGGAAAAGCAAATCAGAGAACTTCAATTCGAGAATAGCTTGCAAGTCACAGCGGATGAAGGAGAAAAGAAAAAGCTAGCCAAAAAAAATGAGGCCGTTCAAGTTCAAATTCAGAAAATGAAAGTAGCGGCAGAAAATCTAGCCCGAAGCAACAGAGATGAAAAACGCATAGCTAACCTGAGGCAGAAAGTAAATGAGTACAGTTTTGATTTGAATAAAGCAGAAAGTAAATTAGCCAAGGCTCGAATGCAATTGGCTAAAAACGCAGATGAAGGAGTACGCCTAATTAAGCAATTGAGAGAAAGGTACGACGATGAGGTCGCAGGGTTAAAGAAAAGGGTCATCGCCACGGAAAACAAAATGATCAAACAGGCCAAAGACTTCAAAGTTGAAAGGGAACATTGTTATACAGCATTGGCACAATTAGAAATAGATTTGCAACAACTTCAGGAGAAAAATCATGCGGCTGAGAAAACTTTGAAAGCCAGGGCCCAACAGATTGGGCGTTTGTTACAAGAAAAAGGCGCCATAAAAGAGAGAATTAGAAACATTGCTGACTACATCGTTATGAAGTGCCAGATCCGTGAGGATATGACTCGCACTACCTTCTTCGCAGCAGTAATGACATTTGTTAAACAGATAATGAGTGACTTGGATCGACTTAAAAGGGAGCTTGCATATAGGCCTGCGACGAGACTGAATGATGTCCCGCGGGCACCAGGAGCATTGATGTATTCATGATTTTTTTGCTTGAGTCTGCATTTCCCTTTTATTAGTGTCTGTCAGCCATGTTGAGTTTGTATCTTCTTTCTGCTAGAGCCTGGCAAGTTGTATCTTCTTTCTCGCCAGATCCCCATTTTTCTACACATCACGCACAAACCTACACCCAGCCGCTCGCTCACTCACAATGGCGTGCGCCAGCTCCACAAAACCCATACCAAGCTCTACAAAATAACTACCCAACCCCAAAAGCCCACAAAAATCCTCCTGGAACGGGTTTTCGACCCAACCAAGCCTTTAAGAATGAGAGGTTGAAGAAGAAAAAGACTTTCACTCCATTGGGAGAATCGTATGCTAGCCTATTCCATAGACTAAGACAGTTGGGTATGTTGAATCCGATCGAGGCTAAATTGTCGAATCCCTCTCCCAGAAATCTTGACCGCTTGGTGAGTTGTGAGTATTGTTAAAGGGCCCCAGGAAATGACACAGAGAAATGCCGGAAATTGAAAACAGCCATTCAAGAACTCATTGACACCAATCGGATTGAGGTCCAAGCTCTGGAGGCGCCCAATATCAATCAGAATCCCTTGCCAGCCCATTATGAAACAAATATGATTGAGATAGTGCATAGGGGAGGGGAGCCTAAGAAGCCTTCGCAAACCGTCATGATGATTCGGGCTAGTGAATCAAGGCCATTTGAAAAGTCAACAAGTAAGAAGTCTGTGATCAAGTTGAACAGGGAAAATACTGAACCATCTGTGGAGGTCAAGAAGGGGTCCTCAAGTGATGTTGCAGGAACACATGAAAAAGCAAAAGTGGTTGTGCCAAGAGTGACGAATAAGCATGTGGTAATTGTGAAGGGCGCCCCCACAGATCCTGTCGTTATCAAATCGGTAACTCAATTATCGATAGTTGACAGCAAGGCAGTCCCATAGGATTATAAATGAGTGACCGTGACTTACAAAGGGAAAGAGGTTAAAGAAGAAGTGTATGAGACTCATGGTTTGACTCGATCGGGGAGATGCATTACCCTCGAAGAGTTGAGAAAAGCTAAGACCTCAAAAGATAATCCAGTGTTGGTGAAGAAAGCAGTGACTAAGGAAGAAGCAGAGGAGTTCTTGAGAAAAATGAAAGTGCAGGACTATTCCATTGTGGAGCAGTTGAGGAAAACACCGGCTCAGATTTCATTATTGTCATTATTGATCCATTCCGATGAGCACCGTGGAGCTTTGACGAAGATCTTGAACGAGGCTCACGTTCCTGACAATATGTCAGTAAACCACTTGGAAAAGATAACTAACAAGATATTTGAGGTAAACAAAGTCACTTTTTCTGATGACGAGTTGCCCGTGGAGGCTACCGAGCACAATAGAGCCCTCTATCTGATAGTGAAATGCGAAGATTTCGTGGTTACTCGGGTACTGGTTGACAACGGGTCTAGCGCGAATATTTGTCCTCTCTCCACATTGAGCAAGCTTCAAGTGGAGGATGAAAGAATTCACAAGAACAGTATTTGCATTTGGGGATTCGACGGTGAAGGGAAAGATTCAGTCGGGGACATAGTGCTTGAGCTCACAATAGGGCCAGTTGAATTTACTATGGAATTCCAGGTGCTCGATGTGGTTGTTTCGTACAATCTGTTGCTAGGACGACCTTGGATTCATGCGGCCAAAGCGGTCCTGTCGACTCTGCATCAAATGGTCAGGTTTGAATGGGATTGACAGGAAATTGTTGTACACGGCGAAGATTATTTGTGTGCGCCCAACGGTGCCATTGCTCTATTCATAGAGGTTGACGATGACAAGGGACCATGGGTTGATTAAGTTTTCGATACAGTATCGGTAGAAAAAATTCCGGAAGGAAAATGTGTTCCAACTCCAAAGATGGTTGTTGCATCAGTCATGGTAGTCGTTGAAATGTTGAAAAATGGTTTCGTACCGGGAAAGGGTTTGGGTGCATCTCTGTAAGGTATTGTGCAGCCAGTTTCTCTTCCAAAGAATATGGATACTTTTGGTCTGGGGTTCAAGCCCACAGTCGCAAATGTGAGAAGAGCTAGAAAAATGAAACAGAGAGCATGGGCATTGCCAAAACCAATCTCGCGTCTATCCAGATCATTCGTCACACCGGGTATCAGAAAGCAACTGCTATCAAAGGTTCTCGGACCACTGATTGGTGCCGATGGAAACTTGGAGAAGGGGTTCGAAAGGTTATTCGCCGAGGTTAACATGGTTCAGGTTGGGGAAGGGTCCAGCAGGGCAGATGTTCAATTCGTGGGACCACGTGCAAAAGTCAACAATTGGGAAGATACTCCTCTTCCTATCCGGAGGGAGTATTGGTAGTGGGTTTTGATTTTCTTTTGTTGTCTGGATTATTCAAGGGTCTGTAATTCAGATATTATGTTCTGTCCAGTTAGATGTGCTAAAACCCTGTTATCTTTAAATTCAATGAAATACAATTGTTCCTTCTCCTTCATTCTTCTAATTTTATTTTTGTTTTATTCTTTTGTACAGTTCTTTTTATGATGATATCAATGACATGACATGTATAGGGAATCTTCGGCCCAACTTTAAAAGTCAATCTAACTCTGAATAATAATACAAGAAATTGAGTGTGATGACGAGTTGGAATTTGACGATGGTGAGGCTTATGAAGAAATTAGTAAAGAACTAAGTCATTTTGAGGAAAAGCCCAAACCTAATTTGAACGGTACAGAAGCAGTTAATCTAGGGGACCAAGATAATGTCCGCGAAACTAAAATAAGTGTACATCTGGAACCTCACCTCAGGGAGGAGATAATTAAATCACTGTTCGAATACAAAGATGTTTTTGCATGGTCCTATGATGACATGCTGGGTCTGGGCACTGACTTAGTGGTTCAAAAGCTGCCCTCCTGTCAAACAGAAGCTGAGAAAGTTCAAAACGGATATGAGTGTAAAGATCAAAGAAGAGGTCACCAAGCAGTTCGATGCCAAAGTCATTCGGGTCACCCGGTATCCCACCTGGTTAGCCAATGTTGTGCCTGTACCGAAGAAGGATGGAAAGACCAGGGTATGTGTTGACTATCGGAATCTCAACAAGGCAAGTCCAAAAGACAATTTCCCGTTGCCGAACATCTATATCTTGATTGATAATTGCGCCAAACATGAGATTGGTTCTTTTGTGGATTGTTACGTGGGTTATCATCAGATCTTAATGGACGAGGAAGATGCAGAAAAGACAGCATTCATCATGCCGTGGGGAACGTATTGCTATCGGGTCATGCCATTTGGCTTGAAGAATGCTGGGGCAACCTACATGAGGGCAATGACAACAATATTCCATTATATGATACACTAGGAAATCGAGGTGTACGTGGATGATATGATCGTGAAGTCTAGAAAGCAGTCTGACCATGTCAGGGATCTGAAGAAGTTCTTCCAAAGGCTTCGCATGTACAATCTCAAGCTTAATCCTGCAAAGTGTGCTTTTGGGGTGCCGTCTGGAAAGTTGTTGGGGTCGTAGTCAGCAGCCGGGGCATTAAACTAGATACATCGAAAGTCAAGGCCATCCAAGAATTGCCACCTCCGAGGAACAAGACCGAGGTGATGAGTTTGTTGGGGAGATTGATTATATCAGCAGGTTCATCGCTCAGCTCACGACAACCTATGAGCCAATCTTCAAACTATTAAAGAAAGACGTTGCAGTCAAGTGGACAGATGAATGTAGGAGCTATTTGATAAGATAAAGGGGTATTTGTCAAATCCACCCATATTGGTCTCGCTAGAACCAGGGAGACCTTTGATCCTATATTTGACAGTTTTGGACAATTCATTCGGCTGCGTATTGGGTCAACATGGCATTACTGGCAGAAAGGAGCAGGCCATCTATTACCGCAGTAAGAAGTTCACATCGTACGAGGTTAAGTACACTCAGCTTGAGAGGACATGTTACGCCCTAACTTGGGTGGCACAGAAACTGAAACATTATTTGTCATCTTACACTACCTACCTCATATCTCGCTTGGATCCATTGAAGTATATCTTTTAGAAGCCTATGCCCACAGGGAGGCTTGCAAAGTGGTAGATCCTGCTCATAGAGTTTGACATTTTCTACGTTGCTCAAACTGCAATGAAAGCACAGGCCTTGGCGGACCATTTGGCCGAGAACCCGGTTGATGAAGATTATGAACCTTTGAAAACTTATTTCCCTGATGAAGAAGTGATGCACATTGATGAGTTGAAACAAGTCGAGAAGTCGGGGTGGAAACTTTTCTTTGATGGGGTTGTAAATATGAAGGGCATAGGGATAGGAGCAGTACTTATTTCTGAAACAGGACAGCACTACCCTGTTACGGCTCAGCTTCGTTTTTACTGTACCAATAACATGGCTGAGTACGAAGCATGCATTCTGGGTTTGAGGTTACCTGTAGATATGGGTGTCCAGGAAGTCTTGGTCTTAGGTGACTCGGACCTCCTGGTGCACCAAATTCAGGGAGAATGGGAAACACGGGATTTGAAACTAATACCATACAGACAATGTTTACATGATCTTTGTCAACGGTTTCAGTCGATAAAATTCAGGTATATCCCAAGGATCCATAATGAAGTTGTTGATGCTTTGGCTACTCTAGCGCCAATGTTACACCATCCAGATAAGGCTTATGTGGACCCTTTGCAGATTCAGGTCCGTGATCAGCATGCTTACTGTAATATGGTAGAAGAAGAACTTGATGGGGAGCCATGGTTCCACGATATCAAAGAATACCTCCAGATTGGGGTATATCCGGTATAGGCCATAGGTGATCAGAAAAGAACAATTCGACGATTGGCAAGGGGATTTTCCTTCAGTGGAGGGGTGTTATACAAAAGAACTCCAGATCTTGGATTGCTAAGATACATAGATGCTAAACAATCCACAGTTATCATGACTTAGGTACACTCCGGAGTTTGTGGACCGCATATGAGTGGGTACGTTCTGGCAAAGAAGATTTTCTAAGCAGGTTATTACTGGCTCACTATGGAGCGAGATTGCATCAGTTTTGTGCGCAAGTGTCATCAGTGCCAGATGCACGGAAATTTGATTCATTCCCCACCATCTGAACTGCATACCATGTCGGCACCATGGCCCTTTGTTTCTTGGGGCATGGATGTCATTGGGCCAATCGAGCCAGCAGCATCAAACGGACATAGGTTTATCCTGGTAGCCATTGATTATTTTACCAAGTGGGTTGAAGCGAAAACTTTCAAATCTGTAACCAAGAAAGTAGTGGTCGATTTTGTGCATTCAAATATCATCTGTCGGTTTGGGATTCCAAAGGTAATCATCACGGACAATGGCGCTAATGTCAACAGTCATCTGATGACGGAGACATGTCAGCAGTTTAAGATTATATATCGCAATTCCACCCCATATCGCCCTAAGGAGAATGGAGCAGTCGAGGCAGCTAACAAGAATATAAAGAAGATACTTTGAAAAATGGGGGAAGGTTCTAGGTAGTGGCATGAAAAGTTGTTGTTTGCATTGCTGGGTTATTGCACTACTGTCCGTACTTCAGTAGGAGCCACTCCTTATTTGTTGGTGTATGGCATGGAGGCAGTAATACCCGCAGAAATTGAAATCAAATCCCTTCGGATTGTCGCTGAGGCAGAAATTGATGACATTGAATGGGTCAAAACCCGTTTGGATCAATTAAGTCTGATTGATGAAAAGAGATTAGCAGCAGTGTGGCACGGCCAATTGTACCAACAGAGAATGGCGAGAGCATATAACAAGAAGGTACGTCCACGAAAGTTCGAAGTGGGTCAGTTAGTGTTGAGACGTATCTTGGCTCATCAAGTTAAAGCAAAAGGGAAGTTCGCCCCAAACTAGCAGGGGTCATTTGTTGTAACTACAGTGTTGTCCAATGGCGCATTGTATTTGACAGATGTAGAAGGGAAATGTGTAGAAATGGCTATCAATTCCAATGCAGTCAAAAGATACTATGTATGATTTCTTCCTTTGATTGTACTTGTTTGTATTTGGCATATTTTGAAGATTAAAATGACGAAGGCGTTTTGTTCTGCTATCTAAACACTTTATCCTTTGTTACCCCCTTTTGAGCCTTATTTATTTTCTTTCATACCCCTCTTTCGGGATCAACAGCACAATTCAGAAACACAAGGGCGGAGGATAAGTAAGTGAAAAGAAAAATAAAGAATGAACAAAAAAGGAAAAGGGAAAAGAAAAGAAAAGAGAAAAGCAAAAGGAAAAAAAAGAGGAAAAAGAAGAAAAAAAGAGAAGAACAACAGAAGAAAAAGAGAGAAAGAAAAGAAAGAGAGAAAATAAAATCACAACAACAAAGTAATTTTTATGACATGAACTACGTTCGACCTGATTCCTTTTAAGGATACGTAGGCAGCCTCACAGTTCGGTCTCATAGAAACAAAAATCCAAAAGTCCCCAAGCAAGAAACTGGGGCAGAAGTCGTGGTTGTTGTGGGAAACCTGATTCCGAAAGTTGTAATTCTAACCCATTTGAATTGTTTTGAGCCTTTTATACCCTTTCTTCCTAGCCCTGTCCAAAATCCCACATTACGGTGTAAAGAAAGACCTTCTGATCAGTCTTTGAGAAATGTCAAGTCAAGTAGGAAAAGGTAATTCAGGTCGGGGGCAACACTCTGGTTCAAGCAAGGAGGGAAATAAAATGAGAGAGTCTTATTGGTGAAAATCCTCACGGGCACCGTAAGGCGATGGGAGTTGAGAGAAATTAAAATTAGAGAGTCTTATTGGTGAAAACCCTCATAGGCACCGTAAGGGCGAAAGTGAGTTGAGAGATGAACGAATGAAAGAGGTATGCTGGTGAAAACCTTTCAAGGCGTCGTAGGATGAACAAGGTCAAGGATTGGGTAAAGTAATTAGGTCATGGAAATTTTGGGGCAACGAAGTACGGCAACTGAAAGTTGATTGGTTGGACAGATTGGGCCGATTAATCCGAAATGCATGTCATGATTATTGGTACCAGCTGTTCCACTCAGATAAGTTTCTTTTTCTTTTTCCTTTTGTAGCAGTCATCTGGTTTTGGATTCTTCTTATCTTTAACCCGCAAAGTCATTGCATTTCATTTTCTTTTGGGTATTTATCTAAAGATGTTTCAATGTTAGTCTTGTTCAAATCAAGTGAAAAGGATTTCAAAGCTCACTACCAACTTCCAAAATTGCAAAGCACGGAGTGGTCAAAGAATACTAAGGATAACATGATGTAAGAGAGGGGTACAAGGAATCACCAGAAGTTTCATCGGTGGAATGGATTGGTAATGTCATGGGAGATACAAAGGTTCAGATAAAAAGGTCAGAGGTAAAACAACAGCATGGGTATAGAACACTCAGTTCGTCAAAGGTCATGGGGTGTGAAAGTCAGTCAGAAAGTCAAAGCGGTTCGAGGCCAGTTCGTGGAGGCCAGTCAGAACAAAACAATGCAGCGGAAAGATCTTCAGAAAGATTGCCATCAGCTAACCACCATTTTAAACTGACAAATTTTCTTTGATTGAAACAGGGGCAGAAAAGTTCGTTTGTTTCAGAGGAACTCTCCGTGGAGAAAGGCAGTCACTGAACAGGTTTGATTTAAGAGTTTTCAGGACCCTCCTGGAAAATGGGACCTAGTTTAAAGTTCAGAAATAGCATAATCTAGAATAAATGTATCCCAAAGGAATATAAGTTGGTTTAGAAGTTTGCAGGTTCGAGAATAGGATTCAATTAGGAGTTGTCAGGACCCTCCTAAATAATGGGACTTAGTTTAAGATTTCAATTAGGTAACAACATTTAGCATAAGTTCTGTTGTAGGATAGTATAATTCAGCCATGAAAGTTGTCACCCTTGAGATAAAATTTGACTTTTGATTTTCAGGACCCTCCTGGATAACGGGGAGTAGTTTAAGGACCCTCTTAGATAGCAAGATTTAGCAGAAGTCACATCTGTAGAAGATATAACTTAGATCTAAAATTGTCGTTTAGTTAAGAGTTGTCAGGACCCCCCCCCCTGAATAATGGGACCTAGCTTTCAAATTCTTAGTAATACTTGGTAATATGATTTAGTTTTACACTCGCATCTGCGCCCAGTCACCAAACTGGGGGCAGAAAAATTTCCTCTGTTTTGTCATTTTGTAGAAGTCAGGAGCCCGCCTGGAGAGCAAGGAATACATTTCAAGTTGAACTCAGGAGACCACCTAGAGAGCAGGGAATATATTTCAAGTTGAAGTCAAGATCCCGCCTAGAGAGCAGGGAATACTTTCAAATGCAGCAGTCAGGATCCCGCCTGGAGAACAAGGGAGTACCATTTAAATTCTAGTTTTCAAATTCTTTATTTCGTCTAAGTTGAAGTCAGAAGCCCGCCTGGAGAGCAGGGAATGTCTTCAAATGTAGCAGTCAGGAGCCCTCATGGATAGCAGGGAATACTCTCAAGATGAAGTCAGGAGCCCGCCTGGAGAACAAGGAAGTACCATTCAAGTTTTAGCTTTCAAATTCTTTGTTTCGTCTAAGTTGAAGTCAGGAGCCCGCCTGGAGAGCAGGGAATACATTTCAAGTCATCAGTCAGGAGCCCGCCTAGAGAGCAGGGAATACATCTCAAGTTGAAGTCAGGAGCCCGCCTGGAAAGCAGGGAATACTTTCAAGTCAGCAATCAGGATCCCGCCTGGAGAACAAGGGAGTACAATTCAAGTTTTAGCTTTCAAGTTCTTATCGATATTTGGTAATGTGATCTATTTTACACTTACATTTGTGCGTAGCCACCAAACTGGGGCAGAAATTTCTTCCTTGTTTTGTCTATGTTGCAGTCAGGAGCCCACCTGGAGAGTAGGGAATACATTTTTAGTTAGCAGTCAGGAGCCCGCCTGGAGAGAAGGGAATACATTTCAAGTCAGCAGTCAGGAGCCCGCCCGGATAGCATGAGAATACATTCACGTTTTGAAGTCAGGAGCCCGCCTGGAAAGCATGGGAATACATATCAAGTTCAGCAGTCAGGCACCCACCTGAAGAAGGGGAAAACATCTCAGTTTACAATTCAAGGTGGCAACAAACGGATGTTTCCGAGAGAATGGAGGACAACAAGGCAATAAGAAACACAAGAGCGAGCTATAAGATATAGATAGGACTTTTTGTAATCCATATATCATAGTCTAGTCTAGCTTCTTGTTTTATTTTGACATGGTTTAATAAGGGGGTTCAGTAAGCAGCAGCAGCAGCAACAGTGGAAGCTCAGCTTCATAGTAGTCCCAGCTACCAAACATTCCTAAACTACACTGACCTGATTCCTTTTTAGCCAAGGATATGTAGGCAATCTCAGAAGCAGGGTGCGATCAACTTTTTCAAAAATGCTTCCCACGGAATATTCAAACGGGCAAAAATCGCTCGTATTCGCTCACTTTATCTTTGCACGAAAACTCTTCGTGTTTCCAAACAAAGAGGGGCAGATGTGAGCACGTGATTGTTGCCCTACATGAATTACTCTCATAAATTCAAAACGAATTAATTTCGTTTAGTGTTTGCAATTTTGAGGATTTTCGTGGCATTTTCTGATAATTGTTTGCATTTTTGTTGGTGCATTTTAATTAGTGAAAAATACAAAAATATGTTATTCAGGTTTAATTTTACATTATAGGATTAATTGACAAATTAGTTATTTGATAAAAATGGAAAAAATCACGAAATAGCTTATTTTCGCACTTTAAATTTTAATTTTGAATTTTGGTAGTTTTTTCTTTAATTTGATTTTTAATTATTTGTAGTAACAATTATTAGGGTTAATCAATTTAATTTGGTAGGATAATTTGGTTTAGGATTTAATTTAGGTTTTAATTTTAATTTTGGAAAAAGGAAAAGAATTTTAACGAAAAATGAATTGAAAAAAAAATGGAGAAGAAAAGAATGGAAAGGGATCAAATTTTTGGGCCAAATTAATTAAACTCCCCAGGCCCAAAGCCATTTCCTCATACCCGTCCAACGTAGCCCAAAACCCGTCCAACCCGGTCCAAAACCCCCCAGTACCATACGACGTCGTTTCATTAAGGTTGATCTGGGCCGTTGATATTGCCTAATCCAACGGATCAAAACTGGGGGGGTTAATATATATATGTCCAAACGCTACCCTACCCCCTCCCTCATTTCATCGTTCCAACATCCCGTCCTCATAAACCTGCCCTCAAACCCTAGTAGCCGCCCCAAAATCCCACCACCGTCTGATGGTGGCGCCACCTATAACCACCTCCTAAATATCAACCCATGACCATCAAGAGCCCCACATTCCAAATCCCACTCTGTTTGCCTCGAATCAAACCAGAACGATTCGAATCTTTGAAGGAAGGTCTGGCTAAAAACCCTATCTCCTCTAAAACTCCATCATCTTGGCACCCGAAACTTTCTTTTCCCTCCTCATACCAGATTCCCAACCGGCTTCCTAATAACCTCTGTGTACTGGTCAGAATTTTAGATCCAAAACTCGAAAGACTCGGTTTTCCCCAATATGGTCACTCAGGTCTCTCCGTTTAAGTTTCTCTTTCAAGGTTGAGACCCCTAGGAATCCTTTCTCTCACCAAGACTCAGTCGAAGCCATGCAAGGTTAGGTCTACTGGAAGAAATTATTTCTGTTGGTCAAAGCAAATTTGAAATCTAAGGGGGCTTGATATCCGTTCGTCCTTTTAAGTAAGTTTTTCTCAACGGCTTTCCTTGTTCTTTTCTTTCTTTTTGTCCATGCCTTCTTCCTTTTTACCCTCTTCAAAAGATTAAGTCCAATTTGATCTCTGCGTTTTGGGAAAAATTGATTGTTGAAACTTTGTTTTAAGATTAGTTTCTTAAGTGCCTTTAAAATCTAGTTGTTTTCAGAGTTTTGTTTTTATTTTGTTTTGTTTGTTTGAAATTGCTTAGTTTGTTAATTAGTTTAAATAGCTTAATTATCTTCCTACTTATTTGTGATCATCAAATTAGTCAATCTGCTGGGTTCTGGTAAGTTTGTTTTCTTTTGAATTTGTTTTGGTTTCACTTTGCCATTTGTGCTCTGAGGACAATACAAACCTCGTTCTAAGAGAGTCTTCTTTGGCCTGAATTTGAGGCTATGTCTTTTGACACATTGAGCCCATTTTGGGACCATAGCATACACCCGTTTGACCCAGGTTGGTCTTCAGGGTAAAAATAGGGTGCTAGGAGGGTAGTTTAGAAAATAAGATATAAGGAATCTTTAGTGTAACTGATTTGGAAGTTTCTAGTGAGGGTTTCTCTGTGAATTTCAGACTTTTAACAATATAACTTGAGTAACAAGCCAATAAGGGAGGGACTTTTAAGCTAAAAGAAGATTTTAAAAATGAACTAAAAGGTGAATACTAAATTGTCTAGGCTGCCCTATTTGCTTGCCTATAAAGGCATCATTTCTTGCCTGGGGGAAGAAGATTCAGAGATTAAAAAATCCAGAAAATACAAACGGTTGATTTTTTACTGTTTCATTGAATTTTTCAGTGATTTTTGAATCTATCAATTTCCAAACAACTTTCATTCATCTGAGGGTAAAAATGGATTAGAATTGCGATTTTGGAAAATTCTGGTTCAAGCTTGTGGTTGGGTTTACTATTCTATTGAATGCCTGGAGTTGATTTCACTATCTTGACTGTTCAAATTTGGGTTTAGCTGATTCTGTGGTGCTGCTTCCTGTTTGATATCTCTGTTGCAGCTTACTGCTCCTTACCTATTCTTCTTTGTCCATTTACAGGTACATTTTTTGAATCAATGTGAAATCCAATTTGAAGAGGGAAATGAAAATGAAGTTAAGAAATGATAATAGTTCTATCTGTAGTAGTTCTATATAATGTCTGTTTTTGTTATTTGATTCTTGGTGTATGCTAGGTAGTTTTTATTCTGAATATTCGAATTCGTTGAGTTGTATTAGATTTGGGACTATTATAAGAGAAATAACCTGTTAATCGGGTTAAATTCAGGACAGATGCATTATTGGGGAATCTTGTGATATAAATGGTATTGAGATTTGTTTGTTGAATAGCTCACTTAAGTTTTGATAACATGTTAATTGTGTTAGTTTGATCATGTACTTATATATTAGTTTGGCAGAATTTTATTCATTGGATTTCGTGGGTGTTGGAATTGTGTTTAAAGGGGAAGAATTGTTCCAGAGTATTCTAATAATAGAAGCAAGTGTCAGTTCATTTTGTTGTTGGTTGTGAGCATGCTTAGTTTAGATTAGTTGTTTCAATTCAGAATGTTCAGTTAGTGAGCTAAAACTCAAAAGCATTAGTCTATTTTGGTGTTAATTATGAACATGTTTGAGTTAGATTTATTGTTTGCCAACTCATAATGATCAGTTGATAGTTAAAATTCAGAAATAAAGGGTTAGTTTCATTTCATGCTTCACCGAGTTACTTAATTGAAGTGCAAGCAGTTAATTGTACATTGAGCATTTTTGCTGAGAATGGTTGGCTATCTCAGGCTTGAATAATTGAGATTCAGAAGTGGGAGGTCAATTCCATCTTATGTTTCATGTAGTATCTTGAATTATTTACAATCAATCCACTGTGCACAAAGGGCGAGTCTGAACTTGGGCCTAGCTATGGCCCAGTTAATGAGATCATGGCTATTAATTCAAATAATTCTGATGTTTTGCATGCATAGAGACTCGATCCGGAGTCCCGCATCTGTTGATGTCCATCCTCTACGGCTTGGGGCTCGTGTTCGGCCTATATCAGGGCAGGCCAGGTCTTTTGGAAAAAGGGCCAGTCTTCTGAGCCCAATGCTCTTTAATTCCACCCGCTCGTCCTACCTGATTGTTGGTCTATTAGTTTTAAATTGATCCGAAATGTTAGTCTTAAAAGTGTTGATAATTCTGTCCTCTAATTAATTTAGTTCACACTAGTTACATTACGAGGTGAGCCATATTGGATAATATAAGTAGTTTATGGCCCTTCAAAGTTTAATTCGAATTCCCTTTTAGAATTGGAATCGAGGTGCACCGCGCTAAAATAAAATCTCAAATGAGCGGCCCACATTTAATTATTTCTCTTAAACCTTATAACTCGAGGCGTGCCATTTAGCAAATTTTCCATGGCCCTCGCAATGTTAAAAACGTGTAGTCGCTTTATGCGCATAATTTTAATACTTAACTTCCTTAAACTCGGGTGTGCATTTCATGTGACCCAAATCCAAATCTTGACAATGTTAAATAAAATATGTCGTGGATCACGGGTACATTTCATGTGGCATGATCCAAAGGCGTCTTTTGTATAACGTTAAAATCTTCTTAAAATGAATTAAAAGCGGTTAAAGGTTTAAAATGGCATCATAGGTTAAAACGTGTTTCTAAAATCAGATAATTAAGCCGAATATAATAGTTAAGCGACCGTGCTAGAACCACGGAACTCGGGAATGCCTCATACCTTCTCCCGTGTTAACAGAATTCCTTACTCGGATTTTTAGCTCGCGAACTGTTAAACAGAGTCAATTTTTCCTAGATTCGGGTTTTAAAACCGGTGACTTGGACACTATAAATTATCCCAAGTGGTGACTCTAAATCTTTAAACAAACAAATCCCGTTTCGATTGTCCTTTAATTGGAAAAACTCCTTTGTATTTATACCCTTTACGGGGTGTAGGTAAAAGGAGGTATGACAGTCCCCCATGACCGAAGAAATATATTAAGGGGGGATATGTACAATCTGCTGAGGGTGGCGCATCATCTACCGTCAAAGGAGGCGGAGTTGAGCATGTCGAGAACAACGGTTCTGGTTCAGATGTCGACCCAAAAGATGTGTGAGCTTATTTGTAGCGGCATACTCACGTAGAGGTGAGGTCGGAAGCTCCTGATCGACACATAGTCATCCCCGTGAACTATGATTTGTTGCTGAATTGCAAACGGGCAGCAACGGCATTTGCCACTTTATGTGCTACTTCCGAGAGCATGATGCTTAAGGAAATTAACGATGTAGACCTATCGCGGAGCATTTCTGGCATGGCTCTTCGGGTAAGAGCTTTTCTCTTCTCTTTGTTTCTGGGTTCGTTTTCTATACTTAATCCCTTCCTTGTTTTGTATTTGCTTTGCATACTAGACCCTCATCATGGACGATGAGCGCGATCAGAGGGACAAGCGGAGGACGGCCATTTTTGGAAGAGTGGCCAACAAATATAAGGAGTATCGTACCAAACATCGTGCATTGGCCGACCTCTTCACTCAGGACAGAGATTTTCAGTTGTTTTGTGACGGACTCAAGCAGAAGGAGAAAAAGTTGGCACAGAAAATCGAAGAGCTGAAGGAGAGGGATGAAGACCTGATGAAGGCCATTGCCCGATGCAGCGAACATGATGTGTCTCTTAAGGCCAAAGAAGATGAACTCGAGATGAGTAAGGGGTGATAGCTGAGAACGCCGACCTTCAAGTGTAGAATGCCGCCTTAAGGGTTGAGCTTAACAGGAGGGCGGTGGAGGCTGTCGACCTTAGGGGTGAGCTGAGCGCTAAGGCTGATAGGTTGGCCTATGTTGAAAGGGATAGGGCGGCTGTCATCTTAGAGGTAGTGGCTTTGGAAGATGCCCTTCACGTTTGTAGATTAGAGCGAGACAAGAAGGCGGAGGCATCTGCGCTTGAGACAGCGAGGTTTGAGGGATGTATCCAAGATCTGGAGGCAGAGTTATCCGTGTTAAATGATCAAGTTGTCGCTTTGAAAATAGAGAATGTGCGACGGCAATCACAATCTTCTACTTCTCATGCTTCGCCCGACCCTGTCATGCCACGAGATTTATATAAGATGTGGGTTCATGTCGAAGCTCAACTTAATATGTATAAGTCTCTTCATGACGACGAGAAAGTGTCTGAGACAGAACTTCGAGAGGTGCGTATTAAAGCATGTGCCGCTCGTAAGGGTGTGGTTATGACCCCGGCACACCTGGCAGAGATGATGTTGACTATGACGATGCGGACAAGCTCGCCTCCGATTCTTGGTACAATGAGGAGTATGTCACGGGGGATGATGTGGCATAGGACTTGGTTGTATTTATTTTTGTTTTGCTATTTTGTGGGGGCGTCCTTGAGCCATTTGTACAAAACTTTGTAACATATCAGCTGTAATGAAGCAGTTAATTTTTGTGGTATACCTCTGAACTATTTTCTTTTTGTGTGTTTTTTCGTTGCGCGGGGTCTACCCAGCCTTGCGTGATATTTTATTATAATCCGAGCGACGTCAGATGTTAAGTACTCTGTGTGATGTCGACTATTAAATGATTTTAGCAAGGTCGAGCTCTTCCCTTTGGCGACAGCATTTGTCGAAAGGGTGTTATTTTGAGTAAATGTCGAAATGTTAACACATTGCATTTCGAGCAAGGTCAAACTATTGTCTTTAGCGACGCCCTTTTCCGTAAGGATGTAATTTCGAGTTAATGTTGAAATGTTAACCCGCTGCGTTTCGAGCAAGGTCAAACTCTTGCCTTTTGCGATGGCCTTTTCCGTAAGGGTGTTATTTTGAGTTAATGTCGAAATGTTAACCCATCGTGGTTCGAGCGATGTCGAATTCTTTTTCTTTGGCGACGGAATTAGCCATATGGGTGTTATTTCGAGCAAATGTCGAAATGTTAACCCATCTTGGTTCGAGCGATGTTGAATTCTTTTTCTTTGGCGACGACCTTAGCTGTAAGGTTGTTATTTGAAGCTAATGTCGAAATGTTAACCCGTCGTGGTTCGAGCGATGTCGAATTCTTTTTCTTTGGTGACGGACCTAGCCGTAGGGGTGTTATTTTGAGCTAATGTCGAAATGTTAACCCGTCGTGGCTCAAGCGATGTCAAATTCTTTTTCTTTGGCGATGGCCTTAGCCATAGGGGTGTTATTTCGAGCTAATGTTGAAATGTTAACCCGTTGTGGTTCGAGCGATGTCAAATTTTTTTTCTTTGGCGACAACCTTAGCCATAGGGTTGTTATTTCGAGCTACTGTCGAAATGTTAACTCGTAGTGGTTCAAGCGATGTCGAACTCTTTATTGCGAAAGATCGATGGAGGTTTTCTTTTACTTACTGGAGTGTCGTACATGTTAATTTCATTCGTATGTTGGAGATGCATGTTGATTTCATTCATACATTGGAGGTATATGTCGATTTTGTTCATACCTAGAAGTTTCCTCATACATTGGAGATACGTGTCGATTTTGTTCATATATTGAAGTTTCCTTGTATCTAATCCTTCATTACTCGGCCTGGGGATGCCATCGGCAGGGTGGGCGATGAACTACACGTTGAACTTCGAGACGTCACCCTCATCGCCTCATTAAAAACCTCCCCAAGAAAACCCGATTGGGACAAAACCCGGGTGAGGGAAAAAGAGTACGACTTGGGTTGTGGCGTCTTTCAGAAGCGGAAGTATTTGAGATGGGCGACATTCTAGTTGTTTTGTAGTAGTTTTCCTTCCATTGTTTCTAGTTGGAATGCTCATTTGCTTGCTGTTGTTGTGATTTTATATGGTCCGTCCCAGTTGGTTCCCAATTTTCCTTCATTTAGGTCTTTGGTTGCTTGTGTTTTGGCTTTGAGGACGTAGTCCCCGACTCGGAGTGATCGTATTTCGGCCTTCTTGTTGTATTACCTTTCTGCCTGTTGTTTTTGGGCTACCATCCTTATGTGAGCCATATCCCTCCGTTCTTCCACTTCATCCAGGTCTTGTATTCTGTTTTCGTAGTTGTTTGGTCCACTCTAATTGGAGTATCTCAAGCTAGGTTCTCCGACCTCAACAGGTATAATGGCGTCAATCCCATAGACTAATGAATATGGCATTTCACCTGTGCTGGTTTTTGGCGTGGTGCGGTAGGCCCATAACACCTCTGGTAGTAGTTCCGGCTAGCCCTTTAGCTTCCTCAAGCTTTTTCTTTAGTATATTCAATATTATTTTGTTGGAGGACTCTACTTGACCGTTTCCAGTGGGATGATATGGCGTGGAGAGCATCCACTTGATCTGCCATTTTTCGAAGAACTCGGTCATTTTTTTCCCAATGAACTGAGGTCCATTGTCACAGCTGATTTCTTTAGGGATGCCGAAGTATGAATGCGATGACTTCCTGTTCGCGTATTTGGGTGAACCCACTTGTTTCAACCCATTTGGAAAATTAATCAGTTATAACCAAAACGAAGCGTATCTTACCTCGCCCTACTGGGAGGGGTCCGACGATATCCATTCCCCATTTTATAACGGCCATGGTGAAGTAACAGAGTGCAAGAGCTCGCCCGCTTGGTGTATCATAGGTGCGTACTTTTGGCATTGCTCACAATTCTTAATGTAATCCACGGCTTCCTTTTTCATAGTAGGCCGGTAGTATCCTATACAAATAAGGCATCTGACGAGGGCTCAGTTGCTTGTGTGGGCAATGCAGTGGCCCTCGTGTACTTTTTCAAGCACACGCCTTGTTTGATTTGGTCCAAGGCATTTTGCCAAAAGGCCACCGAACGTCCTTTTGTAAAGGTTATGGTTTATGAGGCTGTACCTAGCCGCTTGTATTCGAAGCTTTTTGGCTTCTTTTTTGTCTTGTGGGAGTGTTCCCTCCTACAAATGTGTTATGATGCAGTTGCGCCAGTCCCAAGTTAAATTTATAGAATGTATCTTGACTCGGTCTATTGATGAGTGGAGGAGGGTGACCACGTTTTCCTTGGTGATATTTTTAGTTGTTGCGACCAGTTTGGCGAGACCATCTACTTTGATGTTTTGCGCCCAGGGTATCTGGTCGAATCAGCATTCGTTGAATTCTCGTAGTAGCTTATGGAATTCTCTCTGGTATTTCTGTAGCCTCTGCTCCTCGATTTGGAAAGTCCTAGTAACTTGGTTGCACTATACTTGAGGGCCAATTTTAGTCCTACATTTACGGCCTTATACTCGGCCTCATTGTTAGTCATTTCGGGACACCGTATGAATTGGCGAATCACTTCGCTCGTTGGGACTTCAAGTACGAGTCCCAATCCAGATCCCAACGCATTAGTTGCATCGTCGGTGTAGAGGACCCAAAGGTCGGGTCCCCCGGGGGAGGCACGAAGCGCTTTTTGCTCAACCTTGGACAGTATTTCTATACTGAAGTCGGCGACGAAATCGTCGAGTACTTGCGACTTTATTGCAGCTCGCGGTTGATATGTTATATCATGCTCGCTTAATTCTATGGCCCATTTGGCCAATCTACCCGACAGTTCAAGTTTGTGCATGATGCTCCTGAGGGGAAAAGTCATCACCACCTTTATGGGGTGTGATGCTCTAAACGTCAATACCACACAAGAGGGGGTGATTTGTGTGGTACCCAATTTTCGCTCTAGAAGAATCTGGTTCTTCTAGGTATTCTAACTACTACTGTTTGCGGAATAATAAGTACATAAAATAAATAACACAGAGATTTTTACATAAAAAACACCTGGCTCAAAAGGTGAAAAACCACGATCTACTACTTAGTAGGATTTTTCCAAACTTCCACTAATATCACTAAGCCAAAACACCATTTACAAAAATTCTTTGTAAACCTAGTATTAACTCTAATCCTGTTGTAGCACACAGCCTAAACTGTTGCGAAAACTTCAAGTTAGCTTATAACTTGAACACTCAAAGTACTTAATACAATTGCTTCTATGAAAGTTAAAAGGTACAACTTTAAACTACCTACTACAATTGAACTAGAATAAGAAAAAGAACACAATCGAACTGGTTCTTGTATCTCGTTCAAGTAGCTTCAGGAGTGCACACTCAAATGTCACATAAATTGCTTGCAAAATTGCCTTGCTCTTTTGCTTTCAATTTAGTTTAACTTCTGCATTTGTGCAATACCTGTAAAAGAGATCAATCACTGTCATTTAATAGGTTAGCAATCAAAGTTTGATTGGGACTCAATTGCTGATCTTCTATAGTAGTTGAGTCCTTGAAGATCTCAAACTCCAACACTATCTTTTATCCGGATTGTGTTCTCTTCATATAAGGAGACCTTCTCCCCTTATCTAATATGCAACCTTTTCGATCATATCACAAGATATTGTTGATGACTTATCTTCTTCACGCTCATCTCCTTCACGTACATCTCACATGTTTAGATCAAGACTATGCTTCACCAGATGGACATGGTCCATGACTGAGTTCATTTTTCATTCTTCAAAACTTTACCTATTCCTGGGCCAACAAATTCCCCCTTTCTGATGATAACAAACTCTGTGCTTTTTACTGATCAAAGAACCTGTAAGAACTCAGCTTAACCATCAACACTAAACTTAGAAAATTTACTTATCATCAAGGACCAGGTTAATTAGGTTATAAATATCACTTATTTAAGAATAATGTGTAAAGCACAATATTTCTTCCCCCTTTTGGCATCATCGAAAAGTTGCATACACAGTGTGAATTCCAGATTTTAATAAGTACTCATGACCACTGGGCAACTGCAAGTGAAAACATGGTGCAATTATCAATAATCAACAAACATATTTAAACTATTAAGGTCAGAATCATCATAGAACAAGAGAAAACAGTTGTTGTCATTGATCATGATATGTTTCCATTAATAGTCCACAAAAAGAAAGAAAAACTTTCAAAACATGAGCAAAAATAGAAAAATCCCTAATCCGGGTCACTGGGGTTCACTGGGGGTATTAGATAGGTTCAGAAGACAAGTGCTAGGAGACCTAAGGCTTGGAGGAACTAGAGGGTTGAGTCTGGAGAAGGTTCAGCATATTCTGAAAGATTCCATCACTTTTCTCCTTTTCTTTTGCTAGCTCAGTTCTAAGGCCATCCCTCTCAGTTTCCAATTCAGCCACACGATCCTTGAGCCTAGCAATTTCAGCATCCTTAGTTTTGCATTCCTGAACCAAAGTCCTAACCTTGCTGTTGATGGGTGTCTTCAGAGATGAACCAGGTTCAACTGGGATGGCATTGACTGGATAGTCACAAGCCAGAAGAGTCTTAATGCCAAAATGTTCCTTGCTTGATGCCATTTCTCATTTCTTCAAAGGCACGTTCAGCTTGTCCAGAGTCCAGAACAGTGGTCAGTATGAAGCCATATGGAGTAGCATGAGCCTTGGAGCCATTTATGACCCTGTCTAGCAATTTTACAATGAGAGCAGGCCAGTTGATCTTCTTTGCTCTCTCAAGGCACTCCATAAGAACTAGGTCCATATAATTTGCAGTATGTCTTCTCTCTTGTCTGGGCAGTAGGCACTTATTGACAAACTCAAATACAACCTTATGATCAGCCCTCATCTCACTTTTCTGCACAACCCTGGCTTCATTCACATTCTCTGAATCACAGAATCTCTTGGTGATCTCAAGAGCAGTAGGTAGGGAGTCCAGGCATGGCCATCTTTGCCTAGTGTAGTCATCAAACCCTTCAGAGGGTATATCCAGAATTTCTCCAAGTTTCTCAGCATCAAATTGCACTGGGAATCCCTTCACCAAGCTACTGACAACCCCCTCCTTTACAGCAATATTAGCCATGAACTCAATTAGTTCATTTCTGGCTAGTCTCCCGTCTATCTGAAGGACCATGTTCTTCCAACCTTGAGCAGCTAAAGAGTCAACCAACCTCATCATCCCTGGTTCCACCAGGTCTTTCAACAATCTACCTTTCAAAAAAATTCTCCTGCCAAAGATGACAAACTTGTCATGTTCCTTCTCAGATTCCTCTTCTTCTTCTTCTCCACTCTACTCTTCATCATCTGAAACTTTTGCTTGTTTAGCTTTCACTGCATATCTTGTCATCTTGGCTAGTGAGGGTTCAGCAGACACAGGTATAGAAGAAAACTTTTTGGAAGAAGTCTTGAACTTTTTAGGTTTTGGTGTAGGAACCTCCACTGTTGTACCCCTTTCTTGATGGACCAGTTCCATCTCCTCTTCCTCTACAACCTTAGAGGATTCTGCAACTTTTACCTTTCCCTTCTCCATTTTCTTTTTCTTTCTTTATTCTAGAGCCTTTTGTAAGTCAGCTTCACTTTGTTTTACCCTGCTTCTTATGGCTCTTCCATTAGGCATTGAAGAGGCAGTAGGTTTTGGGGATGAAGTTTTTCTTTTCTTGGATGGCCTGGGAACATTTGGGGCTTTTGGTGTGGTAGCTTTGCGTTTCTTTGGGTCATAACTTGCCCCAATCTTTCTCAGTAGATCATCTAGGGTCTATGCAGTAGATGAAACGAGTTTATCTCTCCTTTTGCTCAGATGAACCAACCCCTCAGCAGCCTCCCCAGACCCACTTCCCCCTGACTTCATGCCACTCTCTTCTAACCTCTCCTGTGCAACCCCACATGTAGCAAGAACTACTCCCTTCCCATTTTCCCTCTCTTCACCACATGCACCCTCTCTCTCGTTTTCTTTTTCAGACTTATTTTTACCTCCACTCCTACTCGTCTCAGCCAACTTAACATCCCTAATGGGTTCAACTAGAACAAACCTAGTTTTTAATTTTTCAATAACAGATGAACTTACCTCAGTAGGGAATTCTTGAGTCTTCTCAGAGTCAGAAGACCCATGTCCATCTCCCTCAGTTGCGGATTGAAAAGATTCATTCTCAGAGCTAGAATCAGAATTTTGAGCTGGGCGTTCTTTCACTGGGCTATCTTTCAACCTTTCGTTTAAAACCTTCCTCAGAGCCCCAGATGCTACAGTTTTTCGGTCAAGCATTTTCTGCTTTCAAAACCTAGGTTTTGGAGATTCACTAGGTGGAGTAGTTGAGGATGAATTTGAGGGAGAAGGTGGAGGAGTGGTTCTAGGATGATCTTATGGGTTAGACATGGTTGTTGATTTCTTGAGAGAATTTGGGAATTTTGGAGAGGAGGGAAATTAGGATTGAAGATAAATTTTTGACGGTTTTAGAATTTTGAAGAGGGCTGGAGATGTGATGTGTATTTAAAGAGAATTAGACATTAATTAGGTAACGGCAGCTTTTTCAGGGGTCAAATAGAAGTCTAATCAAACTGAAATTCCAGCATTTTAATGATAGATTTGGCTTCCTTAGATTTTTGGCAAAAATCGCGGTTTTAGAGTTCAAAATAGAAGAAACTGGTTCAATGCTTCAACGGATAGAATTTTCTAGGAATTTGGCAAATATATGACTTCTGCTCATGATTGAATTGTTAATCTTTCTAACTGTGCAAAGTTTTGAAAACATACCTGAGCTATCATATGAACTCATATTGATGAACCAGGTTCTTCATTTAGAATTCTCTTGAACATGCCTCAAATGCCATAATAGAAAAAACTTTGTAAGAGATCAGTGAGTCATATATACACATGTCACAGGAGTATACTTATTAAAGTATGAAACTGAGTAAGAATTAATCTAGATATTTACACAAAGTTAGAATATTCCTAGCTAAATTTTTTTTTCATTGTGTATTCTGAGCTGGGCCTATTAGGTGATCTTAATCATCCCTAATTCGAACCTGTTCCTTTTAAAGTTTTCTCTACTTAGTGGTTTAGTGAAGATGTCAGCAATTTGCTTATCAATAGCATAGAATTCTATAGAGATCAAACCTTTCTCAAAGTTATCTCTTAAGAAGTGGTGCCTAACATCTATGTGTTTAGTCCTCTTATGATGAAAAGGGTTCTTTGTCATACTTATAGCACTAGTGTTATCACAGAATATAGGAATGCAACCAACTTCAATGCCAAAATCTACCAGTTGTTGTTTGATCCATAGCAATTGAGCACAACAAGAGGCAGCAGCAACATACTCAACTTCAGCAGTGGATAAAGCCACTGAATTTTGCTTTTTAGTAGCCCATAACACAAGACATGAACCAAGAAAATGTGTCATACCTGAGGTGTTTTTCCTATCCACTAGAAAACCTGCATAATTAGCATCAGCATATCCTACTAGATTGAAATTACTTTGGGGTACCAAAGACACAGATCAGTGGTGCCTTTCAGATATCTTAGTATCCTCTTGATAGCAGTCAAGTGAGACTCCTTTGGATTTGCCTGAAAACGGGCACAAAGGCCTACACTGAAAACAATGTCATGTCTACTGGCAATAAGATACAAGAGTGAACCAACTATATAATTTTTGATCAACTAATGACCAGGTTCATCAATGTCTAATTTAGTGGCAGTTGCAATGGGTGTGTCTTTCTTTTGATTCTTCCAATTTAAACTTTTTGATAAGCTCTTTTGCATACTTCTGCTGATGGATCGTGGTTCCATTTGGACTTTGTTTGATCTGCAAGCCTAAGAAGAAGTTAAGCTCACCCATCACACTCATTTCAAACTCACTCCCCATTAATTTTGCAAAGTCCTTACTTAGCTTATCAGTGGTGGCCCCAAATATTATGCCATCAACATATATTTGTACCACAAGGAGATCCTCACTTTTTTTCCTTAAGAATAAAGTACTGTCAATTTTACCTCTTTTGTAACAATGCTCTAGTAGGAATTTGGACAGTCATTCATACCACGCTCTTGGGGCCTGCTTGAGTCCATAGAGAGCCTTGTCTAACTTATACACATGCTCAGGACATTCTTTGCTCTCAAACCCTGGAGGTTGTTTTACAAACACTTCTTTTTTTAGGTAACTATTCAGGAAGGCACTTTTGACATCCATCTGATGAAGAGTGAATTCCATGTGTGTTGCAAAGGCTATGAGGAGTCTTATTGCCTCTAATCTTGCAACTGGAGCAAAAGTCTCATCATAATCTATGCCTTCCTCTTAGCTGTAACCTTAGACCACCAGTGTTGCCTTGTTTCTTGTATCGGTTCCATCTTCATCAAGCTTGTTTCTAAAAACCCATTTTGTGCCAATAACTGATCTATCCTTGGGTCTTGGAACTAGATGTCAAACTTGACTTCTCTCGAACTGAGTGAGTTCATCTTGCTTTGCATTCACCCAATCTGCATCCTGCAAAGCCTCAACAACATTTTTAGGCTTAATAAGAGATAAAAAGGCATCAAAAGCACAAGAATTCTTTAATTGTGATCTAGTTTTGTCTCCAGATGTTGGATCAGTGATAATGTTCTCAATAGGATGAGAACTTTTATACTTGTGAGGTTTCACAACCAACTGGTTTCTGCTAGATGTTTTTCTCATATTCTGTTGCTGAGGAACAGGGTCATGAACAAGTTCATTTAGGGGATTTATTTCAATTCCTCCTTGATTAGTTCCCCCTGTCAGGTTACCCTGGATAGAAGAACCTATTCCATCACATGTTCCTTCTTTTGGTGCCACTTTGACTTGTGTTGAGGCTTCAGTCAGATCCTTTACCAATCCAATGGTGTCATCTTCGTGTTCATGTCTCTCAGAAAGAATGTTAGTTTCATCAAATACTACATGTGCACTTTCTTCTACACACAAAGTTCTTTTATTGAATACTTTATATGTTTTGTTATGTGAAGAATATCCCAAGAATACTCCCTCATCACTTCTGGGATCAAACTTACATAGGGAGTCTTTTCCATTATTGTGCACAAAGCACTTGCAACCAAATTCCCTAAGATGGGATATATTTGGTTTTCTCCCTTTAAGTAACTCATAGGGAGTCTTCTCTACAAGAGGTCTAGTCATGCATATATTGATAATGTAACATGCAGTGTTTACAGCCTCTGCCCAGAAGCTATGGGGCAGTTTACTAGAAAGATGCATAGTCCAAGCCATGTCTTCAAGAGTCCTATTCTTTCTTTCAACTACTCCATTTTGTTGAGGTGTCCTAGGGGCAGAGAAGTTATGATTTATACCATTTTCATCACAAAATTCAGAAAACTTAGCATTCTCAAATTTAGTTCCGTGATTAGACCTAATTGATGCAAGTTGATTTCCTAATTGTTTCTGAGTTTTTCGAACAAAGTCAGTAAACATGTCAAATGCTTCATCTTTAGATGTTAGAAACAGTACCAAAGTAAATCTAGAATAGTCATTAACAAGTACCATTACATACTTCTTTCCACCTCTACTCATGGTTCTCATTGGACCACATAGATCCATATGGACTAGTTCCAACGACTTGGTTGTGCTTATCATTTTCTTGCTTTTGAAAGATGATCTTACCTGCTTCCCCCTTGCACAAGCCTCACAAACTGTCTTATTTGAACTTGATGTTGGGTAACCCTATCACCAAGTCCTTAGAAACTAACTTGTTTAGCTGATTCAGACTGGCATGACCAAGTCTTTTATGCCACGGGAGGGGATCATTATCCAGCACACTTAGGCAGGTTAGTTCATTTTCTAAGAGAGTGGACAAATCTACAATATAAATATTGTTAACTCTTTTTCCCTGCAAAGCAATCTTGTCAGTGGTAAGATTAATCACAAAGCATTTAGTAGAGGTGAACGCTACAAGGTTATCTCTGTCACACTGTGACACAATGATAAGGTTGTATTTGAAGTCATATATCAAGTAGACAATCTCAATGGAGTGAGTCTATCTCACATACATTTACAACCCAATGATCTCACCTTTCTTCCCATTTCCAAAGGAGACATTGCCTCCCTTTAAGTCCTTAAGTGAAAAGAATCGGTTCTTGCTTCCAGTCATATGGTTTGAGCAGCCATTATCCATGTACCATATTTGGTTGCTTCCCTTCACTTGGACCTACAAAATGAAATCAGAGGTTAGTATTAGGAACCCAAACTAGCTTGGGTCCCTTTCTATGGGCAAAGGGATAAATCAGATTCCTTCTAGCCCACCCAGGTAGCCTATTTTTTCTTGAACAAAAGTTTTGTTCTTTTGACTAGCCTTCTCTTTTGCATTACATTCATTTTTGTAATGGCCAGTCTTGCCACAATGTGTGTAAATTTTATTTTCAGGAAGAGTGAGGTACTTGCTTTTAGGATCTCACTTAGATGTTTGAGTTCCATAACCAAGTCCTCCTTTGTTGCTATTGTGTGATGTTCGTGTAGCCAGAAAAGTGCATCAAAAGCCTTGTTCCATTTGCAAGTTCTGTCTAGTTCATGTTTTACCTTCCCTTGATCTTCTTTTAGTACTCTCATCTGCTCATCTTTCCTGTATAGCTCATCCTTCATTTTTCCTAAGTTTTTTTCTAGGGTAAGATGACTGTGATCAGCTTTCTTCTTTCCTGTTCCTAGTTTAAGTTTTAAGTTGTCAGACCTAAATTCTAGGACACTAATGTCAAGTTCAAGAACCTAGTTCTTCAACTCAGTATTTTCACTTTCACTCTCATTAGCCATAGACTCTAGATTTTTGCACTTGGCTTTAGGATCATACATTCCCTAGACAGCTCTTCCTTTACTTTGTTAATTATCTCAAACTCATCAATGAAATCCTGCAATAGCTCAGACAACCTTTCTTTAAACAGGAATTTAATCTTGTCTTTGAGATGAAGAATACTTACCTCTTGTTCATCATCTGATTCTCCTATAGCCATAAGAGCTTGTTCATCTCCAGCTTCATCTTCTGAGTCCTCATCTGATGTTTCTCCCTAAGCAGCAACCATAGCCTTTGTTGATCCTTTGTTCCTTTTTGGTTGAACCGATTCCTTCTTCATGCTCCTTCGTTCAGCTCTTTCCTTCCTCCACTCAATTTCCCATTGAGGGCAGTTCTTGATCATGTGATCAGTCTTACCACACTTGTAGCAGCCCTCATTGGTCTGTTTCTCAGGAGCCCTTAGTTTGTTGAAGGTTGTACCTCTTGAAGAACCCTTTCCTCTCATCAAGTAATTTTTGAAATGTCTAGTGATCACAACCATTTCATCATCCTCCAGATCTGAACCTTCAACAATTCTGAGAGCCAGACTTCTTTCCTTCTTGGGTGCATCCATTTTCATGGTCTGCCTTCTCAGTTCATAGGCAGTAAGGTTTCCTATTAGTTTATCCAGCTTGAGGGTAGCAAGTTCTTTTATTCCTGAATAGTAGTGATTTTGTTTTCCCAAGAGACTGGCAGAACCCTGGTCAAAATCTTCTCAACTTTGTCTTCTTCGAGAATAATCCTTCCAAGAGATTTAAGTTCATTTGTCAGTGTGGTGAACCTTGTATACATCTCTTGGATGGTTTCTCCTTCCTTCATGGTGAAGTTCTCATACTGGGAGTACAACAGTGTTCCTCTGGACCTCTTCACTTGAGGTGTTCCTTCATGAGCCACTTGTAGAGTGTCCCAGATTTCCTTAGCAGTAGTACAACTTTGAATTCTACTATGCTCATCCTTAGCAGTAGTACAGCTTTGAATTCTACTGTACTCATCTGGACCTAGTGCACACACAAGCCATTTCTTGGCCTTGGCATTTTTCTCCCACTTCTTCAGGTCTTCAGTAGTGCAGTCAGCCCTTGTCTTAGGCACATCCACTCCTTCAGCATTCTTCTTTGTAGTTTCTAGAGGACCATTAGTGACTATGTCCCAGAGCTCATAGTCTTCTCCTATGATGTGATCCCTCATCCTGTTCTTCCACCAAGAATAGTATTGACCTTTGAAAGGTGGAAGCCTAGTAGTGGATTGCCCTTCCCAGTTCCCACTGCACTCATGTTGATCTTTTCCTAAGGTGTTAGCCTCTTCAAGGATAACCCGCTCTGATACCAATTGATGTTCTAAACGTCAATACCACACAAGAGGGGGGTGATTTGTGTGGTACCCAATTTTCACTCTAGAAGAACCTGGTTCTTCTAGGTGTTCTAACTACTACTGTTTGCGGAATAATAAGTACATAAAACAAAAAACACAAAGATTTTTACGTGGAAAGCACCTGGCTCAAAAGGTGAAAAATCCACGACCTACTACTCAGTAGGATTTTCCCAAACTTCCACTAAAATCACTGAGCCAAAATAATATTTACAAAAATTCTTTGTAAACCTAGGATTAACTCTAATCTTGTTGTAGCACACAGCCTCAACTGTTGCGATAACTTCAAGTTAACTTATAACTTGAACACTCAAAGTACCTAATACAATTGCTTCTATGAAAGCTAAAAGGTACAACTTTAAACCACCTACTACAATTGAACTAGAATAAGAAAAAGAACACAATCGAATTGGTTCTTGTATCTCGTTCAAGTAGCTTCAGGAGTGCACACTCAAATCTCACATAAATTGCTTGCAAAATCGCCTTGCTCTTTTGCTTTCAATTTAGTTTAACTTCTGCGTTTGTGCAATACCTGTAAAAGAGATCAATCAATGTCATTTAATATGTTAGTAATCATATTTTGATTGGGACTCAATTGATGATCTTCTATCGTAGTTGAGTCCTTGAAGATCTCAAACTCCAACACTATCTTTTATCTGGATTGTGTTCTCTTCATATAAGGAGACTTTCTCCCCTTATCCAATATGCAACTTTTTCAATCAAATCACGAGATATTGTTGATGACTTATCTTTTTCATGTTCATCTCCTTCACATGCATCTCACATGTTTAGATCAAGACTGTGCTTCACCAGATGGACCTGGTCCATGACTGAGTTCATTTGTCATTCTTCAAAACTTTACCTGTTCCTGGGACAACAAGGTGACACTGAAAATATGGTCTAAGCTTCCGTGAAGCTATGACCAATGCCAGAGCCAATTTTTCAAGGTGGGGATACCTCGTTTCGGCATCAACTAAGGTTTTGTTGATATAGTAAATCAGAGAATGCGTACCTTCATTTTCGCGGACCAAAACTGTACTTACCGCGACTTCGGAGATGGCTAGGTAAAAAGGGAGGCATTCACCTGGATCTGCCTTGGCGAATAATGGCGGCAAGGACAAGTATGTTTTCAATTTTCTTAGGGCGTCGACACTTTCTAAATTCCACGGGTGCTTGTTATCTTTCTTTAGCACATTAAAAAATTTATGGCACCTATCCAATGACCGTGAGATGAACCTTGACAGGGCGACTATTCGACCTGTCAATTCTTGTACCTGTTTTTTGCTGGTTAACATTTCCGGTATTTTCTTGATGGCCTTAATCTGATCTGGGTTGACCTCAATGCCTCATTGTGACACCAGAAAACCGAGAAATTTGCCCAAGTTTACACCGAAGGCACATTTTTCGAGGTTTAGTTTCATAATGTACCGCCATAGTATGTCGAAGGCTTCCCTCAGGTGATCGATGTGGTCTTCTTTCCTTTTTGACTTAAACAGCATGTCATCGATGTAGACTTTCATTGTTTTGCTGAGTTAATCTTTGAACATCTTGGTGACTAACCTCTGGTACGTCGCCCCTGCATTCTTTAGTCTGAACGGCATGACTCTGTAGCAGTACATTCCCTTGTGAGTGATGAAAGTAGTTTTCTCCTACTCCTCTTCCTCCATGAGGATCTGGTTGTAACCCAAGTAGGCATCCAAGAATCTTAGCAACTCGTGTCCCGCTGTTGCGTCGATGAGTTGGTCGATGTGTGGCAATGGAAAGGAGTCTTTTGGGCATGCTTTGTTTAGGTCTGTGAAATCAATGCGCATCCGCCATTTTCCATTTTTTCTTCACCATGACCACATTGGCGACCCACTAGGGATGTTTTCACTCTTGGACAGAGCCATTGGCGAGCAGCTTATCGACTTTTTCACTGACGGCTTCGTTAATTGCGGCATTGAACTTTCACCTCATTTGTCGCACTGGAGGGGGTCAACATTCAGTTTATGTGTGACGATCTCTTTTGGGATGCCTAGCATATTTGAATGGGAGAAGGCAAACGAATCGGGACTGTTAGTTAAGAATTTACGAAACTTACTTGGTTCCAAGAGATTGTGCCCGATACAAGCCTTTTTTGTGCTGCCATTGATGTCTAGTTGGACGGGATCGAGATCTTCTATGGTCGACTCGGAGGCTTCCGCGATGTTGGGATCCTTAATAACGTCTGCCTGTATGTCAAGTTTGGTTCCCCACATCGCTGATTGCTATGCTTTCGCGCTTTCTACTTTTAGTTGTTGGGTATGTGCGCAATCCTGAGCGATGCAATAGCATTCTTGTGTGGTGCATTGCTCGCCTAGGATGCTAAATACCCACCATGGAGTAGGAAACATGATTACTTGATAGAGACTTGACGGGACTGCTCGCATGGCGTGTATCCATGGGTGCCCTATGATAGCATTGTATACCGTATCTTGGTCCATGACGTGAAACGTTGTTTCCAGGATGACTCCTCCAGCTATAACGGGTAGCACTATCTCTCCAGAAGTTCGCTCGACTGCAATATTAAAACTTGTTAGTGTTATGCTACGCGGTATTATTTTATCTTCGAGTCTCATCTGTACGAGGACTCGAGGATGGATAATACACGGGATGCTTCCGTCATCCACCATTATTTTTTTTACATCAGTATGTGCAATACGTAAAGTGATAACAAGAGCATCGTAGTGAGGGAAAGACAAACCGTCAGTATTTGATTTATCGAAGATGATAATATCTTTGAGGTCATTATACCTTTCATGAGTGATCGACCGTTTGAGTTTGTGTGTAGTGATGAACTTTACATGGTTGATTGTTGTGTCATCGCCTCCGCCGATGATCATCTGTATGGTACGAGCGGGAGAGGGCAGTTTTGGAGGTCCCTAGGGTTGTTTGCGCCTGCGGTCAAAGTTAGCTCGTCGCTAATTTAGCATTCTTACTACCTCCTGCCGCAGACCTATGCAATCCTAGGTTTTATGACCTCTTTCATAGTGGAATTCGCAAAGAACGTTCGACTTCCAAGTGCTCGGGTCGGACTTCATCTTTTGTGGCCATTGTACCTTTGTGCCGAGCTTCTCTAGTGTATACCCTATTTTTGAAGGAGAAACACAAAAATTGTGAGCGGATAAGAGTGGAGGCATACCTCTTTCGTTTCGGTATGGCGCGGTATGTCGAGGAGGGGGATCTGTGTGCCGCGGAGGAGGTGGGATGGATGTCCTGATGCTAATGCCTTTCTCGGCCGAGACGGGGTCCCAACTAATCCCTTCGACCATCATTGCGACAATCTTTCCGTGATTTAGCTTGAACTGATGTCAGTCGTTGGATCGAGCCATTGAGGTCGTCCTTGTCGGCCCTTACCTCAGCGTAGTAGGCGTTGTGGATTTCTTCCCAAGTAGTGTGAGGGTATTTCATGAGCCTGCTTAACAGTTTTCTGGTCGCTCTCGACCCATTCCTGCTTAACCCATTCTGGAAGGTTGCTACCGCCATCCCCTCTAACACATTCGGCAAGCTCATTCTCACCCTGTTAAATCGGGCTAAGAAGTCCCTGAGTCCCTCGATGTTCATCTACCTAACAGCGAATATGTCGTTTACCCAGCTCCCACCTTTTTAGCTCTTGCATGAGCGGTGACAAACTCTTCCGCCATTTCTTCAAATGTTGCTATTGACTGTTCTGGTAGTTGTGAGTACTAGTTTAGGGCTCCCCCCTATTAGGGTTTCGCCGAATTTTTTCAGTAGCACCGATGGTACTTGTTCTTTCGAGAGATCATTGCCTTTTACGGTTGTGACGTAGTAGATGATATGATTTTCTGGGTCTGTAGTACCATCATATATCTTCAGGTATGGTGGAATTTTGAAGGTTTTTGGAATGGCGTGGGGGCTGCTTTCTCGTTGTATGGTTGCTCGATGAATCGACCAACGTCTCGTTTTGGCAACAACTTTGGGGCGCCTGGTATTTTGTCGACCCTTTCGTGATGCTCCTTTCTCTGGTAATGGAGTGCCTTATTCTTATTTTTCATTTCCTCCATTTTCTTCAAAATGGTTGCGAGTGCATCATTACCTGCGTCAGCAGTAGTATGAGTGTTCCCTGTGCGGTGGGCATCTTGTTCGCCAGTGACTGTCGTGACATCTATGTGTGCAATGTCTCTATTCTCCCTTTGAGCGGGTTTATCAAGTATGTTGTTCAGAGTACTTCTTAACTGCTCTTCTAGTAGTCTTTTTACTGCCGGTGGCGCCTCTGTTGAAGAGTAAGTGAATCAATAAAGTAGTAGATAGCAAAAACGAGGGGTAATTCATAAGATCAATGAAGTTGTATGAAACCCAAGGAGAATGTAGTTCACTCATGAAAACTTGTACCAATAACCATGTTACGTACTCTGCTACGTAAAGTTCCTCCATCTCAAATTAGACAAGGTAATGTACTTTTTGTCTGTTCCAAAATAAATGACATATTTTTAAATTTGAAAATAATTTAATTTTAAACTCTTTATTTTATGCATTTTATCCTTAATAAGAAGCTTTTATAATCACAAAAATGTCATGGCCCCACAAAAATTTTACCCTTTAAGCTTTTAAGACCACAAGTTTCAAATAACTTTTTTTCTTAAACTTTGTTCCGGATCAAAGTACCTCATCTAAATTGAAACGGAAAGAGTAAGTTGTAACAAAGAATTATAAGTTGATGAACTGACCTACACGTCATCAAGGAAGATGTATGCAGTTGCAATTAGAGATCAGGAGGATATATAGATAGCTTGAATCCGCTGCTTTTAATATAATTACCTTCCAAATTAGCTTGCTTGAGTTTCTTGGTTTGGATATCACGTGCACATTTTGCTCCTAATTTGGTGGTGATGTTCAGTTCCATCACTTGGAGGCTGCGTACATCCGTCAGGCCAAGGGGAATTTCTGCAAGTTTTTCACACAATACAAGAACCAGACGCTTCAGTCTAGGAAAGTTATCAGCTGAAGCATGCCAGGCTGCTAAATCTGTTCTCTGAATCCACAAGACCTGAAGGGAACCAAAACCACCAACTTTTGGCTCCCAGTACTCTCCCTTAAATGCATTTTCTTTCAGTTTTAGAACTTCAAGGTACTGCAATTGTCCAAGTATAGATATATCATGATCCCAGTCCAACCAAGCATTTATTAACGTAAGCTGCAACTTCCTTGGAAATATGTATGCTGGAGGAAGGTGTAGTGGTGTCCGGCCTATTTAACCAACATCATTAATTAACTTAAAACTTTCAAGGCACTCTAGCTTCTTGACATTGTTGAATAGTGCAGACTCGTTTGACTCAAGAAGCATACCTATGTTGCCACGAATGCCCAACTTCTTCATATTTGGAGCCCTAACAAACACATCTTCCGAGCAACTTTCAGATGCAATTGTCGAAAGAGTTTGTAAGGGTTGGTTTACCAGGGCAGCTTTACTACTTTTTGGGGCACGTAATATAGCAGAAGCATTAGTGTGAAGATGCCTCAGTCGTGGCATGTTCAATATGTCTGCTTCAATGTCAAGAGTCCTCTTGTTGTGTGTCAACAATAAGAGTTTGCATGTTCCAAAGCCCTCCCATTTGTCTAGGAATGATCTTGAGGGAGTCGCTTGAGAATGCTATATATCTCAAATGATATAGCTGGAAAAACTCCTTGGTAAAGCGATTAAATGTGAGGGATTCTGCATCCAACACCCTTAGTAGAGGAAAAGCTTTCAGGATATTTGGAATATCTCTAGCAGGCATCTCCAATTTTTTTGATGGAAAGCTCAAGAATGACCTGACATGTTCACCAAAAGGTTTCGTAGAGATGAATTGTAAAATAGAGGAATGAATGCATAAGCGATGGTACGTTGCTAGCTCTTGTTGTCCAAGAGCAGATTGCCTAATATCAAGACTTACTTCTTGGAAAACGTTTTCCTCCATCGTCGCCTCATGCCTGCAAAATTCGTGCAACATATCATGAACACGACATGTTTTAATTTGGCCATCAGAAGTTCTCTACATTACCATCACCAAGTTTTTGTTGACAAGATCATTCAAGTAATCCTCTGCCTTACATTCAAGAGTTAAGCGTCCATTGTACTAATGAAACCTTCCGCGATCCATAAACGGATCAGCTTCCAAGCAGGGATCTCAAAACCTTTAGGAAATGCACCGCAATACAAGAAGCATGCCTTCAAGTCACAAGGCAAGCGATCATAACTCATTTGCGCCAGCTTTTTACAATTCTCCGGTCTTTATTTATGAGGTGCTCACCAACACTTTGATCTACTTGCTCCCATTCTCTTGTTGTTTTACCATTACCAATTTACGCCCCTACAATCACCACAATTGCAAGGGGTAATCCCTCACATTTTTTGGCTATATTTAGTCCGTACTGTTCCAACTCAGAAGGGCATTTATCCTTGTGGAATACCTTCTTTTCCAGCAACTCCCAACCTTTACTATCAGTTAAACATTTCAACTTATGAGGATCATCATTGCAATACTTAGCTACAATGTAATCTCAAGTGGTCAACAACACTCTATTACACTTGTTGTTGTTCGGGAAAGCAATTTTGAGACGATCCCAAGCTTCTCCAGACCATACATCATCCAAAACAATTAGATATTTTCCTCCCCTTCCCAAAAAATCACGCATTACTTGAGCCAAATTATCATCAGACATATGAGAATATTTGCCAGTGTCGTCTTTCCAAGACCTGGCATACCAACGACTGGAATAACCTTTAAATTGTCTGATCCTTCAAGAAGACGATCAATTACCTTCTTGGCCTCCTCGTCAAAGCCAACAACGTCATCTTCCTCAACCACAGGAGGCTTTTAAGAGAACATTGAATTGTCATAATATTAGATTTAAGAAGCCAAATAACACTGACAACAAATAAAAGTTAATGTGCTTCAATTACTAACTAAGAAAGACATGCTTCTGTCTTTAGAAACTTGAAAATAAATTGGTAAAGGTAATGGATTCTTAAATGAGATCGAACAGTCTGATAATTGTGACAATCCTAAATGAATAGTTAATTCAGACAATGTTTATGTAACTAGCTTCAAAGAATTTGTTAAAGTCATGTGATTGACATGTTTAAAAGATTGCCAATATGCAGGTTTTATAGGCCCTCTTCCTATACCATCGATTGAGTTCCTACTCGCTTTTTTGCTCTCCTATGCGAATACTTTTTCAAAATATTATGAATTTTAAAAGTTTCACTAACTATTTTTTTCTGGTAACGATCCGGCCGGTCGTTTAGATTATTCTAGCCTTGTTCCCCTATTTATTGCTTCCTCTATGTTCAATTGTGGTTATGCGACTTGCCGGGGTGGTTAGTTTGGTTTCGGGTGAGTTTTAGAGTGAGTTAGGCTAAGTCCTAAGGTTGAAAGCTTAAGCTGGAAGAGTTGACCTTAGTTTGACTTTTGTGTAGATGACTCTAGAATCGAGTTTTGATGGTTCTGATAGCTTCGTATGGTAATTTTGGACTTAGGCCTATGTCCGATGTTGATTTGGAGGTCCGAAGGTTGGTTTGGTGCTTTTTGGTAAACATTGGAAAATTGAAGGTATGAAATGTTGACTTTATTCCTATCGGGCTCGGATTATGATTTCACGAGTTGGTATAAGTCTACTGTATCATTTGGGACTTGCATGCAAAATTTGAGCTCATTTGGAGTTGGTTTGATATGATTCGGTGTTGTTTTAGAAGTTGAATGTTCATTGGTTCTATAGACTTGAATTGGGGTGAGATTCGTAGATTTGATGTTGTTTGATGTGATTTAAGACATCAAGTAGGTTCATGTTGTGTTTTGGAACTTGATGATATGTTTGTACGGGTCCCAAGGGCCTCGGGTGTGATTCGGATTGAATCCTATTTCATTTTGGACTTGGAGGATTTTGATGCATGCTGAAGTCTGGTGCATTCGCACCTGCGCAATTTGGGTCGTACGTGCGGCGCTGCAGAAGCGGTTGAATGGTCGCAGGTCTGCAAACGCAGAAGGGAGCAATGCTCCACAAATGCAGAAGATAGATTTTGATGGGGGACCGCAAGTGCGGTATTTATGCACAGAAGTCGACGCGCAGATGCACCTTTGGTCCGCAGAAGCAGAACTGCATAAGCGACGTGTGGTCCGCAAAAGCGGAAATTGCTGAGTCTTAGTGAAGCCGCATCTACGATGGTTTTCCGCAGATTTGGAGTCACAAAAGCTACAATTTGTCTGCAGGTGTGGAAAGCCTGCGCAGAAAATTGATGAAATCGAGGGTTTATTTCATTTTTCATATTTTGAGTTATAGAGCTCGTTTTTGGGCGATTTTGGAGAAACTTTTCAAGGATTGGATTGAGGTAAGCATTTTTTACTCGATTTTGTTCATTAATCATGATTTCATCATTATTTTTATTATTTAATTAGTGATTTGAGTTGGAGAGATTGGGAATTTTTGTGAAAACTTTCCTAAACCATAAATTGTGGATTTGAAAGTCAATTTGAGGTCGAAATTGGATAATTTTAGTATGGTTGGACTTATATCGGAATGGATGTTCATATTTTTGAGTTGGGTTGGGTTCCGAGGTGCTAGCTCAGGGTTGACTTTTTTATTTTCTTTAAAGATTGAAACTTTATTACCGAAATTGCTTCCTATGGCTTGTATTCATGGTAATAAGTTATTTTAACTAGATTCAAGCCGTCCGGAGTTAAATTTTCGCGGAAAAGGCTTCTTAGTGGATTGATTTAGCTTGCTTGAGATAGGTATCTTGTCTAACTTTGTATGGAGAAAATAGCCCTTAGGACTTGGGTTGATTTGTGTTATTTATATTATATGAAAGACGCGTACACGAGGTGACGAGTGTGTACACGTGCTTATGTGTGGTATTTTTACCGCATTAGACTCTTTGTCTCTTTCATGCATTTAATTAGAAATCGTAATATCATGTTATATCTTCCATTGTTAAATTTCTCTCGCATTATTTACTTGATGTTGTTATCACATGCTCTATCTCTTATTGTCAAACATGCTTTTATATGCTTTAATTGATGTTGTTATCTCTCTTATCATCATGTGCCTTTTTAATTGTGGAGTTATTCTCATTTGAAGTTATCATTCCATGATGTCTCTTCGTGTTGAATTATTCTCATGTATTTAGACGTAGTTTCTATTTCATACTATCTTTTTCGTTGCTAAGCTTATATTATACAATCGAGTTGGAAGTTGTCTTTCTTGGGAATGCTTTCATTTTGAGTTATTGAAGTTGAAGTTATGAAAGCTATTATCACATTGAGGTTGAAGTTATTGATTATTGAGATATCTTTCCTTGTTGAGTAATTCTCATTCATTTTGTTATTATTGAGATTCTTGTTCACATTGTAGTTGAGTCGTGGGCTATATGTTGTGGTAACTTTGGTATTATTGATTTTGGCAAGTTGTGGCATATGGGCACTTGTAGTGCGAGTTGTTATTATGTTGTGTTATTGATGTGTTTGTGGCGGTATAAGGATAGGGGTTAATGTGTATACGGCGGCATTAGGTGGGATTTATGTATGTATTGCTAGTAAGAGAATTACTTGAAGCCACGCGGCGACATATGGGGGCTAAAGTGCATGTAGCTATTTCAAAAAAATATTTTCAAAAATATCTAAGTGTAAGGGTCACGCGACGGCATAAGGAAAGCTTGTGATTTTAAATTGTGAATTGTGGATATGAGGCGTGGTACCTCGATTGTGATTCTTGTTATACTTTCTATGTTAAAGAGGTTTGTTGGTTGAACAGTTTTGTTATCTCTCCATTTGCCTTACTAGTATTTGTCTGTATTGATTTCTTGTTGTTCTTATCATGTGTTCACTCCTTGTTGCCTTTATTGCTTTAAGTTCCATGGTTAGTTTACATTATTGAACTGCTTTATTATTATTCACTTCCTCGTCTTCCATTATTTAACTATACTATACTTTATCCAGTTTTCTAGTCCTAGTAGAGTCTTGACCTGGCCTCATCACTACTCTACTGAGGTTATACTTGATACTTAGTGGGTACCGTTGTGGTGTACTTATGCTACACTTCTACATATTTTTGTGCAGATCCAGGTACATCTGCTCGTGTCGGATGCCATTAATCCTTCAATTATCTTTTCGGAGACTTCAAGGTGTAGCTCGACATCTGTAGGTCTTGGAGTTACCTTGTTCTATTTCATTACTATTGTTTATCCTTTCATCAAACAATGTTGTATTAGAGATTTTAGTACATTTTTGTAGAGCTTATAACTCAGTTCCGCTGGCTTTGGAGATATTGTTACTGAGGTTTCCGCTTTGGAAATATTTTGACCTTTATCGGTTTATTTTATTATCTTAGTTTATTATTTCTGTTAAGCTATTCATGAATGTTACATTTACCTAGTCTTAGATATTAGGTGTCATCATGACTACCTTAGGTGGTATTTTGGGGTCGTGGCATGTTGGTATCAAAGCTCTAACGTTCATAAGTGCTACGAGTCATAAGCAAGTTTGGTAATGTCTTGCGGATCGGTGCATAAACGTCTATACTTATCTTCGAGAGGCTACGAGAATGTTAGAAATATTCCACTTTGTTGATTCCTTATCATGCAAATTTGTTGATTTAGAAATCATAGTTTTTGTCTTTCTACTTTCCCATAGATGGTGAGGACACGCACTACTGAATCCGATGATCAGATACCCATGTCCCCTACTAAAGCCGTGCGAGGCCAGGGCTAAGGCAAAGGTCGAGGAAAGGCATGTGTTGTAGTTAGATCACCTGCCCGAGCAGCGACTGAGGAGCGACCAGTAGCTCCGGTTCGGGGACAGGCGCCTATTGTCACCCCTACACTTGAGGAGACCTTAGGATAGTTTTTGAGCATGTTGGCACTCTTGCTCAGGCGGTATTGATTCCCCTTGCACTAGCTACATCTCAGGCTGGGGGAGGAGCTCAGAATCACATCGTCTGTACTCCAAGGCAACGGGTTCATTTTGATTTGGTCCCGGGATTTATGCCAGTGCAACTTGTAATTCCGTTTTAGCTCGAGGTTAGGGCGGAGGAATCTAAGGAGGAGGAGTTGAGTCTTGAAAGGTTCAAGTATCACCCTCCTACTTATAGTGGCACAACTACCGAGGATGTGCAGGGCTTTCTAGAGAAGTGCCACCATATTCTTTGCACCATGGGTATTGTGAAGACGAGCGGATTTGCCTTTACTACATTTCAGCTATCAGGAGCAGCCTACAGGTGGTGGCAGGCTTACGAGGAGGGTAGGACAGGTGATGCAGCCCTTCTCACTTGAGTTCAGTTATAAGAGATATTCTTGAGAGAGTTTGCTCAGAGTTTGAGCAGATATGTCAACGGACTATGATAGTATCAGAGTATTCTATTAAATTCAGTTGTCCCGACATGCACCTACCTTGGTTTCTAGAATGAGAGAGCGAGTCTGCAGATTCATCGAGGGGCTCAACTATGATATTAGATTTAGCATGGCTCGAGAGTTTGAGACGGATACTCCGTTTCAACAGCTGGTGGATGCCACACAGAGGATGGATGGTATGAAGGGCCAAGAGAGAGAGCGGAGAGAAGGAGGCCAAGGCCTCGAGGTATTAAATAATTTAGTGGTGGCCACGCTATAGCTACAGCCCTACATGGTAAGGCATATGTGAGTCCCACCTGGTCTACAGGGTTCACAAACTATGGTTGCTGCTCCAGCTGCCGCCCCACCTGCACCGCCTGCAAAGGATGGAGGTCAGGCAAGTAAAGGCCCTAGAAGAGAGGCCAGACCCTTTTTATGTTTTTCCGGATAGGACATAGGTTGTTGCTTCAGATGTTGTCATCACAGGTACTGTTTCGGTCTGTCACAGGAATGCCTCATCTTTATTTGATCCGGGCTCCACTTACTCATATGTGTCATCTTACTTTGCTCTGTATTTGGATATATCATGTGACTCTTTGAGTGCTCCTGTATATGTGTCTGCGTCTGTGGGAGATTCCGTTACTGTAGACCGTGTTTATCACTATTGGTGGTTATGAGACCAAAGTTGATCTATTGCTACTCAGTACAGTAGATTTTGATGTGCTCTTGGGCATGTACTAATTGTCGCCCTAACATGCTATTTTAGACTATCACTCTAAGACCTTGACATTGGCTATGCCATGTTTGTTGTGGTTGGAGTGGAGGGGTACATTGAATTATACTCCTAGTAGGGTGGTATCCTTTCTAGATGCACATCGAATGGTTGAGCAGGGGTCTGATGCATACCTAGCCTTTATGAGAGATGTTAGTGTTGATACTCATATCGTTGAGTCAGTTCTGGTAGAGAGGGATTTTCTAGATGTTTTTCCAGCAGACCTATCGAGCATGTCGCTCGATACACATGTCGATTTTTGTATTGACTTAGTATCGAGCACTCAGCCCATTTTATTCCACCATATTATATGGCACCTATAGAGTTGAAGGAATTGAAGGAGCAGCTTCAGGAATTACTTGATAAGGGTTTCATCTGGCCGAGTGTCTCGCATTGGGATGCTTCAGCTTTGTTCGTGAAGAAAAAAGATAGTTCTATGCATATGTGTATTGATTATAGGTAGTTGAACAAAGTTATAGTCATGAACAAGTACCTATTACCATGCATTGATGACTTATTTGACTAGCTTCAAGATCCTAGAGTGTTCTTAAACATTGATTAGAGGTCAGGGCATCATCAGCTGAAGATTCGAGACTTCGATATCCCAAATACTACTTGAGTTCCTAGTTATATCATTTTTGTTGGCCAATGCCTCGGTATCATTTATGCACTTGATGAACATTGTATTCTAGCCATATCTCGACTCTTTCATCATTGTATTCATTGACGACATCTTGGTGTATTCCCACAGCCAAGAGGATCAAGAGCAACTTTTGAGGATCGTGCTCCTGACATTGAGGGAGAAGTAGTTATATGCAAAATTCTCAAAGTGTGAATTTTAGATTGATTCGGTGGTGTTTTTGGGTCATGTGGTGCCGAGTGAGAGGATTAAGTAGATCTGAAGAAGATTGAAGCAGTTTAGAGTTGGCTTATACCGTCTTCAACTAGTGAGATCTAGAGTTTTCCTGGTTTGGCCAGCTATTATCTCTGTTTTGTAAAAGATTTCTCGTCTATTGCTGCACCTTTTACCAGATTGACTCAGAAGGGCAATCCATTAAGGTGGTCCGACGATTATGGGGAGAGCTTTCAGAAGCTCAAGACTGCCTTGACCACAGCTCCAGTTCTGATTTTGCCTTCAGCATCGGGTTCATATACGGTTTATTGTGATGCTTTGCAGATTGGTATTGGGTGTGTTTTGATGCAAGAGGGTAGGGAGATCCGTTGCTTTTTGGGTTTGGCGAGTTATTGTCATCGGTTTGTAGAGGGGTTCTCATATATAGCAACCTCGTTGACCAGATTGACCCAGAAGGGTGCCCCGTTCAGATGGTCAGACGAGTGTGAGGCAAGCTATCAGAAGCTCAAGACAGCTTTGACTACGGCACCGGTGTTGGTGTTGCCCACAGGTTCATGGCCCTATACAGTATATTGTGACACATCCTGTATTGGACTTGGTGCGGTATTGATGCAGGGTGTAAAGGTTATTGCATATGCTTCACAGCAACTAAAAGTTCAGGATAAGAATTATTCAGTTCATGACTTGGAGCTGGTAGCCATTGTTCACACGCTGAAGATTTGGAGGCACTATCTATATTGGCGTGTCATGTGAGGTTTTCACGGATCATAAGAGTTTGCCGTATTTTTTCAAGCATAAGGAGCTCAATTTGAGGCGGAGGAGGTGGTTGGAGCTATTGAAAGACTATGGACAAGGATTTGACCTACGAGGAGGAGTTGATAGCTATTCTAGATCGGCAGGTTCGTCAGTTGAGATCGAAGAGTTATCCTTCGATTCGAGTGTAGTAGAGAGGTCAGCTTGTTGAGGCAGCTACCTGGGAGTCCGAGTCCGATATGCGGAGCACATATCCCCACCTTTTCACCAGCTCAGGTACTCTTCTATGTCCGTTCGAGGACGAACGATTATTTTAAATGGAGAATATGATGACCCAAAAGGCCATCTTATGTTTTAGAACTTGATTCCATGTTTCGACACCTTCAAAACCTCATTTTATCCCTCCTCGATTTGTATGTGCAGTTCGAGCATGTTTTCGAAAAGCTTTTATGTTGAAAGTTGATAAAAATAATAATGTTTACCTTTAAAAGTTGATTTAGTTGACTTCGGTCAACATTTTGAGTAAACGGACCCGGACTCGTATTTTGACAGTCTCGATGGGTCCGTATCAAAATATGGACCTGGGGTTATGTCTGGAATTAAATCCCGAGGTATCTAGCTCGAGATATGAATTTTTGATGAAAATTGAAAGACTGAAAATTAAATTGTTTTAAGATTTTGGTTAATGTTTGATATTGTTAGTATCGGGCCCATATTTTGGTTTCGAAGCCCGATACATGTTCAAAATAATATTTATACCTTATCCGTGAAATTTGGTGAGAAAAGGAACTAATTTGACGTGATCCGAATGTCTGGTTGTGAAAATAGAAATTTCAAAGTGTTTTAAGAATTTTATGTGATTTGGTGCTAAATTTGTAGTTATAGATGTTATTGTGGCGATTTGATCGCATGAGCAAGTCCGTATGATGTTTAAAGACTTGTGTGCATGTTTGGTTTGGAGCCCCGAGAGCTTGGGTGAGTTTCGGATAGGCTACAGGGTGTTTTGGACTTGGAAATCTGGTGTGAGAGTGTTGTATCTGGTGTCTGTTGCATTGTGCTTCGCGATCGCGAAGGGGAAACTTGGCGGGGGAGGATTTTACCCTACGCGAACGCGACACTAGTGTCGCGAACATGGAGTATTGTGGGGGATTGCTCTGCGCGAACGCGACCGGTCGACCACGTAGCTTTAGATAGGCTGGTCAGGTGACCTGGGAAGCTCTACGCGAACGCGAGCCTTGTCTCGCGAACGCAAAAGTGAGGCGGGATAAACCTTTGCGAACACGTAGTGCCTCCCACGATCGTGTAAGTCCTTACGAGGCTGCTCTTCGCGCATGCGATGAACACTGTCGCCCAGCACTTAAAACATAAGCAAAAACGGGAATTGGCCATTATTTCAAAATTTTCAAAACTAGAAAACCTAGAGGCCATTCTCAAGAGACAATTTCTTCCCAAAGTGTTAGTAAATGATTCTAAACTACTTTTTTCAATTACCCATTACATTTCATGAATTTTCAACCTAAAATCTAGGGATTTCGTGGTGGAAATTGGGGGTTTGGGTAGAAATAGAGATTTTTGTATATTTGGAATTTAGATATCGATTTAAGGTCGGATTTCAAAACTAATTACATATTCGGGCTCGAGGGTGAATGGATTTTGGTCCGAACCTCGAATTTTGACCAAGCGGGCCTGGGGTCGGTTTTTGACTTTTGGGGAAAAAGTTTGAGAAACCTAAATTTATGTATTGATATTGATTTCTTTAGCAATATCTGATGTTATTAAATTAATTATGGCTAGATACGAGTGGTTTGGAGGTAGAATCTAGAGGAAAAGCGGTATTTGAGCAGTGAGTGGCCTATGGATAGAGGTAAGTATTGTGTCTAACTTTGACTCGAGAGATTAGGAATCATTGACTTAATTGCTATGTGAAAATCCATATGAGTGGCATATAGGTGAGGTGACGCGTACCTATGCGCCGCCAATTTATTTGGTTTGCCTGTTTTCTTCTCGTTCTTATTATATTATCTTCCCTACCTTAACTGCTGCATGTTTTACTGGTATTTCCATGCTTAATTGCTACTTATCAGACATTGTTTTTCATTGTTGAAGGTATACGTTACCCCATAGTTTCATTGTCTCATATTATTGGCTTAAGCTGGTTATCGATGTTTTATGACATATTTTGGATTGGTTTCGCTGAGTAGTATTATTTGTGTGAAGTTTCATAATGTACAAGCTTTCCGTTTGCTTTGGTTTGAGGTTTAACTATTGTGAAGAGTTTTGAGTTATATTGTGAAATTTCTGTAATTATTAAGTAATTGATGCTGATATGGTAGGATCGGGTTGCGCGCCGCAACAGGAGGAATAATGGTGATATATTGAGGAGGAATAAAGGTTAAATGCTATTATACGATGGGATCAGGTTGCACGCCACAACAAGAGGAATAAGGGTGGATTGATCTGGAGTAATAAGGGTGAATATTCATATTGATATTGATATATGGTGGGATCGGGATGAGCGCCTCATCAGTTTATATGTTTATGTGTCTTTCTTCTACTGTGTAAGTTATTCGGTAGCTTTGCATTTCACTTAAGGATTGGTTATAGCTTGATACTAATAAGACACTTGAGTTCTGTATTCATTCCTTGCAAGTCACTGCTTTATTTTGTCTTGTCCTTATTTCTACTTTTATTTTACACTGTATGCAGGTTATATTGTAATTGCCCCGCCGTAGCCTTGTCACTACCTCGTAGAGGTTAGGCTTGGCACTTACCAGTACATGGAGTCAGTTGTACTGATACTGCACTCTGCACTTCCTGTGCAGATTTTGGAGCAGGTAGTGGCTGATCGAGAGGTCGAGTGCAGATATTTTTAGCTAGGAGACTCAAGGTAGTCTTGCTGGCGTTTGCAAGCCCTGGCGTCCGCAAGCCCTGGCGTCCCCTTCTATGCTCCTACATTTACTGTTTTTACTTCCCTTCATAAGCAGTTGTATCTTCTTTCGAACAAATGTTTGTAGCAAATCTTAGTGTGTTCGTGGATTGTGACACCGGATTCTGGGTAGTAATAGCAATAGTATTAGTAATAGTATATAAACAAATAGGCTATTTACTTACTTCCGCATTTATTTCTACTTGTTTTAGCTTGTTTACTTTTAATCACCGGAACGTAAAGAAATTGGTTAATAATAGCCTAACGCTGGCTTGCCTAGCAAATTTGATGTCAGGCGCCATCACTGTCTCGATGGTGGGAATTCCGGATCGTGACAACAAGGCTAGATTGGTTGTCAAATATTTTAATTCGAAAAGGGGGGTTGATTTTGATAAAATCTTTTCTTCAGTTGCGAAGATGTTATCCATTCAAGTTGTTCTTGGTTTGGCTGCAAGTCCAGATTTAGAGCTTGAGCAAATGAATGTTAAAACTGATTTTCTCCATCATGAATTCGATGAAGAAATTTATATGGAGCAGCCATAAGGTTTTGAAGTCAAGGGAAAAGAGAATTTCGTTTGCAAGTTGAAGAAGAACTTGTATGGTTTGAAACAAGCTCCTAGGCAGTAGTACAAGAAGTTTGGTTCTTTTATGAGTCAGCAAAGCTTCAAGAAGACTTCTTCAAACCATTATGTTTTTGTGCAAAAATTCTTTGATGATGACTTTATTATCTTATTATTTTATGTTGATGACATGCTTGTTGTTGGTCATAATGCTTGCAGGATTCAGAAGTTGAAGCAAAGAGTTGAATAAGTCTTTTGCTATGAAAGACTTAGGACCAGCAAGACAGATTCTTCGCATGCAAATAGTCCGTGACAGAGAGGCCAAGAAGTTGTGGAAGAAAAATAAATTCAGAAAGTACTTCACAAATTCAACATGGATAAAGCTAAGATTGTAAGTACATCTTTAGCTATGCACTTCAAATTTAGCACGAAGCATTGTCCTTCTAGTGATGATGAGAAGGAAGATATAAAGAAAGTTCCTTATGCTTCGGCTGTTGGCAGTTTGATGTATGTAATGATTTGTAGGTCTAAACATATTGATATGAGATATCATTGGATTAGAGATGTGTTGATTCTAAGTTGCTTGAACTCGAGAAGATTCACACCGATAATAATGGTACGGATATGTTGACTAATGCTCTGCGAACAAGGAAGTTTGAAGTTTGTTGCATGAACCTCGGGATGGCAGTCTCCTCTACATAATCGGGAGGGAAATTGTTGGATTTTTTGGCTTTTTCCATTCCTATGTGGGTAAATAAAATAGCTTTTGGACTAAGCCCACTTTGCCTTATAGCCCACTAATGTCAAGACATATAAATATGACCTATTTTAGATTAGAAACATAACAAGAGAAAAAACATAAGGGTGCAGCAGTTTTGAAGCCTGGTGAGAGAGAAAAGTGTGTTCTTTTGCTTTAGAAAATTCTGCTCAGACAGTCCGCTTCAATAACTCGTTAACCGTTGGATCGTGCTCAAATTTGAACTAGCAGTTCTTAATATATGGTTCTTAGGGTTCCACAGTGGAAATTGGATTTGGAAGCCTATAACTTTGATTTTGGAGACGTGAACAGTAGCTCATTTTTTGGGTGATTTCTCTCTTCTTTTTTTTTTTTTGTACTCGCATCAATCGCTATTAATTGTTAGAGAAACAGTGAAACACCACCACAATTTGGTTGGCAAATTAAATACCTCATGCTAAGTCAAATTTTAGTAGTAGTAGAGATTAAAATTACATTAATCAGATGACAAAAGTAACCAACAAAGTTAAACTTTGTCCATTCTAAATTAATACATCCCATGCATAACGAAATCAAAGCGCACGACATAAAGGTCAGAAAAACAGTACAGCGGAAAGCAGACTACATAAGTGCTCGATATCAAACAAGATAACGTGTAGTTTCCCCCCCCCCCCCCCCCAACCCAACCCCAAAAAGAGAACCAAAGCATTGTCGCCTTTGTTGAAGAGTGAGTGAATCAATGAAGTAGCAGATAGCAGAAACGAGGGGTAATCCATACGATCAATGAAGCTGTATGAAACCCAAGGAGAATGTAGTTCACTCATGAAAACCTGTACCAATAACTATGTTACGTACTCTATTACGTAAAGTTCCTCCATCTCAAATTAGACAAGGTAATGTACTTTTTGTCTGTTCCAAAATAAATGACATATTTTTAAATTTGAAAATAATTTAATTTTAAACTCTTTATTTTATGCATTTTATCCTTAATAAGAAGCTTTTATAATCACAAAAATGTCATGGCCCCACAAAAATTTTACCCATTAAGCTTTTAAGACCACAAGTTTCAAATATTTTTTTTTCTTAAACTCCGTTCCGGATCAAAGTACCTCATCTAAATTGAAACGGAAAGAGTAAGTTGTAACAAAGAATTATAAGTTGATGAACTGACCTACACGTCATCAAGGAAGCTGTATGCAGTTGCAATCAGAGATCAGGAGGATATATAGATAGCTTGAATCCGCTGCTTTTAATATAATTACCTTCCAAATTAGCTTGCTTGAGTTTCTTGGTTTGGATATCACGTGCACATTTTGCTGCTAATTTGGTGGTGACGTTCAGTTCCATCACTTGGAGGCTGCGTACATCCGCCAGGCCAAGGGGAATTTCCGCAAGTTTTTCACACGATACAAGAACCAGACGCTTCAGTCTAGGAAAGTTATCAGCTGAAGCATGCCAGGCTGCTAGATCTGTTCTCTGAATCCACAGGACCTGAAGGGAACCAAAACCACCAACTTTTGGCTCCCAGTACTCTCCCTTAAATGCATTTTCTTTCAGTTTTAGAACTTCAAGGTACTGCAATTGTCCAAGTATAGACATATCATGATCCCAGTCCAACCAAGTATTTATTAACGTAAGCTTCTGCAACTTCCTTGGAAATATGTATGCTGGAGGAAGGCGTAGTGGTGTCCGGCCTATTTGACCAACATCATTAATTAACTTTAAACTTTCAAGGCACTCTAGCTTCTTGACATTGTTGAATAGTGCAGACTCGTTTGACTCAAGAAGCATACCTATGTTGCCACGAATGCCCAACTTCTTCATATTTGGAGCCCTCACAAACACATCTTCCGTGCAACTTTCAGGTGCAATTGTCGAAAGAGTTTGTAAAGCTTGGTTTACCAGGGCAGCTTTACTACTTTTTGGGGCACGTAATATAGCAGAAGCATTAGTGTGAAGATGCCTCAGTCGTGGCATGTTCAATATGTCTGCTTCAATGTCAAGAGTCCTCTGTTGTGTGTCAACAATAAGAGTTTGCATGTTCCAAAGCCCTCCCATTTGTCTAGGAATGATCTTGAGGGAGTCGCTTGAGAATGCTATATATCTCAAATGATATAGCTGGAAAAACTCCTTGGTAAAGCGATTAAATGTGAGGGATTCTGCATCCAACACCCTTAGTAGAGGAAAAGCTTTCGGGATATTTGGAATATCTCTAGCAGGCATCTCCAATTTTTTTGATGGAAAGCTCAAGAATGACCTGACATGTTCACCAAAAGGTTTCGTAGAGATGAATTGTAAAACAGAGGAATGAATGCATAAGCGACGGTACGTTGCTAGCTCTTGTTGTCCAAGAGCAGATTGCCTAATATCAAGACTTACTTCTTGGAAAAGGTTTTCCTCCATAGTCGCCTCATGCCTGCAAAATTCGTGCAACATATCATGAACACGACATGTTTTAATTTGGCCATCAGAAGTTCTCTGCATTACCATCACCAAGTTTCTGTTGACAAGATCATTCAAGTAATCCTCTGCCTTACATTCAAGAGTTAAGCGTCCATTGTACTGAATGAAACCTTCCGCGATCCATAAACGGATCAGCTTCCAAGCAGGGATCTCAAAACCTTTAGGAAATGCACCGCAATACAAGAAGCACGCCTTCAAGTCATAAGGCAAGCGATCATAACTCATTTGCACCAGCTTTTTACAATTCTCCGGGTCTTTATTTATGAGGTGCTCACCAACACTTTGATCTACTTGCTCCCATTCTCTTGTTGTCTTACCCTTACCGATTAACGCCCCTGCAATCACCACAATTGCAAGGGGTAATCCCTCACATTTTTTGGCTATATTTAGTCCGTACTGTTCCAACTCAGAAGGGCATTTATCCTTGTGGAATACCTTCTTTTCCAGCAACTCCCAACCTTCACTATCAGTTAAAAATTTCAACTTATGAGGATCATCATTGCAATGCTTAGCTACAATGTTATCTCGAGTGGTCAACAACACTCTATTACACTTGTTGTTGTTCGGGAAAGCAATTTTGAGACGATCCCAAGCTTCTCCAGACCATACATCATCCAAAACAATTAGATATTTTCCTCCCCTCCCCAAAAAATCACGTATTACTTGAGCCAAATCATCCTCAGACATATGAGAATATTGTGTAGTATTTCGCTTGAATTTACTAATAATGTTGAGAAATAAGTCCCTTCTCTTGTATGACTGTGAAACATAAACCCAAATGCGAGTGAAGAACTCAAACTCAACTGTAGCATCCTTGAATATCTTATTTGCCAGTGTCGTCTTTCCAAGACCTGGCATACCAACGACTGGAATAACCTTTAAATTGTCTGATCCTTCAAGAAGACGATCAATTACCTTCTTGGCCTCCTCGTCAAAGCCAACAACGTCATCTTCCTCAACCACAGGAGGCTTTTAAGAGAACATTGAATTGTCATAATATTAGATTTAAGAAGCCAAATAACACTGACAACAAATAAAAGTTAATGTGCTTCAATTACTAACTAAGAAAGACATGCTTCTGTCTTTAGAAACTTGAAAATAAATTGGTAAAGGTAATGGATTCTTAAATGAGATCGAACAGTCTGATAATTGTGACAATCCTAAATGAATAGTTAATTCAGACAATGTTTATGTAACTAGCTTCAAAGAATTTGTTAAAGTCATGTGATTGACATGTTTAAAAGATTGCCAATATGCAGGTTTTATAGGCCCTCTTCCTATACCATCGATTGAGTTCCTACTCGCTTTTTTGCTCTCCTATGCGAATACTTTTTCAAAATATTATGAATTTTAAAAGTTTCACTAACTATTTTTTTCTGGTAACGATCCGGCCGGTCGTTTAGATTATTCTAGCCTTGTTCCCCTATTTATTGCTTCCTCTATGTTCAATTGTGGTTATGCGACTTGCCGGGGTGGTTAGTTTGGTTTCGGGTGAGTTTCAGAGTGAGTTAGGACACTAAGTCCCAAGGTTGAAAGCTTAAGCTGGAAGAGTTGACCTTAGTTTGACTTTTGTGTAGACGACTCTAGAATCGAGTTTTGATGGTTCTGATAGCTTCATATGGTAATTTTGGACTTAGGCCTATGTCCGATGTTGATTTGGAGGTTCGAAGGTTGATTTGGTGCTTTTTGGTAAAAGTTGAAAAATTGAAGGTATGAAATGTTGACTTTATTCCTATCGGGCTCGGATTATGATTTCACGAGTTGGTATAAGTCTATTGTATCATTTGGGACTTGCATGCAAAATTTGAGCTCATTTGGAGTTGGTTTGATATGATTCGGTGTTGTTTTAGAAGTTGAATGTTCATAGGTTCTATAGACTTGAATTGGGGTGCGATTCGTAGATTTGATGTTGTTTGATGTGATTTAAGACATCAAGTAGGTTCATGTTGTGTTTTGGAACTTGATGATATGTTCGGACGGGTCCCAAGGGCCCCGGGTGTGATTCGGATTGAATCCTATTTCATTTTGGACTTGGAGGATTTTGATGCCTGCTGAAGTCTGGTGCATTCCCACCTGCGCAATTTGGGTCGTACGTGCGGCGCTGCAGAAGCGGTTGAATGGCCGCAGGTGCGCAAACGCAGAAGGGAGCAATGCTCCACAAATGCAGAAAGATAGATTTTGACGGGGGACCGCAAGTGCGGTATTTATGCACAGAAGTGGACACGCAGATGCACCTTTGGTCCGCAGAAGCAGAAGTGCAGATGCGCCGTGTGGTCCGCAAAAGCGGAAATTACTGAGTCTTAGTGAAGCCGCATCTGCGATGGTTTTCCGCATATGTGGAGTCACAGAAGCTACAATTTGTCCGCAGGTGTGGAAAGCCTGCGCAGAAAATTGATGAAATCGAGGGTTTATTTCATTTTTCATATTTTAAGTTAGAGAGCTCGTTTTTAGGCGATTTTGGAGAAAATTTTCAAGGATTGGATTGAGGTAAGCATTTTTTACTCGATTTTTTTCATTAATCATGATTTCATCATTATTTTTATTATTTAATTAGTGATTTGAGTTGGAGAGATTGGGAATTTTTGTGAAAACTTTCCTAAACCATGAATTGTGGATTTGAAAGTCGATTTGAGGTCGGAATTGGATAATTTTAGTATGGTTGGACTTATATCGGAATGGATGTTCAGATTTTTAAGTTTGGTTGAGTTCCGAGGTGCTAGCTCAGGTTTGACTTTTTTATTTTCTTTAATGATTGAAACTTTATTACCGGAATTGCTTCCTATGGCTTGTATTTATGGTATTAAGTTATTTTGACTAGATTCAAGCCGTCCGGAGTTAAATTTTCGCGGAAAAGGCTTCTTAGTGGATTGATTTAGCTTGCTTGAGGTAAGTATCTTGTCTAACTTTGTATGGAGAAAATAGCCCTTAGGACTTGGGTTGATTTGTGTTATTTGTATTATATGAAAGTCGCGTACATGAGGTGACGAGTGTGTACACGTGCTTATGTGTGGTATTTTTACCGCATTAGACTCTTTGGCTTTTTCATGCATTTAATTAGAAATTGTAATATCATGTTATATCTTCCGTTGTTAAATTTCTCTCGCATTATTTACTTGATGTTGTTATCACATGCTCTATCTCTTATTGTCAAACATGCTTTTATATGCTTTAATTGATGTTGTTATCTCTCTTATCATCATGTGCCTTTTTAATTGTGGAGTTATTCTCATTTGAAGTTATCATTCCATGATGTCTCTTCGTGTTGAATTATTCTCATGTATTTAGACGTAGTTTCTATTTCATACTATCTTTTTCGTTGTTAAGCTTATATTATACAATTGAGTTGGAAGTTGTCTTTCTTGGGAATGCTTTCATTTTGAGTTATTGAAGTTGAAGTTATGAAAGCTATTATCACATTGAGGTTGAAGTTATTGATTATTGAGATATCTTTCCTTGTTGAGTAATTCTCATTCATTATGTTATTATTGAGATTCTTGTTCACATTGTAGTTGAGTCGTGGGCTATATGTTGTGGTAACTTTGGTATTATTGATTTTGGCAAGTTGTGGCATATGGGCACTTGTAGTGCGAGTTGTTATTGTGTTGTGTTATTGATGTGTCTGTGGCGGTATAAGGATAGGGGTTAATGTGTATACGACAGCATTAGGTGGGATTTATGTACGTATTGCTAGTAAGAGAATTACTTGAAGCCACGCGGCGACATATGGGGGCTAAAGTGCATGTAGCTATTTCAAAAAAATATTTTCAAAAATATCTAAGTGTAAGGGTCACGCGGCGGCATAAGGAAAGCTTGTGATTTTAAATTGTGAATTGTGGATATGAGGCATGGTACCTCGATTGTGATTCTTGTTATACTTTCTATGTTAAAGAGGTTTGTTGGTTTAACAGTTTTATTATCTCTCCATTTGCCTTACTAGTATTTGTCTGTATTGATTTCTTGTTGTTCTTATCATGTGTTCACTCCTTGTTGCCTTTATTGCTTTAAGTTCCATTGTTAGTTTACATTATTGAACTGCTTTATTATTATTCATTTCCTCGTCTTCCATTATTTAACTATACTATACTCTATCTAGTTTTCTAGTCCTAGTAGAGTCTTGACCTGGCCTCATCACTACTCTACTGAGGTTATACTTGATACTTAGTGGGTACCGTTGTGGTGTACTCATGCTACGCTTCTACATATTTTTGTGCAGATCCAGGTACATATGCTCGTGTCGGATGCCAGTAATCATTCAATTATCTTGTCGGATGTCAAGGTGTAGCTCGACATCTGTAGGTCTTGGAGTTACCTTGTTCTATTTCATTACTATTGTTTATCCTTTCATCAAACAATGTTGTATTAGAGATTTTAGTACATTTCTGTAGAGCTTATAACTCAATTCCGCTGGTTTTGGAGATATTGTTACTGAGGTTTCCGCTTTGGAAATATTTTGAGCTTTATCGGTTTATTTTATTATCTTAGTTCATTATTTCTGTTAAGCTATTCATGAACGTTACACTTACCTAGTCTTAGATATTAGGTGCCATCATGACTACCTTAGGTGGTATTTTGGGGTCGTGGCATGTTGGTATCAAAGCTCTAACGTTCATAAGTGCTACGAGTCATAAGCAAGTTTGGTAATGTCTTGCGGATCGGTGCATAAACGTCTATACTTATCTTCGAGAGGCTACGAGAATGTTAGAAAAATTCCACTTTGTTGATTCCTTATCATGCAATTTGTTGATTTAGAAATCTGAGTTTTTGTCTTTCTACTCTCTCATAGATGGTGAGGACACGCACTGCTGAATCCGATGATCAGATACCCATGTCCCCTACTAGAGCCGCGCGAGGCCAGGGCTAAGGCAGAGGTCGAGGAAAGGCATGTGTTGTAGTTAGATCACCTGCCCGAGCAGCGACTGAGGAGCAACCAGTAGCTCCGGTTTGGGGACAGGCGCCTATTGTCACCCCTACACTTCAGGAGACCTTAGGATAGTTTTTGAGCATGTCTGGCACTCTTGTTCAGGCGGGATTGATTCTCCTTGCACTAGCTACATCTCAAGCTGGGGGAGGAGCTCAGAATCACATCGCCCGTACTCCAAGGCAACGGGTTCATTTTGATCTGGTCCCGGGATTTATGCCAGTGCAACTTGTTATTCAGTTTTAGCCCGAGGTTAGGGCGGAGGAATCTAAGGAGGAGGAGCTGAGTCTTGAGAGGTTCAAGTATCACTCTCCTACTTATAGTGGCACAACTACCGAGGATGTGCAGGGCTTTCTAGAGAAGTGCCACCGCATTCTTTGCACCATGGGTATTGTGAAGACGAGCGGATTTGCCTTTACTACATTTCAGCTATCAGGAGCAGCCTACAGGTGGTGGCAGGCTTACGAGGAGGGTAGGACAGGTGATGCAGCCTTCTCACTTGAGCTCAGTTATAAGAGATATTCTTGAGAGAGTTTGTTCCCCAGGCCCTTCGCATGGCGCATAGAGTTTGAGCAGATGTGTCAACGGACTATGATAGTATCAGAGTATGCTATTAAATTCAGTTGTCCCGACATGCACCTACCTTGGTTTCTACAATGAGAGAGCGAGTCTGCAGATTCATGGAGGGGCTCAACTATGGTATTAGATTTAGCATGGCTCGAGAGTTTGAGGCCAAGGCCTCGAGGTATTAGAGAATTTAGTGGTGGCCACGCTATAGCTACAGCCCGACATGGTAAGGCATATGTGAGTCGGCCAGTTCATTCAGCACTTCTAGTTACTAGAGTGCTCCGGCTACTTCTAGGTCTTAGGTTGCTCACTATGCACAACCACTTTCTAGTGCACCTCCTACTTGTGGTGCCTTCAGTGGACAGTCTAGCCGACCACGATAGAGTCTATTTCAATAGCCATGCCCACTGAGAGCTTGTTTCGCGTGTGGTGACACTAGGCATATGGCGAGGGACTGCCCCAGACTCAGGAGGGGTACACCTCCATAGATTACCCAGGCTCAATAGATTCCACATGGTCCACAGGGTTCACAGACTATGGTTGCTGCTCCAGCTGCCGCCCCACCTGCACCGCCTGCAAGGGATGGAGGTCAGGCAAGTAAGGGCCCTAGAAGAGAGGCCAGACCCTTTTTATGCTTTTCCGGATAGGACATAGGTTGTTACTTCAGATGCTGTCATCACAGGTATTGTTTCGGTCTGTCACAGGAATGCCTCATCTTTATTTGATCCGGGCTCCACTTACTCATATGTGTCATCTTACTTTGCTCTGTATTTGGATATATCACGTGACTCTTTGAGTGCTCCTGTATATGTGTCCGCGTCTGTGGGAGATTCCGTTACTGTAGACCGTGTTTATCACTATTGGTGGTTATGAGACCAGAGTTGATCTATTGCTACTCAGTACAGTAGATTTTGATGTGCTCTTGGGCATGTACTGATTGTCGCCCTATCATGCTATTTTAGACTGTCACTCCAAGACCTTGACATTGGCTATGCCAAGGTTTGTTGTGGTTGGAGTGGAGGGGTACATTGAATTATACTCCTAGTAGGGTGGTATCCTTTCTAGATGCACATCGAATGGTTGAGCAGGGGTCTGATGCATACCTAGCCTTTATGAGAGATGTTAGTGTTGATACTCATATCGTTGAGTCAGTTCTGGTAGTGAGGGATTTTCTAGATGTTTTTCCAGCAGACCTATCGAGCATGTCGCTCGATACACATGTCGATTTTTTTATTGACTTAGTGTCGAGCACTCAGCCCATTTTATTCCACCATATTATATGGCACCTATAGAGTTGAAGGAATTGAAGGAGCAGCTTCAGGAATTACTTGATAAGGGTTTCATCTGGCCGAGTGTCTCGCCTTGGGATGCTTTAGCTTTGTTCGTGAAGAAAAAAGATAGTTCTATGCATATGTGTATTGATTATAGGTAGTTGAACAAAGTTATAGTCAAGAACAAGTACCTATTACCATGCATTGATGACTTATTTGACTAGCTTCAAGATCCTAGAGTGTTCTTAAACATTGATTAGAGGTCAGGGCATCATCAGCTGAAGATTCGAGACTTCGATATCCCAAATACTACTTTCAGGACTCGATATGATTACTATGAGTTCCTAGTGATATCATTTTGGTTGGCCAATGCCTCAGTATCATTTATGCACTTGATGAACACTGTATTCCAGCCATATCTCGACTCTTTCATCATTGTATTCATTGACGACATCTTGGTGTATTCCCACAGCTAAGAGGATCAAGAGCAACTTTTGAGGATCGTGCTCCTGACATTGAGGGAGAAGTAGTTATATGCAAAATTCTCAAAGTGTGAATTTTAGATTGATTCGGTGGTGTTTTTGGGTCATGTGGTGCCGAGTGAGAGGATTAAGTAGATCTGAAGAAGATTGAAGCAGTTTAGAGTTGGCTTATACCGTCTTCAACTAGTGAGATCCGGAGTTTTCCTGGTTTGGCTAGCTATTATCTCTGTTTTGTAAAGGGTTTCTCGTCTATTGCTGCACCTTTTACCAGATTGACTCAGAAGGGCGATCCATTCAGGTGGTCCGACGATTATGGGGAAAGCTTTCAGAAGCTCAAGACTGCCTTGACCACAGCTCCAGTTCTGATTTTGCCTTCAGCATCGGGTTCATATACGGTTTATTGTGATGCTTCACAGATTGGTATTGGGTGTGTTTTGATGCAAGAGGGTAGGGAGATCCGTTGTTTTTTGGGTTTGGCGAGTTATTGTCGTCGGTTTGTAGAGGGGTTCTCATATATAGCAACCTCGTTGACCAGGTTGACCCAGAAGGGTGCCCCGTTCAGATGGTCAGACGAGTGTGAGGCGAGCTATCAGAAGCTCAAGACAGCTTTGACTACGGCACCGGTGTTGGTGTTGCCCACAGGTTCATGGCCCTATACAGTATATTGTGACGCATCCTGTATTGGACTTGGTGCGGTATTGATGCAGGGTAGAAAGGTTATTGCATATGCTTCACAGCAACTAAAAGTTCAGGATAAGAATTATCCAGTTCATGACTTGGAGCTGGCAGCCATTGTTCACACGCTGAAGATTTGGAGGCACTATCTATATTGGCGTGTCGTGTGAGGTTTTCACGGATCATAAGAGTTTGCAGTATTTGTTCAAGCATAAGGAGCTCAATTTGAGGCGGAGGAGGTGGTTGGAGCTATTGAAAGACTATGGACAAGGATTTGACCTACGAGGAGGAGTCGATAGCTATTCTAGATCGGCAGGTTCGTCAGTTGAGATCGAAGAGTTATCCTTCGATTCAAGTGCAGTAGAGAGGTCAGCTTGTTGAGGCAGCTACCTGGGAGTCCGAGTCCGATATGCGGAAAACATATCCCCACCTTTTCACCAGCTCAGGTACTCTTTTATATCCGTTCGAGGACGAACGATTATTTTAAATGGAGAATATGATGACCCAAAAGGCCATCTTATGTTTTAGAACTTGATTCCATGTTTCGACACCTTCAAAACCTCATTTTATCCCTCCTCGATTTGTATGTGCAGTTCGAGCATGTTTTCGAAAAGCTTTTATGTTGAAAGTTGATAAAAATAATAATGTTTACCTTTAAAAGTTGATTTAGTTGACTTCGGTCAACATTTTGAGTAAACGGACCCGGACTCGTATTTTGACAGTCTCGATGGGTCCGTATCAAAATATGGACCTGGGCTTATGTCTGGAATTAAATCCCGAGGTCCCTAGCTCGAGATATGAATTTTTGATGAAAATTGAAAGACTGAAAATTAAATTGTTTTAAGATTTTGGTTAATGTTTGATATTGTTAGTATCGGCCCATATTTTGGTTTCGAAGCCCGGTACAGGTCCAAAATAATATATATACCTTATCCGTGAAATTTGGTGAGAAAAGGAACTAATTTGACGCGATCCGGATGTCTGGTTGTGAAAATAGAAATTTCAAAGTGTTCTTAAGAATTTTATGTGATTTGGTGCTAAATTTGTAGTTATAGATGTTATTGTGGCGATTTGATCGCATGAGCAAGTCTGTATGATGTTTAAAGACTTGTGTGCATGTTTGGTTTGGAGCCCCGAGAGATTGGGTGAGTTTCGGATAAGCTACAGGGTGTTTTGGACTTGGAAATCTGGTGTGACAGTGTTGTATCTGGTGTCTGTTGCATTGTGCTTCGCGATCGCGAAGGGGAAACTTGGCGAGGGAGGATTTTACCCTACGCGAACGCGACACTAGGGTCGCGAACACGGAGCATTGTGGGGGATTGCTCTGCGCGAACGCGACCGGTCGACCACGTAGCTTTAGATAGGCTGGTCAGGTGACCTGGGAAGCTCTACGCGAACGCGAGCCTTGTCTCGCGAACGCAAAAGTGAGGCGCGGGATAAACCTTTGCGAACACGTAGTGCCTCCCACGATCGCGTAAGTCCTTAGGAGGTTGCTCTTCGCGCATGCGATGAACACTGTCGCACAGCACTTAAAACAGAAGCAAAAACGGGAATTGGTCATTATTTCAAAATTTTCAAAACTAGAAAACCTAGAGGCCATTTTCAAGAGACAATTTCTTCCCAAAGTGTTGGTAAATGATTCTAAACAACAGTTTTTCAATTACCCATTACATTTCATGAATTTTCAACCTAAAATCTAGGGATTTCATGGTGGAAATTGGGGGTTTGGGTAGAAATAGAGATTTTTGTATAATTGGAATTTAGATCTCGATTTGAGGTCGGATTTCGAAACTAATTACATATTTGGGCTCGGGGGTGAATGGGTGAATGGATTTTGGTCCGAACCTCGAATTTTGACCAAGCGGGCCTGGGGTCGGTTTTTGACTTTTTGGGGGAAAGTTTGAGAAACCTAAATTTATGTATTGAAATTGATTTCTTTAGCAATATCTGATGTTATTAAATTAATTATGGCTAGATACGAGTGGTTTGGAGGTGGAATCTAGAGGAAAAGCGGTATTTGAGCAGTGAGTGGCCTATGGATTGAGGTAAGTATTGTGTCTAACTTTAACTCGAGGGATTAGGAACCCTTGACTTAATTGCTATGTGAAAATCCATGCAAGTGGCATATAGGTGAGGTGACGAGTACCTATGCGCCGCCAATTTATCTGGTTTGCCTGTTTTCTTCTCGTTCTTATTATATTACCTTCCCTACCTTAACTGCTGCATGTTTTACTGGTATTTCCATGCTTAATTGCTACTTATCAGACATTGTTTTTCATTGTTGAAGGTATACGTTACCCCATGAAAATGTTGGTTTATGTTTAGTCAACAATGGCATGCTGAAAATGTTGGTTTATGTTTAGTCAACAATGGCATGCCAATTGGAAGAGTTGGTGGAAAGAGTTGGTGTGGATACTAGGAGGAAGCTTCCTCCTTTGATGTTACCCATGACATCAAGAGGAGGTCTTTACCTCTATAAATAGATGCACTCCTTCACTTGTAGAAATCATCCCAAAATAATACAATACATTGTAGTGAGTAGAGAGTTAAGAGAGAAATTCTCTTAAGTGTAATTGGAAACTCTCCCCTTCCTTTGTTAATATTAAAAAGGCAACTGTTCTCTGGTGGACGTAGGATTATTTTGATCCGAACCACGTTAAATCTTGTGTTCTTTCTTTTACGTTTCCGCTAACAATTGGTATCAGAGCGACATGATTCTTTAACGATCCAAGGAGAAAGAACAAGCAAATATGAGTTCCATGAAATTTGAAATTGATAGATTCAATGGACGCAACAACTTCAATATCTGGAAGATCCTGATGATGGCGCTACTGCGGAGAGAAGGTTCAATCCATGCTATTGACGGAAAGTATCCTACGGATATATCAGCTCCCGACAAGGAGAAGATTGAAGGGGATGCATTGAGTGCAATCCAACTATCCCTTGCACCTAACGTGCTTTGTGAAGTGAGTACGGGTACCGAAGAGACGGCCAAACAGTTGTGGGAAAAGCTAGAAGGGCTATACCAAGACCGATCAGTGACAACAAGAATGTTGTTACAACGGCGTCTTCACACATTTAAGATGGGGTCAGGTACTTCGTTACAAGATCATTTAGATGCGTTTAATAAACTTGTCATGGACTTACAGATTGCAGGAATTAAAAGGGAGGAGGAGACGCTTGCATGTGCTTTGCTATTTTCATTGACTTCAGGATATCGTGATATTGAGAATTCAATGATGTATAGCAAGGAGCCTATCAAGCTTGAGCAAGTGCGGCAGGCACTTAACTCTAGTGATGTGCGGAGGCACATTGAAGGAGATAGAGATGACCAGGCAAGTGGCCTCTTGCCAACAGGGAAAGAGCAAATCAAAGCACAGATCAAAGTCTCGTGTGAACAAGAAGAATACAGAGTGTTGGGGTTGTGGCAAGAAGGGGCACTTTGAACGAGATTGCCCAATGTCAAAGTCCAAGGAAAAGGCGAGTGCATCTACAGTTGAACAGGTACATAATTTTGATAATGATTATGTACTAACAACATCGTGTAATAATAATAGTAGTTATGAAAACAAATGGGTGTTAGACTCTGCTTGTACTCTGCATATGACATTCCGAAAAGACTGGTTTAGCAGCTACGAGAAAAGTGGAGGAACCATAGTAATGGGCAATAATGCAACTTGTGCAATAGTTGGCATTGGCTCAGTTCGGGTTCGCTGCCATGATGGAATCGTGAGGACTATTACACAAGTCCGTCATGTTCCTGATCTGAAGAAGAATTTGATCTCCTTGGGTACTCTGGATGAACAAGGCTACAGGTACATGAGCGAAGCAGGAACTATGAAGGTGACTAAAGGTTCTTTAGTCATGCTGAAAGGCAAGCTGGAGAACGGCCTTTACACATTGGCCGGAAGCACCATTGTTGGCTCTGCAAATGCATCTACAGTGCAGTTATCTAATGATGACAAGGCAAGACTATGGCACATGAGACTGGGTCATATGAGCGCACGTGGACTGGAGATGTTGAACAATCGTAAACTTTTGGAAGGTGAGAAGATCAGCACGCTTGACTTCTGTGAGCACTGCGTTCTAGGGAAGCAGAAGGTCAGCTTCAGCACTGGCAAACACAAGACAAGAGGAGTGCTAGACTACATCCATTCAGATTTATGGGGTCCTTCTAAACTTCCATCGAAGGGCGGAAAGAGGTATCTTCTCATTTTTATTGATGATTTCTCACGAAAGGTTTGGGTGTATTTTTTGAAGGCAAAAAGTGATGCTTTTGAAGCATTTAAAGAGTGGAAGATTTTGGTTGAAAATCAAATGGAGCGGAAAATCAAGTATCTTCGCACAGACAATGGCTTGGAGTTTTGCAATGAAGAGTTTAATGAATTCTGCAAAGTTCATGGGATCTCAAGACATAGGACTGTCAGGCATACCCCACAGCAGAGTGGAGTTGCCGAGAGAATGAACAGAACTCTTCTTGAAAAGGCTCATTGTATGCTCCTACAAGCCAAAATGTCCAAAATATTTTGGGCTGAAGCAGTTCACACTGCTGCTCATATTGTCAATCGATCTCCAGCATCGGCAATTGACTTTAAGACTCCGAATGAGGTATGGTCAGGTGAACCCTCTAACTATTCATACTTACGAGTATTTGGGTGTCCAGCTTATTATCACGTTAATGAAGGAAAGCTTGAACCAAGGGCTAAGAAGGTCATATTCGTAGGGTATGTGGATGGAGTAAAAGGGTACAAACTTTGGTGTTTGTCTTTACTCAAATTTATAGTTAGTAGAGATGTCACCTTCGATGAATCCTCTATACTTAATCCTCGTAAAGTTTCCGTGGAGTTTTCAGGAAACAAGAACAACGAGCAGGTGGAGCTTCCGGTGGAGCTTGCCAAGGAAAAGGATCAAGAGACTCAGGTTAAAGATGGGTCAGAAGATGTAGGCCTTGAAGAACTTGCTGTCAATGAACCATACACAATTGCGAAGGGGAGGGAGAAGAGGCAGACACGAGAACCGGAACGCCTTATAAATCAAGCAAACTTGATTGCATATGTGTTCGTAGCTGCACAAGAAGAGATTAAAGATCTGGAGCCCTCCTCGTATATTGAAGCAACTTCTTGCAAGGATGCCGCACAATGGCGGTTAGCCATGACTGAAGAGATGGAGTCTCTTCACAAGAATCAGACATGGGTCTTAGTGAAAAGACAAAAGGGGAAGAGGACAGTTGGATGCAAGTGGGTCTACCGAAAGAAAGAGGGAATTCCTGAAGTGGAAGATGCTAGGTTCAAGGCGAGATTGGTTGCAAAAGGTTTCAGCCAAAAGGAGGGAATTGACTACAATGAGATTTTCTCTCCGGTCGTGAAGCATAGCTCAATTCGCGTGCTACTAGCATTGGTTGCACAATTTGACTTGGAGCTTCAACAGCTTGATGTCAAAACTGCTTTCTTACACGGTGATCTGGAAGAGACAATCTATATGGATCAACCTGAAGGTTTCCTAGTTGAGGGAAAAGAAGATCACGTATGCCAACTAAAGAAGTCTTTGTATGGTTTGAAGCAATCCCCTAGACAGTGGTACAAGAGGTTTGATGCATTCATGACTACACATGAATTCTCAAGGAGTGCATTTGATAGCTGTGTGTATCACAAGAAGATGTCTGGTAACTCAATGATTTATTTACTGTTGTATGTTGATGATATGCTTATTGCTGCTAACAACATTATAGAGATAAATGCTTTGAAGAAACTGTTGAGTAAGGAATTTGACATGAAGGATTTAGAAGCTGCAAAGAAAATCCTTGGTATGGAGATTTCAAGAGAAGACGATGTTGTACATCTTTCTCAGAAGAGGTATATTGAAAGGGTTCTCGAGAGATTCAATATGCAAACGTGCAAGCCTGTAAGTACACCATTAGCTCCTCATTTTAAACTTTTAGAGTCACAAATGCCTCAGTCCGAGGATGAGGTGGAGCATATGTCAAAGATTCCTTGTGCCAGTGCAGTTGGTAGTATTATGTATGCTATGGTTTGCACACGTCCAGATATTGCTCAATCTGTAAGTGTGGTAAGTAGATACATGTCTAACCCAGGAAAGAGGCATTGGGAAGCTATCAAGTGGATATTGAGATATCTCAAAGGAGCTTCTGGTGTTGGTCTTACCTTTCGAAAAAGTGGTACAAGTATTTCAATTCTCGGTTATGTGGATTCTGACTATGCAGGAGATCTTGACAGAAGAAGGTCCACAACTGGATACATCTTTACCCTCGTTGGGAGTGCCGTCAGTTGGAAGTCGACTCTGGATTCAATTGTCGCTTTGTCTACGACAGAAGCAGAATACATGGCAGCAGCGGAGGCGGTAAAGGAAGCTATCTGGTTGAAAAGTTTAGTAGCGGAATTGAGTTTGGTTCAGCTGGAATCAACTCTTAGATGTGATAGTCAGAGTGCTATTCATCTAATGAAAAATCAAAGATTTCATGAGCGCACTAAACACATTGATGTCAGATTTCATTTTATTCGAGATGTTATTGATGAGGGAACTATCAAGGTCGTGAAGGTTATCACAGACGATAATGCTGCAGACATGTTGACCAAGATAGTCCCGCTCGCTAAGTTTGCACACTGCAAGGACTTGGCGCAGGTGTGCATCAATTGATGCAACTCCGAAGAGAACAGTTGCTAGGTGGAGGTGGTATGTTCAACAATGGTTTGATTCTTCTTATTTCTTACAACGGGGTTGCCCAGTAAGCTTAGAAGTTTTGGCCAGAGTTGTTCACACGCTCGAAACGCAAACCAAGGTGGAGATTGAAAATGTTGGTTTATGTTTAGTCAACAATGGCATGCTGAAAATGTTGGTTTATGTTTAGTCAACAATGGCATGCCAATTGGAAGAGTTGGTGGAAAGAGTTGGTGTGGATGCTAGGAGGAAGCTTCCTCCTTTGATGTTACTCATGACATCAAGAGGAGGTAGTTTGATGTCACCAATGACATCAAGAGGAGGTCTTTACCTCTATAAATAGATGCACTCCTTCACTTGTAGAAATCATCCCAAAATAATACAATACATTGTAGTGAGTAGAGAGTTAAGAGAGAAATTCTCTTAAGTGTAATTGGAAACTCTCCCCTTCCTTTGTTAATATTAAAAAGGCAACTGTTCTCTGGTGGACGTAGGATTATTTTGATCCGAACCACGTTAAATCTTGTGTTCTTTCTTTTACGTTTCCGCTAACAATTGGTATCAGAGCGACAGGATTCTTTAACGATCCAAGGAGAAAGAACAAGCAAATATGAGTTCCATGAAGTTTGAAATTGATAGATTCAATGGACGCAACAACTTCAATATCTGGAACATCCAGATGATGGCGTTACTGCGGAGGGAAGGTTCAATCCATGCTATTGACGGAAAGTATCCTACGGATATATCAGCTCCCGACAAAGAGAAGATTGAAGGGGATGCATTGAGTGCAATCCAACTATCCCTTGCACCTAACGTGCTTTGTGAAGTGAGTACGGGTACCGAAGAGACGGCCAAACAGTTGTGGGAAAAGCTAGAAGGGCTATACCAAGACCGATCAGTGACAACAAGAATGTTGTTACAACGGCATCTTCACACATTTAAGATGGCGTCAGGTACTTCGTTACAAGATCATTTAGATGCGGTTAATAAACTTGTCATGGACTTACAGATTGCAGGAATTAAAAGGGAGGAGGAGACGCTTGCATGTGCTTTGCTATTTTCATTGACTTCAGGATATCGTGATATTGAGAATTCAATGATGTATGGCAAGAAGCCTATCAAGCTTGAGCAAGTGCGGCAGGCACTTAACTCTAGTGATGTGCGGAGGCACATTGAAGGAGATAGAGATGACCAGGCAAGTGGCCTCTTTGTAAGAGGCCGGACTAGCCAACAGGGAAAGAGCAAATCAAAGCACAGATCAAAGTCTCGTGTGAACAAGAAGAATACAGAGTGTTGGGGTTGTGGCAAGAAGGGGCACTTTGAACGAGATTGCCCAATGTCAAAGTCCAAGGAAAAGGCGAGTGCATCTACAGTTGAACAGGTACATAATTTTGATAATGATTATGTACTAACAACATCGTGTAATAATAATAGTAGTTATGAAAACAAATGGGTGTTAGACTCTGCTTGTACTCTGCATATGACATTCCGAAAAGACTGGTTTAGCAGCTACGAGAAAAGTGGAGGAACCATAGTAATGGGCAATAATGCAACTTGTGCAATAGTTGGCATTGGCTCAGTTCGGGTTCGCTGCCATGATGGAATCGTGAGGACTATTACACAAGTCCGTCATGTTCCTGATCTGAAGAAGAATTTGATCTCCTTGGGTACTCTGGATGAACAAGGCTACAGGTACATGAGCGAAGCAGGAACTATGAAGGTGACTAAAGGTTCTTTAGTCATGCTGAAAGGCAAGCTGGAGAACGGCCTTTACACATTGGCCGGAAGCACCATTGTTGGCTCTGCAAATGCATCTACAGTGCAGTTATCTAATGATGACAAGGCAAGACTATGGCACATGAGACTGGGTCATATGAGCGCACGTGGACTGGAGATGTTGAGCAATCGTAAACTTTTGGAAGGTGAGAAGATCAACACGCTTGACTTCTGTGAGCACTGCGTTCTAGGGAAGCAGAAGAAGGTCAGCTTCAGCACTGGCAAACACAAGACAAGAGGAGTGCTAGACTACATCCATTCAGATTTATGGGGTCCTTCTAAACTTCCATCGAAGGGCGGAAAGAGGTATCTTCTCATTTTTATTGATGATTTCTCACGAAAGGTTTGGGTGTATTTTTTGAAGGCAAAAAGTGATGCTTTTGAAGCATTTAAAGAGTGGAAGATTTTGGTTGAAAATCAAATGGAGCGGAAAATCAAGTATCTTCGCACAGACAATGGCTTGGAGTTTTGCAATGAAGAGTTTAATGAATTCTGCAAGGTTCATGGGATCTCAAGACATAGGACTGTCAGGCATACCCCACAGCAAAATGGAGTTGCCGAGAGAATGAACATAACTCTTCTTGAAAAGGCTCGTTGTATGCTCCTACAAGCCAAAATGTCCAAAATATTTTGGGCTGAAGCAGTTCACACTGCTGCTCATATTGTCAATCGATCTCCAGCATCGGCAATTGACTTTAAGACTCCGAATGAGGTATGGTCAGGTGAACCCTCTAACTATTCATACTTACGAGTATTTGGGTGTCCAGCTTATTATCACGTTAATGAAGGAAAGCTTGAACCAAGGGCTAAGAAGGCCATATTCGTAGGGTATGTGGATGGAGTAAAAGGGTACAAACTTTGGTGTTTGTCTTTACTCAAATTTATAGTTAGTAGAGATGTCACCTTCGATGAATCCTCTATACTTAATCCTCGTAAAGTTTCCGTGGAGTTTTCAGGAAACAAGAACGAGCAGGTGGAGCTTCCGGTGGAGCTTGCCAAGGAAAAGGATCAAGAGGCTCAGGTTAAAGATGAGTCAGAAGATGTAGGCCTTGAAGAACTTGCTGTCAATGAACCATACACAATTGCGAAGGGGAGGGAGAAGAGGCAGACACGAGAACCGGAACGCCTTATAAATCAAGCAAACTTGATTGCATATGCGTTCGTAGCTGCACAAGAAGAGATTAAAGATCTGGAGCCCTCCTCGTATATTGAAGCAACTTCTTGCAAGGATGCCGCACAATGGCGGTTAGCCATGACTGAAGAGATGGAGTCTCTTCACAAGAATCAGACATGGGTCTTAGTGAAAAGACAAAAGGGGGAGAGGACAGTTGGATGCAAGTGGGTCTACCGAAAGAAAGAGGGAATTCCTGAAGTGGAAGATGCTAGGTTCAAGGCGAGATTGGTTGCAAAAGGTTTCAGCCAAAATGAGGGAATTGACTACAATGAGATTTTCTCTCCGGTCGTGAAGCATAGCTCAATTCGCGTGCTACTAGCATTGGTTGCACAATTTGACTTGGAGCTTCAACAGCTTGATGTCAAAACTGATTTCTTACACGGTGATCTAGAAGAGACAATCTATATGGATCAACCTGAAGGTTTCCTAGTTGAGGGAAAAGAAGATCATGTATGCCAACTAAAGAAGTCTTTGTATGGTTTGAAGCAATCCCCTAGACAGTGGTACAAGAGGTTTGATGCATTCATGACTACACATGAATTCTCAAGGAGTGCATTTGATAGCTGTGTGTATCACAAGAAGATGTCTGGTAACTCAATGATCTATTTACTGTTGTATGTTGATGATATGCTTATTGCTGCTAACAACATTACAGAGATAAATGTTTTGAAGAAACTGTTGAGTAAGGAATTTGACATGAAGGATTTAGGAGCTGCAAAGAAAATCCTTGGTATGGAGATTTCAAGAGAAGACGATGTTGTACATCTTTCTCAGAAGAGGTATATTAAAAGGGTTCTCGAGAGATTCAATATGCAAACGTGCAAGCCTGTAAGTACACCATTAGCTCCTCATTTTAAACTTTCAGAGTCACAAATGCCTCCGAGGATGAGGTGGAGCATATGTCAAAGATTCCTTATGGCAGTGTTGTTGGTAGTATTATGTATGCTATGGTATGCACACGTCCAGATATTGCTCAATCTGTAAGTGTGGTAAGTAGATACATGTCCAACTCAGGAAAGAGGCATTGGGAAGCTGTCAAGTGGATATTAAGATATCTCAAAGGAGCTTCTGGTGTTGGTCTTACCTTTCGAAAAAGTGGTACAGGTATTTCAATTCTCGGTTATGTGGATTCTGACTATGCAGGAGATCTTGACAGAAGAAGGTCCACAACTGGATACATCTTTACCCTCGTTGGCAGTGCCGTCAGTTGGAAGTCGACTCTGCAGTCAATTGTCGCTTTGTCTACGACAGAAGCAGAATACATGGCAGCAGCGGAGGCGGTAAAGGAAGTTATCTGGTTGAAAAGTTTAGTAGCGGAATTGAGTTTGGTTCAGCTGGAATCAACTCTTAGATGTGATAGTCAGAGTGCTATTCATCTAATGAAAAATCAAAGATTTCATGAGCGCACTAAACACATTGATGTCAGATTTCATTTTATTCGAGATGTTATTGATGAGGGAACTATCAAGGTCGTGAAGGTTATCACAGACGATAATGCTGCAGACATGTTGACCAAGATAGTCTCGCTCGCTAAGTTTGCACACTGCAAGGACTTGGCGGGGGTGTGCATCAACTGATGCAACTCCGAAGAGAACAGTTGCTAGGTGGAGGTGGTATGTTCAACAATGGTTTGATTCTTCTTGTTTCTTACAACGGGGTTGCCCAGTAAGCTTAGAAGTTTTGGCCAGAGTTGTTCACACGCTCGAAACGCAAACCAAGGTGGAGATTGAAAATGTTGGTTTATGTTTAGTCAACAATTGCATGCTGAAAATGTTGGTTTATGTTTAGTCAACAATGGCATGCCAATTGGAAGAGTTGGTGGAAAGAGTTGGTGTGGATGCTAGGAGGAAGCTTCCTCCTTTGATGTCACCCATGACATCAAGAGGAGGTAGTTTGATGTCACCAATGACATCAAGAGGAGGTCTTTACCTCTATAAATAGATGCACTCCTTCATTTGTAGAAACCATCCCAAAAATAATACAATACATTGTAGTGAGTAGAGAGTTAAGAGAGAAATTCTCTTAAGTGTAATTGGGAACTCTCCCCTTCCTTTGTTAATATTAAAAAGGCAACTGTTCTCTGGTGGACGTAGGATTATTTTGATCCGAACCACGTTAAATCTTGTGTTCTTTCTTTTACGTTTCCGCTAACACCCCATAGTTTCATTGTCTCATATTATTGGCTTAAGCTGGTTATCGATGTTTTATGATATATTTTGGATTGGTTTCGCTGAGTAGTATTATTTGTGTGAAGTTTCATAATGTACAAGCTTTCCGTTTGCTTTGGTTTGAGGTTTAACTATTGTGAAGAGTTTTGAGTTATATTGTGAAATTTCTGTAATTATTAAGTAATTGATGCTGATATGGTAGGATCGGGTTGCGAGCCGCAACAGGAGGAATAAGGGTGATATATTGAGGAGGAATAAAGGTTAAATGCTATTATACGATGGGATCAGGTTGCACGCCACAACAAGAGGAATAAGGGTGGATTGATCTGGAGTAATAAGGGTGAATATTCATATTGATATTGATATATGGTGGGATCGGGATGCGCGCCTCATCAGTTTATATGTTTATGTGTCTTTCTTCTACTGTGTAAGTTATTCGGTAGCTTTGCGTTTCACTTAAGGATTGGTTATAGCTTAATACTAATAAGACACTTGAGTTCTGTATTCATTCCTTGCAAGTTACTGTTTTATTTTGTCTTGTCCTTCTTTCTACTTTTATTTTACACTGTATGCAGGTTATATTGTAATTGCCCTGCCGTAGCCTTGTCACTACCTCGTCGAGGTTAGGCTTGGCACTTACTAGTACATGGAGTCAGTTGTACTGATACTGCACTCTGCACTTCCTGTGCAGATTTTGGAGCAGGTAGTGGCTGATCGAGAGGTCGAGTGCAGATATTTTTAGCTAGGAGACCCAAGGTAGTCCTGCTGGCGTCCGCAAGCCCGTCCCCTTCTATGCTCCTACATTTATTGTTTTTACTTCCCTTCATAAACAGTTGCATCTTCTTTCGAACGAATGTTTGTAGCAAATCTTAGTGTGTTCGTGGATTGTGACACCGGATTCTAGGTAGTAATAGCAATAGTATTAGTAATAGTATATAAACAAATAGGCTATTTACTTACTTCCGCATTTATTTCTACTTGTTTTAGCTTGTTTACTTTTAATCACCGGAACGTAAAGAAATTGGTTAATAATAGCCTAACGCTGGCTTGCCTAGCAAATTTGATGCTAGGCGCCATCACTGTCTCGATGGTGGGAATTTCGGGTCGTGACAACAAGGCTAGATTGGTTGTCAAATATTTTAATTCGAAAAGGGGAGTTGATTTTGATAAAATCTTTTCTTCAGTTGCGAAGATGTTATCCATTCAGGTTGTTCTTGGTTTGACTGCAAGTCCAGATTTAGAGCTTGAGCAAATGAATGTTAAAACTGATTTTCACCATCATGAATTCGATGAAGAAATTTATATGGAGCAGCCATAAGGTTTTGAAGTCAAGGGAAAAGAGAATTTCGTTTGCAAGTTGAAGAAGAACTTGTATGGTTTGAAACAAGCTCCTAGGCAGTAGTACAAGAAGTTTGGTTCTTTTATGAGTCAGCAAAGCTTCAAGAAGACTTCTTCAAACCATTATGTTTTTGTGCAAAAATTCTTTGATGATGACTTTATTATCTTATTATTTTATGTTGATGACATGCTTGTTGTTGGTCATAATGCTTGCAGGATTCAGAAGTTGAAGCAAAGAGTTGAATAAGTCTTTTGCTATGAAAGACTTAGGACCAGCAAGACAGATTCTTCGCATGCAAATAGTCCGTGACAGAGAGGCCAAGAAGTTGTGGAAGAAAAATAAATTCAGAAAGTACTTCACAATAGTTGGTACCTCCTGTTTTACCGTTTCCCTTTTGGTATTAGCTAAATTACTGTTACTTTACTTCGCAATAGTTAAACCTTTCAACTAGGATACTAGTTACCACTTGTTTCCTTCTAGTTTGATTTGTGTACGTTGTGCACTAGCGAGTCTTCTCTAGATTGTTGTAGGTGTAGTGGCTGCAGTCTGGGATGATAGAATAAGGGCATGTCCTCGGGTGGGACAGAGTGTGGGGCTGGGGTCAGGGGGTGGGTTGGGTAGCAGGGGAGGTAGAGGGGGCAAGGGAGCCTATAGGTTGAGAGTCGGGTCATGGAACATAGGTTCACTAACGAGTAAATCCATAGAGTTGGCGAAAATCCTACAGAAGAGGAAGATTAATATAGCGTGTGTCCAGGAGACTAGGTGGGTCGGATCGAGGGCGAAAAACGTGGATGGGTATAAGTTGTGGTACTCTGGTGTCCTGAGGGGTAAGAATGGAGTGGGTATCCTGGTAGATAGTCATCTTAGAGAGTCTGTGGTAGAGGTCAGGCGGGTGAATGATAGACTAATGACTATTAAGTTGGTGGTGGGTGAGGGTACTTTAAATGTCGTTAGCGCGTACGCACCGCAAGCAGGCTTGGATGGGGATATTAAGAGGCGCTTTTGGGAGGGGTTGGATGAGATTGTTCGTAGTATACCGTCTTCTGAGAGGTTATTCATAGGAGGAGATTTCAATGGCCATATTGGGTCATCTGCAGGTGGGTACAATGAGGTGCATGGCGGCTTTAGTTTCGGCGAGCGGAACGGAGGGGCATTTCGCTGTTGGACTTTGCCAAGGCTTTCGATCTAGTCATTGCGAACTCGAGTTTTACGAAGCGGGATGAACATTTGGTTACTTACCAAAGTTCGGTGGCGAAGACTCAGATTGACTATCTCCTCCTCAGGAGATGCGACAGGAGGTTGTGCGAGGACTGCAAGGTTATCCCAAGTGAGACCCTCTCAACGCAGCATAGGCTTTTGGTGATGGACATTTGTATTAGGATAAGGAGGAAGAAGAGGTCAGTACAAGGACGCCCCAAGATTAGGTGGGGAGCCTTAACTAAGGATAAAGCTAAGGAGTTGGAAGGAAGGTTATCGGCAATGGGAGCTTGGAGAAGTAGTGGGGACGCAAACACAATGTGGTCGACGACGGCGGCTGTATAAGAAAGGCGGCGGGAGAGGTGTTAGGGATATCTACGGGCCACAATGGTGGCCACAAAGGGGATTGGTGGTGGAATGCAGTTGTCCAAGGTAAAGTGGAAGCAAAGAACGGCTTACATGCGGTTAGTAGGGAGCACTGACGAGGAGGAGAAGAGAGAACAGTCAAAGGTATAAGGTAGCTAGGAAGGAGGCGAAGATGGTAGTGACGGAGGCTAAGACGACAGCTTTTGCTCGTCTGTATGAGGAACTAAGGAACAAAGGTGGGGAGAAGAAGTTATTCCGAATCGCTAAGGCGAGAGAGAGGACAACTCGGGATCTGGACCAAGTGAGGTGCATAAAAGATGATGACGGCAAAGTTTTGATGGGAGATGACCAGATTAAGAGGAGGTGGCAGACCTACTTTCATAAAGTTCTAAGTGAAGAAGGGGATCAGGATATTATACTTGGGGAATCGAGGAATGCCGACAGTCACCATGAATTAAGTAATTGTAGGGACATTGAGATCGATGAAGTCATGGAGGCAATGCGTAAGATGAGAAGGGGCAGAGCTACCGGGCCAGACGAAATTCCGGTTGAACTGTGGAGGTGTGTGGGTAGAGCAGGCTTGGAATGGCTTACTGCATTGTTTAGTGTTATATTCAAGACTAATAGGATGCCTGAAGAGTGGAGGTGGAGTACAATGGTCCCGTTGTATAAGAACAAAGGTGATGTCCAGAGCTGTAACAACTATAGGGGCATCAAATTACTAAGTCATACCATGAAAGTTTGGGAGAGAGTGGTAGAAATGAGAGTGCGAAGGACGGTGTCTATTTCAGACAACTAGTTCGGGTTCATGCCGGGGCGATCTACCACAAAAGCTATCCACCTTATTAGGAGGATGGTGGAACAGTACAGGGATAGGAAGAAGGATCTCCACATGGTGTTTATTGATCTGGAGAAAGCGTATGATAGGGTTCCTAGGGAGGTCTTATGGAGCTGCTTAGAGGATAAAGGGGTCCCGGTTGACTATATTAGGGTGATTAAAGACATGTATGATGGAGCTAAGACTCGGGTTAGGACAGTAGGAGGCGACTGTGAATATTTTCCAGTTATTACGGGGTTGCACCAAGGGTCTGCGCTCAGCCCATTCCTATTTGCCCTAGTGATGGATGCACTGACTCATCATATTCAAGGGGAGGCGACATGGTGCATGTTATTCGCTGATGACATTATTCTAATTGACGAGACACGAGGCGGCGTCAACGAGAGGCTAGAGATTTGGAGACATGCTCTTGAGTCTAAAGGTTTCAAGTTGAGCAGGACGAAGACGGAATACCTCGAGTGCAAATTTGGAGTTGAGCCGACGGAAGCGGGAGTTGAAGTGAGGCTTGACTCTCAAGTCATTCCCAAGAGGGGTAGTTTCAAGTACCTTGGATCGGTTATTCAGGGGATCGGGGAGATTGACGAGGATGTCACACACCGTATAGGGGTGGGGTGGATGAAGTGGAGGTTAGCGTTGGGAGTCTTGTATGACAAGAAAGTGCCACCGTTACTAAAAGGTAAGTTTTATAGAGCAGTGGTTAGACCTGCAATGTTATATGGAACTAAATGTTGGCCGGTAAAGAACTCACATATCCAGAAGATGAAAGTAGCAGAGATGAGGATGTTGAGGTGGATGTGCGGGCATACAAGGATGGATAAGATTAGGAATGAAGATATTCGAGAGAAGGTAGGTGTGGCCCCCATGGAGGACAAGATGCGGGAAGTAAGACTCAGATGGTTCGGGCACATTCAGAGGAGGAGCACTGATGCACCGGTGAGGAGGTGTGAGCGACTGGCTGTAGTAGGCACGCGGAGAGGTAGAGGGCGACCTAAGAAGTATTGAGGAGAGGTGATCAGACAGGACATGGCACGACTTAGGATTACTGAGGACATGGCCCTTGACAGGGAATTATGGAGGTCGAGCATTAAGGTTGTAGGTTAGGGGAAAGTTGTGAATATTTCTACAACACAATAGAGTGAGACTAGCCAGTTAGGAGTTAGACTAAGAATGTCATTGGTCGTCTATTGATGCAGGGCTTTACCTGCTAGTTTTACTATACCAGCCATCTATTTTGTATTTCGTATTCTGTATTTCATATTTCATATCTCTTATACTACTGTTATTTTATTATGTATTTTTATGGTACTAATATATCGGCTCCTGTTGTTTTTTGAGCCGAGGGTCTCCTGGAAACAGCCTCTCTACCCTTCGGGGTAGGGGTAAGGTCTGCGTACATATTACCCTCCCCAGACCCCACTTGTGGGATTATACTGGGTCGTTGTTGTTGCTGTTGTTGTTGTACTTCACAAATTCAACATGGATAAAGCTAAGATTGTAAGTACATCTTTAGCTATGCACTTCAAATTTAGCACGAAGCATTGTCCTTCTAGTGATGATGAGAAGGAAGATATAAAGAAAGTTCCTTATGCTTCAGTTGTTGGCAGTTTGATGTATGTAATGATTTGTAGGTCTAAACATATTGATATGAGATATCATTGGATTAGAGATGTGTTGATTCTAAGTTGCTTGAACTCGAGAAGATTCACACCGATAATAATGGTTCGGATATGTTGACTAATGCTCTGCGAACAGGGAAGTTTGAAGTTTGTTGCATGAACCTCGGAATGGCAGTCTCCTCTACATAGTCGGGAGGGAAATTGTTGGATTTTTTGTCTTGTTCCATTCCTATGTGGGTAAATAAAATAGCTTTTGGACTAAGCCCATTTTGCCTTATAGCCCACTAATGTCAAGACATATAAATATGACCTATTTTAGATTAGAAACATAACAAGAGGAAAAACATAAGGGTGCAGCAGTTTTGAAGCCTGGTGAGAGAGAAAAGTGTGTTCTTTTGCTTTAGAAAATTTCTGCTCAGACAGTCTGCTTCAATAACTCGTTAACCGTTGGATCGTGCTCAAATTTGAACTAGCAGTTCTTAACATATGGTTCTTAGGGTTCCACAATGGAGATTGGATTTGGAAGCCTATAACTTTGATTTTGGAGATGTGAACAGTAGCTCATTTTTGGGGTGATTTCTCTCTTTTCTTCAATTATGGTGCAATTTTATTTTTATTGTTGTTCTTGGTTTAGCACTTGCTTTTTGGTCAATTTTGAAAACTTTTGTAACTCTTGTTGACTGATTAAGTGGAGCTTTGAGGGCCTTCGCTCCCGTGGTTTTTTAACATCTTCACGTTGAAGGGGCTTTCCCCGTAAATTTGATGTCTCGTATCTTGATTACTTTTGCCTTGTTATTCTTCGTTTGTGTGTAGTATATTTGTTGCACGTATTACCATGTGCCAATTTATTGTCTTCTCCTGGTTCAAGTAGATTGGGAAAGTTTGACTTGGGTATTATTCCGTTGCTACCTTATCGCGCACATTGCTTGTGCTTGTTATTTCCCAACAGGATGCTCTAATGAAAAGAGGAAGGCAACATTGATGGTATGGGAGAAGATGTGCTTACCTAAAAAAATTTGGGGAGTCAATATTACGAATTGTATAATGTGAAACTTTGCTCTTGTTGGCAGGGGCGGCCCGACGAGTTCTGTAGCCTAAAGCCAAATTTTATAAGGGGCCTTAACTTTTTTTTTACAAAAAATTATTTATTTATTTAAAGTCTATTTTTCTAGCGTTTCTTGGATACAAAATTATTAATAATTTTCTTATAATCAATAACTTCTAATAAGTCTTTCTTAATTGACAATATAGCTAATCTATTTAACCTTTTATTGAGACATTATTGATCTTAGGTGAGATTTTATCAATTTTAATTTTGATTTTTTTTTCCTGAAATAACGAAAACAAGAGTTATTAACATTATTCCATAAGTATTATAGACATTGGAAAAAGAATCAATTTTTTTATTTGACCAAGTGTATCAATTAAACTATTATCTTCCAATTGCACTATTTTTATCTTATAAAATAAATCTAAACCATTAATATCGAATTGATTATTTTGCTTTAGAACATTCAACATTAACAGCTTGTTTGGATGGTTGTTATGCATCGTTTCATAATGTATCGTTTCATAATGTATCGTATCGTATTGTACTGTATCATTTGATAAATACAATGTTTGGATAGATTGTGTCGTTTGCCATCATTTCATAATATCACGTACCAGCAATATGAAGAATAAACTTGCAATATTATAAAGAAAAATTATGATACAAGGTAAAATTACTATATAAAAAAGTAGGGTAAATGATAAAATAAAATAATTTAATAATAATAAAGGGTGAGATTGAGAGAAGAAGACAAGATAACGACGCGACCACACCAAATGGTCATTACATAAAGTGGCACATTTCGTCGTCATGTAACAGTGGATTTAACGATACGATACAATAAAATTTAAGTAACAATACGATACGATACAATGGGTAACAACCATCCAAACAAGCTGTAAGGCAATATTTTTTCAAATTTTATCATTTAGTGATCTTAATTTTTACCGTTAAATAGAAAACCAAAAATTATTTCATATGCTTCGAATTATTCAAATCTATTTTGAAGTGAAAAGAATAGCCTTGTCTACTATGTATAAAGTAATCAACTCCAAAGTATTCTTCGAAAGATTTTGAGATTTTATTATCAACATTCTCATCAAATTGTTACTTCCTATATATCATATGTTTCATACAAAATTTGGGTTCGATATTCATTTCAAGTGCAGTATTTTTGACAGAAATCATAGCAGTTGCAAATCCTTCTTCTCTATACTTGTTAAAGAAAAAAATCAAACTTTTTCACTTCACAAAATCTTTTTTAAAACTTATACACATCATATTAGGTGTAACAAAAAATTAGGCCCCAAAAAATGTGGGGCCAAAGCAATTGTTTTACTTGCTTAATGGAAGGGCCACCCTGCTTGTTGGGAAACTGAGTTGGCTGCTAGGAGGAAAAAAATGATATAATGTGGGTGAAATGGGTTCATGGAATATACATGAAGAATAACGAGGATATATAGTCACACAACACCAACTGATTTTAGTTGGTACTGGAAAAATATTCAGAAGATCAAGCTGGCTATGGGAAGCTGGTATATTAATAAATATATTCCCTAACTACCAATGGGTGTTATTCAGTCTCACGGAGTTATATTGCCATGATGGGTGAAAAACCACTTACGGATACAGCTGAGCTTGTTTCGAATACAGTGATGCTTCCTAAATACAGGCATTTTGTGGTTAACACAGGGGAGACTTCCAACAAAGGAAAGAATGATCAGATTGGGAATACCATGTGATAACACTGCATGGCACTTTGAAACTATACAACATTATTAACTGAGTGGCTGAGACAGCAGAGGTTCTTTAGATGTAACAATTTTGTTTTTTATGGTAATATTTCAAATTTTATTGCCAAAAAAAAAACATCGCCTAATAAATTAATACACTATATATTTTTTATTTGAATACATTTTCCATATTCTAACTAAATATACCTAATAAAATAAAAGCATGAAATTTAAAGAGTTTATTAGCAGGCCACTTAAAAATAATAACATTAACGTTAATAATAACTGTGTATTTGGTAACTGGCAGGACTAAAGGACCTGTTATAGTAGGCAAATTGTACTTATAGTAAAATTTCTTTATAAGTGAAATTCATTCCCACTCTATTCCCTCTCTGCGAGACGTTTAGGATTGATCTCATTAAGGTTCACAATAGTAATACTCCCTCCGTTGTTCAAATTAGATGGCATACTTTCTTTTTTAGTCTGTTTCAAAATAAATGGCATATTTTTAAATTTGGGAATAATTCAACTTCTCGTTTACCGAGAAGCTTTTATAAATACAACAAATATCGTAGTCCCACAAAATTTTATTTTTACACCTTAAGATTTTAAGACCACAAATTTCAAAAATTTCTTTTTTTTTTTTCTCTTAAACTCCGTGGCGAATCAAACTAACTCGTCTAAATTGAAACACATGTTCAAGAGGGTGCATAAATTAAAACATAGAGAGTGTATGATGAGATTGAAATGAATAACTTAGTACATACCTTTCTCTCATCCCCAACTCCGGGGGCTGGATCTTCATCTTGAAGAGCCTGAAGACCATAACTATTATTCCGCCTGATTTCTTTGACCGTTTCCCTGATACCTCTGATCTCTTCTGCTGCATCCTGGACTCTTTTATAGTGAACCAAGTCCATATATCTTGCTATTCCTTTGTCCTTGTGAAGCTTTTCTGCAATCACAAATTTATCAATGGCGTCTTCAGCTATGTTCACTACCTTTCTTATACGCTTCACCAATCCTCTCAGAACTTCATTCTCCGTTCGGCGCTTTGCAGCTTGTGTCAAGAAAGCATTAAAGTCACTTAGATCTTGAAGTAAATTCTCAGCCTCGCCTTTTACTCCAAGAATAAGTTCTGCGTTGTCTTGCAACAACTGCATCAAGTTCTCCAATAGGAAATTCACAGCTACATCTGCCATGGTTACTTCCTCTTCTCTTTTTTAGCAGATCGAATTAAAGCAGAGAAAATATTGGAATTTGAAGGCAGATTTATTTTTAGCTTTAGCTGAGAGATGTAAAAGCAGAGCCAAAGGTACAGGCAATAAAGGTAACTATTATATACTAGTACAAGTGAACTTCGATCGATGTGTTTGTTTAGCTTTACTTTTAAATACTCTATATTTTTTACTATTGTTTTAGTTTGTCATATAAATTAATGACTTGATGAGTACCGTCCAAACGGGTTTTATCGTGTATATGTTTAATATTTAAGATTTTTAGTATTGAACACATTATATATTTAAAATTATGGGTTCATATATATTAATATTATTCCCTCAGTTTCAGATTAGATGACACACTTTCTTATTTCGCTCTAAAAATAATGGCACCTTTTTTCAATTGGAAATAATTAAACTTTAAACTCTTTATTTCACACATGTTACCCTCAGTGAGAAGTTTTTATAACCACACAAATATCTTGGTCCCACAAAACTTTTATCTCTTAATCTTTTAAGACCACAAATTTCAAAAGCTTTTTTTTTTATTAAACTACGTGTTGAATCAAACTACCTCATCTAAATTGAAACGGAGGGACTATAGTTTAAGTGAATTTTACCACATAAAATTATGCTCTGCATCGAAAGTACTGTGTTTCGATGAACTAGGTATTTTGAAGTTGCATCCATTCCTGGTATCGTCGGGTTCATCTGAATCTATATCTTCTATGTGGAGCATAAATTTATGTATAAAGTCATATAAAAATATATAATAAACAGTAGATATGAACCCATAATTTTAAAAGTATAATAGGTCCATTGTAAAAAATTAAAAGTGTAACACATAGAACTTAAATTATGAATCATCCACCCATACAAGTAGAGTTTAAAAGTACAATTGATATTCTCTTCAAAACAATGCACAACAACAACGACCCAATAAAATCTCACAAGTGGAGTCTGGGGAGGGTAGCGTGTACGCAGACCTTACCTCTACGCTGAGGGGTAGAGAGGTTGTTCTGATAGACACTTGGCTTAAGAAGACGAAAAGAGACAATATATCAGTACCATAAAAAAAATCATAGAAATAATAATATCACAAGAACCAGTGAATAGAAGGAAAGTAGAAATAATAACCAGCAAATAAGGCTCGTCACTATAAAAACGGAAGAATAATATTAACACAACATTGACCACTAGCAGTGTAAGACTAAATCGTATTAGCCTAGCCTCACACTAGTAGACTAAATATGCTCAACTACCTCCTAACCTACAACATTAATGCTCGACCTCCACAGCTTCCTATCTAATGCCATGTCCTCAGAGATCTGAAGCCTCACCATATCCCGCCTGATCACTTTTCCTCAATACTTCTTAGGCCACCCTCTACCTCTCCCCGCACCCACAAATGCCAACCGCTCGTACCTCCTTATCGGGGCATCCAAGCTTCTCTTCTGTATGTGCCTGAACCATCTGAGCCTCGCTTCTCGCATCTTATCATCAATGGGAGTCACGCCAACCTTTTCCCGAATATCTTTATTCCTAATCTTATCCATACTAGTGTGCCCGCACGTCCACCTCAACATCCTCATTTCTGCTACTTTCATCTTCTGGATGAGTTCTTAACTGGCCAACATTCTGCCCCGGCCCATACAACATGGTCGGTCTAACCATCGCTCTATAAAACTTACCTTTGAGTAGCGGTGGTACTTTCTAATCACAGAAGACTCCAGCTGCTAACCTCCATTTCATCCACCTAGCCCTATACGGTGTGCGACATCCTCGTCGATCTGCCCACCCCCTGAATAACCGACCCAAGGTACTTGAAACTGCCTCTCTTGGAAATGACCTGCGATCCAAGCCTCACGTCCATGCCCGCTTCTCTCGGCTCAACACAGAACTTGCACTCAAGATATTTCGTCTTTGTCCTGCTCAACTTGAAACCATTAGGCTCAAGGGCCTGTATCCAAACCTCCCGCCTCTCGTTAACGCCACTCCACATCTCGTCAATCAGAACAATTCATCAGCGAATAACATACACCATGGCACCTCTCCTTGAATATGGTGTGTCAGTGTGTCCATCACTAGGGCAAAGGACAAATAAGAATGGACTGGCACAGATCCTTGGTGTAACCCATAAGAACCAGAAAATGCTCAAAGTCGCCTCCCATTGTCTTAATCCGAGTCTTAGCACCATCATACATGTCTTTAATCGTCCTATGTAAGCAACCGGTACACCTTTAGCCTCTAGGCATATCCAAAAAACCTCTCTAGGAATCTTGTCATACGCTTTCTCCATATCAATAAACACCATCTGCAGATCCTTCTTCTTATCCCAGTAATGCGGTTCCTATTTTTTTTTCTTACCAAGGTTATTTACCGTCTGATACAAAGGATTACATTTTTTTTGTTGTTTATATGTTGATCCTACGGTTCTAGTTTATATGTGGGGTTAAGCCATATGGAAGAATATATTTTTCCTCCTGTTCCACTTATCGAAATAATTCAAATAACTATTAAATCTAACTCAGAATTAGCTTGACTAAAGTTTGAAGATAATGTAGGTATTTACAGAGTATACAGAAAATATTTTTTGATGAATTAGTAGCAGTTTAGTTTCTTTTCAAAAGAGAGAGGTACATTATTTAAACCTACCAAAACAGCGTTTTGCTGAAATACACAAATAAGCAAGCAGAACTTGTCAAAAGTTGAGTCGTCTCAAGATAATAACAATAGATTCCTTCTTCCTTCTTCGTGAACTGTGTGATATTTGAATCTATTTGTTGTTGAAGTTCCCCGCAAACTTTGGTCGATGATTATAAAAATTAAACGCACACTTACTCATATATTCCATTGCAATTAAAAAAGATAATTTTAAAGTGATTTGAAAAGATACATTCGAACCATTTCACGTGCAAACCACATAGATTTCTTATAGACATTAGTAGAGAATTACTATCCCAAGAATGGTGCATCGTTCATCCCAAATTTTCTTATTTAGTGTTAGCCCGACCATTTACTAATCACCTATGGTTTTGATGATAACAATAATTGAAAAATTAAATTTTAATGAAGCCAACTAAAGGTTAGTATGAAATATCAAAACATTGATAATGTATGGGTCCAAATTTGACCAATCACGACCAACGACGAGTACGACGAATGACAGGTCTCCTTGACTCAATGTCCTGTGGGAGACGACTTAAGGCAAACAAGAGAATGTACGACCCTTGTAATAGTGCAGGCCCATTAGGGGACATTAGGAATATTCCTTGTAACTTGTCTTTTACAGCTTAGAAGGGTTTCGCTCCTTGTATATATAGAGGACAATAACCTTGTAAAGGGGAGATTTGGAGAATATTGGCTATAAGTCTACTTATGAATGAGAAGTGTTCTTGAAAGGATTTTACTGATTCAGATCGCTAAAGAAATTTTATTACCCATCTTCTCCTTACCTATCTTCCAATCTAGAGATCATTATGCTTAGCTAAGATTTGCCTCTTCAATTTTGATTGATTTATCCAAAAAGGTTTCGATATCTTTTGAGTCAAATAATTTGGCATTGTTTGTAGGGATTTCTATAGTTGAAATCGTAGTTTTCATCTAGATTCTTGAAGAAATAATCACTTTTCTTTAGCTTCATAAAGACCAACAATTGCGAGAAAGGGAGAAGCAAGGCTAAAGACAATAGTGGGTGTCACAAACAACCTCCTAAATTCCCTCAACAAAGCCAGTGGAGAAGACAACGAAAATGCAACACCAAATGTTACACCTGAGGGAGAGATCTCACCTCCCCCGCAAGAGGATCTTACGATCTTACGCGAGAGGGAAACCTCAACATCCGCAGCAGGAGAAGCGTCACCGGCCGTCAAAAGGGTATTAGAAGAATGGTTGACAAACACCTTGAACAGCATGCTCGAGAAACAGGTAACACCTGTACTGTTGTTGATGCAGGCGACGATGCACTTACGACCATCTTAAAGAAAACGGAAGAGATGGAAAATAAGAACAAAACACTCCGTGACCAGATGAAGGAAAATCAGGAAAGGGTCGATAAAATACCAAGCGCTCTGAAGTTGTTACCAAAACGCAATGTGGGCCAATTCATCGAACAACCATATAGCGAAAGGGCAACTCCCCATTCTATTCCGAAGACCTTCAAAATGCCGCCATATTTGAAAATATATGATGGCACCACAGACCCGGAGGATCATTTAATCTATTACGTTACCGCAGTAAAAGGTAACGATTTATCAAAGGAATAGGTGTCGTTTGTACTACTGAAAATGTTCGGCGAAACTCTGACAGGGCGAGCATTGACATGGTATTTCCAACTACCATCGCGGTCGATATCAACGTTCGAAGAGATGGCAGATAAGTTTGTCACCGCTCATGCGGGAGAGAAAAAGGCAGAGGCAAGGGTCAATGATATCTTCGCCGTCAAGCAAACGACAGGCGAGAGTCTTCGGGATTTCCTAGCCCGATTCAATAGGGTAAGGATGAGCCTACCAAATGTGTCAGAAGGAATGACAGTAGCAGCCTTTCAAAATGGGCTGAACAGAAACGGGTCAAAAGCAACCAAAAAGCTACTAAGTAGACTCATGAAGTACCCCTACCACGTGGGAAGAGATCCATAATGCCTATTGCGCCGAAGTGAGGGCAGACGAGGATGACCTGAACAATCCGCTCCAGCGATTAACATCATTCCAAACTGAGACAAGGAGAGATCGTTGCAATGACAGTCAAAGGGATCAACTACCACGTTTCAACCGAGAAAGGCACCAGCCCTATATCCGAACATCCAATCCACCTCCTCCACGACACGCAGATGCCGCACCTCGATACACCACAACCCCCCTCCCCCGAAATGAAAGAGGTATGCCTCAACTGTTATCTGCTCATAACTTTTGTGTTTCTCCTTCAGAAATAGTGTACGCACTGAAAAAGCTTGGCACGAAGGTGCAGTGGCTGCGAAAGATGAAGTCGGATTCGAGCACCAGGAGGTCGAACGTTCTATATGAATTCCACCAGGAAAGGGGACACAAGACCAAAGACTGCATAGGTCTACAACAAGAAGTGGTAAGAATGTTAAACCAGGGATACCTGAAAAAACTGTTGAGCGACCGAGGAAGGGCCAACTTCGCTCGTGGACGCGATCAACCTCAAAGACCTCTAAAACCAATATCACCAGCTCGTACCATACAAATGATCATTGGTGGAGGCGACTACACGATAATCCACCATGTGAAATTCACCACTACACATAAACTCAAACGGACGGTTTCCCACGAACAGTATGACGACCTCGAAGAAAATATCATCTTCGATAAGTCGGATACCGATGGTTTGTCTTTCCCTCACTATGATGATTTGGTTAAAACTTTACGTATCACAGATACCGATGCAAAAAAGAATAATGGTGGATGACGGAAGCGGCACGTGTATTTTTCACCCACGAGTTCTCATGCAGTTGAGGCTCGAGGATAAAATAATACCGCGTTGCATAACACTAACGGGTTTTAATAATGTAGTGGAACGAACCTCTAGGGAAATAGTGCTACCTGTCCTAGAAAGAGGAGTCACCCTGGAAACGACATTCCACGTCATGAACCAAGAAATAACCTATAATGCCATCATAGGACGACCATGGATACACGCCATGCGCACCGTCCCGACAAGTTTCTATCAAGTAATCAAATTTCCCACCCCATTGGGGATATTTAGCATCCGAGGAGAGACACACACCGCCCAAGAATGCTATCGGATAGCCCAATATTGCACGCACACCAAACAACTAAATGGGGCAAGTGCGGAGGCATAACAATCAGCCATGTCGGGAACCAAACCCGACGCACAAGTAGAAGCCATAAAAGACCCGGACGCCATAGAAGCATGCAAAGCAATCGTATAAGATCTTGATACCCTTCGACTAGACAATACCGATAGCACGAGAAAGGCTTATGTCGGACACAACCTCTCGGAACTAGGTAAATATTGTGAGTTCTTAACTAACAAAGCCGATTTGTTTGCCTTTTCCCACTCAGATATGCCAGGAATCCCAAGGGATATCGCCACACACAAGCTGAACTTTGATCCTCTTTACCCTCCGGTACGACAAATGAGGAGAAAGTTCAATGTTGCCATCAATGAGGCGGTCAGCGAGGAGGTTGATACATTACTTGTCAATGGTTCCATCAGAGAGTCGAAATACCCTCAATGGATTGCCAATGTGGTTATGGTAAAAAAGAAGAACAGGAAATGGCGGATGTGTGTTGACTTCACCGACATGAACAAAGCATGCTCAAACGATTCCTTTACATTACCACACATCGATCAGCTCATCGACGTAACAGTATGGCACGAACTACTAAACTTTTTGGATGCCTATTCCGGTTACAACCAAATTCTAATGGCTGAAGAAGATCAAGAAAAGACCACTTTTATCACTCACAGAGGAACGTACTGCTACTAGTTAATGTCGTTCGGACTTAAGAATGCAGGGGTGACATATCAAAGGTTAGTCACCAAGATGTCTAAAGAACAACTCGGTAAGACCATAGAGGTTTACATTGATGACATGCTAGTAAAATCGACAAAGAAAGAGTATCACATTGGCCATCTGAAGGAGGCCTTCGAGATATTGAGGCAATACAAGATGAAGTTGAATCCCGAAAAATGCGCCTTTAGCGTAACTTTAGGAAAGTTCCTTGGTTTTTTAGTGTCACAAAGGGGTATCGAGGTCAACTCAGACCAGATCAGAGCCATCGAAGGAATACCGGAGGTACTGACTAGCAAAAAGCATGTGCATAAATTTACAAGACGAATAGCCGCCCTATCGAGGTTCATTTCACGATCATCGGATATATGCCACAAATTCTTCAATGTGCTAAGGAAAGACCACGTACTGCAATGGAATGCAGAATGCCTCGACGCCCTGAGAAAACTAAAAGCGTATCTATCTTCGCATCCCCTTCTCGTCAAGGCAGACCCAGATGAATGTCTACTTGTGTATCTAGCGGTCCCGAAGTCGCTGTAAGTGCAGTCTTGGTCCGCGAAAATGAAGGTACGCAATGTCGGATTTACTATATTAGCAAAACCTTAATCGATGCCAAAACAAGGTACCATCACCTTGAAAAACTAGCTTTGCCATTAGTCGTAGCTTTATGAAAGCTTAGACCATATTTCCAATGTCACCCCATAAAAGTGGTGACAACCTTCCCCCTAAGGGGTATCCTACACAAACCCGAGTTATCGGGTAGATTGGCCAAATGGGCCATAGAACTAAGCGAGCACGATATAACATACCAACCATGAACTACCATTAAGTCACAGGTGCTCACTGATTTTGTCATTGATTTCAGCACGGAAATATTTCCTGAAGCAGCGCAGGAAGCGCTCCGCGCCTCCGCACACGCCGACCTCTGGGTCCTCTACACCGACTGCGCTTCTAATGCATCGGGATCGGGACTAGGACTCGTCCTCGAAGTTCCTACGGGAAAAGTAATTCGCCAGTCCATAAGATGCCCAAGATAACTAACAACGAGGCCGAGTATGAAACTGTGATTGCAGGATTGAAATTAGCCCTCAAATACAGCGCCCGACGACCCGTCCTCCATTGCAACTCTCAACTCGTGGTGAACCAAGTCACCAGGACTTTCCATATCAAAGAATAGAGACTACATAAGTACCAGTCGAAAATTCACAAACTGCTGCCAAAATTCGATGAATGCTGCCTCGACCAAATACCCAAGGCGCAAAATATCGAAGCAGACAGCCTCGCCAAGCTAGCGGCAGCCACCAAAAATATCAACAAGGAAAACGTGGTCACCCTTCTCCATTCCGCAATAGACCACGTCGAGGTACATTCTGTAAGCTTGACTTGGGACTGGCGCAACTGCCTCGTAGCATATTTCCAGGATGGACCGCTTCCGCAGTATAAGAAAGAAGCCAAAAAACTTTGGATACAGGCAGCCAGATACAACCTTGTAAACGGTGATCTCTACAAAAGAACGTTCAACAGCCCCCTGGCCAAATGTATTCGGCCAAACCAAACAAGACGAGTACTGGAAGAAGTACATGAAGGGCAATGCGGTGCTCACACGAGAAATTGCGCCCTCGTCTGTTGCCTTATCCGCACCAGATACTACTGGACCACCATGAAAAAAGAAGCCGCGGACTACGTCAAGAGATATGAACAGTGTCAGAAGTATGCCTCTATGATACATCAAGCAGGGGAACTCCTTTATTCTGTCACTTCACCATGGCCATTCATAAAGTGGTAGATGGATACAGTTAGACCCCTCCCAGCCGGGCGAGGTAAGGTACGTTTCCTTTTGGTTTTAACTGATTACTTTTCTAAATGGGTAGAAGCAGGTACATACACACAGATACGTGAGCAAGAGGTCATCGCGTTCATATGGAAAACATAATATGTTGTTTCGGCATCCCCAAAAAATCAGCTGCGACAATAGACCTCAGTTTGTCGGAAAGAAAACAACCGAGTTTTTTGAGAAATGGCACATCAAACGTATACTCTCCACGCCATACCATCCCGTCGGTAATGGTCAAATTGAATCCTCCAATAAAGTAATACTGAATATATGGAAAAAGAAGCTTGAGGACGCCAGAGGGCTATAACCTGAACTACTACTGGAAGTATTATGGGCATACCACACCACACTAAAAACTAGTACGGGTGAGATGCCATATTCGCTAGTCTACGTGACTGACACAGTTATAACCGTCGAGGTCGGAGATCCTAGTTTGAGATACTCCAACGAGAGAGGACCAAGCAACGACGAAAGTAGGCTACAAGATCTGGATGAAGTCGAAGAACGGAGATATATGGCCCACATAAGAATGGTAGCCCAGAAGCAACAAGTGGAAAGGTACTACAACAAGAAGGCCAAAGTACGACCGCTCAAAGTCAGAAATTAAGTCCTCAAGGCAAAACACAATCAGCGAAAGACCGTAATGAAGGAAAACTGGGAACAAACTGGGACGGACCATACAAAATCACAGTCGCAGCAAACAAATGAGCATTCTAGTTAGAGACAATGGAGGAAAACTACTCCAAAACAACTAGAATGTCACCCATCTCAAATACTTCCACTTCTGAAAGAAGGTACCACCTAAGTCGTGCTCTTTTCCCCTAATCCGGGGTTTTTACCAATAGGGTTTTCCCGGTGAGGTTTTTAACGAGGCGGCAAGGGAGACGTCTTGAGGTTCAAAGTATTGTTCATTACCCCGCTCGTCAACATGATCTCCGGAGCCAATTAATGAAGGGACTGGATATATGTAATCAAATCTCCATTGTATGTACAGAGTCGACATGTGATTCTTACAAGAATATAATCAAATCTCCATCGTATGTACAGAGTCGACATGTGATTCTTACAAGTATATAATCAAACCTCCATTGCATGAATAAAGTCGACATGTGTCTTCCTACGGGAATACGATCAAACCTCAATGACAAATGGCCAAGGCCATCGACTAAAACATGAGCTCGACCTCGTTCAAACTACGACGGGATACCACTTTGACGACAGTTCGAAGCAATATCCCAATGGCCAAGGCCATTAACTAAAACATGAGTTCGACCTCGTTCGAACTACAACGGGATAGCACTTCGACGACAGTTTGAAGCAACATCCCAATGGCCAAGGCCATCGACTAAAACATGAGTTCGACCTCGTTCGAAACTATAACGAGATACTACTTCGAAAACAACTCGAAGCAACATCCTAATGGCCAAGGCCATCGACTAAAACATGAGCTCGACCTCGTTCGAACTACGATAGGATAGTACTTCGACGATAGATCGAAGCAACATCCCAATGGCCAAGGCCATCGACGAAAACATGAGCTCGACCTCGTTCGAACTACGACGGGATACTACTTCGACAACAGTTCGAGTCAACATCCCAATGACCAAGGCCATCGACAAAAATATGAGTTCGACCTCGTTCGAACTACGACGGGATACTACTTCGACGACAGCTCAAAGCAACATCCCAATGGCCAAGGCCATCGACGAAAATATAAGTTCGACCTCATTCAAACTACGACGTGGTCATACTTCGACAACTGTTCGAAGCAACATCCCAATGGCTAAGGCCATCGACTAAAACATGAGCTCAACCTCGTTCGAACTACGATGGGATACCACTTCGACGATGGTTCGAAGTAACATCCCAATGGCCAAGGCCATCGACTAAAATATGAGTTTGACCTCGTTCGAACTACGACGGGATACTACTTCGACGACAGTTCGAAGCAACATACCAATGGCCAAGGCCATCATCGAAAACATGAGCTCAACCTCGTTTTGAACTACGACGGGATACTACTTCGATGACAGTTCAAATCAACATCCTAATGGCTAAGGCCATCGACGAAAACATGAGCTCGACCTCATTCAAACTATGACGGGATACTACTTCCACGACAGTTCGAAGCAACATCCTGATGGCCAAAGCCATTGATGAAATTATGAGTTCGACCTCATTCAAACTACGACGGGGACATACTTCGACGACAGTTCGAAGCAACATCCCAATGTCCTAGGCCATCGACTAAAACATGAGTTCAAATTCGTTCGAACTACGACGGGATATTACTTCGACGACAGTTCGAAGCGACATCCCAATGGACAAGGCCATCAATGAAAATATAAGTTCAACCTCATTCGAACTATGACGGGATACTACTTCGACGACAGCTCGAAGCAACATCCTAACGGCCAAGGCCATCGACGAAAATATGAGCTCGACCTCATTCGAACTATGACGGGATCATACTTCGATGATAGTTTGAAGCAACATCCCAATAGCCAAGGCCATCGACAAAAATATGAGTTCGACCTCGTTCGAACTACGACAAGATCATACTTCGACGATAGTTCGAAACAGCATCCCAATGGCCAAGGCCATCACAAAAAAAAACAGGAGGGGGGGGGGAGAATCGTCCTCACCCAAAAGCTTAATCGACTCAATAAGCTCGACTGGTATCCTGGATACCATAAACATTACAAAGAACACCAACAAATCGACAAAATAAAATTCTACATTGCATCAACATATTATTTACATTTGTCCTTATAAACGGGCTCAAACATGCCCCCTACAGAAGCCCCAAGACAAAATTAAGTACGAATAAAAGATTACACATCACCCCTAGGGGGTAAGCATCCTCATACCAAGAGTTCGAAGAAAGGTGGTTCACAACATCAGAATTGATGTCATCTCCGTCGGGTGTAAGGGGGTCGTACTTGCATGCCTCACGAGTTGCACAAGCTTCGGTATGCACTTTTTGGAGTACCACTTCAGTTGCCCTTCCCTCGGCATGGAAATCCTTGTACACATCAAGCCGGGCCTCAACCAAAACCCACAACTTATATAAACGATGAGGAACGACCGGGTCAACCGAGGCACGAGATGTAGAAGGTTGAGAGCATCGATTTGCATCCTCCGCTCTCAGCGAGGTCACTTGCCCATTCAACGTGGATAGCTCTGCCTCCAACTCCCTAACACGCCCTTCAAGCCCCGCGATCTTAAGATTAGAGGCCTCCTTATCCTCAGTCAGCTCTGACTTACAAATACGGATGGCATTCTCCAAAGACGTCGTTCTAGAAATAGTTGCTGCCAACTTATCAGCATTGACGTTCAGCTTGCCCTTAAGTCCCTCAATCTCCACCGCCTTCGCACTCAGTTCAGCAGTCAAACTAGCCACCTTTGCTTGTAAATCAACATTCTCGCTATCACCCCCTGCTCAACTCGAGCTCGTCCTCCTTAACCTTAAAGGAGGCCTCAAGTTCACTGTTACAGGCGACAGCCTTCACAAGCTCCTCGTCCTGTTCCCTCAGCTCTTCGATATTGTGCTCCAATTGGTCCTCCCTTTGTTTGAGCCCTTCGCGAAATAGTTGAAACTCAGGATCTTGATTGTAAATATCAGCCACCGCACGGTGCTTAGCATGATACCGTTGGTATTTGGACGACATCTTCCCGTAGACGACATTCCTCTTCCTCTCCCAATGCTCGCACTCGGTCACCATGATTAGGCTCTAGCATAAAAGAGAAAGTGAAGTTAAAACAAAATACAGGTCGACAATCACCGCACAAGTCCAACGACAAAAAGGAAAAGAAAGGCACCTACCCGCAAGACCATACCAGCGACGTTCTGAGACAACTCCACGTCACCGATCGCCTTGAGTACCTCATTTTTAGGGCAACACATAGAGCAGCTAAAACGGACGCCACTTGCTCACAGTTCGACAACAAGTTATAGTCCTCTAGGATGACTATGTGACGATCATACCCCTCCGCTCTGACCTCCACGTGAGTATGGCGACCTACGAACTCGTTGACATCCTTCAGGTGGACATCTGAACCCGAGCCTTCGCCCTCGATGTGATGGCCTCCAATATTAGACGATGCACCTCCCTCAGCAGAGCATACAGAGCCAGCTCCTAGGTAAACTACTTCCGTTTGGGAAGATCTCTCCGATAAAATCGCATCGTCCATAAATGTGGGTATAGGTGTCGTCTACGACACCCTACTTCTATCAGCGTCCACAACCACACCCTTCCCGAGCTCTATTCTTCTCTTTTTCTCGACAACGGCTCGTCCCCATTAGAAGACTCATCCAGGAGGTGTGAGGTAGGTACTGAAGAAGCCTCCTCCCTTACGACCACGATTCGAGAGGTACCTTCCACTTGAATCGATTGAGGATGACCCTCTCGAACGGACTCATTCAAAGTAAACTACATTCCCGCGACAGCGACGACCTGTCAAAATGCAGGGACTCGCGCCCTCCACTTGGAAGCTCCTCAACCTGCTATCACGAAGAAGTAGAATTAATGGACGACAATATATAACCAACGAAGTGGTAAAGGGAAAAGACTCACCAGCTGGAACTTTAGGGCTGTAACGCTTTACGAAAGAAGGCCAATCTTGGGTTTTTGTTGCATGGGGTAACAGACGGGCTACCCAATCCTATATGCCCGCAATAAGGCAGGGCAGACGTCCCATAGCTGCAAATGAGAAGCAAGCAAACTTTATAATGAATATAGATGAAGGAAGAATAAAATGAGTGGCGACACTTACGAGTCTCGTTCCATCGCTCCAGGAACCTAGCGGATTCAGAAACGATATGTTCATTTTTGACAAAAGAAGTACTTGTGCCAAAACTTGCAACTTGCTTGGTCGTTTGTCCTGACCACCAGCCATTTCGTGCCACGGTGCCTCAAATACACCATGGTACCTCTGTAGAAGCTAGGCAAGAACAGGTGCAAAAGATGGTGGATAGAAACATTACATTCCGCCAATTCCGCATATTTGGTCAACAACAGAAGCACCTTAAGAGTATACGGCGAAAGTTGTGCCGGTCAAACTTGGTAGAACTTACAGCACTTTTTCGCTAAGGGGAAGAGAGGAAAGTGTAGCCAATCACAAAATGGTACTCATAGAAAGCGCAGTACTCAGGTCTGTGGACCTCTACAAAATCTCTCCCTGCCGGAATCATGTCAACGTGAGTGGGAATGCTATACTTTATACGAAGAGCGTCAATGTGAACCTGCTCCAATTCAGAATGTCCGGGGACAGGAGTAGGAGGGGGATCTTTGAGGAAGTCACTTCGAGACATGGGGTGTCTCGACAATAACTCCTCCACCGTAGGAAGACTGTCACCCTTTTCTACTATCGTATCTTCACCGCCTGAAGGGGGCACCGTAGACAATGGGGTGGCCTCAGGAACCCCTTCACGGGAACGATGTGACCTTGGCATGCTTTTGTTCAAAGAGGTATTAATATAGGGAAAAAAGAAGGAGGAAGAAGTTGTGAATGAAGAATGTGAGAAGAAGAAGTAGAAGGGTATCGGGGCAAGCTCGAAGAAATAAGGGGAGGTTATCAGGAGTGAAATGGCCAATAACTTTTGAAAAAACAAACCCTCCACCTATTTATAGGGTTGGGTGCCAGAATCAAAGCGGAAGGTCACCGAGTAGCGCTAGAACCGAAGTAATAAACCGTCAACTCTTGCCTCGAAAACATGCATAATGATGACGCACGTGAAAATGACATCATTTCCTGGTAAAATGTATTACCCGGTGTCTTGCTAAGCACGCTGACCACTCCCCATTGGCCATGTCGTAATGCCTCGAAGGATCAAATTTCTCCATAGGAACGCATGATGTCCGCTCATATAGGACGCACCCAGTTGCAATCCCAACAAGCGGAGGGACTAACTGTATGGGTCCAAATTTGACCAATCACGACCAACGACGAGTACGACGAATGACGGAGTCTCCTTGACTCAATGTCCTGTGGGAGACGGCCTTAAGTCAAATAAGAGATTGTATGACCCTTGTAATAGTGCAAGCCCATTAGGGGACATTAGGAATATTTCTTCGATATCTTTTGAGTCAAATAGATAATATTTCAAACTGAGAGCTGTTATATATATACAATTGTTTTTCCTTTGTTTCAATGTTTTCAAGATTTTCAAATAACACCGATCACTTGATTTAGACTCTTTTTTTTAACAAACATGAAATATATATATTAAAGGTTAAGGAACATGTAGTACATGAGATTCATAGTTAGTGTCACACAGGACAATTTGATTACCTAAGCTTGTTAAAGTTTTACAAGCATCATAAGATAAAAGTTTTCCACAAACATATTGTTCTACTAAATCACGTTCTACTAGAGTTTTTACTTCTGCTGGTAGATCCACAAAAACTTTCTTCTTCTTCCTGAGATCAGCAGTTGCCATCTGTGCTAGTTGGTGAGCTACCTTATTCCCTTGCCTGAACTCGTGCTGGATGATTACCTGCTTCTGTTGGAGCATTAACAACCTGCATTTGTTGACAGTGTTAACATAAAGATTGTTACCTTGTTGGATTGATAGGATTACCTCCGTCGAATCTGTTTCAATTTGTAGAGGGAACAACCCCCAATTAACGGTTATTTTTAGTCCATCTAGTAGAGCTTTGATCTCAGCATGCAGTGATCCACGTGCATGAGCTGATTTGGTATAGCCAACTATTTAGTGGTCGTTAGCATTTTTGATTACTCCACCCAGGCTACAAATTTGCATATTTTTGTGGAAACTTGCGATCACTTGATTTAGACTCATTTCTTCAAGCTTGCAATAATTATAACTTTTTAAATGATGTTTTAGTTTACTCCACGAGATCTTTCATATAAGAGTTATTGAAATTTTTTTAAAAAGTTTTTCCAACAAAAACCACTTGATTTAAATTTACTTTTCATATTCAAAATTCAAGACTCACTTTTTCAAACTTGCAAAAATGGCAATTTTAATGACGGAAAGTGGAAACCCTTAACTGATTATGAAAGCAAAAAAAAATTTCCAAAAAAGTAGTTGCACTTCAAATTAACTAATGCTATGCAAATAAGTTGCCCCACAAAATTATTACAACTATTAACACCACATCTCACTAAGGTTGTCTCACCTGATTAGCTAAGATGCAGAAATAGGAAAATTTAGCATTACATGACAACCTAACCTAATAAATAGCATAAATAAACTCAACTTATGATTATTGGCACCTTATAACCTACATACATATTTTAATTGAATTAATTAATTAGTATTTCATAACCACACTAGCAGGGCGGCTCAACACTATTTGAGGCCTAAAGCCAAATTAGCATAAGAGGCCTTTAACTTTTTCTCCAAAAAAAAGGAAGAAAACTTTCTTATATAATTTACTTAAAAATCTAATTTTTAACTTTTTGAGATGCAAAATTATGAATAATTATTTTATTAGAAATTTCTTCTAATAATTCTTTTTCAATCGGTAATATAGCTAATCCATTCAATCTTTCTTACGTCATGCTTGATTTTAAGTAAGATTTTATCAATTTTAGTTTTAAAAAATTTCTTTCAAGTTTCTAGTTTGTGGTCGAGGGCGGCCAGATGCAATTGTTACAGGAACTAGTGTTATTATTCTATGCGCAATATAAGTATTTGAAAAAGAATCAAGTCTTTTTATCTGATTGAGTATAATGACTACATTACTATCATCTCTTCTCTTTTGGGATTTTATAGATGATTCAACTTTGTTTTTCCTTATGTTTTGAATAACTGGACTCATACTTTCTATTTGACATTTTTAAGTCCAATTTGAATCGATCTCAATGGATCCCTCGTTACTGCCCAGAGGAGAAGAATAAGTAGGGATGACAGGATTTGAACCCGTGACATTTTTTACCCAAAACAAAGGCGCTACCAAACTGCGCTACATCCCTTTCAATTGGTCTACAACAGTGTCATTGTAGAGAATCCCTGCCCACCACTCTCCCTGTAGGTCGAGCCTCCTTTTCAGTCGCCCTCTACATCGTTATTTTTTCCATAGATATCTAATTTATCTTGCCATTTATTCTTTTTTGGTCTTTATTGATTTATATACTCATCATCATCCCGCCGCTCCTACCAACGCTTACTTACAACTAAGCAAAAAAAAGGGTTCTAAATAAGAAGCCCTTTGAATAAGCGAGGCTTTCCCGATAGAAAGATTTGCATGCAACAGAGATCCCAATTCCGTGTATCCGGTTAAGCAAGCCCTGCCCGCCAGCTTCCACCCAGACAAAAAAATTTTTCTTTTTCAGTTTTTACCAAGATATGTAATAAGAGTATAAAATACTTAATTTTTAATATATATATATATATATATATATATATAAAGTGGGGCCCGCTAAAGTTGGGGCCTAAAGCTTAGGCTTCAATGGCTTTACCCAAAAGCCGACACTACACTAGGTTATCTCAAAGTAAAAAGAAAGCAATGCTCTCTCTCTTTACAATTTTCTTCTATTTCTCCCCAAATATTTTTCCCATTTCTTTCAATCTTTCTTCCCTAATCTCTCTCATTATACTCATTGTGAGCACGTGATTTTTGCTTCACGGAAACTACTCCAAAAGAAATCGAAAAAAAATAAAATAAAACAAGTTACCTTCGGGTACAATTTTTGAGAATATACGTGACATTTTGATAATTGTTTTGTCCGTGAACGCTCACCTTGCAATAATTGAAAATACAAAAATACGTTGCATGCATTTAGGAATTAATGGTATATTTAGAAATTAATTAGCCATAATTTGGTTAAAAGAAAACCAAAAATACATGCATGTGTGTTTCTTGTCATTGAGTGATTTTATTTAATGTTAATTTGTGTATTAATTATTATAGGTGTTAAATAATATGTGTGTAATTTTATTTATTTAGGAGTTTTGTTTAATTTTGGTAATTAAAGAAAAAGAAAAGAGTTGTGAAAAAATGAAAAGAACTCGGATGGGGCCGAAGTATAAATGGAAGTCAGGCCCAAATCAATTACCCCAACCCAATCCAAACCCAGGCTGCCCAGGCACGGTCCCAAACGACGCCGTATCAGCATCCCCGTTTGAGCCGTTGATCTGATTCAAATGAACGGTCCCGATCAGGCCACTCATTAAACCTCGACGGCGCCGTTTCAGGCAGGCTGATCTGAGCCGTCCAACCCCATTGATCCAACGGATCCAGGCCCTCCCCTAGACCCGTTAACCTGACCCGATCCATTCCCACACCCGGTCTCACCCACCACTACACCCAAACGATGTCGTCCCCCTCCTGTGAATAGATCCTGGCCATCAATCTCACCTGATCCAACGGCCAAGATCTAAACCCCTAATTCATATATAAACCTAACCCTTTTACCCCGCCCCCTATCCAAGCACCCCACCCTGTTCCTTCGTCTCTCTCAGAAAAGATCCCAAACCCCTCGAAACCCTAGCAGCCGCCCTGGTTCCCTTTCAACGTAAACCCAGCGGCAAGGATGCCGGTGACTACCAAAACAACACCCATGATACACCCAACCACCCTAAACACGAATCCACCAACCGTTTACCTCGAATCACCCTCCAACTTCTCGAATCTTCAATCGAAGATTCGAGGAACAAGCAGATCTACACCCACCAACCCCAAACTCACACCACGACACCTCCTGACCTCCCTCACCCCCTAAATGACCTTGGTCCCGTTCGAATCTAACCAGAACTGAACGAATCCCAAATCAGACCACCAAGAACCCTAGAACTCAGATTTATGGGTGTCTGTCCAAATAAACAAAGGATCGGGATCTAATAGACTTTAACCGAGGTGTTCTCAGTTGAGAACACTTCGATTAAAGTCCATTCAACCCCAATGTGGTCGAGTCCGAGTTCGAGTTGGAGTCAGTTTTGATTTCAAATCTCTGAGGTAATTTTTCCCTTTTTCTTTTGTTCTCCTATAGATTCTACCTGTTTTTCATGTTTAGTTTGTTTTGGTTCCGATTTTTCTGTCAATACTGTAAACCCTGAGTTAGTGTTAAGTTTGTTTTGGTGTTTATTTGATTACCTGTTGTATATTATAGTTTGTATAGTCGTTTAAACAAGTGTCGTCAATTAATGTGCTTGAAATTAGATGAAATCATCACAGTAATTTATTAACACCCTCCATGTATACTTGCCAGGACAATAGCTCATCTAAATCTGTATGCTAGCATATAATGAACCTTCGAAATATGTTCAGTTTTGTCTGTGAATTAGGCTACTCGTTTAGCCAATGGGTTGTTGTCTTTTGCATTGTTTGGCTGTGAGTTGGGCAGGATTGGTTCCCAATATGACCAACTCATACCATTTTTGATTGACACCCTTGTTGATGGTGTTTGAATCCTTGTTTGAACTTAGTTTAGGAACTAAATATAGCTACAGAAAATCTGACAGACCAACCTAAAATCAGTATTGAGTTTAAGCTGATTAGCTAAGTAGTCAGTGATTATTAGCTAAAATTCAAGAGAGTTTATATACTGACTATTAAAGTTAGGATAGTGCAGTAATATGCAGGTTTATGGGGTAATCCTGGGAATTTAGTAACATACTAACAGGCTGTTAAGGATGGGGTCTGCTTAGAGGGTCACTCATTAAGCTTATTTTAATGACAATAGGGTACTGAAATAGGATTAAACTAATGCAATAGTGGGGAACCAAACTTGGTAGCATGGGGGTGATTAAATATTATAGCCTGCCCATACCTTTGGGTAGAAAACACATGATGTTAGGCTGTCAAGAAGATGGTCTTTGGGGAGTTTTGATTAGTTTAAAGGAGTTATGGGCAGGAAAAGGCTGAAGGGATCAAAGGCAGCCTGGAGCCTGCCATTTCTGCCTATAAATAGGCCTATTTAGAACAAGGTCTGAGGGAACTGGGAGAAGTCAGTTAGTATTGAGAGCATAGGCTGGAAAATTATTAAGTGTTCAGAGAGGAATAAAGCTGTTAGTTCTAAAGGGTTTGGTCTGTTACTATTTCATTAGGGTATTCTGATTTCTCTGTGGGATTACTACTGTATTCTGGGCTTCTGTATGCTGCTGATTGAGTCTGGTCTTATTGCTATTGAAGCTGTTGTTGGTTATTCGTCGAGTTGTTGTGATTATTGAACTGCTGTTACTATTGCATTTGAATATTCTGGGTTTTTCTGCTGGTTTACTACTCTGTTCTGGGATTGTTGGTTGGAGCTCGACCACCTGTGGGTTTATCGTTGTGGAAACTGCTGTTGGTTGTTCGTGAACTAGTGGTTATACTGTTGCTGTTTGTTGCTGTTGTGTTACTGCTGTATTACTGCTGTCTGTTTGATTGCTGCTGATATCATTCTTCTTCTTCTCATTCTTATTGTCCAGCATCCAGGTACACATTCTAATTTCACTGGTGTAATGATGAACTTGGAGCATGAATAAGAGTATAAGAAGAATTACAGTCTGAACTTAGTGTAGTGATTTTTATCTTTTTTACTGTTGCAGTTTAGAACATTCTGTATACCCGACATGTAAAGTTTGACCTCCAAACTGTGTAATGGAACATTTTTCAGTCTATAAGAGTTTGGTCCAGTAATTTGTCGGTGTATGTTAATCAAGAAGAAACTAGTGGTGTAGTAGTGATGGTCGGCCAACAAATGGTTTCACATAGGGTCGGTTAAGAATGACAATGCAGTAATCACGTTTGTTTCACCTTGGTTCATCAGTAGATAACGTATATTTCAAAGGCATGCTAGGCAATTTGGATTATCGCAAAAAGATAAAAATCGCGTAGGTCATATTGTTGGATAAATGTTGCCTGAAACATGTAGTGATATCACCTAAGTTAGATAGGGTCAGTTTCAGTCTTTTCGCCTTTAAGTGTTAAGCGTGTATGGAATAATTAACTGAACCTCATATGTATGCCCATCGATGAATAAGGTTGCCATATGCATGTCTATTTTTCCGATCCAATCAACTGGTTATCACATTTTGCGAGCAGGTAATTGAAAAGTATTTCCCAATTGTTTTATTCCAGAGACGGATTTAATAGAGAAAATGTAGTCATTTTAGGGTATCCTTTTAAAATAAAAATGAGACGAGCCTCGCCAAATAAAACGCGTAGATTGCGGGGCCCTCACAAAATGTATTGCTTTAATTATTTAGCCTTAGGGACGAGCCGTTTAGCAAATTTCACGGTTTTCCCAAAATACCAATACGTTATTCTCTTTAGGACGCGCTTTAATAAATCTTACCTTCTTAAACTCGGGTGCACATTTATGTGACCCAAATCCAAATCTCAACAGAATCGAGATGCGTTTCTAATCACGGGTACATTGATTGTGACGTGGTTTCGAGATGCGTGTCCATGATGTTGCAAATTCCTTTTAAAAGAAAAGAATGAGATGAGCCTCGCCGAATGAAAAAAATACAAAATTGCGGGGCCCTCAGTAAATATTTGACTTTAAAATTTCTTAGACTTCGGTATGGACCATTTAGCAAAACTCCATGGCCCTACCCAAAGTAAATGATACGCTAGTCACTTTAGGCACGCCTTTAATAATTTAACTTTCTTAAACACGGGTGCGCATTTATGTGACCCAAATCCAAATCTCAATAGAGTCGAGATGTGTCAATAATCACGGGTACATTGATTGTGACGTGGTTCGAGATGTGTTTCCACTATGTTGCAATTCTTGATAAAAAATAACAGTAAATAATAAAAGCGATTAAAAGCTAAATTTTGCACATAGGTTCAACATGTATCAAAACAGATAATCAAGCCAAATATGACAGTTGAGCGACCGTGCTAGAACCACGGAACTCGGGAATGCCTAACACCTTCTCCCGGGTTAACAGAATTCCTTATCCAGATTTCTGGTACGCAGACTGTAATATGGAGTCATTCTTTTTACTCGATTCGGGATTAAAATTGGTGACTTGGGACACCCTAAATCTCCCAAGTGGCGACTCTGAAACAAACAAATCCCGTTTCGATTGTCCTTTAATTGGAAAAAACTCCCTACGCCCATCGCGGGGGCGGAAAAAGGAGGTGTGACAGCTCTGGCGACTCCGCTGGGGATTAGTAGCCCAGAACCACTGGTTCAGGGTTAGAAATTCGAGCTTAGATAAATTGTTATATTTGGTTTTATCTGATTTTGTTACATGTTTGGGCTCAATGTGCTAAATGATGCTTTTACCGCTTTGATATTATGTGAACTGTATATAAATTGTGCCGAAACCCATCTCCTCTCTGAGTCTTCTGAATCATGAAGAAGGGTGTACTTCGTACGACTTCTTTTCTGTATAGTGTCAAATCCCAATTTAGAACGAGGTTCGGACAAGTTGCTAAGCCGGTGAAACTTCTGTATTCCCGGTACGCTGCCCCCCCTCGGCTCGAGCTATCCGCTCGGGTAAGCCAGGTCTAGAACAAACACCCAGGTTTTGAACCTAGAATAACTCAACTTCATGCCGGATCCCTAGTAGGAACGCTTATCTGCATCATGTGCATTTTTGACTTAGGGGACTCAACACAGGGGTTGGGTCCGTCTAGGAATAGCAACCTGAAACAGAAAAGACCATCCTGATGCATCCTACTCACTGCTTGTGCATTTATTTGCTTTGGACTTGCATGATGACCGGTTTTGAATATTGGAAAAATTTGAAAAAAAAAGAAAAAAAGAAGAAAAAGAATATAGCAGTGTATAGGGTTAATCTTCTGCTTTGAAAAATAACAATGTCCAAATAGTGTCGAAACTCTAAAAAAAGAAAAAAATATTTTATTTTTAATAGTTTGTTTTACTAAAAGCAAAGGATAAATAAAAAAAAGAGTCTTTATTTTTGGAAATTGTTCGTAGAAAAAAAAAGAGTCTTTATTTTAATTTCGGAATAGGTTGTTTTATTATTTGTTGAAGATGAAAAGAAAAAAAGAGAAAAGGAGAAAAATAGCAAGTGGAGAGTTAGATGATTAGTTTAGAAAAAAACAGTGTCCAAATACTGTCAAAACTCTGCCGAAATTTTGAGAAAATGAAAAAAATGTCTTATTAGTTTGTTTTATTAAAAGCAAAGGAAAAATAGAAGGAAAAAAAATCGTTGTTCTGTCTTGTTTTTCAAAAAAAAAAAATAGAAAAAAAATAGTTTGTCTTGCCATGAAAATGAAAATGAAAAAGAGTTTTGTTTTTAAAATAATTTTTTTTATTTATTTATTTGTTTATGAAAATGCCAAAAATAAAAAATAAAAAAAAGAGTCGGGCGTTGAAAGTGGTTTCATTATTTGTTGCAAATATATATATATATATATATATATATATATATATATGTAAATACAAAAAGTTTTTCTTTATTTCCAAAAATATATATATATATATCTTTATTTGTTGCAAAAATATTTATCTTGCCAAAAAGTCTAGAAAAGTTTTTTAGACCCCCAATTTTCAAAACAAAAAATCCAAAAATATTTTCCATTATTGACTTCTTTAGAAAGTCTTTTTAATTATTTAAAAAAAATAAAAAATATATATAATAAAATAAAAAATCAAAAATCCGAAAATATTTTTCGTCTTCTTTCAAAATTGAAAAGAAAATTCAAAATTCAAAAAAATACTTTTAGAAGCATTTCTTTTCATTGAAGGTAAAATTCCAAAAAAACATTTTTTCTTAGAAACCCTTCTTTGCAAAAATGCTCTCTTTCTTCTTTATAAGTCTTTCCTTCAAAAAATAAAATAAAATAAAATTAAAAAAAAAGTTAGTTTATTCATGATGACCCGAACTACGCGGGTTTGATTCTCACCGGATGTGAGATACGTAGGCAACCCTCATCGGGTCCAACCCTACCTTTTGCTAAAATAGCAAAAAATAAATAAATAAAAAAAACATGTCAAAATTTTAATCCTGTCATAAAGAAGTCGGGGGACGCTGTTTTGTCAAAACATAGCCGAATGTTCCCGAAAGGGGCGCCGGAAGGCTGACCTTGCATAAACAGCCACCTTTTGGGTCATGTTTAAGATTTGGTCCAGTTGACCCACACAGCCTTAAAAATCTTCGTCCCCGAGGCATTGAAAGGTCGTGTTTGCAACATTGAGTTTTCCATTTTTGAAAAAAAAAACGATAAAAAGAGTCATAAATAAGTCGGGCGATGCTGTTTTTGTCAAAAATAGCTAAATGTTCCCGAAAGGGACGCCGGAAGGCTGACTTTGTATAAACAGTCACCTTGGGTCATTTTTTAGGATTTTGGTCTATGTTGACCACACAGCCTTAAAAATCTTCGTCCCCGAGGCGCTGAAGGGCCGTGTTTGCAACACCAGGGGTTTATTGTAATTTGAAAAAAAATACAAAGAGTCGGCGGTCAGGTGAATACCGCTTGGATTATTAGTCAAAAATAAGCCAAGCCAGCTTCGGCTGCGTCTTAAACCGTTCTTGCCGAAATAGCCTTAGAGTATCTTTTAATTGTCGAAAGGCTATTTTCGTAAAAGAACGGACAAGTTTGTAAAGTGTCATAAAATAATCCTCCCCGGCCTCAAAATTCATGTGAGATTTGGAAGGGGCCACATTTGCAAAAATAGCCGTTTGGTTGCATTTGTCAAACGGGGAAAGGAAGCTGGCCTTTTGTTTTGAGGTTATAAATCTTTTGACTATAATATGTGAGTTGTTTGATTTTTGAGTTTGTAGGTCATCTTCAAACCTTTGAAACTCAGTTTGTTTTAATATGAAAATTGAAAAAAAATGTTTAGTATTGTTTATCTTTCATTGGTCCAAACTACGCAAGGTCTGATTCATGCGGGGTCATGATACGTAGGCAATCTCCATAAGATTCGACCACCATTGAAAAAGAAAAAAAAAGAGAAAGAAAAATAAAAGGAAAGTGCGAGTGCATCGCATCTCTGATAGAACGGTTTAACTGCTTAGGTGTATTGCATCTCTGATATATGATTGTATGTCAAATGCCCTAACACTAACGTGATGGCTTCCCTTTGTTGTGTTCATATATAGAAAAGTGGTTGGTTGTGGTAACTCCTCCCTACAAAGCAAATGACACAGAACCTCAGAACAGAGTGGGTCGGTACTGATGACCGACAACAATTGGTCGAACGGAACAACGGGTTGGTAGAAGAAGTGAAAATGCTGAGACAGCATGTGGCAGACATGTATCAGACATGGATAACTGGGAAAACACAGCCCCCTCCACCGCCAAGCCTCTTGAACTCTGTCATTTCCCAAGCACCCAACACCATAACGGAAGATCCCTCATACTCTCCATCCCAACCCACTTATGGCAGCTTTCCCAGCTACCCGAGTAGCTCCATCACTCATCAACACTACTTCCCTCCCCAACGCTACTATTCTCCACGAGATTCCCAAGGACGGACTTCACTGTCCAAATACCCAGCTCCACAGAAGGCCTATCCACCCCCACAAGCCTACCGGAAGCCCCCTGGATCAGGTTTCCGGCCCAATCAAGCATTTAGGAATGAAAGGTTGCTAAAACGAGGAAAGGCTCTCACCCCTATCGGAGTATCTTATGCCAGTCTATTTGAAAGGCTAAGGCATGCTGGATTGATTGAGCCACTCCCCGCATGTACTCCAAATCCACGTGCAAGGAACTTTGATCCGGCAGCACGATGCGCATACCACTCCAATGTCAGAGGACATAGCATTGAAGACTGTCATTCCTTGAAAAAGGAAATAGAAAGAATGATTCAGGGAGGGGCAATTGTGATCAATGACAGTGACATGGAGCACGCGAATCCTCTTGAGAGCTCGCTGACCAAGGTTGATGATGTTGAAGCTGGTAATGGTTTTGGCAGTATTGACGCAAAACTCAGTGGCTAAGATGCCAGGTTTGATAATTGGGAGGGCGCTTCGTTCCTTAGTTATCAAAAGAGAAGTTTTTGATGGTTTATTTTGTTGTCATTTCTGTTGACCGGATTATTCTTAGGGTTGTGTCAAACTTTCTTATCTTTCCATTTGTCATAGCGGTTTGTTTAAGTTTTGTCCAGTTTGTTTTTTGGGTTTAGTTCTGGTTTGTTTTGTTTTTGTTATTCAAACCATTTCACCGGTAGTCTAATGCAAAATCCGGTCTTTTATTATTTCCAGTCATCCTTTTGTTTAGCCCTTTTATCATTTTGTTCAGCGCTGATTCGAGTGACATGACATGCGCACACAGTTTGGGCCTAATCTTAAAGGATAATCATAAAACCCCGGAAAGGTGATCAGACCATTTAAAGGAAATAAGGACGGTTGAGATTATTCGGAGCTCGAGTCATATGGAACTGGGGCAAGTAAAACATAAAGAAAACCGTTAAAAGCAAGATTCGCCAAATTGACATAAGGGTCTTCATGATAATGAGAAGTGAGAGTGTCTCCCAACGGTGCATTAGAAATGACAAATGAAAAAGCAAATGTGTGAATATAATTGTCAAGTCCAGCACCATCAGATGAGGCTACAAATCTTTGTTTAATTGTGTTGTTTGCACTTGGCATGTTTTGAAGACTGGAATGACGAAGACATTTTGTTCTGCTACCTAAACACTTTATCCTTCGTTACCCCTTTTGAGCCTTATTTATTTTCTTTCATACCCCTCGTTCGGAATCAGTAGCAACGACTAGAAAACACAAGCATGGCAGGGAAACAAAAGAAAAAAAAAGAAAGAAAAGAAAACAACAAAACGAAAAAAAGAAAAGAAAAGAGAAAATAAAAGAAAAATGATAACAAAAAAATAAAAGAAAGTCAGAAGAAAGCAGAGGAATAGGAACTACGTTTGACCTGATTCCTCAAAGAGGATACGTAGGCGCCTCACGACTCGGTCATAGTGTGCATAATGCGCATAGCTCAACATAGTGTAAATATAAAATTCCCCAAGCAAGAAAACTGGGGCAGGAATTATGTTTTGAATATCCAAAAGGGTTGATTCCAAGAGTTGTAACACTTCACCCATCGGAGTTAAGTTAAAATTTGACACACAAAACCAACATCGATGCCCAAAAAGACCTCTCGATCAATGTCCGAGAAGTGCCAAGTTAGGACAATGGAAGCCGAGGATAAGACGCTGATCTCCAGCAAAGAAGGGGATCATAAATGAGAAATGAACTGATAGCCAGAAAGAATCTCAGAAAGAGAGAGTCATGTCGGCAACACCCCAATTCCCCATTGAAGGGCGAAATGAGAGAGTCTTATCGGTGAAAACCTTCGCAGGCGCCATAAGGCGACGAAAGATGAGAGATATAAAACGAGAGAGTCTTATTGGTGAAAACCTTCACAGGCACCGTAAGGCGCCGGGAGCTGAGAGGAAAGAGAGAGTCTTATTAGTGAAAACCCCTCGAAGGGCACTGTAAGGCGACAAAACAAATTGGCAAAATGATCCACATTAGCGAAGAAATGGACACCCATTTATCCCCAGCAAGTAAGACCATCAGGCAGGTTGATTGGTACAAATAGACTAGGTCAGGAATCCATGGTGCACGACATGATCATAAGGGCCAGTCATATCACCCAGATAAGTTCTTTTCTTTTCTTCTTTCCCACCCGTATTGGTTCGGAAAGATTTTTCTCCTTTTCTATTTTTTTTCATTTCTTTCTAGAAGTTCGTTTTGAAAAGGATTTTTCAGAGTTTACTTCCCGAGGCCAAAGTGGTACAAAAGCAAAATACGAATGGGACAGGCCAAAGGCCGAGGAAATAAGACAAAAGGCGTTTGTTGCAAAACCAAAGGACGAATTGTTTAGAAAGTTAAGGTGACGTGAAGAAAGCGGAAAATGACGGGTGAGGGACTTGTGGACCAGGTTCCAAGAAGGTTTCCCCGCAGAATGTCGATAAATCACAGACCCAGGTCCGAGGTGGTCAGACACCATAGGAAAGGAAAATTAATCCGCTGCAAGATAACCTTAACAATCCTAAAGGTTATCCCCAAGTGATAACATTCTATGCCTTGCAGTTCTGGGAGGAAATAAACTTCTAAGAGAGTGGTTTTGGGATTGAAGAGGACTCCCACAGCTTGTTCTGAAAGGAGAAAGCAGGGAGGGGATAAATGGAAAACCATCCCCAGCAGGCATGTCACCCCCAGCAAGCAACTTTATCCCCCAACCAGTTTTTAGGGGCGCAGAGCAAGGAAAGGAAGGGGAAAAAATCATCCCCCAACAGGAAGGACACGGCTGCTCACCATGATTAAAACTAACAAAATCCTTTTTGTTCTGCTGCAGGAAAGTAAATGTTGATAATGGCAGAGGGACGCGACGCAAGAAAGGTCCCCGAAACTGGGGCAAAAATTGTTCTGCCGTTTTCAATATTTTTCTCGGAGGAACGAGGAAACAGACTCAAATATTTTCATGTCTTAGTTTAAATAGGCGCCCACCTGCATAATGAGAGGAATATTTTTATGTCTTAGTTTAAATAGGCGCCCACCTGTATAACGAGAGGAATATTTTCATGTCTTAGTTTAAATAGGCGCCCACCTGCATAATGAGAGAAATATTTTCATGTCTTAGTTTAAATAGGCGCCCACCTGCATAATGAGAGGAATATTTTCATGTCTTAGTTTAAATAGGCGCCCACCTGCATAATGAGAGAAATATTTTCATGTCTTAGTTTAAATAGGCGCCCACCTGCATAATGAGAGGAATATTTTCATGTCTTAGTTTAAATAGGCGCCCACCTGCATAATGAGAGGAATATTTTTATTGTCTTAGTTTGAATAGGCGCCCACCTGCATAATGAGAGGAATATTTTCATGTCTTAGTTTAAATAGGCGCACACCTGCATAATGAGAGGAATATTTTTATTGTCTTAGTTTGAATAGGCGCCCACCTGTATAACGAGAGGAATATTTTCATGTCTTAGTTTAAATAGGCGCCCACCTGCATAATGAGAGGAATATTTTCATGTCTTAGTTTAAATAGGCACCCACCTGCATAACGAGAGGAATATTTTTATTGTCTTAGTTTGAATAGGCGCCCACCTGTATAACGAGAGGAATATTTTCATATCTTAGTTTAAATAGGCGCCCACCTGCATAATGAGAGGAATATTTTCATGTCTTAGTTTAAATAGGCGCCCACCTGCATAATGAGAGGAATATTTTCATGGCTAAGTTTAAATAGGCGCCCACCTGTATATCGAGAGGAATATTTTCATGTCTTAGTTTAAATAGGCGCCCACCTGTATAACGAGAGGAATATTTTCATGTCTTAAGTTTAAATAGGCGCCCACCTGCATAATGAGAGGAATATTTTCATGTCTTAAGTTTAAATAGGCGTCCACATGTATAATGAGAGGAATATTTTTATTGTCTTAGTTTGAATAGGCGCCCACCTGTATAACGAGAGGAATATTTTCATGTCTTAGTTTAAATAGGCGCCCACCTGTATAACGAGAGGAATATTTTTTTGTCTTAGTTTAAATAGGCGCCCACCTGTATAATGAGAGGAATACTTTTCAGTCTTTACATTTTATGTCTCAGGCACCCACCTGTATAACAAGAGGAATACTTTTGAGTCTTATACTGCAGATTTTGAAATCAGTAATCCCAGCACCGGAAGGTAGAAGGTTACAACAAGAATCCCCAGCAGGAAGCAATAAAAATCCCAGCACCGGGAAGCAGAAGGTTGCAACAAGAGGTCCCAACACAAATTCAAGCGCCTGACTCTAAAGGATGGGGACGACGTCGTCTTGAAAGAAGAGGCTTGTGAACATTAAAATTATGCCAAACATAACAAATCTGATGAAGAAAGTCGTATCCCCAGAGGAACCTCCGAAAAGCTTAATGAAGAAAGCCATGTCCCCAGCAGACCGAACAAATGATGAAAACTGGTATTCAGAAAAGCAAAGGGCTAGTGTCATCCTCAAATTCACGGAATAAAAGCACCGGAGGAAACACAAGCCGACAAGAAAGCAAGGCAATAAGAACAAGTTGCAGTCTAGCCTAGCTTCTTGTTTTCTTTTTAGCACGATGTAATAAGGAGACCGTTAGAGCAGCAATAACATCATACAACAGCAGCGAACATTACAGTCACATGGTAGTCCCAGCTACCGAAACTTCCCGAACTACATTAACCTGATTCCCTTTTAGCCAGGGATATGTAGGAAACCTTTGAGGCAAGGGTTCGGTTAAATATTTTTCCAAAAAAAAAATGCTTCACACGGAGTACTCCAACGGGCAAAAATCGCTCGTACCCGCTCACTTTATCTTTGCACGAAAACTCTCTATATTTTCGGACAAAGAGGGGAAGCTGTGAGCACGTGATTTTTGCTTCACGGAAACTACTCCAAAAGAAATCGAAAAAAAATAAAATAAAACGAGTTACCTTCGGGTACAATTTTTGAGAATATACGTGACATTTTGATAATTATTTTGTCCGTGAACGCTCACCTTGCAATAGTTGAAAATACAAAACTACGTTGCATGCATTTAGGAATTAATGGTACATTTAGAAATTAATTAGCCATAATTTGGTTAAAAGAAAACCAAAAATACATGCATGTGTGTTTCTTGTCATTGAGTGATTTTATTTAATGTTAATTTGTGTGTTAATTATTATAGGTGTTAAATAATATGTGTGTAATTTTATTTATTTAGGAGTTTTGTTTAATTTTGGTAATTAAAGAAAAAGAAAAGAGTTGTGAAAAAATGAAAAGAACTCGGATGGGGCCGAAATATAAATGGAAGTCAGGCCCAAATCAATTACCCCAACCCAATCCAAACCCAGGCTGCCCAGGCACGGTCCCAAACGACGCCGTATCAGCGTCCCCATTTGAGCCGTTGATCTGATTCAAATGAACGGTCCCGATCAGGCCACTCATTAAACCTCGACGGTGCTGTTTCAGGCAGGCTGATCTAAGCCGTCCAACCCCATTGATCCAACGGATCCAGGCCCTCCCCTAGACCCGTTAACCTGACCTGATTCATTCCCACACCCGGTCTCACCCACCACTACACCCAAACGACGTCGTCCCCCTTCTGTGAATAGATCCTGGCCATCAATCTCACCTGATCCAACGACCAGGATCTAAACCCCTAATTCATATATAAACCTAACCCTTTACCCCGCCCCCTATCCAAGCACCCCACCCTGTTCCTTCGTCTCTCTCAGAAAAGATCCCAAACCCCTCGAAACCCTAGCAGCCGCCCTGGTTCCCTTTCAACGTAAACCCGGCGGCAAGGACGCCAGTGACTACCAAAACAACACCCCTGATACACCCAACCACCCTGAACACGAATCCACCAACCGTTTACCTCGAATCACCCTGCAACTTCTCGAATCTTCAATCGAAGATTCGAGCAACAAGCAGATCTAGACCCACCAACCCCAAACTCACACCACGACACCTCCTGACCTCCCTCACCCCCTAAATGACCTTGGTCCCGTTCGAATCTAACCAGAACTGAACGAATCCCAAATCAGACCACCAAGAACCCTAGAACTCAGATTTATGGGTGTCTGTCCAAATAAACAAAGGATCGGGATCTAATAGACTTTAACCGAGGTGTTCTCAGTTGAGAACACTTCGATTAAAGTCCATTCAACCCCAATGTGGTCGAGTCCGAGTTCGAGTTGGAGTCAGTTTTGATTTCAAATCTCTGAGGTAATTTTTCCCTTTTTCTTTTGTTCTCCTATAGATTCTACCTGTTTTTCATGTTTAGTTTGTTTTGGTTCCGATTTTTCTGTCAATACTGTAAACCCTGAGTTAGTGTTAAGTTTGTTTTGGTGTTTATTTGATTACCTGTTGTATATTATAGTTTGTATAGTCGTTTAAACAAGTGTCGTCAATTAATGTGCTTGAAATTAGATGAAATCATCACAGTAATTTATTAACACCCTCCATGTATACTTGCCAGGACAATAGCTCATCTAAATCTGTATGCTAGCATATAATGAACCTTCGAAATATGTTCAGTTTTGTCTGTGAATTAGGCTACTCGTTTAGCCAATGGGTTGTTGTCTTTTGCATTGTTTGGCTGTGAGTTGGGCAGGATTGGTTCCCAATATGACCAACTCATACCATTTTTGATTGACACCCTTGTTGATGGTGTTTGAATCCTTGTTTGAACTTAGTTTAGGAACTAAATATAGCTACAGAAAATCTGACAGACCAACCTAAAATCAGTATTGAGTTTAAGCTGATTAGCTAAGTAGTCAGTGATTATTAGCTAAAATTCAAGAGAGTTTATATACTGACTATTAAAGTTAGGATAGTGCAGTAATATGCAGGTTTATGGGGTAATCCTGGGAATTTAGTAACATACTAACAGGCTGTTAAGGATGGGGTCTGCTTAGAGGGTCACTCATTAAGCTTATTTTAATGACAATAGGGTACTGAAATAGGATTAAACTAATGCAATAGTGGGGAACCAAACTTGGTAGCATGGGGGTGATTAAATATTATAGCCTGCCCATACCTTTGGGTAGAAAACACATGATGTTAGGCTGTCAAGAAGATGGTCTTTGGGGAGTTTTGATTAGTTTAAAGGAGTTATGGGCAGGAAAAGGCTGAAGGGATCAAAGGCAGCCTGGAGCCTGCCATTTCTGCCTATAAATAGGCCTATTTAGAACAAGGTCTGAGGGAACTGGGAGAAGTCAGTTAGTATTGAGAGCATAGGCTGGAAAATTATTAAGTGTTCAGAGAGGAATAAAGCTGTTAGTTCTAAAGGGTTTGGTCTGTTACTATTTCATTAGGGTATTCTGATTTCTCTGTGGGATTACTACTGTATTCTGGGCTTCTGTATGCTGCTGATTGAGTCTGGTCTTATTGCTATTGAAGCTGTTGTTGGTTATTCGTCGAGTTGTTGTGATTATTGAACTGCTGTTACTATTGCATTTGAATATTCTGGGTTTTTCTGCTGGTTTACTACTCTGTTCTGGGATTGTTGGTTGGAGCTCGACCACCTGTGGGTTTATCGTTGTGGAAACTGCTGTTGGTTGTTCGTGAACTAGTGGTTATACTGTTGCTGTTTGTTGCTGTTGTGTTACTGCTGTATTACTGCTGTCTGTTTGATTGCTGCTGATATCATTCTTCTTCTTCTCATTCTTATTGTCCAGCATCCAGGTACACATTCTAATTTCACTGGTGTAATGATGAACTTGGAGCATGAATAAGAGTATAAGAAGAATTACAGTCTGAACTTAGTGTAGTGATTTTTATCTTTTTTACTGTTGCAGTTTAGAACATTCTGTATACCCGACATGTAAAGTTTGACCTCCAAACTGTGTAATGGAACATTTTTCAGTCTATAAGAGTTTGGTCCAGTAATTTGTCGGTGTATGTTAATCAAGAAGAAACTAGTGGTGTAGTAGTGATGTTCGGCCAACAAATGGTTTCACATAGGGTCGGTTAAGAATGACAATGCAGTAATCGCGTTTGTTTCACCTTGGTTCATCAGTAGATAACATATATTTCAAAGGCATGCTAGGAAATTTGGATTATCGCAAAAAGATAAAAATCGCGTAGGTCATATTGTTGGATAGATGTTGCCTGAAACATGTAGTGATATCACCTAAGTTAGATAGGGTCAGTTTCAGTCTTTTTGCCTTTAATTGTTAAGCGTGTATGGAATAATTAACTGAACCTCATATGTATGCCCATCGATGAATAAGGTTGCCATATGCATGTCTATTTTTCCGATCCAATCAACTGGTTATCACATTTTGCGAGCAGGTAATTGAAAAGTATTTTTCCGATTGTTTTATTCCAGAGACGGATTTAATAGAGAAAATGTAGTCATTTTAGGGTATCCTTTTAAAATAAAAATGAGACGAGCCTCGCCAAATAAAACGTGTAGATTGTGGGGCCCTCACAAAATGTATTGCTTTAATTATTTAGCCTTAGGGACGAGCCGTTTAGCAAATTTCACGGTTTTCCCAAAATACCAGTACGTTATTCTCTTTAGGACGCGCTTTAATAAATCTTACCTTCTTAAACTCGGGTGCACATTTATGTGACCCAAATCCAAATCTCAACAGAATCGAGATGCGTTTCTAATCACGGGTACATTGATTGTGATGTGGTTTCGAGATACGTGTCCATGATGTTGCAAATTCCTTTTAAAAGAAAAGAATGAGATAAGCCTCGCCGAATGAAAAATACAAAATTGCGGGGCCCTCAGTAAATATTTGACTTTAAAATTTCTTAGACTTCGGTATGGACCATTTAGCAAAACTCCATGGCCCTACCCAAAGTAAATGATACGCTTGTCACTTTAGGCACGCCTTTAACAATTTAACTTTCTTAAACACGGGTGCGCATTTATGTGACCCAAATCCAAATCTCAACAGAGTCGAGATGTGTGAATAATCACGGGTACATTGATTGTGACGTGGTTCGAGATGTGTTTCCACTATGTTGCAATTCTTGATAAAAAATAACAGTAAATGATAAAATCGGTTAAAAGCTAAATTTTGCACATAGGTTCAACATGTATTAAATCAGATAATCAAGCCAAATATGACAGTTGAGCGACCGTGCTAGAACCACGGAACTCGAGAATGCCTAACACCTTCTCCCGGGTTAACAAAATTCCTTATCCAGATTTCTGGTACGCAGACTGTAATATAGAGTCATTCTTTTCCTTGATTCGGTATTAAAATTGGTGACTTGGGACACCCTAAATATCCCAAGTGGTGACTCTGAAACAAACAAATCCCGTTTCGATTGTCCTTTAATTGGAAAAAACTCCCTACGCCCCTCGCGGGGGCGGAAAAAGGAGGTGTGACACTCATCTAATAAATAATTTTTTAATGTTTTATTTTAATTGCTTTTATGGTTTTTTTAGAGTTTTGATGCTGATATTATTAATTTTCTATTGGATTTTCTTGGAATAATATTTTAGGAGTTTGAATATCAGTTTTGGAAATATTTGGAGATTATTAGAGGCAAATTTTTATATTGAAAATTCAAAGTTGAAGAAGACTCTATTTGTGTGTATCCCTCTGTATATCCATGTAAATCACCTTATATATCAGTGTTTATCATCTTGTATATCATGCTTAATAATTTATCTATGTTTATGTATATCTATAAAAAATCTACAATCTTGTGTGATATATACTAGTATACACACTGATATACAAAAATTGGAACTCGTATAGAATAATTTTTGCGGACAAATCTTGATTTTGAAAGGGAACAAGTGTGAAATTAAGAGTTGATTATGTAGATTCTCCTAATTTTTAGTTCTTGTCACGACCTGGATTTTTCACCCTCGGGAGTTGTGATGTCGCCTACTCGTGAAAGCTAGGCAAACCAACTATTACAGTTCTACACATTAACATTCAACCTCAAACAGTGATAAACAGTAATTCTAGCTAAACAAATGAAAAGCGCGGAAGTGTAAATAAATCCAAAAAAAAAACTTCAATACATGTCTACCTATGAACCTGGTGTCACAATATCACGAACATCTAAGATTTTTACTACAACCATTGGTCTGGAAAGAAAGATATAACTCTTCTCAGTATGAAAGAGACATCAGAAAACTAAAGTAGGGAAGGGGGACTCTAGGCTCTCTGGGCGCCAACAAATCTACCTTGGTCTCCCTGGACTAAAGGCAGCTACCTCAACTACTCACCGGGTCCGGTACCGAAATCTACACAAAAGAGTACAGAGTGTAGTATCAGTACAACCAACCCCATGTACTGAGTAAGTATTGAGTCTAACTTCAGCGAAGTAGTGACGAGGCTAGGACACGACAATCATATATACCTGTGCAGTTAAATCATGTACAAACAGAAACGTAGTAATAAGAATCAACATAATAAGGTGGGAAGGGGACATACTAAGGGGAAATATCAGATTCTAACAATAAATCAAATAAGAAGCATCAATAAAAGAGCATAATGAACATCATATCTAAATCAACAAAATAATGAAAAGGTAACACGTACACGGCATCACCCTTCGTGATTTTACTCTCATCCTCACCATATGAAACATCATAGACGGCACAGAATCAGCCTTCTTGCATTACCTCACATAATTATGGAATGACATCACCCTTCGTGCATTATACCTTACAATATCGCCACGACATCACCCTTCGTGCATTAACTCTCAAATCATGGTATGGCATCACCCTTCGTGCATTAACACTCATAATATCGTGCACGGCATCACCCTTCGTGCTTTACATTCTCTCATAATAACATGCACGACATCACCTTTTATGTTTTATACTCTTCCTCACCCAAACAATATAAAATAATATGTCCCGACAAGAGAATCAACAATATCAACAAAACATCCCGGCAAGGGATTCAACTATAACCAATCTCGTTTTCAATAATTACTTTACAAAAATGAAACTCAACTTGTGCCAATTCTCAACAATAATCAATTACCAAGAAACTTTCATAAGCTTTGTTCAACATTAATAATCATCAATTTGAGCATGATCGATACATAATAGAGTCACAACAATCATGAAATAAGACTCACGGGCATGCTTGACACTAACGTATAGATACTCGTCACCACACCTATACGTCGTACTCGATACAAACACATAGCAAATAGACCACAACTCATATTCCCTCAAGCTATGGTTAGGCCAAACACATACCTCGATTCCACGGACAAATTAAGCCTCAACTACCGCTTTACCCCTCGGTTTCATTTCCAATTCGCATGTATCTAGTCACAATGTACTTAATAACGTTGATATATGCTAAATAAACCAATTCTAATGCATGAAAATAGATTTCTCATTGATTTTCCCAAAAAGTCAAAAATCAATCCCGGGCCCGCTTGGTCCAAACCCGAAATTCGGACCAAAACCCGATTACCCATTCACCCCCGAGCTCGGATATACAATTGGTTTTGGAATCCGATCTCAATTTGAAGTCTAAATCCCCAAATTTCGATATTCCTAAGTTCTACCCAAAATTCTCAATTCCACCATGAAAACCCTAGATTCTAGGATGAAATCTTGTAAAATAAAATTAAGGAGTGAAAGAAATGAGTTTAAAATCACTTACTTGTATTTTGGGGAAGAAAGAGTGTTTGAAAAATCGCTTCATATATTTTAGGGTTTTGAAAAATGAAAAATGGCTGAAAAGTCTCGCTTATATATATCCCTCTCAGATCCTCACCGCTGACTGTGAAAAAAGGACCACAGCCGTGGAGCTCCACTGTGGACCGCAAAATGTCGAGCGCGGCCGCAGAAGTTTGGCCTTGCCCACCACTGACCATGAAAATCCCACCGCGGCAGGGAGACCCCAGCGTGGTCGAGAAAAGTCACCGCGGACCGTGAACCCCAATTCAGAGACCTGCAACTTCATTGAACCTACAATAGCTATTTTTCTAAGTCTAAATTCACTCTATGGCCTATTCAAAACTCACCTGAGCCTTCGGGGCTCCAAACCAATCATGCATGCAAGTCTAAAAACATCATATGGACTTGCTCGTGCGATCAAATCATCAAAATAACATCAACAACTATGGATTAAACCTCAAATTCATGAAATTACTTAAGAACATCAAATTTTCCATTTTCTCAACTAAAGGTCCGTTTTATACCAAACCACTTCCAATTCTTACCAAATTTCACCGATTCAACTTAATTATTATTTTAAACTTGTATCAGGCTTTGGAACCTTCCAAGAATGTTGACCAAAGTCAACTTTAACCAATTTTAAAGGTCAATTTTATTATTTTTCTTAAATTTCACATAAAAACTTTTCAAAAACGCACCCGGACTGTGCACGCAATACGAGGTGAGATAAAAGAGGTTTTCAAGGCCTCGAAATGTAGATTTGACTTCTAAAATAAAAGATGACCTTTAGGGTCATCACATATCCAGCTCTAAAACAGCCGTTCATCCTCGAACGGACATGAAAAATACCCTAGTCGGTGAAAGGTGAGGATAACAGCTTCGTATATCTGTGACGAGCCGTCCAGTCATCTCATGGGTTACCTCTCCATCTTCCCTATTTTTGCTTCTTTATGCTTTGTATTCGTGTTTTATGGTATCAGTTTGGTCGGATCGAATCCGGAATGATTTTGGTAAGGTTTGAGACACTTGGTCTCTTTTAAGGAAGCTTAAGTTGGAAAAGTCAATCAGATATTGACTTATATGTTAGAGGGCTCTAAAGTGAGTTTCGAGGGTTCGGTTAGTTTCGCGAGGTGATTTATGGCTTAGGAGCGTGATCGGTGTGAATTTTGGAGATTCGTAGTAGATTTAGGCTTGAATTGGCAAAGTTGATATTTTAACAATTTCTGGTTGGTAGGCGAGATTTTGATATAGGGGTTGAAATGGAATTCCGAGAGTTTCAATAGTTTTTGTGGTGTCATTTGGGATGTGTGTGCAAAATTTCAGGTCATTCGAACATAATTTGGTTGGTTTTTTTATCAAAAGCGGAATTCGGAAGATTCTAGAAAGTTTGGCTTGAATCCGATGTGTTTTGGGTGATTTGATGTTGTTTGAGGTGTTTTGGTGATTGGAACAAGTTTGAATAAGGTTTTAGGATATGTTGGTGCCTTTGGTTGAGGTCCCGGGGGCCTCGGGTGAGTTTCGAGATGTTGAACAGATCATTTTGGAGTTAAGAAAATTGCAGAAGTTGATGGTTCAGCTCTTGTAGGTTTTTACTCTTCGCGTTCGCGAGTGGACCCTCGCATTAGCGAAGAGTCAGTGGAAGTCAATGGAATGTTGGCCTTCGCATTTACCAGAAGGGCTTCGCGTTCGCGGAGGGCTTCGACGTGAAGCATCGCATTCGCGAGAAGGGGTTCGCGTTCGCGTAGAGGAATTGGGTCAGCCGGGTTAGTATGCATCGCATTCGTGAGAGGCATTGTCGCGTTCGCGTAGGTTTAAGAGGCTAAAACATCGCGTTTGCAATGGTAGGGTTGCATTCGCGAAGGATAGTTTTGGTCAGCAGAATTTTTGTGTTTCACGAATGCGAGGCTTTGACCGCGTTAGAGAAGAAGGAAATTTGGCCTGGGCAGAAGGTTTTTAAACTTGTCTTGTCCGCGAGAATTGGGTTTATTTTCTCCATAGCTGGTCATTTTGGGAGATTTTTGAAGGATATTGAACATGGATTCAAGGGGAATCATTGGGAGGTAAGATTTTGGACTAAAAACTCGATTATTATGTGAATTTCACCTAGAAATTATGGAATCTAAGCCAAAAATTGAAGAACTAGGGCTTGAAATTAGAGACATAACATTTGGGATTTGAAGGGTCATTTGTGGATGGATTTTGATGTTCTTGGTATGTATGAACTCGCGGGGTGATAAAGAATCCGTTGATGTAAAAATTTTCGAATTTCGAGACGTGGGTCCGGGGGTCGGGTTTTGGTAATTTCGGGATTTGTGCCCTTTATTGATTGTTTTCGCTTGGGCTTTGTTCCCTTAGCATATTTTGACGTCCTCGTTTTGATTTTGGATAGATTCGACGTGCGTGGAGGATGATTCGAGGGGCAAAGGTATCGCGAGCTAGAGATTTAGCCGGTTCGAGGTGAGTAATGATTGTAAATGATGTTTTGAGGGTTTGAAATTCCGGATTGCACATCGAAGTGCTATATTGAGGTGAGAAACACGCTTGATGACGAGCGTGGGGTCGTGTACTATTGGGGATTGTGACTTGGTCCATCCCAATTGATGATTTTACTGCGTATTTGATTGAAAACTATTTGCTATCATCATTATTTGGGCTGAATGCCATATTTTGGCCTAGTGCTAACTATTTGAACCCTTCGGGGATATTTATTGATATCTTCCTCACTGTTTTGACTTTATACTTGAACAAAATCATGTTATTTTCCACTGTTTTACTACTCAGCCATGTTTACTCAGTTTTAATACTTAAATGACATTTTAAATGATGTTTAGGCTGAGAAACACTGTTTTACTATTGCTCGAGAGGCTTGTGATAATTTTTGACTGAGTAAGGTCAAGGGCCTACATTGTGAGGAAACACTGATACTGATATGAGGCCGAGGGCCTGAGATATGTACGCTACGAGGTGGCTTGATTGATATGAGGCCTAGGGCCTAGTTTGATGCCACGAGATGTCTTGTTATTGCGCTTGGGCCGTAAGGGGCCCCTCCAGGAGTCTATACACCCCCAGTGAGCGCGGGTACCCATTGTGATGTGAGATTGAGCCCGAGGGGTTGTTGTTCTGAGATGTTGCCCGAGGGGCGGATGTGGTGATACTGTGCCCGAGGGGCGAACTTCTATTTGTTTACTTTACCTTAATTACTTGTCAATTACTTGTTTACTTGTTGAAAGAGGATTTTACTTGACTTTCCACTATTTTACTGTTTTAAGTGGTTTTACTGCTTCATTATAGAATGCCTTGTGCCTTGCGTGTTTTCTTACTTTCAGTCATTATTTAGATTTGTTACTCACTGAGTTGGAGTACTCACTTTACTCCCTGCACCCTGTGTGCAGATTCAGGCGTAGATGGTTCCGCTCCCGAGTGCTGATTCCTCCAGCTTCAGGCGGGCTTTCGGAGATTACGAGGTAGCTGTTGACTTCCACAGCCCCGTGTCTCTACTCCTTTATCGCTTCTATTTCCTTTCAGACAGTTGTACTAGTTATGAATTTAGCGGGATCATATTATGACTTATAGATGCTCATGACTAGTGACACCCCGGTTAGGGCTGTACTTCCGCACTTTATTGATATTATCTGCTACTTAGTATTGCTAAATCATGTTTTAGACTGCTTTTATATTGTTCACCTATTTAAAAAGTGAATTGGGTTTAATTGGCTGGCCTTATCTTCACGAGATGCGCCATCACGACCGAGTCCGGGTTTAGGGTCATGACAAGTTGGTATCAGAGCCTAGGTTACATAGGTCTCACGAGTCATGAGCAGGTTTAGTAGAGTCTCGCAGATCGGTAAGGAGATGTTTGTATTTATCCTCGAGAGGCTGTAGAACCTTTAGGAAAATTTCACATTCTTGAATTCTTATCATGCGTCCTTATTTCAACTTGAAAAGTAACTCTTTAAATTCCTTCCACAGGTTCGTATGCGCACATGAGCGCTCAGTATCCGATGTGCATCGATGGCTTGTGATTTCCCCGATCAAGGGGCGAAACGTGATCTCTGTGTGTTGATGTTGGGCCAGTCGGGAAGACTTGAGGCCGGATTTTTGCCTATAGCTTGAGCCCTGAGCTGTTGATTTCGTGATTGTGTGTTTCTGGATCCATATGTTTTGTTGTGTCCCTGTTAAGGGAGCTAGATAGTTACGTTATGAGTGTGATGTGACTGCGAGGTGTATTCATATGATTTGAAAACGACGAGAAGGGTGTGCTGGAGGATAGAAGAACTATTAGGTACTTGATTTTCATCTTGATTTGAGGTATAACCCCGAGTTATGGGTGTGTGAAGAATCTTTCCATGTGTCCTAGCTGGGAGTGGAGTAAATTTCATGTTGCGGTCTGAGTTTAGACTCAGGAAGTTTAAGTGAATACGTAATGTTTATGACGGTGGACGGTATACAGAAATATTAGTTTGAGGCAAAGCAGGTGGGGTTATCTCCTGCGGATTGTTCTGAAGTTTGCATAATCCCTTATGTCATTTATTAGAAGATCTCTGTTACCAGGGAAATAGATGTTTTACAATTTGAATTTGGTTTGCTCACGAGAGTAGGCTTGACTACTACCAGAGTGAATGCGAGATTTGCAGAAGATATAAAGTACCAGATGGTCTGTGTTCCACAAGCTTATGAAGGATTGAGTTTAATCTCGCTATGGTATTATGATAGCAATAAAGTATATGCGTTATGAGTTATTGTGTATGTTTTGGTCTATGACTTCGAGCCAAGTGGGGAGAGTCCATTATTAATTGTCACACCTCCTTTTTACACACCCGAAGATAGTATAAGTAAGTTTTTTCAATTAAAGTGACATTATTCCAAATGAGATTGTTTATTCAATTCAGAGTCGCCACTTGGAATAATTTAATTGGTGTTCCAAGTCACCGGTTTATTTTAAATCCCAAGTTGAGGAAATTCGACTTTTCATTTTGAAGTCTACGAACCAGAAATTCTGAATAAGGAATTCTACTAACCCGATGGAAGGTGTTAGGCACCCCCGGATTCCGTGGTTCTAGCACGGTCGCTTAAACTATTACAATTGGCCTATTATCCGATTTTAATACATGTTTTAGCCTATGGTATAATTTTAAATTATTAACCGTTTTTAATTATTCTTAAGGAAGATTTCAACGTCATCTAAAGCAGGTCTTTGAACCACGCCACATGAAATGCACCCGCGGTCCCCGACACATTTTATTTAACGTTGTTGAGATTTGAATTTGGGTTATATAAAATGCACACCCGAGCTTAAGGAAGTTAATTTAAATTATGCGCCTAAAGAAACTACGCACTTTTCAGTTTGCGAGGGCCATGAAAATTCAACTAAATGACACGCCCTGATTTCTAAGGATTTAAAATTAATTAAACGAGGGCCATGCCTTTTGAGATTTTATTTGGCACGACGCACCTCGATTCCAATTTTAAAGGGAAGCTCAAACTAAGCTTTGAAGGGCCATAAGCTATTTGTGTTATCTAATATGGCTCACATCCACCAATTAATGAACCGAATTAATTTATTAAAGACTAAAGGAAACTTCTAATTTATTTTTAGGCTAATGGTTAAACTCGAATTATTGAACGGTCAACTAGGTGATGAATGAAACCAAAAACTCGGTTTGTTGAGAAGGCCCAGGCCAGCGACGTGTCCTAATTACCCGTCGCCACTTCCTTTGGTAAGCACACTAACACAATTGGGCTAAATACGAAGCCCAAATCGAGAAGACAATTGCTAATGAAGAGATTTAGCATCACTGGACCAACAAAGGTAGCCCAGTTTAACGTTTCAACACCGGTACTTGGACGAACATTACAATTTTATAAGGCAAGCCTTTAAATCTAAACCAAATATAGATGAACTCAATCACAACATGAGGCACAATTGGGTACCAACATATATCCTATACTGAAAAATTGATTCATAATGTGATAACAAAACCTTTACACAAATGATTCCTCATTAATATCAAGATTCAGGGATCGATTCTCCTACTATATTCTAATTTCAAATCAACATACTTCGACAATACCACACGGCTCGAAATTTCCTAAAAAAACCCATGCAGAGAACTAAAATAAAACTGAGAAATTCTCAAAGCCAAAATCAAACTTAACTTCATTTTTGAAAGTCCTTTCGAAAGGTTCAGAGTGCTCATTGCATGAGTAGGGGCAGTAATAAGTTATAAATTCCTGAAATCAATGGACTATGTTTCAAACAAAATCATTTTTCCTGAATTCAATACAAGCAGCATTATCCAAACCCCTTTACCCTATCCAAACTCCCATACCAAATTATAAACAACCATGTTGAACTTTTAAGCCTTAAATCAAAACCTCAATACAAGCAACAAACAAAACTTGGCATGTCAACTATTCTAAAGTTCAGTACTCAGAAATTTCAGCAGAACCAAATAAAAGATTAAATATACACACCTTATACTACATATAAAACTAATAGGATTCTCACATAATTAAACTAACACAACACATGAGTGAAACGAAATAACAGAGGAACAAAAGTCGAATAGCATGAATCTTCCATTATGTCCATGTTCAATTGTACATTCACACTCCACAGATTAACCAAAGGGTAGAATGATACCTGGAAATGAAAAAGAAAACAAAGAAGTGAAGAATCAGCAAAGAGTAGAAGCAGTAACCCAACAAGAAACCATCAATGAAACAGAATTCTAACAACAACTCAAAACCAGGCTTCAGAACCCAAAACTCGAGCCATTTTAACCAAGTGCAAGGTATTTGAAACTTTCAGAAATGCTCAGCTAAACAATGAAATCAAAGAACACTAGAAGCCAAAGAACTTAAACAAATTTTCCAAAGAAATGCAGTGAGGTTCAGTGTTATTTCAGAATTCTTCTTCAGACTCAACCATTTCAGCTTTTTGGGATTTTCAGTCTCTAAAACCTTCCCTTGAATCTCAAGTAAGGATGCCTTTATAGGCAAGTTTCTAGGGCAGCAGAAATGAACTCATTTTTGCAATTAAAACCTTTTGAAATTTTCGTTTTTGCTTAAGTATCCTCAGTGTAAAAAATCAGTTTTCACTTAAGCCCCAACCCCAGCTTCTAGGAAGCTTCCTAAGTTGGTCACCAGAGATTCTTTCACCTAGAGTTCCTAAATTACCCCTTAAGAAACTTGTTTTTACCCTTGAACCCATGGGTCATGGATCAGATTGACCCAATTGTTCAAACCCATCCTGGGCTTGCAAAACTCAATTCGAATCCTTTCTTTTTGGGCTTTTGATTTCATAAAACAAACAATCAACAATTACTGGGTGACTGCCTTACCAAGTCCTGGAGACTCTCAGGTCTTGGGCACAAGAAAAATAGAAACAAAAAAAATAAAATTATGATAAAACCTAACAGAAAATAGAATCACGCTAATTAAAATAACTTAATACTAACATGCATAAAGAAAGTGATTCTGGATAACTAGAAAAACAAAACAAAATCAAGAAGAAAAGATAGAAATAGAAGGTAAAGAGGTAGGATATAAAAATGAAAGGAAAGTGAGGAAAAGATAACAAAAGAAAAAGAAGAGTACCTAAACGAGCTCGGACAGTACAGAAAAGGAACTGAATCTTCAAATCTCCAATTTTCGGCCAAGTTTAATGTTAATCGTGTGTTCTTATCAAGAACACATGATTAAAGTCAAACTAAACCTAAATCTTCAACGAAATCTCGATTTTGAAGTTTTTGGGATTTTAGGGTTCAATCTTCAATTTATGATTTGAAGGGTTCTAGGGTGATTCGAGGGAAAAGAGTTAGGGAATGGGGAAGAGGAGGTGAAGGGGGTTCTGTGTTGTGGATTTGGGCCGATTTGGTGGCGGCGGCGCCAGCCGGAGATGGTGGAATTCTAGGGCGGCGCTCTAGGGTTTCCTTTGGGTCTCTAGGGGGAAAGATGAGGGGTGAGATGAGAGAGATGAGTTTGAGAGAGGGGGAGGTTTAGGACAGTTATATATTAAAAGGACTCCAGTTCCGGACCGTCCGATCAAACAAGATCGACGGCCCTGATCACAAATAATCGGAACGACATCATTTGGGGTTGCAGCGGGACTGAAGCGGGTTGGGGAAGAGCATGGGCTGGTTTAACGGGTAGAATTGATTTGGGCTCAAGGGATTTTAAATTTTTGGCCCAAAATCCGAATCTTCTTAATTCATCTTCATTTTCTTTTTATTTTTCAAATTCTTTTTAATTCCTTTTTACAAATAAAGATAAAAACATAAATTAAAATCTCAAAACTAAATTATCCTACCAAATTGAATTAATTAACTATAAATAATAATTACCACAACTAATTAAGTGCCAAATTAAAAGAAAACTACCAAAATTCGAAATTAAACAATAAATAATGCAAAAATAAGTTATTTTTTGTGATTTTTTATTTTTGTAAAACACTAATTTACTAATTATCTAAAATGTAAAATTAAATCCTAAATGCAAATGCAACCTATTTTTTTGTATTTTTATGAATTAAATAAAATTAAACATGCACAACAGAATGCAAACAATCAAATAAATTCTACAATAATTCCTACAATAATAAATAATTAAAAAGAAAAATCTAATTTTGGGATTTTGTAGGAGTAATTCATGTGAGGCAAAAATCACGTGCTCACAGCTGCCCCTCTTTACTCGGAGACACGAAGGCTTTTCGGGCAAAGATAAAATGAGCAATTATGAAGGATTTTTGCCCGTTTGACACTCCATGAGAAGCATTTTTGAAAAGAGTCTGACCGAACCTTGCTTCAAAGGTTTCCTACATATCCTTGGCTATAAAGGAATTAGGTAAGCTTAGTTCTAAAAAATTTGGTAGCTGGGACTACCGGAAAGCTGTGATTTCATTGTTGGTGCTACTGCTTGTTGAACTCCTTATTACACCAAAATGGAAAATAAAAAGCTAAGCTAGCTAATCCTATCAGCTACGATTTACACGATTCTTATCTATAAATCTCTTGAAGCTTGATCTTGAGTCTTAGCTGGTTCTTGTTATGGACTCCAATCTGAATCTTGATGCTCGTCAGCTGTAGGTGGTGGTTCTTTCTTCAATTGTGGACCAAGTCGGGACATACAAATCCTGTGATTTCAATCACATCTTAGGCAGTCCGCATCTTTCTCCGTTTTAACCTTTCGAATTCACTTCTTTGGTTCTTCTCTTCTTTCTTTATTTTGGATTGAGACTCATTCTTTTGGTCATCTCGAATCCTGGTACCTCGAGGTAAAACCTGCTCAGACCCCAAAACAAACAAACGAACAAAATTTTCTGCCCCAGTTTTCACTAGGAAAATTTTCTGAGTTATTTGCAACAAAAACCTAAACTATTTTTCACTGAAAGCAATAGAAATAAGTATTGTGTATCCTTGGGGCAGGGAGTGAAGCTCTAAATTGGGAAGATTTCTAGGTTATGCTGGAAAGATGACCGGGTTATGCCGGAAAAAGAAAAAGGGTTCTCGGGTTATGCCGGGAAAGTCATCGGGTTATGCCGGGAAAGTCATCGGGTTATGCCGGAAGAAAAGAAAAAAGTCCTCGGGTTATGCCGGGGAGGTCCACGGGTTATGCCGGAAAAGTCATCGGGTTATGTCGGAAGAAAAGAAAAAAGGTCCTCAGGTTATGCTAGGGAGATCCACGGGTTATGCCGGGAAAGTCATTGAGTTATACCGGGAGAAAAGAAAAAAGTTCTCGGGTTATGCTGGGAAAGTCATCGGGTTATGCCGGAAAAGAAAAAAAAGGTCCTCGGGTTATGTCGGGGAGGTCTACGGGTTATGCCGGAAAAGTCATCGGGTTATGCCGGAAAAGAAAAAAGGTCCTCGGATTATGCCAGGGAGGTCCACGAGTTATGCCGGGAAAGTCATCGGGTTATGCTGGAAGAAAAGAAAAAAGTCCTTGGGTTATGCCGGGGAGGTTCACGGGTTATGCCGGAAAATTCATCGGGTTATGCCGGAGAATAAAAAAAGGTCCTCGGGTTATGTTGGGGAGGTCCACGGGTTATGCCGAAAAAGGTCATCGGGTTATGCCGGAAAAGAAAAAGGTCCTCGGGTTATGCCGGGGAGATCTACGGGTTATACCGGTAAAGGTCATCGGATTATGCCGAAAAAAATAGGTCCTCGGCTTATGCCGGGGACAACTAGGGAGTGGGACCCTATATTGAAAAAGATTACCAGGTTATGCTGGCATCGACTAGGGACTGGGACCCTAATGGAAAGATTACCAGGTTATGCTAGCATCAGCTAGGGAGTGGGACCCTATGTTGGAAAAGATTACCAGGTTATGCTGTCATCAGCTAGGGAATGGGACCCTATGCTACCATGATTTGGGATTTTTCTTCTTCTTCTTCTTCTTCTTCTTCTTCTTCCTTTTTTTCATTTTATTCTTCAATTCAATTTTTCTTTTTTTCTTTTTTTTTAATTTTTTTTTAGTAAAAATGCGGGAAAGAATTTGGAGGAAACTTCCCTTTTGGGTTGATTATTGTTGCGAAGCTGTTTCTAGCTCTTGCGCATTTTTTTCCTTTTTGGTTGCACCTGCTTCTTGCACGGTTGCTTTGGATTACACTTGTTTCAATTTTTAAACAAAGAATAATTGTTAGTTTGAAACGGTGGTTGATTTTGTGGCCTTTATTGTTTTGATCACTTGATATCGGCACAACTTTTGGTGAGAACCTCTACTGCTTACTAACTTTTCTGAAGATTGATCTCTCTCCTAAAACCGAGGAACTCAACTTTTCAAAATTTCTCATGACGGCTAGCCTGTATGGGCTTTGGCCCTTTCACTTTATTCTGCCTTTACGGGCTTTTGACTTTGGATTTCTTTTCATTTTCAATAACTTTGGTTTCAGAGCATCGGCCATCATGGCCAGTCGGGATCGACATGATGCACCCGCTGAGGCGAGGTTTTTTTTTTGGACTTGGCTTTTATTAAGGAGAACCCTGTAAAAACCAATCTTGCCACATTTTCTTTGTATTAGTTTCAGAACTGAGTTAGACCGAAAGGGATTCAAAGAAAAGTAAACAAAGGACAAGAAAGTGAATTTTAGGAAAAGTGTCCCTTTCGGGGAAGAAAGAAGGACTTATCTGGGGTGCGTGCAGACTTCAATAGACATGACATGCTTTTTGGACTGGATACCTGATCTGCACAACTATCCAACTCCTCATAAACCCATTGCGACCATGTTTTAAAACCGAGAAACCTTTCCAGGACTCTTTCCGTGTCAATGGTGGTGAGGGTCTTCTTCTTTTCGATCAACGGCGTCCTTTTCGGGTTTTCTCCAATCAATCTCTCTCATTTCTCTTCTCATCGTCGCCTTATAGTGCTCTTTACGAGTTTTTACTAACAAGACTCTCTCATTTTTCAGTTTCTCTGCTCACCATCGCCTTACGATGCCCGTAGGTTTTCACCAATAAGACTATCTCATTTTATTTCTCTCATTTTGATTGTATCGGATCCAAACAACTGTGTTCTCTGATTTTGAAAACCTTTCACCGATTGATCGGAAAGACTTGAACAAGGTTTGGGTAAAAAGAACTTGGATTGAATTACAACTTTGGAACCGTTCAGGCGATATCATCGCCGAACCATTATAATATCTGCCCCAGTTTTATTTTTGGGGAAAATTGGATTTTTGTTTTGGTGTGACTGAACCCAGAGAGAGGGTGCCTACATATCCTTTCGGAATCAAGTCGAACATAGTTCAGGAAAAATATTTTGTTTTTGTTTTTTTTGTTTTTGTTTTGTTTTCTTTTTTTGTTTTTCTTTTTTGTTTTTGTTTTTTTATTTTTTTCAATTCATTTTTTTCATTTTTTTATTTACAAATGTCTTCGAGTTCTAAAGAGGGTAATGAAAGAAAGGTAACCGGCTAAAAGGGTTAGCAAAAGATTGGAGTGTTTGGGGTAGCGAGGATGAAAGCCTTCGTCATACCAATCGGACAATGCTATTGCTGCAGAAGGTTTAGACATAATACCTTTTGACTGCATCTGCATTCACAACAGTTTCAGGGTCATTTCCTTCAATGTCTCCCACATAATAATGCCCCTTTTGGCAACAATTTTCTGATGATGTATGGGCCTTTCCAGTTGGGAGCAAATTTTCCTTTTGCTTCCTGATGATGGGGAAGGATACGCCTTAAAACGAGTTGCCCCACTTCAAAATTTCTAGACCGCACTCTCTTGTTGTAGGCATGGTCCATTCTTTGTTGGTACAACCGCCCCTGGCAGACTGCGGCCATTCCCTTTTCATCGATCAGGGTTAACTATTCCAGACGGGTTTTGACCACTCACTGTCTTCAATTTCAGCTTCAACAATGATCCGAAGGGAAGGGATTTCAACTTCCGCGGGTATTACGACTTCAGTGCCGTAAACCAAAAGGTACGGGGTTGCTCCGACCAATGTGTGCACAGTAGTGCGATACCCCAACAATGCAAAAAGCAACTTTTCATGCCACTGCCTGGAACTTTGAACCATCTTTCTCAAAATCTTTTTAATGTTTTTGTTTGCTGTTTCGACGATACCATTGGCTTTGGGACGATAAGGAGTAAAGTTCCTATGTGTTATCTTGAATTGTTCACATATCCCCCTCATCAAATGACTATTTAAATTTTCAGCATTATCCGTAATGATAGATGCAGGAATACCAAAACGGCAGATGAGGTTGGAATGCACAAAATCTACTACACCTTTCTTGGTGACAGACTTGAGAGTAATTGCTTCAACCCATTTTGTGAAGTAGTCGATAACGACAAATATGAATCTATGCCCATTTGAAGCTTTCAGCTCAATCGGCCCAATGACGTCCATGCCCCAAGCAACAAACGGCCAAGGTGGTGACATGGGATGCAGTTTCGTAGGCGGTTCATGAATCAAATCACTGTGCACCTGACATTGGTGATATATCCGGATGAAACTGAAGCAGTCCTTTTCCATAGTCATCTAGTAATAGCCTGCTCGAAGGATTTTTTTTGCCAAAACATACCCGTTCATGTGGGGTCCGCACACTCTTACGTGCACTTCATACATAATTCTTCCGGCCTCTTCGGTGCCAACACATCTTAACAAGTTGAGATCCGGAGTCCTTTGTACAAGACATCACCGCTTAAGAAGATACCACTTGCGTGCCGTCTAATGATTCTCTTTTGGTCTCCACTGGCTTGCTTGGGGTATTCTTTAGTTTTTAGAAATCTTTTAATATCATGATACCATGGCTGAATATTTGGTTCTGCCTCAACCGTATTGCAGTAACTGTGCTTTTCCCGGATTTGGATTTCCAAAGGATCAATGTGGGTATTACTTGGGTATGGCAGCATTGAGGATAAAGTAGCAAGTGCATCTGTTAAATCATTGTGACAGCGAGAGATGTACCTAAACTCTATTGACTTGAACTACTTTCTAAGATCTTCCACTTGTTGCCTGCAGAGAATAAGTTTGACATCTCGGGTCTCCTATTCTCATTGAGCTTGTCGGATAATCAGATATGCATCTCCCATGATTAACAAATCTTTGACGTCTTGGTCAATTGCCATGTTCATACCCATAATGTAGGCTTCATACTCGGCAGTGTTGTTTGTGTAGAAAAACTGAAGTCGGGCTGTGGCTGGATAATGCTAACCAATGGATGAGATCAAGATTGCCCCAGTTCCAACACCTTTTGCGTTTACCGCTCCATCAAAGAACATTTTCCAAGCATTAGTATCTTCGGATATTGCCTCAATTGAATTTACCTCATCATCTGGGAAGTAGGTGCTCAAAGGTTGGTATTCATCGTCAACAGGGTTTTAAGCCAAATGATCAGCTAGGGCCTGAGCTTTCATCACCGTGCGGGTGACATAGACTATGTTAAATTTAGTGAGCAGGATCTACCATTTTGCTAACCTTCCTGTGGGTATTGGATTCTGGAATATGTATTTTAAAGGATCCAACATGGTTATGAGGTAAGTGGTGTAGGCTTGCAGATAATGCCTCAGCTTTTGAGTGACCCAAGTTAAAGCACAACAAGTTCTTTCCAATAAAGTGTACTTGGATTTATAACTGGTAAACTTCTTGCTCAGATAGTAAATGACATGCTCTTTCTTTCCGGTCACATCATGTTGCCCGAGGACATAGCCGAAAGAATTTCCAAGACTGTCAGATACAAGAACAAAAGCCTCCCTAGCTCAGGTGGGACCAAGACTGGCGGATTCGACAAATATTCTTTGATTTTGTCAAAAGCTTCTTGACATTCGTCTGTCCATTTGATTTCCGCATCTTTCTTCAATAACTTGAATATGGGTTCACACGTGGATGTCAACTGAGCAATGAACCGGGTGATGTAGTTCAATCTGCCCAATAAGCTCATCACATCCTTCTTGGTTCTCAGAGGAGGCAAATCCCGAATAGACTTTATCTTTGTTGGATCTAGCTCGATGCTCTCCGACTGATTATGAATCCTAAGAGTTTGCCAGACGGTACCCCAAATGCACATTTGGCTGGATTTAGCTTCAAGTCATATTTGCATAGCCGCTCAAAGAATTTCCTCAAGTCCCGAACATGGTCTTCTTGGGTCTTGGACTTAATGATCACGTCGTCCACACACACCTCTATCTCTTGGTGCATCATGTCATGAAAAATGGTAGTCATGTCCCTCATGTAGGTCGCCCCGACATTCTTTAGACCAAAAAGCATGACCCTGTAACAATATGTGCCCCAGGGTGTGGTAAAAACTATCTTTTATGCATCCTCTTCATCCATCAACAACTGGTGATATCCTGCGTAGCAATCCACAAAGGACTGTATCTCATGTTTGGCGCAGTTATCAACAAGGATGTGGATGTTTGGCAAAAGAAAGTTATACTTAGGACTTGCTTTGTTTAGATCTCTGTAATCCACGCACACCCGGGTTTTCCCGTCTTTCTTTGGTACTAGAACTACATTGGCTAGCCATGTGGTGTACCGAACCACTCGGATCACCCGCTTTCAACTATTTTGTGACTTCTTCTTTAATCTTGTCACTGATATCGGTTTTAAACTTTCTTTGCTTTTGCTAGACAGGGGGATAATCGGGGTAAGTTGGCAACTTATGAACCACCAAATCAACACTTAGTCCTGGCATGTCATCGTATGACCAAGCAAACACATCTTTAAACTCAAAAAGGAGTTGGATTAATGCATCTTGAGTTTTCTCGTCTGCGTGAATGCTTATCTTGGTTTTCCTGACTTCTTCAGAACCACCCAAATTAACCGGATCAGTATCATTTAAGTTCGGCTTAGGTTTATTATTAAATTGTTCCAATTTTTGATTTATTTCCCTAAAAGCCTCTTCTTCATCGTATTCCGGTTCTTGGTTTATTATTTCATAGTTAGACAATGTGTTTGAATTTGGGCATGAAATCTGTAAGCATGTCATGTTATTTAAATCCGCATTATTAGAATTGAAAGAAGAAAAAATAAAAGAGAAAAATAACAACAATCAGAAAGAGTAGAGAGATGAACGATGAAATATTGATTTCATTTCTTTTAATTTTAAGATAACAGACTTTACATTGGAAATTTAAAGACAGGAAACTAAAGAAAACATCTGAGTTACACCCTGAAATAACTCGCAATGCAGAAAAAGTGGCAGGACTAGACTACCGGGATTCCCACCTGATTGGGAATGGAGTAGCCTTCCAATTTTACAGTTTGGCACTGGGTCCTATGTATAGCACCTCGGCGGTGATTGAGCCTTCCCCTAGTTGGACCATGTGAACTTCATACAACATTTACCTCAGAGCCCCACAAATTTCTTCAATTTCCTCGGCCGTAAAGGCCTCATCTTCCTCTTCCTCATTGTACTTAGGCTTGACAAATGTCCTATAAAGATGCGGGATAGGCTGAGGCAAGACCCATCCATTGTTATTTCTTTCATCCGCCCAGTTTCCATTAGCGGATGTGGGTTGGAAACCTACTCCAAATAACTTCTCACTAGTAGCCAGAGTGATAGATTTGGCGATTCCTTGCAAGGACTTCCAGAGCCCCTTTCTGGGTTGGTAACCATGTCTGATCATTTCTTTGGCAACCATAATCGATGCATTTGAGAGAAAGGGTTGAGGGCAATGGTCTCCTTCTTCATATTGGTCCATGACCACAATCTCGAAGGCCTGATAGACTATATGTTCACTTCCTTCTCTAGCTTCAAGACAAGGGACTGGCGGGTCTCGATAAATAGATTGCTCATCTTCCCCATGAACTACAATCTCTTGATCTTCATGTTCGAATTTTACCATTTGGTGGAGAGTAGAAGGCACAGCCTCTACTGTGTGAATCCACTGTCTTCCCAATAGAAAATTATAGGAAGCATCCATGTCCAAGACCTGAAAGGTCACCTCGAAGTCTATCGGGCCGATATTCAGAATTAGATCAATCTTGCCTATTGTATCCCTCTTTATGCCATCAAAGGCATGCACACAAATGTTGTTTGGTCTGATTCTCTCCGTACCGATTTCCATACGTTGTAGAGTTGAGAGTGGGCAAATATCTACCTCAGAACTACCATCGAGCATGACCCGTTTCACATAATACCCTTCGCATTTGACTGTCAGGTGAAGGGATTTGTTGTGTGCGGCTCCTTCCACGGGCAAATCATTGTTGCTGAAAGAGATTTGATTGATTGCAAAAAACCTCTCTGCCATCCTCTCCAACTGTTCTACTGTGGTTTCAATAGGTATGTATGTTTTATTAAGAGTTTTGATCAATACTTTTGATGTTCAGTTGAGTTCATTAATAGAGACAACAAGGAGACTTGAGCAGGAACTATCGGAGCTGGTCGATTATCTCGTAGTCTGCCATTTTCATTTTCTGGAAGAACGCTTCCGCTTCTTCAGCACTCACTAGCTTTTTAGGAAGGAAACGCTTCTTCGTGGCATTATTCACTTCCTCCAGATTGAGATACTTCTCAGTCAGGTTATTTTCCTTAACTTCTCCCGAGATCCCTTTGCCTTTTTAAGTTACTACCAATTTGTTATAGTTCCATGTAACAACAGCGGGATCTGTCATGGGCATTTGTGGCACGCGGCCAATAACCATGGGATCATTCAGCCTTGGTGGAGTTATCGGCCCCCGTACCACGGAGGTCCCTTTGGGCACATGCATTTGAGCTCCCTTGTTTAGCTCAAACCTCCTAGGAGGACTCAATGACATCTGTTCTTTCTTGCGGCCTCGAGGGACATAGAGAACGACATCTTTGAAGGGTGCTGCCCCAGTTTCAACTTCCACTTTCTTTTCCGTCTTCTGAGGGGTGGTTTTGCTCTTTTTCTCCCCCTTATCTTGTTTCGCGACAACTTTTGGCTTCTTTCCACATCGACTATGGCAATGATGGCTTTTAGAGCTGGATCAAACTCCCTGTCTTCACAAATCATCCCAATAACCGGCCTGTTGTTGTGAGCCGATAGTGGATTGTTGGTTACATTAGGAACATCTTCGTCCCTTAGAACTATTTTCTTTTATTCTATCAAATTTTCCACGGCCCTCTTCAAGGTCTAACAATTATCTGTATCATGCCCTTCTGTCTCTAAATAATATGCATACCGGGTGCCATATAGGTAAGAGGGTGACTCTGGGTTTTGCCTATTCGGGGGTACGGGATGCAACAAGCCCATTTGGACCAATTTTGGGAATAGGCTAGAATAGGACTTACCAATGGGTGTGAAGTTTGTTTTTCCTTAGCGGCTCCCTGGCACGGAAGTTGTTTTGTGGAGGTCGGGGATTATAGTGAGCTTGGTGAGGAGGTTGATTTCTGAGAAATGGAGCACTGTTCTGGTTAAATTGTTGTTGTGGCCTGACGTAGGGTTGGGCATTCATCACTGTGTATGACTGAGGAGCATAAGCCACATCTTGGTGGGGATAGTAATGTTGTGGGGTTCTTTTAGAGAAAAGAGGTCTGGGTGAACGGGGTTTTCTTGCACTTGAAGTTGCCATTGATGCTTCTTCCTTCTTCTTTCAATTTGATACTCCTCCAGATCCGCTTTGGATTGCTTGGGAGGTGGCCCTTATTTTAGATTGACTCAAGATTCGTCCTGTTTTCAATCCATTTTCAACCATTTCACCAATTCTGATGGCTTTGGCGAACGGCTTACCCATCGCAGATATCATGTTTTGATAGTAATCAGCCTCTTGGGCTTGAAGGAAGACACTGACCATCTTTGTTTCATCCATTGGAGGTTTGACTCTGGCCGCTTGTTCGTGCCATTTTACAGCATACTCTCGAAAGTTCTCCGAGGATTTCTTCTTTAGATTTGATAATGAATTCCTGTCAGGGGCAATGTCGATGTTGTATTGAAACTGCCTGACAAAGTCCCGAGCCCAATCGTCCCAGATATACCAGGGAGATATATCCTGATCCATATACCATTCAGAAGCAATACCGACCAAACTTTCTCCAAAGTAAGCCATGAGCAGCTCTTATTTTCCGCCCGCTCCCCGCAGTTGGTTGCAGTATCTTTTGAGGTGGGCAAGGGGATCCCCATGCCCATCATATTTTTCAAACTTCGGGGTTTTGAAACCCAAGGGTAGATGTACGTGTGGGAACATGCACAGGTCAGCGTAAGATACACTCTTTTGCCCACTCAAACCTTGTATACTTTTGAGACTTTGCTCCATGCTTCTCATCTTTCTAGTAATCTCGTCTTGTTTAGGGGTTTTGTGGTTTTCTCCTGCCCTGCGGTAAACTTGTACCGAGGCGATTGAGGGTAAGCACTGGTAGTAAACTGGATAGGTTCCAGAGGGAAAGATGGTGCTTGAAATGTGAAGGAAGATGGCTCGAAGCTAGGCCTGGGTAAAGTAGGTGGTGACGTAGCTGAACAAGGTGGCGCGATGAATATGTTTGAAGCCGCACCTGAGGTTAACACCTGGGGGCAAGCCTCAGAATGTGTTCCAGCATAGTGGGCAGAAATGGTTGGATATCCTAGTGGGGTATTTGGATAATTTATGGGAGTGTTAGAGGTCCCACTTGCCCTGGGAAACAGCTCGGGAAATCGAGGGATTGCACTTGGTGGTTCTTTTCCATTTGCCAAGGCATCCCACATTTCCATCATGCAGAGACGCAAAATTCTATTTTCCTCGGCAACTGCCGATTCTGAAGTTGGGATGGACGAGATCAGACTATCCTCCGAAATAGGAACTGTTGGCAGAGGAATTTCTGAAGACATTTCAACGCTTCCTTTCGACCTCGTGAAGTATGGATGCGAAGCCAGACTACCACAAAACCAACCACCTTACTATAAAACCTAGGCTTAATAGTTTACAATAAACTGGTCAGTTTAGAGCAGAATAACACACAGGTAATCACACGTTGGGGTGTGATGCACCTATACAGTTAAATGTATTTCTACATGTTTCGCAATGGTTGCATGTTTCATCCCAGCTTTGCTTACTTACCCCAATTTGCTTTTCTTTCCACTTCGGCCTTTTGTGCTTCTGTTCTCATTTTCCGCTCTTTTCTTCCATCTCTTTCCTTGCTTTTTTTTTTCATTTTCCTTTGATTTTTCTCTGGATCTCTTTTCTTTCTTTTTGGGTTTTTCTTTCTGTTCTTTCTATTCACATTCCTCTCTTATTGGAGTTATTTACAAAAATCATGACTGGATTCGATGAGGATTGCCTACGTATCACGACACCGCATGAATCAGATCATTACATAGTTCAAGAAAATAAATGCGGAAAATAATTTTTGGGAATTTTTGATTTTCATTAATAAAACTCCTAAAATTTTCTATTACAAAAGACTTCAAACTACTCATTTCTTGGAATTTTAGAACTACAAACAGACTCAAAACTACATTTTAAAACTAAACACTGAAATACAGACTCGATAAATAAATAAAAATAATCATGAATACATAAGTGCTTCGACTCTTGGGGCCTGTGGGACATCATTCGGTCTTGCCATGGGCCTATGTGCGAGATCCCCTTGAAACCGCTCCAAATCACTCATTATTTGACGGACAAATGTCATTATTGCAGCGAAGAAAGTGGTCTGAGTCATGTCCTCACAAGCATGGCATTTCATGACGATGTAGTCGACAATGGATCTAACCCTCTCCCAGACAATACTCTTTTCCTGAAGCAAGCGCCCGATTTTCTTATTTCGGGCTTCTAGCACCTGAGTGTCATGATGACTTTGATTCTGCAACTGTTGCATATCTTCCTCCATCTGAGCCATCAAAGCATAACAATGTTCCCTGTCTGCTTAAAGTTCCTAGCCTGTTTGGCTGCCTCATTTTCAAGGGTAGTTAGCTTTCTCTTCAGATTGGTGATTGTCATTTTCATTTGTCGCACAAACTCTGCCCGCCCTTCTACATTTTTTGCCAGTTGTGCCGAGACTTTTGCTAGACTGACCTCAGATTTTTATAAATCATCTTGATATTCAAGTACTTTCTTTCTCAGACTGCTTATAAGCCTTTCATCTGCTCGGCTTCTTTACGGGTTTCTAGCACTTATTCTCATTTTCTTGATTTGAGCTTTGAGAGCTTCATTTTCCTGAGTTAGCTTCTTCTTTTCCCCTTCATTTGCGGCAGCTTGGATACTATTTCCAAATTTGAGGTCCCTGATTTGTCCCTCTAATTTACTTATTCTGGCCCTATAGCTTTCTTCTTTTACCAACTATTCCTACTGCTCCCGCGAGTCGTTAGTGAATTGTTGGACATGAGGCTCTTAGCAAGTCTGTTGAGAATCTGAAACCTTTTACCGAACCAAATCATGTAATTGGGGTCTACCTCTCCTTTAGCTAGATCCCACACCATGGTCTTAGGTTCGAGAAATCTGCACTCATTCCAAACTTGGCGAACTCTTCCTTCTAGAAATACAGCCTTTGGGCCCAATTCGACGACATATCCACTCAAATCTTTGTCATGGGGAATGGTTTGAAACCTGGCCAGTTGGCGCAAAACCCTGTGAGGAGCATATGGATGAATGCTCCGGATACCCATCAGGAGGAGATAACACACTTCGGCTGACATGTATACGACTTCGGTGGCAGGGAGCCATCCGAATGTCCACTCAATTTCATCAGAAGTTAAAGAACTCAAGTGTACAAACCAAGCCTCGGTACCCTCTAGAAATTCAACACCCACCACTCGGCTTTCAAATTCTTCGATGCAATCCAAATCGGTCATGCCGTGGTTCATATACCTGACACGGTGGCAGAGATGTTCCTGTATCCACAATTGTAGTAGTAGGTTATAGCCTTGGAAGAATTTTTCCCCTTTTCGACAGATGGTCAAAGCTCGGTAAATCTCAGACAAGATCAGGGGAACCAGGGTGCTATTAGCTTTCTTGATTGCGACATCAACCATTCCCACGAGGCCCAATTCTATGTTGTCGTCTTTTCATAGACAGATTATAACACCCAAGAATGCTACTATAAAAACCAACCCCCGCCTTGCCTCCCATTTATCTTTATTTCCGGCACGGGTCAGACCAGTATTCGGTGCTTCAAAACTTTGGGGATTGCCATAGCATTGGTACAAGAACTGGAAAGTGCAAAACCCTTCAGATAAATTCCCATCTTGAATATCCCGGCTAATACTCAACATATCCAGAAATTTGTGAGGAGATACTGGTCTCGGTGACACCGGGTACCGACTTCTAAGGTTTCCGCTGAAGCTGGCGTAACCCGCAATTTTCTCTAGCATGGGTGTGAGCTCAAAATCAGAAAAGCGGAACACATTGCGAGTCAGATCCCAAAAAGGTATGAAGGCTTCAATCACGTACAATCTTGGCTTGATGTTCAAGAGTCCGATAAGACCACCCAAGACCTTTTCCACGGTTCCTCTACTGCCTTTCCCTAAATCGTTCCACCATATGTGGAGTTGTAAGGGGATCTCCATAAGATCTGCGAAGGGTTCAATTTCATCTGTGCTCATCATGCATATTTATTAAGGTGATTTAATTTAAAAGGTTATGATTTATTTTGACTCAAGAAAAAGTTAACACTATATATTTTTTTTTTCAAAATTTTTATAATATTTCCAGCTTTGCAAATACGTCCTTTCAGCACTTCGGGGGAGAAGATTTTAAGGCTGTGTTTGCTAACCGGCCAAAACCTTGAAAAAGTGACTAAGGTGACTGTTCTTGCAAAAACGACCTTTCGGCTCCTTTTTGGGGACATTCGGCTATTTTTGACAAGAATGACATCACCTTACTTATTTACGAAAATATTTTTTTTTGTTCTTTTTGGGCTATTTTTGCGAAAGGGAAGTTGGACCCGATGGGGGTTACCTACGTATCCCACATCCGGCGGGAATCAAACTGGCGTAGTTCGGTCAGATTTGACAAAATAAAAACAAAACCAACTATTTTTAAAACAAAATTTTCTTTTTTTTTCAAAATTTCAGCAGAGTTTCAGTATATTTCGGACATCGGTTTTTCAAAAATAGGCAATTATCTCTCTTAGCCCTCACATTGACTTTCTTTTTCCCAACTTTTCTTTTATTATCCAACAAGCCAGTCAACATGCAAATCCGAAGCAAATAAATGCACAAGTAGCAAGTAGGATGTATCAGATGGTCTTTTCATTTCGGGTACACCTGTCCTAGACATACCCAACCCATGTGTTGAGTCTCCAAAGTCAAATGCACGTGATGCAAACAAACGTTCCTACTAGGGATCCGACATGAAGTTTTGTTATACTAGGTTTAAAACCTGGGTGTATTGTTCTAGACCTGGCTTACATGAGCGGATAGCTCGAGCCGGGGAGGGGCAGCGTACCGGGAATACTGAAGCTTCACTGGCTTTGCAACTTGTCTGAACCTCGTTCTAAAATTGGATAAGACTCTAAACCGAAGAGAAGTCACATGAAGTGCACACTCCCCATATGATTTAAAAGACTTAGAGAGAAGAAGGGTTTCGTCGCGGTTTATATATAGTTCACAAAATATCAAAGCGGTACAAGCGACACTTAGCATATTAGGCTCAAACATGTACAAAAATCAGATAATAAATAAAATCAATCATAATAGCTATTATGAGCTCGAATTGTTGAACCATGAACCAGAAGTTCTGGGTTATGGTCCCCAACAGAGTCGCCAGAGCTGTCACACCTCTTTTTTACACACCCGAAGGTAGTATAAAGGAGTTTTTCCAATTAAAGTGACATTATTTGAAATGAGATTATTTATTCAATTCAGAGTTGCCACTTGGAATAATTTAATTGGTGTTCCAAGTCACTGGTTTATTTTAAATTCCATGTCGAGGAAATTCGACTTTCATTTTGAAGTATGCGAACCAGAAATTCTGAATAAGAAATTTTGTCAACCCAAGGGAAGGTGTTAGGCACCCCCAGATTCCGTGGTTCTAGCACGGTCGCTTAAACTATTACAATTGGCCTATTATCTGATTTTAATACATGTTTTAGCCTATGGTATAATTTTAAATTATTAACTGCTTTTAATTATTTTTAAGGAAGATTTCAACGTCATCTAAAGCACGTCTTTAAACCACACCACATAAAATGCACCCACGGTCCGCAACACATTTTATTTAACGTTGTTGAGATTTGGATTTGGGTCACATGAAATGCACACCCGAGCTTAAGGAAGTTAATTTAAATTACGTACTTAAAGCAACTATGCACTTTCTAGTTTGCGAGGGCCATGGAAATTCAACTAAATGGTACGCCCCAATTTCTAAGGATTTAAAATTAATTAAACGAGGGCCATGCATTTTGAGATTTTATTTGGCACGGCGCACCTCGATTCCAATTTTAAAGGGAAGCTCAAACTAAGCTTTGAAGGGCCATAAGCTATTTGTGTTATCTAATATGGCTCACATCCACCAATTAATGAACCGAATTAATTTATTAAAGACTAAAGGAAACTTCTAATTTATTTTTAGGCTAATGGTTAAACTCGAATTATTGAACGGTCAACTAGGTGATGAATGAAACCAAAAACTCAGTTTGTTGTGAAGGCCCAGGCCAGCGACGGGTCCTAATTGCCCGTCGCCACTTCCTTTGGTAAGCACACCAACACAATTGGGCTAAATACGAAGCGCAAATCGAGAAGAAAATTGCTAATGAAGAGATTTAGCACCACTGGGCCAACACAGGTAGCCCAGTTTAACATTTCAACAACAGTACTAGGACGAACATTACAATTTTATAAGGCAAGCCTTTAAATCTGAAACAAATACAGACGAACTCAATCACAACATGAGGCACAATTGGGTACCAACATACATCCTATATTGAAAAATTGATTCATAATGTGATAACAAAACCTTTACACAAATGATTCCTCATTAATATCAAGATTCAGGGATCGATTCTCCTACTATATTCTGATTTCAAATCAACATACTTAGACAATACCACACGGCTCGAAATTTCCTAAAGGAAACCCATGTAGAGAACTAAAATAAAACTGAGAAATTCTCAAAGCCAAAATCAAACTTAACTTCATTTTTGAAAGTCCTTTCGAAAGGTTCAGAGTGCTCATTACATGAGTAGGGGCAGTAATAAGTTATAAATTCCTGAAATCAATGGACTATGTTTCAAACAAAATCATTTTTCCTGAATTCAATACAAGCAGCACTATCCAAACCACTTTACCCTATCCAAACTCCCATACAAAATTATAAACAACCATGTTGAGCTTTTAAGCCTTGAATCAAAACCTCAACACAAGCAACGAACAAAACTTGGCATGTCAACTATTCTAAAATTCAGTACTCAGAAATTTCAGCAGAACCAAACAAAAGATTAAATATACACACCTTATACTACATAGAAAACTAATAGGATTCTCACATAATTAAACTAACACAACACATGAGTGAAACGAAATAACAGAGGAACAAAAGCCGAATAGTATGAATCTTCCATTATGTCCATGTTCAATTGTACATTCACACTCCACAGATTAACCAAAGGGCAGAATGATACCTGGAAATGAAAAAGGAAACAAAGAAATGAAGAATCAACAAAGAACAACAACAGTAACCTAACAAGAAACTAGCAATGAAACAGAATTCTAACAACAACTCAAAACCAGGCTTCAGAACCCAAAACTCGGGCCATTTTAACCAAGTGCAAGGTTTTGAAACTTTCAGAAATGCTCAGCTAAATAATGAAATCAAAGAACACTAGAAACCAATTAGAACTTAAACAATTTTTCTAAAGAAATGCAGTGAGGTTCAGTGTTATTTCAGAATTCTTCTTCAGACTCAACCGTTTTAGCTTTTTGGGATTTTCAGTCTCTAAAAACCTCCCTTGAACCTCAAGTAGGGATGCCTTTATAGGCAAGCTTCTAGGGCAGCAGAAATGAACTCATTTTTGCAATTAAAACCTTTTGAAATTTTCGTTTTTGCTTAAGTATCCTCAGTGTAAAAAATCAGTTTTCACTTAAGCCCCAACCCCAACTTCTAGGAAGCTTCCTAAGTTGGTCACCAGAGATTCTTTCACCTAGAGTTCCTAAATTAACCCTTAAGAAACCTGTTTTTACCCCTGAACCCATGGGTCATGGATCAGATTGACCCAATTGTTCAAACCCAGCTTGGGCTTGCAAAACGTAATTCGAATCCTTTCTTTTTGGGCTTTTTATTTCAGAAAACAAACAATCCATAATTACTGGATGACTGCCTTACAAAGTCCTGGAGACTCGTCAGGTCTTGGGCTCAAAAAAATAGAAACAAAAAAATGAAATTCAGACAAAATCTAACACAAAATAGAATCACGCCAAATAAAATAACTTAATACTAACATACATAAAGAAAATGATTCTTGATAACTAGAAAAACAAAAAGAAATTAAGAAGAAAAGACAGAAACAGAAGGTGAAGAGATATGATATAAAAATGAAAGGAAAGTGCGGAAAAGATAACAAAAGAAAAATAAGAGTACCTAAACGGGCTCTGACAGTACAGAAACGGAACCGAGTCTTCAAATCTCCAATTTTTGGCCAAGTTTGTTGTTAATCATATGTTCTTATCAAGAACATATAATTAAAGTCAAACTAAACCTAAATCTTCAACGAAATCTCGATTTTGAATATTTTGGAATTTTAGGGTTCAATCTTTAATTTAAGATTTGAAGTGTTCTGGGGTGATTCGAGGGAAAAGAGTTAGGGATTGGGGAAGAGGAGGTGAAGGGGGTTTTGTGTTGTGGATTTGGGCCGATTTGGTGGTGGCGCCGCCGACCGGAGACGGTGGAATTCTAGGGTGGCGCTCTAGGGTTTCGTTTGGGTCTCTGAAGAGGGGGTGAGATGAGAGAGATGAGTTTGAGAGTATTAAAAGGACTCCAGTTCCGGACCGTCCGATCAAACAAGATTGACGGTCCTGATCACAAATAATTGGAACAACTTTGTTTGGGGTTACAACGGGACTGGTCTGGGTTGGGGTAGAGCATGGGATGGTTTAACGGGTTTGGATGGGTAGAACTGATTTGGGCTGTGGGCACGTGATTTTTGCCCTATATATGAATTATTCCCAAAATTCAAACAAAACAATTTCTTTATTATTTTACAATGTTTGTGAATTTTTGTGTTATTTGTTTGGTAATTGTTGCATTGTTATTTGTGCATTTTAACTCATATGAAAATACAAAAATATATTCAGCATTTGTTTGGGAGTTAACTTCACATTTTAGTATTTGATTAGTAGTAAAATTGTTTACATATAAAGAAAATGACAAAAATAATTCTTTGCATTGTTATTTTTAATTCGTGGAATTTATTTTAATTTTAGGTTAAAATTGGAAATTAGCTGATTTTGGAAATTAAATAATGTCATATTAGAGTCAATTGAGTGTTTGATTTTATTTGTTGTCATTTTAAAAAAAAACCCAAAAATAATATAAATACAAAAAAAAAACAATTAAAAATAAAAGAGGAAAAGATGCTATTCGGAATTGGGCCAAATACGCAGCCCAATCGGACAAAACACACCCCAGACCAGGCCCACACCCCGTCTCAACCCGGCCTGCCTTTCCCTTAGCAAAACGACGCTGTTTGGCGTCGATCAATCCAGGCCGTCGAGGTTAATCAATCCAACGGTCGAGAAGCTTGGATCGTTTGGTATATTAATGTCCGAAACTAACCCCCCTTCTCAGATCCCCCTCCTAATCAAACCAAACCCTAATCCCAGCCGCCCATGTTCTCTCCGGTGTAATATGCCGCCGGCGAACGCCACCTACGCCAACGACCACCAGAAATACACCCGAAAATCTCCTCGTTCCCCTCTTTCTAACGATGCCACTGACTTCCTTCGAATCTTACCGGAAACCTTCGAATATCTCGTGGAAGATTTTCCGGACATGACGTCGGTTACACCAAACGCCCCAAAATTAACACCCCAACATCCTCCCTTCCTCCTTTACCCAACCCCCATGGCCTGTTGTCTAGAATGTAGCCGGACATGCTCGAATATTAGTTTTTATTTCTCCGGCCAAAACCCTAAAATGACCAAAGCACATGCAATTGACATCAAAGGATCCCTGGGCCTTCCTCGTAAGGATTTGAGTGTCGTTAGAGCCAAGCGTCATCAGAATTGGCCGAGGTTTGGGAAATGTCAACTGGCCGGAGTTTTCTTTTCATCAGTGAGTTGTATTCCTTTTGTTTCATTTTTTCTTGTGGTAACATCTTAGTTTTACTTTGCTAGCAACAATTAGTAATATGAAAATCAATAAACTCTTTTAATTCTGTTTTCAGTCGCCCCCTATCTGCTTTTGATTTAGCTTTAATTTGTTGATTAGTTTAAATTCGCCAATTAGTTTAGCAATTTTGTTTGAATGAAGCTAGGAACTCAGTTAGTTTAATTTTTTGTTTTGCAAGCTGTTTGATTTTGTGCTTTGATAGTTTAAGTTTGTTAATCCTGATTTTGTAATTTAGTTTGGTCAGTTAAATGTGGTCAGATAATCGCTTAATCACAGGGGCGATTAGGGTATTATCAGGGTAAGGCTTCTTTGGCATGTGATCTAGTATCCCCTAGAAGCTTCTAGGTTGGAGTCATAGTGGAATATCAATAAACATGTGTGTTAGCTTGCAGAGTAAGTAAAAGAAATAAGGGACTAGGGTGAAATTACATAAGGGACTAAAAGGAAAATAAGGAGCTGTTTGTTTGCCTATAAATAGGGTCACATTTGCCTTGTGAAAGGGTCAGCTCTTCACCTAAAACATTCACCCCAAAAGACTTCTCTACAGATCTGAGCCTATAGTTGAATTTCAAATTAGTAAAAAAATTCAAAAACTTCCTTTTAGCTCTTAGATTTCTATTGAAAATTAGAAAACAAATGTGAATATTCCCTTAGTTAATTCATTTAGGATGATAAGTAGCACGAATTTCTCTGGTTCTGTCCTGTACCTGAGTGTTTAGGGCATTTGAAGGTGTTTTGAGACTATTTCGAGTGATTGCTGATTATTTCTCAATTGTTGAAGAAGTGTTGTAGTTTCTGGTCAAATTGCAATTGCATTTGGGTGTAGTAACTTGTGGTTGATTGCGTGGGTGTTATTTGGTTTCCAACTCTTCGTGGCTATTGAATTAAGTTACTGGCTGATTGATTTCTACTCGTGGCTGTTATTGTTGTTGATCATCTTCCTCTTCTTATTGTATTTCACATCTCCAGGTACTCAACATGAAAATCAATACTATATAGATCACTTGCTGGAAAATGAAATGGAAATTGGAGCTTCGACTATAGATATGTCGTTTGTGAATCCCATTATATTGTAACAGTTTTATGTGATTTGGTTGTTGTACGATACAATCAATTTGAATGTATAATTGAACTGGCAAAACTGTGATATTTAGATTGCTGGGCTGTTGATTTGTAGTTACTTAGATTTAACTTGTTTAGCTTAACAATTTTCTATTTAAAAATTCAAAATCATAAACAGTTGAAGTTTGCGGTGAAGCTGGAACTAGTGTGTTGTCACGTTGAGTTCTATTCTAATGCTGAACATGCGTTCTAAGCAATTTCGTAATGCAGTAGCTTTGACAATTATAAGTCAGTAGTCGAAGTTAATAGTTCACTTTAGTCTTAGTCATTTTCTCATCAGCTGGTTCATAAATTTGTTTAAAAGCATAACAAATTAGGAGGTATAACATTTGTCTTGTAATTGCAAGCGTAAGTAAATTTATTAGTACGTTTGTTCGTTTTTAAAACCAAGACGACATAACTACTCTCTTAAACGATTTGAGGATCACTATCTAATTGATTTAGGTAAGTGCATATTCATTTCTTTTTGTCAGAAGATGTGGAGCCCATTCACGAGAGTTTGGGGTAAAGTTAGTGAACAGACATTTAAACAATTCGTTGGATTGCCACTCTAGAGATTCGACCAGCTGCTCCCTGGACGGTTCAATTTAGCTTGATTGATTTGGGCTAACTTCAGGCCCAATGTTCGTGGTTGTGGGAAATTCCGGCCGGTGTAACACTTTCAAATGCTGGTTTATTAATACTAATAATTAATTATAGTGAAATACTTAGAATTCGGGATGGGTCGTTTAGCGAATTTCACGGACTTCTCTAAAGATGATAGCGTGTTAGACACTTTAGATGCACTTTTAATAATTCACCGTCCTAAACTCGGGTACGCATTTATGTGACCCAAATCCGAATCTTAACGAAGTCGAAATATGTCAACAACCACGGGTGCATTGATATGACGTGGTTCGAGACGTATTTTCACGACGTTGCAATTCTCATTAAAATAATAATAATAAAAGCGTTGTACGAATAAAAGGCACATAAGCTAGCATGTATTAAAATCAGATAAAATCAAATACAATAGTTGAGCGACCGTGCTAGAACCACGGAACCTGGGAATGCCTAACACCTTCTCCCGGGTTAACAGAATTCCTTACTCGGATTTCTGGTTCGCGGACTGTTGACAGAGTCATTTATTTCCTCGGTTCGGGATTAAATCGGTGACTTGGAACACCATTAATCTCCCAAGTGGCAACTCTGAATAATTAATAATTAAATCCCGTTCCGATTGTCCTTTATTTGGAAAAACTCCCTTTACTTATACCCTTTCCCGAGGTGTAGGTGAAAAAGGAGGTGTGGTAGCTCTGGCGACTCTGCTGGGGACGCAAACCCAGAACTTTGGTTCAGGGTTTAAGAATTCGAGCTTAGAATAATTTTTGTGTTGGCTTTATCTGATCTCCTTACATGTTTCATGCTAAATGTGCTAAATGCTTTACCGCTTTGATATTATCTGAACTGTATATAAACTTTGCCGAAACCCTTTTCTTCTCACCTCCGGGGATGCGCTTACTGGTTGAGACTCCCTATTCTATTAGTGTCATACCCTGAAATAAAAAAGAGGCTCGGATAAGTTGCAAAGCCGGACGATCTCGTGGGTCCCCGGTACGCTGCCCCCTCCCCGACTCGAGTTGTCCGCTCGGGAGCACTATTTAGAACACATACCCAAGTTTTGAACCTAGAATAACTTGACTTCATGCCGGATCCCTAGTAGGAGCGCTTAATTGCATCCTGCTGCATTTGACTTAGGGGACTCAACACAGGGGTTGGGTCTGTCTAGGGCTAGCAACCTGAAATGAAAAGACCATCCTGATGCATCCTATTTGTTCTGTACATATATTTGTTTCGAACCAGCATGTTGACCGGCTTTTGAATCTCGGGAATGTTGGAAAATTCAGAAAAAGAGGAAAATTAAAAAAGAGAGAAATAACAGTTAGGGGGTTAATTGATTATTTTAGAAAAACCAATGACCAAATACTGTCGAAACTCTACCGAAATTTTGAGAAAATGTAAAAAGGAAAATGTTTTATTTTTAATAGTTTGTTTTACTAAAAAGCAAGGGAAAAATAGAAAAAGAATCTTTTATTTTTGGAAAGTTGTTTGTTGAAAAAGAAAAGAAAAAGAGTCTTTGTTTTAGTTTGGAAAAAAATAGGTTGTTTATTGTTTGTTGAAAAAGAAAAAGAAAAGGAGAGTCGTTATTTTGTCTTGTTTTCAAAAATAGAAAAGGAAAAATTATTTGTCTTGCCATGGAAAATGAAAAGAAAGAGCCTTGTTTTCAAAATATAGTTAGTTTCTTGGCACGAACTACGCAGGTTTGATTCTCACAGGGCGTGAGATACGTAGGCAACCCTCATCGGGTCCAACCTCCCCTTTGCAAAAAATAGCCAAAAAAAAAATAACAAAATTTTAATTTTCGTCATAAATAAGTCGGGTAACGCCGTTTTGTCAAAAATAGCCAAATGTTCCCGAAAGGGACACCAAAAGCTGACTTTGCATAAACGACCATCTTTAGTCATTTTTAGATTTTTGCCGATTGACCCATACAACCTTAAAATTGTCGTCCCCGAGGTGTTGAAAGGCCGTGTTTGCAATACCGGGTCTTTATTTTAATTTGAAAAACGAGAAAAACAGTCATAAATAAGTTAGTTGATGCCGTTTTCGTCAAAAATAGTCGAATGTTCCCGAAAGGGACGCCGGAAGGTTGACTTTGCAAAGACGGCCATTTTTGGTCAATTTTGATTTTTGACCGGTTGACTCTCACCACCTTAAAATCTTCGTCCTTGGGAGTGCTGAAAGGGCGTGTTCGAAAATCGAGTCTTTCATTTTAAATTTGGAAAAGGAAATAGTTAATTTTGTTTCGAGTCAAATAAGAGTTTTGTTTTTACTTAAATCATTTTAATAAATGTGCAGGATGAGCCTGATGCAAAACGAACCTTTCTCAATAATGACTAAAATCCCTTTCGAGTTGTGGCTATGGTGGAACGATTTAGGCAAAGAAGGACAAGACGAAGTCAAGAAATATCTGAAAGGTCTTACGGGTTTATTGGAAATCAAGCCTCGGGGTGATATTATAAGAGCATTGGTCACCTGCTGGGACCCGGCGCACAATTTCTTCCACTTCTCAGATTTTGAGCTCACCTCAACTCTAGAGGAAATAGCCGGGTACATCAGAAATGCTGAGGTTCCGTTAAGAGAAAAATATCTGGTTGCTCTAAGAGCCATCACGGTCCATCTGGTTGCTCTAGATTCATTGAAGATACCTAGGACAGTCCATAATCCAGATTTCGCAAAAGGCTTCTACACTCTGCTCTTCATATACGATAGGTACGACCACGTGGGAGGGTTTAACACGACGGACATCAAGCTATGCAGTAAAAATAACCGTCAAAAATGGGATGAGCACAGACGGTTGGCTTTCATGATAACCTTTTTGGGCCTCTTGGTGTTCCCAAGGAAAGATGAGAATATTGATATAAAGGTAGCCGGGGTCGTCAGTACCTTGCTTACTCAAGATGAAAGCACTCTTGCGCCTGTGATCGTGTCTGACATTTTCCGAGCTCTCACTGCCTGCAAAGTCGGAGGCAACTTTTTTGAGGGGTGTAACTTGTTGCTACAAATGTGGATGACCGAGAATCTATGCCACCGTTCCCAGCTCTTGAGTTATGGTTCGTCTGACAAAACCTGTATAGGAGAGTTTTACACAAGGATTGACGGGGTTAGTCTGCCTGAAGGAGTAACAACGTGGATATCATACTTTCGTACTCTCACGGACAGTCAGATACAGTGGACGTTGGGATGGTTTCCTGTTGAAGAAATCATATACATGCTAGCATCTAGGTCGCATTTTCTTTTGATGAGACTTAAGAGCATCCAGCCTTATGCTCTATGTCGGGTTCTGAGACAACTCGGGAGATGCCAAATAGTGCCACGGGAGGAAGATCTTAGTGCTCAAGTAATTGAGATTAGCCCTGACGGATAGTTTCCCGAAGCAAAAGTCCGCGGGATTTGGAATGAATGTCAATATCTACAAGCAGATACTTGTGTGCAGGATCGGGCCAAAGGAGAAATGTCGCCAGAATACCTCGCATGGTACAGAAGAGAACTTGAGCATTAGAAGCCAGCTAAAAGACCCCACATCTAGGATTTCACTGAATCATCACAAGAACAATGGGGTTGGCTAGCAAAAGAAGAAGGCTATCAGGCTGAAATCGGCAAGCTGAAACAACAGATTGGAGCTCTGAAATTTGAGAACAGTGTGCAAGTTGCTGTTGATCAGGGAGAAAAGAACAGGTTGGCCCAAGAAAATGAGGCGCTTAGGGCCCAAATCCAGCAAATGAGGATAGCTGCCAATAACCAACAAAGGAGCCGGTCGGATGAGCGGTTGATAAAGGGGCTGAAAAAGAAAAATAGTGAGTGCCAGGATGAGCTGAAAAAATCCGAAGGCACCATAGTGGGACTCCGGGCACAGTGGGTAAAAGGAACAGAAGAACGCACCCATTATATGCAACAATTAAAGAAGGATTATGAAAAGACCATTGCTAGTCTGAAAAGAAAAGTGGTCACCCTTGAGGATAAAGCAGCTAAGCAAGCTAAAGCTTTTGAGACCGAAAGTGGACACTACTATGATTTACTGGCCCGAATGGAAGTAGAAATACAGCACCTGCAGGATCAGCATCTTCAGGATTCTCATGTGTTTGAGGATCGCAATAATCAAGTAAGGCGATTGCTTATAGAAAAGGGTCGAACAAGAGACAGGATTGAGACTATTGCCCACGCCATCCTTAGGAGATGTCGGGTATGTGAAGACATGACCCGCACTACCTTCTTTTTGGTAGTAATGATTTATGTCAAGCGAACCATGTATGAGCTGGAGCAACTTGAAAGGGATTTGGCACCAAAGCCCACGGCGAGGCCGAACGATGCCCCGCCGGCACCCACTTTTGAAACACTAATGTATTCATAGATTGAGTCTGTATTTTCCATTTTAGAGTTTATTGTTTGTCAGTTTGTTTCCTTTTTGCATCCAAGTATGCTAATATGTTTGGAGTCTGTATTTGAGTTTAGTTGGAATCTGTTATTTTCCATTTCAAAATGTTTAGTTTGTAATAGAATGTTGTGGTAATGAAAAACTTGAAAATTCCCAAAAAATGTTCCTTTATTTTGGCACTTATTTTTACGAACTACGCCTGGTCTGATTCATGCGGGGTCATGATACGTAGGCAATCTCCATAGGATTCGACGTAACCATATGAAGAGAGAAAGAAAGAAGAAAAACAAGAGAGGATGGAAAAAGAATAAGAAAAGAGAAGAGCGGAAAAACAAGAAAGGAATAGAATAAAGGAGGAAGGAAAGGGAAAAGGAAAAAAGGAGAAAAGAAAGAGAGAAAAGAAAGAGAAAAGAAAACAAAAGAAAAGAGAAAGCTTACAGTTGGAACTAAGGAAATGCCGGGATGACGCATGCGGTCGAGCAAATGCATAATAGAAATGGTTAACTGTATAGATGCATTCATGCCCAATGTGCGGTTATCCAATCTGTTAAAGCCTAATCGCTAACAGAATTGTTGTCTAAATGTGTGAGTTCAGGCAGGTGGTTAGTTGTTTGGCATTCTGGCAACCCATCCATACAACACCCGGTCTAAAGATAAAGTGAACATGACTGGCCCGGAATCTGATACGAGTACCGCTGACCCATCGAAAGAAGTAGAAGAAATGGACGTTTATGCAATAAGGGAGGAAGTGTATAAGCTGAAGCAACAGATGGCTGAAATGTATCAAGCCTGGGCGAAGGGGTATCCACTGCCAGTTTATCCCGCTCACCCCGCTTATATCCCACTATTGGCTCAGCCTCAGGAGCCACCCACTGTGAATTCATCTCCAGTATTTCCCCTCTACCAACAATGCCAAGGCACCACTTCTCATACATCCCAGGCTCCTCCATCCAAACAAGTCTCATACCCTCCTCCACCAATCACTCCCGTTTTTGTGGCACCTCCGCCTGCTACCCTACACCGATCCCCCAATGAACCTCTGTTCCAGACGCACGACAACAAGTATTATCCCCCTGAGCCTACCTTCAAAGTTCCAGAACCCTACTTTTATACCCCTCATCTTGATCTCACGGCAGGCACCGAGAAGCCGCCCAAAAACCCCGAGCAGGAGGAGATGATCAGAAATGTCAAAAGCCTGGAGCAATCATTCTGAGACATGAGGGGATTAGGGGGCTAAGTAAGTGTGGCCTATAAAGATTTATGTCTGTTCCCAAATGTTCAGTTACTGTCCGGTTTCAAGATGCCTAAGCTTGATTTGTACGACGGGCATGGCGACCCAGTAGCACATTTAAGGGGATTTTGTAGCAAGATGAGAGGAGCAGGAGGGAGAGATGAATTGCTGATGGCATATTTCAGCCAAAGTTTGAGCGGATCGACGTTGGAATAATACACTAGACAAGACCATAGCAGGTGGTACACCTAGGACGACTTGGCCCAAGTCTTCGCCTGTCAGTTTCAATATAATCTTGAAATCATCCCAGATCGACTGTCATTGACAAAGATCGAGAATAAGCCCGGTGAGAGCTTTCGAGAATATGGGTTCCATTGGAGAGAGCAAGCAACGAGGGTTGACCCCCCGATGAAAGAGAGTGAAATGGTTGATTATTTCTTGCAGGCTTTGGAGCCCACCTATTTTGGTCATTTGGTGTCAGCAGTGGGCAAGTTCTTTAATGAAGTCGTGAAAATGGGAGGCATGATTGAGGAGGGACTCAAAGTCATAAGTTATTCAGCGATCAAAGCAACCACCCAAGCCATTCAAAATGGCACTGGGGGTGTGCTTGGGAAGAAGAAGAAAGAAGAGGTTGTAGCTGTCGAATGCGGAGCATGGTCCAGGTCTGGAAGTCCTTCACCCTATTACAACCAACCCAGACCCCACCACCAAAATTATCCGTATACCCCATATGGCCCTCCTCAACACTATTATCCACCACCAGAGCCACTCTTTTCCATCCACCATGCCCAGACTTATACCCAGCCTCCGGCACGCGCAATCGCGTGCGCCGGCTACCCAAAACACATACCCAACTCCACAAAACACATATCCCCATCCGAGGGCTTATAGGCCAGGATCCGGTTTCCACCCAAGCCAGGCTTTCAGAAATGAGAGAATGCAGAAACAAAAAACATTCACTCCGCTGGGAGAATCCTATACCACTCTTTTCCACAAACTAAGACAGTTAGGCCTGTTGAACCCGGTTGAGGCCAAAATGCCAAATCCCCTTCCTAGAAATTTGGACCATTCAGTGAGCTGTGAGTATTGTTCAGGGGCTCCCGGACATGATACTGAGAAATGTTGGAGATTTAAAACTATTGTGCAAGAGCTTATTGACACAAACAGGATCGAGGTTCACGCCTTAGAGGAACCCAATATCAACCAGAACCCGTTGCCAGCACATCAGGAGGCCAACATGATTGAACTAATACATAAGGGAGCATAGCTTAAGAACCCCTCACAGACAATCATTATGATCCATTCTAGTGAATGAAAAGTCAGCTAGTATGAAACTAGCGGTTCAGTTGAAAAGAATAGACAACAAGCCAGTTGTGGTGATGGGGAAAGGATCGTCCGTTGTTGCGAAGAAACCAGAGCCGACCAAGGTAGTGGTTCGGGGAGTATGAAGC